>NC_141689.1:864991594-866376594 GCF_964263255.1 Lissotriton vulgaris
TGTAGAAAACATTGATTTGTTGTGATTGTCTGACCGCAAGTTTGAGGGGTTGTTGTGAGACATCACCAGAAATTCCACCTAAGACAGGGAACTTTGAGTGAATGGAACGTCTAAGAATCGTATGGTAAACCTTGTGTACAGTGGTGGACTATATTGATTGAGGGGACTTGCGCAGGTCGAGGGCCGCTGTATGTGAATGTTCTATCTATCTTTTAGAAATTCAGACAATTACGGAGCTGGGATTCTGTGAGGGAAAGTGAATGGAGACATTGTGATAGTGGGTGCGCCACTGCGAGGAGGAAAAGGTGGCGTCAGAGTGTGCCATGCTGTATTAGATCAGTGGGTGTAATGCCGCACTGGGATTGGTTGGCAGTCATCAGGAAGTTGTATTTGAGAAAATTTTGTCTGTTGAAGAAAAAGTTTCATTTAATCATGCAATGCTTTAGGGTGTTACAGGATCTATGCAGGCGAGATTGCGGAGTGGTTACTCGAGTGGTTGAGGACGCACCGCCCAAGGGTACTCCAGCACATTACATGGCCACAAATGTAGGGCTGCATACTATTGTTTGGCTTCAAAATTGTTATGGTTCATTTCACTTGGAGGTGTTATATCAGTTGAGGGGGTGATGTCTTCACTATGGCCACCTCCTAGACCAACACAGCTTGATGCATGGATGTGAGCAGCACAGGCAAAGAACAGGGAGCCATTCTATGGAAAAATTGAACAGGCAATGAAGGCATATCAGGATGCACGATGGGACGCATAACTAAAGAGATGGAGAGTAGACACCATTGAGGGAGAGAGATTGTACCCAATGCTGGTGATGCTCAGCGACCGGCTCTCAGTTGAACATGTCACTCGTGGCAACCCCGAGACTGGTCGGCTCTCTTTCAGATCACTCACACAAAAACTGTTATGCCTCATGATATATCCTTTTTCTTTTCCGTATCTCACAAAGTGTGACTATAGGGAGCTATTCTCGCTCCCACGCCAGTTCAAGTTTTGATTTTAATAAATAAGTTAAGATTTGCTGAGTGAATGGTCATTTGTATCTCTCTCCTAACACTGACACCTTTTTTTTACCTTGGGTAATTTTAATGATTAAATGAGTGCGATTGTGCGCTCGAATGGGACGTCCATCCACATTATATGTACCCCTGGACCTTATTAATTGCACTTAGGGCCTGAGTTGGTTTGCGCCACCCATAAGGAATCGCTGATGGTATTGGGGTGGTGAATACCTCTTATCTGTGTGTGTGTGTTTTTTAATCACAGAGAGCACTACACTGTATATTTATTGACTTTGTTACAGGTTTTCCTCGTAAAGCAAGTTACTGATCATACATTCTCTGAGCATTTACTCAAAAGGGTGCCTTCCCTCTACCCTTTGATCAAGGAGGTAGGGTTAGTACCCATGGGATCTTTGCTTTTGTGAGTCCTGATGAAAGCCGGGGTATTTTAGGTAGCTGATTGAAATATGTCGACGTTTTTGCAGAGTGGAGGAGTAGGGGCCCCACTATTTAATTGAAGTGTATCTCTCGCGCAGTGGACGTGGCAGCTCCAGATAGCTGGGACGCAACTAGCTGGTGCAGGACTCAACTCTATTCAAGTAACTTGCTCAATTCTTTTTAATCCATTTTTAAAACCACTTGTATCTCGTGCACCATAGCAAAAACAAGCATCTTGTTACTCACGATTCCTGGGCACTCCCCCGCCGCGGCAAGTTTTTTTTGTGCGGAGGGCTCCAGGGAGTTGCTCACAACAGACCGCGCCCCCACCACTATTTATTTAGATGACAGAGCGCACGCGCAGCCGGCGCACCAAAGGATAGCCCGTCTGCGCCTGGACCGGGCACAGGGCCAACACCCCTGGCTCAACTCCCTCAGAGGATAAGGTAATAACATACTCAGGTAGCCACCTTAAACATCTTCGCCCAGCAACTACTTGCCCTCTAGTGGAGTTAGATATCTCCCTAAACGCACTACCCAATACCTGTCCTAATTGAGATGCACCCCTATTCAATCAGCCCAACTCAAGGACTCCCCAAATACACCACCCCCTTACCATCCATGAAACCGTCACTGCGGCACTGGTGAACGCTCGCTCATTAGTCAATCATAAGTATGAGATACATAACTTTATCACGGAACATGACCGTGATGTTTTGTTTATAAACGAAACTTGGACAGATCCATCTTCAGGACCAGATCTCACAGCCGCCACTCCGGAGAGTTACACAGCCGTCCGTCAAGACAGACCCATCAAGAAAGGGGGGGCTAGCGATAATCCATCGCAATAAATTTTCCATTAACACTGACAATATATCTCTTCAGATCTGCGAAGCAATGAGCTTATCTATCTTACACACCCCTTCCCAAATCTTTAAAGGCATTCTATTATATCGACCCTCAGGATCCCGGACTGCCTTTCTTGCCTCATTGAACAAATTGCTGGAACTTGTGGCTACTGAATCCACTATCACTATTCTAGGTGACTTTAATTTTCATCTTGAAAATACAACTGATAACGATACAATTAGCTACTCTCATAATTAGAGGTATTGGGTCTCTCACAACGAAGAGCTGACCCTACACACATAGCTGGGCACACGTTAGATAGCCTTTTCTCCAATTCATTAACCATCTCCTTAAAGACTATTCTTCCCCTGGTCTGGACAGACCATTATGCTATCATATTTAATATTACCACTAACAGAAAATCAATATCGAACACCGCTCCTATTCCCCTTATACCCACTAAAGCTTGGAAGAGTATGGAACCCGAACTTCTCAAAGCACACCTGACTGACCCAACTGGAACCCTTTCCAGATCCTGATTTAGCAGCATCAAACTAACTGGCTGAATAATGCATTTGATTTATTGGTCCCAAAAAATACATTTTCGAAAAACCACTACTCCCCATCGGCCCCCTGGTTTTCTGAAATCCTAAGGGCACAAAAGAAAGCTTGCAGAAACCACGAAAGGCAGTGGCGTAAAAACTACAACACTTAAGAGAAAATTTGTTATAAAGAATCGCTCAATAAATATAAACTGCTAATTGCTCAGGAGAAAAGCAAATATTACATCACTCAGATTGAGATTGCCCAAAACTCCAGTAAAAAACGGTATCAGGTAGTTGCTAAATTATCTGGACAAGTCTCAAACTGTAATCCAGCTCCTTCTCAGGCACTATGCGACTCCCTTGCTGATTATTCCTTTGAAAAGGTTAACAACATCTACACCAATTTCTCATCTCAAACGTAAAGAGATAATCAGCCACTGAATCAAGAACCCTCGGAATGCAATCACTCTTTAGCAAAATTTGAGAGCACCACACCTGAGCAGATTTCAAACCTAATCGCTATCATTAAATCTGGCAATGCCATTAACCCCTGTCCCCCATCAGCACTTAAGCCACTAGCTGACTTAGTTGCACCAACATTGTCTAATATATGCAATGCAATGTTTGCATCTGGCACATACCCCAAGATATGGAAAAAAACATTATTAAACCACTACTAAAAAAATCTAACCTAGATGTGAACGAACCTAAGATTTATAGACCAATAGCAAGTCTTCCCTTCCCGGCTGAAATTTTTGAGAAAGTGAATAACACCCAGCTCCCCAAATATATCGAAGATCACCAACTCTTGGATGATACTCAGTTTGGCTTTTGTAAAGGCCTCGGTACAAGAACCGCGCTAATTAAAGCAGCAGAGGATTTAAGAATTATCCTCGATCAGGGAGGACCGGCTGTCCTTATACTGCTGGATTTATCAGCAGCGTTTGACTTGGTCGATCACACCATCTTGATCCACCGTGTCTAACATATGGGCATTCATCAGACAGCCAAAGCCTTACTATCTTCCTTTCTCACCGACCGTACTCAATCGGTAAATATCGGCCCCGTCAACTCATCTCAATTGGCCCTCCCGTGTGGTGTCCCCCAAGGATCATCCTTACGTCCGACACGCTTTAATATCTATGTGTCGGACTTAGCTAAAGTCATCAAATCAAAAGGGATGGGACTCACATCCTATGCCGATGACACCCAGTTGGTGCTCAATGTACACAATGACCTTGACATAGTAGCAGCTAAATTTCAGAAGGGCATGCTTGCCATCAGCAGTTGGATGACCACAAACTGTCTCAAACTGAACTCTGAGAAAACAGAGGTCATGATACTCAGTAAACTCTACTGCCTATATGGTCTCCCAGTTGGTGGCCTTCTTCACAGGGCCCTCCTCTAGTACCAGTCACCAAGCTCAGAAACCTGGGTGTCATATTTGATGACAGGTTGTCCTTTGTACCCCACGCAAATACTTTGGTATCATAATCGTTCCACAAGTTGCGAATTATTAAAAAAACTACTGCCATTCTTACCCCTAAATGTAGGGAAAACAAAGGTTAGCACCTTAGTAATGTCTATCATCGACTACAGTAATGCTCTTCTTATGAATGCTCAAAATTAAGTCATTAGCAAACTTCAACTTGTTCAAAATTCCGCAGCCAGAATGTTATCTGAAACTCCGAAACAAAAATCTATCTCTCACGTTATTCAACGTTATCATTGGCTTCTTGTGAGAAACCGCATAAAGTTTAAAGCTCTGTGCATTGCTTATAAGGCATTTTGCAAATCTGGACCGCTCTTCCTCAGCAATGCCTTACAAGCATATGCTCCCTCTAGAGCCCTCCGGTCTTCTATGGCTAATCTCCTCATGGTCCCCTGCACAAGAACTGTTTCCTGGGGTGATAGGTGTTTTACCGTGGCTACGGCAAAACTCTGGAACACCCTTCCAGCTGAGAATAGATCCAGCCAATCTCTATTTGTCTTAAGAAGAAAGACAGAAACCTGGTTATTCAACCAGTAGCTCCCTGCTATATGTCACAAGTCCACGATCCTCAGCGCAGAGACATCCACTGGTATTTGCGCACTTTATAAATCTTAAACATAAATAAAAAAATAAATTATAGCCTACCCTATCACCATCTTCTGGCCTTCTAGTGACCTTTTCACTCTGGTTAGGGAACCCAATATTAAAGTTGGTTTGGGAATTCCCTTGGCTATGTTTAAATTGTTATTTCTGCACCATTTTTTCACTTGTGATCCCATAT
This sequence comes from Lissotriton vulgaris, assembly GCF_964263255.1. Taxonomy (NCBI): domain Eukaryota; kingdom Metazoa; phylum Chordata; class Amphibia; order Caudata; family Salamandridae; genus Lissotriton; species Lissotriton vulgaris. The sequence continues at coordinate 864,996,711 of NC_141689.1, forward strand.
TGTTTCTCTATGCGAGTTGTATGGTCTTCCCCTCCCTATTGCTCCAACTCCAGCGTTGGTCTGCGCGGATGTGTGTTAGCAGCCCTATGATGAAGCATGACACAGACTTCTGTGTGTGAGAGCAGTTTTAACATCCTGGTGTGTTCTTCCACCCTTAGTTCACAGCGATCACAAGCACGAAGCACCCCTTCTAATTGTGTGTGTAAGTTGTTTCAGGTGGTCGAAGTGGGGTGATATTTCCTCCTACCCCCCATCTTTTGTGTGTAATGAGAATTTGTACGGCCGTGGAGCCGCAGGGGTTTGTTTTTACACCCCTGTCACTTCCATACTATTTTAGTTTATACCCTCATGACACTATGTGGCAGAGTTATGGCGGAAGTACTGGGTCTGGCGTTTGGAGAAGATGCAGTTGCACAGATCCTCACAGGACCAACTTTGCTAGGAGACACGACCATTAACCAAGTCCTTACCTTGGGAGAAGGGTGGGACACTTTAATTGAACTGAAGAGGTCTCACCTCAAGGCCATTCTTCATGGGGCAATCTTATAAGAATATCTATGGGGCAATGCTGCCCCTCGAGGTCTGCTGCTGTCTAACGAACCCCTGATCTTTTTGGAAGATCCTATCTTCCGTAAAGACTGGGTCCTGATACCCTGGAAGTGTTTGAGGGACTGGCTGATCCGTATTATTAATACAGCTAAAAGGACAGCAGATACCCTCTACATTAAAATACAGGGTAACGAACAGGGCCTCAAAGCCAATATTCTTTTGGCAACTTACAAGAAAAAATTGGAGGAAGCCAATAGATTGGGGAATACAAGGACTACCTGCTAAGATCTAAGATAGACAAACTTCAAAAAGATCTGAAGAAATTCTCGAGAGAGACGGTCTACCCCTACACCACGGATGAGTACATCCAAAAGAAGGTAGAAGGTATGAAGAAAGGCCAGAATAGGGAAGGCAGGAACTCAGGCAGGACTAGCACAAGAAGTGATGACAGTGACTGTATGAGAAAACCAAAGCGGAAGCGGTAGAGGTAGGTGTTTCTTTGGAGGTCCCCGCCCCTCGTACTACCATATGTACCCCAACATCGCAAATCACAATTTCGGGTGGCCCCCCTCATGTACCAACAGCTATTTCCAGGAATATAGGGAGGCCAGATAGCCCAGTTTCCCCAGATGCCAAATCCTTTTTTAGGGAGAGGCAGGGACAAGCAGAAAGGAACAACAGGCGGGCAGGGGGGGGACCTACAACAGAGGGTAACTAGGAGCATGGCGAGAGATCTATCCCCAAGGATGAGCAGGGATTGACCACCCTAGTAGTGAACTTAACCAAAACTCCTCTCTCAGGTCCCCAAGAAGCACTACTCAACAAGGGTTTAGGTTTTGTGCCTACCAACACTATTTTTTTTAACACAAACTTTATTGGGTATTTCCGGTGTACATTACATATTTAAGCAGTACATCATACATGTTACTTTTGTAAAGAAATTATCTGTAATTTATATACATAACATTTCACATCCACGTGTTACAAGTTGTTCATATGCTCCTGCACATAACCATTTTACTCAAACCAAGGAGAAATTCACGCATATTGACATTATAATATCACTACATATACTTTGTGCTTGAGGTATATTATAACTAGAACCCAATGGATCCCACCCTCCCTAACCCACCCCTGATAACCAAACCCACAACACGAAAACAATTGCTGCTATGAAATTATTTCTTCGTATCCTGGTAGAAAGTACAAGGTGATAAGTACAATCGATAGTGTTAGGGAGGACAAGGAAGGGGATGCAAGAACAATACAAGGGGCCAGGGAGAGGCGAGAAGGAGGGGAATGATGATCCACTCAGAGGTCATCTGCTAAGAGTCCAGCTGCTGCGTGAGGTGGATAGAATAGCCACACCACTATTAGTTCGTGGAGTTTGAGAGTCTCCTGAAACCGCCTCTGTGTTCGTTCTAAAAAGCTCTACCAATTGCACCCATTCTAAGGATATTGGACGTTTTCGTAGTCCCCTGTATTCCTCCCGCTGCAGTGCCTCCATCTCTGCAGTAGCCCAACGGAATACTTCCTCTTTCCATTTACCCACACGTGATGGTGTGCGAGATTTCCAGTGCTGTGTAATCAGCCTTTTTGCAATCATCAGGGCTAAACCTGCAAAGTGGCGCAGCAACTTCGATTTCTTGGGAAGTGGGAAAAGGCCTCAAATGCAGGCTTCTATAGTATCCCAAGGCACGCATTCTGTTAACACGGACAAGTTCTGGATAATTCCCATGCAAAGCCGGGCAGGACCACAACATATGGATAAAATCAGCGTCTTGGGCGGGGCATCTGGGTCAGTTCGGGGAGGCAGTGGTGTACATGTTGTGTAGTGTTTTCGAGGTGAGGTAAGCCCTATGCAAAATAAATAATTGTATTACTTTCAATCAACATTTACGAGATACCTTTCTGGGATGCTCCAACATTAGGGTCCACTCCTTATCTTACAAATCTCGTGATAATACTGTTTCCCATTTATGTCTGAGAGTTCCTAATGGGATATTCAGATGTTCCTGCAACCCTCGGTACAACCACCGGACAAGATGATGGCCATGCCCCATTATGTGAATGGACTTCAACAAATGAAAGGTGGGAGGTTCTCTTTGGTCCACCAGCCAATATTTACGAATGAAGTGTGTAATCGTGGCATGGATGAGGAAAAGGGTGTCAGGCAACACATTAGTGCATACAAATTCATCGTGAGGCATCAGGTTACAATCATGAAAGAAATCTCAAACTGTCTGAATCCCTAGTTGTGTCCAAACTCGAATTTTTACCCTTTTCGTTATTCCACGTGTTGTGGGTAAGCCACAGAGGGAGAGTTTCGGGGCATTTCTGAAAGGTATTTTCGCATATATATGAGCTTGTCTCCAATAGTGAAGTGCTATGCGTAGAAGAAAGGAAGGGTTCCACACTTTGTCTGCCCCCGGGCACAGAAACGCCTGTAAGTTACCACGTCCAAGGCGGTCCTGAGAATACGCTATCTCAAATAAATTATGGCCTGCCAGCCAATTTGCCAGCCACTGCAATTGCCCAACTATGCTGTATGCTTTGAAATCAGGCACTCCCATCCCACCTGCAGCACTGGGGAGCGGCATCTTGGCTAATGCCATTCTATGTCTGCCTGAACCCCCAAAGCAAGGAGGTCAAAAGGGTGTCTAGAGTTTTAAAAATCCATTCTGGGAGGTTAACTGGAAGGTTTACAAATTGATAAAGGAGCATGACCATTTTGGACACCGCAAGATGGGCCACTACTGTGAGCGGTAGAGTATTCCAAAAGGAGACCTGGGACCGAAGGGAGATAATGGTCCGTACTACGTTGACGTCTATGGTGTCGGCGGTGGTTCTGTATATATAGATTCCTAAATATTTAAAGGTTACGGGTTCTACTCTAAACTGCAACTGGCCAAATCTTAAAAAGGGGTCAGCATATGTATTATCGAAAGAATATGCTATTGACTTAAAGGCATTGAGATGTAACCCAGATAGCTCCCCGAACTGTGAAACCACGTCCGCTATTGCCCCAATGCTTTTATTCAAGTCCTGGAAATACAATAACATGTCATCTTAAGCACACCGGATGCGGACGCAAGTTCCCTAGGTACTCGTGCTAGAGTTCTGGGAGGGAAATAGCACTGCTGGGACACTGACAGACCTGCTGATTTTTTTTTATTCTTTTTAAAACTTGTCAAGTAAAAAGTTTAATTGCTTTTAAAAACGTGTCGAGTGATTTGGTTCTGCACATTGTACTTTGTAGTTGCTGACTTCCGCACCACGGAGGGTGTTTAGCACTAATTGGGCTAATCAGACGCCAGACGGGAGGAGCCTGTTCTTGCCCGCCGTCTATTTTAAACACAACGAATGCGGACGCGACTAAGGTAAGCCCGTCCACGCCTGGACGCTGCCAGATGCCAGACGCTCTGCCCAACACATAAAAGATACACTTTACTATTCATGCTCGGAGCTCTTGTCTTTTATTACTAAATGTTCTACCTGCATTAAAAATACCTGGTCTCCACTGACTGGCTCTTTTAAGTGTAAACATTGTCCTTTTCAAAGTAAGTTGGATGGGAGAGGCATTTCCCCCTGATTCCACCGAGCTCAGGTTCCTTAGCCTGAACTGTCAGTCCTTGGCTAAACACCACGCTGAGATCTTTGATTTATTAACAGAAGAGTCCCCTGATGCATTATTTTTAACTGAGACTTGGCTGACGCAGAATTCTGTTGCAGAATCATGGTTGGCACTTCCTCAAGGTTATATTATGAATCAACTTAATAGAACCAGCAATAGAGGTGGTGGCATTGCATTAATCCATAGGAGCTTTATTCATGCAGCTTGAAGAAGGAGGACATTCCTGAGTGTGAAAGCGCACTCTTTAAAATTACCCTAAACCACAATTTCAGTCTCTGGGTTGCTCATTTATCGTCCACCAGGGCCATCTAAAGTCTTTAGAGAAGAATTAGCGAACGAGGTCACTCTACTCGCTAGTAAAGTAGCACATTCTACCATTTTAGGAGATCTTAATTTACATTTATAAGATAACTGCAAGACAGGCATTGCTAATTTTTAGCTGATCTAGAGGCCTGCCAGTTGACACAATTTGTCTCCAAGCGTACACATGTAGCAGGTCATTTGTTAAACCCTATATTTTCCAACTTAGGCTCCATAAGAGCTGCGTTTCCAATACCCATGGTGTGGACAGATCACTTCCTTGTCCCATTCTCTATTCGGTGGCAAGGTAAGCCAGCACAGAATTGTTCATTGTTGGTATTAAAACGACCCTGGCATAAATTAGATAGTAACAAATTCTCATATTTACTGTTAAGCCATAAACCTCAGGTACCATCCAATAGGGAATCAGCTAATATGCTTTATTAAGATTGGCTGACCCAAGCTCTGGACAGCTGTATTCCCGCTAAACTTAGCTCAAAAAACAAAAGAGGACAATTCAATCCTTGGTTTAATGAATCTTTGCGTAAAGCAAAGAAAAACTAAACAACTGGAGCAGGCCTGGAGGCGTGCTTACGCTACAGAAGCCTAAAATAAATACCACAAATCGATTAAGGCATACCAAACTGGTCCGGAGAGCCAGAGCAGAGTACATCGCTAATAAAATATTGGAAAGTAATAATCCCCCTAAAACGATTTTCTTCCTTCTTAAGGTTATAAAATGTTCCAGCCTGAAAGCTGATTCACCTATCACCTCAAACACTCAGTGTGACGAATTGGCTGGATATTTTGTGCACAAGGTGGAAAAAATTTACAAAAGCTTCCCTTTGATCACTGTTAATTCTGACCTGGGGAAAGACATGAGGAAAGTGGAGCTATTATGGAAAACAATACATTGTGTTCCTTTCCTCAACTATCCCTCACTGAGATTGAGTCCTTTTGCCTGAAAATCAAATCAGGCTCTTCAGTTGACTCTTTGAGACCAGCTCAGTTTAATCAATTTCACAACATCATTTTACCAGTGGCCAGGGAACTGATTAATCTGTCTCTGTCCTCAGCGTCCTTACCATCAGCCTGGAAGCATGCTAAAGTAACTGCTCTTTTAAAGAAACCATCCTTAGAACCATCTGAGCCAGGTAATTACAGCGCTAAAGCCACAAATCTCATGTAAATACTATTCTTACAAAGTTTGTTGAGCAAAAGGAAATTCTGGATAACTTGCAAAACGGCTTCAGATCCTGCCACAGCACCGAATCTGCTGTGATGGAGGTGATCGAGGAAATCAGCAGCAGCCTAGACGAGGGAAATTCCACGGCCTTAATTCTTCTTGATTTAAGTGCTGCTTTTGACACTGTATCCCATGAATTATTACTGTGCAGGCTACAGGAGATAGTGATTGGGGGTCTGGCCTTCGCCTGGTTTCGATCTTTCTTGGAGGGTAGAACCTTCCAGGTCACTGTGCCACCTTTCCACTCCTAGGAGTATGCCATCAAGCAAGGTGTGTGCCACAGGGTTCGATACTGAGCCCCATGCTCTTTAATATCTATGTACAACCCCTGGCAGTAGCACCTAGAAGCAGAAGGATGTCATTGGTATCCTATGCCGATAACACCCAACTAGTTATCGCTTTTTCTACTAAATGCAAAAAATTACCTCGTCAAATTTAAGGAGGATTTGCTGGTGATCGCTGACTGGATGAAAGCAAACTGCTTGCAGTTAAACACAAGCAAGTCAGAAATACTTTTGCTTGGGAGAGATAGTGCATGTGGTCAGAGCAATGGTGGCCAGACAAATTAAAACCGGCACCCTTACCAAAGGAGGCTGTTAAGAACCTCGGATTTTGGATTGATAGAAGTCTCTCCTTTGACACTTAATCCAAGTCGGTCACAGGGACTTGTTTCGGGCTTCTGAGGGGGTTAAAACGTTTTTTTTTTTTGTTACCCTAATATTCGCCAGACCATCCTGCAGGCCATGATTCTATCCATGCTAGATTATGGCAACTCCTTATATTTAGGTGCAAACAAATCCTGTATTCAACGCCTTCAAAGAATACAAAATGCGGCAGCTCAGACTCGGTTGGCACTCCCGAAATCATGTTCAGTGCCTAAGCTTTTACTTAAGCTACACTGGCTACCAGTAGATAGAAGAATTCAGTTCAAGACACTCTGTGTCGCTCATAAAATCTTGACGAACAAGCACCTCCGGTTCTAACCAACATGCTAGTGCCGTATGTTCCGATTCGACTCCTGCGTTCAACTGACAAAGGGCTGGCTTATATCCCCCGAGTTCAAAGAGCCAGAGCTGGTGGTCGCTGTTTTCAAGATTTGGGGGCCAAATTCTGGAACTATCTTCCCTCTTCTATTAGAGGACTCAAGAACCACCTGGTGTTCCGTAAAGCCAAAAAGACCTGGCTTTTCCCGGCGTAACTCTCATTCCTTTTCTGGGACGCCCCATCGCTGGTGCAGCTATGCGCTGTACAAATCCGTAAATAATTATAATAATAAATCTGGGTAGAGTGACACAGTATGGACTATACCATGTAGGGGCATACCATAGGGAACATTTTTTTAAAAAGAAAGGTGTTGAACGTGTAAGGTTTCATTGAATGAAAAGGGACACACTATATATTTTGGTGGGAATCTGTGAATCAAGAGTTAAACTGAACGTATCGTTTCCACCCTTGTGATGAGTTGTTTGACAGAAGGGCTTTCCGAAAACAGGTTAAAAGTCGTTTGCTACATAAGCACAAGTTTGATGAAGCTGAAAAGTTTGCAATTCAATTCGGCCTGGATGTTGAATTGATATGATAAAAATTATTTGTTGAGCGCACGTTCACCAGCGGTTTCTTGGCGCTTAGGCAGAGAGGCATTGACAGATGTGGCGGGAGGTAACTAGATATAGGCTTAGGAAAAAAGCCATGTTTTAAGGGATTTCCTAAACTGAGGATAGGAGGGAACTTGGCGCATTCCCGGTGAAGGGTGTTCCAGAAATGTGGTGCCCCGGGGCGAGAATCTTAGGCCACCGTGTTTTTTTCCGTTTAAATGAACAAGGGGTCAATAGGTTCAAACTGGAAGAGCATAAGTCACGAGAGGGGACGTAGCGCTGTATTCTGGTAGTGATAAAAACAGGTCTGTGGGAGGACAAGGCTCTGTGGATCAGGCAGCCAAGTTTGAAGAGGATGTGCTGGGTCACTGGGAGCCAGTGTAGACTCTTAAGCACGGGTTTCGCGTGGTGGAATTTCGGCTGGCCGTAGACAAGCCTGGGGGCTTGATTCTGTACATTTGTAACCGATGTGATTGATATGCAGGGATTCCGGCGTACAGTGAATTGGCGTAATCGCTACGGGACATTACTAGGGCCAGAGTAACTTGGATAAGCGCCTCAATGGATAGGAATCTGCTTACTGTCCGAAATCTTCGCAAGTGGAAGAAGCAGACGGAAACCACTAAGTTAATCTGGGCCTTCATGGTGAGATCACTACAAATTTTAACACCTAGGCTCTTGACCGTGCTGACTGGAGAAAGCGGGCATCCCAAGGAGTGGGGCCAAAATTTAGAGTTCCACGGATTCGCTGAGGACCCTGTGAGGACCAGCTCCATCTTGTCAGGTTTAAGCTTTAACTGGTTTAGGTCCATCCAGTTGCTGATGAAGTTCATGGTTGATTGAAAGTTCTCCATAGAGGAGGGTGATGAGTCAATGTTAAAAATAAGCTGGATTCATATTTTGTTTTACATCGGAGCCGATTTCAACACAATATCAAGCATAAGAAACAGTCTGTACGAGCAGTGGACTTTAATAGCCACAAGAGTGATTAGGAACTATGTATTCTTCTTCACAAATTCAATAAAAAGGAATATGATCTTGTAGGCACAAACCTGCAAGCAATACAGTAAAAACTTTACATATTCAGGACAGAGACCTATCTATTATCTCTTCTTCCATATTGACTTAGGATTGACTAAATCCTCTAGACAACTTCGAAAATGCAGTGATTATTAGGATGGACCCTCATGAAGGTCATGCCGAAAGGCGTGCAGTGTTTATAAAGAAATCCGCCAATTTCTGTAGACCATATACTTGTGGATTTAAATGTCATCTAACCTAGCTAACAGAATTGTAGAATGCAAAAACTGAAATAATTGTGATTCTGTTAGATCATTTTCTGTATTGCCTGAATTTAGTTCTAAATACCTGTGTATAATCACTGAAGTTGTGATGATTGTTTTTTTTGTAAAAAAATAAAACACCCCCTCAAAAAAAATAAAAAAATATATATTTATATGTATTCACTGAAAAAACCATAGGTTTCACACCAGTTATAGTTAGCATGAGGTTTTACTCGCATAAAATCATTGAAATTCCCACGTTATAGTTAGTTGGACTCACTATAACTTGCACGTGCAATGCACTGCTGATAACGCCACATATTACATCACTCATGAAAACATTTTTTGTTTTGCCCCGCGGGGCCCTTTTATGGCCACCACATAAAACCTAGAGGATCAGGGTGGGTCTACTCTGTCCCCTTATGGTCATTTCCCCCTTTGTTTTTGCCTCCTCTTTTGTCTCGATCTTACCGAGACAAAAGATGGCGGCCGCTCCGGACTGTTTCGAATGTTTACAGACACCCGAGAGGCAATCAGCTTTCCTCGCGCAAGTCGCGTAGAGCGCCCTGTGCGCTCCCCGGTGCACATACCGGGGCGCGGCCATAGATATATATATTTTTTTGAACCTAAATTACTCAAAATCCACTGGAGCACATATCTTAAGACAAAGCAAAGGCACATCGGGCTACCAGTCCCTACAATTTTGCCAAGTTTGGTGGAAATCCATTCAGCCGTTCGGGCTAAAAGTGAGGTGGACCGCCCTATGGAAATTAACATGGGGAAAACACGTTTTGGGACCCCCCCTTTTATCTTGGCCTCTGCTTGACAAATCCCCCCCAAACTTTCAGGGAAGGACCGAAGCGCCGCGAGGCAAATTTGAGGACATTTTCAGGCAGATTCCTCAACCGGCGCCAAAGTTATTCCCAATAGAATGTTGAGATTTTGCATTGAAAAAAATCCTAACTTTTACTACCTACTGGCGACCGCCAGTAGGTAATATATATATATATATATATATATATATATATATATATATATATATATATATATATATATATATATATATATATATATATATATATATAATGAAAATGGTTGGTAACATAAACCAGAATGTATATGTAAGCCATCTGTAAAATTGCGTATTTGATTACTGTGATTATGGATGTCATTTGTGAAAACATTTATAAAATTGTATTTTGTCAAATACACGCATAAAATGGGGGAGATGCTATGCAGAGTTTAGCGACAAAACACATAAAGAACGCCTGTCCACTTGGAGACGACAAGGGTAGCGAGAAGGCAATATGGTGTTGATATTAATATACATCAGTATAGAAATTGTATGAGGAATCTCGAATATCAGACCTAGGCACAGATGATAATGCCTGCATATATGTGCACCACTAATGGAGTTACAAAGAATTAACAGTTGGTTTCCCCAGGTTCCCCCAACAGTCACGTTAACAACTATGCCCAAACCGATACTAGGCGAGTAGGCAGTTAAGCCGCCAATGTGCAATTATCACATTTTACCTCCCTAACACAGCGCGAAGCAGAAAGACTACGTATTAACGCAGCGAGCGCTTATTAGTACCTTAGGAGCTCTGCCCACACTGCCACCGAAAGTACTCTGTCCCCAACACAGTGTGATACAAACTAACAGAGGATAAGTTAGACGCGCACTCACCTGCATCTATGGGTTTGTAAAAATAGGAGCGCGCGATCGGCTGACATCAGCACAGAGGGTAGCACGCGGAGCGAAAGAGAGGAAAATCACTGGGTTGAGACTGCCGGAAGGTTTCTATTGAAACGTGAAAACATGAAAGGGAGGATGACGTAACCTAGGAATGTGAAAGTAAAAGTATCTTTTCTATGTCAATCTTACCAATACGTCACCAAATGTAACCATGGGGACCATGCTGAATAATGTAAAACAAGCGTAAATGTGCCACGAAACAAGAGTGAAACACGCATGATGTAATGCAATGACAGAGGGGTATAAATGTAACCACAGTTTGTTAAGATGTTGTGAACAAGGCGGGTGCTGACCGCCGAAACGCGTCAAGCAGCCTAATGAGTGAATAAAACTTATTTGGGATCAACAATTTCACGGAGTCAGTGCCTTACTTGCATGCTGAAGTTTGGAGTGTTCCCGATTCGTAAAATCTCCCGTCCTGGAGATCCAACACTGACCCTCCTCGTTCTGGTGCGCTGTGGCAGATAAGGACAAAAAACTTGTGGTATACTTTCAGAAGAGAGACACGCAGCGCCCCCCTGAACCGCAAACTGGAAGCTGACGATCACCAAGTGAGCCTAGAAAACGCCACGGACAGCCTGACTGGAGTCTACGATTACCGGAGGGCAGTTGAGATTGCCAGGTAAGGCCAGTACGTGTGTGGAAGTACAGATCCAGTGGTGTAAGTTGCAAGAACAAGATACAAGGGAGAGGCAGCCCAAGTGCGAAGTGCGCACTAGAAGGGCAGTGAAATTTTCCAAACAACTTTAACTTCTCGAAATACGTAACATACAATGGCTGTGGAATGGGAGAGAGAACGGGAAGAGGCAGCATTAAACATTTTCCAAGACACTGATACAGGCGAAGAGAATGCACCGAATATACCAGTCCCCAAAGACAAGGGGGGGGAAAAGGATGAAACTAAAAGTCTACTGGCAGAACTGGAGAAACTAAGGAAGAAAGAGGTGGCAAAATGGTGGGAGGTGAAGTCACTGAGCAGGTACATTGAAGTTGGCCGAGTACCAAGGGGACTAAGAATACTGGTAGCCCCCACGTATGAGAACCCAGATTCTGCCATGCTCCAAGACTGGACGGACAATAGCGCGCTAGCATCAAATAACATGCTGAAAATATTGACCAAATACGCGGCAAGTGATAGAGAAAAACTGATCACCCGCGTCGAAGAAATCCTAAAAGAACTGGAGGCAAAAGACAATAAAGAAGAGATTGCCAAATCTTTGGAGGAAATAAAAGGGAGAATTCTAAAACATGAGGAAGAAATAAAAGAAAGAAAAGCCATAAAATTTCAAAGAGATAGAAAGGACTATGTGACTGGGAGAATATACACTTTTGCAAGAAAATATGACCAAGTACGACGCCAACCTTTACCAAAAGTCATGGCCAACACGGGAGCGCCAGGAGAGCAAAGTGAACCAGATCTGAGCACGGATTATGAGTCGGAAAATGAGATGAACAACTCCCTAGGTGCAACTGGACCGGTACCAACACCAGCACAGGAGTTGGCTTTTTTACGGTTACAGCGCCTCACCACCTTGAGACCGAGGATACCGTACCAACAATGGAACAAATCAACCTCAAAACAGGATTCTCAACAAAAACAAAAAGCCGCCGCCGAAAAGACAGACGGTGGGGAAAAAGAAAAAGAAACGGCAAAATCGACAGCAACAACGAAAAAACAATACAGAAAGAAAAGTCGACGCTAATGACAGACAACACAAAGAGTAATGACAACACAGTGATTAACCTTTCCAACATGGAATTATCACAAAAAGAATTGGAGATTTTATCCTTAGGTCTAACTTTCTGTGCACATACGAACTTTGACTATGCCCAAACAAGAATTGATTTCTTCCAATACATGCGGAAATTGAAACTTCAAAAATATTTTGTGAATACAACTTGCCAAATCGATGCAAATCAATCAAGTGTCCAAGACAGCCAAGGCCTCAGTGTGGCCAACATGAATGCATTGAGAGATATGATTGACATAGAGCATGATAACATCAATGATTTGGTATCATCTGGTACAGCGGCAGAAATGGCAGATATAGATATCTACAAAACTGAAAAAACTAATTTTAAACCAAAGTATGTATTCATGCCAGTTATGCCAAAGGATGGTCTTGATTTATTTACAGATTGTGTGATAAAGGATTGGAAAGATCTGTCCCTACTGAGCTCGGGTGAGTTTTACAAAAAGTATGAGAACAGGAACGCAATATATGAAAAACTAATGGAAAAAATCAAAGCCAGATCAGACATTGTAATCAGGTGGTCAGACAAAGGGGGAAACATTGTACTAAGGCCGTTGGAAATGTATAACAACGAGGCAATGTCGCAACTACAAGACCAGGAATGTTATACCAGGATAAGCCCCTCGCATATTGTGGGAATACAAGAAAAATACACTAATGAATTATACAAATGGAAGAGCACAGGACTACTCAGCAAAGATGAGTTCGAATACTTGAAAACTGACTACCCAGTATGCCCACAATTATATCTTATTACAAAGATACATAAGAACGAAAAAATGCCCCCTGGGAGACCAATAATTGCTGCCATAGGCAGCCTTTTTGAAAAAACTAGCATATTTATCGATCATTTTCTGCAACCTTTTGTCAAGAAACTCCCGGCATATATAAAAGACACCAGTGATTTCCTGCGCAAAATATATGATGTGAAATGGGAAGATGATTTTGTACTCATGACTCTTGATGTACAGTCATTATATACTAGCATTAGACATCATGATGGGCTACGAGCGGTAAATCACTTTCTAGGACAGAGACCAATCACACTGTACAATCACACGAGAATGTTGTTAGAAATGACAGAGTGGTGTCTAACGAATAATAACTTCATCTTCAATAGACTCCACTATAGACAAATACAAGGATCAGCTATGGGTACCTGTTTCTCCCCCAGCTATGCGAACCTACACATGGGCTGGTGGGAGGAACAGGTACTAACTGTCAAACACCAAACCACATTGACCAAAAATGTAGTCATGTACAAGCGTTATATTGACGACATTTTTATTCTATGGAAAGGCCCCATAGAAGAAGCAGAATCGTTTGCATCAGAACTAAACGATAATGCGCTTAACTTAAAATTTACCTGCACCACTGACACCACCTCGATACAATTCCTGGATGTAGAACTCTACATCGAACAGGGTAAAATCCAGACACGAACATACCGTAAGCCCACTGCTGGAAACTCAGTGCTTCATGCACAAAGCTTCCATCCGCAAAACCTCAAGGAATCGATCCCCTATGCGGAGTGCCTACGTATGACGAGAAATTGTAGCACTAGAACTGGGCTCGATGAGGCAAAAGAAAACTTTTTTGCCAGACTGAAACAGAGAGGGTATAGCCAAAAAACCTGCAACAAAGCTAACTTAAAATGCAGCAAAACTAATAGGAAGGATCTCCTGTTCGCTCAGAAACAAGAGCAAACCGGGCAAACACCAAAAAGGGAACCCCCTAGACTCATAACAGGATTTAATGCCTATCACAACCAGGTTAGAAAAATATTGACCAAACATTGGCCATTAGTGAGGAAAGACCCCATTATTGGAGAACTCTGTGGGAATAGGCCAGCCATAGCCTTCAGGAAGGCAAAATCCATGAGGAATCATTTAGTCTGCAATGCACCCTCGATTAAAAAGTCTGGAGATTGGCTTTCTAAATTTAAGGGGTTCAGCAAATGTACAAAATGCAAAGCGTGTAGACACGGTATAAATACTACAAAAGTAGAGGTGCCCTTTAGACAAAAACCATATAAGATCCGAGACAAATACAACTGCAAAACGGATTATGCAGTATATGTATTAACCTGTATTTGTGGGAAACGATATGTGGGAAGCACCATTCACCCTGTTCATGTGAGAGTTCTCCAGCACCTTCGCGCAGTCACCAATGATGACCCAGCCTACCCAGTGGCCAGGCACATCAACACGGCCCATGCAGGTGACATAGGAGTACTCTCATATTTTGTCATTGACAATGTCCCCAAAAACATCAGAGGTGGAAATCGTCTCCAGAGTTTGAGGCGTTTGGAATCCAGGTACATTATTCTACTGAATTCTAAAATACCGAATGGCCTCAACTCTGATGAGGCCCTAAGTGTACACCTGTAGGGAATACATCAGGCCTCAGAAGAAATATGTTATGCCCTACCTTTTCCGTATCAGAAATCTCTCTCCCTTCCTGTAAAACATCTTATGTTCATGTTTTAAATTTAGTATCACTGTATATAGGAGCACTAACACTACCCCGAGAGCAGTTTCAGCTTGAGTGGCAGCTTTTTTTCAGCTATGTGCAACTGTTACACACCCATAATGAAAATGGTTAGTAACATAAACCAGAATGTATATGTAAGCCATCTGTAAAATTGCATATTTGATTACTGTGATTATGGATGTCATTTGTGAAAACATTTATAAAATTGTATTTTGTCAAATACACGCATAAAATGGGGGAGATGCTATGCAGAGCGTAGCGACAAAACACATAAAGAACGCCTGTCCACTTGGAGACGACAAGGGTAGCGAGAAGGCAATATGGTGTTGATATCAATATACATCAGTATAGAAATTGTATGAGGAATCTCGAATATCAGACCTAGGCGCAGATGATAATGCCTGCATATATGTGCACCACTAATGGAGTTACAAAGAATTAACAGTTGGTTTCCCCAGGTTCCCCCAACAGTCACGTTAACAACTATGCCCAAACCGATACTAGGCGAGTAGGCAGTTAAGCCGCCAATGTGCAATTATCACATTTTACCTCCCTAACACAGCGCGAAGCAGAAAGACTACGTATTAACGCAGCGAGCGCTTATTAGTACCTTAGGAGCTCTGCCCACACTGCCACCGAAAGTACTCTGTCCCCAACACAGTGTGATACAAACTAACAGATGATAAGTTAGACGCGCACTCACCTGCATCTATGGGTTTGTAAAAATAGGAGCGCGCGATCGGCTGACATCAGCACAGAGGGTAGCACGTGGAGCGAAAGAGAGGAAAATCACTGGGTTGAGACTGCCGGAAGGTTTCTATAGAAACGTGAAAACATGAAAGGGAGGATGACGTAACCTAGGAATGTGAAAGTAAAAGTATCTTTTCTATGTCAATCTGACCAATACGTCACCAAATGTAACCATGGGGACCATGCTGAATAATGTAAAACAAGCGTAAATGTGCCACGAAACAAGAGTGAAACACGCATGATGTAATGCAATGACAGAGGGGTATAAATGTAACCACAGTTTGTTAAGATGTTGTGAACAAGGCGGGTGCTTACCGCCGAAACGCGTAAAGCAGCCTAATGAGTGAATAAAACTTATTTGGGATCAACAATTTCACGGAGTCAGTGCCTTACTTGCATGCTGAAGTTTGGAGTGTTCCCGATATATATATATATATATATATATATGTATAAATATATCTCAAGCTACTGGTTGACACACGCAGTTTGGAAAGCACTCGAGCAGCTGCGTAAGGCTCAACCTGTTCCTTGAATCACTGGTACGGGCAGCATCTGCCTCCAAGCAGAAATAAATGCAAATCACTTTTTTGCCTGACGCGTTTCATTTATTCACTTCTTCAAAGGCAATACTATGATGAACACTCCCCCATCAATTTTAACATCTATTTAACATCTGCCATGCCCAGATGGGCTGTCCGAATGGAACTGTGGTGATTTCTGGGAAATGGAGTGTCCGAAATTATTCCTCAGATGAAAGCACATTTCTTGTAAGCTCTGGATGAGCCCCCACAAGCGTCACAGTGCTCAGTCCAGCACAGTTGCCCCATGATCAGGTAGGTGAATACCAAGCCTATTGGCCCCCAATGTTCGCGGGTGGTGCCCTTCCAACAGCCGTGCAGCCGCCAAAACATCAAGCTCCTGGTTGACACATGCAGTTTGGAAAGCAATCGAGCAGCTGCGTAAGAATCAACCTGTTCCTTGAATCATTGGTACGGGCAGCATCCGCCTGCAAGTAGAAATCAATGCAAATCACTTTTTTGCCTGACGCGTTTCGTTTATTCACTTCTTCAAAGGCAACACCACGATGAACACTCCCCCATCGCTTTGAACGTCTATTTAACATCTGCCACGCCCAGATGGGCTGTCGGAATGGAACTGTGGTGATTTCTGGGAAATGGAGTGTCCAAAATTAATCCTCAGATGGAAGCACATTTCTTGTAAGCTCTGGATAAGCCCCCACAAGCGTCACTGTCCTCAATCCAGCACAGTTGCCCCATGATCAGGTAGGTGAATACCAAGCCTCATGGCCCCTAATGTTCGCGTGGTGGTGCCCTTCCGACGGCGTGCAGCCGCCAAAACATCAAGCTCCTGGTTGACACACGCAGTTTGGAAAGCGCTTGAGCAGCTGCGTAAGGCTCAACCTGTTCCTTGAATCATTGGTACGGGCAGCATCCGCCTGCAAGCAGAAATCAATGCAAATCAATGCAAATCACTTTTTTGTCTCTCCAGGGTCCACGTCGCATTTCCCACAACGCTCACCAAAATTGAGAGAGACGGACTCTTTTTTTGTTTAGCAGCCGCTAGTATTTTTTATTCAATCATTTTATCGTGCATTGCTGTGCCAAAAACCAAACGCGTTTCGGCGTTCCCTGGCGCCTTGTTCACTGGTATTTTGTGTGAAAAAAACCCTCCTACTTTTCAAAAGAACCAAACCTACGTGATTGGCCATGATTACACAGTAGAAACAAACTACATACTTCAAAGCATTAGTGGGTTCAACAGAGATAAAAATAACAGAAAACAGATCCCAGCTATTAAAAGGCTGCCTGCTCACATTATAAATTCATCAATATTATAATTTTCTGTAAAATATCTGGGCCGGGGGGACATACCATGGTGTTCCCAGTTACATAGTGAAAAACTAAAATACAAACTCACTGGCTGACGAAGACACCAGCACCCAACACTGCAGGAATAAGGACATTACTGATAACACAATTTTGTAATGCACAGTCAGTCTGGCCTTGACCTCCAGAAATGAAAAGAATGTACGCTGTACAGCCAGTGTATAGTCAGGGAAGATAGATATTATCACATTGTCGATTTGCAGTGGGCCTTTGTCGCGGGATGGCTGCAGCAGATGATCCCAGTCCCTGTAATTTAGGATTCCAGCCAGCACTGGACGGGGCTCCAGTAATTGGACGGCGTGTAGGTACGCGGTGGGCCCGTTCAACTGTAAAATAGACATTCAGGCCTGTTGGGGCCGCACTCACTTTCAGCCAGTTTTCAATATAAGTAGTCAGGTTAGGGCATTCTGTTCCTTCCGGCAGTCCAACAATTCTAAGATTATTTCGCCGGGCCAGACCTTCCGCATCGTCTGCATGGGCCTGCAGGGAGTCGATTTGCTGGCGCATTTGACTAAGTTGTTTTTTTTGTTTTTTTTTTAAAACCTTTATTGCACGATGTCATGAGAACAAATACGGGCCTACAACCATCCGGCCGGCCTCGACAATGAGTTAAGCATATCCGTACACATTACAACCACAGTAGTTTGTCAAACAGAGCACAGTAGGTTGAAATTACACTGGAAGAAATACGCACTACTGATGAGGAGAAGTGAAGGTTCATTTTTAAAGGTTTTGCATATGAAGGATAATAACTAAAGAGACTAGATAGGATCAATGACCAGACATATCCCCCGGGCTGAAGTGGGTTACGCGTAGCGAGCAATCCAGCGAGCAAGAAAACAACATCAAAAAGGCAGCACCAAAACAATACACTAGGATAGACAATCTCAGGATACGTTGCGTGCCAATCGCTACCCACCCCCTTACAACCAACGCCATTGACCCAGGAAAAAGGAGAAGGAAAAGGAGCACAGAAATAAGAAAAACCAAGGCCCATAGAAACAAAGCGGACAAAATAATATCCGCCCCCCGACCCTCCACCCTACACGCATGCAGAGGCTACGGCCTACCCCCCCCCCCCCCCCCCCTAGCAGTGTGCCTGTCGCCCACAAAAGAGTACCCGAAATGAAGAAGGGGAGAGGAAAGAAAAGAAAAAGGAAACATTTATCACCGGAGGAGGGCCAACCCGAAATAACCAAAATAACCAACAGGAGTGTAACCGGAAACCACTTGCCCGACCCCTAAGCAAACCATACCCAACGTCCAGCTTCCCCGTCAGTCCATCACAGTCCCAGGAATGTAATTACTGGTATTAAGGCAAGAAAAAGGCAGACTCAACCCTGACCCCTACGTTCCAGTGCGCCAGCAAAGTGCAGTAGCGGCGTAGCCCCGTAGAGCAGGAATAGCAGCCGGCTTGACCACCTCGAGAAAGGGCAACGTCCAGGAAGTGCCATCCAAAGCAGGACAGTGTGATCCACAAGAGTACAGTATGGGCAGGCACACAGTAACAGTCCGCCGAGATTAGGCAACTCAATCCCAGGTAACATGTCCAAGGTAAACGGAGCAATCTTGTCAACAGTACCCGCTGGTGTTGGTAGACCTGGCGTCCAACGGCGAACTTCTGGTTTCCGTACAAGTATAGAAAGCACGGTGTCCTCCATAGTTGCAACAGTCAGAGCAGCGGCGATGTTAAGCTCACTCACAGTTAACTCCTCTACGTGTCTCCGAAGAGGCTGCACATGACTGCCGAGCCCTGGGCTCGGCGATTTGCTCCGCGCACAGCCGCCCGCCCGGTCAGCCGAGGAGAGTAGGGGCACAACATTGTCCAGTCGGTGCTCCAGTTCACGGGCGTCGTAGCACAAAGCAGCTCGCAGATCAGCCAAAGCTTCCAGGACATCGCCGATACTCAAGGGCATGACGAGAGAGGATGAGATGCCAGTTCCCTGCCCACGGAACCCGCAGGCGTGTGGCGACCCTCGATCCCAGTCTTCGGCAACCATGTCTAGGTGTCGTTTATTAGAGCAGCTCCCAGACAGGCAGGGCCAGGACGCAGGGACAGGGCAGCAACCTCCAGTTCAGCGCCTCGCACGGGGACAACACAATGATGGTCCAACCAGGCGCCGTGTGCAAGTGCTAATCACTCAGCCCACTCAGTATCTCCTGTAATGGCCGCCGTTGTTGCCTTCCAGCCGGACGCTGCAGAGAACAAAGGACCGGACCCACTCAGCAGTCGCCAGCAGGAGTTCAGGGCATTTCGTCACTCCCGGTGCAGGAGGAACGACGGGGAGCACATCATCGGATGCAGCGTCGCTTCCCAAACCCGTTACCGCACAACAGGCACGATTCAACAAGAGAAGAAGCGGTACGGGAGGGAAGCGGACGGGTCGGCGGAGCCAAGGGCTCAGGCGGCCATCGCTGTTGCTGGCTAGGCTCCTCCTCCTTGACTAAGTTGTTGGTCATGAGCAGCTACTTGTGGCACCACTGTTTCCAGAGTTTGTTCTGCAGACTTAACTTTATCCGCTAACTTTCCATGGTCGGCTTTGAGGAGACTGAGCTCCACAGAGATCGTGCCCAAACGGTTCTCCAGTGCTTTTCGGGAATCTCGTATTTCTTTTAATATCACGTCCAACTTATCCTTCGGAGGGTTGGATATGGCTCCATCCTCAGAGTAGCGGGAACAGCATGAGGAGTGTTCAGAGTGTGGTGAGAGTGACTCAGTCCTCCCAGATGCAGAAGTGGATTTCGTCTTACCCCTGCCCATTATTGCTGGCGTGTTGGGTGTATACAGAGCAGGTCGCAGGTCACTGCAAGACCAGGGGGGGGCCCGTGAAGCACCTGTCCGACCACCACTGGCCCAAAGGCCCACTCCAGGAAAGTGGCTATATCCCCGGGGTGGATTATATAGGCGGGCACCACTGATCAGCAAGCGTAGGCACCAATATCATGGGCTATCGGGCAAGCAAAACAACTGCACGGTCCACAGCTGTACTGCCCAAGCAGCGAGACAGGCCCACGCCAGCCCCAGAGCTGGAGATGTAGGCCACTAGATGTGAGGGAGCCCCAGTACCTCATAGAAGAACCGCCCAGGCCACAGAACCAGCCAGCAGAAGAAAGGCCCAGAGCCAGGAGGGCCCAGAGCCAGGAGGGCCCAGGCCAAGACAACAGCCGGCATCAAGGCAATGAAGCCCGGTAGCCAGTGCTGGCGAGTCCGCTGCAGTGTAGGCCCCACGTCTCAGCTAGGCCCAGCACCGCCACGGAGACTCAGCCAATCTTTACCGCAGGTCTGTGAGCCCCCCCAAGGCCCCGGAGTCAATAATAGCACCGCTCTGTGCGACCCCTTCCAGGAGCGTCCCGGCGCTCAATGAAGAGAACACTCCTGCAAGTGGGAAAACTACAGCCCGCGACCTATTCAGAGCGATAGAGATGAGGGTCCCAGGTCTCCACAGGGTAAAAAGAAGCAGCGCCGCACCCACAGGGGGACCTCAGCCCAGCAACAGACCCAGATGACTGATGTCGATAGAGCCCCCGGGGTACGGCAATGCAGCGGGGAGCAGCGCCGTGCCTACCGGGGCTCCAGCCAAGCAGCAGATTGATGCAATTGATGTAAGGCTCCGGTCCAGGGCCCGAGTCTATATGCTGGTTGGCCCCCAGAGGCACAGAGTCCGGCAACATGCGTATGCCCGGTGGCAGGTGAGAGGGTTCCACCTGGGGGCCTGAGGCTATCTATGACAATGGCACTGGGTATCTTCAGGGCGCTGCAGGGAAGGGAGAAGCAGCATCACACCTACCCGGGGCAATCCGGGCAGCAAATGCAGGGAACTGCTGTAATGCCCCACGCCAGTGGGCTCGAGTCGGAACGCCGCAAGGCCTCAGGGCATGCAGCCCAGCAGCAGATGTAGGCAAGGCTGTGGTGTGGCAGGCCTCTTGTCGCAGCCAGGCCCAGAGGTGCTCTGGATTCTGCCAAGGCCCGTAATTTAGGACCACAAGCTTTCGGGAGTCACAGAATCGCCAGCAGTGGCTCACAGGCAGGGAGAAGGAGCAGCTTTATTGAACGCTGTTTGAACCCTGAGCCCCCGCTAAGGACGCGGAACGCGAGTGCCTACCTCGCAAACGCTGCAAAAGATCCTGTTGGAAGCCCGGAGTCTGTTGGTCTCGGTACCCTTCCCGCCGCCGCACTTTCTATCCTGAAGCGGTAGTGAAGCGGAGGGGGCCACAGGACTACATTTCCCGGCCTGCCCCGCAGCGGAAGACGGGGCAGACTTCGCGCCAGGCGGCGCATAAGAGCGCCTCACCCCGGTGGAGCGGGTGACGCTTTATTGAACGCTGTTTGAACCCTGAGCCCCCGCTAAGGACGCGGAACGCGAGTGCCTACCTCGCAAACGCTGCAAAAGATCCTGTTGGAAGCCCGGAGTCTGTTGGTCTCGGTACCCTTCCCGCCGCCGCACTTTCTATCCTGAAGCGGTAGTGAAGCGGAGGGGGCCACAGGACTACATTTCCCGGCCTGCCCCGCAGCGGAAGACGGGGCAGACTTCGCGCCAGGCGGCGCATAAGAGCGCCTCACCCCGGTGGAGCGGGTGACGCTTTATTGAACGCTGTTTGAACCCTGAGCCCCCGCTAAGGACGCGGAACGCGAGTGCCTACCTCGCAAACGCTGCAAAAGATCCTGTTGGAAGCCCGGAGTCTGTTGGTCTCGGTACCCTTCCCGCCGCCGCACTTTCTATCCTGAAGCGGTAGTGAAGCGGAGGGGGCCACAGGACTACATTTCCCGGCCTGCCCCGCAGCGGAAGACGGGGCAGACTTCGAGCCAGGCGGCGCATAAGAGCGCCTCACCCCGGTGGAGCGGGTGACGCTTTATTGAACGCTGTTTGAACCCTGAGCCCCCGCTAAGGACGCGGAACGCGAGTGCCTACCTCGCAAACGCTGCAAAAGATCCTGTTGGAAGCCCGGAGTCTGTTGGTCTCGGTACCCTTCCCGCCGCCGCACTTTCTATCCTGAAGCGGTAGTGAAGCGGAGGGGGCCACAGGACTACATTTCCCGGCCTGCCCCGCAGCGGAAGACGGGGCAGACTTCGAGCCAGGCGGCGCATAAGAGCGCCTCACCCCGGTGGAGCGGGTGACGCTTTATTGAACGCTGTTTGAACCCTGAGCCCCCGCTAAGGACGCGGAACGCGAGTGCCTACCTCGCAAACGCTGCAAAAGATCCTGTTGGAAGCCCGGAGTCTGTTGGTCTCGGTACCCTTCCCGCCGCCGCACTTTCTATCCTGAAGCGGTAGTGAAGCGGAGGGGGCCACAGGACTACATTTCCCGGCCTGCCCCGCAGCGGAAGACGGGGCAGACTTCGAGCCAGGCGGCGCATAAGAGCGCCTCACCCCGGTGGAGCGGGTGACGCTTTATTGAACGCTGTTTGAACCCTGAGCCCCCGCTAAGGACGCGGAACGCGAGTGCCTACCTCGCAAACGCTGCAAAAGATCCTGTTGGAAGCCCGGAGTCTGTTGGTCTCGGTACCCTTCCCGCCGCCGCACTTTCTATCCTGAAGCGGTAGTGAAGCGGAGGGGGCCACAGGACTACATTTCCCGGCCTGCCCCGCAGCGGAAGACGGGGCAGACTTCGCGCCAGGCGGCGCATAAGAGCGCCTCACCCCGGTGGAGCGGGTGACGCTTTATTGAACGCTGTTTGAACCCTGAGCCCCCGCTAAGGACGCGGAACGCGAGTGCCTACCTCGCAAACGCTGCAAAAGATCCTGTTGGAAGCCCGGAGTCTGTTGGTCTCGGTACCCTTCCCGCCGCCGCACTTTCTATCCTGAAGCGGTAGTGAAGCGGAGGGGGCCACAGGACTACATTTCCCGGCCTGCCCCGCAGCGGAAGACGGGGCAGACTTCGAGCCAGGCGGCGCATAAGAGCGCCTCACCCCGGTGGAGCGGGTGACGCTTTATTGAACGCTGTTTGAACCCTGAGCCCCCGCTAAGGACGCGGAACGCGAGTGCCTACCTCGCAAACGCTGCAAAAGATCCTGTTGGAAGCCCGGAGTCTGTTGGTCTCGGTACCCTTCCCGCCGCCGCACTTTCTATCCTGAAGCGGTAGTGAAGCGGAGGGGGCCACAGGACTACATTTCCCGGCCTGCCCCGCAGCGGAAGACGGGGCAGACTTTGCGCCAGGCGGCGCATAAGAGCGCCTCACCCCGGTGGAGCGGGTGACGCTTTATTGAACGCTGTTTGAACCCTGAGCCCCCGCTAAGGACGCGGAACGCGAGTGCCTACCTCGCAAACGCTGCAAAAGATCCTGTTGGAAGCCCGGAGTCTGTTGGTCTCGGTACCCTTCCCGCCGCCGCACTTTCTATCCTGAAGCGGTAGTGAAGCGGAGGGGGCCACAGGACTACATTTCCCGGCCTGCCCCGCAGCGGAAGACGGGGCAGACTTCGCGCCAGGCGGCGCATAAGAGCGCCTCACCCCAGCGTCGCGGGAGCGCGCGGGAGCGCCCGGGGCTAAGCCCGGGCAAAGGGCGGGCCCTCTGTGGCCCTCAGAGGCCGAGGTAGGCTGGGCTGGGCCCACTTTCTTTCATCTAGTAATTAAACTACACCATCAGTCTTTATAGCTGACGGATTCTGGCCGTTGTGAACATTTACTCATTGGATCTGGCACATACAGCCTAACACGTGCATAGACTTTTATATAGTTTGAGTCAGTCCATTTCAAATTTTTTATCTTTGATTTTAATTATTATAAATTTGAGTCTAATCATAAAACGATTGACAGGTAGCTGCAGAGTGCATTATGTCAGCTAGGAAATTACGTTCTGGAAGAACACTTGAAGGGCGGCCAAATACATTAATAAGATCGAACCCCTTGCAAAGCAAATACGCTAATAGCTTGCAGTTAAAGGGCCAAAGGCAGTTAATGGAAATTTGGGAAAATTCGGCAAAAAAGGAAATGGAAAAATCTCTCCCAAAGGATGAGGGGTCGCTACCACAATTAGACTTTCCCTTTGAGTCTGATTTGTCTCAAGACTCAATCGCAAGGTTTCTACCAATTTCTAAGGAGACAAGTACTATGCCAGCTTCTACTGACAGTGAGCTCCCTAAGTCGATATCTTCAAAGCTAGAAGTAAAACAGCAAAATGAGAAAGTGGGACAGATGGAGCAGGATGCAGTGGAACTATCTATGTTGTCCAGTATTGATTTAGAACTCTGTGGTCGTTACATGGATGAGAGACAGGGGAACCAATCTGAACTGAACAAAACTCCCAACAAAATCCATCCACCTGGACTAACATTATATAGCAGTACTCCATCCATTGCACCCAATGACATTCCGTCTCTACAAAGTGAGTTGAAATCTCCAAATCTCAATCTATCAGGGATTCGTGCTTATGTAGAGACTGAATATCCAAGAAATGAAAAACCGATCTCAGACTCCTTAATAGCGCTCGAGGACCTTCTGGCATCTATTTTACTGCTATTAGGAAGATTTGCTGTGAGTACTGACTGTATTATGGACTCAGTAACTGAGATTCTGAAAGTCCTAATGACAAAGCATATGGAGAATGGAAAAGTTATGCCTACTACTCCAGTAAAAACTAATACTGTGGAAGGCGATAACATGTTAAGAACAACTCCTGCGAATCCAATTACTGCGGAAGGCGATAACTTGTTAAGAGCAACTACTGTGGTTGGGCCAATGCTCCAGGTAGAAGTGCATGAGCATGTCGAAACTTTAATACCATCCTCCACAATAAAGTTGAATGAGAAACAAAGAGACTCTATAGTGATGGATGAAAGCTCACGCCTCACATCTGATACAACATCAAAGAGTCAAATAAAGGAGGAAAATGGTTCTCTAGTGAACAATCAAACCACGGGAAATGCGTTATTCCCTATCTTTAGTCATGATACTAAGGGATTTAAAAAGGGTAAATGTAAAAAATATAAAGGAAAGAACAGGAAGCCAGTTCGCAAGTATTCAAGGAGACGCCAAAGGCAAGTTATATTTCAACAACATGTAAATGAAGCTTTGGAGGAACTAGAAATCTCTGAAAACTCCATAGTAGACACCAATACGAAAGTGGCAGAGGTTTGCGCCCCCACCTTGACTGTGAAAGACATTCCTGCTGCTAAAATTACTGATGGAAGAGCCCCAAGTTCAGAGATTAACGAGTCAGAACCACGTGTACCACCAGAAGAAAAAATAAGTAAGGAGACTACGGTAATACGGGCACTTAATCCATCTGCTCCTATTTTTCAATTGCCTTTGGAAGTACCGCTAGAACCAATTAAAGTGCCACAAAAAGCCGCTCCAGTATGGGTGGATACATTGACATTGGACTTTTTGCCACTGTTTGACTTTGACCTAACTTTAAACAGGTCGTGGTTGCTTAACTGTCTTAAAGATATTGAAAGTTTAAAATTAATCCAGTCAAGTGACATAGATCTGGTTTCAATTATAACATGCGAGAATGGCCAACGAGCAAGGGTCAAATTTTGCTCAAAAATAATCTCTAATATCATTATACAGCAAGCAGAAGCTTTTCAATGTCGAGGTATAGATGTATTACCATTTATTAGTTTCTGTTATAGAGAAGGACCAACTAGCTCGGGTATTAACCAAAATGTCTTGTCTGCTAGTAATAAGGATTTAAAAATCTGTGTATCAAGGGGAAAGCGTATGGTGTCTAAGATTCAAACATGTAATGAGAACATGATCTCATCTCAATGTCACGATCCCCAGAAATGGAATTGGCTACCTGGAGCATTATCGAGTAATACATCGATGAGTAAATGCTTATTTCAGCATCTTTAACAGACAGCTTAATATCATCTCCTGGAATGCTGCAGGTTTATACAATTCCCCTGAGAAATTGAACTATCTCCTTTCTCTGAATGCTGATATATTGTGTATCCAAGAAACATGGTGTAAAGATATACAATATGGGGGGAAAGACTATTTTGTTTTTGAGGCCCCCGCTACTCCATCCAATAGAGGTCATGCAAAAGGGGGAATTGTCTGTTTTTTATCTAATGCTTTCCAATGGCAATTCTCTCATCATGTTGATATTAGTAGACTCTTTCAAGTAATATCCATTAACAATCTAGCTTTAGAAGGTCCTCGAAAGTCACTTGTGGTTATTAATGCATATATACCCCCAGAACATAAATTTAATGCAGTTTTAAAGCGAATGTTCTTGTATATAAAACAGTTGATAGAGGGGCCTGTCCCTCCATATATTCTTCTTATGGGTGACCTGAACTGTAAAGTCTCTAACATAAGCCTAGAGCTATTTAGAAATAAGACAAAGGAAGAAGTGTATAATATACCTCAATCTCTTTTTCCTAATAAAATAAAAACCAACAAAAGAGGAAAGATCTTATTAGAGGAAATAAGCTTGGTAGAGGGGCTTATAGTAAATGGCAGAATGCCCTCTGATGTCCCAGCTAAGTTCACTCATGGGTCTTACAAAGGCAAATCTATTTTAGATTATGTTATCACAGACTATGAGACGTACTCCTTTATTCAGGATATTGTGATTACTAACTCTACATTGAGTGATCATAAAATCATTAATACAACAATCTCCCTCCAACCCCCTGTGGCTGACTCCTGGTCTCTGAGTAATACAGGATTTAATATTAAGTGTAGTGGAGGAAGATGTTTCTGGGATTCTAGATCCCTAAAGAATGTTCAAAGTATTCTTGCCCAAACCATATTGGAACTAGAGGAATGGCAAGGTTCAGAATTCCTTCAGTTTGAATCACTATCACAGAAACTAAGAAGGATGGCAAAGACGAATAGTAATCTGAAAAACCTGCCACGCCCTCCGCCTCTACTGCTATCCTTAAATAAGGAAGTAAACAAACTCGTTAGGCAACAATACCTAAATAGAACTGGAGAAAACGAACGAAACTTAGCCCTACTAAAAAGAAGAAGGAACAGATTAAAAAATAAATTAAAGAAAGAAAAAGAAGACAAGTTATGGATACGGTTAAGAGAGGCATCTGTCAACAATAATTCTAGAGACTTCTGGTCTGTAATAGGAAAAGGATGTGGAACGAGAACTCTTCCGACTCCAATTTCTATAGCAGAGGAAGTATGGATGACATTTATCTCTAATCTTTACGCTTCCAATGGAGTGGAAGATAATAATTTGGAATCTATCCTGAATAAAGATGACAATATAGATCTTCCTACTGAAGAATCTATAGCGGCTGTGATAAGAAGTATGCGCTGTTCCGGAGCCATGGGCCCGGATGAATTGCCCATGACTATGATAAAGCAGGATGTTATTTTATGGAGTAAGATATTACTCCCACTGTTTCGGAGATGTTTTATTACTAAATTAGTCCCCAATTCTTGGAGGGGTAGTATTCTGATTCCCATATTCAAAAAGGGAGAACGGGATAACCCTAAGAATTATCGCTTAATTGCACTTTTAGATTCAATAGGAAAAATCTTTGCAAAATGTGTCCTATTATTAATTATGAAATGGATAGACGTAAATGATATTTTACCTATGCAGCAAACTGGTTTCCGTAGAGAGCATGGAACCCTGGATAATTTAACTGCCTTACAGGTGCTTGTAGACAAATACGTTCGAGTTAGAGGAGGCGGAATATATGTGGCATTCATTGATTTTTCAACCGCGTTTGATAAGGTAGATCGGTCAATGTTATGGAAAAAACTTGCCACAATGGGTATGCCAGCATATTTGTTAGAATTGGTAAAGTCCCTTCATACCAACACATGGTGCAAGCTGCTACTAGGTGGGGAAAGGGGACTTTCCCAATCAATCCCTTCCCCGAATGGATTAAAACAAGGATGCATACTAGCCCCTATTCTGTTCTCCCTATATACAGCTGACCTACCGTCCCAAATAACATCTAGTGGAGGAATAGCCCCAAAAATTGGGGGAGTACCGATAGCTGTTTTAATGTATGCAGACGATATACTTGTTCTTGACCTGACTCCGAAGGGCCTGTCAAATCGCCTGCATGCATTATCACTTTTCGCAGAAAAACACTTTATGAAGATCAATGCTACTAAAAGCAAGATTATGTGTATTTTCGGTAAGAAAAAATGCAGGTCTGTAAATTACAACTGGATATTAGGAGGACAGAAATTAGAGGTAGTTAAAACCTACACCTTTTTAGGGAAAATAATTACAGCAAACATAAGTGAGACTGCCCATATAGAGCACAATACTCGTAAAGCATTGTCACATGGGATGGGATTGTGCTCTTTGTATAAAGCTACAGGGAAGAGACACTTTAAATTATTCCTTGATGTGTTTAAAGCTAAAATACCTGCCACTCTCCTTTATGGGATTGAATTAGTGGATATAAAACATTGGGGATTTGTGTCGAAAGTAGAAGGAAAGATCTTAAGGAAAATATCAACTCTAAATACGGCCTGCTCCGACAGTTGATGCAGGCTAGAATTTGGTTTGAGAAGCGGTTGGGTGCAGGGGCTGATTGCCCTTGTAAGATGGGTAGCCTGTCTGGTTAGAGGAAAAAATGGTTCCCTGAGAGAAGCGATTAAAAGAGAACTTTTGGGGGATCTCAATGACTTCTCTTTATTGGTAAAAAACTTTAGAATGGCTGTTGATCTACTAGAGTTGGATGCAAACATCTTGTTCTTATTAGACCCCGTTGAACTTAAGACGAAATTAAAAAATGCATCCTGGGAACTATGTTATAAACTAGATTGGATAGCCCAAACAAGGAAAAAGGATAGACAACCTTTGCTAAATACATACTTGTTTAAACAGCCCCAACAATATCTCATCTGGAATATCCCTCATAGAATCAGAAGGCTATGGTTTTTATTGAGACAAGATCTGCTTCCTTTAAATTCTCTTCACGCAAAATGGTATGGTGTGTCTCCTGTATGTAATTTCTGCCATAATAATGTACAGAATCGCAATCATGTTTTGTTTGTATGTAAGGTATTGCGTCCCTTTCGCCTCAAATGGCTAAAACCAATTTGTCTACAGCTAGGAATTTTAAATGTATATACTTTCCTCCATGCACTTTATAGCCCACCTAATGAAATGTTTTGCTACAGAATTTTTAACTTTTTTAAATGCTTTTTAGATATTTATTAATAATGCACGCGGAATGGCTGAGGACTGCGAAACTAGTGACTGTATGTTTCACATCGCTTTTTCTAGACTGTAAGGTGTTATTTTGCTGATTCTTTTATGTGATGTATATTGTATGTTTTATTTTATGTGGCCCTCATTGAGAGCCAAAAACATAATAAACTTTGACTTGACTTGACTTGAGCAGCCTGCGCGCCACCGTGTCTTCGGAGTAAGCAGGGGAGGTCGGATTGTAGACGGATCAATGCCCCTGGCCCGGAGCACGTCGCTTAAGTGACCAACATCTTGGGCTGCAAAGCACACCCCCTACCAACACTCTAGATGTGTTAAAAATCTGCCAGGAATTGGCAGGTTTCTTCCATAACATCAGACTCATGTTTTTTTTTTAAAACAGAGGGGAGAACATGGAACCCAGAGGGATACCACTTTCTGCGATAAATCCAAATTCACACCGCCTGTGGGCACCTCACCTATTGAGGTGGAAGCATTCGAACGAGAAGTTATCCACGAAGTGGAAACCCTGGGGGGACAAGATAACACCACTTACAAGAATTTGACCAGATTAGAGAAGCAAGCCCTGGAAGAACGCAGGAATAATCCAGACATTGTGATCAAACTGGTAGACAAGGGGGGACCCCTGTCGTGATTCAGAAGTAAACTTCTTACAAGACAGAATGCCGGAGGTTTCTCTCCGACCGGAGGAACTACAGCGTGCTGAGAGGAGATCCCACTGTGGATATCAAAACAGAGATAGCTTCCATGGTAAAGGAAGCAGTGATTAATGGATGGATTTCCAAAAAAGAGGGCAGTTTCCTATGCCAAGAAGATCCAGTGACACCATATTTTTACCCCCTTCCCAAGGTGCAAAAGCCAACAAGACCTCCCCCAGGCAGACTTACAGTGTAGGGCACAGGTTCGCTCCTGGAACCCTTTTCACAATGTTGTGATTTCTTCCTGAAACCAGTAGTACAAAACAGCACAGCCTACCTCAAAGATACCACTGATGTACTACATCTAATAAAGGACCTAAATTGTGATCCAGAGAAAGAGTTCCTGGTGAGTCTGGATGTAGAGTCACTATACACAAACATACCTCAGAGAGAGACACTTGCTAGTCCCAGGGGGGCAGCAGTGTCATCTAGATACAGGCTGATACAGTTCAAATACCTGCATTGGGTGTACTATACCCGCTTCCGTCTCTGTAAGATGGGAGTTATTTCGTCCCCTGCATGCCTCAGATGCCAGTCAGAGGATGGATCCTTTTTACACATAGTCTTTGCACAGTGTTGCGTCATCTGTGGTCTGGGGTGCTGTCCTGCTTGGGGCGGGTTCTGGGGTGGGACCTCCTGGACGATCAGCGCCTGACCCTCCTCCACAGTACTGACGATATAGGAGGGAACATCTATAAGAGACATCTTCTTTTCCTGTGGCTCACACTGGCTAAGCACGACATAGCCCAGCAATGGAAGTCCTCTTCCCCCCCCCCCCCCGGGTTGGCGGCCTGGAAATCCGCATTGGACTAATGCTTTATACCCACAAGCCTCCGATGACGTGGAATCCCAACGTTTGTGCTATTATCTTCTATATTCTGATTCTCAAAACTGATTATTCTGTGCAAGCTGCACCGCCTTAACTTCCAACGTAGGTATGGCTTTGTATTAGTTCAAATATATTTTTACACCCTCCTCCCGAGGTCTCTATGTCCAACTATTCTTGGCTTTGTAATAAACTAACTAAATCTAATTGGAGTCTGGGATTCTTCATCATAGTTCATTGGAACTGTAATGATTGATTGGCTAACGATTTTCCTCCACTCCACACTTTCATGCTGAGTTATCAGCCTAGGGTTCCAGAGTAGATATAGAATGTGGAACCCTGCTCATTCACATGCCTAGTAGTGTAATATGTTTTAACACTTCTTTGTATGAATATACTGCTTGCAATAACTTCCCTCGAACTTATACTGGGTATTATATAGCACAATAAAATACGTTTTGACACATATTGCTCCCATCCATTATCGCATCGGTTAGTGGTGTAGTGGATGAATATGTTTAAATGCATATATATTGTCAATACAGTTCATGCTTTGTTTGTCATTTTTCATTCACTTGTTGAGTGCACTCCATACAGTCGATCATTAGGACTTTGTTATTTCTCCGCTTACAGTTGTAGGTGAACCCAGTTTGGGAAGATTAAGCCATGTAGATCACCCTTCCTATCACAGTGACAAACTCTTTACTGACTTTTACTTCGAAGTAACACACAAGGAAGCTGTGTTTCACTTTCTCTACTCCAGAGACTGTCCTATTCCTGGGCACTCCTGTCACACTCAACTAACTTCCTTTACTTTTACAAATTATTGAAGACCTTCCTCTTCAAAATATACCAGTTTGATGATTTCTCAACTGCATATTTTTTGTCATCGTTCTGTTTTTTATTTTACTCTTATTCCACTACTCCTGTCAAATGTACACACAATCCTTTGCACCCAAAGGGAGGGAGGATTGGAAGGAAGGAAGTCCTATCCACTGTCAGCCAATCCATCATGTCCTGCATAGACAAATGATCCCCCATAGATACCCCCACCAGAAAGAGTTGAGACATGCATGTGCAGTGATAGAGGTCACTCTCTCACAGAAATTAGACCGTCTTAACTCAGCACCCATGAAACTTCAGGTCCCCTATAAGCGTCCCAAGCATGGCCACCAGCCTATCCCATTCCTCACAAAATAATGATGCACTGCATGGAAGAGAGTGTGCCGACAACGCCCTCACAACACCAGCAAGAACGATACAGCCTCCAAAGTGTCACCAACACAGAACTGAGCATCATGAAGTGGATATCTTACACATAGAACAAGGGGCACACAAAACACCCTTCAGCTAAAAACCTCTGTAGCTGTCTCAGCACTAAACCTAGCACCTGCACCACAAAAACATTGAAGCTGCACCCAAGTGCAAAATGCCTCCTTGGTGTGGGCAGTGAGCCACTGCATATTGTGCTGGATGGGTTTCATTGAGAAGTCAGAAAAGCTCTGTGTGAGGAAATACCTGTGCATCCTCCAACTACACAGCATGAAGCTACTTAGACAGCCAAAAACAGTGGCCAATTAGCACTGTGGCCACCTTCAACCACACTACCCTTAGTCAACTCAGGTGCACAGTAAGGTGTTACTGGTAAACCCAGCAGCTATCATGACACATATCCCACAGAAAGGGATGCCAGACACCTGTAGGAGCTCCAGCAACTCTTCTCCTGCAAAAGGAGTTGGATCCAAACTCCTCAATTCAGAGCTCCCAAAACCAGCATGCCCATGCAGATAACATAGCAAGTTACTAACACCTATAATTAGTAGGGTACAATACTATGAGACAATGAATGAACCCTAGGCTCACATACAGAATATCGTTAACACAAATAACGCTAGGACGGAATAGTGTGTCAAAAATATGAAGAAGGTCAGTGTAAATAGGTAAGTATAGATTTACTATTCTTAACTCCACATCAATATACCTCGAAGATATATACCTACCTGGGTGAATGTTGCATCCTGGGACTCGTTGTTTGCACGAACTGCAGTGTGGTGAGCAAGACATGGATTAAGGGGCGGAGCAGGTCCCCGCCAATGGGGATGATGAAAAACAAGGTGCTCCTGACCCCCTGGCACACAGGCACCTGAGGAAGGCTGGACAGGCCGAAATGCATTGTGCCGTTTTTATTAATTAAAGTGCTTCTGAAACAGTCCCCCATGAGGCCTCAGCTCTTTCTTTTAGAGGAGGTGTTTGTGATATATATATATATATATATATATATATATATATATATATTAAACACACGCTGAGGTGGCGTGCTTCTGCCTCTTAGAATGGCGGGCTCCCGACGGTGTTCGCCAGCCCCTCAATATAAACACACTCCTGGTGAGCACTCCTGGTGAGCAAGAGATCGGCTGATCTCGAAACGCGTTGGGTGTTTTTTCTTGCCGAATAAAATCTGAAAGCACCGTTCATTGTATTGGGGCTCTGACTCTGGTTTTTTCATCTAAGCAGGATTTTGAACCAGGAGTGTGTTTGTGTGTATGTGTGTGTGTGTGTATGTATATATATATATATATATGTATATATATATATATATATATATATATATGTGTATATATATATATATATATATATATATATATATATATATATATATATATATATATATATATATATATGTGTAGTCAAGGTATATATATGTGGAGTTATGGAGTAAAAAGTTGCTCACCTATAGAAGCTTACCTTCACAATATTTTTGTCCTCAATATTCTTGACACAATATTTGGTCTCACTGTATTTTTGTTTCCGATATTCTGTTGAAACACCGGGCAGAAAGGTAATTAGACTGCATCACTCAAATTGGCTCAATTGCACAATAAGGCCTGAATAGATGTATCCACATAACACTGCAGTGCAGTCTGCGTGGTCCAACCCACAAACACCCCATGACTTACAAGACCCACTCTTTGACCCCATGATGTGTCCTCAAATGGGCAGAAGCTGCAGCAACTGGTGGGTCCTTCAAGGCCATCTAAACCTTGACGTGACTACACTTACAGGAGGTACATGGTACTTGGGCAGAGCTCTTGAGACAGCATGGAGGGGAGGTTGGTGCCATGGAGAGAACGAAGGGCATAATCTATACCTTAAGTCTGCAATATTGCTCTGCAACACCATTTCTCCCCCATTTGGCCGTTATGAAATAGAACAAGAATATAAGAGTGGGAACCAGGGGGAGGGTACAAGTATATATTTTCTCCAGTCAGACTCGATTCCTTAGGCAGGTTCATATGGATCTCACATAGAGAGAATATTTCTTTCTTAGTTGTTATTAATCCGTACAGCATGCTGTAACACATTAAGCACAACTGTTCTCTTTAGAAATGTAATGGAACAAGGAAAACCCTTTGACTCAATCAAGCACCATAATCAATTTTTAAAAGAAAACAAAAGTATTAACTGCAGTCTCTGTAAACATAAACAAGCGTAACTAAGATTTATTGGAGCCGTAATGGCATGAAAGCAAGAACAAATGATGGATGTGATACAGATCAACAGTATAATGACAAGGAGTTTTTGGGATTAATTAGTCAGATGAAAATAGCCAAAATTAACAAACAAACGAGGATTCCTCTTTATCTGGCAAGAAAATCTGCAATTTCATGTTTCTAGTGCTGTTATGGATGAAAATACCAAAAAAAGTGATTATCTGCAAAACTGATATCAGCAATTTTCAGAAAAGCAGATTTAGTGGACCTTTTATTTGAACCTTTTTGGCAGGAATCGGGCAAGCCACAGATCGCTAATTAAAGTGCACCGGTTTTGAGACGGTGCAGATCGGGGAAGTGGAATCTAAAGATAAAGGGAACACTAGACTGAGCATTGACGCGCTAGGGGGCAAGATGGCGACCGCTTGAGTGGCCGGTGCAGCACAGCGATGAGGACGCGGACCGAAACTCACCCGGGACCAAGCAACACACATGGGGATCTAAACGCCTGAGCGTTTAAAGCATTGCATTGTAAAAAACCCGCGGCTGAATAATAATCGCGGACAACATTACCGGCTTTCAGGGGTCCGAGGGAGATGCTGACTCACCTACACCGGAGTAACGAGGCTGATACAGAGGGCGGTCCTGCAGACTCTGAGGTCTCTCGCCGTCACTTTCACCCGCCGCGCTACAGCTACAGCGGAAAGGCGGAGTCAGCTGCGAAGTCAGTCGCGGAGTCAGCTGTGGAGGAGAAGCCTGACACGGAGCGGCAGGAGCAGCTGGAGAAGCGCCGACCTACGCCAGCAGCCGAAGCAGAGCCGAACGCGACCGAGGAGGGGTTGCAGCAGTGGAAGGAAAGAGAGCAGAGCAATACACAGTGATTACTGTCAGCTCTGTCAATCGGCGAAGTACCACAGGCAGAGCGCACTGTTTGGAATGGCGCCGAAAGTAAACCAGGGGTCTAAATCATCGCTGAGAAAGAAAATGCTAAAGGAGGAAGCTGGCAATATAGCCCCAGAT
This sequence comes from Lissotriton vulgaris, assembly GCF_964263255.1. Taxonomy (NCBI): domain Eukaryota; kingdom Metazoa; phylum Chordata; class Amphibia; order Caudata; family Salamandridae; genus Lissotriton; species Lissotriton vulgaris. The sequence goes on from NC_141689.1 coordinate 865,032,113, forward strand.
GCCTCATGCGGTGATGAAATCACCCTATCCGACGTGCGACAGAAAAAACAGCAACAAGGGGCCCCCAAGACCCGGCTGGCGACTGCATCAGTTTTGGACCTTCTGGTGAAAGCGGGTAAGGAGAAGGGGGGTAAAGATACAGGCGATTGTAAAACACCTGATAATACTAACGAATTGAGCCAGCCCTGTTCCCCCACAACCCAAATTCCAACACCAGGAACACTAACTGAGATAACCGAGATAATTGAAATTGAGGCAGTGACTGTGGCAGAGGGGTTAATTCCAGCTCATATACCAAGTAAAAACGATGATGCTATAAATGTGACCCAGGAGCTGGATACAAACACTCAGCACACTAGGGAGGTCGCCATCAACGCCGATGGAGAATTAACTGACCCTTTAATCCTCCCAATTACTAAAGATGAAACTATACCAAACGGCGCTATAGGGGGAGGTGGAGGCGATAAAGAAAACGACCCTAGTGAGGCATTCTTTTCAGTCTCTGATGGGGGTGAATGGTCTGAGGATGAAGAGGAACGTAGCTCCTGTGTGGAGACGGACACCGATTTGGAGGATAATATCCCGACCACAGCCATGAGGAAAAAAAAAGCTGACTGGGGTCAAGAGATGGAACATCAGGAGCTTACTTGGGATCACTCCTCACCGCAGCCGCTATTAGGAAGCCCCCATCTGGAACAAGCTCAAATGTCACTACTTGAGACAATCCATCAGGAGATATTAGCACATCGCGAGGAAACACGTCAAGACAGCCGAAAATCACAGGCTGCTATGAGGAAAATGCAGGGGGTAGTGAGAAAGCTCTCTAAGGCATGCGCCACCAGAGAGAGGGTGGTCGCAACAGAGACTGAGATGGCAGCAGCTACGGCTAAAGTTGAGGCTCAAAGCTCCCAAGTCATAGACATACAATGGAAGCTGGAGGAGATGGAGAATCAGCTCCGAAGGAATAACCTTAGAGTCCTAGGAATTCCCGAGGGAAGAGAAGGGTCAGACATCCGAGCATACATTGTGAAACTTTTCCAGCAGGCTTTCCCTGAATTGCCCGGATGGGACTGGTTGAAAGAGATACAGAGAGTCCACCGTACCCCCTTCAAAATAAGAAGAAATGCTAAAGAAGGGGATAAACCTAGGGCAGTGTTGATCTTTCTGGGTAACTTTGTACTTCGACAGGCAATCTCGGAAAAGGCAAGACCAGATGCAAAGAAAAACTGCGATGGCGTTTCTTTTTTTGTCCGACCGGATTTCTGTCATGTGACGTTGGATAGACGCTGGCGGTTAAGGGGCTAATAAAGCCCTTTCAAGATAGAAAACTTCAAGCTTATCTTATAAACCCAGCCCAGCTTAAGGTCATCAATGAAGGGAAAACACTATATTTCTCATCTGAGATTAAGGCCAAAGAATATTTGGACAGCCTTGATAAATAGTAAATGTTCAGAGTGGCACAAAGTAATGTTTAAAGTCCTCATGTGTTTTCGTTAATTTTGTTTTTGGCATTTAATCCTTGCTTTTATCAGCCTGGCCTCTCATACCCCCACCTCTGCCATCACACTCGCACTCTAATTTGGCTAACTCACCGCGTTTTGCGGGTCCCTCGCCCCTGTCTCGTGGCGGCCATCTTAGGTGAGTGGTTTGGGCGCGTGAGCAAGTCCTCTCTCTAGCTTGCTCTGAGAGTACTTAGATAGGCGAATTTGGCAGCGCGCCCTATTCCAGCGTGAGCGCTATTCTGGTAGCGCTTGTTTGTGGCAGCCCCTGCTTTTTAAATCTCCTGTTTTCTGTATTTTCGTTAATTTTGTTTTTGGCATTTAATCCTTGCTTTTATCAGCCTGGCCTCTCATACACCCACCTCTGCCATCACACTCGCACTCTAATTTGGCTAACTAACCGCGTTTTGCGGGTCCCTCGCCCCTGTCTCGTGGCGGCCTTCTTAGGTGAGTGGGTTGGGCGCGTGAGCAAGTCCTCTCTCTAGCTTGCTCTGAGAGTACTTAGATAGCCATGCTCATGCGCAGCGGGGACGCCGGAGTTACGCCAGAGTTCAGCCCGTCTGTGCCCGTCCGGGCCCAGACGGGCTCAGGGCTGGTCCCTATGCCCGACTCACTGGTACCGCCTCACACTCGTACTGTTTACAGGAGGGAGGAACTCATGGCCTGGCGGTCCTTGAAATTATCCACATGTAGATTCGCCCACGAGGGAGGACAACCGTTCCTGCCTTGCGGGACATGTACTGTAGGTCAGGATTCGGCCCTTGATAAATCGGTGCTCTCCATTGCCTCGTTGAATTGTCGGTCTTTACCCAGTCACGCCACAGAAATTAACTCCCTTATTCTGGACCACAGGTTGGATGTGTTATTTTTAACAGAGACCTGGATTTCCTCCTGCTCGGGCCCTGACATGGTTAGAGCTCTCCCTCCTGGTTTTCTTATCTCACATCTGGATAGGCCTGTGGGGCGGGGAGGAGGAATTGCCATCCTTTATAGGGACTCGCTAGTTTGTAAGGCTCAGGACGGAGGGATGAGCGATTGCGAGAGCTGTCAGTTCTCTCTTCGCCTGTCACCCACTGCGTCCATGGCGGGCCTTTTGATCTATCGTCCACCTGGGACCTTGGGAAATTTTCTTAACTCCTTCCTTGAATCAGCCGCCCTCCTTGCCTCTTCCACTGGTAACTTTGTAGTCTTAGGTGATCTTAACATCCACTTCGACGACCCTTCCAATTCCCTGGGAGCAGATCTGCAAGGCGATCTCAAAGCTTTTGGGATCAACTTGGCTAATTCGGGTGCTACTCATGGGAAGGGCCACTTGTTGGACCCAATATTTTCAAACTCGGATTGCCTTAAAGTACTACCAGCGCTGGCTCTGCCTTGGACAGACCATTTTATGGTGCCTGCCCAGTGGCAGTTTGATGTCCCAGTCGCATCGGCCCCCAGGGTATACACCGTGGAAAGAGCCTGGTCCAGGCTACCAGTGGACACCTGGGCGGTACATCTAGAGGCGTCCCGACCTCCCCCTGGGCCCAATCCGTTAGTTAAGTAAAAAAATTAAAGGAGGACCCCGCACAGGCTAATAGGGGACTGGGGGGATAGTAAATCTTAGAAAACAAGGATGTCCCCACGAGAGAACAGTCCAAGACTGAAGTTCACACCTGGTTCTTGAGTTCTAGGGTGAATGTCTCATTCTCATAGAGAATTGTTTATGAAGCATGCCACTAATATGGCGGGAGAGATAAAGTTACAATGATTTGTACACAAATTCTATCCGTGTATGATGAGCCTAACTACATGCTTATATTCCTAAAGATGCAGAATTCATAAGGAGATAGCTGTAATATACCCTTGTTCAGAAATGTCGTTATATGGTACTCCCCACCATGAACACAATATTTGGTTTGAAACAAAAGAGTATAAACAAGACACAATGTCAACAATGTCGAGAAAAAATATATATAATAATAAGAAAAATTAAGATTTTCACACCATGAGTTACTCTGTCAAACATTTATTGTATATATACATTTTAAAATTTCATTATTACACAGTATAAAAAATTTTCAAAACACATTATTAAATACATTTGAATAAACACAGTTAAAAAACAAAAGAATCACAGGTCGACGCGGCGTTTCGGTTTCTTGGATTTGTACCTTCTTCAGGACTGATTCTTATGACCAATGGTATATTCCCACCATTGGACAATATTTTCTGTTCAGGATCTTGTTGCCGTCTTACTTATGGGCTTATTTGCAATATCTGTTTGGTGTTTCACCTTTTATTTATACTTGGTATGCCTGGTCTTTGACTACCAGGAGGAGCCACCGTAATTTTCGGATTTGGGTTTCTTCAATGACCCAAGAAAATGTTTCTGCTAGTTGCAGTTCTTTAAGTTATCGGATCGGAACAGACCGACGAAGGATCGTCAGAAGAGACTACCGGGACCAAGGAGCAGGGAGGCCGACCTGTTTTAAAAAGCCACGAACTCTGATATCTATAAAATGGACTAAAGAATCAGAACACTTAAAGAACTGCAACTAGCAGAAACATTTTCTTGGGTCATTGAAGAAACCCAAATCCGAAAATTACGGTGGCTCCTCCTGGTAGTCAAAGACCAGGCATACCAAGTATAAATAAAAGGTGAAACACCAAACAGATATTGCAAATAAGCCCATAAGTAAGACGGCAACAAGATCCTGAACAGAAAATATTGTCCAATGGTGGGAATATACCATTGGTCATAAGAATCAGTCCTGAAGAAGGTACAAATCCAAGAAACCGAAACGCCGCGTCGACCTGTGATTCTTTTGTTTTTTAACTGTGTTTATTCAAATGTATTTAATAATGTGTTTTGAAAATTTTTTATACTGTGTAATAATGAAATTTTAAAATGTATATATACAATAAATGTTTGACAGAGTAACTCATGGTGTGAAAATCTTAATTTTTCTTATTATTATATATATTTTTTCTCGACATTGTTGACATTGTGTCTTGTTTATACTCTTTTGTTTCAAACCAAATATTGTGTTCATGGTGGGGAGTACCATATAACGACATTTCTGAACAAGGGTATATTACAGCTATCTCCTTATGAATTCGGCATCTTTAGGAATATAAGCATGTAGTTAGGCTCATCATACACGGATAGAATTTGTGTACAAATCATTGTAACTTTATCTCTCCCGCCATATTAGTGGCATGCTTCATAAACAATTCTCTATGAGAATGAGACATTCACCCTAGAACTCAAGAACCAGGTGTGAACTTCAGTCTTGGACTGTTCTCTCGTGGGGACATCCTTGTTTTCCAATCCGTTAGTTGCCAATGAGAACTTAAACATCTGGCTCACCAACTCGCTTGATGCTCTCCTCCCCAAGAAGAAACAACTCACCAGGGGTAAGAGAGTGGGATCTGCGCCCTGGTATACATCTGAGCTGAGAATATTGAGGAAGGGCTGCAAGAGGCTGGAACGGACCTGGAGGAAAAATTGGAGCGAAACGAGCCGGAGAGAATATCGGGCGGCTCTTAGTACCTACAAATCTGCTATTCGGGTAGCTAAATCTGTGTTCTTTGAGGAGAGAATAGGCTCTGCGGCCAACTCCTCAAAAGAATCGTTTAGGGTCATTAAAGAACTCCTTAAAACTCCCGAACCTCAGGTCATTCACGATGACCCTCGTGGGAAATGTTCAGAACTTGCCTCCTTCTTTAAAACCAAAATAGACAACATCTTGGCATCTCTCCCCCGGCTTGACGAGAAGACTCCCTCTGGTGGTAACCCAGAGTCTCAGCCCAGGGTGCGGACAGCGGAGTTGGTTTCCTTCGGCCCTGTCACTGTGGAAGAAGTCCTCACAGTCTTGACGACCATGAAAAGTGGTTCCCCGAAAGACCCTGCACCAATGAAATATCTTAAGCAGGTAGCCCCCACCATCGGCGGCCCAGTGACGGACCTCATAAACCTATCTCTCACCCAAGGAGTGGTACCCCCTAGCTGGAAGGGAGCGGCTGTCAAGGCCCTCTTGAAGAAGCCTAACCTTGACCCCGCTGACCTCGCCAACTTTAGGCCCATTTCCCTGCTCCCCGGCCTTAGCAAGGTGGCGGAGAAGCTGGTGAATAGTCGCCTATCGGGCTTCCTGGAGTCCAACTCCCTTCTGGGTGACTCCCAAACGGGCTTTCGCCCCGGTCAGGGGACTGATACTGCCCTGCTGGCAGTCGTGGAGAATGCCAGGAGCATTTTGGATTCAGGGGGATCGGTGGCAGTGATCCTCCTGGACCTCAGTGCGGCATTTGACACCGTAGACCATCAGGTGCTTCTCCAACGGCTGTCAGGGGTGGGGGTCTCCGGGATGACCCTGAAGTGGTTTGCGTCCTTTTTGGAAGGCCGGACGTTTGAGGTGTGGGAAGGCCACGAGAAATCATCATCGGCCCCTCTCCAGTGTGGCGTGCCACAGGGCTCATCGTTGAGCCCTACTTTATTTAACATTTACATGGCCCCCCTGGAGAGTGTGATACTGCCCCTGGGTATCAAGATTATCAGCTATGCTGATGATACTCAGTTGGTGGTAGGGCTCCCCCAGTCGGCTCACCATCCCGACCGGCTGCACACGTGTTTGGATAAGATCTTCACGTGGATGTGCAGCTCAGCACTCAAGCTGAACGGCTCCAAAACGGAACTGATGATGTTGGGGAATTCCCCTCCCTCCTTATCACCGAGCAGCTGGCCTAGTTGTCTGGGAGCGGCGCCCACCCCCAAACAGGAGATCAAGAGCTTGGGGGTGTGGTTGGAGCAGGACCTCTCCTTCAAGACACACGCTAAAAAGACCGCAGGCGTGTGTTTCGGTCTGCTCCGATCAGCCCGGAAGATCTTACCTCTCCTCCCAGTGGCCTCCAGGAGGTTACTCATTCAGGGGCTTATCATCTCTCGGCTGGACTTCAGCAACGCGTTGTTTCTGGGGGCCCCAGAATCCACCCTAAACAAGCTGCAGGAAGTGCAGAATGCGGCCGCTAGGCTCCTGATGGACCTCCCCAGGGGTCAGTCAGCTCGCCCTGCGCTGAAGGCGCTGCACTGGCTCCCTGTCAGAGAGAGGGTGAAAATCAAGGCACTCTGTATGGCCCACAAAATTCTGCAGGGGAAAGCCCCTCCTATCCTACGAGATATGGTTCAACCTTATAAGGCCTCCCGTTCCCTCCGCTCTGACCATCATCATCTGCTGCAGGTTACGAGGGTAAGGAAGGCAAGAACTGGTGGCAGAAGATTCTCCATTAACGTGGCCACCCTGTGGAACTCCCTTCCTCTGTACTTGCGCTCGGAAAAGAGCTTCTTACGTTTCCGCAAACTTTTAAAAACTCATCTGTTCCCTGCCTAATTCCTGTGTCTCGTGTTATGGCGTCTCTCTCTGGATGAGCGCGGGGATGCCCAAGGGTAACCAGGCGCGATATAAAACTCTTTAATAATAATAATAATAATGTGTGGCAAGCTTGGATAGGTGGTGTTTAAGTTGTTTTTTTTTTTTCATAATTTTGGTATTTGCTCTCTTTTCCGGGTGTATTTTTACTGTAACCAAATAACAGTATTTTTGATATCCTCAATCGCAACTGCATGTCCATCACATGCACAAACTAGTGATGTGCGCCTTACAGTGTGGGAGGGTGTGTTGGGTGGTTAGGGGTGGGGGGTGGTTGGGGGAAGAGGAGTCTGGGAGGGGTGGGGGGGCTTGTGGGGTGTGGAAAAATGAAAAAAGTCATAAAATGAAGCTCAGTGTACATTGTTATGGTAGTGATCATATTAGGACACAGGAATCAGTTGAATCAATCGAAAGTTAATACCAAATCTAAGAGGCAGAAGATGATGACAGGTCGAATTAAAAATAAAAATGTCAGACATTAAAATATGCACATTGAATGTCGGGGGGCTAAACGACTGGAGGAAAAGACAAAGAATGGCCCACTTTGCTAAATTCAATAAAATTGATGTATTATGCCTCCAAGAAACGCACCTCCCCTGGGCAAAACGGAACCTTCTGTTAATGAATGGATTTGATCTGGTTGCCTGCTCATTACAAACCTCAATAGTCAGAGGGGTGGCTATCCTGATAAAGAAAACTTTGAGGGGGTCAAGAAGGTAAGAGCTGATAGCTGTGGCAGATGGGTGATCGCCGAGCTGGAGTTAGGATTTACCATCTGTGTAATTTATGGCTCGAATGGTGACGACCCGGAGATCTTTGATTTTCTGGAGATCGAACTTGCAGGATGGGCGGTACCTATAATAATATGTGGAGACCTAAATATCTCTGCTAGCTGGTAGAATAGTGTAAAATATATTGGTCGAAAACCACGAGTCTACAGGGCAATCAAATTTTTGAAAGAATCAATAGATTTAGTGGATATTTGGGGTGGCAAGCAGCCTAATAATTCTGGCTTTACATATTTCTCAAATCCTGCTCTGAAGCATTCTAAACTGGACTATTTTTTTATCTCTACATCTGAGATTAATAAAGTAACTATAACTAAACTGCCAAGAATGCTATCTGATCATAATCCCTTAGTAATAACCTATCAGAGGAGCTACAGTAGAACAACTAGACCCCTTGGTCTTTTGAGAGGAGATTACTGGAGGATGCCAGATTCATTGCCCATATTAAGAGCTGGGCAGAAGACTTCTTCTCGGCCAATAGATATAGTTCCTCCAGAAATATAGTATGGGACTGCTTTAAAGCAGCTCTGAGGGGGGAAACTATTAGTTACTCGACTAAATTAAGGAACGATGACAGAAGGGCCGAGTCAGAACTATTAGATAGACTCATGAATATAGAAGAAGAGCACATGAAGGTCATTGCATCACGGGGAGACGGTAGTAGCAGCCATAAAGCACTTATGGCAATTAAGGCAGATCTCCAGGAAATCTCCACTCGGAAGGCGATGGGTGAATACCAGGCTACAAGAGCCAATCGATATGAAACTGGTGAACACGCCGGTAGAGCCCTGGCCCTACGACTTCGGCAGGAGAGGTCCAAAAACACTATAAAGAAGATAGAAGAAAGGGGCAGAGAATATACAGAAACCACAGATATCCTGCGTGTCTTTAGAGACTTTTATAAAAAGTTATATGATGAAGAAATAATGGTCGGGGGGCAATATATGAATTTAGAGGACTCTGGTTCTCGCCTTGATCCCTCTCTTCAAGAGGAACTGGATAAAGACATTACTGAATTAGAAGTTAAAACTGCCCTACAGGAGTTAGCTCCAGGGAAGGCTGCTGGTCCGGATGACCTCCCCTTGGAGGTATATAAATGTATTGTATCTGAAATTATAGCCCTATTAGTAGATCTCTTTAACGGGATAGTATATAAGGGAGAAACCCCGGAATCTTGGAAAGAGACAAACATCATATTCTTTCACAAAAAAGGGAAACCCAGCGAGAATCCGGGGTCATATAGACCGTTATCCCTAATCAACTCTGATACCAAGCTATACTCCAAAATATGGGCCTCTAGAATGGGCAGGATTATTGGCGGTCTTGTCTCTCCTTGGCAGCATGGGTATGTTCCCGGACGTGGCACAACGGATCATACAAGTAGAGCAATAGCTATATTCGACGCCCATGCTGCCACGGGGGGGGGGGTCGCCATGATCCTGCTCGACGCGTGGTTTGGAGCTATCTGTGGAACATCTTGATAGGGAGAGGTTTCGGGCAAAACATTATCGGAGCTTTGAAAGCTATGTATCTTGATCCCGTGGCAAGAGTTACGGTCATGGGCGAGAAATCTGATACCTTCTACATTAAAAGAGGAACCCAGCAAGGATGCCCATGCTCTCCAATCCTTTTCTCCCTATACATTGATCCGCTCATTCAGGCAATTCTGGGATGCCCTAGGCTAAAACCAGTGATAATAAATGAGTTTGAAAATAAAATATTAGCCTATGCGGACGATTTGGCCGTATTTACTGATGATCCCCAACAAGCAATGTCAACCCTGGTTGATTTGACAAAACAATTTGGTTCCAATTCAGGCTACCTATTGAACGAAGCAAAGACCCAGATAATCTGCACAGGGAATATAGTAAAGGCAGATTCCAGATATGTGGAAGCAGCAGTATATCTGGGGGTTACAATTAATGCTGCAGTAGAGAAAATAGTGGAAGGAAATTATTTACCACTTATAAAATCAATAGAGACTGACCTAAATAGATGGGATGGACTGCACCTCTCATTGATTGGCAGGATAAACGCAGTCAAGATGTCGATGTTTCCGAAGTTATTATATCTTTTTAGGGCCATACCACTATTCATCGATGAAAAAATAATGTCTAAACTGGAATCTGCCTTTATCAAATTTATTTGGCAATATGGCAAAGTAAGAAGGTCAACAAGCCATCTCTCTCTCCCGCGGGAAAGGGGGGGCTTGGATCTCCCCAACTTAAGGTTATACCATTGGACCTGTCTTTGAATACAAATGACGACACTTTTTCAATCAGATGCCCACACTAACAATGTTAGATCGGAAGTATATCAACTCCCCTCTATCTTTGAATTATTATTGGGAAGAAAGGCGACGGGTACTCTGTTATGCGAAGTAGATCGCAGATTCTACAAAAAAGCGAGATACAAGATTATTGATAGCGCTTCTAGGGTATGGAAGGCTAGTAGAAAACTGTGCAATATCCCCAAAATTAATGCTTATATTCACATCTACAGATTCAGCCTCTTTTCAAGGCTAGGGATTGAAAGGGCCTTAAAAATATGGAGGGAGCTGGGCATAAAGACATTACGGGATCTAATGGATGCAGAAGGGATTATAAGTTTTGAGGCATTACAAAAGAGCTATGGTATTCCAGATAATCATTGGTTTACCTATACCCAGGTTGGCCGCTCCCTGAAGGCCATTAAACCAAAACCGCCTCCCCCAGAAAATAGTCCCCTCCTGGATGCATTGTCCACTGGATGCAATAAAATTAAGCCTATATTTAACATCCTTCGTGCAGAGATCCAAGATGATGTTGATAAAACAGAGGTTGCATGGTCCAATAAACTAGGAAACCCGAATGTAGATGTTGAACAGGCTATAGCATTGAACAAAAGAATATTTAGAGCCACAAACTTAAGAGCTCAACATTATAAAACGGTGTTCAATTTATACTATACCCCGGCAAAATTATATATATGGGGGGCTAGAGCGGATGATAATTGCCCAAGATGTGGGGGGGGACAAGCAGACCTTCTACATATGTTTTTCTCTTGCACTCTCTTGACCCCAGTGAAGAAAGAGATCGAAAGATTATGGGAGGGGCTGCTAGGTCATAAGATCGATCTATCCCCTACCCTGATGATCTTGGGCACAGATTCGAATTTAAACTTGGGCAAGGAAGAAGAAGCATTGGTGTTTATTTCTGTAGCCGTCATTAGGATCTTGATTTCTGCGGGGTGGAAAGATACTGTTGCACCATCTTTTCAAATGTGGTTATCCAGGTTCCTTGGTACATATAATATTGAGATCTGCCTATATGAATATAAGAGGGGGAAAGTACGGGACTTTGGAAGAAGGTTCTGGGCCCCGGTAACTAAATGGAGGGAGATTCATGCAAAAGATGCATAAATTGCTACTCTGTATATTCTGCTGTTTTATATATTGGAAGTATAATCACGCACCTTGTCTCCTCTTATATATATACTGACGGTTTTATATGAGCTTTCTATATCAGGGGTCTTAATTATTTATCTAATGTACGTCTGGATTAAATATTTATCTTTTGTATTTAATGAACATGCGAATGAATTATTAAGCCTGTGTCCTGAATGATCTAAGTATGTATTTTTAAAAAAAATTTTGTGATGTATTTTGACTCCCAAAAAAAAAAACTAAAAAAAAAAAAAAAGACTGAGCACTGACGCACTCAAATTTGCACTCACTTCCTAGGTGGAGTCTCTACTGGATGATTTGGAATAGAGCCTTTATTTAAGACCATTCCTGACACACAGCCTTCGCCTTGCAATTAGTTTATTTTTTATTTTACAGAGTTTTATATAGCGCAAACTTGACCCGAAGGTATCGGTTTCAGAGCGCTTTACATAGCATCAGTTGCGTTACATGAGACCACAATCATTTTTGTTAGGCACAGGGAGGTTAAGTGATTTGCCCAGAATCACAGGCTGTTCAGCGTCATTGCCGAGCCTCGAACCCAGTTCCCCAGATTCAAGGTCCACCCCCCAGCCGTTAGGCCAACTCCTCTCCCTTGTGAGTTGTTGTGGCTTTATATTTCCCATACCAATTTACACCTTTCTCTCCTGCTTGAGTCTTCAGGAAAGGTAGGATATTTTAGTGAATCTGAACATCCAGAACCTGACACTTTTTTTGTTCTGGACCAACACGCAACACTGTGTGAGGATGCAGTGGTGGCTCCACTGCAATAGCAGTGGAAAGTCACCCCACTGGCTTAGGGCCAGCTTCTGAAAAATAAAACAATATGTTACTAAAGTTTTATTTTTCAGCTGCCGGCTCGGAGTCAGCGTGTGCAGGGAGGGGAGGGGCCGGGTCATGGGTTCTAGGCCAGCCAAACTAACATGCGCATATAGGATTCTCCAACCTGGCTGTATTGCACAGCCAGGTTGGAGCCACAGCACAGACTCTCTGTGCCTGAGTGAGCATTAATCAAGCCTGCTCAGGCCAATCTCGACGCTGCTCTCATGCTTGAGAGCAGTGCGGGGATTGAATGGGGAGTCAGTAATGCCAGGCACTGGAAGTAGAGGAGCGTAGTACAGTGGCAGCACCAGTAAGTGTTTAAAAAATATATATTATTAAACCCCCGCCACACACTCCACGCACACGCGTTCAGCCACCCCCTCCACATGCCCACCGGCATTTATATGTGTGGGTCGACACTGTGAGGATGGCAGCCATACTTAGCTAAGTTTCTCTCAGCTGAGTTCTCCAGGGATAGATCCTCAATGGTCACTTATGGGAAAGAAAATAATTCTATATATTGTTCTATCTTAATTATTTTTAAACAACGACTTCCACTGTATGCAGGGCCGGATTGGCTACCGGGCAGTTTGGAATGCTGCTGAGCTGGGGGCTGATTTCGTTGATGGGGACCTGCGTCTGCTAAACAAAATTTGTTTTGCTTTGATTATTTTGAAGCACACGCAGGTCTCCATGAACGAAATCAGCCCCCACTGCAGTGAAATAAGCCCCCAGCTCGGCAGCATTCCAAACTGCCCAGTAGTCAGTCCGGCCCTGACTTTAGGTTGATGGTGCTGCAAAGTAGAAAATGTATGTCAAGCAACAATATCTCAAACGGATTCAATGAGAAAGGCAAATATACGTGCATGTACAAGAAATGACAAGGTCGCGAAAGAAAAAGAGACTCTCGATATCAATTTTGGAAAGTGCATGTAGCATTATATATTAAAAACACATCTTATACAGGACAGTTGTAAAAGCACTGTTGGCATAAAATTCGATGGTAACCCAAGGGGGCTTGCACTTGGTGCTCGTGAAACAAAGCGTGACGGCGCGAGTGACAGGTGAGAAAACACAGCGAAGGACGCAGAGTGACAAAGTGAAAAAACAATATGTACAAAAGCAATGGTTCGTCATCAATGAATGGATAACAAATTCTTGTTTAGGAACCAAAGTTGAGAGTGCGCCCTGAGTCAGGCTGTATGTTGAGTCTGCAAAGTAGAAAACACACTTAAAAATCACTGAATAGCAGAGATGGGAGACTTTTGCTAAAAACAAAGTATGGTCAAACTCATTGAGAATATACAAATGTAATGTAATTCGGAGCCATGACTGAAAAGTACCTGCTTCACTCTCACTAATTTCTAGAGTGTGGTGCTCTCAACCAGTTAGCCAATGATGGCAAGGAGATATTTTGGTTGGTGTTTTTTTGTTTACCTGTCGAACTGACCTGAGCACCTACTCCAATACTCCAAACATGGGACTATGTGCAAAAGAACTTATATTATTAATTGCCCCCCTCCGATCCTGATCATTAGAGTGTCAAATGATGGGAGATATGCTGGTTTTTGACAATCAAACACATTTACTGCCTTCAGAATGAGCAGCAACTGTTTAAAATGGATAGCCACGAATCCCAGCCATAAAGACTTTTCATAATCTATATAAAAGTCAATTAAGACCAATGTAGCAGAACTTGCAGAGTAAGAGATATTAGCCATAAAACTTGCACATGATGGAAACAAAAAGAAATTAATATGATGGGAGCCCCAAGACATTGTAATATTTAATGAACCCCAAATTAATACACTTTGTACTGGGAAAGAGCCAACTCCCAATTGTTCTTACCAGAAAACTGAGGCAAAGCGGTCTTCTCAACCTCTCTCCCCAACCAAAATATGGGGGTCATTATGATTGCGGTTTTTCCGCATCCTCGGGGCCGGCGGAAGGCACCGCCGGCCCAGAGGATGCGGAAAAACCGCAGCGGACTGACCAAAGACCCACCGCCACATTAGGATGGCTGGTGGGTCCTGGTTTCCGTCCGCAGCTTTTCCGCCGCGGTCGGCTTACAACCGCGGTGGAAAAGCTCTAATATGGTGACGGTGTCTTCCAGACACCGTCCACCATATTAGGATGGCCTGTAAATTATGCTTTTCCGCGGCGGGTTTTCCGCCGTGGAAAAGCATACGGAACTTCACTGCCGGGGCCTGTTGCGGGCCCCCTAGGTGAAGGGGGGTGGGAGGTGCACATGGGGGGTACCTATGGTACCCCCCTGCATTTGCATGCAGAAATCGGTAGGCACCGCGCGGTGCCTGCCTCTTACCGCATGCAAATGCAATGCGTGCATTTTTAACATTACGGCGGGTGCAGCTTGAAGCTCCACCCGCCGCAATGTTAAAAATAGAGGATGTGACTGCAACCCTTGCGGTCACATCCTAATAGCACAGGAGGGAACTCCGCATGCCATGCGGAGGTTCCCTCCTGCTCTGGTGTCGCGGACGGACGCAAGTCAGTCCGCGATCCTAATGACCCCATTACTTTCTTATCTGGGTTTAGTTTCCACCAGTGACTACTGTACTGTAGTTCCTACATTCCCAATAGGCTCTGCGCATTAATAATAATATATCCTATAGATGTGACGTAGGACTTATGTCTACTAGGTCTCTATCGAGTATATTAGACTTAATTGTGAGTGCCAGCTAGCTCAGAGGTCACTAGAAACTTTCTCAAGTTCATAAGAAGGGATTTAGTTTCTGACAACCGCATAAACATGACAACTTTGTTTCCACAAGATAAAACTGATCTTCAGAGTCGTGGAAACAATAGATAGATATTTTACTCAGGCATTCGTGCATGCTTTGTTTCACCAGAGTTTGCAGAGAAGTAGATAGACAGGCGTTTTCAATAAAAGGTATTTATTGAACAGTCTTCTTTCTCAAGCAGAAGAAATGAACTGCTACAATCGTAATACTGGTTGCAAAGTATAATGCGTACAGTAAAAAGAGTAGGATAAAATAATACTGTGAGAGCATTGTATGGTTCCTAGACCACAGATAAATACATACATAAATAACTGAGGCTAAAAAGTACTCAACTGAAGCGTCTAAAATACACCTACCCCGATGTACCTAACCTAAGCCTAGTACGAGGGAAGAAGTAAGTGAGGTGTAGCATAAATGTAGTATTCTTTGCCAAGAATCTATCCAATATTTCTCTAAGGGTCTAATGAGCTCCGTACCTTGGTTTAGAATGAAGAAGGTCAGGCTCAGAAATCGATTTCCCAACAACCCGCAAGGGTAGCTTGGAAACACTGGAGCTGGATTTCTCTGCAAGAGAAAAGACAGCGTCTCTCTCAATGAATCAGCTGGAGGGTCAGCTTTCTTCGGCATTTGCTGTAGCAGGATGCGTCGGGCAAGTAGATAGTCAAACTGCTCCAAACCACCGTGTGTTGGCTAAGGCAAGTGTGGGCATATTTATACCTTGACGATGCCGAGATTAACGTAAAGGTGGACATAATAACGTCATCAAAGAGTCTCAGTTCTTTGAAAACTCCATGAGTTCTTGGATAACTCAATATTCAAGCAAGGGGAAGTCCCTAGCTGCTGAAGCCGAGTTTCCCACGAAATGGTTGTGGATTTTCGGAACTAGTGGAAGTAGCCCTGCCGTATCCGGACTGCATGAGCTATGTCTAAATATGGTTATGATTTCTATGCCTATATAAGGATATGGTGATTTATACCTATATAAGGGCATGAATCGGGAAAATTACAGTAGGGTCCTAAAATGCAATACAACACTACCAATTAAGTTGTACACCGCTTGCATGCATATCAGAAACTCACACAGATCTCCAACTTCAGGGATTCGTCATCATACATCTAAAAATTAACTATGCGTACATGAATAAAGGCAGAAACTACATTAAAAAAGGCAAAGCGGAGAAAATGATGGTGAAGGGAAAGAGTTATGGCTTTGGACTAAAAAAGAATGTAGGAGCAAATAATTTCGATATACCTAGGATAACCAGATGATCAACAGTGCCAAAGGTTGCTTAAAAAGCTTATAAGGTGTTTCCCTGACACACTTGCCAACGTGTGATTGCCTAAAATTTCCAACCGAATGTACTCCATTCATTTATGAGGGCAGGAGGTTACCAGTATTGGTAAAAAAATATAACTTAAACTTAAATTTCAAATGATACTGCATTTTTCAAACCTGTGTGAGCAACAACAAAACAAAATGGCGTTGTGATTGGCAGGATGATGTGGTTCGAGTGTGGGCTACTTAAGAAGTGGAGACACCACTGCAGCTCTCAATATATCCGAGCAAATACATGGGAAAACTGAAGAATTAATAGCGTCTTTTAGAAGTGGACGTTAGATAGAAAAAAGCTCTAAATGAGTGGAAAAGGCCTGGTATGAAGGAACATGGCGGCTGGTTAAAAGACGGTTGCAGAACTCCAGTGGGTAGCTCTTGACTCTCTCCCATTTCAATGACTCTTACTGCATTTACTCACCTTCTGTTTTTATAATATCACATTATACTTCCAAAAATATGTTTTATAGTTGTTCACTGTGTTTTGGATGGGCGCAAATTGTGGTATCTCTGTGGTCTGCTCTCCAGGCCTAAAATGGGGTCGAGTGCGTCTTTCTGTCAGTCATGATAGGAACACTACAGTGAGGTTTCCCCTGTGGGGGAGCGTCAACAAAGACAGCACAGGTCAGATTTGGAAGCACAGCATAGTCAGGTACAAGGACGATGCAAAGAGGCTCTTGGGGGGGGGGAAGCTTCCTATCCAGTATACGAGAAAACAGAGTCCAAGGTTTTGAATGTTTGAATCAGAAGAATCAGCAGAATACCCTCCACTCGCCAGGTAAAACCAATTTTAAAGGATGGTCTGGTGGACGGCAAAACGAATGCAGATCTGATAAGAAGAGAGTTCTTTAACGGAAAGCAATCTGGCCCTTTCTTTTAGAACATTCACGCCCTGTCCACACTAGAGACAGTCTTAAACCTGTGACCAGTGTATTAACTACCCAGAGCAGAGACACGCCAAGATCAACCAATGCTAAAATTTTCTTGAAATTGTAGAGAGCTGCTAATTTGCCCATTTTTCTTGTAATCAACTTGAGGACACTGGGGCCTTTTGTGATTTTTATTGCACAATATATGGAGGTATTACTCTGACCCAGAGTCAAGGTGATATAATGATTACTAAGTTGGTCTACCTATACTTTTTGTAATATTTTCGCAATATCCCTGTAATAGAGGGTCCGTCGCCGTTATTTTACACTCGGCTAAAACAACCATTATTAGTTATTATTCTTTCAAACGGTCTGCCATACCTCCCGCACAAGCTACAGAGTAGCCGCTTATATCAATTGATGCAATCTAAGACAAAGACCTAGACAGAATGTTCCTATTGAGGAGCTTCTTGAATTACTTTTGTGATGCGCTATATCTTGCTAAGTATGCGGTCTAAGGCATTTCTAAAAGCTTTAGGCACAGTTAGACTTCATGTCCCACAACGCCTGCGGGTCTTTTGCATATATGTAAACACGTTGCGCCACTTGTAAAGAACATCGCTATGCCCGAACTACCAGGGGACTACATTTCCCATGTTTTCTGTAGTCCGTGTTAAGACCGTTCTAAATATATAGGCAAGCAATAACATAGTAACGGTAATTATCTCATGACACGATTAGGTGTTAGTACAGATCATTTTTGTGGTCTTCTATGTATACATGATGCCGCTTTCGGAGAAGTTACAGCAATGCTTTATAACATATTGGTGATGAACACTACATTTCCCATACTCTTAGTAGTTCAATGCGCAGACGCGCGACTATGACGTCATACGTTTTGACGCATACCACGGCAAACAAATATGGCGCTGTGGACCTGTCGGGTACCTTCCCGAGACGGCCCAGTTGGACGTCCGGAGAACCGACGGACAGGTGAGTCCATATATAACTTCTGATGGAAACGTAGGGTGGCGGGGTAGGGCATGTTCCCGCTGTAGCTCTGCCTAGTGAGACGCATTGATTATCTTCAAGATCAGGGACGCGCCTTTTTATCAGTTGTAGTCATCCACGTAAACCAGTAGGACGAATCCGTTCTTATTCTCCGCTCCTATTGTTAGTACTGAGTGAAATGCTTGCGTAAGAATCACGGAGTCGGCTGCATGCTTAACTCTGTTTGGCGAGGCGCACTGAACTTTCGAGACCGGAGACGTGCCTCTCACTAGATGCAGCTAAACACGCAAGGCAGAATGGCAAAACTGTTGTTACTCTTAGTCTTGCAACTCTCAGTATCGAGCATAATATCTGTGCAAGAGCTATGGAGTTGGCCGCATCAGGAGATTGTTCGGTGTGGGATGCGGGTTGTGTTTTACACTACTTGGACAAACCCGCTCACGAATGTATTGTCATAATGAGAATGTGCACTTAAATATCAGAGTATTTTGAAGGACCGGGTTTTAGAACCCAGCGGCGTCAGGGAAAAAGCCTGATACCTTTGAGTTCCCTTGTCTTGGCAAACAGAGACACGGGATACTTCTTGATGACGTCAAAGACCAAAGTTTATTGGCCGCAACCAGGAACAGAGATCTACGAAGCACACACGGGTGGTTCGCTAGAGACTGCACAAATTCAATGAGCGGAGCATGGTCTTTTATGCCAAAAATCAAGCCTCAGGCAACATTCCAAATTAGCATTGGGTTCATACAAATTGACCAATAGCAGAGTGACATTTTAAAAGTAGCGTATGACGACAATCCCACTTTCCGTTGTCCTGCCCACCAGAAATGACCAAGCACATTCCATCATCCTGTTCAGTCAGGCCGGACAAACCCATCATAAACCCTCAACCCAAATCAGTAATTATGTTGTAAAGGAAGGAACAGAAACAGATTGGAAGTGAGATAGAAAGGTGGGAGCAGTATACCATAAACTCGGGCCTGCCCTTCTCTTTGATCTTTATCTGACCAGCTGCTTAACAAGGAACTGGCTCAGCGAGGTCAACCTCGGGCACGGAGTCAGTTCGGCCAGGTCATTCAGAAGTCAGCTAAGACATACGTGTCTCAAGGATTCGTTCGGCCGTAGTCTTCTGCCTATGTGAGGGCAACCACTCAAAATGGCTGCCGTACACAAAATAGAACCCGAAGGTTCAAACTAAATCCTTGAATACAGAGTGTTCTCATCGATCGATTCATGCGAAAACGATCATACACGCTACACTCGTCATTTGCGGTCTGCTGACACCAAAATCATCTATTTCCGACAACCTTATTCGAATGGGTTCGGAACACCCGAACCAGACTGAATCTGGATCTATATTCATGCCCATCGGAACCGGATTGGCATGGTTGGTGGCCTGCTGACATGTTCCCTCCAACTCAGTCCTCTAAGTGGGCGAAGAATCTGGGAGTAAAAATTGACAACGAGCTCTCGCTCAAATCCCAGGTCTCTACTCTTACGGGAACATGTTTCGGGATCCTCAGAATGCTACGCAAGTTCTTTCCCCTTCTCTCGGAGGAACATCGGAGGATCACTGTCCAGGCACTTATAGGATCCAGATTGGACTACGCAAATGTCCTATATCTGGGTCTGCCTGAATATCTCCTCCAGCGTCTGCAGGTTACCCAGAATGCTGCTGCTCGTGCGATTTTTGGCCTGCACCGCCGCACCAGTGCCTCTAACCTCCTTGTATCCCTCCACTGGCTCCCGGTGCGGAAGAGGATACTGTTCAAGGCCATGACCCTTGCCCATAAGGCCTTGCATGGCAATGGTGCTAAATATCTTCAGAAGAGGCTGGATTTCCATCGACCTACACGATCCCTTTGGTCAGAAACACTGGCTTTGGCTCGGGTACCACGCATCAAAAGGGCTCGGCTAGGCGGCCGGTCCTTTAGATTCCTCGCCCCTCAGCTATGGAATTCCCTACCGGTGTCTTTGCGGAATACCACGAACCTGCTTGTCTTCAGGAAGGACTTAAAAACTTGGCTGTTCTCTGGATAGTCCGCCTCCTCTTTTTAGGCCCCTGTTCTTTACTGTTATGTTTTCCAGCTCTTTCTTTGGTTTGGAGCACAAAGCGCCGGGACACTCCTTTGGAGTAGCCGTTGCGCTATAAAAGTCCCATTTTAACATAACATTTTTTTTTAACAGATCATCAATATGTTGCTGTAGCATCATCCTATTGTTTAGTACCTCTCTCTGAACAGGTCTCCTCGCACACGAAGTAGCACTGAGGCCACAAATAGCAGGAGCACACTGTACACAGAGACAGAACAGGAAAAGGATAGCTAAGACCATCCCAATGACCATCAGAATCTTCCAACCCCAAGTGGATATCAATCCCCATAACCATCCCATCAAAGACCAAACTCCTTTGTCCAAATGGACAGAATCGGAGATCTTCTGTAGCTTGCAAATGGCCTGGAAAACTGACGGAGCGTTGTCTGGAATGAAAACGCAGCAGCTCGATTGAATCAGTTTACAAACTCCACCTCGGTCTGCTGGTATGACGTCCAGGGCAACTCTATTTTGAAGTGTCAAAAGTCTATCCGACTGGAGCTCAGCAGTTAAGTTACTAAGGGCACCGGCAGTTTCGACTATGGTGGACTCAACCACTCTCGTCAAGTGGCGAATATTCCTGCTGTTAGCCATCGGTCCCCAGAACGGCAGAAAACCCTTAAAGAAATCTCCCAACTCTTGCCCTGCAGTGTCTTCTTGGCTAAAGACACCTCTAGCAACTCTCGTCTTATGGTAATCTGCCGCAGCTGTAAAAGTGGGAGGCAACAGGAAAGAAACAAAACATGTGCCCGAAAAATCAGGGGGCAACCATGTATATGCTCTGTCATAGTAAACAAAGTAGGTACCCCTAGCAGCTAAAAATGCTGGGGAAGACTGGGACGTAAATACGTAAGCATCAATACAGACGCTCTTCCCTAACTGAGCTCTCGGATTCTTACCATTACCCTGCAGACAATAGCGACCCTGATGGGGCACTATCCAGATTGGTGGAGAACTTTTCGCTTGCTGGTTAACACTCAGACTAACTCCATATCCAGTAATGTCCCAACCACTATATGGTTGCTTCTCATCCATCGGAATAGTGTCAACGGCATTAGTCCCTTTAACCATGTCGACTATGCCTCTTGCAACAGCACTATTCTTCGGATTGTCTTTCGGTGAGCTTAAGAGATAGACATTATGGGCATAAATAAACATCGTTCTGTAAGCCCAAATCGAACCATTTAAACTGAAGGGCAAAACTAATTACGGAATACCCTTATCGGTCGTATGGGGCATTAGACCACAGATCCAACAGTTTGTCGTGTTCATCACTAACTGGTGTTGGTGCAAAAGTTGAATAAAGGAATTATTGGCAAATTCCAATCGTCTAACTACCTCGTGTTCAGGCAGAGGATGAAAAGAATGAGAATAAATAGTAGGTGGAGGTGTAGGTTGCACAGTGGGAACAAACGCTACTTTAAAAGAGAATGTCACATAACCGATCATGAATACCATTAAACTCAATAACAAAAACAAACACGGTATTATAAAACATTTCGTTGTGATCAATTTGCATAACTTCTTTCTAAAAATCATTGTCCGTGCAGGTCTCTTCAACTCAAAGAAATCCATCCTAAACTAAATATGCTGCTCGCGATGGTAGGGTGTTCTATGCTAAGGAATGCCTCTGTCAACCCAGGGCAACTCCCTTAGGCCAACCAGAACCCTCGACCTAGTGTCTCAGGCTTGCAATCCAAAGACTTTTGGCAACCGCGACCCTACAGCTGAACCCGGTTGGCGGTTCGAAAAACAAAAATGAGTAGATCCTCGGTGGAGAGTTAACCTGCAAACAGAAAAATCATAAAAACTTTATTTGTGCTTTATTTGTCCATGACTCTCGGTCGCAAATTATAGCGGCTTCTTCCAGACAATTCTTGATCTTTAAACAGGAGGTCAGGCTCAATAGTGTTCAATCGATTCAAAAGAGGCACAGCTTCTTGTAAAAGAACGTCTCTTTGTCTTTCAGAGTTCGTACCAATGAGACTAGCATCGCTGAATGGCGAAAATCGTGGAACAATGTCAGTTTCAGAGTCTGGAATCCACTGATCGTACGGTAAGGGCAACGGAGCCCGCTTGCAGTGTACGCCGTGGATCCAGTGTTTCTTGCCTTGTACTTGAACCGCAGAGCGTGTAGACAGGAGCACTTGGAAGGGTCCCGTCCAGAGGGGCTGATCATTCTTGCTCCGCTGAAAATTTTTGATGAAGACCCACGAACCAGGTTCAATAGCGTGGCCTGGATCGTCAGAAGCTTGTGGGAGGCTATCGTGTACCTATTGGTGTAAGACACGCAATTTAGTCATCAGTTCGCGCAAGTAATCAAGCAACACAGGGTACTCGATCTCACTAAACTTTGTTGGTCTTGGTACGCCCCAAATATTCGCTGGGCGACCAAACACAATCTCATACGGACTCAGACCCATTCTTGAATGCGCAGTCATTCTTGTTGACAAAAGCGCTAAAGGCAAAGCATCTGGCCACTGTAGACCAGTGCTCGCTTGGATTTTGGCCAATTTTAACTTCAAGGTGCCATTATAGCACTCAACTAAACCAGCTGATTGGGGGTGATTTGCAGCATGGAATTTCTGCCGAATTCCTAGTCCCTCACACACGCTCTTCATGACTTGACCCACAAATTCACTCCCATTGTCACTCCAGATAATTCTCGGCATTCCAAATCTGGGGAAAAACTCTTTTATCAGAACTTTCACTGTGGACAAGGCAGTATTGTCCTTAAGGGGATAGGCTTCTACCCATCTAGAAAAGGAGCAAACGACCACTAAAACATATTTCAGGTTGTTGTATCTCCCCATATGGATAAAATCTAGCTGCAAAGCCTCGAACGGATACGTAGGAGGAGCAAAATGACCAGCTGGTGTTGGAGTTCCCTTACCAGGATTGTACATCAAGCACACCATACAGTTCTTGACCAAATTCTCTGCACATTTTGGAATTCCCG
This sequence comes from Lissotriton vulgaris, assembly GCF_964263255.1. Taxonomy (NCBI): domain Eukaryota; kingdom Metazoa; phylum Chordata; class Amphibia; order Caudata; family Salamandridae; genus Lissotriton; species Lissotriton vulgaris. The sequence goes on from NC_141689.1 coordinate 865,055,100, forward strand.
CATTCTGCCAAACCGGAGCCAACAACTTACAAATCCCTTTCACGCTAATGTGCGCCAGTCCATGAGCCATAGTAACAACTGGAAGCACATACGCGTCAGGCAACAACCATCTCTGATTCTCTGACAAATCAGTCCAACAACCATTCGAATCCAATCTACCCTTGCTTTCTCTCCATTCATTCAGCTCTTTCTCTGTAGCTTCAGCTTGAATGGATTTCACACTTTCAATCGTATCTTCACACATACTCTTGTCTGGAACCCATCTCGCCGTAGCTGCAACATACATTCTACTCATTACATTTCTCGCAGTTTCTTTCGCAACTTCTTCCGCAAACGCATTTTCGCAGCCAACATCATCCGTAACTTTCTTATGGGCACTGCATTTGACAATCGCTACTTGTAACGGCAAAGTAATAGATTCAAGGAGTTCATTCACCAACTGTCCATGCTGGATCTTTGTTCCATGCGAAGTGAAAAACCCACGTTCATGCCACAAACGTCCAAAGCTATGAGCCACGCCAAAGGCATATTGGCTATCAGTATACACATTCACTCGTTTTCCTTTCGCCAACACACATGCTCTCGTTAATGCAATCAACTCTGCTGCTTGTGCTGAATTATGGGGAATACGTGCAGCTTCAACAATCGTATGCAAAGTCATAACAGCATATGCTGCAGTCGTATCACCATTCGGCAACTTAAAACACGAACCATCAACCCACAAAGTACCATCACACTCAGGAAGAGGAGTGTCCCTAAGGTCTACTCTCCCTTTCGTTTCCTCTTCAGTTCTTAAAAAACAGTCATGCTGTTCTTCACTATCATCTGTCTCAACTGAAATTGTCAACAACGAGGCTGGATTCAACGTGTTGCATCGTTTAATGTGCACATGACTCGCTAACAACGTCAACTCGTAACCCGACAACCGAGCACTAGTTAAATGCTGTGTCTTTGTAAGGTATCCACTGCATGTGGAACCATGGCCACTAACGTGTTGTCCATAACTAAACCAGCAGATTGTCGTATTGAAACAGCCGCTGCCGCCGTAGCTCTCAAGCAACTCGGCAACGCTCTAGCTACAGGATCTAAAGTCGATGAAAAATAAGCACACGGACGTTGCTTATCGCCAAACTGCTGAGTCAACACTGACAATGCACATCCCTCTCTCTCATGGACATACAACGTGAAAGGCTTACTGTAGTCGGGAGTACCCAACACAGGAGCCGAACACAACGCATTGCGTGATTCCGAAAAGCTCTTCTGACATTCATCAGTCCAAGGAATAGGATTTGGAGTATCCTTAACAGTAAGAGCTATCAAAGGCTTCGCTAGCAAGGAAAAATTAGGGATCCACTGTCTACAGTACGACGTAATACCCAAAAATGCACGTACTTTTCTTTGTGTCGTAGGCACACTCATTTTCGCAATAGCTTGAATTCTCTCTGGAGTCAATTTCCTTCCCTCCTTTGATAAGAGGTGACCTAAGTAGGTTACTTCTTGTCGACAATATTGCAACTTGGAGAGAGAAACTTTGTGATAAAAATCAGACAATTGGCGTAACAACGACAAAGTAGCTTCTCTACAAATCTCCTCAGTATCAGCGGCAACTAGCAAATCATCAACATATTGAAACAGGGCTGCACCATCAGGTAAAACCAACAAATCAAGTTGTGTCTTCAAAGCTTGACTATAGATTGATGGACTCTCGCAATAGCCTTGAGGAAGGCGCTTAAAGCGGAAACTTCGTCCTCCTAAAGAGAATCCAAAAATGTCCCTACTCTCCATGGCAATCGGGATGCTGAAGAAAGCATTCTTCAAGTCAATCACCGAAAACCATGTGGCTGTAGCCGGAATCAGAGTCAACAAGGCAGTTATATCAGGCACAACAGGAAATTGTGGAACAACAATCTTGTTCACTTCGCGAAGGTCGATAACAAACCTATATACTGGAGGCTGTGAAGAATCAGTCCTCTTCAGGACAGGCAAAACAGGACTATTGCACACATTACCTCTCGTTTCCTCAATAACACCCTTTTCAATCAGATCATAAATGATCGCTAAAAGTGCACGCTCACCATCACTCGAGATACGGTACTGTGGAATGCGCGGTAACTTAGCATTCACTTTCAGTGTCACAACATATGGAGGAATTTCCAGTAGGCCCACATCATTCGGACCAGTAGCCCACAATGAATCTGGTAAAGAAGACAATTCAGATGGAGGACTATCTTTCGATATATACATCGGAGAGATCACTCTCTTACCCAAAGTAAGATGTACTCGAGAACAATACAGTGTCGCATACAATCTCTTCAATAAATCCAATCCCAACAAATTCTCATTACAACATGTAGTCAAAATGAGGGGCGCTTCGAACTTACAAGGACCAACAGAGAGAGACAATGGAGCAGAAATCGGATTCGTAACGGGGGCGCCAGAAAAACCTACAGAAACATTATCAAAGCCAGACAAAGGTGCGCAAGGGAGTTAAGAGTGCATAATTGAACTCTTTGTAGCACCAGTATCTAGCAGAAAAGGTTCTGACACACCTGATGCAATCACTTCTTCAAAGGGTCCACTCTGATCTACTGGAACTGAAACAACTCCCTCTCTTTGTCCATGGCTGTCCTAACAATCAGTACCATGCACTTCGTCACCTTCAACATAGTAATCATCCATATAGTACTGTGCTGTCCTACCAGACGAACCTTGCTGTTGATCAAAACTGTTCATCGAGTTCTGTGGAGGCAAAGGACGTACGCTCTGTCCGCGACCTCTACCCCTAGGTACTTGTTAAGCACCTCGACCTCTAACACAGGAAACACCATTCGTGCGCTGTAACAAATCCAGACAACTATTCTTGAAATGGCCCTCTTCTTTGCAATAGGCACACTGATTAGGCCCATAAGGAAAACGCTGTTGAGAAGACTCGTTCCTTTGCGAGTTTCTCGAATATTGCTGAGGTTGCTGATAATCGCGCTGACTATTAGTACGGGGTGGATAAGCTTGTTGTAAAAGAACTTTAGTCTTCAATTCCTTAGTCTTCTTATCCGCTTTCTCTAACTCATCTTTGCGCCTATTCTCATAGTACTGAGCCGTAGCTAAAATCTGCGCTGACGTAGAGACTGCCCAAGCACTCTCGGAATCCTTCAACTTAGAACACAACAAGGGAAGCAAATTATGTACGAATTTGTCGACAAACAACCTCTGGCCACCCTCGGTAGCCATATCCTGACCACTATGATCTACAAAGGTCTCTTCAAACCGCGTGAAAAAATCAGACACAGTCTTGTCTTTCTTCTGTTTACATGCAGACAACTTGTCCCAGTTAACACACACTTCGGGCATCAAAGTCTTCATGAAATTAATAATCCTACCAGGAAGTTGAGCAATTAGTTCTTCAGGCTTAGCACCTTTAACTTGTCTGTCATTGGCAGCAACAATATTAACCCATGTATCACCCAATTCATTATCATGATCCGTATGTCGAATCACATTCCAGATAGGCTGTGGAACAACATTGCCAAACAACATGTCTATATCTGCTAAAGTCATGGCACACGAACCCACAGTTTGAGTGAGCTCTTTATAATATCCCGCCAGATTTTTGCGCGGATCAGGTAAAGTCTGCTTAATTGCTAGAACTTCAACACGCTTCCAAGGAACATGTACCCATACTCGCTGAAATTGCGCAGGTGCAGCTAGAATACCCAATCCAGCATCAGCCTGTACTGCTTCCTTCCATACCGGAGGAACCTCACGCATCGGATATTGACGTGCTTTTCTCCTAACCGACGAATCAGGCTCAAACAAATGTGGAATTTGACTATAAAAGGCTCCCTTTTCCCCTGGTGTCCCATCATGCACCCTATCCACCCTGCCATTGATCAGGCAAGCCGATCCTCCTACTTCAAGCACAAAATCCCGCTGTACCCCCTCTTGCCTGCTCTCTTTCTCATAAAAGCGGATACATGCAAAGAATAATGTCCAGCTACCATGTAACCTACGGGTTTCCGTCCCGTTCGATATTTTCCCTTAGACAAGAACGGAGTCAGTCGGATGGTTGACTCGGAAAACCCCCCCTCCCTAACTCTGTCACCGAACGAGCAGCTCTCGCTCATCAATGATTTCCTAGTTTGCGAGGACAGCCACGGGTTGGGTTAACAACCAAGGGAAAACCTAATCACACACACGAGACAGCCACGAAGGAGAATAGTTTACTACAGCCCATTCTCCTTCTTCCCCGCTGCACACACATACCATTGTGAAAGATCACCATCCTTGTGTACGAAGTAAAGAACACACAATGCCTCGTCCTCTTTACCTTTCCGACAGCAATGACCCTGATAATGTGACTGGTACAGCAAGGCCGTTACTGTTTTATGCAATTTTACTCGCCAGACGTCAGATATGTAAATTGTGGGTTGACTCAAAGGCGCCAACACATGCCAGCTGGCTATCATCTTTAATTGAAACATCAAAGGTAGACCTGGCTAGATCTTGCAGCAGACAAAACCTCTCTTTTTGGAATCTGTTATCTTCTTGGTGTTAGAGTACCGGGGTTTTTTTTTTTTCCCCCGGTCCTATGATTATGCCTCCAAACTTCAGAGTCCACTGTGGCGGTTCCGTTAGACAAGAAAAGGACCTCGTGGTAGTCCCTACCTTGATGGAGTCTGTGTCGGGTATGGCTGGTCGTCACTCGTCACAAAATACCTCAGTAAACCCAGATTTGGTCTCCCGCCAGAATGTTCCCCAAAGAGGTGGAGATTGTGAGTGCGTTCTATCCCGAGTCGCACGAATAGGTGGTTGGCTATATAGTCTGCGGGCAAGAGGTACAAGCAAATGAGGACAAAAAAAAAAAAAAAAAGCAATGACCCTGTAACAATGCCTCGATTCTCTGTCCTCAGATAACAGCAACTCTGTAACTTGCCACCACAATCGCTCCGATGCAATATGTTTGTTTATATGCTATTCAGGTTATTCTTCAAACGAGAACAAGTATGCTATGTTTACTGTATGATTACTTCATGAAATGATTGAATCGAGTCTAAGGGAAACTCCTTCTTTTGATTGTACTCGTATTGTATAAAAATGCTGATCTGTTTCAAGTAAAGTAGACTACTCCTGAACCCGCTTGGTGAAGGAGCTCTCCCTTAACTCGAGTTCTGGAGTAAAACGCCTTTCAACTCGAAGACCACGAACTCTGCTCCTCATTTTATGCATTACCATTTTCTTGGGTAATTATAGAAATTCCGACACGGCGTAAATAACTAGCTTTTTATTTACCACGCAACTGCACAGAAGGAGCATCATTATGAAACGACAACAACGTCGTAATTGCTCTCTCAATGTCAAGAAGACTCACAATCGTCCCTTTCGCAAACTCGGAACGCAATCGATATAATTCTTCAGGAGCTTTACCCACTTCATCAATCCATTGTTCATGAAGGAACACACACATCATTTCAAAGACGTACCGTTGCTTTGGTGCTTTCCATTGCCGGAAAACATCCATAATACCCTCAAGATCATACTGAGAAGTGTACGTAACCCATCTACGTGCCATATGGTCCAAAACTACACGTTCATCTGTATCAGGCAACTGACTACGTGATTGTCTTTGCTCATTCACAGGAGACATACCCAATTGTCCCAACAAAGGAGTCAGAAAACCATAAAAAGCAGCAGTCATGCGCTGTCTAGTAGAAGGAGAAGATGGAAGAATAAGGGAAGACGGAACAACAGTAGAAGAATCCAAAGTCGGAACAGAAGGAGTATTAAGGACAAGCGTAGGAGTAGCAGGCAAAGGGGGAGGCAAAGTTGGCGGCCCCTGAGGAGGCTGCGCCAAAGGAAAAGCAACCAACGGAAGAGGAGCTGGCTGTGGAGGAATCGCAGGTAGCACAACAAATGGATGTTGCACAGCCACAACTAGTGGCGTGGTGCCGTAGCACTCTGTGCATAAGGGGGTGGCAAACTCAATAGATGCAACATTAAAGGATCTTTCGCAAGATCTTACGCTTCTTGCGCATCCCATTACCGGAGCTGCTGCTGCTGACCCTGGACGGGCTCTAGGGGGAGGAACCTGCCCATTACTCCTGAGGGGGACGTCTTCTGGCCATCAGCTCGCCGCACGGGACTCGGGAGACCAGGAGTCCGTGCGTGCCTGCAGGTGCTAGGAGCCCCGCCTACCCGCACACCGGGGATTCAAAACTCCTTGCCGGACCCGCTGGCGCGGGTCCCGCTACGCTTCTTGCGCATCCCATTACCGGAGCTGCTGCTGCTGACCCTGGAGGGGCTCTGGGGGAGGAACCTGCCCATTACTCCTGAGGGGAACGTCTTCTGGCCATCAGCTCGCCGCACGGGACTCGGGAGACCAGGAGTCCGTGCATGCCTGCAGCTGCTAGGAGCCCCGCCCACCCGCACACCGGAAGATATAGATCCTTCATACTCCCGCAGCGCGGGACCGCGCGCGGATCAGCGCCGGGCTAAGCCGGGCAAAGGGCGGGCCCTCTGTGGCCCTCAGAGGCACAAGGAGGCCGGGACGGGCCACCCCTCTTGGCTACTACGAAGGTGGAGGTACTGAGTTGTTTCATTGTATCTTATCATTATTGATCACACACTGTACTGTTTAGTGTTGCTGTTGCAGCTCTGATTTCCTCACATCATGTCCATCTGGGAGGAGCTGAATGCCCTGTGTGGTACGAACTACGTCCAGGACGTATCTACCCCCCCTATAGTGGGTAGAGATGCTGACAATGACACTGAGAATTCATCTAATGCCGACAAAATGTACACTACCCCCTCACTATCTCCCTCCAACCCACCTAGGCTATCGCCGATCGAGGCTTTTAATAGAATTCCTGACTCAGTATCACCACTTCAATTGACCTTACTGGCCCAGTTCGAGCAACTGTTAATAACTGGACTATCACCCCTGGTCACAAAAATCAACAATCTGGGAGACAGGTTGACCAGTATCTAAAAAACAATACTAAGGAACCATACTCCAACTGAAATAATTGCTACACCCATTCATCCTATTTCCCCCAGTAACAATGAAAAGTTCAAGCCCAAGACACGCACGAAAGCTCAAACTCTTGAACCCCTCATGTCTATACCAAATCCAAGAAGCCGGAACATTACTCTCAACTCCGTACCTATACCCCATAGAGTTCCCAGGACCGCACTTGAAAGCAGAAATCGGATTAACCTACCTCCAGAAGCCGCCCCTTACGTGACTGTTCTCTCTGGGGTCCCTGCACCTAGTCAGGGCACATTTGAATCTCACCAGGACCTGTTAAACAAAGCCATTTCTTGGCTAAAACAAAACAGACCACTGCCATCTTCCCTAGATGGCGGCATCTTGAGTGTTAGGAGGGTGGGGTGGCTAGGTATGTCGCCCAAAGACATCCCGGGCGACTTGATTTTAATTAAATTCAAGAGTATGAACACTGTCCCTTACTTGCGATCTTTCCAGCCCAAAGAGGGAGATGGCCCCATTCGCATCTGGGACTTGTATGATTTCTATCCCGGCCCCGACCCCATCCGTCCCGAAGGCAAATGACATGGAACCACATTTCTTGGTGAAAGGGGATGCCATGAATTTTGTGCTACTAACCCTCTACCCTTTTCTTGATCTTGCACGTACCTTTTTCTTTCAGCTGAATTGACAAATTGATTTTAGTTTGTTTTTAATAGTTGGTTCCTTTTACCTTGTAAATGATATGATGAGTCATTTATACATGTATGTATTTTTTTTCTCTTGCTGCTTTTATGGTTTTAAACAAAAAAAAACGAATAAAGCTTATTTTGATTTGATTTGATTTGCGATCTTTGTTGTCTTCCTGTTCTTTAGGCGGCAAAACTCGGTAGCATCTATCTACAGCTAACTTCTTCACTCTAAGCATCTGCTCGCTCTCTTGCTCTTCCTCATCATCCCTATATGCAACAGCAGCTTGTACCATTGACATACCTCGTTCTCGTTTATTCCTTTTCGCTAATTTAATTTCTTTCTGTTTGGCTTCTTAGCGCCATATGCGAAAAGAGTCAAACATTGCCGGCCGGGCTTTCTTCTTGAATAACTTCACTTCGAGATTGTCTAAAATCTCAGTTTCAAAACTACCGTAACGGGGCCACTGTAGGACACCGTCTTTCTTCGTATACTTTACCCAGATCTCATTATAACTAATAGGGCCCACACCATGTTTCACGTATAATTCATATGTAGGAGTTCCAATTGGAGGAACCGGACACAAATCCTCTAACCGGGAATCCTTAGAACAACCACAACTAAACAACTTTCCAAGTCTGCTAAGACCAGGCATCTTGCTCACTAGTCTAACTTCAAACTACAAGGGAAATCTTAAAACGATAATCTCGCGAATACACGAGTGCCTTGGCTTTGGGGCCTGCAGGTACCAAATCAAAGCGATCCACTAAAGGGATACCAAAAAAAACTAAGAACTAGGAGACGCTCCACTCATACTTAATTGAAATGTCCATGGCGTCACCAGAAGACCCATCAATCGTCTCGCTCTACAAATCGTCTAAGGCTCCAAGACAAGGCGACAGTCAGGGCAGCAGTCCTTCGTAGCCATCGGAAGGCGGGGAACCTCGCAGCAAAGACTTTCAGACCACGCCGACATACAGGGGTCGATGAAGTGGTAGGCCTTCCTCCAGAATTTCCACACAAAGCTCTCCACAATCTTCGGGCTTGGACCGGTACCGCTGAAGTCGCCCAACGTTGGGCGCCAACTGAAGGACCGGGTTTTAGAACCCAGCGGCGTCAGGGAAAATGCCTGATACCTTCGAGTTCCCTTGTCTTGGCAAACAGAGACACGGGATACTTCTTGATGACGTCAAAGACCAAAGTTTATTGGCTGCAACCAGGAATAGAGATCTACGAAGCACACACGGGTGGTTCGCTGGAGACTGCACAAATTCAATGAGCTGAGCATGGTCTTTTATGCCAAAAATCAAGCCTCAGGCAACATTCCAAATTAGCATTGGGTTCATACAAATTGACCAATAGCAGAGTGACATTTTAAAAGTAGCGTATGACGACAATCCCACTTTCCGTTGTCCTGCCCACCAGAAATGACCAAGCACATTCCATCATCCTGTTCAGTCAGGCCGGACAAACCCATCATAAACCCTCAACCCAAATCAGTGATTATGTTGTAAAGGAAGGAACAGAAACAGATTGGAAGTGAGATAGAAAGGTGGGAGCAGTATACCATAAACTCAGGCCAGCCCTTCTCTTTGATCTTTATCTGACCAGCTGCTTAACAAGGAACTGGCTCAGCGAGGTCAACCTCGGGCACAGAGTCAGTTCGGCCAGGTCATTCAGAAGTCAGCTAAGACATACGTGTCTCAAGGACTCGTTTGGCCGTAGTCTTCGGCCTATGTGAGGGCAACCACTCAAAATGGCTGCCGTACACAAAATAGAACCCGAAGGTTCAAACTAAATCCTTGAATACAGAGTGTTCTCATCGATCGATTCATGCGAAAACGCTCATACAAGCTGCACTCTTCATTTGCAGTCTGTTGACACCAAAATCGTCTATTTCCGACGACCTTATACGACCGGGCTCGGAACACCCAAACCAGACCTTCGAACTCACGGAACTACAATTTCCCTCCCCAGAGCCTTAAAGAGACGGTGTATCTAGATAACACCGTTTACCGGTGTACACCGTTTACTGTGCAATAAGGGACTACTACTGTCATTATTATTAATTCTTGCAAATCCAGTTGTGCAGTGAGAGTGATTGGAATTCCATTTCATTTGTTTTGTTCCTCATTTGCTTTTCTCTAATTAGAGCGGTGCTCTATCTACCTGAGCCGTAGCCAGGTGAGGCGAAGCACGTTCCTCCTACCCTAAAGGTAAGCGGTGGGTGGCTCAATGTTTGGGCCTAGTGTGTATATATATTTGACATAAAAGCTGTTATCAGTTGTTGAACGGCTCATTAATGGCTATATGTTAGACAAAACACTGTTTTAATGCCATTACTTGTTTTTTATTCTCTGTGTTTTCTGTGTTCTGTTTTGCCTGATCCCTCCTGTTCCTGGATATCTACCAGTACCAAGGAGGACTTCCATACACCATAAATGCTCAGGTGATATAGTTGTGATTTTATTCACACATGTTTTATTTCTTCACTTTTTGTACATAAGCAGTAGCAATTTATGGTCTTGATGAAAGCAGCGGACACCGGGTTGGGTCCTAAGACTGCAGAAACCTGTTGACCTACACATTATAACTAGTAGCTATTTGTTCAAACTACTAGGTTTTTTGCACTGATTTTTAACCATTGGAAGCCTAAGGGTTACCTAATAAAGCCTTTTCCCCTTGACTCTCCAATTTTGTACAGTCTATACAGTTCTCACTATTATCAGTTTCACTTTTTTCATGCACTGCTTTTCTGTTATCAATACACGCCATTGCTAATTGACATACTCGCACTACACTGGGCCACACACTTCGTTTATTAACTTAAGAAGTGGTTGCAACACAGACTCTTCGTTGTGTGAAGAGGCCCAGATGATGAGAAGGGCGGTATAGAACGATAACTGATGGGTATTTTCACACTATGAAAATATCTTGAGATGGCCGGCACTAATCTGCACCCACCTGGTGCAACACTCAAGAGACTTTCCAAGTGTACTCGCTTGGTAAACTGAACTGCATCTACCATGAAGCCTAGGGGCGGCTCTTCTGGGAGGTGAAGCAGTGTGCTCCCACACCAGTTTCTTGTTTAAAGGCTCCATCGAGCCGCTTTGAGCTGACAAGCTCGTGGAGAGGCACCTGCGCGCCTGGAGAGATACCGCGATCCAAGAATATGGCAGCCTGCTCAGCAACCCCAAATAATTTTGCCTAATCTCTGCTGATGACGGATAATAATCCAGAAACACATGTCCAGAGATGGCCAGCACTAATCTGCACCCACCTGGTGAAACACTCAAGAGACTTTCCAAGTGTACTCGCTTGGCGAACTGAACTGCATCTACCATGATGCCTAGGAGCGACTCTGCTGGGAGGTTAAGCAGTGTGCTCCCACACAAGTTTCATGAAAATATCTTGTTGTATTCCAGTTACACACAGGATACACACGTTATAGGTTCTTAACAGGCACAGAGAACACCAGTAGATACCTCTAGACTCACAGTTACTTATTGTTAGTATATGAGCTGCGTGAAGACCAATTCCAGAGAAAAATACAGTGCGTTAGAGGAAGTGACAACCATTAAAAGCCTATTCTGAGTTGTAAGAAAGGTGAAGACCAAGAACAGATCCTCTTCATTGTGATGACGTCAAAAGACCTTTGCCTTCACTGAACTTTTTCTTTAAGATAGTGGAGTAGAAAAGGAAAGAGAAAGTTATTGCATCTCAGAAAAAAGATAGCAATGTTTTGAAGGTGCTGAGAAGTGATTACTGCTACAAAATATGAGTGAGCAGGGGAGCCATATGACAGCACATTCACCCCATGAAGACCAGTAAGTGCACAGAGAGGAAAGATCGGGCCAGGAGAACGGGGTCGGGAAACAACACCTCATTCCAATCAGAGAATTTCTTCCTAGAAGCTATTCCGCAGAACTTAAGAGCGGAGGTAATGAGAAGGTTTGAGGTCCTCCGAGAGTAACAAAAAGAAACTCATGGATCCTCCTATGCCTTGGTGTGCACAATAGATGAGCTTTCAGAAAGGACTAAGATCTTGGAAGAGAACATGGAGCAAATAAATGCAGATTTGCAGATAAACACACAAACCGGGTGTTAACTACAGATATTGAAAGATTAGAAAATCATTCCAAACACAAAAAATTGTGGTTCTTGAATGTACCCCAGGGGGATGACAGTAATGATATGAAGAGGTTTATAATAAAGATCCTGAAAGAAAGAACCATGAGAGTTAACAGAATATATTTTAAAGACTTAAATTAAAAGAATTCACAGAGACATCTAAACATACAAACCTACTGGGAAAGTTCCCCAGAAAAAGTCTGGTTAATTTCCATGCTTCCACTTTGAAGGAAAAGATAGTAGGGAGTGAATTAAAATCAAAATCATTACCAAATGAAAATTTGATTTATCAACTCAGGTGAGCTATTGGTAAATAGACCGCTCAGCGCCAATGGGAGCTGGGAAATTGAATAACTGATTTATAGAAATCGGTAGCCAAGTTACAATTAAAGTTCCCCGCTATGTAAAATTATGTGGAAAAATTAAATGTTTAACTTTAAAGAAGAAAAGTAGGAAGATAATTTGATAAGGAATATTAGAAAAGTGAATTAAAGAGTAAAGTATAGAGCAGGAAGAAAGCACATAGTATAAACGTCACTTTAGAGTCAAGCTACCAAGAAATGAGAAATGAGATCCCGGAAGGCAAAGTAATTTTGCCAGAAGATAAAGAAGGCGTTCCTCAGGGGGTGTTCTGCACTGGGTGGGGAGCATAATAGAGAAAAAAGGAAACAAAAAGAGTCCTCAGTGTATATTATGGATACATTTGTAGAACATAGGTATTCAAGTGGAGGAAGTAGAGCTGGGAGAAAGCAAGAGAATGGGGAAGAAAGTGATTGAGATAACTTGGAATATAAATGGACTGCGCTCTAAGAAGAAACAAGGCATTGAAATACAATAGTTAATTGAGTCTAATGCTCAAATTATAATATGACATGAAAACCATCTAGTAAGATCGGAGTGTAGAATACTAATTCAAGGCTGTACTTGGGTCCAAGACATTATCTGTGCAGACCAGCTGGGGAGCACAAGGTGGGAGTAGAAATACAGTTAGAAAGAATATGGGAGCATAGTAGATTACAAAACTGATATTTCATGGAGAAGAATTTTGGCAATAATTCGGTCTGGGAGAGATATATTCACTTCTGCAGGCATTTATCATCCAAATTGCAACAATCCTACATTTTTAAATTGCCTAGATCTCATTTAGTTATTGATCCACCCCATATATAGTAGCAGGACATTTTAATGTAGACTGAGTAAAAGATTAGATAGATCTTCTAAAAACATCTCTAATCAGAAAGTACATTGTAAACTTAAGGCGATCGTACACGACTTAGATCTTTGCGATATATGGCGGGAAATTGTTAGGATATATGTCCTATAATAAAAGTATATACATCACTCCAGACTAGATTATTTCCTTCTTGATTGTTCCCTGATAATGAGTGCCAAAAAAGTGATTCACGCTTCCACTCATCTCCCTCTGAATATAGTGGAGTCACTCTAGTCTAATTAACACACAAAGTAGATGGACGTTGACTCAAACATTATTGCTTGATGCAAATGTAATTCAGAAGCGAAGAGGGAAAACCCAGGATTTTTTTAAATTTTAAGCTAGATATAAATGTAAATGTAAATGTGTTGTACTTGTATAGCGCACAGCTACCCCGGACCGGGGTTTCCTGGCGCTTGTACTCATACCGCTCAGGAACCCTTCCTGGCTTTCCTTGTGAAGTGTCCACTCCTGGGCACCTCCATGGTGAAACCAGGCATCCCTCGCGCTGTTGGGGCCGTTGTGGAGATTAAGCAAGCTATTGCCCAGAGTTGCAGCATGGGACCCATGATTAAAATAGGCACTGAGGCGAGAATATCCGGTCAGAGGAATTTATGAGCCCAAGACCCGCCGAGACAGGAATCGAACCCTGGTCCCTGGCCAGAATTCTGCATCAAGGTCTGCCACTCTAACCATTGAGCCACACTCCTCACATATAGCCCCTTGTATGATGGCATGGGATGCATTCAAAGTATATGTTAAGGGATTATTAGCAAAAAAGCATACAGTCGTGGCATTAGGCCTCAGGAGGAGAGTAAGAAGATGGAGGATCAAATATCTGCAAGAGAACAAGAAATTCAACAACAGAGTGTTGATGCGTTATATAAGTGAGTGGAACTGCAATTAGAACTAGGGAAGCTACAGTCCGAGTTTAAAATAAGTGTGGAAAAGAAAGTTGTTAATCTGTGGAGAGGTAGTAAAATACAACATTTTGAATATGTGGAGAAATGTGCAACATTATTAGCATGGATATATAGATCTGATGAGACCAAGAACTTTATAAATTCCCTAATAAAAGGAGGCACAGGAAGTGAAATCAATGCCCCAGAAAGAGAGATGCGTCAGTGCTTTAGCAGACGGTATACAGAAGAAAGGTTCCTAAATGTAAATAGAATTGCAGCCTGGTTGACTGACAGGCAACTGTCTAGAGACTTACCCCCTTGCCCAAAATGCAGCATTAGATAGGAAAATCAAAGATGAAGAGATACCAAACCAAAGAACTAAAGAATGGAAAAGCGGCAGGCCCAGATGGGATTCCTAGTGAATTGTACAAGATGTTGGCCTAAGAGATGATACAGGTATGGAAACAACTTTTAACTTGATACCGATTAAGAATAATAAAGGCTCTCTTTCTTGGAAAGAAGTAACTATTACCTTGATACTGAAACCTGATAAAGATCATAGGAAACCAGATTATTATAGGTCAATATCACTTTTAAATTGTGGTTACAAATTACAAACTGGTCGAAATTCTTCCTTCAATAATACACCCTGACCAAAAAGGTTTTCTGCTGGGGAGGCAACTAACTGATATGACTCATTTATTGATTGGCCCATTAGACATGGCTGAAACGCAATGCGCACCATTACCTATAGCTACCCTGGATGCAGCAAATGCTTTCAATAGGGAGAATTTGGTGAATTTGTGGAAAGTATTGAAAGCCTTTTGTTTCTGTCTAAATATAATTATTAGTATTATAGCGGTATATAAAACACCTTCAGCTAGAAAGAAATTAGTATTATGGGATGGACAAGGCAAGGGTGTCCACCCTACCCAATCTCTTTCAGTCCATATACTGAGCCATTTGCACAGCAGATCGAAACAAACTATAACATTGTCCTGTATTACGCCTCAGGGCTGACAAAGGTTGCATTATATGCCAATGATATGATACTCTACACTACGGATCCAGCTCAGTCAATACTAGAACTAGGTGAGGTAGCAGAAGAATTTGGGGCAATTTCTGACTACCAAATTAATAAAGCGAAAACTGAGGTTATGATATGGGGTATTGGAGAGCCCATTCAGAATATTACCATTCAAATTAGATATTTGGGTATTTTAATTCCACAAAACGTAGAGAAGTTTCCTGCTAAAAGTTGTAGGTAGTCTGTGAAAGAGATACAGTATTTGATAAGAAGATAGGGAAGCTTACTGTTAAAAAATATATGGAATGGTTATCCTAATTAAAATGACAATTCTCCCGAATTTATCTTTTCCATTTAATGCCATCGCTCTCTCATTTCCAAAAGATAATATTGCAAGCATACTGGGAAAAATCTCCAGCTTTATATGGTCACCCAAAGGTGTTAGAAACGCATGGAAGAAACTTATAAGATGATCACTAAAAGGAGGTTTGATCCTACCTGACTTCCAGCTTTATTGCTATGCTCTCCAGCGTAAGAACTTTCAAATGCTAATGACAAAGCCAGATATTACTCTTAGAGGGTGTATATTTACAGCAATAAAGATCACTTATAGTCAGGATTATTATTATTTTTTTACAGGTTTGGTGCACTGACATATTTTAAGAAAATCTGTCTGTCTTAAAATGTTAAAAGCTGCCTCAAATGTATGGTTCCATTTTTGGAAACTTGTAGGAATACACTACAACTAGCACCAATTTGGCATTCACCAGGGACCCCGCCTTTTTGAGGGATAAACTTAGCCTTCAACTAAGTACTTCAGGGATTAATCTCTGTGGAGACAATGCAAGACTTAACATCAGGGACATTTACAAGGTTCGAATTTATTCAACTGCATGCATGGCGGTCCTCCCAAAAATGTTCGGATGATGACAATTGGGATTTTGAAGAGAAGATTCAGGATGAGTTAAAAATCAAGCAGGAAGTTTCCGTTTGGTACTAGCAGTTTAAAGCAGAGGAACAGAAGATAAAGAAGCAATGCTAATGACTGAATTTGAAGAATTATGACAAGTAGTCCACAGTTATCCCACAATTAAATCCACTGCTTTAAAAAGAAACCACATTTTTATCCTTCATAGGATCTACTGGACACCTGCGAAGCTGGCGAAACTTTTTCAAGAAGATCCTCACTGTAACAGATGCCATAAATAGAGAGTGGATGATGAACATTGCTCTCAGGTTGTCTGATGTTGAAGGATTACTGGGGTGAAGTAAGTGAGATTAAGGTTAGCAAATCTTTAAATCATCTTTGGTTGGGATGTTGGTAAAACCCCACTGGCAGGCCATCGGTGACGGTCTCACCGATACACAGCCCTACAGTCCGATCACCGCATTACGATACTGGCGGTCAGACTCTTGTTTGTCGGGGATTGTCGCTGCCTCCGCTAGGATCAGTGATCCAGAATGAAAGCGGTGCGGAAGCAGGCACTGCTGTGATGATTACCATGTCCCTTTCCGACATCCTTTATATGGCGGCCCTACCTGCATGAAAAGGCTGTCAGAAAGGGACTTTGGGGGCCCCAAACAGGGCCCCTGTCCCTTGTGGTCCACTGCAAAGTGGTCCTGGGGGCACATGTAGTGCCCCCATGCCCATCCATACACCATGTGCTATGCACCACATGGTGCATGATTGTCCACAAAGAGCTCTTTAACACTGGATTATGCTGCGGACCTTTTCTAGGGCTACAGCCCAAGCCGTCATGTTAAAGAACAATTTACGACCACCAGCCGGCAGTCCTATCATAATTGGGCAGTCAGTTCAGTTCATAAATCTTTATTCGAACTCCAAGAATTCATAAAGCACATACGTAATTTACACAGTTATTATAGAGTCCATGTAAAAGTTATTAGATCATAAAACATCAAGCTAATTTTACAAATTAATATACAAAGAAAAACTCAGACGATTTCCATCATTTTGCGGGCTCGAACAGCAATTCTCAAAAAAGTGCTAGTGCGACAAATTATTTCTTCGTTCTCCAAAGAAAGCAGCAGTTGATAGGATTCCCCCAAAGTAATTGGTCTATGTTTTTTAAAAAAGGGGGTTAAAAACCATTTTACATATTTTAGATAAAATTTACATGCGAAAAAAAAGTGCAAATCGGTTTGTGTGCTCACCCCGTCATAAGGGCATATTATAGTGTCTGAAATTAGCCAATAGCCCAAAGGAAAATTTAACAAGCATCGTACGGTTCCGGCCCTCAGTCAAAACAGAAGACTTCTTTCCCAACTTGTCATTGGTAGAGTTAGATATAATGACAAAGGATATCTATATAATTCCCTGCCCATGTAGGTAAGGACTGTAGTTTTCTTAGATTCTTCCCTGACTCTGTCTGTATTATAAAGTGCGTAGAGTGCTTTCTTCAAGTCATTCTTGTGTACTGAGTTAACTTTACTTGGATCAGTGAAGATGCCACCTTTTTCAATGCAACACAAACTTTTATAAACTCCCGAGAGCCAGGGAATCTCCATTCCTTTTTCGCATTTTAGACAATCGGATATAATACCTTGAGTCAGAGTGGCTGATTTGTTCCTCCAGACAGAATGCCAAAATAACGCGGGTCGGGCACTAATAAAATCAGATATGAAGTGTAGGTTTAATTCCTTGTGGCAAATGTATTGAGAGGTGGAGATCTGCGCTGCCAGCAGCTTTCTACGTAAACCGATTTTCTTCCCGCTGGATACACTGGTTCTTCGCCAAACCCCATACCTCTGCCCCGTAAGTAGCTACAGGGACACATTGTAGTTTAAAAATCTTTGCAATTGCCTCATTGGCGCCCATTTTCTTAGGTCGGGGAATACTTAAAATAGAATTGATGGCCTTTGAGAATTTGCTCGTGGAGTGGGCCAAATGCCCAGTCCACGAACCATTCGCAGCAAAGGCCATCCCCAGATATGGGAAAACACGGGTGGAGGTAAGTCTGTCGTCCCCTACCAATATAGAGTTGAGCTGACGTTTCCCTGGTCCAAATGACATAATGAATGACTTTTTGAAGTTCACCCGTAAATCCAGTCCATCCACATATTCTGTGAAACTTTTGACTGAAATCGGCAGGTAATTTGGGGTGCGGCCCATTAGGACCGCATCGTCCGCATAAAGGAGTACGGGCAGCGGTTTGCCATTAATTATGGGGACATCTGGAGTGGACTGTTCCAGGTGGTTGCTCATACCGTTTATATAAATAATAAAGAGCAGGGGTGCTAAAACGCACCCCTGTCTTACTCCCCTTCCTACCTTAATTGGTCCTGACAATTCCCCTCCCATTCCGATCCTTACTCGCGCCTTAAGGTCAGTATGTATGAATGCTAAAAAGTGGACCAATAAATGGTCCAAACCATAACTCAATAAAATAGACCAAAGTTTTGACCTGTTAACCAAATCAAAAGCGGATGATAGGTCCATAAACGCTAAATAAATGGGGGCAGAGCGAGCAATATTATATTTATTAATGACCAAATTAAGATTTAAGCATCGTTCGACTGTGCCAACCCTATTTCTAAAACCCAGTTGGCACAGGGATAAAATACCACTTTCCTCTGTCCAATCTAAAATCCTATTGTAAATGACTCGGCCCAGAATCTTTAGGGTGTTGTCTAGTAGAGAGATCGGTCTGTAATTAACAGGATCCGATCTATCGCCCTTTTTGTGTATTGAGACGATTACACTCATTGTCCATGTATCAGGCATAGGTGCTTGAGATAAACTATTAAAAACATTTACAAGGACTGTGGCCCAAAGTTCCGGTTTCCATTTTATGATATCTATAGGAAACCCATCGGGGCCTGGGGACTTGTTTCCATGGCTCTGTGTAATCGCTTCTTCTACCTCCACCAATGTTATCTGTAAATTACCGAGATGGCCCTGTACATAATGATCTGAGCTGTGTGGTGGCAAGGCGTAGATTTTGGAAAAGTGGTTTTCCCAGGAACTGCTAGTAATGGTGCAACTGATAGGTGTTAAATGTTGGCCCATATTACGCAGGTCTCTTACTGCGGGCCAAAATAAATTGCCATCCTTTCCCCCTGCAGTTTCTGTGAGGGCTTCCCATCGCTCCCTTAAAAGGGTATCTTTCCGCTCATTTGTTACTATTTTATACACCTTCCTGGCTGCATTAACATCTGCCCTACATTTGGGTTTGGCTGTTAGGGCCTTACGTAATTTCCTTTTGGCCTCAGAGCAGTTATGGTCGAACCATCTTGGATCTTTAGGGCCCTGAGAGAGTGGCACTGATAGAAGGGATCTGATTGCAGAGCATATTTTAATAAAATCTTGAATTACATAAGAGCGTTGTACTGTTGTCGATAGACATGAATTAATTAGAGTCTGATGCCCTGTTAATAGAGACTTAGTTATTTCCCCGCTATCTATTCCCTTCCATTTTAATCTTAATTTATCCGTTGAGGGGATTAAGTCCTTGCCCCTTGAACAGTAACGTACACGGGCCTTGGGGCTAATTTTAAGGCCACTGTCAAAGGGTTGTGATCCCCAAAGTCTGTTGCGACAACCTCTTTGGCCGTTAGGCGATGCGCCAGGCAGGGAGAGACAAAAATGAAATCGATAGTTGAAGCACTATCCCTGCCTCTGTAGGTCGGCACCAGCGGAATTGAAGGGGGTGGGCCTAAGTCCATTACATTACTAAGAATGTATTCATCAAGAAAAGAATTTAGTTCCACTCCCCTCCGCACAGCTGGGTCCGCCTGTCGCAAGCCTGTATTTCGAGTATCTGTTGGGAGCTTAGCATTAAAGTCCCCCCCACTAAAATCCCTATGCCCTCACCTGAACCCTGAGTTTTCTCTAATTTTGAGATAAATTTAAAAAGTGCAATGAAATTCTTATTTGGAGTAGAATAAAAATCATTATTATAAAAATGTATTAAATAAAAAGGGATTCAACACTTGTACTCTATTGCTTGTATGTTGGGATTGTTTGTATTTATTATCTTAATACTCCCGCCAGCTGCGACACTGACCCCAATAAATAAGCCCCCAGCCGCACGGCCAAGAAAGCAGTGGAATCCTTCAATATACAGGTCGTGAGTGTCCCATGTTTCTTGAAACATTATTATATCCTGAGAGGATAATATATGTAGCTACTCTGTATCAGCAAGTCTTGGCTCAAGGCCAGCGATGTTCCAGCTTAGAATTCTAAGATCGGAATCATTATTACTTCTATCAATATTCTGGGGGGCCTTAACTGTTAACCCACCTCCGGTTTTAACATCGCTACTGCCATTCTTTGCCTGCCCCTGCTTATCAATGGGAGTTAATGGCTGCATATTACATATTTCCAGGGGTTCCTGTTCCTTGCTAATGACAGGTAGATGGATACTTAAAGGGTCCCTTGATATGTTGCTGTTTACCATCTTATCCAGCAGTCAGTCTTGTGCATCTAAGTTGGAAAAGGCTAGGTCAAACCTGTTAAATGTTGGCACATTATACTCGTACCTCCCCTGATTGTGAGCACTAGTTGGTGGTTGGCATCTGTGCGGGGGTAAAAGGGGGGGGGGGGGGGGAGTCCGATAGAAAAAAACTAGAGGTAGAATGTGTATCCCTTCCCTACCCATGTGCCTTGTCCCCGCTCTCTCCAAGATGTTCTGTACTAAGTCTTTTGAACCAAAATTCAGTACTATGTCGTCACCTCTGCCAGATTTGGTCGATCTGCCTATCCATGGGACCCTTCTAGCCATTTTGAAGTCCTGAAACAAACGACTGCCCAGTCCCGTCTTGAGGTCCAATAAGTGAAGTGCCCTATTTCTTAGAGAGCTCCAATGTTCCGCTGTATTGGAAGCTAAGGGTGGTTAGTTGGGAAGGACAATAACATAGGGTGTGCATTCGGGTGGTAAGTAAAAATTTCCCTTGCCGTAGGCAGTTTGTACAGTAATTAAACTGTCCCCGTTCAAACCCCTGTTGTTTCCCTCACTTAATAATCCCCTCCTTTGGTTTGGATTGCATGATGTATTTTTTGTCCCATTAGTACATAATGTAGGGGCATGTATGCCATCTCTGAGAGGAGCAATATTTGCAATGGTTGGCTGATTGAGGACAGATGCCTGGCATGCACTAGGCCCCCCTGATGCTGCCAGGGTTCCATTCAATGGCTGGCTAGGCTGGATGGGTAGTTTTTGCTCAATAATATTTAATCTTGTATTAATATCGGCAAGTTTATTTAGGAGGGGATTTAACAACACCTTGAATTTATCTACGAATTTGGATAGTAATACATCTCCTAGATCAATTTGGAGCTGCCTGCAGGGGCAATGACATCCAGAAGTACGTGAATCAATGGGGTAAATGGCGGTTGCCTCATCACTAGGGCCCGTCTTCCCCCGGGTAGAGCCTTTTATTTTAGCTGCTTTGTTGGACTGTTGGGTTGTGGCAGGTAAGTCCCTCGCCTTCCTTTTCCGTGTAATGGTTGAAATTGTGTTTCCCCCGGCCTGTAACTGGCGTATGGAACGTGTGACAATTTGGGGAGGGGGCGAGGGGGACATTGCTATGATGGGTTGGTCTGCAACTGCCACCTCGGGCTCAGGAGGGCCAGTGACTGGATGGTGAACACTAACCAGGCTACGTTCAGCTGGTTTTAGTAAATTTGGAGAAGGGCCGCCTATGGATGTTTCAGTTGAGATACAACGTGTCTCCAATGATAGTCTTTTCTGTGTGAGCTCAATCTCTTGATTTATGAATGATTCTGCCCTGGAAAAAAAGGCATCAAGGGGACCCAGACCCCCATTTCCCCCAACCCCATTACGAGCACTCATTTTTCAGCAGAGAATAGTAAGCAGCAAATCTGAATATTGGTATTTTTTCAATAAATATCAGTAAACAATATGTAATACAAAGATCACTGACCACGTTAGCAGTAACAGGCACAAAATGTAAGTCCAAATGTCCGTTGAGAAGGGGGATGGCCCTGCCTTGCCTTATCCTGCCTTGGACGGCCTTAGAGGGCCCGCCCTTTTCCCGGGCTTAGCCCGGCGCGTCACGCGACACAGGGCTCTCCTTGAGTTTTATGCGCCTCCGGGCGCGGACCAGGCATGTGCGGCTTCCTGCCGCTGGTGACACTGGGGAATGTAGTCCCCCCCTCACTGCAGCCGCACCGAGGTTTTCCAGAGGCTGCGGCGGCGGGGGGAGACCAGCGTGGGGCGAGAAGCTTGGTGCGGGAGCGGGAGCAGGGAGCCAAGAACTGCGGCAACAATCAAGGTCAGTCAAATAATTGCAATAGAGCCCCCACTGCCTGCTTGTCGGGCGGTATACTCATAAGGCAAACAAGTAACAAGCAAATGTAATTCATACAATGTACTATCCACTTCAGTGTCTTTCTCCAATAGAGAAAATTAACCCAAACAACTACATAACTACAAGGCTGACCGGTGTGCATAGCCAGGACACACATAAAACATCATCTTATTTATGGAAACATTTACTCCGATCCTGGCCCTTGTGGCCCTCTGTCACCCATACATTGGTAGCACTTCTGGTACACATGTTCATTGCCTAGAGACTAGTGGCATCCCAGGAGTATCCTCTCTTGTCTTCTGGAGGTAGTCCAAACTAGACAGTGAGGCAACAACAGGGACAGTAAGAGGGTCTGATACGGTCATCCCTAATGGTACTTTGAGTCGTCAGGCAATGAGGTGCTCCCTTGGAAAATCTCCATCTAGTATTTTGATAAGGGTCTGATAAGGGTCCGATATGGGGCAGGCCCCAGCTCCTTGACAAAGCAGCAGGATCCCTGCTTGCTCTACCTCACCCAAATAACCCTTAAAGTGAAGATCCATGGATGTCACCACCTTACTGGAGCACAGCATATGCTTGTTAAGAGTGTTCATTCATGTCCTCTTCCTCCTCTGCACCTCTGTGTTTCAGGAAGATGGTCTGAAGACCATAATGGCCCCTGGGAAAACGCTGTGTCTGTGGAAACTGTGCATCTGTAGCTTGGCCCTAACCTTGTGATTGCTGGCTCTTGGGACTACCTTCATGGAGAGACTGCTCCATGATTAGGCCTTCCTAGAGCCGAAATCTTCCTCCACCTGCTCCCTGTCTTGGGTTCAGGGCTAAATGCCAGCAGGGCCTCAAGTTGAACGTGGACCTCTCTCACACTGAAACATTCCCTTGCAAGACAAACCCAACCATCTACCCGCAGGTAATGTCACTCAAACAAGTCCCAATTTAGGATTAGTGACTTCATTCTTCTTTCTAATCGTACACAGTTTACAATATTCCCTATTTCATCTGAGCTCACTTAGGCGGCTGCCCGGAGGCCAGCTGGAACACAGCACATTTCCTACCCTGTATGACTCAAAGGAACCTCTTTGTTGAGGTGCACGTAATTAATGTTCAAGGCTTTATTCTGCAAACTCGGTATGCCACCATATACTGACTGAGGCCCATTGGTCGATTCGTTTAGTAACTTCTGCCCTTTGAATGTGGACGCTGCATTTTGGGAGAGATTGGCTTCATTTTAGCACTTTCCCACCAGAGAAAAGTAAATCCTTTATTGGCTTCAGAAATATCCTCCTCAAACAAGTGATTTGACCTGCAGAGGTACCTTTTTTGCGTGACCCATTCTTTGTAATTTCAGCAGGCTCAATCCCTGCACAACTTGGTGCAGAGGTTTGACACATGGAACAGTTCCACCTCTCTGCTGGGCACGACCTGTTGTGTGTTTCCCACTGCAATAGCTGCATGGGCGTCCCTTTTGCACCCCTTTTCTTTCTCCTCTTCCTTAGAAGTTCCCTGTATATCTGATTCAGTCAGCCAAGTCTGTGAGTTCCTGCTTGATGGACATACCTACAAAGGAGGGCTCCAGGTGCTACTCTCTCCTGTTTTGGTAGCTCATGCAGCCTTCCTAGCTCCACCAAGCCTATCATTGACCTTTCTTGCACTCTTGAGATGAGCCAGTGCACAGCTAGGTGGGTCTGCTGCCTTCTTTTATTTGCTCACATACAGCTTCTCTCTGTTTTTCACCATGTCTCAGTGTTTTCCACCATGAAGGAGCAAACCAGTTCTGGTAGCTATGTATCAAAAGTGTTGATCGATTCCACTGAGCCTTCTTAGCTTGAAACATCAAAAATCCCTTAAAATCTTCATTCAACCACAGCTGCACAATCATGATCAGTGCCAGCACAGGAAGCGCATGTGTGTGTGTGTCATCACAAGTGAAGTCAAGAGCAGACACCATTTGCAGCTTTTTTCCCAATCATATGCTCCAGCAAGGTGCCTTTGCAGATGGAGAACACTTGCTTGGCTGCCTCTACACCCTGTTCCACTTTGTCATCAGTGGGTGGCATGAGCCGTTTGTTGCTTCCCTCATCCTCAGTTGTTGAGTTGTGAGTTGCTGGACACGCAAGCAGTGAAGCCTCATTCTGAGGTTCTTGTGTGAGCATTTGGAATACTTGCTGTGTGTAACCTAACCTTTTTAAAGGGGCCTCTTCAAGAATGTGGTGTCTGGACAAAAACTGCATCCACTAAAGTGTGCAGACCAGAAGAGAGTAAACACAATTTTCAGGCCTTAAAAAAGGAGTACTTACTAGGTAATAAAAACAAGAGAAAGACTGAAAACAGCGCACAATTGAAAGCAGAACACACATTTCACCTCATTTCAATGCAAAGAAAATGATGATGGGCAGACTCCTAATGCCAACTATACCTAAAACATACGTCTTCCATAGGAAGCACACACTTGCACTTAAAACCTGAAGAGATGATTAAGAGGGGAAAGAAGTTAAACACTCCAAACACCATGACATTAAGTTCACTGTGACTGCCCTTGAAGGAAACTATATGAATGAGGGCAAGGAAGAAACCAGATATAAAGCTGGCAGCTCAATTGCAGCAGAAACAGGAACTCGAGCAATTAGTGCAACAGAAATCACAAAGTCTCTGAAAATCAAAATATGAAATGCCGTTGGAATGCCAGTGCAATCATGACACTAACACTATGTGAAGTTGTAGCTGATGTTATAAAGTACATAAACTTCATGTCACACTGTAGAGCCAAAAGGCAGCCTACAAAGTACAGATGTGGTTGTGCCCAGGCATACATGTTTTTAAATGCACCGAAATGTATGAATGCTGGCATTGTGTTGAAAAGAATCGTTGAAAGTTACAGCATTCAGTAATGACGCCATGCATATATCACATTCAGAAGTCATATTTAAATTGAAGGGAGTTTTGCATTTAGACAAAGAGCTGGTGTAACCAAATAGCAAGTCAATATATGAAGTCAAACTGTGGACTGACGGAGAAAGGTAATGCTAGTGTGCATGGTACTGAAAACAATTATACGCCAGAATAAATAGCCAGTATTTGAAACTAATACTGGCGGTATTACAAAACGGTGTGCCTGTTCTACAGTTGCGTAGTGATGGATACGTTTTCGATTTGGGGAGGAAATAGTAAATCCGTTATAGAATTCATAGGCGGGATTTCCTCCAAGTTGCAATCTCTGTTGCAAAAGAAATTTTGAGGCGGATTCTCCAATACATTTAGCCCTACATTGACAACTACGTTGTTTTTGTCGTCCATCAACTATGTGAACATAAACAAATTTGGAATAGGTGGAGATACGTATATACAAGCGATCATGGAATACTGTACACTAAGATGATTATACAATAGTCTTTGTTTGAAGTTACATCAGAAATCACTTAAAAAATGAAGATAAAAAGGCATTTATTGTAGGGCTAACGCTGAAAATGGTTTACTCTTATTTTGAGGTTTTGACTACATTTCAGTGAGTTACCTTTGAAAATCCGCGACTCTTGTCATTTTCCAGCCTAGGTTCTAAATCTTAAGCGTCCTAACCCAAACTCTGCACTTTTCTAAAAATCCTATATATGAATCACCGGGTGATATTTTATCTGGGTGTAAAATTCCTAGAGTAGAATGATTTGGCTTTCAGGGTCATAGTTAGTGTGCCAACCCGAATCGGATATACAGTTGGACTACACCCTGTACACAACCCACTGAGCAATGCTGAGCAGGAGATCAGTCCCATAAAATAAATTCAGGGACCACCATGAAACTCCCACCTAGCTTTTGTAAACGAGTAACACACTAAAAAAGCAATTAAGGAGCGGGTTATGTGTTTTAAAAGTTTATTTTAAAATTCTAGCTTAGTGCATAAAATGTGAATGGTAACACAGAATACAAACAGTAATACAGCGAAGCAACTTATGGATAAGGAAAATAACAGAAAAAATTCTAACACGATTTTTGAAATCTATAGTCCAAACACCCTCCTGCTACTACTTCTAGGAGCTATGTTAGCTTTAGCTGAATCAGTGAATAATAAACATACTACTGAGATTCAGCGGTGGTGCTCACTGCATACCTGTTTTCATAACAGCAAGGAGCTGTGTGTGTCGTTCTGGAATAGCAAAGAAACTGTTTCTGGTTATTAGAAGCTGTTTCCTATATATCCTTTGTGCAGCTCTGGAACACTAACAACAACCCATAGAAGCCACTTTGCTGCTGTCGCTTTTACCCAAATATCCCCTGTGGACATCCTCTCTAACCTATACTGTGATACCTGCTCTTTTATAGTAGCTAATCTAGAGTTTGTTGAAAAAACCTTATCTTTGGTATATACTTATTTCATATAATGAAAATAACATAAAGCTTGCATAGATCTCTGTTATGATTAACTTAACAAGAGCACAAACAATCATGAATGTAAATGTGTCAGCTCGATTAGAACCTCAATTTGATATATTCTAGTTATAAGTTATATAACAAACAATTCGAGAAATAATTTTTGTTCATGTCGAAGTACTTGCGCTTCCTGTAAAGGAAATAGAAAAGTTTAAACTTATAAAACAAATAAAATAGAAGAGTCTGAATTCCTAATGTTTACAATAAGGATAAATGCCTTTCCACTCACAAAACCTTCGTAACCAGCAGTTCCCTTCCTTTTCCTACCCTGCCATTAACTTATGCTGTTTGCAAGAGTAGTTTTCAATGCTGGAGAACTCCAAACAAAATCTTTGGAGACGATTCACAAAAGCATTAATTGGTAGGGACAGAGCTCTTCAGTCCAAAGCCTCCAATTCTCTTTTAGTGAAAGTGCACAAAAGGGCAGTGTGCACAAGGTTTAGTGAATAGCGGCCAAGGCACCTTATACCAAAGGTATGGTGAACAACATTCATAAAATGTGCCTTACTGTATATACACATCATAGAGTCTGCAACTGTGAGTAAAAGGTGAGTCTCTTTTATTCAGTGCATCCAGATTAGGTCCTAAAAACCTGTTTTATGTTTGACAGTTGGCATGTTTTACACAAGTACATCTTAGGAATTACCTATTTCCATTAAGAAACAACTCTGCAGGGGGGTGACTTTAATATCTTAATGAATCCCAAAATAGATTCATCAGTGAAGGGAAAAAAGCAGCCGAAACCTAAATCTTTGAGAACCTTGCAACATTATGCGGCAACATTGGATCTTAATGATCCCTAACGCATGGCGTTTCCCACTCAAACCCGCCTATACTTGCTTGTCAGGCAGATTTCGTTGTTCGTCACGTATTGATTTTTTCTTGGTTTCACGTATTTTGAGTTTTTGTCAACAAAGATTTCTCCATAATGGATTCTCTGATCATGCCTTGCTGGTTCTTGAGCTATCCTTAGATAATTGTCCTAGGTCTCCTCAAAGGTGGCTGCTGAATAAACAATATTTAAATGAACAGGATTGGGTCAACTCTATGGGGATTGAGATAAAAATGTTTGTATCACGTAACATCGCGTCAGCTCCGATGAGTGTGGTATGGGACGCACTGAAGGCCTTTGTTCGTGGATTAATTATTGATAAAGATGCTGTAACAGTTAAAAAGGTTAAGCAAGATAAGAGAACTTTGGAGCGGAAGATCCAAATGTCTTACTCCGCTTTTTTACGTAATCCCTCTCTCTCGAATCTGTGGCAGTTGGGCCAATCTAAGCGTGCACTCAGCGGCAATTATTATACCCAGAGTGATGCCTCATTTCTGCAACATCACCAAAAAACCTATGAGGAAAGCAATTTCACTGGTATATTTTTAGCTTGGGAGGCCAGAGAACAAGCTGCCTCAAATCAGATTAAAACACTGAAATGCCCTTCAAATTTCAGTCTCGGCCTCACTTGTTTATTAACTGCTTTATGGATTTAATGTGTAAAGAAGCCTAAATTCACTCACCACTATTCATATTTCGATCCCCTAAGCGGGTTCGTTATAAGTGCCTTCATTGGTTTTTCAAAAAACGTCAGGCTTTTTCCAAAAAATATTCTATCCCAGCTATCAACACAACTACTTTATTAGCTGATATTTTATCACTAGCAGGGATTACACAATCCTCAGACCTCACCTTAAAATGGGCATCGTTAGGATTCTGTAAGGTTTTAGATTTCCTGAGGAATGGAAAATGGTTGACTGTACCCAAAATGACACAGTGATTTTTTTGTGACCTTTGCCCCTGCCTGCAGGGCTGGTCGCTCCACACACCGCGCAGCTCCCTCGCTGAGTGCCGGGACCCCCGACCCCTCCGCTGCTGCCTCGCACAGGCGTGTGCCTGGACCGTCACTCTACCGGCGCACTTCCTGCTTTGTGCCCCTGATCGCCTTAGCGTTCCTGTCGCCTGTGTTCAGTGTTGCTTGGTAATTTTGTTGCTGTATTGTGTTGACCTGTTTTGTCCCCATATTGTGCCTCCTGTGCCGTCCTCGTGTCCTACCCGCCGCTTGTCACCCTCCCCGCCGCTGCTCCTATGCGGCCCTGCCCAGCTTCGTTCGTCATTCCCGCCCATTGGTCCACCCCGCTCCCGCCTCCCAGCTGCCCCGCCCTCGCTCCACCCGCAGACACCAGCCCACCCGCCGGACCTACGACGCAACCGAACTCTTCGCACTCAACGCCGGCCGAATCCCGGGCTGCTACCGAGCCACCCCGAGACGCAACCCACGGACCCTTCTGCTGCCACTCCTGCAAGTTCACCTGCATCCGGACTTGCACTACTCCAGCACCGACCAAGACCAAGACGAGCAACAGCAGCAGCCACCTGAAATGCATCCTGCTCAACACCCGCTCCATCCACAGACACGCCGTAGAGCTCTGGAACCTGCTGGACACAACTTCACCAGACGTCGCTTTCCTCACGGAAACCTGGATGAACGCCTCTTCAGCGCCCGACATCGCCATCGCCATCCCAGATGGCTACAAGATCATCCGAGGGGACGGCATCAACCAGACCGGAGGCGGCATCGCCATCGTCCACAAGAACACCATCCGCATCACGACCAACACCGACGACACCCTCGCACCCGCCGAGCACCTGCACTTCCAGGTCCACATCAACCCCAATACCACCCTCAGGGGCACCCTCATCTACAGACCCCCGGGACCACGCACACAATTCAGCGAAGACATCGCCGACCTCATCAGCCCGCACGCCCTCCTCTCCGCTGACTACATCCTCCTCGGGGACCTCAACTTCCACCTGGAGAACAACAATGACCGCAACACCACCACCCTGCTGGACAACCTCACAAACCTGGGACTCAAGCAGCTGGTGACCACCCCCACCCACTACGCCGGCCACACGCTTGACCCCGTCTTCTCATTCAACGAGGACATCACCTTCAGCCACACCACCGGACTCCACTGGACGGACCACAGCTGCGTCCACTTCAGCTTCAGAAGGACCACGATCCACCACCACCAGCAACAGGTTGCACGCAGAAGCTGGAACAAGATCACAGCCGACCAGCTTGCGACTTCCCTGAGCAAGAACCCACCCACCAGCGAAATGAACCCCAGCCAAGCGGCCACCAACCTCACGAAGTGGATCAGCGACTGCGCAGACGACCTCGCCCCCCTGAGGACCCCGCCTAGCAGACCCGGTAGCAAGAAAGCCCCATGGCTCACCGACGAACTCAAGAGCTCCAAGAAGAACTGCCGAGCCCTCGAGAAAGCCTGACGCAGAGACCCAACACCGGACAACATGACTGCCCTCAAGCTCGCCACCCGAAAACACCATCAACTCATCCACGCCACCAAGAAAAGTGCATTCGGAGGAGCCAAGATGGCGGACGGGACAGACGCTTGAACTCCCGGCTCCGCAAGCCGTCTGGCTTTCTTTGACTATCCTGAGCCTTTATCCTGCCCGGCGCCGTCATCATACCGCGGATTGCTGACGCTGAACGGACTGGTGTTCTTTTGGTACCTTTGCCGGCGGAATCGGTGCTGGACTCGAGGGGTTTTGACCTCCGGCGCATCCCCCTGTACCCTGCGCAGATGGCCGCCGCTGGACGCCGAGAGACTCGGAAGGGGAGACGAGCTGGCGAGACGCTGCAGACCACAGGGGCTTAGAGCGTTGTTCGGACGACAGGAGTCGGACCCTTCCACCTGGGTCGGACTCCATTCCGCACAACTTGGGGCATAGACGACGCAGGAGCCCCCTTCCACGGTTCGCTTCCCCCCCTGCCACCCCTTAGAGGCAGGGGCGGACTCCATCTTGGAGCGTCTCCCCGTAGTGGACGACTGCTAGCCCCCGGGAAACGTGGAGTCCTCCTATCCTGTGCTGCCTTCGCTTTGCTTGCGGAGTTTCCCGGCGGCTGCACTGCTGCAATTCCAGTGGCCGCTCTCTTCCCTGGTATCGCCACTTATTGTGTGTGTAGCGGGCAAGGACATGGCGCCTGTTTACACCACCGGAGCGCTAGTTGATACTGGGTCCGCAAAGGCTGGGGACCCACGCGCCCCGGGGCCGGTGATCGCATCGGTTGCATGGAGGGACAACGCGGACCGGCTTCTGACTACGAGCGACCCGACCTGTGGCGACATCATGGCCGCTCTCCTGGCCCTGAAGGTTGAAATGCGGAGCACTGCCCGGGCGCTGGCCCGGAGGCTCGATGACGCACTGTCAGGTGGAGCGCAATCTCGACTGGATGAGCCCCCGCCGCCCCTTTCTCGCTTTGGAGGGGATACAATGTTGCCGACTACAGAGAGGGCGGTGGGGTGTTCTCCTGGCTACGAAGTATCGAGTCTGCCTGTCGGAGGAGTTACAGTTGCAGGAGTACCCCTTGCTATCGGCGTGGCGACTTTGTCTACCAACTATCCACCGGTGCCTGGCCCCCTCGCTGACCCTATCAGTGGAGCCCCTGGGGTATGCTATTGCACTGTTTGGGACCCTGTGGCGCATGAAGACTTCACGGTCCCCTCTCTTTGTGGGCGGCCATTTTGCTTCTTTGTCCTGCTTCAATACGTCTCACAGCAATGGACGGGCCTGGCAGAATTCTATCGTTCCGGACAGGGTTGATGGACTGTCAGTGGTTATACTGACTGGCTTGATTGGCGCAGATCCGGACTGGACTATGCTTTGTGATAGTGGTTGATTAATC
Source organism: Lissotriton vulgaris (assembly GCF_964263255.1). NCBI lineage: Eukaryota > Metazoa > Chordata > Amphibia > Caudata > Salamandridae > Lissotriton > Lissotriton vulgaris. The sequence goes on from NC_141689.1 coordinate 865,086,460, forward strand.
GTTAATGCTCTGATTGGCTCCTGCACAGTAACGTTGATTTCTCTTGCTGTTTGTTTTCCTGCTGGGGGAGGTGAGTTTGTGCTGGACTGGGGTACTGAGTATTATTGCTACTGCCCTACTGGGAATACAGCTCTTGGTTATGGTGTGGTGTATGGCGCCGGAGGCGTTGTCGGTGAGGGAAGCCGGGAGTTCGGTTGAGGGGTGGGCTCCTCCCCGCTTTTCCCCTTTCCTGGGAGTAGTAGGGGTGTGTAATCTTCTCTCTCTCCCTGTGTGCTACCGTGCATTTCTGGATTTTTCTTTTCTCTTTTCCTTTCTTCTTTCGGCGTTTCTTGCTGTCTCTTCTCCTCTCTTCTGGCTTCTCTTACTATCCTTCTCCTCTTCTTCTTTCTTCTCTTCCTTTCCTTGGACTGCATTTCGGGTTCTTTATGGGGCGACAGGCACATTGTCGGGGGGGGTAGGCCGTAGCCTCCGCATTGGTGTAGGGTGGGGGGATAGATTTATTTTTCTTTTTGGTTTCTATGGGCCTTTTTTCTATTTCTGCGCTTTCCCACACTGTTTTCCTTTCTGGGTCTTGATGGAGGATGGCTGGGAGTGGGCGGCGCTGAGAGTGGCACGAGTGTGGTTCCTGTGGTCCGCTTTGTTCTTCTACTGTATTGCCACTCTGAAGGGGTGTTTCATGTAACTGCTGCTACTATCTCTGCTGCCTACTCATGTGGGACAAAAGTACGGACTCGGATCTCCTTTGCACCTATCCTTCATTGCTTTCTAGACTTTAAAAAAATTTTAAAATTAACCTTCATTGCTCCTCAGGCGTGCTGGCCGGTATTCTCCAGTGTAACTGTTGACTGATTGTTCTCTGACATTGCCGTGCTAATGCGCCTTCGTATTGCTTGCACCTGTGCTCAACCAGTTTTTCGTGGCCGGCCTTGGGGTTGTAGGCCCGTATTTGTATTTCTGTGGATGCACCAATAAAGGTTTTCAAAAATTTAAAAAAAAAAAAAAAAGAAAAGTGCATTCAAGGAACGACTGGACAACAACGCACACAACAGCAAGGAACTCTTCAACATCGTCAAAGAGCTCTCCAACCCCAACGCCGGAAACAACGACATCACCCCTTTGCAAGACCTCTGCAACTCCCTCGCCTCCTACTTCCACAACAAGATCGCGGACATACACAACAGCTTCAGCACTCAACCGACGCACGCCACGACCGAACCACCGCCCCCCACCACCACCCTCCGCGCCTGGACCCCGATCAGCACCGAAGACACCGTCCGCACGATGAACTCCATCCACTCCGGATCTCCGACCGACCCCTGCCCTCACCACGTCTTCAACAAGGCCGACGCTGTCATCGCACCCCACCTGCAGGACATCCTCAACACCTCCTTCGACACCGCTACCTTCCCGGAGAGCTGGAAGCACGCCAAACTCAGCGCTTTACTAAAGAAGCCATCAGCTGACCCCACCGACCTCAAGAACTACCGCCCCATCTCGCTGCTCCCGTTCCCTGCAAAAGTCATCGAAAAGACCGTCAACAAGCAGCTGGCCGCCATCCTCGAGACGAACGGATCCCTCGACCTCTCGCAGTCTGGCTTCCGGGCCAACCACAGCACCGAGACCGCCCTGATCGCAGCCACCGATGACATCCGAGCACTGCTTGACAATGGAGAAACAGCAGCCCTCATCCTCCTAGACCTCTCCGCGGCCTTCGACACTGTCTGCCACCGCACACTAGTGCAGCGACTCAGCAACGTCGGAATCCAGGAGAAGGCACTGGAGTGGATCATCTCCTTCCTCGCCAGAAGGACACAGAGAGTCCGCCTCCCCCCGTTCAGATCTGAAGCCACCGAAGTCATCTGCGGCGTTCCTCAAGGCTCCTCGCTCAGTTCAACTCTCTTCAACGTCTACATGAGACCCCTCGCAGACATCGCACGCCAGCACAACGTCAACATCATCTCCTACGCCGACGACACCCAGCTGATCCTCTCCCTCACCAACGACCCCGCCACCGCCAGAGCCAACCTTCACGAAGGGATGAAAGAGTTAGCCGAATGGATGAAGAACAGCCGCCTGAAACTGAACTCGGACAAGACAGAAGTCCTCATCCTGGGATCCTCACCCTCCACCTGGGACGACTCCTGGTGGCCCCCGGCCCTTGGCAGCGCACCCAAACCAACGGACCACGCACGCAACCTGGGCTTCATCCTGGACTCCTCCCTCTCCATGACCAGACAAGTCAACGCCGTCTCCTCATCGTGCTTCAACATCCTGCGCATGCTACGTAAGATCTTCCGGTAGATCCCCACCGAGACCAGGAGGACGGTCACCCAGGCCCTCGTCAACTCCCTCTACGCCGGAACCACCGCCAAACTCCAGAAGAGACTCCAGCGGATCCAGAACGCCTCAGCACGACTCATCCTGGACATCAACCGTCGCAGCCACATCTCCGGACACCTGAGAGACCTGTACTGGCTCCCGGTCAACAAGAGAATCACCTTCCGACTCCTCACCTACGCACACAAAGCCCTACACAACCAAGGCCCAGGATACCTCAACAACCGCCTCAACTTCTACACTCCCAAACGCCAGCTTCGATCGACCGGCCACGCCCTCGCCGCCGTCCCCCGCATCCGAAGAGCCACCACAGGGGGACGGTCCTTCTCCTACCTCGCTGCCAAGACATGGAACTCCCTCCCGACCCACCTACGCCTGACCCAGGACCACCTCGCCTTCAGGAAGCAACTCAAGACCTGGCTGTTCGAGCAGTAGCGGACCCCCTCCCCAGCGCCTTGAGACCCTCTGGGTGAGTAGTGCGCTATATAAATGCTTTGATTGATTGATTGATTTCTTTTAGGGTCTTACAATATCCTCCTTAAATTCCTCATTGGGTTAGATGCTTCTCAGATTAGCGAACAGCATCTGCTAATTAAAGAACTTCTAGAAGATCCAGTTACGAGGAAACCAGGGGCGTGGAAAAAGCATTTGGCCTTAGTTAGGGCCCTAAATCTCGGGTAGAAGGCCATTAAAAAATGGAAGGATTGTGAAAACCTAGAAATTTCAGCTAATTTGTGGTCATTTGTTAATAACCTTAATTTTAACCTACTTACAGGTGCAAACTGGCGCAGGATGTTATTTTTCAGTAAATGGCAACTGTATCGAACCCCGGTATCTTTGTCAAAAATGTACCCCAATTATTCACCATATTGCTTTTGTTGTGTTAATTTTCCCTGTGCTAACATGGTCACACATTATGTTACAATGTCCTATGATCCAGAACTTCTGGAAAGATATCTTCTGTTATTTGGAAGTTGAATGTGGCACTCAAATAGCAGTGAGTGATTTGTTAATCATAATTGGTTACGATCCTGACCTTTGTTTTTCTTACAATATGGTTACATTTTTATATATCGCAATGGCTATAGCCAGATTGCTTACACTGAAAAGGTGGCGAACCACTGTTATTCCTTCTGTCCTGGAGTGGTCCAACAAAATGAAAGCAGTTAGGAAAAGTGAATGTTCTTATGTATTACATGTCGGGGTTCCTAAAAAATGTGTGAAAATATGGACCTCTTACTTTGACTGAGATTGTGAGGGGGGATTATTTTATTCTATGTTATTTATTTCTTGTTCGGGGTTTTTTTTTTCCTTTTTCGTGTGTCCCTGATTTGATTTGATATTGCTTTTTGCATAATTTGGAAGATTTCAGAGAAAAAAATTGTTTGCCAAATTGTATTGGCTGTAATGGATCTTTTGTATTGTATTGGTTTTCATGTCCGGACTTCAATAAAAAACAAAAATTAAAAAAATTAAGAAACAACTCTGCATAACAGTACAGGACACGCATGATTATTGGGCATGGGTATAAGTACTAGGCACTTCAGGATTCAAGACCTTAGGCTTTAAAAAATATGCAATATTTTGGGATGCCTTCTGAACTGCTTACTATTTTGAGAACTGTAACTGTGATGTAAAACTGAATTTGTGGGAAGAGTGAAACTAAACAATTTCCTGGCAATGAAATGATCATACTTCCACCTTGTCTGAATTGCATTTAAGCAGTTAAATTTTGTGTTTCCTGCAGCAGACAAAAGCCATTTCCCAGTCCATCGGATGAGAATGTTTACACTCTGTGAACACATTTCTCACCACTTCTAGTGCCTGCTATTAACAAATGAAAGGTGATCTGTTAACATTTAAATAAGAAAACAAAGGTCCTGAGTACATTCAAAGATATAAGTAGATGATATATAGAACACAATAGGCTACTATATATTTTTCCATGCCCAGCCGGACAAGGAATTTATTTTCAATTGGAATCACAAGTATTAAGTCTGAATACAAAAGCAACAATTCTTAAAGTAGGGCACAGTCCTGTACCGTACTAGTGAAAGAGGCACAGTTGAAAGAACATAGTAAGAAAAAAGAATATAGTAAAAAAAGGAAATTTGTCAGGCAAAGAAAGAGAGCATTCTGGACACTTTTCAAATCAGTGTTAGAAGTGTTTGCCAGAGTAGTACATACAAAATAATATACAATGGTTGAGTGTATGTCTACTTAAGAAAGTCGACGTTTCGATCCCGTGCTCAAGTTACAAAGGGATCATCATCAGGACTAAACAGAGTTAATTGCCTGGTTTAGATAATCATACGCCTGTTCAGGAGAAAACAGGGAAGGAAAAAGAACAATAGTGTTTTTAAAACAAGGGGGAGAGAATTTTTGAGAAGTCAGCATTTTACATGTTACAGGAATCTCCTCCAGCCCTTGGTATGTTCCGCGGCACGCACTTAATCACTTTTCCCACCTAAACCACCTAAACCACCACCCTTGGTTAATTCTTCTTCCAATTTTTCAACAGCGTAAATATCCTTTAGCGCATTGTGGCCTTCCCCAAGGAAACGCCGATTTTCTCCCTCCAGCCCTCGGTATGTAACGCTTTATGCGCAAAATCCTTGTTTTCACTCAAACCGCCACCTGGTGCTAATTATTTCTAATAATTATTTCTATTTCTTTGGCTCAACAGCGCAATTATTCATTACATGACACCTGAAAGAGCAGTATGGTTTCTGCCGGAAGCTATGGTACAGGTTATAATAAACACCATACATGGACCAGTGCATCTGGGAGAAAAAGTAATGTTAGACAGCATACGGAACATATGGCACAACAAACATTTAAGAGCTGCAGCCAAACAAAAAGTAAAAACGTGCATGATTTGTAATCAGTTCAACCCAGGTAAAGGCACAAAGGTGGAGCAGGTTGGATTCCAACCCCCTGACCATCCATTTGAAGTTCTCCAAATGGACTATATCCAGATGGAGAAATGTAGAGGTCACAAGTATGTGCTTGTTGTAGTATGTGCTTGTTGTAGTATGTGCTCTGACCAGATGGACAGAAGCCTATCCCGTCCCAGATTACACTGCAACGACAACTGCTAAGCAACTAGTAAGAGAATATTTCCCGAGATATGGGTTGCCCCGTGTCATCTACTCAGACAACGGCCAGCCCTTCTCCTCTGAACTCATGAAGCAAGTGTTTCTTCTGTTAGGGTACACTTGGAAATTTCACTGTGTTAGACATCCTAAAGCAACAGGTCTAGTAGAGAGACACAACCAGACTTTGAAGACAAAATTGGCCAAGATATGTACAGACAAAGGCGTGGACTGGATGGTAGCCTTACCGGTTGCCCTTTTCTACATGCGTATGGTAGCACATTCCAGAACTGGTCTATCTCCGTATGAAGTGGTCTTTGGCAGACCACCAAATATGTGGGGTACGCCAATGCCTAAAAGAATTACTGATGTAGACAGCAGAATATTGACTGATTACCTGGCTTCCTTGATGTCTGCACAGTGCACTCCAATCTTGTCGTTCACAGGTCGCTGCAGCCTTTCGTGACAAAACCGCCCCTGGAGAACACACCGTCCGACCCGGCGACTGGGTGATGATAAGAAACTTCGACAGGACCAGTCCTCTTCAGCCCAGGTGGAAGACTCCGAGGCTCGCGCTCCTAACCACGCGGACGGCGATGAAGGTCGAAGGCAGGAAGGGCTGGCTACACGCGAGCCACTGCCGGAAATATTTTGGACAAAGAGACACTGTTGCCGGCGACGCTGCCAACCCTAGTGACATTGTAACAGAACAATCTTTTGTGCCCTCGGAACTGACCCCACAACAAGAATATAAATCAAAGTTGAGGTCTGCCATCCGGACTCTGGCTAATTAAGTCCACTGGGCGCAGGTCCAGTGGTGAAGCGGTTGGAGCATGGGGATGGATTTAAACACCTTGACTATGTGGGGAAAAAGATAGAATGAAACGCACAAACAAGAACTTTAAGAACTTGCTTAGTGGTTCCATCATATGTGTAATGATATTGTTTTTCTTCATAAACATTATGACGTGTCTTGGTTGGATCCTCTACACTGTTTTTCCTCCAACACCACACACCTCTCATGCACCCAACAGCACTCAGGAAAACACATATCATGACCTACACCTCATGAACAAGCCCATTGTTAGAACCGGCTGTCTCTAGTTGGCAGAGGTATACACTTCTGACAAATAGGGACACACCTTTTCTAGTCAGGGCAAGGGGATCATACCCTTTGATAACCCCTGCTCACCCCCTTGGTAGCTTGGCAGAGCAGACAGGCTTATCTCAGAGGCTGTGTGTTAAGCAATTATGACCACATACAGTAATAAAGTGAATACACTACAAATGGACACGACACAGTAGTATTATAAAAATAAGTATTTTTATATAAGGCTTAGCACAAGACCAAATAACAACAAAAAATGTACACAATCCTAATAAATACTCTGGGAAGGAAAATGGGATAGTTCAAAGGTAGGTTCTTCTTTAGCACAAAAGTCTTTAGTATCAAAGCAAATCTTCTTCTTGACAATACAGTTCTTAGCAACAGGGTAACCCACACGGGGGCTACACGACGTCGAGGCAAAGTTAATCCAAAGGTTTGGCGTCGACCGCGAGGAGCGCTACGTCGAGCCCGGAGTCACACGGACCCCCAACAACACAGTACCTTTAGGAAAATGAAGCACACGATGATCAGCGGCGTCGAGCAATCCGGCGCCGCGTCTTCGGTGTCGATCAGGCCTCAGCAGGCGTCGTCGTCGATGATGCGGTTGCACAGAGTGAGCAGTGCTCACGGCGTCGAGAGGGCACGAGGCCGATGCGATCAGCAGCGGTGCAGACACGAGGTCCCTTGGAGCTAGAGCCGTACTCCCACTCACTGGCGTTGCTGCTGGCGTCGGTCGGGCCCGGCGGCCGGTCGTCGAGGAAGCGGGACACTGGGGCCGTTACCCACTGCGTCGAGCTGGATTCGGCAACGTCCGTTGGCGTCGAGATTGCTGGTTCTTTCAGAGGTGCTGGATTCATGATTCCAGCAAATAGCACTTTAGCAGATGAAGTCCTTTAGCCCTGTGACTTCAGCAGGAGACTGGCACTCTTCCAGTCCTTGGAGATTTTCTTAGCAAGCGTGAGAGTACACACACAGTTCCTCTCTCCTGGTTCCTTGGCAAAAATAAAGAAGCACTGCAGGATTCCCCCCAGTAAACAGCACACTGGCAGAAGGGGTAGGCAAGTCCTCAGATCAGCAGGCCTCTTGTCCTTGGTTACAGGGTTCCTTGTCAGAAGTGATCTAATTTCATAGTTCAGGGGTCCTTCTCTTATACCCCTTTTCGGCTTTGATCCCTTTGTCCGTGCCGGGGAATTTTCCAACATCCTGTGTCTGTTGTGGGTGGAGCCAGGCAGAAGCACCTGGCCTATTCACTGAGCAGGGCTGGGTCCTCAGACGCCCAGCAGGAGGTGGAGCCAGCATTGACACTGGCAGGAGCAGAGCTATCGGCCTCCTGGCAGGAGGTGGGGCTAGGATCGTCCATGGCAGGCACAGAGCCATCAGCCGCTTGGCAGGAGGTGGAGCCAGCATTGTATCAGGCAGGGCAGGCTATCAACAACTACTCTCCCCCTACTCTCAACGCAAATGTCCCACTCATCCCACACTGACTCATCCAGACCTGTGGAGCCACCCAGCTCCTGTCACACACACGCAAGACCAGCAGAAACCAGAAATGGTTAGACAAGAAAATAGACACTTTCTAAAAGTGCTATTTTCAAACCCAGAGTCCAAAAACCATCCACACCAACGGATGCGTAATTAAACCCCGAGTTCAGGGATACCAAACTCGACATTGCACCATGCTCCCCGAGCCAACTAGGATCATAGCGTTAATAATCCCGGCGGCCCATTCTAACTAATGGAGCAGGCGACCTCGAAATAGTGAAGAACGAAGATGGCTGTAATTCACTATTAGGACATGCCAACTTGGTCAGGCGTGTCCTACCTTATACTTACAATGCACCCTGCCCGCAGGCCTACCATAGGGGTGACTAACACGAAGTCAAGGGACGGTTTGAGGGGCTGGCAAGTAGGTATACTTGCGCAGCCTGCGTGACAGCACTAGGCTGCACGTGGGTCTCGCAATGACCGACCCGTAGACATTCTTTTACGAGGCCGCTCCTGTGGGTGGCACAACACGTGCTGCAAGCCCACGAGCGGTATTTGTATTTACGAGCCCCGGCACTCCTGGTGCACTAGACTAGGGACTGACAGTAAACCAAATAAGCCAAACATGGATACAATCGATACATCAATTTAACATAGGGAGCACTTGCGCTGTGGCACTGATCAGCAGTGACACCGCGCCCAAAGCATATACCAGCAAAACATCGAAAAACAGTAGAGGCAAAACAGAAAAAATGGAGGAGAGACTCAAGCCAATGATGTCAGGTCTAACACCCATAGACTAGCCTTGCAAAACAATACCTTTATACAGATGTTACACTACACTCATCAGGCCAGCAATAGCACAAATTGCTGGATATGTGGCCGCCTCCCACCTCATCAGAAAAAGGGAGGATTGCCTCTTTTCCCCTTTCCATTTTCCTATAATGGGACTTGTAAAGCCTGGTTCGCCCTAATAACAGCTGACGATACTACCCCCACCTCCTGCCCTGACGGAAATAATTCATGCAAGAATGGGTGGCCTTGGGGGGACTTAAACAAGGTACTTAATGCTGCCTGTTACCCAAATAAGAATGTAAATCAATAGGGGACAGGTACAGTCCTAGAAAGGGAAGAATACAAGAAAGGGAACATGACCATGTCCTACAAGATGTTAAATACCAAACCTAAAAAGAATGCCGGTCCCCCTTCCATCTCGGTCTCACCAGTAAAAGGACACCTGTGCATCCAGAAAAATGGCTCTGTTCCATTAGGGCACAGTGACTGTCATACCACTATAAGTTTTGAAGACAGAGGAAAGTCCTCATTTCTAGCATCTCGCCATACTTATTTCGTCTTTGGCCAAATGGCCTATGTGCAGCTGCCCTTGAACTGGGGGGGGACTTGCTATATAGCATTCCTGTTACCCCCTGTCTTTGTGGCCCCATCCACTTACCACCGAGACCTCCTGGTGCCCCATGTCAGACATAAAAGAACGATCAATACCTCCTTGGTTGACCAAACAGAAACCTCATGGGAACAGTATACAGATTTTAACAAAGGGTTCTTCTTCTTTGTTGGCCCTGTACAGAACAGCAAGCTTATACACAGGTTGACAAGGACCCTAGAGGCTGTTGTAAACCAGACGGCGTCTGCCCTGGGGAGCTTCCCAGGAGCAGTCCGCCATACGATTGGTTACTCTCCAAAATCGCCTTGTCCTTGACATCCTCCTGGCTGACAGAGGCGGAGCCTGTAAAATTATAGGCTCTAGCTGCTGTATATTTATTCCTGATAATTCCCCATCTGTATACACGGCCATAACAAAATTACACAAGATAGCGTAAGTTTACATCAAGAACCTGGCACTTGGACGTGGTCTGATTGGTTCTGGAAGATAATATCGTCCTGGGGATGGCAACTGCTTTCAGCAGCAGGTATAATATTCCTGATAACAACTGGATGCTGCCTTTTCATCCAATGTGGTCCTGCCCTGTGCGGTCTATGCGCTGCAAACTGCATTCCTAAACCACTTGTCCAGCAGAGAGAAAGGGAAAGAATTATGCTACAAGAATGTTTAGATGATCTCATGCAAATTGAGATATAATGTAGGTACACTCTGGGGCAAGGAGGGAATGTGGAAATAAAATTGACAATTGTGCCCCATCATTTCCCTGTTTCTGCCTGACAGACATTTTTCTATTCAGACAAGCACCCATTTTGTGTGACATTCATTTTGTCTTCAGACCCACAAGCAAGACACCCTGCCTCTGTCAGGTTGATCCCACGGTGGCTGACCTCTTTTTGGTGATGCACTTCCTTCAGGATGGGGCTCATCTGAGGTTGTTGGTGGCTTCCCTGAAGATGCAGTGGGCGGCCATTCGGGCTTTTCAGGGCTCCTGGCATAATTTGAGAGATGACTGGGGCCTGATGCCTCACATTTTTTCAGGGTCTGTTGAATTTGTTTCCTCGCCCAGTCCGATCTTTTCCTTCTTGGAATTTGCAACTAGTGTTGGATGTACTGTCCGATCTGTGGAAATAAAATTGACAATTGTGCCCCATCATTTCCCTTTTTCTGCCTGACAGCCATTTTTCTATTCAGACAAGCACCCATTTTGTGTGACATCCATTTTGTCTTCAGACCCACAAGCAAGACACCCTGCCTCTGGCACTCCCGTTCATTGACCACACATTTCTGTGGTTCTGCCAATTCTGGGAACCAGCAGCAGATAGTTCCTGTTTTCTTAACTGTAAGACACCCTGCACCTGGCATCTTAGTTCATTGACCACCCCTTCCTGTCCTTCAGCCAATTCCCAGAACTAGCAGACAGTTCCTGTCTTAAGAAATAGTTCCTGTCCTTGACTGCAAGCCAGAGAGCAGATGGTCTCTGTTTTACACAAGATAGTTCCTCTTTTTGACTCTTGTGGTTCAGACAATTCCCAGAACCAGCAAGATAGTTCCTGTTTTACACAAGATGGTTCCTGTTCTTGACTCTAAGCCATAGATAAACCCCCGAATGAGTAAGGGCCTTCAACTGAAAGAGAACACATTTCCACACATCAAATGCCCTCTCACGAGACACGCCCCTACCTTGACACATCTGTTGGAAATTACTGCTTGTCACTTCCCTTTTTCTTGTCACTTCTCTTTTCTTCTTTTGCCTATTGACTGAAAACTGTATAAATATTCTGATGTGTGAATAAAGCTGCAGACCACTCCTGTACCCGCTTGGTGCTGGAGCTCTCCCCTTAACTCGAGTTACTGGACCCTTTTTTTGTACTCGAGCACCACAGACTCCTCTCCTTGCTTTGACTGAAATTATGATTATTAAGTATAGAAATTCTGAGATGAGGTAATGTTGAATTAATTTACCACAGGTCCTCCCTTTGAGCCCCTTGATCGTCTTGAGTTAAAACTCTCGACTTTTAAGGCTTGTTTTTTTGTTGTCATTACCATGGAGCCGTACTTGGGTGAGTTGGGGTCTTTGTCTTGCAAGTATCCCTTCTGCAAGATCTTTTTGGGTCTGGTGGTTTTGGTGCCAGTCCCTTCCTTGGTCCCTAAGGTCAATTCTGCGTTTTATCTCAGTCAGGAGGTGATTTTGCCTGAATTCTGTCCTGATCCTTCCTCGGCTAAGGAATTTCGTTTGCACTGTATGGATGTGCGGCGGGTATTGCTGTGGTACCTGCAGGTTGTGGAGTCTTTCCAGAAGGGGGACGCTTTGTTTGTTTACTTTGGTACTGTTAAGAAGGATGTGAAGCCTTCCACAGCTACGTAGAGTTATTGGATTCATTCCACAGTCTTGCTGGCTTACAAGTTTCGATGGGTCGATCCTCTGGTTGGTGTTCAGGGCCGTTCTACTTGCAGTATGGCTGCTACGGCTGCTGAGTTGCAGGATACCTCTATGGTGGAGATCAGTTGGGCTGCGACCTGGTCTTCCCCTTCTACATTTGTCCGTCACTATCCGATTGCTTGTCTGGGACGTTTGGATAATGTTCTGTGCCACAGGGTATTGTCCTCTATGAAGGGCTAGGGATGGTGATCTGCTGTGTTTGGGGCACGTTATTTAATTTGGTGTTATTTATCACTCAGTTGTCCGTATCTATTTTCTTCTGCTTGCTATGTCCTCATTTGTGCTGAAGGAAGGCAAGGGAGGGACTGGATGTAATGCGTCTATTACTATTAATAATGGCATTACTAGGCCCTTGTGGCACTTCAGGAGACGGTTAAAGCTCAGACCTTTAGCCTGTTGCTGGCGGCGGATGGAATCAAAGGATTGAGACCGGATCCTGACTTGACGCCCGAGACCTGGCGGCCAGCTCGCTTTTCGATTGACGCCCCGGTGGCGTACTTAGTCCCGGCGCTGGAAGCTGTATTTGCCCCCATCGCAGTGGAGCTACCCGAAAGTACTGTGCTTGGTGATTCAAATAATCCATTGGGATCCCCGGTTTTGCAACTGTTGGAACACTTGTATGCTGTCCCCACTTCGGCTCCTTTTAATTGGGACTGTGAACTGTTTTTGACTGAGTCGACCCCCCTCCCCAGTCGTTCTATCAAGATGGCGGATGGGATAAAGACTGGCTTCGGAGACGGGGAGGGGCATCGTTGGTACCAGCCGACTACCTTGGGACCTGCCGTTCTTTTTTCATCTGTGGACCCCTGTTCTGCCAATTTCAGTGTACTATTCGACATTTTGAGGACGGGGCTTTCTTCCCCTTACGGACTCAGCGAATTTCATCGACGGGGCCAAGGCTGAGATTGTTTTCTGGGTGGTTCACGGTGGTATTATGGTTGACGGGATTGTTTTATTGAATTAACGGATTCCGGGGCGGGGTTGGTTAGGTCGGGGGCGAGAGACCGGGAGTGCGTTGAATAAGCCCTCCTCCATTTCCCCTCTTCGGGTGGGGTTTAATTTCATCTCCTTTTTTCTCTGTTTCTTCTATATTTCGGGTTTCGGTTTTTGGGCGACAGGCACGCTGCTAGGGGGGTAGGCCGTAGTCATCTGCAGGGGAGCAGGGTGGGGGGTTGGGGGATGGGAGTTTTGTTTTTTCTTTGTTTCTATGGCCTTTTTCTCTTCTTATCTTTCCTAGGCCTTTTCTTTTCTCCTTTTCCGGGTCAGTGTGGTGGGTTCCATGTCAGGTCCATCTCTGTTTTCACATCTGTGCCTCAACTCTCGCGATGTTTCGGGGCCAAGGGGCGGGCATAATTGTTGGCGCGAATCGTAATAGTATGCATGTTTATCCTGGGTGTCGTTTGCTTAAACGCCACTGACCTACATAAAAATGGATTAACTGTGGACACATTGCTATTTCTCTCGCCCCCACTTCGTAGCTTGAGAAAGTGTATGGCACCTGATCCTCCTATCTTATATTATAAAATGAAACCTTTTGTATCCTGTTTCCAATTTGGAAGGTCTTCCAACCAGTGCGTATTGTGGAAGTAGCTCGTACTGATTTCAACTTTCAAGTCCTTCCTCCCCTCCTATCACCGATGTCGATCTCCTTGTAGCTCGTTCTACTTCCCACCAAGCCCCCCTCACTTTTGTTCTTATCTATCGCCCTCCCCAGTCCACCCCTTCATTTCTCCCCGATATCCAGACCCTCTTGGCCACTCTGGTAGTTAACAATTCTTCTGTATTAGTTTTAGGGGACCTCAACTTTTGGCCCAATGACCCTGCCGAAAGCCCCCAATCTAAGGAATTCACCTGCCTTATGAAAAGTTTGAATTTTGTACCACTCATTCACAGTCCCACCCACCTACATGGCCACATGCTAGACCAAATTTGGACACTGAACGTTCCATCCACACCTCCTATTATATCCCCTTGCCCATAGTCAGATCACTCCACCATCACGCTCTCCCTTGCCCTTGCACCCCCGGTCAAACCCCCCTTCCCAAAAACACCTGGGTTCGGAAATGGGGAAAGGTAGACATGCCCTCCTTCTGCTCAGCCCTGGCCAAAACCTGTCCTGATCTAACCGGCCTGACAGCCGCCCCACAGTTGGCCACCATTAACAACTGGCTCACGGTGGCAGGTGATGAATTCGCTCCCCTCAAGCGGCTTTCAGTCCAACGGGCCCACGCAGCCAATCGTTGGTTTACTTCCGATCTTAAAGAAAAAAAACTAGCTGCAAGAAGGGCCGAACGAGTCTGGAGAAGAACTTACGACTCTGCCCAAAAAACAACCTACTTGGCCGTTCTGCAAACCTATAAAAAGAGCATCCTGGAAGCAAAAGCCAAATATTATTCTAACAGGATAATGGTCGCTGAGTCACACTCGAAGGAAATCTTCTCCACTGTCCATGAACTTGCCTCATCCACCAGAGCCACGGCTACCATCCCCCCGTCCCAATCCCTCTGTGACTCGCTCAACGAGTTTTTTATTGACAAAGTTGTTAAAATTAAACACAACATCCCTCCGCCCTCCTTCACCTTTGTTGACCCTTCCCCTCCCCCCACTACCGTTAAACTGACTAATTTTCCACTTCTAACCATGGACACCCTCCTCCCCCTGCTCCAACGGGTCAAATCAGGTTCTCCCCTGGATTTTGCTCCCGCTTGTACCCTCAGGGAAGTCTATTCAGCCTGCCCTACTCCCCCTTTGACCCTTCTTAATGACTCACTTGCCCATGGTCATGTTCCCAGTTCACACAAATCGGCGGTTGTCATCCCAATTTTAAAAAAATTGGACGCCGATCCTTCCTCCCCTTCCAATTACCGCCCCATTTCACTCCTCCCTTACCTTGCAAAAGTTCTTGAAACTCACATCACCTCTACTCTGAGCACTCACATTGAGGCAAATCATTGCCTCTCCCCTTGCCAAGCTGGCTTCCGTCCCCTGCATTCTACAGAAAAAGTGGTCATTTCAGTCATGGACAAGCTGCGTGAAGGCATCGACATCAACCTTCCGCAAGCCTTGATTCTCCTAGATCTATCCGCCGCTTTTGACACGGTGGACCACACCATCCTCCTTAACCGTGTCAGGGTGGCGGGCATAGAAGGCTTAGCCTTTTCTTGGCTGGAGTCCTTCCTTGCTGGGGGAACTCAAGGAGTCCGTTTGGCTGGCTTTGCGGCGGCCTCTCGCAAGGTAGAATGCGGGGTCCCTCAGGGCTCATCACTTTCCCCTCTTTTGTTCAACCTCTATATTTTTCCCCTCATTTTTATGTTACAGCAACTGGAGGTCACTGTGTTCAATTACGCGGATGACCTCCAGTTAATCTTCAATCTGTCTCATTCACCTTCATCTGCCCTGAACGTCCAAACAACCATGACGCTCATTCAAGATTGGATGAACTGCAGCCACCTCAAACTTAATCCGGACAAGACCGAGCTGGTCCTGACCGGAGGTGGCTGCAGTCCTTGGTCCCCTTCCTTCTGGCCCCCCTCCCTTGGTGCCCCTCCACTTCCCATGTCCAAAGTGAAAACTTTGGGAATCCTTCTTAATCCCCAGCTCACTGTTCACCCGCAAGTCAGTTCCGTGGTCTCTTCATGTTTCTTTTCCCTTAGAGTAATTAGGAAAGTTTCTCGTTTCTTTTCCCCCTCAGCTTTAAAAATGATTATGTTGGCCATGGTACTGTCCCGTATAGACTATGGAAACATAGTCTATAATGGAGCCCCTGCATACATGATCCATCGACTACAACTGGTGCAGAACCAGGCAGCCCGCCTGATCCATGGCCTACCCAGATATCATCGGGTCACTCCATTACTCAAAACACTGCACTGGCTCCCTGTGAGAGAGCGTGCCCTGTTCAAACTCTGCTGCCTCACGTATCAGGCCAGATCGGGTACTGCTCCCAAGTTCATCTGCTCTCTCATTAAGCCATACTGTCCAGGCAGAGAACTTCGCTCAGCCCATTTGGCCCTCCTTACCATCCCCCGCTTTAAAAAGCAAAGGGCGGGCGGAGCGAGATTCGCTGTCCTGGCTCCAACATTTTGGAATTCTCTCCCGGTTACTCTACGCACCTCACCTTCCTACCTTTTGTTCCGGAAAAACCTTAAAACCTTCCTGTTTACACAAGCCTACCCGATTTAATCTCCTAGTTGCTGCCGTCCACTGATCACCACTAGCGCCATGAAACCGCTGGGTATGCGAGCGCTGTACAAATGTTTTTAAATTCAAATTAAATTCAAGTAGCGACTATGCTCCCGGGAGGCTGGGTTTGAAGTTTTCATCGTAGTACTGTGTTGCAATTGCTTAGCGGCCAGCCCTGGGGGTTGTAGGCCCGTGTTTGTATCTGGTTGAGAATGTTAATAAAGGTTTTCAAAAAAATAAAAATAATAATAATGGCATTACTCCTAGTCCTACTTCCTGGTCTTCTTTCTAGGACCCTCCCTGTGCGGTAAATCTGAGTGCTTGCTTGGCTTGTTTAAGTACAGGTGGAGCTGGGGGCGGGCAGAGTGTATATGGGCTGTGGTAGGTCTACAGTAAGGCAGGCAATATTTGTGCTGAAGGAAGGCGATGGAGTAGGACTAGGAGTAATGCCATTATCAATAGGAATGGACGTATTATAAATGGAGGCAAACTGATGTTTTATCCTCCGTGTCTCTCACAGCTCCCAGGAGCATTATCCCCTCGCAGTAGCATAAACGTCCCATACAGCAGAGATGTGTGCTAATCCAGGCCTGGAGTAGATCCACTGATTTTGGTGCCTTAGTGGCTGAGATTGTTCCAGTATTACATGCAAAGCAAGGAAGCTTGGAATATTTGGGTATTGGACTCATTTGCATTTACAGAGTGACCCATAATTCTAAAGATTGGACAAGAGATTGGGACAAGTGGATATATTTGTGTTGTGCTAATCATAAGTGCTCGTTTTGGCAACCACCCTGCTTCTGTATGAATTTGGACAGGGTAATAATAGCAACGCTAGGCTGTATCAGACTATAGCGTCTCTAACTTATTGTCAGCTCTGCCATGTTTCTGAAGGACTGTGAGGATGGGCTTTGGCACTTTGTTTGACAGGGATTTGAAAAGACTGGATGTTCAACATGAGTCCAAATATCTAAAAAATCTACGAGCATTATTAACTAAATACGAAAATCTTGGTTAATTAGATAGTGACAAGTATACTATAAATGCTTTCATGTATATATCTGAGTGAAACGTTGACACGTTTTAAGACGTTTCTGGGAAAGCCTGACGGCATTCAAAACATAAAATTAAAAAAACTGTGTATAGTATGAACGTATCAGATATGGAAATATATACAATGTGACTGATGCTGAACATGCCAGAAATGTGTACCATATGTTTTTCTGCTCTCCGGTCACATCCTTCATCACCACTCCACGCCTGCTCCCGCAACAAAGTCAGACGCAGGGCCTGAGAAGTGGTGAAGTCATGGGGGAGAGGTGGAGTGTGCTCGTGCGTGTATGTGCGTTGTTACTATTGAAGGAGCTGTCAGTTTTGCCCAGTCAAATTTAGCCAATTTTGACCTATGTAGAAACATATCATAACTTGTTTTTCAAAATGAAAAGCGCTCACCCGCTCAGCTCACAAACATGTTCTTGAAGTACGCTAGCAATTTTAGAGTGAATTAGTACCCCCTTGTTAGGTCTGATGTTAACCAAGACCTTTTTAAATATCTAAAATTGTGTATATGGCTTACCTTCTATGGGCTTTCAGCCCGCCTTCTTCATCCACTGATCTGTTTTTGTCCCATTCACGTTTTTCTTCCAACCACTACAGCTTACTGCAAGGGCAGTGAGTGCGCCAGCCCACTTCAGACATTGGCTAACTTCACCCTGAGTGACGTCATCCTGCTCTTCCACAAGGAGCTCCTCCCGACACCAAGTAGTTTGGCTAAGTGCAAGGAACTGCCATGGCAAGGTATGCTTTTTGAAACCAAAAATTATTTTTTGTTTATTGCCAATGTTTTTACATTTAATGAGAACCCGGCATCTCCCTCAACAATTAAGTTTTGCAAAAACCATGACAAAATCGAGCAGTGACAAAACCAATAGGCATGCAGCCAACGCCACACCTATTTGCCTAGCCATTGCTGGTTTGAGTCTTGACCTACTACGAATTCAAAACTTAATCTGAACAGCATAACGCAATTGATTGTGTTTCTCTGGGGCAGTTGGCGAGGCAGGCGGGGAGCCAGAAAGGACAGACGGTGGGGTTATATGTACTGAAATCTCGCACCCCAGAGTCCTTCCAGTGTCCAAAATCCAGACTGAAGTTAAACCCCAACAGAGCTCAGTTTAGCAGGAGAACTGGAATGTACTGAGCGGCGGGTTGTCTTTCCTATCGTTGCGGCTGCTTTGCAGTTCACTGCTCTTGGGAAGGCAAGCTGCCAGAAACATGCCCAAGTGCTTACATTAGCACTTATTCCTAAACAGTTAGTGCCCGCTAATGTATCCAATCAGGAAACAGAATTCCTGCCGGGAAATTCCTGAAGGCTTATATTATTTGACAAGTAGAGGCAGTAGGTTTTGTAACGGCCTGTACCAGGTAATGCACATAATTAATGAAATGAACAAGTTTCTCCATGGTCCTAGCGGCTCACGGGCGTTTATAGGCACACTTCAGCTGGGCGAGCTGACATACAGTGAACTATTTATATGAGCATTAACCTAGTACGGCGCATTATTGTTCTGTTTGAGGTTTGTTTCACATGTTAACTGAACTAGATATACAAGGCCCACCGAGCCCTCTTTTTTTTTTTTTTTTTTTTTTTTATGTCTACAGCAGTGAATGCGGAGAGGGAGCAACGGTTTTAAAAGGGTAGGCCTAATTCACAAAGGTACATTTACATATGAAGAATAACTCGTGTACATCTGTGCTTGCACCTAGGGACAACTTTACACTTTTTTTGACATTTATCATTTCCAAGCACCGTTTCCGAGTGTAAAGTTACTTCTAAGTATAGACTTGCATGCTCCAGCCCCTGGTGGAACCTGCTAGGTCAGGATTTGTGACTGTAAAGTTACTGCTCATAACTTTCAACACGTAGGTGGATATCTCCACCACCTCAGGGAAGAGCTCCCAATGGTAAAGTATAGGAAAAGTTATCAAAGTCTGGTAAACCTATTCCTTAAGAAAAGTTAACAAAAAATCCCAACCACATTAAATTGTTTATTCTATTTAATATGTATTCGAATTAACCAGGCATTATGTATTGCATTAGGTTTACATATAGCATTATGTTTTAATATTAATATTTAACAAAAGTGTTAATGTTTATTATAATGTTAATTTAAAAATAACTATTGTTAAATATTTTAACAAAATATGCATTCATTCATTGTATTTTTTTTAAAATAAACAAAATGTTTATATTTATAAAGTCAATATAAATAAATTAATTGCAATATTAGTTCCTAATTTTAAGTCTGTCTCCATAAATTCCTATGGGAATGTGTTGCAGCGCATGTGAGTGGCTATGTATAGTGCAGGACTTACTCCAAGGCTGTGTTGGAGTACAGTTATGATTGCTTTGCGATTTTTTTGACTGTTGTAGGTTTAGAAGTGCAGGTTATGAATAGCAATAGGCCTACACCCATGTGTTGGTGGATGTTGGTTTCTACATGTCCCTCCATGAACTCTTCCTTGCCCAAACCTACATTCTTACAATTTAGTAATAAGTATTCCCCTTTTCCTTGCCACTACCCGTCCCTCTGACATTTACTAGAAAATCATAGATCTTCAGGTGCTGAGATCTTTAAATAGGAAATATAGAAGAGGTGGAAATTTCCACGTTGATTTGTGAATACCAATTTTTATTACTTTAGTGGTACTAATGTAGCACTGCAAAAGTACTGCAGAATGCAGTTAGTTAATCTGGTCTGTTTGTTGAAATGAGCTTTGTTAGCTGATATAACTTTTCCTTCTGCTGTAGCGGGGCCATTCAACTCTGGGATTCTAAGTCAGTATGATCTTGGTGATTAGCTGTTTTACCACATACAAGTGCCTGTCAATCACCCCCTCTCGTTTAAATACCTTTCTGGCTAAGCCCTTAACTAATAAACTGTGTGATCAAGGTGGCTGTGCCTCTTTGTAAATGATGCAGCCATACTAATTCCTAAGACATTACCGTTGACGGTTTTTGATAATGTTATGTGCAATTCCCAACAAAAGACCTGTATCTGTCTTCTATATCCTAACTTTAGACAAACTTAAAGAGATACTTATTTAATATTTGTATTCTACAAACTGTTTCAGTCTTCAGAGTGTTTCAGAAATATTTGGAAGATATATCTGCAAGATCTTAGTAGAACACCTCAGTGTAAGTTGCCTGCTCCAATGTAAATCATGTAGTATTTGGTTACTGCATGTTGTGTTGCCAGTATTGATGTAGCAACTTTTTACCATTTAAAATGCCCTTTAGCACATTTGAATCTAATTGTCTTTTACATGAGATTCTCAAATTTCTTATTGACCAGAGTCATGGTGTTATGATGTCTTATGTTTGTCACAGAGGGGATGATTGGACTGTTTGGCGCATTGTTGACCCATGCTGTATTATGTATTTGGGTGGGTGTGTGTGTGTGTGTTGAAGCAATTTGCTATCAAATTCTTACAGTGAAGTTCAACAGTTGTCCATTTCCCAAACTTCAAATGTTAGTAAGATGTGCCTATCTAGAGGCTGGGGCTGACATGTTTTAGAGCATGGCACAAAGAGGTGTCCCTTGATTGGCAATCAAGGGGAGATGGGATTGTATGAGGGAGCATATTAGCTGTAATGCAAGACTCTGCTAGTAAGCCCGAAAGAAAGCCTCAACAAATGTATCTCTCTGCATAAGTATATAGGTGCTTACTAGATATGCCTGAGCCAGGTCTAGAATTATTGGCTCCGCCCTTAAGCAGTTGATTGGGTATTCTCCAGCCGGGGAAACCTTTGGTGTTCATGTACGAATGTTCTGTATTTTCCTGGTCCAGGAAAGACCTGGCTTGGCAGTTTGGGTTGGACTGTTTCCATGAGGAACAGTGTCAAGACGGATTTGCATATGGCTGGGCCTGAACTGGGGTGGTGAAGTGAGCTAAAGAACGATGATGGATTCAACCCAGATCTAATAGTGACGGGGTGTCTGAAAAGTGTCAGTGCTCCGTTCATCATCTCCTTGTGTGTGCTTACAATATTTAAAACCATTTCTTCTTCCCAAAATCCTATTTCCTTCTCCAAGTCATCCACAGATTCTGAATCAGTTCAAGACCAGGAGGAAACTCCAGGCAGCCAAGCCTGAACACGCTATACAATGCCTATACCATGCAGACTGATTGGGGTCGACCACGATCCTCTCTGCCCAATGAATGGCTGGCTGGTTGGCTGACGGAGTCTACAAATGCTTGAGCAGGCCCAATATCTCACTGGTGTGAGTGCCTGTCCTTCACCTGTATGACTTATGTAGATGTGAGTTGATTTAGTAATTTGACATTTGTAAGTTGTTTTTTTCTGAAAAAAGGACCAGTCCTGTTAGGCTAGTGTCACTGCCACACTCTGTCTTGTTTGCTTCCAGCCCAAATTAGGTTCTAACTTTTAGGTGTGCTTTTCTTTGCTTTTTTCCTATTACTGGTTCTCCAGTCGGGCGAAGGGGGGGTTTGGGGTAATAATCTTCATATATTCCCATCCTTGGGAAACCTTATTCCAAAATGTGGACCAGTGGAAGGTCACTCCCAATATAGGTCATGCACTAGATTTAGTCAGGGTTCACTTTCCCTCAGTACAAACATATTTTTGCCATATCAACAAGCATGGTGACGCGGTGGTGAGGCCCTTCTGAGTAAGTACACCTTGCAAGTTATGCATTTCCTACCACCAGATCAGGCCAGTTTGGTGAGGGGAGTGAAAGCTGAAGCACTGCCTATGTATAGAAATGCCACATGTACAATTGTATACATGTTTTGGAGAAACTAACTGAATGATTGGAGATCAATAATGAGACACTACAGTATATGAACACTTAACACAATACACTGCTCTACTTAATGATGAAGACGTTTCTAGATGCTTCGCTGTAGTTTAATACATCCCAGTGGACTTGAAGAAATGTAATGAGATGCGCATGTATGTTGGTACAAAACCCAATAAAATATGTTTGAAAGAAAAGCTCAAGTACTGGATGATCCAGCCTAGGTGACATCTGGGCTAGGTCCACATTACAAAGATTACGCCTGTTCAAATACCTAAATACCCCAGTTTGGCTGAACCGACTGAACAGGACGCTGATATATGAACATTTACAGCTTTTACAATAGCAAGCTTATGTTAAGTTTTCTGATTACCATTGATAACTTTGTTAGGTGTTTTACTGTCCTGTTTTATTTACACTTATGGTATTTATGATATATTTTGAATATTGCATTTTGTATGTTGTGTGTTTGAGTTGAACACTTATTGAAGCTTGATCTTATTTGCCATTACTGCACTCAGTAACTCGATTAAATACAACTACTATACAGAAATTTTATCTTGCTCATATTTTTGCTCGTAAAGATTCTGATATATTTTTTTATCAAACTATGGGCAAAATGGGCCTTTGAATTTTTCAAATTAAGTTTGAATGGTAGAAAGTGTGATGTGGTCCATTTCTGTCCAACCTTTGTGTACAGTATGTATCCAGTGGCCACACACAATCAAGATTTCGGCAAATTTCACATTTAAGCTGTTTACAGAGGTAAATGCATGTCGTAAATACGAAATTAAACGTTCAAGACCAAGCCATCTCCATACATTAACTTGTATCTGCAAGCCCCGCCACCCACCCCCCCCTAGTTGGCGCTGTGCGTTGGGACCTGTTGTAGACGCGGCGGCTGCGGGGCTCTTCCAGCCTCGCAGTCGCAGTCGCGCTGGGCCACGGCTTGCTGTGTAGCTGCGGAGGGTGTGGCGAGCTAGCAAGGGAGGCCCACTAGGTCTCGTTTTGGGGGACGTGGCGGCTCTGGGCCTGATCGGGTGTGCTGGCTCCCTCCCCCTCTCTGGTTGGCCTGGAAGCGATGAAATACATCGGCCCACCGGTGCTGGTGCTGCTGCCCCTGCGCCTGGCCTGGGACTTGAGCTGTACTGGGCCCCACTGACTCTGGCCTCATTTGCGATCTGGCGGCCAGTGTGGGCTGATACTATCCTGAGTCTCTGTGCTACTGCTGTTCTCCGGTCAGGCTGAGTCTTACTGGGGCATAACGTGATTGACAGGGAGGTGCCTGGGCGTCCCGCACTGAAACACACTGGCGGTACATTTGGGCCCCACCGTTCCTACTCTTTGGGATACCGGCTGCGCTTGTGCTGGGAGCAGTGCGCTCCCACTGGCAGATTCCTCCTGTGGCTGGCTGGCTGGCCGGCCGGCCGGCGCAGTGTCACAATTGAGCTCCATCTACTCGCAGCTATACTTCTCCGTCCCTGGAGGCACAAGCATCGATCTACCGTGAGGCCATTACTACAGTGCATATTCTTTTGGCTTGGTGTGCAGCCCCTGCATCGTGGGTCTGAGTTGAGTTGTTGGGCCTGGAGGGCCATAATTTTACACAAACCCGCACTTCTGTGGTCCTGCATCCACGCGTTATCTTAGGGACACAATTCTGCCTATCTCCGCCTGCCCTTGTGGGCATGGACAGAAACGTTGAGCCATGGGGCGGAAAGATCCTAAGCAGCGGACGCTGCCGTTTGAAAAGGTCACGAACGCTACATCTGACGACCCTACAGACATGGCCAAGGGTGCACAGGGCAATGATGATGTCGATGACCCCGCCTCGCTCACTGTTGCAATGCTCAAATAGATGAGGGCTGGCTTCAAGGCTCTGGATGGCAGGTTCGATGAGCTGGATAAAAGACTGGCTGATATGGGCACGAAGGTCCAAGCACATGAGTCGTCTAGATTTTGTGGAGGCTAGAGTCTCAGATGTGGGGGACTGGATGGAGTGGCACAGTCGCAGAAACGGCTAGAGAGGGTGGAAAGGATTCTGAAGGAAGTAGCGATAAAGAATGAAGATTTAGAAGCCCGTAGTCGACGGAACAATGTACGCATTATTGGCGTGCCAGAGACTGCCACCACTGGCCACATGGATGTCTTTGTGGAGCAACTACTATCGGATTTGTTTGGCAGAGAGTCCTTCACGCAGGGCTTTGTGGTGAAACATGCCCACAGATCGTTGGGTCCCCGCCCCAAACCCGGGCAGCCTCCGAGACCCATCATTTCTAGACTGACGAACTTCAGGGACAGGGACACTGCCCTTCGTTCTGCCCGTGAGTGGGGGGAGGTCCATTGGCAGGGAAGTAGGCTATCATTTTTCCCAGATTTTACAGTTGTGGTACAAGATGCGCAGCACATATTCAACAGCATGAAGGCCACTTTAAATAATCTGGGACTTAGGTACGGTATGCTCTATCCGGCCAGACTGAAGGTGGATGTAGACGGCAGATCCCGCATCTTTGAAAACCCGACCGAAGCACAAGAGGTTTGCCACGAGTATAAGAAGAACAACAATGGAGCAACGGCGGCTGCACGAGTGACATCCCCCCTCAGAGGGGTTCGCAAGCCAGTATGGAGCTCTTCTCTAATCCTGGGACTGGCTGATTCATTCTTGTGTTTTGAGGTTCTGTAATGTAATTTTCCATTGTTGACATTTTTTCCATTTGTCAATATAGTATTAAGTATTGCCCAGCCGGCGTGGTGTTGCTGCTCCTCATGGTGAACACCGAGCTATGTTTGCTGATTATGCCAAGTTTACGGTGTTTATGTGCGATTACTGTATTACAATGCTTGTTCGAATTATACCGTTCTTTGGTTTGTGGGGATGGGTTTTGCCTCGCCAGGGTGAGGCTCGGTGATGGGTTGTCGGGGGGACATTTGCTGTTTCTTCATAGTTTTTCAGGTATTGCTACACAAGTCAATGGTACATGGCGCTGGGTTAGAATGAAAGGCCACATGCTTAAGTAATATACATTGGATGGCACAGTTAGGCTGGCAGCCCGGTCCTTCCGGCCTATCTTTGATGTCCTGGAATGTCAGAGGGTTGAATGACACTCGAAAAAGACGGCAGGTTCTCAATTATATTGCTAGACATAACATCGACATAGTTTGCAAGCAGGAAACTCACTTGTCCAAGTCTGATGAGCCGCCTATGACGGCGAGCTGGGGGTCCCATAGATATTTTTCTAATTAAAGCAGTTATGCGATAGGTGTGGCCATATTTATCCATAAGAGAGTTCCTTTCTCTCTATACAGGGTTATAGCTGATAGGGAAGGCCGCCTTTTGATAGTTGCTGGCTCTCTGCTGGGACACAATGTGGCTCTGGTGGGTATATATGGTCCAAACGTAGACTCGCCTGAATTCTACAATGCGTTGCAGGTGAATCTCCTGCCTCTGGATCCCTGCCAACTAATAATGGGAGGGGATTTTAATTTGTTGTTAGTTCCTACTAGGGAAAGTACTTCCTCCTCTCCTGACCCTAAGCACCGCTCACGCCTCGCCCTGCAAGACATCTGTATGCAATTCTCACTGGTTGATATTGAACGCACACACCACCCGTCCTTCACTTCTTACACGCATTATTCTGGGTTCCACAACACCTGGACTAGAATAGACTACTGGTTGGTCTCACCGGGCGTCGCTGGTTGGTTCAGTGGGTTAGATACGATGCCACAGAGGCTCTCGGACCATTCTCCTATCATACTTTGACTTAACATTCCGAGGCCTGGGGGATATGAGAGACAATGGCGTTTTCCTGGGAAGGCACTTCAAGACCAGGTGTTTCTTGAGGAGGTGAGGGAGGCCATTGAGGACTATTTTGAGATTAACACAGGGTCGGTGGATACCTGGGCGGCACTTTGGGAGGGTTTTAAGGCCTAAATCAGGGGGGTTTGTAGAGCTAAGACCGCAGGGGTCCTGAGAGATCTACGATCCACTTCAAGCCGCATTGAGAAAGAAATTGCAGCCCTACATTTGGAACTGCTAGAACATGTGTCAAAGGCCGGCGAAGCTCGCCGGTTAGCTTTGATGATGGAATTCGGGAGGGAGCAAAGCGGGATCTTTTATACCTCAGCAAACAGCATGTTGCCAGAAGGTATGGGGAGGGCGAACGGCCCGGTAAGATTTTGGCACACAAGCACGGTCCTCCGCACAGCAAAGCCTATATCACTGAAATAAGAGGCCCGAATGACCTGGTGTTACACACTACTCCGGAAATATGTGAAACTTTCCTGTCTCACTTTAAAACTTTGTACACCTCTAGAATCACAGGGGACCTCCGTGAACAAGGAGAGTACCTGACGGAAATTGCTCTGGTTTATCTTGAAAGGCATATGCAGGACTTCCTTGCCATTCCCATATCCCAGGAAAGTGTGGTGGAGGCGATTGGTGTGCTTAAAGGTTCCTTGGTGCCCGGCCTGGATGGGTTCTTCGCAGATTTTTACAAAGCATATAAATATGTGTTGGTTCAGTGGTTGATAGAGGTGTATGCGGAGGCACTGGAAGTTGAAATCCTTCTGCCAACTTTTAGAGAGGCTGTCATTATCCTTCTCCCCAAGCCTGGCAAGGACCCCTGACTCTGTGACTCCTACCTGCCATTGTCCCTGCTAAATCTTGATTATAAAATATTAGCCAAAGTGATCACTATCCGGCTGTCTTTATTGATGGAATACATTATTTCACTGGCTCAGTCTTGCTTTGTCCCCCAGAGGTCCACCTCACTCAATTTGCGTACCTTGTTTACAGTACTATATAGAATAGACACCAATACACTGGCCGTTGCGGTGCTCCTTGACGGCGAGAAGGCATTTGACTCCCTTGAGTGGCCCTTTTTTCTTTCGGTGATGCGCCATATGGGAATGCCTAAGTGTTTTGTCTCTACGGCCGCCCTTCTATACACGGAACCCACAGCTATACTGCGCCTGAATGGTACAATCTCCCAGTCTTTTCCCCTGTCCCGCGGTACCGATCAGGGCTGTCCCTTGTGCCCATTGCTTTTCATTTTAGCGATGGACCCTTTGGTGCGGCATTTTCAAGAGAAACATTTGCACCGTGGTTTGCAGTTTTGAACCGGCCCTCTTTTGGTGTCACTGTATGCCGATGATACTGTTTTGTATGTTCGGCAGCCATAACACTTAACCTCGAACCCCTTATTAGGGAAATGATTCGATTTGGCAGGTTCTCCGGTCGTAGTGTTCACTGGCACAAGTCCGTGATTTTTCCGTTAACAAACATTATGGCGGCATGGGAATGTAAATTTCCATTGGAAGGGTGCCATGACGCGGTCAAATATCTCGGGGTTTATGTACATTTAGATACAGCTACTATTATTAGATTAAACTATGGCCATGTGATTAGCTCATTGGAATCACAAGTAAAGAGGTGGTTGCGACTGCCTTTGGTGATGGCGGGTAGAGTGGCCATTGTCGAAATGGTAGTCCTCCCGAGATATTTATATCTTTTTAACAACATTTCCATTCCTCTTACCCAGTCATTCTTTTTACAGTTGCGCCAACTTCTTTTGCGATTGGTATGGGGCGACAAGAGACCACGGGTGAACTGGCAGACTCTGACACTGCCATATGAGCGGGCTGAATTTGGAGTCCCGGATATGTATTTATACTATTTAACGGCGCAGTGTTGCTATTTCTATGCTTGGCACCACCCAGATGCCCGAATCCCCTATTTGAAGCCAGAGGCGCATTTGGTACTTCCGCAGAAATTGTCCACAGTTTTACCTAAAGGGATCCCGAGGGACCCTTGGGATATTCAGACGGTATCCACCACCAACTGGGCATGAGAGAAGCTACGCCGACTATTGGGGTTAGACCTATTATATTCCCCGGCATTGCCACTACCAAATCCTCCTTTGCTCCCCATTAGAGGTGAAACATTAGTGCAGCTCACATTGGCGAAATTTCAAATTCACACGATAGGTGACCTTTTCCCCGACAAGCATATTTGTTCAGTGTCGGAGGAGGCGCAGTTTCAAGATTTCTCCTTTATGGATGTCTTTGTGTTGCGACGCATGCATTCCATGTTGTGGGCTGCCTTCCCCACATTTCCGGGTGCTCCTGAACCGGCCTCTCCGCTGTCATTAATAATCCAAAGTCCAACTAGCGCTCATTTGATTTCCAAACTGTATAAACAGTGTATCATGGATCGCCCTTTCTCTGACGTTAGAATTCGCACTGCATGGGAACAGGATTTGGGCCGCCCTATTGCTGATGATCAATGGGAGCAATGCTGCAGGATCACAAAGGTGTCCCTGAACAGTAGGCATAAGTTGCTACATTTCAAATTTCTCCGCAGGATGTACCACACCCCGGCTTGGTCCCACAAGATAGACCCTTCTAGGCCTCAGCAGTGCCAGAAATGTTGTGCTCCACATGCAGACTTTGCTCATCTCTCCTGGACCTGCCCAAAGTTACAACACTACTGGGTACAGATACACGCCACACTGGGAGGCATGCTTTCTATGATACTGGTTCCTACACCGGAAATTGCACTGTTGGGCTATATGGTTAATTTCCCCAAGAAGGTCAGAAGGTTTGCAGCACTTGGATTCCTGTTGGCCAAGCGGGAGGTGGCATTGCTATGGGGCAGTAGGAAAGCCCCTACCTTACAGGCATGGCTGCGCAGTTAGACATACTGTAATATGAACTGCGAGGAACATGCGACCCTCGTGCCCAGTTCCTCGCGACCTATAGACATATGGGGACCGTACAGAGCATATATTAACAAAAAACGCAGTGGAGCGGACGTGCAGGTTGCAAACGGCATTGTTCCCGAAGCGGTTGGCTAGGAGAGACGTAACAAATTATATTTATATGACATGGCTTTTCTTCTGTGCTATACATGTATGTCACTATGGTTCGAGCTGGAGTCTGGGTTGGGGCGGCGGGACTGTGAAGGATGTGAGATATACCTGCAGGATGGTTGGTAATGTGACTCGGCCTGCATCCCTGTTCAATGTTTTTACTGTTGCCATGAGTTCCAACGTGTATACATATATTGCGTTACAATTGTATGTGAAGGCGCCTTATCAATGTACAGCTGTGAGCATTGATTTTTGACATGTATGTGTAAAACTGAAAAATAAAGATTAAAAGAAAAAAAAATCTCACAATACCATTTGATTAGGGAACATAAACAAATCTACAGATTACATAGCCACAGTTATGGGCAGAACAATGAGATTCTCTGGTTCTCAAATCCATAAATTTCGACCTCTATATGTCTGAGGTGACTTCAGCTTCAGTATTGACAAAACCATTCATATGGCACAAATTACCCGCTCTTTTTCCAGTGCCTTAATGTAAACCAAAGGCAGATACAAATACACATTCTTATTGAGTTTCACCTTCTCACCTGCACGCATATTTAGTTTACCCTTAAGTGCATGCCCTGGTGAACCTACTCCTATCACCATTCGAACTCTATACTAAGACTATTTAGGGCAACAGTAATGCTGGGCTACCTTTCCCAGCAGTCCCTATACATGACCAGTTGTTTGAATCATGGCTACTAACACAGCCTCTGTTTTACTATTGCCACACATGTAGGCTGTCTGACAGCATACATTCTCTTGCAAAAAAAAATTTGTTTTGCAATAATGAATATTTTGTTTCTTACATAACAGCTGTGCGCTGGATATGAGCCAGTTTCTAGGTCACTACAAGCTCCAATATGGCTAGACTACATTTCCCAGCATTTTCTGCATCACTTGGCTTGATGTGCCATTGGCGCACAGAGACTAGATTATTATCCCCAGCATTCCCTGCACCAAATGACCAAACGTGCCACTGGCATGCAAAACTGACTACACAGCCATCACACCTGCGGCCCGGCGTAGGAAGCGGCTGGACTTGTGCTATCTAGAGGTAAGCAACCGTTTCCCCTTCTGGGTTGGACTCATAAACTCCACCTTACACGTAATTTTTAATTAGCCATTGGCACGCCATTACACTTAGAGGCTGTTGCCTATTTCTACCACGAAACATGGACCACAGGGCCATTAATTACGTGCCTGTGGGAAACGTACTAATCCACGAGCCACACGATTGTGGCATATAAATAACTCAACTCCAAATAGCACATAGAGGTGGTTTTTGCAATCACACTCAAGCACAAAGGCTTGCACACCTGTGAGTTCATCAAATAACTCATCTATCTTCTACAGAGTAACAGGTACTTTTGAGCACTCACTGTACAGACATGAATAAAAAGTAAAGGTTTATCTAAGTAAGAATATGGTTTATCTTGATTCTTATTTGCCCCCATGCATATTGTTGCTAGATACTCATTCATCACTCCACTTCTGCATCCAATAGTGGTGGAATAAGTATTTGATCAAATGAGGTCTGCATCCTCGCTATTGGGCGTTTACATATAAGATTCCTGTTTGTCTGATGAATCAAGCCTCTGCAATGCCCTTTACAGGTGTCTATCCAATAGATCATCATCGACTCTAAGAGGAAACTGTTCTGTGGCACATACAAAATCGGGGCCTAAAGACATTTTTACATCATCATTTCTATCTTTCATAGAATTGCTATCTTGGTGGCAACTTGCCTTTCTATACTTATCTTCAGTCTAAAATACCAGGAGTTTTGACCTTTTCTTCTTTTTGTTTTTCTCTTTTACTCGCTTCTATAATGATGTGTAGGATAGAGAGTACCCTGAGTTCCATGCAAGTGCATGAGTTGAGGCACCACGCCCAATGACTGCGGCAAGCCTCCCTCTAAATGGCTGTATACATAATTCAATTTTAGTACCTACCAATTGCTGCTTGTATTGCACTCAACTGTGGTAATGGGTTTTGCTTTATGGGTGTCAAAGATAGGAGCTCTCCTCTCCACTGTGTTTGGTGGAATGGTGTTTTTTTCCACCACAAGCTTGTTTTGAAATTATAACCTAGCTCTTCATCTGTACATATATATTCATATATACTTTCTTGCAGGTGACTGCCAGTGGATTACTCCCTTGGATTACCAGAGGACCACTAGACGGTTTTGTATTACTTCAAATTAGACAAATTGTATCACTACAGGTCATGACAAATGCTGTAACACCTCATCCAAGGATTATAGACAGAAACATGTTGATCTACTCTAGTGACACACCCCAGCAGGTTTCATTCTTCCTGCAGTGTCTTGTTTTTAATCCTGACCCAAAGATGCATGAATAAAGGTATTTGCATACCATGTAGGCAGTTTTACCTATCATAGTTTTTCTTTGTATGCCCTGCTTACCTCACTACACCATGCTTGTTAGAAACGTATTTACTTTACCTCTAAAAACATCCACTGTGCTCCTCCCTCTCAGTGAGGGGATTGTAGCCCACACTGTGACTAAGTATCATGGTGCAAGGAGGTTCCCAATGATGAAGCATGCCACCTATAGTGGGTGAGGGAAATTGTCCTGTTAAAGGAATACTGCATCTCAGATAGGTTATTCTGTTTTCAACTTCTCCCTTTTTGTTTAGACCAAGGCATTCTATTGTGTCTTAAGGTGTAGGAAATTACCACGTATTGTGTGGTGCACCACAGATGTTTGCTGTCTTTAGAACTCTTTACTTTACTCCTGCTAAACAACAGGAAAGTGCCTATGTTCCCACTTTTATTATGGTCTAATTGGCATACTGTGTGACAGGGAAGCAGATATTGCAGGGCTGCCTCGGGCCCACTCAGGGGGCCTTCCTAAGAGGGCGGCCCCATTTAGTGCCACAGGATGGCACAGGACGAGTCAGCCTCCCAGTGTTTGGGATCCTCGAGGGTCCCCTAGGCCGATATCACTTCCGGGCAGGAGAGGGCGGGGGGAGAGGTACTTATACCTCTCTGCCGCCCTCTCTGGACCCTCTTCCTCTAGCTGTCCTGATGCTGTTTCCCTCCCCACCGCGTACCCAGCGTACAGGCAGGGGAGGTGCGTTTCACTAACTTATTATTTTGTGTTGCAGGCAGAGTTACAGGGCGATCCAGAGGCTGTAAGGTACAGTAAGGGTACCCTCTGCAGGAGCACAGTAAGGGTGCAAAAGCCAAAATCCCCAGGGAGGTCCTCACGTTGGACCCTGGAGGAGGGATGACGCCCCGTTAGTCCTTCGGGCGGTTGTGGACCTGAGCAACCGGGGGTTGCCTGCAACTCTCCGCCCCCCCTGAACTGGGAGGGGCTTGAGCAAGGGGTGGACTGGCAGTCCGCCGGTGGGAGAGGCTAGACCCTCCCCCAAATCGACAAACACCGGTTGGCGAGGGCCACCGGGTATATTGGCTCATCAGGTGGGCAGGTGGCGAGGGGCTGCCTGCCCTGGGATCACCCGTAAGATAACCCACCATGTTGGCATATTTGTTATGCAAATAAACCTGCAGCAATTTTCTCCACTAAAAATGTGTTGTGTCTGATTATTTCTCTGAAGTATTGCTGTGCGAGGGATGGGGAGTGTTGCCGATATTAGCACTAAGAAGATGAGCAAGCTGTTCCCTGGCACGTACTTCACTTACCTGCACCGTTTCCTTCTTCCTTGCAGCCGGACGCCAGAAATTAAAGCAAAGAACTTCTCATGCAACCAGAGAGACGGGACACGTCCAGTACTAGTGTCAAGAGCAAGTACTCTTCCCACATGACCCCTATGCCGCCAACGGAATCAATCAATGATGATGGAGGGCTTTTTCAATTCAGGAAGGACGCGGAGGCGAGTGAGCTGAGAAGCCCGGGCTGAGAAACAGTGAAGGAGGTGAAAGCAGCATTGGGAATTCTGGAGGACAAATACAGGCCCACATATTTTTTAGTCACAGCTGGCGGGCCAAGCACACTCGAGGTTTCAATCATTCTGGGGAAGAGTGGCACATCTTACTGGCAGAAGGAAGAAACCCAGCGGACACCACATTCAGTTGGAGATCCCGACTAACCGGGAGCCTGCAGAGATGCAGGAGGTCCGATGCTGCTGGAAGGAGTACTACATCTGCGACGTTTCGAGAGAAACGTTGCTAAGCCAGGTACGGGGCCGCATCTTTGGTAGAAGGGGAGAGGGTAAACGGGGTGGAAAGGGGAATACTTGCTGAATGACTTCAGAGTTTCTTATCTACTATTCCCACTCCACATTTGTTTCTCTTCTTTTAGTCAGGAGGCCCGACTAGTATTTTTTTCTTCCCTCTTCTTTCTCTGCAATATTTTGTGAGGTGTGTGAGTTAACACACAAAAACGAGGCTGGTGACGAGTGTTGTCCTACCTCTGAGAGGCACGTTTTCCTATGGCCTCCGCTTTGTTTCTTTCTATCCCCTGTCTCCTACACTTGCAGTGTTTCCCTCTTCCACAGGTGATTGGGCACACTGTGTTTTTCTTAAAAAGAACAAGCAAGTTCCTTACCTGGTTATTTTCTCCGTCTTTATCCGAGGGGCATTGTGAAGAAGCACATCGTCGGAGCCGCGTTGAGGGGATGGCAGTCTACTAGGTCGTGCAGTAACCGTTGCTATATTGAGCAGTGAGGAAGGAACCCCCCAATACCACGCTTAGGCTCATGAGGTCAGACAACCTTGATCCATAAGTTCTTCGAACGCCTATTGGGCGCAACAGAGCTTATTCATACTTCTACACCTATAGGTACATTTCACCTAGTGTTTTTTGTAAAATACACTTTTACATTCCATACCCATGTGAGTAAGGTGAGGATAATCGTGCATATCCTCGTCCTGAAGAAGTAGTCCCTGTACTCCGAAACATGTCGACGCACTTTTTAGAGGTTGATATACCCTAACTCGTATAATTAACAACCTCATTTTGCACCCCTTTTAACAATACCAGCCGAGGAAATAATAAATATTTTTTCCTACGAGCCAGGTATTTTTTTAACCCTCACCTTTTCACCTCACCACTCACACTCCCTCTCACACACACAAACACATAGTTCACTATCAGTGCTCCTACGTATCCGTGAGTCGCAGCACACTGCATCCCGTAGAGGGATGTGAAGGCCCAGATGATGAAGCATGACACCAAGGGGCCTGTTGGTGTGTGAGGGGTATTTAAACAACACTGTGTGCTCCCCATCACTTTATGGATCACTACCACCTTCTGAGTGGATTCTATTTTGTTTAAACGAATTGCCAGGGGAGACTGAATCCACTTCTTCCTCTCCCTCCCTCCTTTTGTTGTATTCACATTGTGAAGAAGCGTCAAGGACTCCTTTCCAGACCAGGAAAAAAAAAAGAAAGAGTACAACAGTTA
Source organism: Lissotriton vulgaris (assembly GCF_964263255.1). Classification (NCBI taxonomy): domain Eukaryota; kingdom Metazoa; phylum Chordata; class Amphibia; order Caudata; family Salamandridae; genus Lissotriton; species Lissotriton vulgaris. Next base: position 865,120,602 of record NC_141689.1, read on the forward strand.
AAGGAGAACTGGCCCTAGGGAAATAATGAACAAAGCTTGATTAGAAAGTGTGACTACAGTTCTCACAAAAAGAGACTTTTTTGGGGGGACAGATCTTTATTTTGGCCTGACGTAAGAGACTTTTGTTTTGGATGAACATTTTGAGTTTTGTCTTATCTTTACCTTTGTCTGCGGAAAAAAACGAATGCAACTACAAGTTATTTTATAATAAACACCAACCAATTCAAGCATACAGACGAGTTGTATGGTTTTGTGTCCCGCTAGGTTTCATACTTTTATTAGGTATATTCCACTTACCTAGAAGTCCTTAGTGTATGGTACGAAATGTATCCATGACCTTGACATTAAGTGCCACTAGTGGACAGCAGCACCTATTGTAAATGTAAAATGTAAATGTCAAGGTATTTGTAGAGCGCACTGTCACCAAGCGGTTTCCTGGCGCTATTACTCATACCGCTGTGGAACCCCTCCTGGCTTTCCCTATGAAGTGTCCACTCCTGGGCACCCCCAGGGTGAAGCCAGGCATCCACAGCGCTGTTGGGGCCGGTGTGGAGGTTAAGCAAGCTATTGCCCAGAGTTGCAGCGTGGGACCCATGATTAGAATAGGCACCGAGGCGAGAAATCAGGTCCGAGGAATTATGAGCCCAAGACCCGCCGAGGCGGGAATTGAACCCTGGTCCCGGACCAGAACTCTGCATCAGGGTCTGCCGCTCTAACCATTGAGCCACACTCCTCCACATATTGTGCCATCCACAGCTTCTGGTCCACCATTTTAGCTTGGCTGTAGCATTGTAAAAACTGCTATTAAACCTGCCAAAATAAACCCTTTTGACAGGTAAAAGCCTCCCTTACAAATATTAATAAGTCCCCCTTATGTATGCCTTCTAGTCCACAAGGTAGGGTGCATGGTATTTAAAAGTAGTATTTGTAGAAATTTAGTGTTGACATGTCCTTACCGTAACTAACACTCAAAATCTATTTTTCAACGTGTTAGGCCTAGCTGTTCCTACTAATCAATAAGTCTGTGCATTTTGACAACATATGCATCATAATATGTGGACTAAGTCAACGAATATCATCAGAATATGTTGGCCCAAATCCTGGCTTGCTCACAGGGCACCATCTGGACCCCTAAACCTGACAGGGTACCGGAAAGTGTCTGCAACTTTAGAACATGGCCACTCTGACTCGCCCAAGGAAATCTCGGAAACAGATCTAACATTTCGTGGTTGGCTTAGGCATGCCCAAAGGGAGAAACAAGAAATATTCAAATTGGCATTTCAAACATTTATTGAAACAATTGGATTCATGTGCCAAATACATAAGCTGTAAATGTCAGTAAAAGGAAAGAAAGCATTGTAACCAGCATTATAAGAACAGTGAAAAAGTTTAATAATTCAACAACTATAACGTTGCCGTGATTATATGAATATATATCATAATGATAACCTACTGATCACTAATTATACTATAGAGAGCATAGTAAAAAGTGTATTCTACTAGATCACTTGGAGCAGCCTAACTCCTCATTTACCTGTATGTGTGATGTATCCGGAAGCCAGTCTGGTGTAGAACAGGCTGCTGTCCATAGCAGGATAGCGATGGAAGTCAGCAAGGCTGGTAACCAGTCACAGGCAAATGTCCGGGATAATCCATGGAAATGCTCGTTTGAATAGCCACAGCTCAGAAGCAGTTTATATAATCAAAACCTTTTGACTTATGTCTGAGGTCTTTTACTAATGTCAATATTTATCTTCCAGATTCAGAGCTGCCTCCAAAGGGGAAACAAAATACATGGGCAGCATGCTCAGTGTACATTATCCTTGAACAGAATGTACAGTGTGGTGACAGAATGCTTATGAAGAAATGTGCATTGCGAGCAGAACACTTTCTGGGTACATTATCTTGTACATGCAAAGTAAGTACAAAGTCACTGTCTAAATGGCAAGTTTAAAAGTGAACTTGTACATTTTTGTGCAATGGCCCTGTTGAACCCCACAACACCCACTCCTTGGCTGGAGGGAGACTAACATTGCAAACTAAAATTAAAGGCATATTCCAAAATTAAACATAATATGTATATAAGCCTAAAATCATAATAATGCACTTTAATAATGAAGCAAAATGAAAACCAAATTGTGATTAAATCCAATATAACAGCAATAAAAAAAATAAAACGGAAACTCCAGGAATGTTTCATGTGTCGAGAGTCATTTGGAACCATGATGGAACAACTTCTGCAGACTATTTTTCCATTGACGCCCGTACCACAAGGCCCAAAGAACAAACATGGCCGTATCCAACCCAATCAGCAGCAGCTGATGGTGTGCCGACCGGCAGTGAAGCCACAGAGCAGGAGCCAGGATTTTGAATCTAGGAGCTGAAGCATCCATAAAAGGCACATAATATGCATTCTGTAGCAACTGCAACCGCATAGGACAAAACTTGAAATTAATCCTCCTCGTACACATCAACAGATCCATAAAAGAAGTTTGAATCAGTTGCATCCCAAGGCATATATCCAGAGCACACTCATAAGTGCACAGTAGACATCATAACACAGGCTAAATGCAATGTAACCATACCGGTCCAAAGGACAAAAAACTGTTGTCATTTAGTTCTTAAAGCAAAGACATGACAACACACAGCACGTACGTTCATGACACAGAAGCACGCGTAGCAATTCCATCAGCATTTGGCTGCGAGGTGGAACATCCACTGTGGAACAGCAAAAATAGAACTAAAATACCAACAATCAGACAAAGTACCAGCAGTATGCCAACAAAAACGCTGGAAACCAGGGAGTGTATAAAAGATGGAATCACTCCAAAGAAACATACTACCAAAACTAGACCCAATTGCTTTAAAAAAGTGTACTACTCCCGCAGTATTAAATGCATTAAAAATGGGGTGCACAAGTTCTCTAAAATGTTGAGGGAGGTTAGTACGTAGTAGCAATTGTTTTTCAAAGGAAGACCATGCAACTTGGAGAATAAAAGCCTCTCAAGCTGATATTAAAGAAACCTCCTTGTGAAACAAGGCTTTCAGTCTTCTCCATCAAAGTTCACGTTAAAAAATCTATGAAATGCCAAACACATCACCTCTTTGACTGCACAAGCAGGTGGAAATAACATGTTCTTACAGCAAGTCACGACCCTGAAAACCATCACCACATAAGGTACTGCGAGTTTCGTCTAAAAACAACCATGGTCATTCAGCATCAAATAACTTCCATTTAAAAGCAATCTGAAATGGGGCTGAATCAATGAAGCTAGTGTACCTTTCAGATAACATGCTAAGTTGGACATAGATACATTACAAACTCCATTAAGCGTGACCAGTAGTGGCTGGTAGGGAACGGGGTGGGGGAGCTAAAAAATATATTTTTTAAACATTTACCTCTTTCACCGCCCCTCCTCGTCATCTCTCCCCTTTTTTTCTTGACTCAGAGTACGGAAGAAGCAGGAAGCACACAGGCTCCCCTAAGTCAATAAAAACGCAGCAATGCAGTGTTGGTATTGGTCTGAGCTCCGTGGTTCAGCTCTCAGATGGGGACAGGGAGCCTGTATATGTTCTCCACTCAGGCTGTGTTTTACAGCCCGGTAGAGAAAATGATAATCGTGCATGACTGTTTGGCACCCAAACCATCGTGTGCACTTAAGTGCATGAACCTGTCCTTCTCCCTGTACCACCAGCCCCTCCGCGCCCTAACCAAGCCCCACTCAAATGAACACAAATAGTTTTTGACCAATGGTGAAGTGAAGGTGCAACCAGCAACTCCTTTCTGGATTCCAAAGATAGGGGATCTAGTTCAAGAGAAAGTTGTTGACAAGAAAGTATTATAATAACATCATCTCGAAAGCCTTTCAGTTCCTGTAAGAGAACCAAACGTGCATTGATGTCAAAAGGCTTATCCACTAAACCTATGCCAGGATTATCAAGGTCTGGGACCCACATCTGGATGCCGAACAGGAACTCCTCGGGAATCTTGTACCCAAGGATCTTCTAGGCAGATTATTTAAAGCTCTCTAGACTCCTTACAGATGATGGATCCAACGAGACCCAAATTTAATACTCTAGCTGTTAAAGACTGCTTTAAGTCACAGTTCTTCATCTCCACTATCGAATTTCCCTCAGGATGATAAGGGAAGGAATAATGCACACGCACACCCAGGGTAACATGGTAAGCCTAGGACTTACTGCATCAGTAAGTCCTAGATGCAAAAGCTGGTACCTGGTCCAAGTGGAACGCAGCAACTGCATATAGCCCTATGAAGATTTGCAGATTTTTTATAACATTTCGAGCATCAACAAATCACTGTTGCTATACCTATAGGAATCTAGAACAAGAATCCACTGTTGGCAGAATGTATTTTAAGGAGCTGTCAGAGCTTAATGGCCTGCAGTGGTCGATACACAAAAGCCAAGAGCTTGCTTGCTTGTCTATGGTGAGCATGCTGTGGTTAAAGTTTTTATTTGTTGACAAATGTCACAGCTTAGGACATATTGCTTGATCTGTTTGTAGAGACCTGGCCACCAATAACGTTGCTGTAGTAGCACATTTTTTTATTAAACCTTACGATCAAAGAGAGCGTAATTAAGTTACCAGTTTTTTTTTAAGACGGTAAAACTCCCTAAAAAAAAATCAAGCTATAAGGTATAACTGTTTTAGAGTTGCAAACACTGGCACTATTTAGAATCTAGGATGTTCCAGTATCCGTGCTTTTACTTGACTGCAAGATTGTGACAATTGGGAGTTGTTTTTATGTTTATGGTTAGTCACTGTTTGTAAGGATAGCACGGTTTGTGGAATTGAAAGTGGACTCACTCTCTTCCTTGTTTTTCGGCATTTTTTAGACAGCACACAGCTGTGGTAGTTTGTTTGAATTTTCCCAAAGGGTAGCCCTCCCTAGAAAATAATTTTTTATAGACGGGACCTACACACACACTCTACCATGGCCGAGATCTCGAGCCTGACTTTCTCTTAAGAGAAGGTAGAAAAGATTCTATCCACCACACCCCGTTTGAGGGACTGAATAACTCAGAACCAAGCCCAGACAACAACGACTGGAATGAATTAACAACACTTAGAGGGACACAGATACAAACCGCACTACATGGTCTCCTGATGAAAGAGTATCTAAGGGCTAATGCTTCCCCACAAGGTCTGATAGTGAAAAACAAACCTTTTATCTTTCAAAATGATAAGGTTTTTTTAAGAAAAACTGGTCCCTTATATCCAGGCATTGTACACAGGATTGGCTTATAATAATAATAAAAACTGCCACCAGTATAGCACAAGAATTGAAGACAGAAATACAAACCATTGAGGTATGTCTTAAAAGCTACACACTGATCAGTGTCCTAAAGAAATGTCTTGAGGAACTCAATCAAACAATGAATGAGTTTGAAATCACCCTAAAACAAAGGAAATACACCAAATTGAAGAAGGATACTGGGCAATTCAGTCACAAGAGGGTATACCCCTACATATGGGACAAACATGTCCCATCATCGAATCATCAGGATTTCAATACCGATGGGGACTCTTCGGACTCAGGCTCCAATAGCTCGGGTTCCAGTAGACATAGCGGATCCAACTACCAGGAAAGAAGGAACCAGGGCAGAAGAGCAAACTACAGAGGACAACGCGGATGGGGTAACTATCAAGGTCCCCCACCATACCCTCCCTACCCTTACGGTTCACCGTTACCGCTGGGATGGCCCCCAAGAATCCCAGTACTACCAACCGAACCACCCTCCTTTTTTAGGATTACGCCCTGGCCCCAGGAGGGGACAAAATCGGAAGAGGAACCAAGTCTACTGGGCCAAAGAGGAAGAAATATCCAGGGTATCGACCAGGAGTATGACCGGGGCCATGAGCAACCAACCTAGAACCAGTAGATAGACCACTTAGTGGTGAATCTTACCGACCAAGACCTAAGTCAAGCCCAAAAAGAAATTCTGGACAAAGGATTCAGTTTCGTACCCACAAGAAACTGGACAAGTTCAAACTTTTCAAGGAAATTAATGAGTTCATAAGGAAGTTAAAACTTAAAATCTACCTCAAAGACAAGGAACCACAAACCAACGGAGATAATGACACAGGGCTGAGGGTAAAATCCACCTTCACCCTCCCCAACAGTTTGATACCAGTGGAGTTACTGGCATTTGAGAAGGCGGTCATGAACGAGATTGAAGAAATGGATCCAGACGAACATCGTATTTTCCACAATACAACTAAGGAACAAAAACAAGCCATTAGGGAATTGGCCAATAACAACGACAAAGTGCTTAAGCCGGCCGATAAAGGAGGAGCAATAGTGATCCAGTCTACACAGGCATATGACCAGATATGCTAACACTTCCTACAGGACCAAAGGAACTACGAGATCTTGATAGAGGACCCACAGAGTGAATTTGGATCCAAATCGTGAGCATGGTGGAGGAAGCCATCTCCCACAACAGGGTATCAACCAAAGAAGGGGAATTTCTTATTGCTAAGTCACCAACTATTCCCTATTTTTACACAATACCCAAGATCCACAAGAACCTATCCCAACCTCCAGGACAACCGATTGTATCAGGTATTGGGTCGATCTTAGAACCATTATCTAAGTTTGCCGATGCTTTCCGGCGCCCACTGATACAACAAACAGATTCCTATCTCAAGGACACTAAAGATGTCCTGAGCCTCTTACATGACATGAGCTTTGATCCCACAAAGGAATTACCAATGGACTTGGACGTAGAGACCCTCTACACTAGCCTCATGAGGAGACCTTTTGCATCATAGAAGATGTACTCTTTGACAAGCGTTATTTTATATTTGAGAGAAATTTGGATTTCCTGTCCGATTTTTAACTATGTTTAAGAAGCTTTATTATGAGTCAGAAGCAAAAATCATTGTTAATTCCAGGGAAGCTGAGATAGTGATGATAAATCGAGGCACCCGGTAGGGTGGTCCTATGTCTCCAATTATTTTTACCTTTTTTATAGGACACCTGGTGATCGAGATTTGAAACAATTAAACAAATCGGCCATGTATGAAAGGGATGTTGAAAATTAAGTTATTTGCTGATCACATCATTCTATAATTGAGATCTGATCGTGGGAATATACAGCAAGCTTTAAATGAAATTAAAGGTTTTACGAGTAGAGGGGGCAAGCAAAAACTGAGCTTTTATTGTTTAATACACCTCTTCCAGATCTCCCACCTGGCTTACAGTTGATCCCTCAGCATCCCCTTCATTATTTAGGAATTTACGATACTAGCATTTTTTCACCGCTCTTTCAATTGAACTATGATGTGATGCTTAGAAAGGTAAAAGCACTACTCAAGAGGTGGACTCTCCTACCACTATCCTTGATTGGAAGGGTAGCATTAATCAAAATGTCTATCCTCCCATTATTTCTATTCCTTTTTTTAAATCTCCCGTTAAGAATTCTCAGTTCATATTTTAAATATTTTTTTTATTAAACCTTATGATCAGAGAAAGCATAATTAAGTTACCAGTGTTTTTGAAGATGATAAAGGATGATATGGGGAGGAATAATGCCCAGCCACACCCAGGGTGCCGATGGTATACCAGTAAGCCCTAGAGGCCAGTGTTGGTCCCTGGTCCAACTCAAATGCAGCTACTTCATATGTCCCGATGACGACTTGCAGATCTTTTGTAAAAGTTTGAGTGTTAGCCAATCGCTATGACCATACCCATAGAAATCTAGAACACAAATCCACTGCTATCAGGATGTATTTAAAGGAGCCTCAGCGTTTAATGGTCCGCAGTGATCGGGATACACACAAGTCAAGGGCTTGCTTGAAACTAGAAGAGGTGTCTGTGGCGAGTGTGCTGCTGTGAAAGCTTTTACCTATTGGCTAATGTCACAACTAAGGACATATTGCTTGGTTTGTTTATATATTATAATGATAATCCTACCTATGAAATTAAATTAAAAAGAAATTTACAGAGCATGATACAATTACTTGAAGGTGTCAAGGTGCTTGCTCATCGAGATAAATATGCCGTAAGATCTAGTTAGGAATCAGAGATTAAACAGCCATGCTTTAACCGCTTTCCTGAAGGCCAACAATTGTGTTTCGCCTTTTATCCTCGGGGGGAAGAGAGTTATAGAGTCTGGTAGTGCCAACCAAAAAGCTTCTGCCACCCCAGGAACTTTTCTTGACCCTGGGAATCACCAAATTGTGAGACTGAGAAGAGCGTACATGTCGCATAGGATCATATTGTTGGAAATTCTGCTTGAAAAAGGCTGGTCCTATGTCATGGATTGCTTTAAATGCTATGCAGCGACCTTGGAACTCAATATGTCTCTTTACTGATAGCCAGTGTAACTCCTTAAGTGCAGCAGCGGCAGATTTGTGCTTAGGAAAGTCCAGCAAAATGTGTGCTGTAGCATTTTGTACAATCTGCAGTTTAGTTAGGCATTTAGTTCTGAGGTTGATGAAAAGACTGTTGCAATAGTCGGCTCTGGACAGAACCAGAGCAGAGATTACCAGCTTGCGTAGATTGACAGGTATGAATGGAAAGATTTTCCTAAGTGATTTTATTGTGTAGAAGGATACCGAGGTGACCTTGTTCACAAGGCCTTCAAATGTGAGCTTTGAATCAAAGGTGATGCCCAAGTTTTTTACTTTATTTGTAGGGATGGGCAAAGAGCCCAGTTCTGATGGCCAGAAAGCTGGAGACCAAAAATTGGTATTGCTGCCAAAGAGTAGAGTCTCATTTTTATTGGAATTTAACTTCAGACAGTTGGTGGCAATCCAATCACCGACTTGGCGGAGAACTTGTCACTGACACCATGATTTGGGTATCTTTGGAGTAAGACATTGCTGAGAAACCCAGAGTTCAAATAAACTGCACCTGGGGGGGGGGGGGCAACATAGATGTTAAAAAGGATTATAGGACAGTGAAAAATTGGGTGATTTGAATTCACAAAGAGCTTTGAACTGTTCTCGACCAGACAGAAATTATCAGAGTAAGGTGAGAGCTTTTCCTTTTATGCCTATCCTGTGAAGGCATTCCAGTAGCTTTTTGTGATTAACAGTGTTGAATACGGTGGAGAGTTTTTCGGGGGGGGGTTGATAGCTTTTTTACAGTGGCTAAGAGTTCCTTGGATTCCTCTTTTACTGTTGCTGTAGCTGTGGTGAAATAGTGGGGTTTTTCATCATGCATTGATTTTTTTGTAGTCTAGCAGAGAGTATTTATATACTATTCTGTCACTTATATCATAGCGAGATCTCCACCTCCTTTCGAGACGGCGGCACTTTTGTTTTTAAAGTTTAAGATGTTCATTATACCAGCATTTAGAACGTCGGAACTATGGTTGATAGTTTTCTGGTAGAACATAATCAATTGAGCTGCTGAGCCACTACTCAAAGGCAACTGCTGCTGTGTTAGGGTCATTGTTAATCTCAAAAGGATTGTGGGTCAGGGAGCTTTCTAGGGTTTTCGCTGAAATTTTGTTCCAAGGTGGGAACTGTCTGGGATGTTTATTTTTTTAATTCTACAAGCCAGATTAATGAAGAGAAAGGGAGAACATGACCGCTTTGTGATCAGACCAAGTCAGCAGGAGAGACGATGACAATGTACAACGTTATTTGAGAATATTCCGTCCAGCAGGTGCCCTGCAGAGTGGGTGTCACCAATTACCTGCTAAGTAAGTCCGAGGCTATTTATGACAACTATAAAATGTACTGCATCCCTGTCTAGAGGGTCCTCAAGGTGTAAATTGAAGTCACCCAGAAGCATGAAATCAGACAACTGAGATATCACATCCAAGGACTGACCCAGAGTGTTTAGAAAATCTGCCCTGGGGCCAGGAGGACGATAAATTAATTGTCCATTGAAAGAGTAATGGTTATTTATTGAAATCTTGAAGAGTAGGGATTCCCGGGTTGACAAATTATTTTGGGTAGTGAATGTCCCTTTCCAGCTGCTTCGATACATTATGGCCAGCCCGTCGCCCTTTTTTCCAACCCGATCTTGTTTAAAAATGGTATACCCAGTTGGAACAGCAATGGCTAAGTATCACTAACTGTACCATAGAGAGCACAGTAAGAAGTGCATTCTGCCAGATCTCTTAGAGCAGCGTAACTCCCTATTTACCTGTATGTGTGATGTACCTGGAAGCCAATCTGGTGTATAACAGGCTGCCATCCTTTGCAGGATAGTGATGGAAGTCAGTAGAGCTGGCAATCAGTCATAGGCGAACGTCCAAGATAATCCATGAACGTGCTCCTCTTACTAGCCAAAGCTCACAAGATAGTCTATATAATCAAAACTGGTTCCATTCGCACTGTGTCTGAGGTTCTTTGCTAATGTCATTATTTGTCTTCCAGATTCAGAGCTGTCTCCAAACGGACAGCAAAATACAAGGGCATTGTGCTCAGTATACTTTATCCTTCAACAGAATTTTATAGTGTCATGATAATATGCTTACGAAGAAATGTGCTTTAAGCAGAACACTTTCTGAGTACATTATCATGTATGTGCAAAGCAAGTTAAAAGTCACCATCTAAAAGTTTTCAAGTTTAATGTGAACTTGTAAAAAAGAAGCTTTTGTGCACTGTCCTGTGTAGAAACCCAGAGTACAGAATAAAAATCTGATATTTTATTGTGGGAATAAGATTAGTGAAGAAAAATAATTAAACAACTACTTTGATCTGGATCCGTAAGACAAGGAAATGATGTACGTCACTGATGCGTAATTTGTTGAGGGACATGCATGAAGTCATATAGTAGATGCGTGGGATTGACTGTGCAAGTTATTTTGTTGTTTTCGTTCATGGACGTACTCATTCCAACATCCTGTATGTACTTCCTGACCTGTGCGGATATGAATCTTTGTTAAAACCCAATAAAATTTGTTATTGAAAAAAACTACTTAAATAGTTATTAAAAAAATCCAATTTAGGGCTGAAATTAGATTTTCAATAAATATCAATAGAAAGTACCTTTTAGAAAGCTACCCTTTACCTGCCTGAACAGGCAGAAGGATAATTAGCATATTCCTCTGCCAGTTCTCAGTCATTAACTAACCTTACATAGGGTGAATAGGTGTAAATACCTCCCAGAAGTCAACAATAGTCTGACCTGAATGGCCTGAATGGGCAGATATGATTACTATAAGATCGACAGTAGAGATAAATTATGTTTATTAAGACCAGGAGGCTAGAAGTATGTACTCTTTTTTTCAGTCACAAAAGGTCTGATTTGCAGTATTGGGCCATTTGAAACCGCAAACAGGCTATTCTGTATGTACAAACCACAAATTGTGATTCAGTAACATGTAATCATACTGCAATTTGGGTTTGCGACCAAAGTCTGAATCCGTATTGAGAAGGGGCATATTTAGGGCATCTTTACGGTGTCCCTTCCAAATACTGATTCACATTCATATGTATGAATGTTTTGCTACCAAATTCGGGTTGCAAAACAACCATTTATCACCTCCTCAAAGGAAATGGTAAACCATTCGCAAATGGGATGGGGCCCCCCAAGCGACCCCTTCCTGTTGTAAATATTTACAAAAAACATTTTTTAACAGTAGGCAGGGTCTGCTTTAAACTATATTTTTGTATGAGATGTGGGAGGACACTATGATTACCATAGTATACACCCCAGCAACCAGAGACCAAGTTTAGTGTGATGAAGACTTTCACTATCTTGGAAATGACGTAAGTGGATAGGACTTGACCGGGGAACTTTGACCCTATTGGTTAGGGTATGTCCAAGAGTCATTTCAACCAACTAGTTTGTGCCAGATATAAATGTGGTATTTCTAGTTCAGTACGCTCCTGAGCCTGTGGAAGATGGGAAGAGTACTTAACCTGTTGTCTCTGACGTGAGAAGAGACTGGAGGGAATCAACATATTCTCTTTTGTACCCAGGGCAAATAAGGGGAATCCAAGGGTCATAAAGCTCACCTTCCGTTGAAGGTAGCTAAAAAATGCCTTTCCTGCAACTGCCCAGCTAACCAGTGACAACTGGACCCTGCTGCTGACCTCTGTCTGAAATCCGGTGAGTCTCTAAGTGCCTCCCCTGAGGTCCTAGGGGGCTTTAGAAGTGTAGTCCTTAGGTGGATTCGGACTTAACAGACTGGATCAGAAGGTAAAATCTTTTATCAGGACGAACCTGGTTGGTGTATCCACCACCCTTCATCATGATCAGTCTCAAATTGCACCTAGGTCCTGACCTACCACAACCATTGACTATCATTAGCACTTTGTGCTTCTTGGCTCAACTCCTACTTAATACGTTTAAAATGTATTTCTCCGGTACTCATTATTAATTTGATGTCATTTTGTTTATTTAATCTTACTTTATTTTTCTAATTATGTTTGGCATTGTTATGCGATTTGCATTTTGACTTTATTATTGTTTTGGTACTGCATAAATACTTTACACATTGTCCTAAGCTAAGCCTGTGTACTCTATGCCACAGTGACCATTGGCTTGCGCTCAGATAAATTTAATTGCTTTAGGGGTTCACCTCACAACACTAAGAAGTGCAGACAATGCTAATCATCAATGGGTGGAGTGTGGAGGCACTGTGAGACACTGGAGCCAGTATGACTACCGTCAGCTGTCATCTGGTGCCTGCAGATACTCCCTGGTGTAGTCCACAATTTAGTAACTGCTGATAACCAAGTGAGACACTACCCCATGTCCATGTCTCCCCTCCAGGACGTGAGGTTTCTGGCTTAGTGAAGGAGCTGAGAGTCCAGCCCCGCCTGTTGATTGTTTATTAGGGAATGATCTGGAGCAAAATATATGTAAGGAGGCAGATCCCAGGTTACACCTCGAAATGTTGAGATTGCCTGAGTTGATGCTCATACCATGTCCATGGCAGACCGTCAGGGGAGTCTAAAGGATATGGAGCCTGAAACAGTGCCTCAGGTACCTGCTAAAGAGAGAAGGGCCATGGATTATGAGAAGCCGGTCCCAAAGGTTCCTATTGTCTGGGTGGAGCCCAACCCTGATTGGGTGAATTGGGTACCCACGGGAAAGTAAATTTGCCCTAGGACACATGCCTGACCTGGCCAGAAGGCAAGCTGCAGTAAGTCCATCCCACGCAGAGCAAGTGCCCCCTATTGAGGGTATACAGTGACAGGCTGAGGGTCACAAAAATGGCGACACCTCTTGTGATCATCTAGTTTACTGCGACAATGGTCTCCTGTTTAGTGCCTACGGTCCCTGATCCTGGGCCAACCTGTGTTTGTTGTTCCCCAGTGGAATGAAGGCCTCACTACTGGAGCTGGCTCATGATATTCTCTTGGCAGGACATCTGGGGCAGTCCAAAACCTTTGACGGACTAGTCACCCTTTTTTATTGGCCCTAGATGAGCAGATAGAGTTGTGGTGCAGTAGCCGGAGTGGATGACTTCAGAGCTCGGGGCTCACAGTTCGATCCCCGGTGCCGGCTGCAGCTCAGCTCAACATCATGTGACTCTGGGCAATGGCTCACTTAATCTCCCTGATGGACCCCGGCGCTTTCAAACCTTAAGGGGTGATATTTTTGCGCTTTACAAAACAAATATGGGCTACTCTATGAGGATCAAGTCAGGTGTGTTCTGACAATTCTGTATGACTTGCCAGGACAGTAGAAAGTCAGGAGAAAAGTGCAAGGCTCCACGCCAGAATGCACCATGGTGAGGATATGCTTTGAGAAGATGGGTGTAGATATTGTGGAGCCTCTGGATTTCAAGACTGCTCTTGAGAACAAGTTTATCTTGGTGTTAGTGGACCATACCACCAAGTTCCCTAAAACCATACCTCTAAAGAACAGTGACTGCGTCCATGGTGGCGAGGGGACTGATAGGGTTATTTACCAGAGTGAGGTTCCCTCTCAAAGAGGTAGTGTCTGACAGAGGCTCCAACTTCATGACCGCGTACATGAAGGCCATGTAGAATTAGAGGGGGGCTACTGATACTTGTATAAATGAATGAATGAATGAAAGGACATTTGTAAAGCTCATGGCTACCCAGTGGCGTTCCAGCACTAGGCATGACCAGTAATCAGAGAGGAGAGATCAGGGGAACAGAAAGGTTTTCAGTTGTTTACTTAAAGCAGGATAGCTGGGCTCTCTATGGAGGGGGAGTGGCAGTGCATAACAGAGCTTTGCAGCGTTAAAAGAGAAACGCCTGCCACCGCTTCTGGTTGTCTTAATTCTTGGGGTTTCAACTAAGTGAAGTTCATCAGAGCGAAGTTTCCGCCTCGCTTTGTAGGGGCGGATCATGGTTGTGATTAAGGGCGGGCCCATCCCCTGCAAGGACTTGTGGATGATGCAGAGGGTTTTGAAACTAACACTTTCTTTCACTGGCAGCCAGTGAAGGGAGTGGAGAGCCAGTTTTGCAGATAGGAACTTTGGTGTTCCAGACAGTAGTCTTTGTGCGCAATTTTTGACCGTTTGAAGTTTATTGATTACTGAGATCGGGCCCCTAGGTAGAGCGCATTTCCGTAGTCTATCCTCGAGAGTATAAGTGATTAGACCATGATTTTCTTGGCTTGGGGGGGGGGGGGGGAAACACCTTCCTGGCCATTCTTAGCAGGCCAAAGCAAGTTGCCACCATCTTCCTCGCTTGCGCTATGAATGTCAGAAGTCCATGCATGCTGGCCACATGGTTCTGAGTGTCGTATTAAGGGGGTTGCCCAGGATCATGATCTCTATATTTTCTCCATTGAGTTTCAGGTGGGACACCCCCATCCACTTTGAGACTTCAGTTAGGCATGTGTAGTTTGGTTCAGTGCTACGACCAGTTGGGTGTCGTCAGTGTAGGTCACCACATTCTACACGCTTTACCATCACCAGACTAATGGGCTTGTTGAAAGATTCAACACAACCCTAAATGGCATGATCATGTGCCTCTTTAAGCCCTTAACATATAAGTGGGACGTCTTGTTGACATGCATTTTGTTCACATACGAGGAAGTACAACAGAAGGGAGCGGACTTCAGCCCCTTTGAGCTTCTATTTGTGCACCCAGTGTGAGGACCTCTCAGTCTTCTGAAAAAGGGCAGGGAGAAAGCCCCAGGAAACTTACCCAATATGTGGTCGATTAAATGTCATCCCTTGGAGCCAAGATGGGGCACTACATGAAAGAAGCCACTGAAAATGTAGAGGTAAGCTAGGAAATGATCAAACAATGGTATGAGAAGAAGTCCTCTCTGTTGGAGTGCCAACTTGGCCAGAGAGTATTGGTCATGGAGCAAGTGGAACCCCAAGCTCACCAGGATAGGTGGACCAAGCCTATGAAATCAAGGATTAAAAATAAAGGTGGCCTACCTGGTTGACCTCCATAAATCCATGAAGAGCCCTGCATGTCAACTGAAAAAAACTTCCCCCTCCTCTTAGGCCTCAAAGTAACTGGGGGGAACCTTTGTACTTATATGTTTCTTGGCGGTTTTTACCGCAGGTTTTTCCTATAAAGAAATAATTATGCCTCACCTAAGTGTGACGCCACTCATAAATTTTGTTTATCACCAAGCTCATCTCCTTGTTCTAAAGGGAAAAAAAAGTCTTTCTTTCACAATTCTTTCTCTCCTTTTCCATATAATGGAAGGCTATAAAACTTTCGGTTTCTCTGATGACTTCGGAGCAATGATAGGCCAAATAGCAGGTAGCAGTAATACCAATTTAAGCACTACCAATAATCCAACAGTGAATGGATGAAATTATTAAATCTTAGAAAAAAGCCCAAACGGATGGAATCACATTCCTTTTTTATGCTTGAGTATCTAAAAGTAGGAGTAATACCATCTGGACTAAGAGTGAGAAACGTGCCGGCTCTCTTTAGAGGTGCGAAAATTCCTGGAGCGTTGGTCGCCGATTGCTAACCCATGCTCCAGGGATTGGATGCTACTCATTGTGGAAATGGTAGGAGAAATTCTTGAATTGGAAGACAAACTCAAAGCGAGCCCAGCCCTAGATGATGCTGAAGTAAAGTTACTCAGCATTAACCAGGAGATTCAGGAATTTGATGAATATCTTATCAAGAAAAAAAAGGCAAGCTCAAAAAGGACATGAGATGGTTCTGACAGAAAAAATATACCCGTACCTAGTGAGTTATTATTAACAAGAAGGACCATCAGAGCAAGGCCAATATAACCAACGACCCAATAGACGAGGTAAGACACTTACTTTCTCACATTCAGATTATGACGGACTAGGAGGCGGAGAAAGCTCCAAATATAATTAACTCCTTCTATCGGTTGAGCTGTGCTCATGACGGAGCGGTTCCCGCTCGGCGCGCCGTCGGGGCCATGATGGAATCGCTCCGTCATGAGCAAAGCTCAACCGAGGCTCGTAACGGAGCGGTTCCGTCACGAGCATGTGAGCGCCGCTCGGCTCCCCCTCCCCCCTAGCGCTGCTGCGGAATTGCCGCCGCAGCGAAGGGGTTAAAGAAATCAGATAGATCGTTTTTTCAGAACAGGATCAAAGGGCCCAATCACAATCTTCTTTTTTGTCGAGAGGCAGAGGCAAATTTCCGAGGACAGAGAGGAATTTTTACCAACCGATAGACCCTCCACATCCGCACTCATATATGCGGACAAAGAACCACCAATATTGGAAATCATAAGAGTATCTGAAGAGCAGAATGACCAGATACCTATCTTTAACCTCTCAGAACATGAACTATCTACAGAGGAAGTGAAAGTGTTGAGTAGAGGACTCTCCTTTGTTCCTAGCACACAACTTAATCGTTTCGCCTGAATCAAGACATGTTTTCCTTTTTTCGCAAGGTAAGATTGAAAAAATATTTTGCAACAGTCGAACTGAGCGAACAAGATGTATATTACTCTGGATGCAAGCCCCCTTCTACCTTCAAGCCAACCTTAGCTATTGTGGGGTCTGAGGTTAGCATCTTTGAAAAAACTGTGATTAAGGAACTAGAGAAAATAACTAAGTTAATTCCCAAACCACAACCTAATCTGACTATTTTTAAAAAAATGCCCTAAAAACCTTACAAAACAATCCGCATATCACAATTAAACCTTGTGATAAAGCGGGGGAATTGTAGTAATTGATACAGTCAAATATACTGATAAAATTAACACCATGCTACAAATGCCAGAACACTATAAACAATCTAACACGAGGGCCCTCGTACAAATTAAAACTTTGATAGACACTACCACCACTAAAGCCTTTGCTGATGGGTATATCTGTCAAAAAGAACTGGACTTTCTTGTTAAACCCAACACAGTAACACCAGCTCTTTATGGTGTTCCTAAAACACACAAGAATATTTTGGATCCACCCCTTAGACCAATAGTTTCCATTATAAATTCATGTACAGACCGATTGTCACAGTATGTTGATGCCTTCCTATGTCCACTCACCACCCAATATACCACAGAAGACTAGTTCGCACAGTCACTAAAATGAGCAAAGTACTACAACTGAGATGCTCTTATTAACAACAACCCTAAGGAAATCTCAGAAAAACTGGTCTGCGTGGTGGATCACTCCAGTATAAATTATAAAATCAAGCAGATACTGGATAAAAATTGGAAGATACTCACTGCTAATTAAGAAGAGGGTACCATGCAGAAACCTATGGTGGCATATAGAAAAAACCCCAATCTTAGGGATAAACTGGTGCATAGCAGATATAAGTCTCAGGATAACCCTAAACAAACCACCATAGATGGCTTACCACCACCGTTGGGCAATCAGTGATGTGGCAAATGCCACGCCTGTGATTCAGCTATCACCACACAGACGTGGACATATGGAGAGAAATCAGGAATAATCAAACATATGGCAAACTGTAGAAGCTCTAATGTTGTCTACCTGATTCTATGCCCATGCGGACTAGGATATATCGGGGAAACCTCGAGAGAGTTCCGCATTCGATTCTCGGAACACATATCTGCAATTAGAACTAATAAGCAGCAGGGACCATTAGTTAGCCTCTACCGTAGTTACCAGCACACAGAAACTATAATGTAGTGGCTCATCTTAGAGCGTGTGAAAATAATACCAGGTAAAGATTCGGTCAAAACACGAAAACAAAGAGAAACATATTGGATCTTTTCCTTATACACGGTTCGAAAAGGTCTGAATGAGGTAATAATTTGGGTGGTAACAACCTGAAGCACAGTGCAAGCAATGGAGTCTTATGTTCCTCTGCACTGGAGAACAAGCAATAACAGCCACACTAATGCTATAGTCTTGTTTCTGTGATATTCTTTTCTTTTAGCATAGACTATGAAAGGTATAACATACACATTCATAGTTTTTTTGTATTGTTGTCCTGACCTAGAAAGGAAAATCTGCCTGTCAAATCATTGGCCACATTAGGTGTCATGATGTTTGGTGCCTATAACTAAGCTTATATGATCTTGTGTCTAGTATTAATAATATTGATCTGGCATTAACAACTTCTTAGTTTTGAATTCTCTCTAAATTACAAATTCTTAGTTTTAAACTTTCTTTATGTATATCACAGATATGCCCTCTCTGCATAGATTGACCCACTAGGTAGGATAACTTACCATCTTACATAGATTCTAAGGCATTTAGGTCTCGATCTGTAGGAGTCTCTTAAGTACAGTGCTATACATCACATAAAGTATTCATTTTCTACTAACGCTATAAGGTAGCTGTCTTACAACTGCATAACTTGACATGCCTCAGGAGAACTATTTGCAGGGGCAGATCGGCATCAGGAACATACCTGGAGTCCCCTTATCATTAATTTTGAGACACTTTGTCTATATAATAAAAGACGCGTTGCGGCCTTGCCTTTACATTCATCAAATCGGATCGGCAAACTATACCGATGAATAGCGGGTGTATTTCTGTTTAACCCATAACTCGGTTGTACCTTTAAAAATGGTAAAAAAGAAAATAAACTCCTTTTGAGAAAATAAAATTCTTTGAATTAATTAGCGCATCATAAGGATCTTCTTACAAAACCTGTTGGATTTGTGGAGACTTAATAATTTCTGATTGTATTTATACTTCAATTCACAGTATAAAGAATGGAGACCCTATTTCAAGATGGCGGCTACCGTGGTAGAATGTACGTTGTTTACAAAACGTAATATTGCGATTACATCCTTAACTCACGTGATAATACGCCATAAAACCGAACGCAAGCAAGGCGTCGATCTGGCAAAGCATTTCCGGATCGTTGGAGACGTATGAGTGAGCAAAGAGACTCTGGTGAGTTATACCGCTGCATGACGCTCCATTCGTTCTTCGGTCATTTTGGAACTTACTAGTCATTGTCAGTATATATGTTAAAATTTTTCAGTCCTAATCTTTATCTGTCAGACCCCCACTAGTTGGATGTTTTCCTATCTGACACAAGCAGTTATGTGCTACAGTTTTTCAATTTATGTATAACCAAAGAAACTTGTCCCATAAGGTACCCATTCAATCTTGGCTCGAGGACAACCGTCTTTCATAGACTGGTTTGTTTACCACCCTTTACAATTTTACACTAGCCAGGAGTATTATCTACCGGCATATTAGTCATATGCTGTCTGTACCACAATAATCGACTAATACTATCCACACAGCTTAGACTTAATCAGAGTTGGATTCTAAAATGACGTATTGAAAGTCAGCTATGTAGTTCTTTTCCCCTGTTGTATACAAGATGGTTTAATGAGTTGTGTGATAGTATTATCACGAAGGGCGCGCTCCTTTAACATGAAACCTGGTGGTTTCTACCCCGGCTTTTCAAAATGTATTCAACAATCATCAGGATCAGCCATTTGGTGTTGATATTATTCCTTCTTTATTCAATATTTCGATATCCTCCAATTCAAGATTTTAAATTGTTCATTTCAGTCATGAATTCATAAAGTGCGTTTCATTATACCCAATGCATTTCAGGTCAACCAAATAACCCTTCGTCAGGGGTCTGTTGGAAAAAACATACAGGACCTTAGCGTTCAGGACATAACGTATAAATAACATGCATAGATTCTGCAAATTAAACAAAAATCATACAACTCCTGTTAACATCTTAAATCATGTATCTCCATAGGATATCCTTTTTGCAAATATTGCTGTTGTTGGTCCAAAAGCGATGTTTTCAGAGTATTGACATCCAAAGGGATTCTTTTCAAGCGGATGAATTGGGATGTGGGTAAATGTTTTTTCAGAGTCTCAGGGTGAAAGCTCTGAAAGAGCAAGCTGGAGTTACGATCTGTGGCTTTCTTGTACACTCTAGTGTGAAGTTGGTGATTACTGATTGTGATTTGCACATCGAGAAATGATATGGATTCCTTATCAATTGTGTGAGTAAATCGGATTCTTGGATTAAGGTTATTCAAAGTGGCTATATTAGCGATAAGTTGGTCTTTCTTGCCTTTCCAGATCAGGAATATATCGTCAATATAGCTCTTGAAGGTTAGTAAGTTGGTGGTCCATTCTTGGTTGTGTAGGATGTGGTCGGTCTCAAACTTAGACAAACTGATTTGCGTATGAGGGCCCCCCCAAAACCCATAGAGGTGCTGTTGCATTGGTTGTAGTAATTATTTTTCCATTGAAAGTAACTGCGATAGAGTGAGAAATGCATCAACTCAATCAAAAATACTTTTTAGCCCTCACAGTCGTTTTCTTTTAGCAAGCTCCATTCTAGGGCTTCTAGCCCTTCATTATGCGGAATTGAGGTGTATAATGCTACGACGTCCACTGTGCAGAGCCAACAGCGTCTGCCGAACTTTCAAATTATCCCACTATTGCACACTACATTAGGGCAGTTAACGTTGCTTAACCATACACATGTCCATAACTATTGAAACTCGCAGACCTGACAGGGTCACGACCCTGCTCGTATTATACACATCACCCTATGTCGTCACATGACGTGACTAAGGACGACCCTAGAAGTAGCTTTTCGATTGGCTCCTTGCCAGACCAGCCGGCTTTGCAGTCGGAAGAAATCCAGCGCGTTTCACCAAGTAAGCTTTCCCAGATTTGCCCCGCTTGTAACTTTGTCTCTATGCAACGATATGTTGTATGAAACCACTCCGAGTATCCAGCTTTGACCTAGGTTGGAGCTTTTCCGCTAACGGTTCCCTGTATCTCATGTCCCCTAGGGATATCACTATAGGTATTCCTGCGTACCCTAGAGCACTACTCGTCTACAGACGTGAACACCTGACATAGCATTTAACTGATATATATCACCACACTGCCCGTAGGCATCCAACTGAATCTCCCAGTTTTTAATTGTGTTACAACATGATTTAAGATGTTAACATGAGTTGTATGATTTTTGTTTCATTTGCAGAATCTATGCATGTTATTTATACATTATGTCCTGAACGCTAAGGTCCTGTATGTTTTTTCCAACAGACCCCTGACGAAGGGTTATTTGGTTGACCCGAAATGCATTGGGTATAATGAAACGCACTTTATAAATTCATGACTGAAATGAACAATTTAAAATCTTGAAATGGAGGATATCGACATATTGAATAAAGAAGATTTGATATCAACACCAAATGGCTGATCCTGATGATTGTTGAATACACTTTGAAAAGCCGGGGTAGAAACCACCAGGTTTCATGTTAAAGGAGAGCGCCCTTCGTTATAATACTATCACGCAACTCATTAATATATAAAGGCACTGAGAGACACAGTGCGTCAAGGACAGCGCCAAAATTAATCAACATTTAAACTGCCGAGTTCAACCTAGGTGTGCACGGAGATAAATCAAATTTATATACAAGATAGTTTCCCATATAATTATCACAGTTCCTGGTACCAGATCGACTACTACCTGATAAATACTGACAATGGGTAATAGCCCAAGGTGCTATATCAATCGGTGCTATAGGTGCTATACAGGGCCGGACTGGCCGTAGCGAGCACCGAGCAATCCCCCGGTGCGCCAGACGGGTGGGGGGCCGGTTTGGGGCCCCTGGGGGGCATTTTTGCAACATAGCTGCAAAATCGGCCCTGTAACAAAATTGGCCGAAAACCGGCCCTGGCACAGAGCTTGGCGGCACCCACAATGCCCCCCCCCCCTCCCCGCCGTGGGGCGGGGCCGGCCGAGCACTTTGCCAGGGCCGGTTCTGGTTCCCAGTCCGGCCCTGGTGCTATATCAATCTGTAACTCTGCACGCTATGACAAGTATAGGGCACATGTTTATTCAGCTTCACTTGCAAGTGATACTTTTCGATATTTTATTATACTTGAACTTTATGAATGACCGGTACAACAATACATAACTGCCATGTGGCATACTGAGAGTATGGGACATAGAAATATATTAATGTTCTTTCTTTTCTATTAAAAGCTGGAAGAAAATGGGTAATTGATGGAACTTTATTTTGATATGTGATATTCTTGAACCAATAATGAGAATATGCTGTCTGTAAGACAGACACCTAACATAGAAAACATTAGGATAATAATAGACACTATTCAAAAACATAGAAAGCGTTTAGTAAGGTTCCGTTCACCCCCAGCAGTCGGTAAATAGTTCAATGAAAATATAAAACTGTCAATGTGTTCACCACTAGCCCATTTCATGTTATAGGTACATATCTTTCAATATATGCTAATTTTGTGGCAATGACATAAACACTGCCCATAGGCACATATGTTTATTATTGTAGATCGGCTCCTTGCGAATACTATACCCAGGTGTTTTAAACCTTCCCAAGACAAAACAGTAAAAAATACGATATCAAGATACCTTCAGACACAGTTTAAAACTAGGTAACATCAATTAAGGAATTTCGCTTTCAAAGGGTCTCAGTATATAATATACCTAATAAACACTAGACAATTCTGATATTACAGGTTGCAGATGGAGCTACCACAACCTCATAATATGGAGGAAAAGCATTGATTGAAGCTTCTTAATACCTGGTTTTCAACACTCTATGTCTAAAATAGAAGAATACATCATTTAAGGGTAAGCTGGTCTCATCCAGTGTTCAGTCACTAGCGACAGGAATAGATAAAATCAAAAATAGAAACTAATTTCCATCATATTTTTCCTTGTCTGCAGAATAATTTTTGTTCTTAATAACCGCTTGGACTTCTCAATACCCTTGAGGATTAAAAATCCCTCCAGCTCTTTGAGAGACATGTAGGTTTTTAAATTTAAATTTAAATCCTCTCTTCCATCTAAATTGGTGTAGGTATCTTCAACTTATCATGTTTCCTAATGTCCTCATTAATAGGACATTTTCCTTACGGTTGCTATCTGCACAGCATCTTGGTGATCCTTTAATACTTTCTGAGCTAAACCCCATCACATTTTCTTTGCTTTTCAACAAGGGAGCTGGTGGCTCAGGAGTGATGAGTGTCTGTTAAACTTAACACACACTATTTATGGCATATTATTACATGTGTTGAAAGAAAATGACTGTGTTTTTTAATTTATGTAGCATAGAACATTCCCCTCATGCATAATATTGTATAATTACAGATAGACCCCCAGACCACTACACAGATGAAAAATGTACTTCTTTGGTCCTGAAGAAAGTGATACAAAATTGTTTTCAACGAAACGTACGTAGGCCAGTGAACGCATCTGAGAGCCTTACTCAACCAACCAAGCCAAAAGAAGAACTAGCCATAATTAAACTGATGGACTTGTGTTTGTTAAAATTGTTGAACTTGATGACTAAGTCAAACAGAAATAGCGAGTAGGACTCCTATTCAGATGGTTTTTTTAAAAAAAATTATTTAATAATTTTCTTCAATAAATCCAAATCAGTTCAAACAAAAACAGAAATCCATAGTAACTCTGAGGTACCCTCACCCGCCACCCACACACGAGGGAACACAATTGGTGCAAATGTCAGAAATGAAAAATAAGGCACAGTGATGAAGATTGAAACAAAGCGAAGTTTACATAGCAGAATACTAGGCACGCTAATATTTTATCTTCATTCATTCAAATAAGACCAGTTCAGCAAAGGAGCTCAAATAGCCAGTCCTTTCATTCTCAGTTTACGGCCTAATCTAGCATATATGGCTTTTTCAAATCTGAAAATTGACAAGAACCTTCCCAACCGTAGTTGTCCCGTCGGAGGAATAGGGTCAAGCCAATGCATAGCTATACACAGCCTGAAAACTGTACAGACAACAAATAAAAAGATGTAATTTTGATTCCGAGGATGAGCATCACCTACCCCCAATACAATCAATTTAGGTGTAAGATCAATTTCTGTGCCAAGAATCCTTGCTAAATAGCCTTTAACGCTGTTTATCAAAGTATCAAGTGTCGGACATGTCGCAAACATGTGGACGACATCTGCTGCTGGTTGTTGGCAGCGGGGGCAAGTAGACCCATCTACCCTACCCCATTTAGCAATCTTCAAAGGTGTTATATATAAATTAAATCACGTTTTATAATACTGAAGTTGTAAATTTGTTGCCATAAATGATGTCTGCGCTATGAGTAATGAGTCCTCAGCATCCCCTGTATTCAGCTCTAATGAATTTTGCCACCGGTCCACATGTTTAGTAAGGTCATCAGGCACTAAATCAGGGAGAAGTTTATAAAGCCCCCCCCAATGAACATGAATCTTTAATTAGTAGCTCCATTACCGGTACTTTAAAAAAACTAGAGGTTCCTCCAAGTTTTTTAGCTAATAAATCTCTTACTTGGAGATATTTAAAAAAAAATCCATTATCCAGCCCATATTTATCCCTAATATCAAACAGAAGCAAATCACACCCACATAAAATATCTCTGATTGGTTGAATTCCATTATCATACCATTGCTTCATATATCCATCATTAAAAACATAGGGCGAGGTTATAGGGGTGTATGCATTATATCGGCCCAGTCCCAGCCTCTTCCGGACCGCGGTCCAAACTTTAAATGCACAAATTAAGGTTTCAAACCTCACCCGCTTGTAATAATTGAAGTCGATATTTCGTAGCAGACACCCCTTAGCTTCAGTACCCAAAATCATTTCAAAAACAGGGACAGAGGACCTATCTCTTATAGCCTCATTCTTTTCATTAGGCAATATCTCCATATTCTGCAACATCGTAGCCCAATGATATCATTGAAGGTTAGGTTCAGCCCACCCGCCCCTTTCTCTGGGTAGCGTTAACAGTCTGAAGGCTCTGCGAGGGCGGCAATTGGCCCAAATAAATCTAGAAAACAGTTGGTTCATTAATTTGAGCCAAGAGCTACTAACTGACAAAGGAATGGCCCTAAAAAAATATAATATCTTTGGAAAAAAAATCATTTTAATAATATTGCATCTGCCCATGAGAGTAAACTTCAAATTTTCTAGACGAGCAAACTCCGTTTTAAATTAACTGATTAGAGGGTTTAAATTATTATCCATAATTTGAATCCCCAAATACACCACCGTTTTGAACCACACGTGTATCGTTTACCTAAGAAACATTCCTATTCAAAATATTTTATTTTGATTTAATCGATAAGCGGAAAGTTTCCCATAGACCTCAGTTGCTTTTTCAATTTCTTTTACCGCAATCTTGGGATTAGAAGTGACTATGGCTAAGTCATCGGCATAGGTCAATATTGTCGTGTAGCCCCTAATACACTGCACACCCTCAATCGAATGGTTAGCTTCTATCTTCCTAATCAAAGGGTCTATATAGAACGCAAACAGTAAGGGTGAGCAGATCAACCCTGGCGGGTCCCACTGCTGATGGCAATAGGTTCCATCATCTCACCCATAATAGATATACGAGCTATGGGGCTACGATACATTGATTTTAATGCGGAGATACATTTTTCCCCTAATCCTCTATCCTTGAGCGTTGCCCATAAAAACGGCCAGGAGACTCTATCTAACGCCTTCTCTGAATCTAGCAGAATAAGTCCGATCGGGTCTCCTGTGATGCCAGCTGCGTCTAATAAGGTGATAACGCGCTGAATATGTTCTATCGTACTTCGTCCTGGCACAAATCCATGGTGAACAGGTGACAATCATTGCTTGATTATAGCTGCCAAGCGGGTTGCCAGTATCTTTGCATATATTTTAATGTCGCTGTTTATCAGAGTAATAGGCCGGTAGGACCCCATTTCTTCCGGTGGCCTTCCTTTTTTAGGGAATATGGCTATATTGGCTGCTTCCTAGGATTTCAGGACCCTCAACTCGTTCTGGGCATTCAAAAAAACTTGTTTCATAATTTCTAGCAATGATGAAGCAAAAGTCTTATAAAATTCTCCCGGTATTGAGTCCGGGCCAGCTGCCTTACACCCAGACAGTGAGCTAATGGCATCCTGAATTTCTTCTGTTGATATAGGAGTTTCTAAAGCTGTTTGCTCCTCTTGAGTAAGTTTCTCCCTTAACCCCTTGGCTGCGGCGGTAATTCTGCCGCAGCGCTAGGGGGGAGAGGGGGGCCACGCGGCTCCGGCATGCTCGTGACGGAACCACTCCGTCACGAGCCTCAGGCGCGCTGTGCTTGTGACGGAGTGGTTCCGTCACGGCCCCGCCCGCTCAGGTGCGAAATCGCTGCCGTGCAGGCGTGGCAGCCGGGCCATGACGGAACCACTCCGTCATTAGCACAGCCCGTCCGTGGCTGGTGAAGGAGTGGTTCTGTCACCAGCATGCAAAGGTTTAAAAAGCTATCCAGATATTTATCAATTGCTTCATCACAGATATCGATGTCCTCTTGATAAAGGTCCTGATAATACCCTTGAAAAGCCGCCCTGTAACCGGGAGGGGTGGCCCCCGCCCCCTGTAACCCGGAGTGAGCCCTTAAATTGTGACCCCCCCCTCTTGTTTCCGCAGGTATCCGAGACCCCGAGTTGGAACCGAGTTGAGGAGAGGTACAGCTGTGACGAGGAGGACATGGAACACGGACCCTTTAACTGGCCACGAGCGAGTAACGAGGAGGAGGAGCCAGCCATCACCTTAAAAGATGCCCAGCTGCAGGACCAGGTGTGTCTTTACACTGGAGGAGCGGTCAGAGCGGATTGGAGTGGAGGCGAGGCGTGGAGCAGAGGAACAGCGTGGAGCGGAGGAGAGGCGTGGAGCAGAGCAGCAGCGTGGAGCGGAGGCGAGACGGGGAGCAGAGGAGAAGACGGCGGCGTGTCCAGGGACGAAAGCGTGGACGCAGAGGAGGAGAGGAAGGAGTGAGTCGAGGAGACCACAACATCGGAGGCGAGATTAGGAACAGAGGTTGGCGTTGCTTCGGAAGCGGGATCGGCTGCGGAGTTCGGAGGTCCTTCGAGAGTGCGACCCAGAGAGCAGGAGGAGGGGAAGTCGGGAGTCTCACCAGCCGAGAAGGAGAAGCCGGGAAGCCGACGCCTTAGGTTCCTACGGAGACCAGCGGGAGCTACAGAGCCAGGAGGCCAACGGATACACGCGTCGCCCAGCCACTCCCCTGGAGGGGCATGGCTAACAGAGGTGCGTAAAAGGGTAGTGGGGTGGGTGCGGCACCAGAGACGGGGAGCACCATAATCCTTAAAAGTAAAACCCCGATGCACGTCCCTCACTGTCCCGATACCAATCTGAGCACTGAGTGAACCCTCACCCCCTATCCTGACACTGAAGGTTGTGCCGTCCACTGTACTTATACCTCCTCTGTTTTTTCATTCCCTTCGGTGGAGCCTGGGCCAAGACGGATCCCGAAGAGAGAGGAAGGCCGAGCCCGACAAGGCGTAGAGAGGAGGGAGTAATCAGCAAGAGTTGGCGTGAAAGAAGCCGCTCTCCTCGACGTCTTCACATCAGGCAGACCTGTACAGAGAGACTGTTCAGTTCAATAAAGCTCAGTTTGAACCCTACAAAGACTCGTCTTTTGCCTATCCCCATATAGCCTGTCACACACCCGTATTTCGCCAGGACCAACCACCAACCCTTTCCCTGGACTTTTTTTAGCTACGATATTTCCCTGAATGGTGCGTTGTCGAGTACGCATAGCCAATACCTGGCCCACTTTTTCCCCGCATTCATATAACCTAGAGAGCCAAGTAGTATATTTCCCTGCCGCTTTAGTTGCTGAAGCTTCTGTAATAACAGATTTAAAGACAGCTACCCTATTTTGAGCCTGTTCAATATCCTGATTGCTGGAGATAGCTTGGATCAGTCGGGTTTCCGCCACATTTAATTTCGGATACTGCTCTTGTAGAAATTGTTTCTCTTTAGATTGTGCGGCCCAACCAAACCTAGTTGTTTCCCCTCTGATCCCGGCTATCAATGTATCCCATATAATCTCAACCGATGCACTTCCTATGTTTTCTTCTGAAAATTGTGGAACCCATTTATTCATATGATGGTGGTATTCTTTGTCATAGATTGATGCACTATTAAATGTCCAGCGAGAAATAGAAGATTTGTTAATCTGAACAAAAATTTCCAAAACTAACGGGTTATGGTCAAACATTACCCGTGGGTATTTCTGAATGCTAGCATTGATTAATAGTTATTGATATATGAAGAAATAATCAAGTCTAGCAGTATCTATCATCATAAATATTCAATTTGGACCAGGCTTCAGAAAGACTGTGGGTATTACACAAGTTTGAAACTGCCTTAAAAACCTTAGGTTTACGTCCTGTATAAGAACTGCCACTGATTGCTCCAGTGTAATTAGTTAAATTCATATTAGCATCCCCACAGCTAATGACGGGAAGGGGCCAACCTACCAATTCCACACTCAGCCATTCAAATAAAGTCAGATCATCTAACACGAATCCGTATATAGAGCATAAAGTTACATCTTGGCCCCCCCATAACACATTGAGTAATAACCCATCTACCATACTGGTCAGATTTGGAATGTAAGAACCTTAAGCCCAGATTCTTCTTTACCATAATAGCCACCCGTCTTGTACGAGACCCTCGAGTAGTAGCTGAGACTAAATGATATCTTTCGAGCTCGCTCCTTCTTATTCATTTCTATGGGCCTGGAGGACCATAGGAATGATTGGGAAGTCATTCTCAATTTGCGATTCGCAATTTGAGAACCGCAACATGAGAATAATTTCAAGGGTGTCATAAGGACACCCTGATGCACCCCTGAAATTAACATGTGTGTGCATATGAAGCACATACATGCCCTAAGGGCATAGATGTGCGCCACATGGCACCTTTACAAATGCCAAAAAGTGCAATTGTAGAAGAAATCGCAAATAACCACCAACTTTAAGTAGGTGGTAATTCGCGATTTCTTAATGAAAAATCGCACAACTTGGGTGCTTGATACATAGTATTTAAGGAATCGCAAATTTTGCGATGCGATTTTACTTATACATCACGTTTTGCGAATTTTTAGTCGCAAACGCTGCTTTTTTGCGAATGGCAGCGTTTGCGACTAAAAAAACGGTTGATACATATGCCTCTAAGTTAGACTGTCACATCTTTGAGCAGGATGAACCTGGTTGGTTTATCTGACCCATACTTTTCGTGGTCTCCTTCAAATTCTGCCAAGGTCCTGGTCTACCTGGACAATTGAATATGTCTGGCACTTTGTGCTTCCTGGTACTATTACTACTTAAAACGTATCTCAATTTTATCCTAATGAAATGTCATTGTGGTGTAATTTTACTTATTACATTTTATTCTATTTTTCTGACTCAGTTTTGAATTTTTATTGTTTTGCAGCTTGACTTTAGTACTGTTTTGGTACAGCATAAATAATTTATACTTTGCACTAAGTAAAGCCTGTCAGCTCTCCGCCACAGCTACCAATGGGCTGAGCCCAGATTAATTTGGTGCCCATAATGGTCCACCCTGGCAAGGGTTGTGATTATTATTTGAGGTAGGTAGTCACCACCCTAACTGATAATCCAATTTCATACAGAAGAGTAGTATTTAGCCAACAGGAATTGTGCTAAACGGACTAATATTGCTAAGCACCTCACTTCAAATTGGGTTGTAGGTGACATTATTTATTTTAAGGGTCAGTAACAAGTGTTACATCTGTGCTGACAGCTTACAAGAGACTGGAAGCGTTCAGGAGAAAGTGGTGCTCTGATCAGTCGGTGTTACAACCACTGGCAGAATATGTGGACTATTTGTTAAAACCTTTTGTCCCTGCAACTAGATCATACACAAAAGATAGCAGAGACGTTATTCTGAAACTGGAAGGAGAGTCATATGATCCACAACAAAATATTCTTATCACGATGGACATAGAAAGCTTATACACGAGCATACCCCAGGCGGAGGCTCTTAAAGTTATAGGTGAAACCCTAGAAAATCGTGTATGTCCCCATCAGGTCCCAACACATTTATTATGTAATCTGCTAGGATTGCACTGGAAGAAAATTATTTCATATTTATTACCGATTTTTATGTCCAAGTGAAAGGAGTGGCCATGGGTGCAATTTTTGCCCCAGATATTGCTAATCTCTTTGTGGCCGCTTTTGAATGAAAGGGTTATATATAATAACAATCCCTTTATCCTTCACCTGAAGAAATATTTACACTACATTGACGACGTCTGTATAGTCTGGGAAGGTTCACATGAAGAACTACAGAATTTTCATTCATGGTTAAATCAACAGGATCAGAATTTGCAGTTTACACTGGAAAGTAATGAACACTATTAGTTTTTTAGACCTTAGAAGCAAAAATGACGAGGGCATGCTGTCTATGAGTTTGTACACAAAACCTACCTATAGGAACACGCTATTGATATATAATAGCCATCATCCTCGTAATTTGAGGGATGATCTCCCTTTTGGACAGTTTTTGCGTATCAAACGCAACTGTACCAAAAGGGAGGATTATTTTAAAGAAGCAAAAATTCTACAGTGTAAACTAACTATGCGAAACTACCCATATAGACTTGTCAAACATGCAATGAAGCGGGCATGGTAATATGACCGTCAGGCATTGCTTTGTAAAGATGAGCAACAACGATTATGTGAAAGCACAGTACAACCTGTAACATTTGTAATGACTTTTGGGACAGAATCCAATTGTATTAAGAACATAATCAGACGAAATTGGCACCTCATTAAGAAGGTAGAGCCCCAGTTAAAAACATCATGTTTGACCTTTGAAGGGAGCTGGAATCTTGCGTGATCACTTGGTCCGGACTTATAATGAACAGATGCCATCAACTATACAAAACATGTGGGGTTTAATGCCAGGGATAGGTCATTACCCTTGCGGTAATTGTGCAGCATGTGCAACAACTAATGTATTGAAGAGCTATAATCTGAATGGTAGAGAATGGAAACTGCGACAACATTCGAACTGTTTAACTAAGAATGTAATATACTGTATAAAATGCCCGTGTCATCTAACATATATTGGCAAGACTACTCAAGAAGTCAAAAAATGCGTTATGTAACATCAGTCCCGCATACGCTGTAATGTCATCACGGCTCCCTTAGTTGAATATTACCAAAAAGAGTCGCATAATGCATCTGATATGAGTTGGTTTGTACTGGAAGTAGTAAAAAACTCAAAAAGGCGATAGAATGTCGATCGACTGCTCACACTGAAAGCGAACAAGTGGATTTGGACCGGTAATACAGTGGAAAAGGATTAAATTCCTTTATTGAGTGGCATACTTTAGCGACCCTATAGAGGATTCTATAAAGGGATATAGTTTCACTGGAATATGACTAAATTCTTTAGTCATGTAAATGATACGATAGTTTTTAACTATTGTGACAGGTTGGTCCTAGAGGGGTCTTTTATCTTCCCCTACCAGATCGATATAGATTGGAACTCTGGAAAGCAGGTTAACGTTTGAATATCTATATACATCGAACCAACTACTCTGCAGAGGCTTTATTATTAAAAAGAGGTTTTTGGCAAAAGAGGGGAAAAGAGTATTGTATCTTTGCGACCTAATGTGCAGGTTTATCGTTATATGTATATGGGGTTTGATAGATATGTTAAACGTGTGCCCCCTCTTCTTTCTGAATTCCTTTTGAAATCTAGAGCACCTAAATCCAGAGCAAGTGTCTTTTATTATCACACTGAGAAATTGACATTGAACTCGTGGTTATGTTTAACTTTCAGAACACTGCAATATATGCCTGATACCCACTAGAATTTGGACTTTTAGCTACACTTTTCAACCTATCTACCTTTTGGTTTCGTTCTTTTCGTTTTGTAAATATCTTCCAGTCGTCTAAAAGTATGGCTTTTAAGCATTTTTTTGTCATTTTAAAGATGGCCGCCACACTGGGTATTCAATGATGTCATGACGCGGCACCTTTTTGGATGCACTGGGATTCACGCTTTGTACTCGATCGATTGAGTCGGGCGTGAGAGGACCAAGTTTATTGCTGGTTCCGCTTTTAAAGTAAGTTTCATGGGGTTACGCTTAACTATTTTTTTGAGGTTCTCTCATTTATGGGCTGGCCTCGCTAATATTTAGCCTCGTGTATTACTTTTAGGTGATTATATGCTGTACAAAAAAAAGGATTTGCAAATATAAAGCTCTGTACCGGCACTTTTTGGTGACTAGGGGTGTTTTCTAGTGTGTCATGAGGACATTGGGCTAATGAGACATACTGTTTTGTTTCATGTTTTATAGGAAATTGTATGTCGCATTCATTGGAAGAAATGTAAGTATTGTATATGAGGAGTTTGAATAGATATACTCACATTTAGAATTTCATATAGAGCAGCCTTAAGTAATAGATGGACTTTTTATGTTTTATCAGACGAATTAAAGTGAAGAACTGTGAAGGATAGTCCCCTTGGGACATTCCTTGGAGATATTGTGATAAAGTGAGTAGGCTCTTCCTGGTAGCTAGTCTTTTCAAAACGTTGACACTGAGGTTTTCATGGGTGATTAAAAGGATTTTGTGGTACACATATGAGAGGTGACATGTCTTAGGCCTTCACCGGGATTACACGTGTTTTATGGACCACTGTTGTTGTCTTGAGTGTGGAGGAGCTGATACCTTTTTGTATATACAGGGGTTTTTGTGTATGTAAATTTTGTATTATATTAGATTTGGATGTGCAACAATTACCGTCCTGATGATGGTCTCTGGGATCTTGTAGACCGACGTGGGACCGAAACGTCGACGAAAGAACATCGTTTTGCTTGTATTGATACACTGATTACGCAGAACATAAATTATATGTAATGTTTTGTTTGACCTCGTTCAATATGGTGTTTTGTTTTCCATATGATTTGTAAGAAAAAGGTGTTCAAAATAATACAGTCAAATGAATGCTAAATACCAGTAGTATGTCTGTTGCCAGTCTTGAAATTCATTTTTGAAAAAAACGTTTGGAATTAAATAACCATCGGTATAAACCTGGTGTTTACTAAAGTTCTCCCTGTATGGATACATTAATGATCACTATTGAGACAAGATTGTGAATGATAAATGATGCTGAATGATTCCCCTATGGACAACTATAATCTGTGATCGACTATACCCAGTCCCTAGGGGACTATCGGGTTGCCCTATCCTGTTTTAAACTGATCAATGAGTCAGGCAGCATGTTGCTGAAAGTCACGCTGTGCATGTGGTTAAGTGTCCTTCCCGCATGGTAGTCACCTGTAAGGGTGTTCTAATCAATCAATGACATTTATAGAGCGCACTACATACCCGTAGGGTCTCAAGGCGCTGGGGTGGGGGGGTGCCACTACTGCTCGAACAGCCAGGTCTTCAGCTTCTTCCTGAAGGAGAGGTGGTCTTGGGTCAGGCGCAGGTCGGTCGGGAGGGAGTTCCAGGTCTTGGCGGCCAGGTAGGAGAAGGACCTTCCTCCTGTAGTCGCTCTTCGGATGCGGGGGACGGCGGCGAGGGCGTGGTTGGCTGATCGGAGGTGGCGTTTGGGAGCGTAGAAGTTGATTCGGCTGTTGAGGTAGCTCGGGCCTTGGTCGTGTAGGGCTTTGTGTGCGTGGGTGAGGAGGCGGAAGGTGATTCTTTTGTTGACGGGGAGCCAGTGTAGGTCTCTCAGATGTCCGGAGATGTGGCTGGTTCGTGGGATGTCGAGGATGAGTCTGGCTGAGGCGTTCTGGATCCGCTGGAGACTCTTCTGGAGCTTGGCGGTGGTACCGGCGTAGAGGGCGTTTCCGTAGTCCAGTCGGCTAGTGACGAGGGCCTGGGTGACGGTCTTCCTGGTCTCGGTGGGGATCCACCAGAAGATCTTCCGTAGCATGCGTAGGATGTTGAAGCACGCCGAGGAGACGTTGTTGACTTGCCTGGTCATGGAGAGGGAGGAGTCCAGGATGAAGCCCAGGTTGCATGCATGGTCTGTCGGTTTGGGTGCGGTGTCCAGGGCGGGAGGCCAGCAAGAGTCGTCCCAGGCGGAGGGTGAAGAGCCCAGGATGAGGACCTCCGTCTTGTCTGAGTTCAGTTTCAGGCGGCTGGTCGTCATCCACTCGGCTACCTCTTTCATCCCTTCGTGCAGGTTGGCTCTGGCGGCGGCGGGGTCGTTGGTCAGGGAGAGGATCAGCTGGGTGTCGTCGGCGTAGGAGATTATGCTGAGGTTGTGTTGGCGTGCGATGGCCGCGAGGGGGCTCATGTAGACGTTGAAGAGGGTGGGGCTCAGTGAGGAACCTTGAGGGACGCCACAGATGACTTCGGTGGCCTCTGACTTGTACGATGGTAGGCGGACTCTCTGTGTTCTTCCGTCGAGGAAGGAGATGATCCATTCCAGCGCCTTGTCCCGGATTCCGACGTTGCTGAGACGTTGCACTAGGGTGCGGTGGCAGACAGTGTCGAAGGCCGCGGAGAGGTCTAGGAGGATGAGGGCCGCTGTTTCTCCGTTGTCCATCAGGGCTCCGATGTCGTCGGTGGCGGCGATGAGGGCGGTCTCGGTGCTGTGGTTGGCTCGGAAGCCAGACTGTGAGGGGTCGAGGGATCCATTCGTCTCGAGGAAGGCGGCCATCTGCTTGTTGACGGTCTTCTCGATGACTTTGGCTGGAAACGGGAGGAGCGAGATGGGGCGGTAATCTTGAGTTCGGTGGGGTCCGCTGTGGGTTTCTCGAGTAGAGCGCTGAGTTCGGCGTGCTTCCAGCTCTCAGGGAAGGTGGCGGTGTCGAAGGATGTGTTGATGATGTCTCGCAGGTGGGGTGCGATGACAGCGTCGGCCTTGTTGAAGACGTGGTGAGGGCAGGGGTCGGTCGGTGATCCGGAGTGGATGGAGTTCATCGTGCGGATGGTGTCTTCGGTGCTGATCGGGTTCCAGGCGTGGAGGGTGGTGGTGGGGGGTGGTTGTTCGGTCTTGGTGTGCGTTGGTTGGTTGTTGAAGCTGTTGTGTATGTCCGCGATCTTGTTGTGGAAGTATGAGGCAAGGGCGTTGCAGAGGTCTTGCGATGGGGTGATGTCGTTGTTTCCTGCGCTGGGGTTGGATAGCTCTTTCACGATGTTGAAGAGTTCCTTGCAGTTGTGTGCGTTGTTGTCCAGCCGGTCCTTGAATGCAGTTTTCTTGGCGGCGCGGATCAGCTGGTGGTGCTTCCGGGTGGCCAGCTTGAAGGTGGTCCTGTTGTCCGGTGTAGGTTCCCTTCTCCAGACTTTCTCGAGGGCTCGGCAGTTCTTCTTGGAGCTCTTGAGTTCGTCGGTGAACCACTGGGCTTTCTTGCTGCCGGGTCTGCTGGGCGGGGTCCTCAGCGGGGCGAGCTCGTCCGCGCAGTTGCTGATCCACTTCGTGAGGTTGTCGGCGGACTGGCTGGGGTTCGCTGAGCTGGCAGGAGGGTGCTGGCTCAGGGAGGTGGTGAGCTGGTCTGCTGTGATCTTGTTCCAGCTTCTGCGGGCAGCCTGTTGCTGGTGGTGTTGGGTCGTCGTTCTCTTGAAGGTGAAGTGGACGCAGCTGTGGTCCGTCCATTGAAGCTCTGTGGCGTGGCTGAAGTCGATGTCTGTGCTGGATGAGAAGACTGCGTCGAGTGTGTGTCCGGCGAGGTGGGTGGGGGTGAACACCAGCTGCTTGAGTCCAAGATTGGCGAGGTTGTCGAGCAGGGTGCTGGTGTTGCGGTCGTTGTTGTTCTCCAGGTGGAAGTTGAGGTCCCCCAGGAGGATGTAGTCAGCGGAGGGGAGGGCATGCGGGCTGACGAAGTCGGCGATGTCCTCGCTGAATTGTGTGCGCGGTCCCGGAGGTCGGTAGATCAGGGTGCCTCTGAGGGTGGTGTTCGGGTCGGTGTGGATCTGGAAATGCAGGTGTTCGGCGGTGGTCAGGGTGTTGTCGGTGCTGGTCGTGAGACGGATGGTGTTCCTGTGGATGATGGCGATGCCTCCTCCCATCTGGTTGGCGGTGCGATCCCTCCGGGTGATCTTGTAGCCCTCTGGGATGGCGATGGCGATGTCGGGAGCTGAAGAGGCGTTCATCCAGGTCTCCGTGAGGAAGGCAACGTCAGGGGCTGTGGTGTCGAGGAGGTTCCAGAGTTCGATGGCGTGTCTGTGGACGGAGCGGGTGTTGAGCAGGATGCACTTGAGGTGGGTGCTGCTGGTGTTCGACTTGGCGGGTGCTGGTGCGAGGCAGGTCCGGATGCAGGTGAACTTGCAGGCGTGGCAGCTGAAGGGTCCGTGGGTGCGTCGTGGTGTGGCTTGGTGGCATCCTGGGAATCGGCCGGTGTTGAGTGCGATGAGGGTGGCGGCGGAGTACGTCAGGCGGGTCGGTCGGGGTCTTCGTGGGCCAGGGGTCCTGGCGCTGGGCGCGATCCGGTCGCGGACGGGCGCAGACGGGCTTACCTTTGGCGCGCCTTCGGCGCACAATCGGCGCACCCGCTGCGCGTGACCGCTGCGCGTTCGCACGGTCGCCATATATGGCGAAGTGCGCGGGTGGGCGGAGCAGCTGGGAGGCGGGAGCGGGGAGGGAACAGAAGGAAAAAAGGGGCGGGGTCAGCGGAGATGGCGGGAAGCGGGGAGCGGGGAGGGAAGACGGAGGGCGGGTAAAAACGGGCAATACGCCGGAAAAACAACAGTTAAGGCATACACAAATGCATACAAATACAATTCCACAATGACAACTAGCAACAGTACAAACAGCACCAGGGGCACAGGGGGAAGAGCGCTAAACACGGACCACGCCGCTCGAAGGAGGGGGCGTGGTCACGAAGCGGCAGTCGGGCAGCGAGGCACACTGGAGGGGGAGGCACACGCAGCAGCTGGTGCCCGTGCGGCGTAGGAGTGTCCTAGGGCTAGGACACACTCACCTGCGTCGCACGGTCGCCATATATGGCCAAGTGCGCGGGTGGGCGGAGCAGCTGGGAGGCGGGAGCGGGGAGGGAACAGAAGGAAAAAAGGGGCGGGGTCAGCGGAGATGGCGGGGAGCGGGGAGGGAAGCATTAGGTGAGAAGAGTGGTATTAAGCCTTATAAACTGCCCTATCCAGAGGTTCCCAGTCCAAAATTAAGTATTATCCTGCGATGTGAGTGCCTGTTGGAATCATATATAAGGAGGCATTCACGACATTGCAGTGCATATGTTCCCTTATTTTGCTTTGCATCCCTCGCCCACTTGGTACTATTTTTGTCCTTGATTTTTGTAGTTAGAAGCTCAACTGGATCCAATTATGGATATTCATTCTTGGCTCTTTCCTCTTCCCTGATGTCAGGAGTAGTTTGTTAACTTTAACTTTTATATTAATCTTCCTTTTCAATCAAGAGCTACACTATTGCCAAGCAGGTGAAGTTTTTGTTAAAATCTTTTATAGCTTTTTTGCTCCAACTGGGACCCTTGTAAGAAGGCACTTGACACTTTTCACATGTACTATATTAAGTGCAGGGTGGCACTGTGGTTTCTAGGAGGAGAACTTTCTACAAGCAATCAAGAAGGAAACTCAACAGACCTTCTTGGCACCCAATCCTTGACACAACTCTTATTTAAGATGGCTGGCTGTTAGTTCTTTTGGAAGACAGGCCATGAACCAGTGGGGCAAATAAAAACATGGTGCTGTCACAGGAAGAGAACGCCGCCAGCTCTGGGCTGCAAAAAAAGTTACAATAGCACTGCAAACATTACAGGAAACGGCACATTGGCTGCATAAAAACTAAAAAAACAAAGGGCAAACTATATTACCAATAAAACAAAGACAACATAGAAGTTAAATATTCAAATCACATTTACATACCAAGCATATTGAGATTCGAGAAAGTGGCCCAAATATTGTTGGGGGACAGACCCCTAAATTGTGATCTAGAAATAGTTTTTATGTACTACGGAAAATGAGTGTCTATATTTTTTGTACATTTGTTTCGTCACTGGCAATTTTGCAAAACAGAAGAAAGATGTAAAATGCAGCTACCGGTAAATACAATGAATAGCTACGTACCATTTATTCAAGGCAAACATGTTCTCGTGTTAGCAAAACAGCTCAGTGGCTGGGCAGCTAATTCCGAGTTTATAAAGTACTGTTTTTTTTTAATTCAAGTTCTTGGGAGGTGAAACGTTATTTTAAATGATACCACTGCAGAGCGTGAGACTCCCAACAACGGAATTATAGCGTGAGAGGCAATTTTTCTTAAAGAAGGCTGAGCTCAAAGGTAATGAAAGTGCTGGCTCCGACGGCTTCAGGAAATGCTTGCGTTCGGTTTATTTAGCTTCTGTCTAAGATTTGTTAACCGGGGATTAGGCGCGCGGCCTCTTGTAATCAGCAGCGCCATTCCACGGGCGGCTATCTGCATGAGGCCCGCGCATCTCGGCATTACAGGCCGCTGACCACCCGGGAGCGC
The DNA here is from genome assembly GCF_964263255.1 of Lissotriton vulgaris. NCBI lineage: Eukaryota > Metazoa > Chordata > Amphibia > Caudata > Salamandridae > Lissotriton > Lissotriton vulgaris. The sequence goes on from NC_141689.1 coordinate 865,159,143, forward strand.
CGAGATGCAATCAGCGGCCTCGCTCCCTCTCTGCACACCACCACCCTGGGATGATTATCTCAGACAGACATTCCAGCGGCGGGAAAAAACACATTCATGCTAACTGTTTCATAGTCGCTTTTAGGCTCTGCACGTCTTTTAATGTGATTAAAACCCAGGTGGCCAAGACATCATATTTTATCTTTCAGGGAAAAAGAAGAGCTACCGGGCACGGTCTTTGGTAAGTGGCCAGATCGAAATACCTCTCCCTCACTGACATGAATACACTGTGGGCGGTGAACCACCCTCCCCTGAGCTGGTTTCTGCTAGGCACCGAGTGAGGGTGACAGAGACTGTGAGAGGGAACCATTTAGTTTCCCTCGCAAAGTTAATGTCCCTCTGTGGAAAAGTCACAGCAAAGTTTTACCTTAAGACTCGGTTTACAGATGTGTGGAAATACCACGATATTCACTTGCCTTCCATGTATTTTCTATCAGCCTTTTGCTATTTTGTGATGGGGTACATGAGCAAATATTACCAACTTTTTGTAAATATCTTCAAATCCTGTTGAACTCCAGAAGTAGTACCCTGTCCCAAAATAATCACCATATTTGTATATTATTGGAATTGCCCCATACCATAAGCGTCCCAACTAACCATTATATGGTGTAACATTGTAAATATACTCCTTGTTGCAGAACAGTTTGAGTTGAGTTATAACTTTTTGTAGATTTCAAATGCCACAAAAGCAGAAATACCTAAATCAATAAAAAACAAGAATGTATACAGTACATAGGTTTTGAACCTAAATCCAAGGCTCTTCTGGAGGCGGAATGCTGTCTGTTAGTAATTACTGGTGAGGCAGGGTCAGCCATCATCTTACATTAGGAGGCACAAGTGAAAAACAATGTTCTTCTCTGTGAAGCGACAAACGTGCACAGTTACTTTCATTATCCAACATTGTGAAGTTGTAGCTGAGGACAATTTTATTCAGATTTTACTCTTGCCTCCCACTAAAAAATATAAGGCACATACACATTTGGTTCCTCGTGATGTGACATATTGCAGAAAACGGAAACCAAATGGACCATTGTGGGCAGTTGGCATGGTAGAAAGCATCAAATTAAAGATCCTGAGTAAAGCAGCTATAGTTGTGATTTAATTTTCATTAGTCCTGTTAATGTTAAAAGATTGTCAAAGTCAAAGAAATATCCCTGGACTCCCTCCTAGGTATACACATTCACTCTACTCTAACGTGATCACACTTCATTCACTCAGCGTGTCCCATGGGGTACTCATTAGATATAGTTACCAAACTAAAATGTAACGTTTATAGTCTTTTTATTAAAAATCATACAAAATTCTCCTTTGTAATAGGAGACAAGTTTATATTTAAAATTTCAGAAAAAAATATATTATTCTGAAAACATTGAACATGGAGATATCTCATACAGTGCAATAAAATAGATTAAATAAAATACAGTCACGATCCTAATTGAACATCAACATTACACAAAAATATAAAAGCATGTGACATAGTCTAATCATAGAACATAATAGCATCATACATAATCAGATACAAAAAGAAAAGCAGAAGAAACCCCCTCGTCTCAATTGATCAGATGATATTGCAACAGGTTAATCAGATCCAATAGCCTTCCCACAAATTCTCTGCAGATGCATTAGGGATTGGATGCTTTTAATAATAGAGACCGCACAAAGCACCATTCTCATAGAAAAGAGAGAAATAGAAGAACTAGAAGAAACTCTTACTGACACAAATGCAGTGGAGTATGCTAAAAAAAAGATAGAAGACATAAATCAGGATATGAATGGATACTGTGAATATCTAATGAATAGAAAAACCCAACAACTTAGGAAGGATATCAATAGGTTCAGTCAGGAGGTAATATATCCCTTCCTTAAGAAGGACTATTATACAGAAAAACCAGAGCAAAGCAGGGAGAGAGGGCCAAGGGTAAGGTTCCAACAAAGAAGACCCAAACACGTGAACTTTTCAGGCTCATCTGAGAGTAGTGGGGGGGAAGAAGAAGTACCACAGAGAGAGGAACCAACTTATAACCACCCAAGCAGAGAATATGAGGATGTTTTAGACCAGTGCCCACAAAGACCCCAAAGGGGATTCTCAAACAGGGGAAGGGGTTCCTACACAAGAAAACCGATGATGAGAGAGCAGGACCTGGATTATCAAAACAACCAGGCCCCTCAAGAGTACAAGAGAACAAGGAACAAGGTATACTGGATATAGGGACCACACCTATAATAAACCTATCCAGCAGAAATCTGACTGATATAGAGGAGCAGGTGTTAAAGATGGGATTTAGTTTTGTCCCCACGGCAGACATCAATAAATTCCAATTGGAAAAAGATTTAAGAGCATTCTTCAGGAAAATCAGGCTCCGTAGGTTTTTTGAAAACAGGCCAGAGAGTGATCCTCCAATAAATTCGGGGTTGAGGGCCAAATCCACCTTTACATCCAGCATAGGGATGGTAGACAAGAACATTGAGATATTTGAATGCATAGTAAAAATGGAAATTGGGAAACTGTTAGAGAAGAAACATTACCTAACACATAATATCTCCAAAGGACAGAAGAAAGCGTTAGAATCCCTCGCCAGAGACACCCAAATAACTATTAAACCCGCAGACAGGGGGGGGGGGGGGATTATGGTACTGGATACGGAGGACTATGACCGGAGAGTATTGTCTCTTCTAACTAATAAACATCATTACACTAAGATATCCCAAACTAACCTAGTCGCTTTGAAAAGGGAGGTAGAAAGATTCTTGTCTACCGCTAGAACAAATGGTGACATTAGTGATGAAGAGTTTAAGTTCTTGTTTAATGATAGTCCCAAAACACCGGCATTCTATGGACATACTAAAGTTCACAAGGGCCTGGAGGATCCACCCTTAAGACCAATAGTGGCCTCAATTGACTCACTATGAGAGCCTCTCAGCAAATATGCTGATAGGTTTCTAAAGCCCCTAGTGCAGCAACAGAAAATCCTACATAAAGGACACCTCGGATATGATAATTAGAGTAGAGGGTCAGCGGTTTGAAGAAGATAGGGAGTACATGGTGACTCTCGATGTAGAGTCACTCTACACCAATATACCCCAAAAAGACACCATAGAGGTAGTAAGGGCTCTTCTAGAACATACTGAGATCATGAGCGCAAGCAAAGAGTTTATAGTTCAGTGTGTGTCCATGGTGCTACTGAACAATATTTTTCTTTTTAAATAAGATTTGTATATTCAACGTAAGGTCACCAGTATGGGCGCAACTTGCGCACCGAGTCTAGCCTGTATCTATGTCAGCACATTTGAAGAAAAACATATTTATAACGAGATCAGTCCCTGTGAAAATATCCGCAACTGGGTGAGATTTATAGATGACATTTTTTTCATCTGGTCAGGGACGGAAGAGGAACTGATGGAATTCCTCTCATGGATTAACCTTGGGGATGATAACTTAAAAATTACGGCAACATACAGTAATAAAAAAGTGGACTTTTTAGACATCAGCATTAAAAGTGAAAACAACTAGTTGGGGGTTGAACTCATCAGAAAAGAGACTGACGCAACACAGTTCTTCACTGCAAGAGTTACCACCCCAGAAGCCAAAAAAGACAACATACCTTTCAGAGAATTTCTCCGGTTGAGAAGGAATTGCACTTCATTAAACGATTTTTATAAACATGCGAAAGAAACCAAACAGAAATTTAGAGAGAGGGGCTACCCCAAAAAATTAATAAATCATTCCCTCAAAAGAGCACATTATTATAACAGAGATAGCCTTCTAGAGAAAAAAGAGAGCAACCCAACCATGGACAAAATTGTCATGGTTAGCCAATTTTCTGGGATAGCCAACCAGATACAAAATGTGATAAATCACAACTGGAAAAGGCCTGGAGGATCCACCCTTAAGACCAATAGTGGCCTCAATTGACTCACTATGAGAGCCTCTCAGCAAATATGCTGATAGGTTTCTAAAGCCCCTAGTGCAGCAACAGAAAATCCTACATAAAGGACACCTCGGATATGATAATTAGAGTAGAGGGTCAGCGGTTTGAAGAAGATAGGGAGTACATGGTGACTCTCGATGTAGAGTCACTCTACACCAATATACCCCAAAAAGACACCATAGAGGTAGTAAGGGCTCTTCTAGAACATACTGAGATCATGAGCGCAAGCAAAGAGTTTATAGTTCAGTGTGTGTCCATGGTGCTACTGAACAATATTTTTCTTTTTAAATAAGATTTGTATATTCAACGTAAGGTCACCAGTATGGGCGCAACTTGCGCACCGAGTCTAGCCTGTATCTATGTCAGCACATTTGAAGAAAAACATATTTATAACGAGATCAGTCCCTGTGAAAATATCCGCAACTGGGTGAGATTTATAGATGACATTTTTTTCATCTGGTCAGGGACGGAAGAGGAACTGATGGAATTCCTCTCATGGATTAACCTTGGGGATGATAACTTAAAAATTACGGCAACATACAGTAATAAAAAAGTGGACTTTTTAGACATCAGCATTAAAAGTGAAAACAACTAGTTGGGGGTTGAACTCATCAGAAAAGAGACTGACGCAACACAGTTCTTCACTGCAAGAGTTACCACCCCAGAAGCCAAAAAAGACAACATACCTTTCAGAGAATTTCTCCGGTTGAGAAGGAATTGCACTTCATTAAACGATTTTTATAAACATGCGAAAGAAACCAAACAGAAATTTAGAGAGAGGGGCTACCCCAAAAAATTAATAAATCATTCCCTCAAAAGAGCACATTATTATAACAGAGATAGCCTTCTAGAGAAAAAAGAGAGCAACCCAACCATGGACAAAATTGTCATGGTTAGCCAATTTTCTGGGATAGCCAACCAGATACAAAATGTGATAAATCACAACTGGAAAATACTAAATGAGGGATCTGAAAATAACCTGCCCCGGCCACTTTATGCTTATAGAAAAAACAAAAATGTACGTTCCACCCTAGTACACACGTACAGGAATGACGAAGTGGAAGGGCAAAAAACCATGACAGGAGAGAAGGCTGCGGGTAACCACAAATGTGGTACTTGCAGTGTATGTGATCAATGTTGGGTCACGAAAGAAGTCTGTCTGAATTCCGTCAAACATAGTATAATCACCCTGAACAATTGCAGGAGTAAGAACTTAGTGTATCTAATTCTGTGCCCATGTGGTCAAGGATATATAGGAGAAACAGGCAGGGAGATGAGAGTAAGGGTAGGGGAGTATAAATCGGCGATTAGAACGAACAAAGAAAATGACCCTTTGGTGAGCCATTGGAAAGAGAAAAATCATAATGAAAATGATATAAAATGGGTGATCTTAGAAAAAATTAAAGAACAAACCAGGATGTGAATCAGCAAGAAGAGAAGAAAGCAACAAGAGCAGTGGTACATGATACAATTTAACACCATTAAATGTGGCCTGAACACTAGAGAGGACTGGGACACCTTAATATGAGATGTATAACTTTGATGCATCCCCATTAGACCTAGGGGTACCGGGCAGTTTAAGCTACAGGAGATGAGCAGAAAGGGAGAGGAGTCCACATTTTAGACACATAAAGACAGGGAGTTCTCTCTAAGACATGAGGTGCAATATCTCCGAAATTAGGAGTCTGAAATAGTCAACCCGGTAAATATGGTACATTTAATATCAGACAGACAGTACCATATGATACAGGGGGCATGTATAGGCGACCGTTACCTTAACAACAAAATAATACGAGATTAAAGGAAAATACTGAGACCAGATAATGCGGAGGGGGCCTTTCTTCTGAGTGACCTGGCAGCCAGCGGACGAGGCAGACCCCAGGGTTCACACCAGGAGCATGACAGCGAACCAAGCCTCAACAAGCAAGAGGGGAACCTAGTCATTAAAATATCTCCCTAGCCCTTAGCAGACCTACAGAACCAGGTACTTAATAAAGGCCTAGGGTATGTTCCGACAAACAAACCTGACCCGTTCCACTTACACAAAGAGATCCAAGACTTTGTGAGAACTATCAAGCTGAAAGCATTTTTCAAGAACCAAGAGCCTACTCCGGATCCTTCGGACACGGGTTTGAGGCCTAAGTCAACTTTCACGCCATTGGACAACCAACTTCCCATTGAAGTCCTGGCATTTGAGAAGGCCATTATGCTCGAACTCAGTAAAATAAACACCAACCAGAACGTATTCCAGAATATGAGCAAACTGGAGAACGAGGCGATAAGGAAACTCTCGCAGAACAAACAACTCACTAAAAAACCCGCAGACAAAGGCGGGGCAGTGGTGATCCAAATGACAACTGCATACGACCAAGAATGTAGGAGACTCCTATCTGATAGGAGAAACTACCAGGTTCTCTCAGATGACCCCACAGAATCCTTATGTGTACAGATAGGGGCAATGATTGAGGAAGCCCTGGCCCACAACTGGCTTACAAAGAAGGAGTCAGAATTTCTGATACAAAGAAACCCTCATACACCATACTTTTACACAATACCAAAGGTTTATAAGAGTTTACAAAATCCACCTGGCCGTCCAATTGTGTCTGGCATTGCATCAATACTAGAACCATTATCCAAGTTCGACAATGCTTTTTTGAGGCCTTTGGTACAGGCAACGGATGCATACCTGAGGGACACGAAAGTGGTCCTACAGTTACTACAAAATCACCCATTTGACCCAGACTCGCAGATGTTGCTGAGCCTTGACGTAGAAAGCCTCTACACCAGCCTTCCGCATGATGAAACCCTCCTAATCATCGAGGAGGTGCTCCATTCCAACCCATGGAAATACCAAACCCCGCGAGGAGTAGTAATGGAGTGTATTTCCATAGCACTAACCAAGAACTTCTTTGAATATGAAGGCACCCTGCATCTGCAACGTCACGGAACCAGCATGGGGAGTACTTTCGCGCCGAGTCTGGCGGGGTTGTACGTACACCATCTGGAATCTACCAAGATCCTCCATCCCAGCAATCCTTTCAGGGGTAAAATCCGCACCTAGCGGCGTTACATAGATGACGTTCTGGTCATCTGGGAGGGCGATGGCCAATCTATTACAGATTTAATGACTTGGCTTGGAAATTCACCCACTAAATGTCCTGTGAGTCAATGGTATTCTTAGATTTGAATATCTATCATGAGGCAGGGTTTCTTAAAACAGAGACTCATTTCAAACCCACGGCGAGGAACTGCCTTCTCAGGTTCGACAGTTTCCATCCACGTCAACTAAGAGAAAATCTACCATACGGACAGTTCCTATGTCTACGCTGCAATTGTAGCGACATAGCCAAGTATAAATCCCAAGCCCAAGACCTGAGTGAAAAACTAAAACAGAGACGATATCCTGACAAAGTCATAAAGAGTGCAATGAAAAGGGCACGGAATAATAACCGGGAGGCTCTCCTTGAAGACAGAATTCCCAGAGAAAACACAGCTAACAGAACAGTCTGTGTTACAACATACAGTTCAGTCTCTAACCAGGTCTCCAAACTGGTGAATAAACACTGGTGCATTCTGACCAGTGGCACCCTAGACTTAGAGAAACCTCTATTTGCCCACAGGAGGGGCAAGAATCTAAAGGACATCCTTGTGCACACGAGACCCCCAACCCCAGTGATCAAACAAACCAGGTTACAAGGGCTACATGGACACCATCCATGTGGAAACTGCAATAGTTGCCATCTGACTGAGAAAAGTCAGACCCTCACTTTCCAGAATGGCACCAAGTGGGAACAACGAGCGTTCACCAACTGCAACAGCAGGAACGTGGTTTACCTTATCACGTGCCCATGCAACAAGGAGTACGTGGGCATGACCACACGAGTTGTAAAGATCAGAATATACGAGCATAAAGGCAATGTAAGGTGCAGAAAATCGACAACAAAAATGAGAGCACACTTTTTGGAGGCACAACATTGTGTCAACGAATTACACTGGACTGTGATTGAACAACTGCCATCTGATGTTGGTTTATTTGAGAAGGAGCAGAGGTGGGTTTTCAGTCTGGGCACGGACACCACTGGACTTAATGACTCCATTCCATGGAGCCAACTGCGATGACCAACAGTATCCTCTCTATAAACACACTTCCTTACCTTGGGGCATTGGCTAAACCCTTATGAAATCCAGTCTTCATTTATTCACCCCACAGTTAATCAGACCAATACCTCCATACCCTCTGTATGATATTGTGTTACATGAGCCTTCTGTACACAGATTTTGCATTGTTTTGACTTTGAGGTCACATTAAAGCAAAGCAAGTTTAACAAACTAAAAAAAGACAAAGACCGTTTCACGGCAGAGAGGGCGTACCCCTATACAAAAGCTGATTATGTGGCTAATGGAAACACAAGTGACACTGACAGTGTGAGCTCAGATGGTAGCTCCACCAGCACCAACTCTGTTGGTTTCCAACAAAGAAAACAACAAAGAGGAAGTTACCGCCAGCAGAGAACCCAATTCCCACGCCAAAGAGGCTGGAGGGCTTCCAAGGGCCGCCACAATTCCACCCTTACCAAGGCCAATACGAATTCCCTCAATATCAATACCGTCCACCACCAATGGGACTAATGTACCCACAATGGGGGCCAGACCCAACTGCCACACCTCAAAACCATCAGCCTTTTTTATCGTGGGGCCCAGGACCCCGCAGAGGCAGGAACAAGAAAGGGAACAATGTCACCAGGCAGCCAGCGGAGGAGGCAGACCCCAGGGTCCACACCAGGAGCATGACAGCGAACCAAGCCTCAACAAGCAAGAGGGGAACCTAGTCATTAACATATCTCCCTGGCCCTTAACAGACCTACAGAACCAGGTACTTAATAAAGGCCTAGGGTATGTTCCTACAAACAAACCTGACCCTTTCCGCTTACACAAAGAGATCCAAGACTTTGTGGGAACTATCAAGCTGAAAGCATTTTTCAAGAACCAAGAGCCTACCCCGGATCCTTCGGACACGGGTTTGAGGCCTAAGTCAACTTTCACACCATTGGACAACCAATTTCCCGTATAAGTCCTGGCATTTGAGAAGGCCATTATGCTCAAACTCAGTAAAATAAACACCAACCAGAACGTATTCCAGAATATGAGCAAACTGGAGAACGATGTTATAAGGGAACTCTCGCAAAACAAACGACTCACTATAAAACCCGCAGACAAAGGCGGGGCAGTGGTGATCCAAATGACAACTGCATACGACCAAGAATGTAGGAGACTCCTATCTGATAGGAGAAACTACCAGGTTCTCTCAGATGACCCCACGGAATCCTTACGTGTACAGATAGGGGCAATGATTGAGGAAGCCCTGGCCCACAACTGGCTTACAAAGAAGGAGTCAGAATTTCTGATACAAAGAAACCCTAGTACACCATACTTTTACACGATACCAAAGGTTCATAAGAGTTTACAAAATCCACCTGGCCGTTCAATTGTGTCCAGCATTGCATCAATACTAGAACGATTATCCAAGTTCGCCGATGCTTTTTTGAGGCCTTTGGCACAGGCAACGGATACATACCTGAGGGACACGAAAGCGGTCCTACAGTTACTACAAAATCACCCATTTGACCCAGACTCGCAGATGTTGCTGAGCCTTGACGTAGAAAGCCTCTACACCAGCCTTCCGCATAATGAAACCCTCTTTATCATCGAGGAGGTGCCCCATTCCAACCCATGGAAATACCAAACCCCGCGAGGAGTAGTAATGGAGTGTATTTCCATAGCACTAACCAAGAACTTCTTTGAATATGAAGGCACCCTGTATCTGCAACGTCACAGAACCAGCATGGGGAGTACTTTTGCGCCGAGTCTGGTGGGGTTGTACGTACACCATCTGGAATCTACCAAGATCCTCCATCCCAGCAATCCTTTCAGGGGTAAAATCCGCACCTGGCGGCGTTACATAGATGACGTTCTGGTCATCTGGGAGGGGGATGGCCAATCTATTACAGATTTCATGACTTGGCTGAACACACAAAACGCCTTTCTGAAATTCACCCACCAAATGTCCTGTGAGTCAATGGTATTCTTGGATTTGAACATCTATCATGAGGCAGGGTTTCTTAAAACAGAGACTCATTTCAAACCCACGGCGAGGAACTGCCTTCTCAGGTTCGACAGTTTCCATCCACGTCACCTAAGAGAAAATCTACCATACGGACAGTTCCTATGTCTACGCCGCAATTGTAGCGACGTAGCCAAGTATAAATCCCAAGCACAAGACCTGAGTAAAAAACTAAAACAGAGACGATATCCTGACAAAGTCATAAAGAGTGCAATGAAAAGGGCACGGAATAATAACCGGGAGGCTCTCCTCGAAGACAGAATTCCCAGAGAAAACACAGCTAACAGAACAGTCTGTGTTACAACATACAGTTCAGTCTCTAACCAGGTCTCCAAACTGGTGAATAAACACTGGCACATTCTGACGAGTGGGACCCTAGACTTAGAGAAACCTCTATTTGCCCACAGGAGGGGCAAGAATCTAAAGGACATCCTTGTGCACACGAGACCCCCAACCCCAGTGATCAAACAAACCAGGTTACAAGGGCTACATGGACACCATCCATGTGGAAACTGCAATAGTTGCCATCTGACTGAGAAAAGTCAGACCCTCACTTTCCAGAATGGCACCAAGTGGGAACAACGAGCGTTCCCCAACTGCAACAGCAGGAACGTGGTTTACCTTATCACGTGCCCATGCAACAAGGAGTACGTGGGCATGACCACACGAGCTGTAAAGATCAAAATAAACGAGCATAAGAGCAATGTAAGGTGCAGAAAATCGACGACAAAAATGACAGCATACTTTTTGGAGGCACAACATTGTGTCAACGAATTACACTGGACTGTGATTGAACAACTGCCATCTGATGTTGGTTTATTTGGGAAGGAGCAGAGGTGTGTTTTCCGTCTGGGCACGGACACCACTGGACTTAATGACTCCATTCCATGGAGCCAACTGCGATGACCAACAGTATCCTCTCTATAAACACACTTCCTTACCTTGGGGCATTGGCTAAACACTTATGAAATCCAGTCTTCATTTATTCACCCCACAGTTAATCAGACCAATACCTCCATACCCTCTGTTAGACCCGTCTGCTTCTGAGAGTCCCCTCACCACTATGATTTCTTTTGTTCCCCTGTACCTCCCAAAATGTGTCGCTTTTCTTTGTCTACCAGGACCTTTTGTGTGCTGTTTCATGGGGCTAGATGTTCCTTCACGCCCAGTTGTTCACAAGGTTTTTAGCACCTATTTACAAGGCAGCTGGCGAAATCTGTGACATTATAGACTGGGATTGGCAACCTGTATGAATGGCCTCAAAATGGTGGCCATCCCTTTTCCTCATGTGAGTGACTCCCCTTGGAGCCTCCATGAAACTTGACCTTTCAAGGTTTTGGCGCCCTTTTACTTGGCGCGCATTCCTGACATGAATTTCTTTATTTTCCTCAGGTACACACAATGGCTGCTCTAGAACCCCAGTATGGTGGCTGTTAGGGTCCCAAATACCTCTCAGAAGTGCCATGTCATTGGCCTAGCCCAAAGAAGGTTCTAGAACCTACTGGCACGAGCCAGCACCTCAGGGCACTGGCTATATAAGGTCCAGTCCCTGGCGGCCATTTTAGATGACCAGAAGACTAGATAGGATAATGATGTTCCAGATCTAGGTGAAGAAGGAGATTCCAGACTTGACACCAGATTGACACCTGCCCTGTTGACCCCTGAGGCGGCTGGTAGTGCGGGCAGTAGAGCAAGCAAGGGTCACTGGCGTGGATCCTGACTGGCGTTCCAGTCAGCTGTGTGTGCGGTGACCTCGCGCCTACAGCGCCTCCCCAGCAAGTGCCTCGTTGTCCCCAAGAGACTGTGGGCGTGTTTGTGTGCCTCCCTGCCCCCCGGTGGTGAATTACGACAGACTCGGGTCGCGAGGCGAGAGCAAGTTCGCCGCGACCGCAAGCGTCTTCTGTACCCCCTTTGTGACAGGCGCCTCCAGCGTGGAGCTCGGACGTCTCCGAGCCCCACCGGCGAAGAGTGCTTCCTGTGCAGACTGAGGTGAGGTGGTGCGCTGAGGCGGGGAAAGGCCGGCCTTCGTTGGGCGGGACTACTGTCTCTGCCCCTCCCCAGTGAATCGGCGGCTGTAGCTGTGGGCAGGAACCATCCCTGTTTGAGGAAGTCGGAGGGAGGTCCGTGGAGCCCCTGAGAACTCGTCGCTGGCGAGAGAAGTTCTGACCCCGACTGAATCGCTTTCCGATTGCAGCCGATGTGAGGTGGGCCCGTTTCTTCAGGTGGGAAGCGGTGATATAAAGGAACTGTGAACCAGCATTTATTTGACTGAGCACGAAGATTGTGTGACCTCTTCGGCAGCCCCGTTTGTCAGTCTAAAGACTTTGAACTGGTGCCGCCTGAGTGCTAGCAGTGATAAAGCCCCTAGGCGCGCTTAGACCCCACCGGCAAACAGAGATCTCAACCCGATGGCAGCCGAGTGAAAATGAAATGTTCACTGTCTTTCCTTGCCTTTTAGTTACACGAGCATAACCCCCGTGTGGTTCTTAAAGAGTCCCAACACTCCTTTTGTGCCCAGAGAAGCCTGTGTACAGGATTGGTGAAATCGTCATAAACCGTAAGAGTTATCTTTCCGACCTGAAATGTAATTGCAAATGTAGTGTTCCTGAAGTATTTATTTGGTGGCAGCGATACCAGAATGAACCTGTGAATGTTTATTTAACTGAACCAGTATTTATGCTGCTAAACAGAAAGTGATATTTATTCTATTTATTGAAGATATTTATTCCCGATATTTATTCTATTCATTGGAGATATTTATTCCTGATATTTATTCTATTTATTGATGATATGTAATCCTGAGCTTATTTATTGTATTTATTCCAAAATCGAAACCCAGCAATTTGTGGCCAAAAGAAATGTGTATGTGCTTTCCTAATTGATCCCCCTTCACAACAGAGAATTTGTACATAAAGGAATCGTATTTTTTAGGTCGAGCAGACCTACCCTCAATGCGTGAGCATTGAAGGTGTCTGCTTCAGACCTATTGTGGGCCGTATTTAGGAATGTGGACAGCTATCAGACGCGCGCTTTGACAATGTCAGATTTCACCTCGGGAGCGCGCTGCTTGCTGTGTGTGGAGTGTTCGTGTCAGTTTCGCTTTATATTACTTTCGTTTTCCCCGAGGCTGGCTTTGAATGAACACGCTTGCTGTGAATAAATCTGGCTTTTTTTTAATAACATGCTTGCTGTTAGCATTATTTTTAATGCGCAATATTACTGCTGGCAATGTGATGAGAGGTCAGCATGTGACTACTGAATAATGCTAGAGTTAACTGCTAATAAAATGCATACTTCTTTAAATAATGTCATGGCTTTTTGGGTGCAATGCGTGTGTGTCATCAGCACGAGGTAGCCGGGTAATCTTTGGCTTTTTAATAACATGCTTGCTGTTAGCATTATTTCCAATGCGCAATATTATTGCTGGCAATGTGATGACAGTTCAGCATGTGACTACTGAATAATGCTAGCGTTAACTGCTAATAAAATGCATAATTCTTTAAATAATGTCATGGCTTTTTGGGTGCAATGCGTGTGTATCATGCTAATGAAATGCATAATTCTTTAAATAATGTCATGGCTTTTTGGGTGCAATGCGTGTGTATCATCAGCATGAGGTAGCCAGGTAATCTTTTAATATACTCTATTGGCGCCATGCAAATGCCGAGCAAATTGTCAGTGGCACCCAAAAAGCCAATGCGTGTGTGTCATCAGCACGAGGTAGCCGGGTAATCTTTGGCTTTTTAATAACATGCTTGCTGTTAGCATTATTTCCAATGCGCAATATTACTGCTGGCAATGTGATGACAGTTCAGCATGTGACTACTGAATAATGCTAGCGTTAACTGCTAATAAAATGCATAATTCTTTAAATAATGTCATGGCTTTTTGGGTGCAATGCGTGTGTATCATGCTAATAAAATGCATAATTCTTTAAATAATGTCATGGCTTTTTGGGTGCAATGCCTGTGTATCATCAGCACGAGGTAGCGGGGTAATCTTTTAATATACTCTGTTGGCGCCATGCAAATGCCGAGCAAATTGTCAGTGGCTATCTAATAGGTGTTACTTTGTTGTCGTTTGTGTATTCGATTCTAAAGTCGGCGCCATGCAAATTTAGAGATCGTTTTTTTTAAAGTAATGCTGGTGCCGTGTTACAAGGTGTGCTTTTGAATCACTCTCCTCTGGGGTGGTAAAGTTTGCATTATGCTTAGAACAGCGTGATGTCGAATAGGTGCTAAACACTAAATTATCTTGCCGACGTGTTGTCTGCTGTGTGCAATTTTTCGTGAAATGTGGCATCATGCAAATTATTGTTGTGTAGAAAGTAACATCACGCAAGTACAATTACAGACAGACAGATTTCGTTTTTTTATTAACAAGTCTACATTTCCCAGTAAGTGGGTAGATTTTGAAGAAACGAAACTCCTTCCATTTTAGAGCTCACCCTTAACCTTTCCTTTCCATTAAGGCTTAATACACAAGTCCTTTTCACACAATACGTTTGCTGCATGTTCTTTACAATTCCAAACGTTTAAAACAGAAGTAAGTTACATTTCATGGATACAGTCTAATAAGCGTTAGCAATGTTAGTACAACACTACTAAAATTGTTATGCTTTTTAAACAATAAACACAAACAATATTTAAAAGTAACATGCCACAAACATACAGAAAAAAACGTTAAGTTTCGATTTTCCAGAAACCAGTCTGCATTTCCCAGTAACTGGGTAGATTCTAAAGAAACAAAACTCTTTCCATTTTATAGCTCACCCTTAACATTTCCTTTCCATTGACGCTTAACAGACAAGTCCTTTTCACACTTGTGGCTATTTTCACACTAACCCTATGCATTTCTTCCCTCTGCGCATCTTGCATTTTATTGCCCCAAACGTTCCTATCTGATGGTAAACAAAGGTACTTAAACATCAAGCTTGTTCCCATGCAAAACACATGCTGCTTGCCGTCTTCCAGAACAAGCTTTTGCCTCGTACTTTACAGTGGTTTTGGATGCTTCTGCTGCATGTAGTTGGACGTTCGAGTTTTGGGATGCTTCAATTGCAATAGGTAAGCTTATTTATATATTTTTACACGTTTATTTTTTGCCATTTGCAATATGTTTGCAAAAATTAATCATTTGCGGCTTTTTTTACAGCGTCTACTGCTCTTACATCCTTCGCAGCAGCATTTAGCGAAGCAATCAGCAAAGAAATACTGCTGAAAAACATTATTTTGCCAGCAACAACGTAAGTTTCAACAAAGAATCGTGATATGCTTTGTACTAGTTAATAAGTACTTTTTTTGCATCGCAAATTATATATATATTAATTATTACGTATTGCAATGCTTTTACAAAAGTTGATTTTAATTTACCGCGCTTCCCGAATTACTGGATTATCTCTGTGCGCGATGCGTTTCTTATGCTTATTTAAAACTTCCCTTCTTTGCTCCCGCGCGGCATCAGCCGCTTAAACAGTACAATATTAATGCCGTAAGCGATATTACAATTGCCCAAAAAAAGACTACATCTACAATAGGAAAGGCCTGCCTTTTGTACGCTTTTACCATTTTCTTGCCCAGTATTATCTCTCGCTTTTTCTGCGCTTCGCTATCAGCCTCCGGTGATTATACCCAGTTCTCCCCTCGTTTCCGTTGTCCAGTGCCCTTCTTACATTCATTCTATTTACCACTCTTCATATATTAATTACAAGCACGCCCCTCTCTAACTTCACGTAACACTTTCTGTACGGCAAATGCGCATACTAAAATAACTGCACAAACACATTTCTATTATTGTATTGCCAATATATAACATGTAAATAGTGTAGGCCTCACCCCTGTCTCGTTTATACACACTTGCGAAGAAATATATCTTGCTTTTTTTTTGCATCGCTCTACTCTTCCAGCTATCGTTAGTTAACTTCCCCCCCCCTTCCGCTACCGGCCCCTGTCCGCTCCAAAATCACGCATTATATAGCGCTTTTTTTCCACTCGCTCTTTGCTCCAGCTAATCGTCCACCCCTCCCCCTCCCCCTCCTTTCTTCCCTGTTGCCTCCCCCTGTCCGCTACATATCCATATGGCTGAGATACCCGCCACCCCCTCTCAACACAATCCCCAAGGATGGGAAACCGGAAACAGCTCTGAAGTCTTTGGAAGACGGGAGGGAGTAACCCTCCCGGCCGTATTTATTAAAATATGAAACAAAATTAAAACATTAAATAAACAGTTTCATATTATGTACAATTTCATTACCACATTGCGATGTTTGGCTAACCTTAACAGATTCTCTAGTACAAAGGTTCTCCTAGCCGAACTAACATCCTACAAAACATTTACTTGAAATTTTGAAATTGTACATCCTAACGTTTAAGGGCCAACGGCAAGGTCGTAACCGGTGTCAAGATCCCTAACCCAGAAATATCGCCCTCACTTGTGAGGGGCGGCCCAGAGGCGTACCTCAAGTGCAATTACCAATTTCCCTTGACTTGACGGGGGCCCCAATAAAACTCAACGCCACTTAGAGGTCGTACGAGGACTCGTGTGAGGTATCTAGAAGGTAGCGTAGACCCCCCCCCAAACCCCACACAACTTACCACATCTGCCGTCGCAGACGTCCTGGCCCCGGGAAATTCCCCAGGAGGGGGCTGTAACCCCTCCTACCCAGGAAGGGGCCTTGACCGCCTTTCCTTTTCTTTCGGCGACCCATCCTTAGAAGGGACCGCCTCCCCGTTGAGGGGCCAATGGCCACCTCCCCCGAGCGCTCCCATCCGTGCTGGGTGACGCCCACTCATAGGGATCTTCCAATTAGTGCTCACCGATCATGACCTTACCGCCACAGGCCGGATAGTTGACCGGCTATCCGGACCCCCCACAACACTCCTACCTAAAGGTCATGGTGTAACGTTTTTAGCCATGCTAAGAAGTCTCCTATGAGTAACTCATTCCCCACCCGAGACAAATGCACTCCATCCCCCAAATACATACTGTCATCATTAATACACCCATGTGAAATAGAATGCAGTGTCTTGGAACGGAACAACCTACTCACTTTATTATTAAGCTTTCTAACAGAATGATTTAAAGCAGGAACCGAAATAGCCCCCCGCCACACTTTTCGTGGGATCATATGGGACCATGCAATTGTGCACCCTGGAACTCTCCTCGCTAACCAACTTACAGTGGAAAGCATCGCCTCAAGAAGAAGTCGTCTACCAGTGGTGACCAAATCATTACCCCCAAGATGTACTATGACTACAGACGGCGGTGACCTCGTCCGCCCTAGCAAACCCTCAAAAAATGATTGAAACTGGTCAATACAGAGACCGCCTCTTCCGTAGAAGGACACACTGTACCCGTATTCCCCAGCTACGTGAATCATATCACCTGCCATGAATACGTCTGCGGCACGTCTCACGTATGAGTGGCCCACGACCCACACTTCCTTTTTCACAGCCGGTGATGTCTGACCGCTGGCCCGGTGTTGGGTCGACTGCAAAGTCCGCCCCGCCTCGTAGGCCTGCGCAACTGAAAACCAAACAAAAACAAGAAGCGTGAGTACATTGTTACAGCTTCACAACATGTGCAACCGCACATACCTTTTATAACAATTGGAGGACCAACGCCCCACTCGTTTAACTTGTTCAACATCCAGACCCCTGGCTGTAGCTTCTGTAGCAGCCCCTATCCGAAAGGAATGGGTCCCAAACTCGCCCGGGTTCAAGCCCGCAGCGGCAATCGACATCGCAAGCACCCGCTGAAACTGAAACTTTGTCAGTGGGGTGGCGTCAGCGTGCCTCAACAAGGTCCCCCCCCATGATGCCACCCTTCGTGCTAAATAATCTTCTAGACACCTTACCGGGCACATGGAGGACCCGGGAATCCTGCGTATGATTACGCAGTCACCCATCCCACTTTGATCGGTCTTGGACCTGACAAATGAGACCGTCATCGTCTCCCCTCTGATCTGGACGTGCTCCTGGCACAATCCTCCTGTCACATCCTGCTTGTTCCTCGCCACTAATTCGCTTACCCGCATAGCCCCATGGAATGCCAGCGTAAAAGCGGCTCGGAATAACACTGTCTCAAACTGAGATGAACACGTAGCAGGGAGTCTGGATAATAACTGGGCCAGCCTATCCCAACCTATCGGGCGCCTCTCGTCTACTCTGCGACCCTCAAGGCGTTGCCACCCCCGTAGCGCTTTCTGTACGACGAAAGACGCTGTCGGGTCATGGATCCCATGAGCCCTAGCAACAAAGGAAATGGCAGCCCGATGCCTCTGAGCCGTGGCCACCGATTTCCCGACCAGATGTAAGGACATCAGAAAATTCACCACCCACTCCTCCTGGCCCCAAAGCTCCTCTCTATCAGTCCCCAAAAAGGCCAAATAGGACCGGAACGCCCCTTCATATGCCTTCCTCGTCCTGGGTGCTAAACTCTCTCCCACGAGGTTACGAAGTTCGGGGCACCGAGAGACCAGAGAGCTTCGGGAAAGGGTGCCGGCTCCGGGTCCGCTGTGGGAAGGAAACCCCAGAAAGCCTGCATACGAAAACGAGACAGTGCATCAGCCGCCTGGTTCATTACCCCTGGGACATGTCTTGCTCTGAATAGCACATTCAATTGCATACACAGTAAAACAATTTCCTTGAGCAGTCTCAAAATCCATCTGCATCGTGCTGCCTGACTATTGATACACTCGACCACGGTCATATTGTCAGACCAAAATACCACAGAGTGATCTTTGAACCCTTCGGGCCAAGTCCTCAGGGCCACTAAAATGGGGAAAAGTTCCAGGAAAGCAATGTTACCTGTCAGTCCACTGTCATGCCACCATGTCGGCCACTTTTGTGCAGACCATCTTGTGCCGAAGATGGCACCGAAACCTATGCTCCCTGCCGAATCTGTCCACAGCCCCAGCTCCTCAGAGGACACGGCCGGTTTGTTCCAGACGACTCGACCATTGAAATCCGCCAGAAATGCCAACCAAATGCGCATGTCCTGGCGGACCTCTGCCGAGAGCCTTGTGCGATGATGGCACTCCTTCAGGCCGACCATGGCTTGAGCAATCGAACGGGAAAAGGGGCGGGCCATTGGTATAACCCTCAGGGCAAAATTCAACTGGCCAACTAACTGCTGTAATTGATGCAGCTTAACCTTAGGTCCACTTATACACATTTGCAAGGATGTCCTGAACTTGGACACTTTGTCAGCTGGTAAACGAAAACAACCTTCCGCGGAGTCTAACTCGATCCCCAGAAACTCGAGGCAAGTGGAAGGCCCCACAGTCTTACCTGGTGCCAATGGCACGCCAAACTGGTTCATCAAGACACAAAACTGCGCCAAAGCCTGCCCACATTCCGGATCCCCGGCTGCCCCCAGGAACAAAAAATCATCAAGGTAATGCATCACATTTTGGAAACCCGTCTTCCTTGTGAAGACCCATTGTAGAAAACTACTGAATTTTTCGAAATAGGCACAAGATATAGAGCACCCCATCGGCATACACCTATCCATGTAATAATGACCCTGAAACATGAAACCTAAGAGACGCTGATCGTCTGGATGTACCGGGAGCAACCGGAACGCTGACTCGATATCAGATTTTGCCATCAGCGCCCCGGGCCCCAGGCGATTCAAAATGGCTACGGCCTCATCGAAGGATGCGTACCGCACCGAACACACTTCCGGGTCTATCGCTTCGTTCACGGAAAGACCACGTGGGGCTGATAAATTATGTATCAACCGAAACTCACCCGGGTCCTTCTCTGGGACCACACCTAAAGGGGAACAAACAAAGTTAGGAACCGGTGGTACACTAAACGGACCGGTGACTCGACCTCGAGTAACCTCCTTCCTGATCTTATCCTGTACCACGGTCGTATGCTGAAAGACCGATAGCTGATTTTTACATTTCGCTGTACCCTGAAAGTCCCCCACCGGGATGCGGAAACCATAAGAAAACCCGTTCCGCAACACCCCAGCAGAAGTACGATCCGGGTATTCACTGAGCCAAGGAATCATTGCCAAGGTATCAATCGGGGTAGGTAAAGGCGCCCCTCGGACTATGTTAGACCTGTTTGGCGCCTCCTCTACCCCCGTTATCACCCGTTTTGGCTCTGCACGTGGACTCAGGATGGGATGATTGCCCACACCCACTACATTCGTGTCTAAATTTGCACGATCCCTGGGGCCTAGTACATTTACCCCTGTTGAAGTTCCAACAAACCCCCCTTTTTCCTGTATTGCCGGCAGGCTTCGAGTAATTGTCGGTACCCGCACCTGACCGAAAGGGCGTCCCCGCATACTGGCGGGAGGATTCGCCAACGATACTCCCTACTAATGGCAATTTTAACATACCAGTCTCCTTCATTTTGGACCATGACACAGAATCATAACAATCCCACGTTAAGTTTTTATCATGTTCTTTAGCCTTTCTAAACAGGTTATCATAGCAGAACCAATGATTACCCTCGTGTGATACCGAGTACCCCATGATTCGTGACTGATAAATCGGCAATTCGGGTAACAGATCGGGCCTTCGTTCCCCCAAGATCGATGTAAAAACCCCCCACGCTTGGCCCCAATTGCCAATGCTTTCATTTACCTTAAAGGCGGCCATTTTTGCGCGCCAAACACTCGGATGCATGAGCTCCTTCTGGCCCTTAACATGCTCCATCTCATAGTGATCAGTAAGCAACGAGAAGATGTTTACGTACTCCCCTGCCCATATCTTCTCTTTAATAGCCAAAGGAACATGCTGACCCAACTTTTCCCTACGAGAGGGTGCTGACTCATCCCTCGCAATCGGCAATGGCCGCTTACCTGCACCGGACGTTGCCTCTGCTACTGCACCCGTCCCCTGTGGCTTCTCTACAGCGGCAGTCGGCGTGGACACCTTCGCTGCTTCCCGTGACTCACGCAGTTGCTTCATTAGCTCCTGTGCGTCGACAGCCGTGGCGCCCTCGCTACCTTTTCCCAACCACGCTGCTAATTGTGCTGCCAGCTCGGGCGGCATACCTTCCCCGGACACGGGGGTGACCACAACGGGAATCGGATTCCCTTCCTCCGGCACGGGAGTTGGTGCCTCGAGCGGAGTACTGGGACCCGGGTTGTCTCCCCCAGCTGCACCCCTCCTGGGCCTCTTGTTTTTCCCTCCCGGGGCTGCTCCCGCAAAAGGACGTTTCGGCCCCCCTTCTTCGTCTTTATCCATTCGCCTCTTTAGGTCGGTCACCTCCTTCATGAGAACGCGCAGCATCTGGTCAGTAGTCATGCGCTTTCCCGCCTTCTTCGGCATTCTCCAACAGAGTATCTGAAAAACAAACAAGAACGATTACAACGCTCAGAATTGGCTCTTCGTTCCGTCTCGAGCTCACGTGCAGCGAGGAGGTGCAGCTTCAGAGCACAGGAACAAGAGGATGCCTTCGGATCTTGCTTCTCCTTTTATCCGTCTTCAGGGCGGGTGTAAACCCGCCCCTGCCTGCCCCTAGGGCGTGGCCAGCCGCGTCAGTGTCTAGGCCAACCCACTCTAGGGCGGGAAAAGACGCGCCCCGGCTACGCCGCTTCGGGCATACCAGCCGAGACTCGCCTCCCGCCCAAGATGGCTTCCCGGGGGGATCGTGGTACTCCGCCATACGTTCGGGGGGACCGAGTGGTCGCCCCTTTCCATTTGCAAAGCATTACATATTATTTTATTTGCGCCTTGCTCTTTACTCCCAGCTACCACTACGTATATACACTGTCGTTTTACCACTCGTTTCTTCGCAGCCTCCGGTGATTATACCCAGTTCTCCCCTTGTTTCCGTTCTCCAGTGCCTTCTTACATTCATTCTCTTTTACACTCTTCAAATACCAACATTACAAGCATGCCCCTCTCTAACTTCACGTAACACTTTCTATACGGCAAATGCGCATACTAAAATAACTGCACAAACACATTTCTATTATTGTATTGCTGATATATATTATTAACATGTAAATAGTGAAGGCCTCACTCCTGTCTCGTTTATACACACTTGCGAAGAAATATATCTTGCTTTTTTTGCGCATCGCTCTACTCTTCCAGCTAGTGTTAGTTAACTCCCCCCCCCCCTCCCTCCACCCCCCCTTCCGCTACCGGCCCGTGTCCGCTCCAAAATCACGCATTATATAGCGCTTTTTTTCCACTCGCTCTCTGCTCCAGCTAATCGCCCACCCCTCCCCCTCCCCCTCCTTTCTTCCCTGTTGCCACCCCCTGTCCGCTACATATTTATTTGCAAAGCATTACATATTACTTTATTTGCGCCTTGCTCTTTACTCTCAGCTACCACTACGTAGCCTTTCTTCCATGGTATACACTGCCGTTTTACCACTCGTTTCTTCGCAGTGTGTGTGCGTCGCATTATGCAATTCAAAATACTGGAAAATTACGTTTAAATTATTTTTGGGTGATTTAATATATTACAATGTAACGAAATGCAAATTTAAATGTGTAAGCGTTTTAAATAACATGCATTTCCTTGTCCACTTTTGACATTATATAGCGCTTTTTTTCCAGTCCCTATCTGCTCCAGCTAATCGTCCCCTCTCCCCCCCCCTCCTTTCTGCCCTGTTGCTACCCCCTGTCCGCTACATATACATTTGCAAGCATTAAATACTATTTTTCTTGCGCCTTGCTTTCCACTCCCAGCTACCACTACACAGCTTTTCTAAATGCGACACCAACTCCTTACATAGAACTTTATTACTTCTGCATACAGCCTCGCATTTGCTGAAACAAAAAGTAACTCTACAGTAGTGAAGGCCTCACCCCAGTCTCGTCCTTACACACTTGCAAAGAAATATATCCTGCTTTTTTGGCGCATTGCTCTCCTCTTCCAGCTAGCGTTAGTCAACTCCCCCCCCCCCTTCCGCTACTAGTCCCTGTCCGCTCCAAAATTACGCATTACATAGCGCTTTTTTTCCAGTCGCTCTCTGCTCCAGCTAATCGTCCTTCCCTCCCCCCCCACTTCTTTCTTCCCTGTTGCCACCCCTGTCTGCTATATATCCATTCGCAAAGCATTACATATTATTTTATTTGCGCCTTGCTCTTTACTCCCAGCTACCACTACGTAGCCTTTTTTCCATGGTATACACTGCCGTTTTACCACTCGTTTGTTCTCCTTTCTTCCCTGTTGCTACCCCCTGTCCATTACATATACATTTGCAAAGCATTAAACACTATTTTTCTTGCGCATTGCTTTCCACTCCCAGCTACCACTACGCAGCTTTACTATATGCGACACCAGCCCCTTACATACAACTTTATTACTTCTGCAGACAGCCTCGCATTTGCTGAAACAAACAGTAACTTTACAATAGTGAAGGCCTCACTTCTGTCTCGTCCATACACACTTGCGAAGAAATATATCCTGCTTTTTTTGCACATCGCTCTCCTCCTTCAGCTACTGTTATTCAACTCCCCCCCCCCCCCAACACCCCTTCCGCTGCCGGCCCCTGTCCGCTCTAAATTCACGCATTATATAGCGCTTTTTTTCCACTCGCTCTCTGCTCCAGCTAATCGTCCTCCCCTCCCCCCCTCCCCTCTTACTTGTCGCCACCCCCTGTACAATCCATATTCCTTTGCAAATCATTAAATATTATTTTTCTTGCGCCTTGCTCTTTACTCCCAGCTACCATTACATAGCCTTTCTTCCCTGCTACGCACTGCTGTTTTACCACTCGTTTCTTTGCAGTGTGTGTGCGTCGCATTATGCAAATCAGAATACTGGAAAATCACGTTAAAATTATTGTTTGGTGATATAATGTATTACAATGTAACGTAATGCAAATTTAAATATGTATGCGTTTTAAATAACATGCATGTATTTCTCCGCTTTTAACATTTTTTTGCATAGTATTACCTCCCGCTTTTTTGGCGCTTCGCTCTCACCCTCCAGTAATTATATAAGCCACCAGCTCCTCACATAGCACTTATTTACTCCTACAAAAAGCCTCACATTTGCTCAAAAAAACATAAGTCTGCAATAGTGAAGGCTCTCCTCTTCCAGCTACTGTTACACAACACTCCCCCCTCCCCCCCTTCCGCTGCCGACCCAGTCCGCTTTAAATTTACGCAAACCTACCGATTTTTTTCGAATTGCTCTTTCCTCCACCTAATCGTTCTTTCCCCCCCCCTTTTCCTGTTGCCACCCCCTGCACACTCAATATTCACTTGCAAATCATTCAGTATTATTTTTCTTGCACCTTGCTCTTTACTCCCAACTACCACTACGCAGCCTTTCTTCCCTGCTACCCAGTGCCCTTTTACCACTCGTTTCTTTGCAGTGTATGTGCGTCGCATTATGCAAATGAAAATACTGGAAAACTACGTTCAAATAATTGTTTGGTAATATAATGTATTACTATGTAAATTAATGCAAATTTAAATGTGTATGCCTTTTAAATAACATGCATGTACTTGTCCGCTTTTAACATTTTCTTGCATAGTATTATCTTCCGCTTTTTGGGCGCTTCGCTCACACTTTCCAATAATTATATGCGACACCGGCCCCTCACATAGTACTTTATTACTTTTGCGAATAGCCTCACATTTGCTCAAAAAAACAATAGCTCCGCAATAGTGAAGGCCTCACCCCTGTTCCGTCCATAAACACTTGCAAACAATTACATCCTGCTTTTTTTGTGCATCGCTCTCCTCTTCCAGCTACCGTTACTGAACTTCCCCCCCTCCCCCGCTGCCGGCTCCTGTCCGCTCCAAATTCACGCATTATCTAGCGCTTTTTTTACACTCGCTCTCTGCTTCAGCTAATCGTCCTCCCCTCCCCCATTCCCTGTTGCCACCCCCTGTCCGCTACATATACATTTGCAAAGCATTAAATACTATTTTTCTTGCATCTTGCTTTTTACTCCCAGCAACGACAACACAGCCTTTCTTCCCTGCTACACAGTGCCCTTTTACCACTAGTTTCTTCGCAGTGTGTATGCGTCGCATTATGAAAATCAAAATACTGAAAAATCACGTTAAAATTTTTGTTTAGTGATAATATGTATTAGTATGTAAAATAATGGAAATTTACATTTGTATGCGTTGCAAATAACATGCATGTACTTTGGAGTTGGCTGCAAAATTTTGTTTGTACAATTATATTTAAAAGGCTGCAGGTCATTTAGCACGCTTTCTTATTTAGTACTTTATGCGCGCAATGCTTTCTTATTCTTATTTACAACTCTCTCATGTCTCCGCTTGCATGCTGCAGCATTCTCACTAACAACATTATATTACAACTGCAAATAATTTAACATATGAACAATAACTCTACAATACTTTTTATACCGCATTACACTCGTCAATAAAGGTATTTAGGTAGTACATTTTACATTAACGTTCAAATAATGCTTTAAAATTAGTTCGTTTTATTATCAATTAACTCCACAACACGCGCAATAAAATCGTTTCCCATTACTAAAATTTTACTAGCTTGCGTTACAAGTAAGTTGCATTAACAAAACACCATTTATTACAAAAAAAGCTGCTTTTTCGTACTTTGCTAATAACTTCCTGCGTCAACATTCACATGCAACATATCTTAAAGCCGCCATTTTAAGTAACTGCCGCACAATTTGCAATAACGGATAACAAAGGACACGTTTAAATATTGGCGCCAATTTACTATTTACAGCTTCTTTAACACGTTACACTATACTTCACGCACACAGCATTTCATGTGCAATACATAAATAGTATATTACGCATTAAGCACAAATAATATTACACACACTTCACATATACTATACAATAAGAGCTTCCCATATACTACACAACACTCAATATATACATACAACTTAGACACCTTACCAGTCACTAAACTTCTGTAAACACGTCTTCAACCAACATTTCTTTAAATACTTAGCAACATGCAAGCACAAACAGCTTACAGACTCTGCTATGTGCTGTATCGCACGTTCATGTCCAAGGAACAGTTCACAGGGCGCATGCTCAATGCATAAGCTTGTGTAACGAACGGGTACTACTTTCACTTTCAGCGTACTATTCCTTAATTTGTTACCATTCATATACGTAATTTATACGTTGTTAATTATTAAGCGTAAATAAATAATGCAATATACTGGGAAAGGGCACTCATAGAAAACAATTACTTTAGCAATTCCATTTACATTTAATATTAAAATACTACGTTTGTATTACGATGCTATTATATTACAATCTTAATGCAGTCTGTATTTCTTCCTTGCACGTGGCACTTGCTTCTTACACATCGCTTCATAAGTGCCACAAAAACCCTTACATCAGCTACAACAATAACACGAACTCCATGATAGTACACGCGTTCCTCCAGTCCGCTCTTAACAATTATTTCCATTGCACTATCTATCATTTGTCTTTCTGCCTAGCTCTGCACTGCCAGCTAATATTACCCAGCATACTCTCCCACCTGCTGTTCAATGTCGTTTTCTAATTATTCTATCCTACACACTTAATACTACAACACTACAAGACCGCCCCTCTCTTCACTTTACCTCGCACTTTGTAAACGCTGCACTTCAATAAAACACCAGCAAAACATAAACTGCAGCATGGTTACAACAGAAAAACGGCGATCTTTGCCTTTAAAACAAAATTCCCTACAAGCAAGTAGGCTGTGGCGCATCGTGCATTAACAATCAGCTCAGTAAAACAGGCCCGTAATTAAAGAGGAATGTATCGCGCCACATGAGCTCTGCGTGCAATAACTTTCATATGGTGATACCTGGGCTACGCTGCTGGCAACTTCTTCGTCCACTCACCCTGACCTCAGCTGCATGATGCACATGATGCGGCCGGACAATCGTGATATCCCCCTGCGGCCAGTCCAGCCTGTCTGGTGCCATTATGATCAGGGATAGTGAGCACTGAGTGAGGCAGCCTGCAGCTCACTCAGATAACACGGCTGACTAACTTCCTGTCAGTTCCTGGCGGCCGGATGTCACGTGACGCGGCATGCCACACATCCGGATTTTTATTAATTAGATATATTGTAGCGTTGTGCAGCCTCCCAGAGAGCTGCACACTGCTGTTAACTGTTTGCTGCTGGGACTCAGGCGGCCAGCACCTCCAGCAGTAGAGAGAGCCACACCATAAGGGCACAGTGACAGGCTCCGTTATAAGATTGCATAACGTTTCATTTCAGTGCGGTGATGAGGATCACCGCACTGAAATGTGTGGGCGTCACACGTGTTGCATAACGCTTGGCAGGACTGTGTGTGATGCAATGCACTATGTATGTGTATATAATGCAGCACTATATATATGTAAAACAACACAAGCAATATATAAAGCAATGCAATGTGTATGTATGAAGCAGCGCAATATGTGTGTATACATGTGTAAAGCAGCGTTGTGTGTGTGTAAAAGAACATAGTATAAATGTAAAATAAGCCGCAATGTTTGTGTGTATAGCAATGCAATTAGTATGTGAAAAATGCAATATGTGCAGTTTTTAAAGCAGTGCAGTTAATGTGTGTTTGTTTAAAACGCAGCAATATATGTATGTACAAAAGAACTATCAGCCTGATTCAGGAACGGGCCGTTTTGCGAGGCTCAAATAGCGAATCATAAGGAATCGCTATTTGAGACTCGCAAAACGGTATTCATGTAGGAATCGCAATATTAATTGCGATTCCCATTGATTCCTTATTTGCGATTAGCTAATTGCTAATCGCAAATAAGGAATAACTCCCCATGCATTCCTATGGGCCAAAAGGCCCATAGGAATGCATGGAGAGTCATTCCTCATTTGCGATTAGCAATTAGCTAATCGCAAATGAGATTGCGAGTACAAGGGTGCCAGGGGTGTCCAAAGGACACCTTGTAGCATACCTACAATGGAAATTAACACAGGTGTTGCACACAGACATGTCCAAAGGACATGTGTGTGTGTAACATGCAACTCAGAAAAATGCATTTAAATGCATTTTTCTGAGTTTTCGCAATTTACCATGAGGTTTGAAGATTCCTTAAATGTATTTCCTCGCAAATATGCGAATTAGCAAATAGCGATTTTTGCATTTGGGATGTTGAATCCCAAATGCAAAAATCGCACTCGCAAAGGGCCAGATTCTCAGAATCTAGCCCTTTGCAAGTCGATTTAGGCTTCATGAATTAGGCTGTATGTGTATTTGTGTCTGTGTATGTATAAGGCAACACTATGTATGTATCAAATATGGCAGTGTGTATGTGTATGTAAGGCAGCATTGTGTGTATGTAAGAAAGCATAGTGTATGTATAAAGAAATGCAATAAGGATGCACAGCAGCACATTGTATGTGTGTACATTTGTACAGCAGCATTGTGTGTGACACAACACAATATAGTATATGTAAGGCAGCACTGTGTATTTGTAAGGCAGTGCAATATATATGTAAGGCAATACAATATGTATATGTGTGAGGAAGTGTATTATATGTCTGTATGTTTATCATGCAACAGTATGTATATTTATAACAATGCTATGTGCATGTAAGGCAGCTAATGGATATAAGATACTACAGTGTATGTATAACAGTGCAGTATATATTTTAAATAACGCAGTGTGTGTATATAAGCAGCAGTATGTATAAGAGGCAACATAGTGTATGTAAGGCAGCATTGTATATGTGTTAAGTATTGCAGTGTGTATATAAGCAGCCAATGTGTATAAGGTAGTACATTGCTACTTAATGTCAGCTAATAGAGATAACAACCATCTTAGGCCCCACTTTGCATATCAGTGATATTTATAACTAATGAAATGCAAAGTATACATACAAAGTTGTTAGCTACTGAATACAGTCACTAATATCACTATCTCCTATTACCAACTTTTGGAGATATTTGCACTAAACGCAAACATCTCCAAAAGCTAACACCTGCACTGAGCAGTTCTTAACAATGTTATTATATGTAAGATAGATAACAAGCAGTATATGTATTAAGTAGCGCAGTGTGTGTATATAAGCGGCAGTATGTATAACAGGCAACATAGTGTATGTAAGACAGCATTGTATATGTGTTAAGTATTGCAGTGTGTATATAAGCAGCCAATGTGTATAAGGTAGTACGGTGCCACTTAATGTCAGCTTATAGAGATAGCGACCACCTTAGGCCCCACTTTGCATATCAGTGATACTTTTCACTAATGAAATGCAAAGTATTCATACAAAGTTATTAGCAACTGAAAAAAGTGGCTAATATCACTATCTACTATTACCAACTTTTGGAGATATTTGCACTAAGCACAAACATCTCCAAAAGCTAACACCTGCACTGAGCAGTTCTTAACAATGTTATACAATATAAGATGGATAACAAGGCTAAGAGCAGTAGTTCAGTAATGCATGAATATCACTGAATTTTCAATGATATTCATTCATTTGCAGCAATTTGTATCACATTTGCAATTAACATTGTTAATACCAAAGTTTAATTGTAGTAAAATCGTCACGGCTCAGCATAACATTTTTGTCTTTTAGCAAGCAATAACAATAATAATTGCTATTGTTTTTTAATATGCTCAAAAGTGTATGTGTGTACATATATAAAGTAACACTGTATATGAATTAGCACATAATAAGTGCATGCAAGGCAGCACTGTGTATATATAAAGCAGTGCAGTTTGTATGTAAGGCAATGCAATATATATAGAAAACAATGCCATATGTGTGTATTGTTATAAGACAACACTATATGTTAGTATAACAATGCAAAGTAGCTGAAAAAGTTATCCTGAAGAGAATCCTTCATTAAATAGATGAGAAGTAACTTCTATAAGACTACCACCCAGGGTTTTGCTTAAAAACAGGCACTGTTGAGCAAGTTTTTAAATTAACACTTCTGCACTTAAAAGTGATGGAATTGGGCAAGGACAGTCTCTATTTGGCAAACATCAGCTTAAAGAATGCCTTTCACCTACTTGCAAGGAAGGAACTTTAAGGGGTTCTTCACAGTTAACATTGTTGTTTGTCACAGAAGGGTAGGGGGTGATTTACTGAAATATATTAATGCATCTCCAAATGCGCAGTAGTTCCTGCAACTTAGATGTACAAGGTAACAAAGCTTACTTCTGCTATGTATAACACAGACCTATGGAATCACTGCAATTTGATTCTTAGCCAAGCCCAAAAATAAGCTCCTAAAAGACGTATTAGCTTTCCCCTCAGGCACCCCTACAGTTCCAATGCTTTTGCATTTGGACTGCAGTAGTATCAAACACAAGGCACATCTTTGCACATTGCTTTTATATTCTTGCACAAGGAAGGATCTTCACGGTGTTCTTCACAGTCAATATCGTTCTTTGTTAAAAAAGGGTAGGGGGTAATTTAGTTTTTAGATTAACACTTCTGCACTTGAAAGTGATGAAATTGGGCAAGGACAGTCTCCATTTGGCATACATCAGCTTAAAGACTGCCTTTCACCTACTTGCAAGGAAGGAACTTTAGGGGGTTCTTCACAGTTAACATTGTTCTTTGTCACTGAAGGGTAGGGGGTGATTTACTGAAATAATCATGCATCTCCCAAATGCTCAGTAGTTCCTGCAATTTAAATGTACATGGCAAAAAATCTTACTTCTGCCATGTATAACACGGAGCTATGCAATCACTGCAATTTGCACTGCAATTCAATTCTTAGCCAGGGCCAAAAATAAGCTCCTGGAATCACTGCAATTTGCACTGCAATTTGATTCTTAGCCAGGCCCAAAAATAAGCTCCTGAAGGACATTTTAGCTTTCCCCTTAGGCACCTCTACAGTTCCAATGCTTTTGCATTTGGACTGCAGAAGTATCAAAGACAAGATTGCAATTTAGATGTATAAGGTAACAAAGATTACTTCTGACATGTATAACCGGAGCTATGGAATCACTGCAATTTGCACTGCAATTTGATTCTTAGCTAGGCCCAAAAATAAGCTCCTGAAGGACGTATTAGCTTTCCCTTCAGGCACCCCTACAGTTCCAATGCTTTTGCATTTGCACTGCTGTAGTAGCAAACACAAGGCATATCTTTGCACATTGCTTTTATATTCTTGCACAAGGAAGGATCTTCAGGGTGTTCTTCACAGTCAATATCATTCTTTGTTAAAAAAGGGTTAGGGGTGATTTAGTTTTTAGATTAACACTTCTGCACTTCAAAGTGATGGAATTGGGCAAGGACAGTCTCTATTTGGCATACATCAGCTTAAAGACTGCCTTTCACCTACTTGCAAGGAAGGAACTTTAGGGGGTTCTTCACAGTTAACATTGTTTTTTGTCACTGAAGGGTAGGGGGTGATTTACTTAAATAATCATGCATCTCCCAAATGCTCAGTAGTTCCTGCAATTTAAATGTACAAGGCAAGAAAGCTTACTTCTGCCATGTATAACACGGAGCTATGGAATCACTGCAATTTGCACTGCAATTTGATTCTTAGCCAGGCCCAAAAATAAGCTCCTATAATCACTGCAATTTGCACTGCAATTTAATTTTTAGCCAGGCCCAAAAATAAGCTCCTGAAGGACGTTTTAGCTTCCCCCTCAGGCACCCCTACAGTTCCAATGCTTTTGCATTTGGACTGCAGAAGTATCAAAGACAAGTCACATCTTTGCCCATTGCTTTTATATTGTTGCACAAAGAAGGATCTTTAGGGGGTTCTTCACAGTTAACATCGTTCTTTGTTAAAAAAGAGTAGAAGGTGATTTACTGAAGGAATATCATGCATCTTGCAAATGCTCAGTAATGCCTGCAATTAAGGTCTGCAAGGCAATAAAGCTTACTTATGCACTGTATGACACAGAGCTATGGAATTGCTGAAATTTGCATTGCAATTTGATTCCTAGCCAGGCCCAAAAATAAATTCTTGAAAGACATTTTAGCTTTACCCTTTAGCACCCCTACAGTTCCAATGCTTTTGCATTTAAATTGCAGAAATATCAAAGACAAGGCACATTTTTGCCCATTGCTTATATATTCTTGCATATGAAGGGTCCCAGTAACTTAAATGTTATAGCAAGTGTCTATCATAAGTAATGAACATGGCAGGGTGGAATAGGATTAAGTGACTGAGAAACACAAAAAAATATTTTGGGGAAATTGAGCTTCGAAAATTGCTCGTCAACAAAATATGCTCCTTTAAAGACAGTCCTCAAAAACACTATATTAAAACTGGATCTCTTGCCAACTTATTGGGAATCCACATCAATGCAATTCAACTGCAGGATTCCTTTAATAAAGGATGTAATATTATACAAATGCTACATTGACCAGATCACTATGCTACCAGATAAGGCTCTTTACTATAACTTCACAGTTAACACTTTCACACTAGGGGCAACTGTATATAAATGAAAGTCCGTGCTCATATATTTCCCTTTTGCACACAATACTCTGCGAAACATGAAATGACACATGTACTTTTTAAATGTACAGACTATATCCACCTAAGGAGATACTACTTGAAACACTGTTCAAACGCCTAGGAATATGCATGCATTTAGTAGCTCTACAAGTTTTATTAACGGATACCTCCCCTCCTATAGTAGGTAGTGTCTCCAAATTTTTATAACATTCCTGATACATTCATGCTATAGATTGTCTATTTCAGTTTAATACCTTTTTGGCTGATTAATTTTTGGGACGCTCCTACAATTTTACCTTCTAAAAACATATGAAATACCTGTACTCTTTTTTAATATTGTTTTTATAATAAATGTTATGCTTTTAAAATGTTTTTGCATTTAAAAAAACTTTCAAATAACAAAGTAACAGTAAATATAATAAGAAATGTCATAAGTAAAATTACATTGTTAAAATGCATTATATATATTACAGTTTGATTTACAATTATTATAAAATAAATAATTAAATTTATACAATAATGTATTCCTTGTTTTTTATTACAGGTTATAAAAGAAGAAGCTAACAGCAAGGTAATTAATTTTCATTACAATACATATGTAAATTGCATATCATTGTATATATATTATTACATTGCTTACTATTGC
The DNA here is from genome assembly GCF_964263255.1 of Lissotriton vulgaris. NCBI lineage: Eukaryota > Metazoa > Chordata > Amphibia > Caudata > Salamandridae > Lissotriton > Lissotriton vulgaris. The sequence continues at coordinate 865,192,219 of NC_141689.1, forward strand.
ATATTACCTATAGTTTATTACAAACACCTTTAGTTAAATATTACTGTTACCTAAAAAACACTACATAATATTATATAATATTAACATAACTATACTAAATTGTTTACATACCTATACAATTAATAACATTATAAATATAACTTACCTTCTATTTAAAAATTACAACATAACATTAATATATTTTACACATAAATATACCATTTACAACATATTTAATATATAAAAAATACATACACTTACTTATAACAATTACTTAAAATTTCTTAATAAACGATCATATACATAAATATACAATTGCACAACACTATACAAGCTCAATATAATCAAGCACATGCCAAATTTTCACAAAATTCCAGAGGCAAACAATGCTTACCAAATAGTTTATTTGCTATTATTCACAACTACAGTAAACTACCATATATATGGGATGCAGACGATTTGCATTATATAATGGACCTTGGAGATGCATTGCATATAAAAATGCATTCTATTAACAAACAAGATTTTATGCATCCTGATGATCTGCCAAAATATATTACACATGGAAATGATATATTTTCAATTCAACTTAGACAACCATACTATGGTAATATATTTGAACGGTTTGATTTATCATATCCAGACATACAAGAAGCATTAAATTTAGCAATAGCACATTCTGGAGTCCTACTTTGTATGGATGTTTATGTCATTTCTATATTTAAAATTGAAGATAAATACTTTATATTTGATTCACATAGTCGCGATAAAACTGGCATGCCACATCCAAATGGCACATGTATACTAATGCAAAAAAACTTTTCAAGATGTGCTACATTATATTTCTAACTTAGCACATTGCATAAAACCATTTAATGCAGTGGATGTACAATTTGAATTAACACCAATAGATATTACTAAAATACAAACAGATACATTTCAGCAAGCTTATCGAAAGAAATAAATACTAAAGATAAAAGTACATTTTTTGTACATAACACAAATATTGTAACACACACAGATAACCAACATAGCAAAGGTGAACCCCCAACAACATATATGTTACAATTTAAGCAAACTAACATTACTATACACAAAGAACAAGAACAATCAATATTAAGTACAATACCTTTAAGTATTACACAAACTAAAACAGATAACAAAAGACATAACCCAGATAAAAATAATTATAAAGTTCCGCAAAAAACAAAAACTAATACACTGTTAGAAGAAGATGTTACAAAACAGCAAACAACAAATATAGAGAAAGAAACATATGCAAGTATACTGAAGAAAAACTTAGCATATAGTGATAGAAAGCATATTGATACAATATGCAATCCGAAAGTACCAACAGAAAAAAATAAAAACAAAAAAATAAATATTCAGAAGTTAGTAACAACACATATACAAACAGTTATTAACAGTCAACAAGCAACAAAAATTATTAACAAAGAAAAAGATAATCATGCAATAAAACAATCTCCAGTATGCAAATTAAATGAAGCTGAAAGTAGTATCTTTAATACTAAAGATAACAATATTGACTCAGTAATAACAGTTAATTTTAATAATAATGTAATTCATACACAATTAGACATAAATGAAACAGAAAATATATGTATTTGGAATCTTGTATTTGCTATTATTTATAATCAAACAAAAAATACGAAGAAATGGACTAGAGAAGATATGCATAATATAATGCAACTTAGCAAGAAATTATATATAGATATGATAACTTTTTATAAAAAAAACATAACCATTGAAAATATACCTAACTATATTGAATACAATAATAAAATATTTTCAATCCAAATGCAGAAACAAAAGTTGCATGAAATGCTAAAAAATTATGCATTGGAAATAAACATAAAATTAACAATAGAAAATACATTTAATATATATGACTCTATAATAATAGTTATAAATGTATTTTTGATTATTATTATTACAGAAAATGCAAACTATTGCATATATTATTCAGACGGAGAACAAATTAAGCAAAACATTAGTAATAATATAATACCAATAGATAAAAATAAAAAAGTTATACAAATTTGATGCAATATTTATCTAGACTAACACATAAAATAGTGTCATATAATAAAGATGCAATTAAACTTAAAATAATACCTTTTACTGTATCTGCAATACTTAGATCTTCATTTAAAAAAACACAAAAAAGATTTAAATTAAAAAATGAAACAAAATGCATTGAAAAAATGCTTATACATTACAGTGAACCATCAACAGGTTCACTAATAGCGATTGAGCATGCAAATATAACAAATGTTATCCCAAACATACAACATGATATAAATATGGAATTAATTAACAATGTTGAAAGTGACATAATACCAACTATAAGAAGCAATACCTCACAAACTAAAGCATCTACTGAAAGCAATGTAAATAAAAAAGTAAATACTATTAACAATATTAATAAAAGTAATACAAAAAATAGTAACTTAAACTTGTTACAAACATTGTCAATTATAGATAATTTTCATAATGAAATACAATATGGGCCTGAATATGTATGTACTATTTGTAACCAAATGTGGCACAAACAAACAGTTAAAGATATAAAAAATATTACTAATAACAAAACTTTCTTATTGTGTAACATAAGTGACTATCAAACAAATTATATATGTACTACATGCTATCAATACATAATTAAAAAAAATACCGCCATGTTCAGTGTACAATGGAATGAGTTTTCCAAAAATACCACGTGAACTCTATTTGCATAATTTAGAAGAAAGATTAATATCTCCAAGAATACCTTTTTTACAAATTAAAACATTACCACGTGGATTTCAAAAAGCATTAACAGGTGCTGTTGTTAATGTACCAGCTGATGTTATGACAACTGTAACAATATTACCCAGACAACAAAATGATAATATGACAACACCTATTAAATTAAAGAGAAGGTTACGTTATAAATCATACACACATTATGAAAATGTAAGACCTAATAAAGTAAAAAAAGCTGCTATATATTTAGCTTCTAATAGTGATTTGTTTAAAGAATATGGAATAACAATAAACCCAGATTGGAAATATACGCCATATGAAGACAATACTGATAAAGATACATCTGATGCAAATATGACTTCAAGTAGTTCAGATAACATACCTGTAGGTAATTTAGATACATTATTGACAAATGAAATAATTTCGACAGATAATATTAATGTACTAAGTTTAGCTCCTGCTGAACATAATACACCACGTGGACTATATGAAGATAAAGATTCAGAATATTTAGCATTTCCAATAATTTTTTGTGGAAAACGTAGAACAGATAATAAAGATAGACATATAACTGTACATTATAGTTCTATATGTAAATGGGAATTAAGATGTTATGACGGAAGAGTAGCTAATTGTATAACTAATCTGTTTTTTAAATAAAAAAAATTACAAATTAAACAAATTCAAGACAAAATTTTTATATCACTTAGAAAGTATTTTACAAATGGCCAAATAATTACAGTAAAAGATATAAAAGACATTTATAAAACATAGTACAATATAATGAAGGTTACAAAATATTAAAAACAATAAGAAGTTCCCCTCCTTACTGGGAAAATTGCATAAGAGATTTATTTGCAATGATAAGACAATTTGGTATTCCAACATTTTTCCTAACTTTGTCAGCAGCAGAAACAAAATGGTACCATTTAATTAACATATTGTTACGTGTTAAGAATACAAAAGAATGTACCAGAGAAGAATTTAAGAATATGTCATGGGAAACAAAATGTGCTTTAATACAACAGGATCCAATAACATGTGCACGTCACTTTGATTACCAAGTTAGAAAATTATTTAATTGCATTTTATTACACAAACAAAATCCAATAGGCAAAATAACAGATTACTTTTACAGAGTTGAATTTCAACAAAGAGGATCACCACACATACATGCATTATTATGGATTAATAATGCACCACAATATAGCATAGACAAAGATGAAAAAGTAATTAATTTTATTGACAAACACATAACATGTACAATAACAGAAGACACATCTATAAACTCTTTCCTGCTATTACAAAAACATGGACATACCAAAAATTGCCGTATTAAGCATCAAAGAACATGCAAATATCAATTTCCAAGATATCCTATGGCTTGTACAATGATATTAAAGCCATTACAATTAGAAGAACAATATACTATATTAAAAGAACACATAGATATTATTCATTCAACAATGAATACAGAGCAATTTGCAAATTACACATATGAAGACTTTTTGCAACAAATGCAATTGAGTGATGAACAATATATAACATGCATACGATCACAAATAAAAAAAACAACCATTGTTTTAAAAAGGACACCAGCTGAATGTCATATTAATAATTACAATAAAATAATCTTACAGGCATGGCAAGCTAACATAGATATACAGTATGTTTTAGATGCACATGCTTGTGCTGTATATATTGTATCATATATTAGTAAATCTCAACGTGGACTAAGTAAAATAATAGCACAAGCTGCAAAAGAAGTTACCCATAATGTAAACGTTAAGGAACAATTAAAGTACATTGGCAATACATTTTTAAATTGTACTGAAATTAGTGCACAAGAAGCCGCTTGCCTTATATTGCAAATTTCACGATCATTTGTATTTATCAATACAAGTATGCCAGAAAAACGAACATACCTAATGAAAGACATCAATACAATTAATATAATGCCAGGAACATCAACAGAGGTACAATTTGACAATGTAATTAACAAGTATAGTAAACGCCCAATTACATTAGAACAATGTACTTTAGCTGATTATGCATCAAAATTCAATACTCAACAAAAAAAAACAACAAAAAACTGCAAAGTACTTATGATGACTTACTTTTAGAAACTAATTTTTATAGCTCAGATGACGAAGAACTTGAAAAAAATACATTATCTAATATCTTAGATAATAAAATATACAAGGAACGTATAAAAAACAAAATTATACGTTATTGTAGATTTAATAAAATTAACGATACTGAAAATTATTACAGAGAATTACTAATGCTTTACTACCCTTGGAGAATAGAAAGTAATATAATTTCACAAAAAAGTACATACTATGAAAGATACTTAGAATTACAAACAGAAGTAGACACGAACTATTACTTGTATAATAAGCCAAGCATAATTATTAATGATGAAGAGACATATAATGATAATGATGAACTACTACAACCTCCATCACCTAGAACACTAATATCAATAAATAACGAAGAACAAACCACACAAGACTATCAAAAAGATGCATCATATGACTTATCACTAGATATAGGAATTAGAACTACTACAGAAGAAGAGTTATTAGTACAACATATACTACCACAAGAAGAATATGATAATATTATGCACAATTTAACAACTGAACAACTACATTTTTTATATCATCATTTAAATTGCCTCAAAACAAAACAAACACCCTTCTTTACTTTTTGTACTGGTGGTGCAGGAGTAGGCAAAAGTTTCCTAATAACTGCACTTCACCAGACATTACTACGTTACTACAATACTAAAGCAGGAGAAAATCCAGACAACATTCACATATTACTAACAGCACCAACAGGAAAAGCAGCACATAATATACAAGGACAAACATTACATAGTACATTTAAAATACCAGTCTCTCAGACATTAACATATAAGCAATTAACACATGAAAACAGAGCTGCATTACAAAGTAAATTAATGCATTTAAAAGTATTAATAATAGATGAAATATCTATGGTAGGAACGAATATGTTCACTTTCATACACAATAGAATGCAAGAAATAAAGTCATCTACTGAACCATTTGGAGGTATATCTATAATAGCAATTGGAGACTTTTACCAATTAAAACCAGTGTTTGATACATATATATTTGAGAACTCAAAGCATATGTATGGACCATTAAGTACAAACTTATGGCAAACACATTTTAAATTATATGAACTCACCAAAATTATGAGACAAATTAATGATTTACCATTTGCACAAATGCTTAATAGACTTAAAATAGGTGAGCAGCCAAGTAATGATATCCAAGCATTAAAATCTTGCGAAATAGAACCAGACTCTACATTAATACAATCTATACCATACATAATGGCTACTAACAATGAAGTAAATGAAATTAATAACAATGTTTTAATGCAACATATAAAAAACTACCCAATGTATACTACAGTAGCTATAGATACAGTAGCAGGAGACTTAACTGCAGAAGTAAAAGAAATAATATTACAAAAATTACCCACAAATACAACACAAACAATGGGCTTGCCTAAAATATTAAATATTGCCATTAAATTACGTTACGATTTTACTTCTAATATTAATGTAAATGACGGTTTAACTAATGGTGCAACAGGTATAGTTGAATACATAGATACTACAAATGACATTCCTATTATTGTTTGGGTACAATTTGACAATGACAAAATAGGCAAACAAACAAGACAACAAAACAAACACCTGTACAATGCAAGTATTTATCATACTTGGAAACCTATACTACCAATTTCTCGACATGTCCAATACAGTAAGAAGTTCATAACAATAATAGGAAAACAATTTCCATTACGGCAATCATCTGCACGTACTATACACAGAACGCAAGGTGAAACAATAGAACCATTATATATACATTTTAATAACAGCAAAACACATCATTTACATTATGTAGCAATCAGCAGAGCAACGTCTTTAAAAAACATATACATTAAAAACTTTAATGAAAGCTAAATATTAACACATTTTAAAGTCCATGAAGAAATGTTTCGCTTAAGAACATATAAATTATTACAAATATCTATACCACAAATACATCAATATGAAAAAAATGTCACGCTTATAGTGCATAACAATAGATCACTGCAAAAACATTTTAAAGCAATGCGAGCAGATACTAATATATTAAATGCTGACATATTATGTCTAACTGAAATTAACATTACCTACAAAGCACCTTCTGAAACATACAATATAGATCATTATAATTGTATAATGTTTGACAAATTTTATAACAAACATACAAAACATGGAATAGCTATATATTACAAGAAACATCATGCAATACATCCAATATTCACAACTGCACAACAAATTGACATTGTACAATTCATACAAGAAATCAACAACATACATTACCTAATACTGATCATATACAAGCCACCTACAGTTGCAATACAAACATTATTAGCAATCTTAAGTACAACATTAAATGCATATCCACATCATAAATATATCATCATGGGTGATTTTAATACTGATCTACTGCAAGCAACGCACAATAGCAAATTACTAATAAGTTACATGCAAACAAATTTTAATTGCGAACAAAAAATAAACACACCTACAACAGATTACAACTCTTTACTAGACCACATTTTTACAAATGCACATGCTACAAATTACGGCACACTAGAATCATATTACAGCGATCACAAACCAATATGGATAGCTATTTAAAAAATGCATTAATGTTTTGTAATACAAATTAATCATGCCATTATTGATTACTATATCCTTAATTACTGCATTATGTTTTACAGATGATTTCCATTGAAGAATTGAAAAACAGCAAACAAGCCGATACAAAGCCATATCAAAAAGCACTACGAGTCAACATCATTAAATATTCAACAAAGACTTATTATCGCAATGCAAAGCAAGAAAATAGAGTTTTGTATCACATGGCTTTGGCAGATGAAACTGGCACTATAAAAGCAACATGTTATGATGAAGAATATTATATGCAAACAAAAGAACAAAATGGAATGATAATACGAAATTATTTATATAAGAACGGTATACTGTTGATAACAAAGCAAACAAAAATTGCAAGAATGCCACCACTTACAATTTTTCCAGGTATAGTAGAGGAGGCTGAACAAATTCTACAGCCATTGCCACCACCTGTATCTCCCATAAAAACTGTCCGTGGAGCTGCTGTAAAGACAGTTATGAGTGTCTCAGGGACAATAACAGAGGTAAGATGCATTCTATCACTTCTTAATGTAATACCATTTAACTACTTTAATGTACTGCTAAATTTTACAACTGTATAACTATCACAAATTGTGTCCGTTAATATGTACTTACAAATGCTTGTAATAACATGTAAAGATATAACTTACAATATATTAGTAATGCCATTTAAGGGACTATTTTAAAATGTCAACTAAATATTCAAAGAGAAAATTGGTTTAAATATAAACTCAACAGTCTACAACATGAATAAGCAGCCAAAAATTACTAATACAACGTAAGTAAAAAGCTTTCTATATATTACTATTAGCAAAAGCTTAATACAATATTAGTCACTAACATAAAGCATTCACTTGTTTCAAATAAATACTTGTACAACAAAATAAAAGTGTACAATGTTAATTGCAACAAGTAAATGCAACGAATTACAGAAACCAGCTATTAATTACCAATCCAACGTAGGTAAAAAGCTTTCTATATATTACTATTAACAAACTTATGCATACAATAATAGGCACTTACATAAAGCATTCACTTGTTTCAAAAAAGTACTTGTACCACAAAATAAAATTGTACAATTTTAATTGCAACAAGTAAATGCTACGCAATTACAAAAAACAGCTATTAATTACCAATACAACGTAAGTAAAAATCTTTCTATATTTTACAATTAACAAAAAGCTTCATACAATAATAGTCACTAACGTAAAGCATTCACTTGTTTCAACCAAGTAATTGTACAAAAACTAAACTGTACAATGTTAATTGAAACAAGTAAATATTATGCAATTCCAAAAGGCAGCCATATATTACCAATACAATGTAAGTAAAACTTTCTATATTTTACTATTAACCAAAAGCTTCATTTAATAATAGTCACTAAGGTAAAGCATTTACTTGTTTCAACAACTACTTGTACAACAAAAAAACGTGTACAATGTCAATTGAAACAAGTAAATGTTAAACAATTAATATTCACACAACCTGCATCTCGGAAAACATGAACAATGAACAACTGCTCTACCATAAAGTCCTTCATGATCTCCTGTATTAAGTGAAACACCAAGGTGATTGTATCCCAATACAAATACATAGCACTATTTGCAACACAAAAGGAGTTACTTTAAACGTCTTTTGTAGCTTTCCCCAGCCACACCAACAGTCACAATGGCACTGCCCTACTACACCTTCAACTGCCTATCACAATGGCACTGCCTTCTCCACCACCACAATCTTCTCAGTATGGCCCTGCCCTTCTCCACACAACATCCCTATCAGCATGTCACTGCCCTATCCAGTACAACTAGCCTATCAGCATGTCACTGCCATTCTACAGCCCCACACTCCTGTCACCATGTCATTGTCCTACTCCACTTCCACAATCCACTCAACATAAACTGTCTTCTCCAGCCTCACCACATATCAGCATATCAATACTCTTTTTTCAGCCTTAAAACTTTTTCAGCATCTAAATGCACTACTCCAGCCTCTCAGCATATCACTGCCTTCTTCAGCCCCACCAACTTGACACTGTCATCAAATCATTGCCCATTCTACAGTCCCACCAACGTATCAACATATCACTGCCCAACTTCAGGCCCATCAGCTTCTCAGCATGTCACTGCATTCTTCAATACCTGCAAAATGTCAACATGTCACTGCATGCTTTAGCCCACAGTCCTCACAGCATTTCACTGCCTACTCCAGCCCAAATAACTTCTCAGCATGTCCCTGCCGTAGTCCAACACCACAATGCTATTACCATGTCACTACCCTTCTCCAAACAACAAGTTATGTCAACATGTAACTGCCATTCTCCAGCTCCACAGTCCTTTCAAGCTATCACTGCCTTGTCCAATCCCTCCTGCTTGTTAACATGTAGCTGGAATATCTAGCTTCATAAGCCTGTCAGCAGCATGTTACTACCCTAACAGTTACTTGTTACAAACAACTACTTGTACAAAAAACACATTGTACTAAGTTGATTGCAACAAGTAATTACTACAACTTCCCCGTCTCATCTTGTACTACTGCTACTCTACCAACAAAATACCTTTACAAAACAAACTTATATCATTACTTTACTTACATTAAAAGAACTAAGCAACTATAACAAGTAAGTAAATTTTTTTATATGACACTATTTGGACAAAAGAAAAAAAACAATAACAAACACATGTAAGCTGCATGTATTTATTTAAATAACAACTTCTCCAAGGCAAAATGTTATGTATTTTAAACAAATTATATTTATTTATTTATTATTGTATAATTGGAATAATATGTGAATGCATTTTTCCTAATTTATTTTCTATACTTCCTATCAACATAGAAAGTATAAATATTAAGCCAAATGCACTAAACATATTAATATTGCCTTAATATTGATATATAAAAGACAGCAACAAAGTATTATTTTATATACTGCAGGTAGAAGAAACAAAAACTATCTTTGTCAATGGACAAGACACAAAGATAAAAAGTATCAAAATTAATGATGCTACAGACTCTGTCAAAATAAGTCTCTGGAGAGAAGCAACTGACTTTACTACGGACATAGGAACATACGTACAGTTAACACACTTGTCTGTACACGAGTTCAATGGGGAAAAGATATTGAACACAACTAGAAATACTACAATACAAGTAAGTAAAAATTGTATTTACAACTATCACACTAATAAACTTTATTTTTCAAAAACTCACTATTAATACACTCTCTCTACAGGAAAAACAACCACCAAATGAAAACATTAACATAACATTATTTGGAGTTGAAAAAACTCTACAGGAAAAAAGTACAATGGCAGTACAAATAGAAGGAAGTGACCATATCCAATCAATGGATCTAACCAATACAAGTTTGATGGACTTTTTAAGTATTGAAACTGATACTGAAGACTTGGAAAATTCATTAATGCCATATTTACCTATATCATTGAATGTTTTATTTTGCAATCGATGCATAACTGATATAATCAAGGAACTGTAACACATTAGATAAAATGTTTTACAGCACTAAAAACTGTGATCACACAAAAGAAAATTCCTATTACATTTTCAGATACTATTTAGCATATATACGTTTTATATCACAATATTTATGCACAATTGTATGTTTGACTGTACCTTACTTTGTTTTGCTTGTCTACTTTTATAGAAGTGTTTCAGTTACAAAGTATTCCATTTTAAATATGCCTCACAAAAAGTATATTACCAAACAAATTGCCATCTTTACTTCAGACTAAACGTTTATTGCATCAGCTTGTCTATTTTTATAGAAGTGTTTCAGTTACAAAGTATTCCATTTTAAATATGCCTCACAAAAAGTATATTCCGAAAAAATAGCCATGTTTACTCCAGACTGAACTTTTATTGCGTGATATGCTATAGATTTCTTATCCATCATTTGTACCCAAAGATTACATCTTACTTACCACATTCAACCTACTTATCCACAACTGTTTAAAAATTACACATTGAGAAAATAAAAACAGTTTTAACATAGTATGTAACTTTGTAAATTGCCAGTAATGCCAATTGAACAGAACAAAATATATATATTTATGGTTACTTAATTTAGATGTATAATATTGTTACAGGAAAAATTCCAATGCTTGTATTATACAAATGTAAGATATACTCAACAAAAATTTTCCATGTTTATTTCAGACTCAACTTTTATTGCCTTATATGCTATACATTTCTTAGGTATCATTTGTTCCTAAAAATTATATCTTACTTACCATGTTCATCCTACTTACCAACAATATTTAGAAACTACACATTAGTAAATACTGAATGTTATAACATTGTTTGTAACTTTGTAATTTAAACTATAATGCCAATTAAACAGAACAAAATATATATATATCTTTGCTAACTTCGTTTAAATGTATAATATTGTTACAGGAATAATTCCAATGCTTATATCATACAAATGTAAAATATGCTCAACAAAAAATATTCTATTGTTGTACATATACTTACAAATAAAAATGTTGTTACACTATAATTGATTCTTCCTTATATTTCCAACAAAAGATAGCCTTGTTCCTTTCTTGATCTATTATAAAAAAAAACTTGCTAACAATTATAAACTATCAGCTATGTACAGGATTGTCCTTCTTAGCAACTATAACAAATCAAAACATGTTATACTATTCGACTTTAACTGTACATAATTAATTCACACTTCTTTTACAGAAATTCTAATGTCATGTTTTTCATAAATAATAATAAATGCCACGCTACCTTTGCAAACAATAACAAACTCAGAAACAACTTTAAGATGCAAATCACATTTGCAAAAGTTACAAGGTAGCATTGTAAATAACACACCTATTACTTTATTAATTATAACTAGAAACATAAGTAAAAGATTTGTTGTTTACAATGCCAATAGCTCAAACTTTGCTAATGCGAGACCTATTGCATTGCAAATGCTTGTCTACAACAGTGGTGTGGTGTCCTTCTTTTTGGTGGTTGTACAAGGAGATATTATTGGGTCAAAGCCGGCTTAACACGATAGCCTTCACTTGCCTTGACACTTGAGCCAAGCTACCCCCTTTGTGCTGGGCTTGCCCATCGCAGGTCCAACACCCTCTGTATGATATCGTGTTACATGAGCCTTTCTGTACACAGATTTTGCATTGTTAGGATTGCCCAATTCCTTCCTTTTTATCTTATAAAATAACACGGTGGGCAAAAAAACCCATATTCAGTATTTATCACCGCCCGGGATCCCACTCAATCACTGCAGTCTCCCCAGCGCCTGCGCGAGTAGCTAGCGTATTCTCGCGCATGCTTGCAGTAAGCAGGGACCGTGAGGAAGAGACACTTCCCCTACGCGCATGCGTGGTGGAGTATGAGACAACGTCCATGGGCGCGCAGGACCGGACTTCATTTCGAAGGACCAAGTCCTTCTTTGGGCATATTCCGTTTTCAATTATGCACTAATTAAAGCAATTGCTGGCAATATATAAGGGGGTAGGTCAGCACGACTCGACACACCGTCGGAGCCGCGTTGAGGGGAAGGCAGACTACCAGGCCTTGCAGGAAACCGTGAGTTTGGTCTTAGAATGTAGAGGCATCTACATTACTTTTGAGAATTAGCATCTTAGACCCTAAAACCTAGCTCTTTTAACATCCTGCAGGTTGCCACATTGAGCAGGAAGAAAGAACCCCCAATACTTTGATTTGGCTCATGAGGCCAGTTAGCCTTTGTCCATAAGTAAGCACTGTATATGAAAATGTCTTTTTTCCTTCCAAAATTCCAACTTAGGGAATCTAATGGCGATTTTATTCTCAATCAATGTGTGTCTTTGTCTATATGTGTGTCCATGTCTTTTTTCTTTACAGGGTTCTTGGACCTCATTTTGGGTTCTTCATTACCCTCCTATGTATTTGCATAGGCCTTTTTCTGAACATCGATGTCCAAATGTGATGTTATGATTCATTATGTTTTTTGTTCATTCACAGGTTCTGTACTATTAACGCCAATTGGGCGCAACAGACTTCATTTGCCATAACACGAATAGGTACATTTCTCCTTTTTAATTTTTGTAGAGTACACTTTCACATCTACATTTCCATGTGAGTAAGGTGAGGATAGGTGGGCATATCCTCGTCCTGAAGGAGTTCTTACACTCCGAAACATGTCGACACACTTTTGAGGTTGACGTACCCTAACCAGTAACAGACAACCTCACCCTGCACCTTTTTAATGATACCAGACGAGGGCTTAATAAAGACTTTTTATTATTTTTTTCCCTCCTACGAGCCAGGTATCTTTTAACCTTCACTTTCCATCACCTCACCACTCACACTTATCTCCCTCACACACACCAACACATAGTTCACTTTCAGTGCTCCTACGTAGTCATGAGTCGTAGCACGCCGCATCCCGTAGAGGGGTGCGAAGACCCCAATGATGAGTCGTAGCACGCCGCATCCCGTAGAGGGGTGCGAAGACCCCAATGATGAAGCATGACACCAAGGGGCCTGTTGGTGTGTGAGGGGTATTTAAAAAACAACACTGTGTGCTCCCCACCACTGTAGGGATCACTACCACTACCAGAGTGGATTCCATTTTGTTTATGTAAATTGCTAGGGGAGACAGAATCCACTCCCTCCTCTTGTTATTTTCTTGACCTTCCGTAGTACCAGCACATTAAATATAATAGAGTTTATAGTAAATATTAGGTAAGTATTATTAAAAGAATCACCATGTCGACAGATATAACAATCTAAACAATTATGATGTGTGCTGTGACGTACAGACTGAATACATGTGGGCAACACAATTTAAAATTCGCGTAATGCCAAATAGTAACCATTATTCAACCATTTCGTTAACAATTACATTGTATAAACGCTAACTAGAGTCCCGTTTCAAGATGGCCGCGACTTTCACCGAAACAGAGGCACAAAGTACGCATGCGCGTAAAGATAGCGTGCCGCGGTTCCTCACAGCTGTTATCTATCAGCCGTGTGAGTTAAAAGGAAGCAGGCGTACTGATTCGTCTGAAAGAGAACGAGACGTACCAGAGGCTAAGACGGCGGTGAAATACGAGCAGGCAAGTTCCGGGGGGGGGTGCTCTATACCATGGGCGACGGGCAGTGTAAGGAATACTCGATGGGCAAATAGGGAAAGTTATCGAGTGGCCACCCACGAGAAAGGCAAACGGGCTAGACCAGTATGCCCAGGAGTAAAAACAATTGTGCATGTATGGGAACCGCGGGTTTAGTACGGATAGGGAAGGTAAGCTAAGTAGCCTCCCCCTATGTAAAAAACTGGTTAAGAGCAGCACTACGAGGGGCATAAATTGATGCGTGTGTATATATATCAGTGGGGGGATTCGCCCAATTAATAGGGGAAAGAGAGGGGCGGTCCCTACATCGAAGTACTGGACAGGAACTTTGAACGATAAAATCCCATTACGAGAAATGAGACACCCAAAGTGGAGGTTTGAAGGGAGACATAATAGAATATAGAGGCTAAGTACTGAATCAACGATTGTTGCTTCCCTTGCAGAAAATATCCAGTTCTTAAAAGTATACAGAAGGACACATCAGTGAGTGTGCACCTAAAGTGAAGCCTCAGCGAATAATCAATATCAAATGACAAAAGGTAAGAGGCACATTAGAATAGGACTAGGGGAGGGGATAACCCAAAACTCTGTAGCAATATAAAACAAGAGTTCTCCTATTACATTTTTAGAAGAGAGTACCCCGGAATAAGAGAATATTCGTATGTATTCAAGATCAGAGGGATAATAACCGGTACAGAACTTTTACAGAGACCCTCTTACAGAACGTCGAAAAGGTAATAAGTGTCCTTATCATTAGGAATAGGAATAATTATAACCTATAGCAACTAATTCGAGCGGTCATTCTTTACCCAACTCAGATCCAACCACGGACCACTGTCCAACTAAGGATCTTTACCTGATGTGGTAACAGAAACCTAACATAATTACCTGACAGGATACCCAGACCTTCTAATATCAATAACAGAGGTTAGTAGTGCAACACAAATAGCATTACTGAGTGGAATGCATTATTGAGTGGAATGTAAGATGTCCCGAATATAGTATACCATTAAAATGGAGAACCGCAAAAAAGATTTACAGCCTGTAAGACTACCATTTGTACATACTTATGCTAGTTTTCGAATATGAGAGAAACAATAGAAATTGCCTTGTAGTTTAAAAACAGCCACAAAGTAGTTTAAAAACAGCCACAAAGAAGGTAAATGAAATGGAGTAACAACAGAAACTGACTAGATGAATGTTATACTGTAGAGTCGGAATACAGCTGAGAGCACGCCTTGATATCTATCTCTTTTAACATACATTAGGATACCAGTAATAAGAACTTGATGACCCCGTATGAATATACACTGTCCTGAAGAAGGTGTGACCACATCCACGGCCTAAACACCGAAACGCGTCGACGAACTACGTAAAATAGAATCCAAATAAAGCCTAGTGGGCTCCAGATATACGCAAATTTTGGATACTGGAAGGCACAGAGAATTTGTGGGAAGGCTATTGGATCTGATTAACCTGTTGCAATATCATCTGATCAATTTTTGGATCTGATTATGTATGATGCTATTATGTTCTATGATTAGACTATGTCACATGCTTTTATATTTTTGTGTAATGTTGATGTTCAATTAGGATCGTGACTGTTTTAATTTAATCTATTTTATTGCACTGTATGAGATATCTCCATGTTCAATGTTTTTAGAATAATATTTTTTTTCTGAAATTTTAAATATAAACTTGTCTCCTATTACAAAGGAGAATTTTGTATGATTTTTAATAAAAAGACTGTAAACGCTACATTTTAGTTTGGTAACTATATCTAATGAGTACCCCATTGGACACGCTTAGTGAATGAAGTGTGATCACGTTAGAGTAGAGTGAATGTATATACCTAGGAGGGAGTCCAGGGATATTTAATTGACTTTGATTGTCTACAGCACCCTTTTCCCTGGAACTAGTGGGGTCTTCTCTCTTTCCTTTACCAATGTTAAAAGATTGTCCATGATATGCACTGTTCTCAAAAGCACATGTTGCTTAATAGGTTAAGGCTTGTTTGATTAACATACCTTTTAGATCTTTTAAGATGCAAAGAATGATGCTCATTCTCTAGCTGGTGTTAAAAGCATATTCGAGTCTGGATCCTTTACAACACAGGGTATGTGTCATGTTGTAGCTGATTGAACATGCCAGCATATGGAGTAGCTATTGGTAGATCGGAGGTTCCTGCATGGTATGCACCTGGATGTGCAGCTCCATAAATACCAGAGCTCTGGGCTCTAAAGGACGTAAACACTGTAAATGCATTGTGGGCTTTAGCATTACTAGGGCCCTACCGTTGCTCAGGTCTGTACTGGTCATTCCCCTACTCTCAAAATGATATTAATGGGTAAGAGGAGCACTCCTTGGCTTTTACAAATTTTTTAGAACTAACTTAACAAGTTTTGTTTTTATTGACATAAGCGTGCAGCTGAGGTAGCACGTTTGTCCTATCCGTGCCTATTTTAAAGTCCTATCTTAAGTGTGGGACACACTTAACCTCGATGCACTGTTGCTATATGTGGTTCAAAAAATGAACACTGATTTTTAAACAATTTTAACAAAAATAAATAAACATCAGTCTTTAACTGTTAATGGTCATCAAATTTACTTCACAAAATTATAAACACCATTATTGGCAGAAATTCTCATATAGACATTCCAGTATCAACTTGAGAATATTTTCTTAAACATTTTTATATAACAAGCATTCAGAAGTGATGAATCTTCTCTTGTACCCAATGCATTTCGAGCTCTAAAAGCTCTTCATCAGGGGCCTGAAACTGAAATAAACAAAAATATCAACTGACTCGAATACAGGAATATCAGGACTTCACACAGTACATGGCAAATAAATCAATAAATGAATGAAAGACTCATAAGAAAGGTGAATCAACAAAAGAATAGAACCTTATCACCCACCACTGTGTGTGGAAAATCCTCACATGCTCACTGTTCCGAAACAATGACAATCATGGTCCTGCAAAAACAGGATGGTATTATGAGATTCTGGCTATTCATTCACCAAAACATGGTAATTAGAACCTCACCGCTGCATTACCTGAAAAGCTACTAAACTGTGCGATGCTCATGAAATCTTTTACCAAGCTGACAAAAACACTCGCAGCAACCGTGATCTGCACCCTGTCAAAATGAAGGGGACCGAATTTACTAACGCGGTTTTGAAACTCCACGACTCAAAACAAAGACTCCTTTCTCGAGACCTTACCTCTTTCTGTACGTCAGAAAAGACTACTCCTGTTCAGTGACGGACCGTCTCACTGTGATTCAAACAACCGCTACTCGCTCCGTTACCTGCAACTCCTCTATGATATCAATGCTCTAGAGACTAAAAACGGACTAGTGCTCAACCTTCATCCGAACTGGGGAAGAACTCCACTGGCGGTGTAAAACGTGAGAATATAAAATGAAACCAAGAGCCAAAGCATAAGTGCTCACTACGAACTGATAGTTAAAAAAAAACACTTACTAAATGCTGTCAACGAACTCTGTAGTTCAACCTAATCAAAACCGGGCGCCATCTTAGAATGGGGTGGAAACGAACACACTCGATAGTAAAGGGGTGAAGTATACAAAGAAATAAAAAAGGGGATGAGCCATATAGAAGTGAAATGAAGAGTTTTTACAACAATTAAATATACAAACAACCAATGTTAAGAGCTAGTGGCATATTACCAAATACATGCGACAGCCAAGAGTACAGACTTAGAATGAAAAGGGTCACAAAAAACATGATAAATCTATTTTTTCATTAAGACCTGCAGGTTCTTGTGTTTTTAGAAATGTTATCCAGTGAATCTCTCTCTGGAGGAGGGATCTAGTAAGATCGACCCCCTCATGCCTTTTTATGAGTTCCAGTATGGAAAACCTGACCTGGGAAATGTTGTGATTATTTTCTGACCAATGTTTAGCTAGATTGCTCTTGAAGTTCTTATTCCTAATCGTGCTTTTGTGCTCAGAAATTCCCCTACTCTGCCATTTTCCCGGTGGACCACAGGCTGGGAAAATGCCTTTAGAGCAGGATGGCCTGCCATGATCAAACCACGAAAGCCACAGATCCCTTCTAACCGAAACCTCTTGCATTGCGGGCTGGGTTGAATGCTTATGCTAGGTCTGTTTTTAGATTGTAACCCAGCCCTGCCTTTACCCCTCCCTCCTATCCTTGGGTCTTTCAACTTTGTGGCGTGATACCGTTACACTCACATGGAGAGATAGACGGGAAACATCCTTTACCCCCCAGTCTTTACAATGACCAGCCTTTACAAAGATATTAGTACAGCATGTGCAACGTTACTATGTGTTACTTAAGCCCACAAGTCATGACAATGGCTACTTTGTAGGAGGCCCTAGCTTCCTGTATTATGGCTCTAATCCCTCCTTTGATGACAGCTGTCAGGGCACAACTTGCTACTCTGTAAGCCTTACTATACTATTTCACTGTGCTGGCCTGCTTCAGGAGTGACTTGGCCTCCACTATAAACAGATTGCTTAGAGAGCAGAACAGGGAGTTATGAATGGCTAAAAGCAGGGCTTTAAGTGGACCGAGTCCTGCCGGTGCTCAGCAACGGCAGTTCTACAAAGTAGGTGCTGAGGCAGGTCCCTATCGGGCTCTCCATTTTTGCCATCATCTTCAGGGTGAAAAACAAATCTTAACTCTGCAGCAGTGCCACCCTTACCTGCCTTGGACGTAACTTCAAAGAGACTCGTTATAGTTCATCCTGTAACACCATTTCAGACCTGAAGCATTTTCAAGAATATATACAACAAAGCCATAGTTGTTGCTTATCTCTCTTAGGCAACTAACAACCATTGACAAAGCCAATAGTTCTGGTTTGTTGTAGCTGGATTGTTACTTGTTGCATTCTATATCTGGGTGCAGTGACAGAAGCAGCAAACTAACAGTCAGGCAATACGCTATGCTAAGCACAGATTTTTAGCTAACATGTTTTTAAGCCACGCCCTTAATTACATTGACAACTCCCCTTCGAGAGATCCCCAGTTTTTTCGTTCCACTTAAAGCCCTGTCTGAAAGGCTCTTCCATGAAGCCTCTGCAATAGAGTTCCCTCCCAACGCCAGTCCAGCTTCCAAGCCAGAGGTTATAGCCTGATACAATTGGATCTGGATCCAAAGAGTAGCACCAATGGTACTCCATTTGAAACTACAACGGTTGTTGCTTGCTAGTAGCCTCCTGTCAAGTAGTTTGTGGTCTTGGGAAGGAATACTAAGACCAAAAGAACTCAGGGAGAGATCCAGGGTATTTTGGTCAATGTCCTGCTTGGGGATCACCTTCATATCAATTACTTGCGGCCACAGCCTGATGTCCATCAATATATAATCTATGCAACTGGTGCCTTAGAGACAATTAAAGGAGTCCTTCAGTTCTCTAGCTGACGGGGTTCTCCCATTACAGGCTCTCCAACCGATCTTCAGGGTAAAAGGGTTTAATTGCAAGGCTACAACCAACCATTTTTTACTGGTTCAAGTAAAAGCTTCTGGTTAGCCCACACTTCATTTTCTTCTCCACTAATTGTGCCAGAAACAATATCAAGAAGTTTGAAACTACTATTAAAATCACCCGCCACAAGCCTGTAAACTTCAGCCAGTAAAGATGGCAGGTTGGCAGTAATTACATCAATGGCAGCCAGGCTGGACGAGCTATTCTTATGCCTACATTAAACAAGCATAGCGAAACCCCATCAGTAACATGCAGGAATACACACAAAACATCGGGAGACCCTAAATTGATGACTTTAGAAGTGCATTCCAAGTTTGTTTTTAACCAAAATGCAAGCCCCCCTGGCGACCTGCCTTTACCAGAAAGGCAGCAAGCTGGTCGAAATTAGCAAACCTAAATCGAAAATAGGGTATGACAGCACAAGTCTCCTGGAACAAACATATGTCAAGCAGGACTGCAAAATGGCAACAATCCTGACATGCCAGTTTGTTTTTGATACCGGCTAAGTTCCAGAACACGAGTCTAGTAGGGGCTTTAGGCATTGGATCACTGATGGTAAAGGCACAAAGGGCCTGATGTACGACCACTTGAATTTGCGTCTCGCTCTTTGTGAAAAACTGCGACTCGGAAATTGCGAGTCGCAAAATTCAATGTATGTAGCAAACCCGGGCCCCAAATTGTGAGTCCCAAAAAGACTCACATCGCAATCTAGCAAGGAGGCTAATTGCGAGTCAGTAAGAGCTCGCAGATAGCGTCCTGCGCTGAAAAGGATGTTTTGCGATCGCACATAGTGAATGCAGCAGAAAAGGACATTTTGCGCACGCAGTAAAAAAAATTGCTGAAACACTTCCTGGGAGAGCAGAAGGATCCCAAAAGAGGATATGGTGTTCATGGAGGATCCTGATAAGAATTGATAGCACATGGTAAGGTGCAGCAGCACAGACCAACACTGCAGGCAGGCTCCAAAAGAAAACCCAAAATGTCCAGCAAGCACAGTGAAAAGTAAGGAAAGGAGCATCTGCGCAAACTTAAATTCTCAGAAAAGGAAGTGGACATACTAATAGAAGACTGCTGCAACAACCCTGTGCAGCTGTTTTAGAGAGCATCTCACATTGTCCCAGAGTCAGACAAAAGAAAAATCTGGAGAGAGATGCAGCCTCACATAAATGCCCTTGGTGTGGCCGACAGGTCCCTGGATGATATAAAAAAAAAGGTGGTACGACCTGCACTCTAGGGCAAAGCAGAGGGTGGCATCAAAGCTGCATGAAGTCCAAGGAACAGGAGAAGGCCCATCCAATGTCTCAGAACAAGCAACAGCAGAGGCTATGGTGGAGAGTACCCTGGAGAGAGAGTCAGTGGAGGATTAGGGACCCTCAGTACATCTCTACCTCCACCACCCATTGGTAAGTGTGAAATGTGTCCCAAATCAGCATTTTAGCCAAATACCTGCTCTCCATATGCATGCCACACACCCATGCCCAAATACATCTAGATGCCCCATCTACATTAACTAAAAGTCACATTGTTGCATTATGGGAAACATATTCAGTGACATAAACAATACAGTTAAGGTCTGACATGAGCTGAAAAATATAGTACCACCACTAAGATGGTGTCACATATTATATTTCTTTATTTGCCACATAGATACACCTCTGGGGGTAGAGCAAAGGACGGATGATGCAGACGAAGTCCAGGAGCAGGGCCAGATGGAGGAATGGCAGGATGAGGGAACAGCAAGTCAGCCAAATGTCCAACCTATTGCTGCATCCAGGTCACCTCAGGCTTCAGTGTTAGATATTCCAGCACTCAGCACCGTACCAATACACTCTGGTCACCAGGGTCTGGCTGCTGCGTCCAATACAGCAGTCGGGAAGACAGCTGCAAGCAAGGCTGCACACTCCCTCCCATGCTGGAGCAGCCAATCAAGCGGTGTTTGGTACCCTGGAACAGGCCAGGTTGCAGGTTCAGCGCCTGCAGCAAAAACAGATTAGGCTCATTAACACCAAGCTGAGACAGCGATTTTTAAGTATCACCCAACAGATGGCCGAAAACCAGGCCTGCATTGAGGGAAAATGTGATGCCCTTACAGGGGCTTTTGGGCAGTCGTGTACAGAGTTGTCTGAGGAAAGAGAGCCGCATAGGAACATGGAGTGCAGCTGGGCACACAGAAGGGACACATTGACCAGGGCAATCGATAGGCTGGTGCAGGTAACCACACAACACACCAAGTGCACCCTGAGTCTGCAGAGAGAGATGGGCCACTACAGTAGTGACGGTGCACGAGGGCTGCAACAGTTAACAGCTGCAGTGGAAGCAAAACAAACGAACCTTTTTGCCAGTGGAGAAGCAACAGAGGCAGCAATCAGTGAGGTGTCCAGCCACAGTAGTGTCTCTGCTGCAGACACACCAATGCATAGTAGAAGAAGCAGCCACCAGCCTGTAATTCCACTTGCCCGATCCTCCCCATGCCGGACATAGAGGCAAGAAATGACTAGATACCACTCGTGCCATACAATGGCCAAAATAATTTTTCTTTGGTGGTGCAGTAACCACATTAGTTATACAATTTTTTAGTTATGCAGATGGAGATGGACAGGTTGTCCAACAACTTTTTTGATGCCCTCAAACTAAAGGAAAAGATTCATTGTCAAAATTGCATGTCGTATTGCCATTTGTAGTGTGTCAATGGGTAGGAAGTACCTAATGTCTGAGTATGTGGCCCCTGCACCTTCTCCTCTCTACTGCTGAGCTTCCCTTGCTTGGCTGTTTGGCATGTGGGCCAGGGTCACCATCCTCAGAGTCAGAATCAGGCACCTCCATGAGCAAGCCACCCCTGCAAGCTATGCTGTGGAGTATGGCACAGGTTGGCACTGTTTTGAAGACAGTCTCAAGTGCACACTGCAAGGCTCCGCCACTCTTGTGATGACACCGGAAGCGCAATTTTAGGAGGCCAAAGGTCCATTCAATCATGGACCTGAATCACTGTGCACATGATATTTTAGTACCTAGTTGGTATCCTTCATCAAAGTCCCCTCTTTCTAAGTTCTGGTACATGTCACTGTACCTAAAGATGTATGAGTCATGGGTGCTCCTTGGATATTTTGCCACAATGTACGTGATGATGTATGCAATGCAGACAACTTGAATGTTGAGGGAATGTGTGCTTTTTCAATTCCAGAATATGTATTCAAAGCCAGATGGGGGACAATTAGGCACATGGGTCCCATAAATGCACCCAATGACCTGTGGAAACCTTGCTATTCTGTAGAATTGCATTTTGGTATTTTCTATTACCACAGCATCCCTCGGAAGGTAGATGTGTTGGTGTATGTGGTGGGGCATGGCATCTAAGAAACTGTGTAAGTAACACAAAAGCGCACTCTGCAACACTCTTCCAGGCATTGCAATTACATCTTGGTAACTACCAGTGGCCAGTAGGTGGAGGGAGCATAACACCTGGACAAGTGTGGGGATTGCATTGCTGCACTGGGTTCTGTTTTCTAGTTGTGCCTTCAAGGTGTCTATTAGCTATAGAATCAAGACAAAATCAGGAAGTATGCCCTGTTAAATGCTAGATCCCTAGTTAAACATAGTTTGGAATGTGCCTTCCTTATTGAGGAAGAAGATATAACTATTGCATTCATAACTGAATCTTGGACGGACGATGCTTCAGGTCCGGGTTTGGTGAACGCCACACCAGCAGACTCTCTCCCTCACTTTAAAAAGACCTCATAAGAAGGGGGGGTATGGTAGTAATCTACCATAAATCCATAACAGTGTTGTTTAAGCCCTCAGTGAATGACGAATGTGAAGCTTTGGATTTTAGCTTTTATTTTTCATGTCATTACACATTTAAAGGCACTCTCATTTACAGACCACCTGGCCCCAGAAACCCGTTTATTAGAAAAGATGATTCTATGTTTGAAAATGGGTTAAGTGCCAGTTCTTACACAGTTTTAGGAGATTTTAATTTATATTTAGAGGCACAAGCTGATTCAGATACCTCAAATTTGATAGATCTGATGAGTACCCTTGACTTAAAGCAACTTGTCAATGGTGCTACCCCATAAGGCAGGACATACTTTGGATAGCATATTTTCCAATAATCTGCAGCTATCTGTCCTGGGTCTTCTTCAGGGGTCAGGTCAGACCACAAGGTAGTGTTGTTTAAAATGACCATGCCTGATCGACATACTATGAAAAGAGTAACCAAATAACTATCTAGCAGAGCATGGAACAGGGTTATCGCAGATGAATTACAGGAGGTGCTTCTAATTTCCACATCCTTCAGTCCTCCAACAGACCTGGACGAGGCTGCACTTCAATTTACTGACTGGTTGGAAGCAGCTGGAAACATACTTGCCCCAAAAAAACTTCTTCGATCTAGCAGGGCACTACCCTCCTCACCATGGTATACCCAAGAACTTAGAGACCAGAAATTGGTCTGTAAGCACCTTGAGAGGTCCTGGAGGAGGTAATATAATGATAACTAAAAAATGAATATAAAATAGGACAAGCCCAGTTTAAAAAGATGCTGCAAAAAATGAAGAAAGTGTTCTTTGTAAAGAAAATCAACTCAGCCAAAATCTCTACCAAAGAACTTTTTAAAACAGTAACTTCTTTAGCATAGCCAGCCCCTCCGCCTATCCAGGCCAATCAGGAATTGTGTGATAAAATTGCGAATTTTTTCTTTGAAAAAGTAGATGCCACCTTTTCGTCTTTCACTAGCACTTGGAGCAAGACTTCCATCAAAAACCCACTGGATGATGAGACAGGTATAAACTCCGGGTCACAGTTAATCAAGTTCGCTGCAAGTACCACCATAGACATTTCTAATTTACTTCTGAAAGTGAAAACTGTCTCACCCTCTGATCCATGCCCAGTCTCTTTTTTTAAATTAGCAGCTGAGCTACCTTTACCTCTATCATAAATGCCATGCTTACAGAAGGATATTTCCCCAAATTGTGGAAAGAAGCATTATTATTATTATTATTATTATTATTATTTATTTTTATAAAGCGCGTAGTCACCCGGAAGTATCCCAGCGCTGAGGAACCTTAAAGACATGAAACTGAGGACTGAGGCTGAGTTTACGAGCATTGATACTGCCCTTGCTCAAAAAGCTGAGTCTAGATCCTAAAGACGTGAACAATTACAGACCTATATCCAGACTCTCTCTTCCTGTAAAAATTGCAGAGAAAATTAAGAATGAACAACTTAGTTCCTTCATGGAAAAGCTCAGGTACTAGCCCCTACTCAATAAGGCTTTTGCAGTGGTCATAGTACGGAAACTGCGCTACTTAAATCTACCGAGGAGATCAGGGCCATTCTTGATCAGGGAGGAAAAGCAACTATAATTATGCTGGACCTCTTTGCGGCCTTCGATACGGTCCATCATGCATTGCTGATGGACCGGCTGCAAAAGATTGGAGTACAGGGCTTGGCATGGAAACTACTTAAAACATTTCTGTCAAACAGACAACAGATAGTCACCCTAGGCAAATTTTTAACCAAACTGTACTCTCTGCCTAGTGGGGTCCCGCAGGGGTCATCCTTATGCCAGACTCTTTTTAACATCTACATGTTGTTACTGGCTCACCTGATTGAATCATTTGGTTTCAATTTGACCTCATATGCAGACGACACCCAAATTGTGGTTTTGCTAAGGTCAGGAGAGTTGCAGGTAACGGTATTCAAATTTCATGACTGCATGATAGCAGTGGGCAACTGGATGGGCCAATGCTGTCTCAAACTTAACTCCAGTAAGACGGAGGTAGTTTTGTTCAGTAATGACGCCAACTTTTGGACCTCGAAAAGGTGGCCAGACACACTAGGTCATCTTCCCACTCCTGTTAAAAAGGCAACAAACTTCGGAGCCTGGATAGACAATAAACTTAGCCTTAAGGACCAGGTGAATATAGCGGTCTCTTCTACCTCCTACATTCTAAAAGCTTGTAAGAAAATCATGCCAGTCTTGCCTAAAGATAGCCACCAGTTAGTTGTCACTGCTTTAGTGATGTCCAGACTGATGAATAAATTACAACTTCTGCAGAACGCAGCGGCCAGATTGCTGACTGGCACTCCAAAACATGCCTCCATCTCAGCGGAGATCAGAAGGCTTCACTGGTTGTCGATGTGAAAACAGGTGCAGTTTTTACAGCACAGTACATAAAGCCCACTATAGAACCGACCCCAACCATCTCAAAATGCAATTCCAATTAGATGTTTATGCTCCTTAGAAGCTAAACTGGTGTCTGTGCCTTTTGCAAAAAAAGCTGATTGGGGTGGAAGAAGTTTTGTGGTTGTTGCAGCCAAGGCATGGAATGGCCTCCCGATGCATCTTAGAGCCTTGCCAAGTCAGCTTGCCTTTAGAAAGGCTTTGAAGACTTGGCTCTTTACTGTCTAGTCTAGGTTTTGGTTTTCACCCCTTTCGCTCAGGACCCCATGTAGGACTTCATGTAGCGCCAGGACACCTTCGGGTAGCAGTTCGCACTTTAGAAATGTCAGTTATTAACATTAACATTAACAGTGCTACTCAGCCTGTACTGCTCATTATCTCTTCCTCTATCAAACAAGGTTAGTCTGACTCTGAATATCCTCTCCTGTCTCCGCCGCCTCTGCTGAGCAGCCAGTATCTGCATCCTCCGCACTGTCACGTACAGGGCAGCCATTGTGAAAAGATTTCTGATGCATTCTGGAGCTATGTTTATAGGCTGGGCCCTGTCACCACCTGTTTTTGTTTCATAGTAAATTGTATGTGCAAGCGAGCCAATTTGAGCCAATTTGCACATGCTCGCAACTTGCTCTAATGGCTCTCCACCAGATCACGCACATTCCCTTTAGATTTATACTTGGAAAGCTCGCACTGTCACACTGTCCAGTTAGGATCACTTCTGTTGAGTTTTTTTGCCTCTGGCCATGGAACACTTTTTTGCCTCCACGCACATTGTCATTTGTCACTTGTTACGGCATAAATGTCATCATGTACCCCATCACTTTCCCTTGTATTTCCCTCACAGCCCTGAGGAGTCATGGGAGACTGTCCCTTGTGCGACGAAACACGTGTCGGCTGGTTTCTGTTGAACATTAAAGACGCCACTTTGAAACGACCAACTCCAAGAACACAAACTGTTATTTTGGATTGTTTGATTGATAGGCTTTGTTGTCCATTGCATTTTATGTCCACTGACAAAAATTTGTTTAAATACGAGAGTGTGCATAGGTGTTTTGGCTTGTACTTCACACAGTGGCAGCTCATGCTATCACTGTTATTGGGTGGTTATAGGGCTTATCCCCTCTACCTCTTTGCACCTCACATCTCACTAGAACTTACTTTAACTTAGCGCTAATAATTAACTGTGCGCCCTTTCTCCAATCTGACTAAAAACCCTTTGTTCAGACCCTTATAATCCTTGTCCACATTCATCAAGAAGGTAAGACTCAAGGCCCCAGTGGCAGCTTGAGGGAAAGACCTCACTGAAACCCGGTGGTTATGACTCCACACTCTGTGTGGCAAGGCCAAGCCTCTCCCCACTGTCGAGAGATAAATGTCTCTCTGCCAATTCTATCTCCTTGGAGACAACACTAACTGCTCATACCAAAAAGGAATCAAATGTAGTGCCAGCTTGAGAATTAATGGTGGTACTGGCCTTCTCTTCTGCCATTTTATGCTTGCCCAAGGCTAGAACCAGTCTTCCAAAGAATGCAATAAGCAGATTAACTCACTAGAAGAGTTACAGTGTAGCAGACAATGAAACCAAGGGGGTTGGCTCAGCCCAGCCTCCCCCGTCAGCTGACAGGCACAGATGTGCCCGTCCTCAGCCTGGAGTTTTGCCCGGGTGTGGCCAGTGACACAGAGACACCGGCAGCGCTAAGAGCGCTTGTGGGTGTCAGCACCGCCCCTCTTGTCAGCATAACATTTCTCACACCTCCTAGCACTGGGCTATCTCAGAGTTGTGATCTCCCCCAGCTGGGTTGCTTGTGGATCACAAACAGGGTCACAGCCCCCACCAAAGTACTCCAGAATTCACGGATCAATTGTTCCTCTGTTGCCCGAGGTTGAGCCCGAAAGAGTGTTTACTAAAGATAGTTTACTAAAAAATAGTTGATAACTCTTTGTGCTGTATCTGTGGGATGTACTGCAGTTGGGGTGCAGGTCTTCCAACTTGCCAACTAAGCAGAGGAGTCTAGCACATTGCTTGGTGCCTTCTGTGAATCCATACTGCAAGGGCTAGATACCGCCTTCCCTATGAGGGTCAATTCAAATTCAAATTCAAAACAACTTTATTCGGTTTTCAGTATGAAAGCCACAAAAGTACAAATATACACAGTAAAAAACCATTAAAAACGTTAAAAGTTCATGATGTGTTATAATTAATCTCTCTTATACTAGACGATACGTTTACTAAAGTCCATATTTAAGGCAGTTTCTATGTTTCTCACAAGTTCGTACGATGTTTAAGGCACATTCTAAAGTAATGTGCCACAGATTTTGACACTAGGGTGTTTTCCAAAAACTGCAATGCCAAGTATGCTGGGCAGCATCTTCTGACCTTCATTACTTTTAAAATTGGTAGAATCCACCTCTTACGGAATGGCGTATAGAAAGTACAAAGGAAAAGGACATGAATTGTGGACTGAGGGGAAGTAAAGTCACAAGGGCACGCTGTAGTATTATGTGTCCAGTTGTTCTGAGTAGGGAATGAAACCATGATATGGAAAAGATTGAACCTGAAACGGGTGAGAAGTAGCTTTTCAAATTGGGTCAGGTCTTGCTGCAGATATGGTTGTATAGATGGAGCAGTTTGTATCATAAGGCAGTGTTGTACAGATGGTTTGCCTATTTCTGTCATCATCCGTAATTGGGTTAAATGAGACAGGCATATCTTTTTTAGTTCTTTTTTTGCTATGTCTGTTACTGACTGCGGATCATCAAAGAACCTCGAGAAACCAATGTCTGCAAGGAAAGATTTTACATAGCTTAGCCATTTTATCTTTTCCATATGCTCTAGGTTCATGCAGTCCTCAATAATTGCTCTTGTGAGCTGGCATTTGTCCGTTGCCCATATTCTGCGCCATAACATTATGGGCTGGATCTTAATGAGATCTGAGATATGATCCACTCCAAGTTCTAAGTGGCATCCAAAGGTAGTCGTGCTCTTTGGGACAGCTAATAAGAATTTGAGGAAAGAATTTTCAGTTTTCTGAATTTGTTCTACGTTTGCTATTCCCCAAACTCCTGCTCCGAAGATGGCCGTGCTAATGCATTTTGCATTATAGATCTTTATCATCTCTACCAGGGTTTTTTTTCCTAGGCGAAGAGAAAAAGCTTTTAGGGCTCCCACTGTTCTTATGAGCGATAGCTTACGGGAGGTTATTACTTCTTTCCATTTGAACTCCTCGTCAATGGTGATGCCGAGATATGGATAAGTTTTTGTTCTTTCAAGGGGCAGATTGTCCACAAGGATTGTCTTCACCTTTTTCCCCTTGATGCCAGCGTGCATCACAAATGTTTTTTTAATGTTGACTTTTAAGTTAAGATTAGTCATAAAAGTACAGTAGTTGTTTAAGGCTCGCTGTAGCTGAATCGGAGTTTGGGCGAGGATCACCGCATCGTCGGCGTATAGCAATGCTGGGATTGGTCGCCGGCCTGCTGCTGGAAAATCTTTTGCTCCCTGTAGCATTGCTGCCTCTAGTCCATTAGTGTAAAGCGTGAATAAGAAGGGGGCCAGCACGCACCCCTGCCTGACCTCCTTCTGTATTGGGAAGCTATCTGTGAGTTGGCCTTCCAGACCGTATCTTACCTTTCCCGTGGCGCCAGAGTATAACTCGCGAAGAAAAACCACTATTGCAGGCTCAATCCCCATTTCCAACATTATTAGCCAAAGTTTGGAATGTTCTACACAGTCAAACGCTGCCGTAAGGTCAACGTAGACCATGTGTAGACTAGCTTTTTTTACTCTTGTGTATTTTGCGGCCAGTAAGGTTAAATTCAGAACTTGGTCCACGGTACTCAGGCCCGCCCTGAACCCATATTGAAGATCTGAAAGTACCCCGTGCCTCCCCCGTCAGCTGACAGGCACAGATGTGCCCATCCTCAGCCTGGGCTTTGCCCGGGTGTGGCCAGTGACACAGAGACACCGGCAGCGCTCAGAGCGCTTGTGGGTGTCAGCACCGCCCCTCTTGTCAGCATAACATTTCTCACACCTCCTAGCACTGGGCTATCTCAGAGTTGTGATCTCCCCCAGCTGGGTTGCTTGTGGATCACAAACAGGGTCATAGCCCCCACAAAAGTACTCCAGAATTCACAGATCAATTGTTCCTCTGTTGCCCGAGGTTGAGCTCGAAAGAGTGTTTACTAAAGATAGTTTACTAAAAAATAGTTGATAACTCTTTGTGCTGTATCTGTGGGATGTATTGCAGTTGGGGTGCAGGTCTTCCAACTTGCCAACTAAGCAGAGGAATCTAGCACATTCCTTGGTGCCTTCTGTGAATCCATACTGCAAGGGCTAGGTACCGCCTTCCCTTTGAGGGTCATTACGCTGAGTGGCAGTGTAAGTTGCTAATAGCATCATTGAATACCTCTGTGTTGAGCCAATAGCTGTTAAGGGGCGCAAATTATTGCTGGGCTCTAGACGATGTGATATATGGTATATACCTGGCCCATCACCCTGGTTTCCATGTTTTTCCTGCACCTATGATCCCTCTTTGATTCCCAGATAATGGTTTGTACGCTCCTATCCCAAATGCAATGTGTTTGTTGTTGGTGTGTCAGCCCTGTGGGGGGAAGGAGAGCATTGCACTCAAACAGAAGACAACATTGCAGTTCTAGAGTATCATTATCGAGTTACAGGCAACTAATACAGCCTGTGGGAGATAGACAGGATAGGCAGGTAGGCATACATCATTTGCTTTGGGTAAGTACTTTATAATACATGGGATTCTGCAATCTTTGTATTCAAAGCCACATCTAATTTCTGTATAATCATCGACTTCTGAAGCGCCTAGTAGCTGATTATAAAGAAATGACGACAGAACTCAACTGTAATAACATATTACAGTTAATTTTTCAGGTCATAATGCCTGCTACCAAAGCAAGCAGCTGAGGGGAAAAGCAGGTCATGTCACAGAACAAAATTAAAGTAGCTATTTCAAGAACGAAAATTGAAACATTGCCTTTCTTTCTGCTGTTTTTCTAGCAGTACAGTGGCTAGAAGAAAGGAGATATTTATGGAAACATATTTTTTTATCATATACACACCTAGGACCTAATGGGATCCGTGATGGTCAGGAAGTACTGATCAGTAAGATAAATATAAATCACACAGAAGTACTTTGGCCGTGTGTGGGCAGGAGGGAAAAGAACTATGGGCCATATGTATCAAGCAAATTCGCATTCGCAAAGGCCGAAATTCGCAGAATTTCGGCCTTTGCAAATGCGAATTTGCTAAATGGTATGTATTAAGCGAAAATGTGGTGCAAAACAAGGAATCGCAAATTTTGCGATTCCTTATTTTGCAATTGAATTTAAGGAATCGCAAATTTTGCGATTCCTTAAATGCAATGTATGATGCAAAAATAAAATTCAAAATGTCCTTAAGGAATCGCAAATTACGACCAACTTCTAGTTGGTGGTAAGTTGCGAATTCCTTAAAAAATGCAATTTTTTTGCATTTTTCAAAGTGCCATGTAAGGCACATACATGCCCTTAGGGCATGTATGTGCGCCACATGTGCACCATTGCATATTTCAGGGGTGCAACAGGGTGTCCTTTGGACACTCCTGCACCCTTGAAATTATTCTCAATTTGCGATTAGCTAATTGCGAATCGCAAATTGAGAATACCTTCCCATTCATTCCTATGGGGCTCCTGGCCCATAGAAATGAATGGGAAAGTATTCCTTAATTGCGATTCGCAATTTGCTAATCGCAATTAGGGAATTTTAAGAGATCGCAAAAATAAAAGCGAATTTGTACATACATACTATTTGCGATTCTCAAATAGCGATTTCTTAAAAATCGCTATTCAAGAATCGCAAATCAGGTTGATGATACATATGATGCATATATCAAAAGTTTTTGAGTATAAGAACGAGATTAGAAGGTCTAAAGACGACTACTTCTCCTTCTTAATCTGTAATGCCTCTAATAGCTGTAGAAGCATTTTTAATATTCTGAATAGTCTCACCAGCCCTGATTGTTCTAGGAATGTAATATCTCCCTCTCAAGAACTCTGCGAGAACCTGGCTAGGTTCTTCCAGGAAAAGATCCAGCTGATTATTGATGAGGGCAGCCAGCAAGCAGCTGGGAACATTGTCGCTGAGGCTATGAGCACTGTTGCACCTGCGGGGGTGACTTGGAGGGCGTGGAAAATGGCCTTGTGTATCAGGTCTCTGAACAACTATCTGAGTTTATGCCTTTAACGGAGGAGGATTTCAACAGATTGGCACAGGGTATCTCCTCTGGCTCACCCCTGGACCCGGTACCACACAAGATCTGGAAGGAGTATGAGGAAGAATTGTTCCCTACTCTTCGCCTGACCTGTAACCAGTCGTTAGCTAGTGGTGTAGTGCCCTCCCACTGGAAACAAGCCTTGGTATCCCCTCTGCTGAAGAAACCTCTTGATCCTGAGTGCTTAAAAAATTATAGGCCTATTTCCTTGCTGCCGTTCCCAGCTAAAATTGTGGAACGTGCTGTTAGTATCACTCTTTCTACGCACCTGGAGCAACATAATTTGCTGGAGGAGGTGCAGTTTGTATTTAGGCCGGCTCACAGAACCGAGACGGGCTTGGTCACCGTTATGGATGAAATTCAGAGGCGAGCAGACAGGGGACAGGTAGCAGCATTGATCCTGCTCGACCTGTCTGCCGCCTTTGATACGGTCAATCATGAAATCCTGCTGGCAAGTCTGAGCAAGGCCGGGGTGCAAGGCTGTGCCTTACGATGGTTTCTATCTTTTCTGCAGGATAGACAGCAAGCGGTGTCCCTCCTCCCCTTCCAATCTGCCTTCTGCAACGTGTTGCATGGTGTACCCCAGGGCTCGGCAATTAGCCCTATTTTATTTATTATTTACTTAAAACCACTGATTGCAGTAATCAAAACACATAATATTGACATCCTAAATTATGCGGATGACACACAGCTTATCCTCTCCTTTGAGGGAGAGGACTCGACATCAGTGGAAGTATTTCACAACTGTTTGCGGGATACAGCCCGCTGGCTGCAGGACAAGTTCTTACAATTTAATGCAGGAAAGACTGAGGTGATCTTTTGTGCCGCGAATAGGATCCCTCATCTTCTTCCCTGCAATTTCTGGCCCCCTGGAACCTCGACCGCAGTTCGGCCGGTAAAAACTGTCCGTAATCTGGGCATTATGTTTGACAACAAGCTTACCATGGAAGCTCAGGTTACAAAAACAACAGTCTCTTGTTTTGCGATAATTAGGTCTCTTCGCAAAAATTTTCCGTTATTACCTTCTCATGCACGTGCACAAGTGGCAAGGTGCACGATTCTCAGTAGGCTTGACTACTGCACCGCCCTTCTGCTTGATTCTCCAAACTTCCTGCTGCACCGACTACAAAGGATCCAGTCAGCAACAGCCAAGCTAGTTTTAGGGCTGCCTAGAAGATCCTCCGCGTCTGCGGCCTTGGCAGAACTTCATTGGCTCCCCTTGAGACAGAGTGCGCAATTCAAATCTCTCTGCCTTGTTTTTAAAGCTCTTCATGGGATAGGGCCTGTGCTTATGCGGAAAAAATTTGACTGGTACACCCCTACTAGACGGCTTTGCTCCTCATTGGTGAGACTGGTGAAGGTACCTAAATTAAGGAAAGTTAGGTCAGGGGGTAGATTCTTTGGGGTGGCAGCGGCCAAACTGTGGAACAGACTGCCTTGTGAGATCAGGCAAATTAGGGAGCTCCTTCCCTTCAGAAAATGTGTAAAAAGTTGGTTGTTCCCCAAGACCTAGTTGCCTGGCCATGCCTCTGTTTCATCCTTCCGCCCTTGAGTCACTTTGCGCCATGATGCTTGCAAGGTGATAGTGCGCTATACAAGCTGAATAAATAAATAAATAAATAAATAAATAAATAAATAAATAAATCTCAGCTCTGTGTGTTTAAATCTGACCCATTAATTAACATAGGCTTAGTCTTATAAAATTAATCCAATGTTAATTTTGGATTCCTATTTCATTATTATTTTTGTATTAAAATGTAGTTCACTGTTCATTCCATTTTCTCTAATGTAGTCCTTTCTCTTAATTCTATTTAACTTGCCTGCCCTAGTGGTTGTGGCCAAATTTCATTTCCTTCCAGCTGTCTCTGTCCAATTTGCTTTCCACACCTGAGATGCTTAGAGTACTGTAATCAGTCACCTCAAACTCCAACCCCCTGGCGGATTCGGAACAAGAAAAGTGGACATTGGTCATTGTTGGACAAAAACATGAAGAGTAGTCAATAATCTGTCCCCTGGAAAGACGTTCAGATGCTCCGAACCCCAATAACTGCTTCAGACTTGACATCCAATAAACACAGACCAAAGGAACACCCAAAGAAAAAAAATGTTCAATCATAATTGCTAAATAGTTACTAGCATGGGCTGACAACATTGTATTCCAAAATGTAATACAAGCATGATGTTAAATATGAGAGGTACGTTGAAGGCATTAAGAGACATATTGGGGATTTAGGTTAATTGTGCTTTGCCCTGCAATCCAACTAATGACACTAAATAGCTATGTTAAACCCTCTGAGGTTTAACAATGTGTGAACAATTTGCTAAAAGGAGGCTTTAATACAGGAAACCAAACAGGCACATCATTTTTTGCAGAAGAATATTCCTGCAAAAAAATCATAGCAGGAAATTGATGTCACATTTCACCAAGTGAACAAAAAACGTCTTGCATCCATGCAGCAGACATTTTAAGTAGAACAGAAATGTCAGTGTAAACCTAGAACAGTACAAAAATCAACTTTTAACTCCTTTGAAATATGTTGAAATGTTGGCCTCAGACATGCAATGTCTGCATCAGTAAAATCTTCACGCTTTCAGATAATTGATTCAAAAGTGTACTACTATTTTGGGAATTTCAGATCAGAATAAAAAATTAGCTAGGATTCGCAAATTTTTTTTTCAATTCTATTATGGACACGGAGGCGAGGATTATGCTTTCTCTTTCATTTATTGCCACTCACAGCAGCCAATGAAAACTTTGCATTATGTAAATAAACTACGTTTCCCATGATGCACATGTAACACATCACATCCTGTAAAACCCCATAAGAGCCACCATCACCGGAAATCCTCCTCTGTCTTTGCTTCGAACAGGAAAAGTCCATCAAACATAACAAATCCGAAATTAATATCCTCAATGTGGAAGAACAATCCAACTGGTAGTAACGTCTTCTTAACCAGAAGTATATTTAGTCCATCTTCTCAGAACCTGGAAGAATGAGAGACAGAAGAACCCGTAATTTCTGCTTAAACAGAATATAAATAAAGGGGTGGGTAAAACATTACAATACTGTAACATAACCGGGTGGGATAGTCCTCGCCTCCGTGTCCTTAATAGAATTGAAAATTCTTGGCGCGAATACTAGCTAATTTTTTATTCTATTACAGGACCGGAGGCTTCGTATTATGCTAGTTTAACGCTGATCAAAGCCCACAGGGAAATATCGCCCTCAGGTTTATAGTAAAACTGCTTAAAGGTAGATTCGGAAGACCAATCAGCAGAATGTATAATGTCCTGAACAGTAGAACCTAACATAAAAGTCTTAGAGGTCATGGCGTCACGAACAGAATGCGCCCCAAACACTTGGGTATCAATACCCACCTCTTTCATAACAGATTTTAACCATCTGGCTATCGTGGCCGCAGTAACAGGTTTGTAAGGTTTTTGCAAAGCAATTAATAATTGCACCACACCATCAGGCTGAATAGTCCTGGTACACTCCTCGTAAGCCTTGAGACAGTGAACTACAAAGAGTTTTGTGTTACTAGGAAAAGCATGATACTCCACACTCCAAGACATTGTCTTAGTTCTGGATGTAATGTTAAAAGAAACTCCTTCAGGAGTAAATACTCTACTTGTAATATCTAGAGCCTTAACGTCAGATGACCATCTACATGCTGCGAGACATAAGAGCATGGCTAATTTGGATGAAAGTTGTTTCCTTGTTAACATATTGCTGTGTGGCCATTGATTAAATAAGGAAAGAACTAGAGCAACGTCCCATAAGGAAGAATACTTGGGTTTGGGTGGATTCGCTACTCTAATGCACTTTGATAGCTTACATATTAGTGGATGCATCCCTACTGGATTGCCCTCAATCTGGGAATGACCCGCCAAAATGGCTGAATGGAAGTTATTGATGGAACAATATGCCAAACCCTCAGAAGCCTTCTGAGATAAAAAAAATTACAACATAGGGTAAGCCTGCCCCCACGGAATCCACGTGTTGTTCCACGCACCAAGGAACCCAGCCCTTCCAGGCTGAAGAGTATCTCTTTCTGGTTGATGGGGCCCAAACCTGGTTGATAAAAGCTGAACCTTGTTCCGAAAATCCAGGCATTTGCCAATGTTGCCGGAAAGTCTCCAGGCCATCAGGGACAAATGCCCCGATAGTACCATTGGATGCATCTCTCCATGAGGGCCCTGAAGCATTGTTGGGGACTCCGGAATCCTCCTGAAGGAGTCACAGCTCGCCTCCAATAGAATTGGGAACCAAGGATGCGACTTTCACAGGGGAGTCACTAGGATCACCTCAGCCGTCTGTCGCATTATCTGCGTGAACACCCGGGGAATTAATATGAACGGGGAAAGGCATAATTCAGAGTCAGGGACCAGTCCTGAGAGAAGGCATCCATCGCCAGAGCCAACGGATCCGGTCTCCAGCTGAAGAATTCGGTCATTTGACAATTCAATCTGGAAGCAAACAGGTCGATCTCGCAAGTCCCCCAGATCGCCTGTAGCCATTGGACTATCTGGGGTTGGAGCTGCCAATTGCTGTATTCTTTGAGATGTCGGGAGTTCCAGTCCACCACTACGTTTGACTGGCCAGGGATATACTCTGCTATGATAAGCATGGGCGAATTTTGCGAATCTCGCGTTCGCGAATTTTGCGGATTTGCGAACTCGCAATCCGCAAAATCCGCGAATTCTCGCGAATTTGCGGATTTTTTTTTTTTGTGTGTTTGCGCGGGTTTCTGCCAGTTCGCGAGGGTTTTGTACACTTTCGCAAATTGCGAACTTACCTGTCGGGTCGCAAGTTTCGCGAACTTGTTGTTTCTACGTGTCCAGCCTGTTTGGGACACTCTTCTTCATCACTGCCACTCTCTGTCACCACTGCCACTCTCTGACTACTCATGCCACCCTCTGGCCCACCCATGCCACCCTCTGTTTCATCACCACACCCTCTGGTTGTCCAGTGTACATTATTTTCGGCAAAGCAAAGCACACCTTCCCTGTCTCAAGTGACCTGAATTAATTTGGGGCTGATTAATGTGTCACAGAATATTTTTTTAGCTGGCACCTGCTTCCTTAGTGCGCCCTGATTAGTGATCTTTTGCACTTGCTAAGTGCTTTCATTGTTGCAAAATTAGTTACAACACCTGCCCTGAACCAACTGACAATAATGAATTAGGGGCTGATTAATGGATTTTAACTTCCAGCCTGGCTCCTGCTTGTCTCCCTTAGCTGTAATTCAGGACCTTTGTGGCATATGTGTAACTATTCTGAGGTTCAGAGCAGGGTCACATAATAGTTGCAACTGGCAACTGAACTCTGGAGGGGCCCCTCAGGAAGCACTACAGGAAATGGCTACTAATGATGAGCCTGAACTTTTGAACCTGGTAAGTAGTTTCAGTTTTTCTAAGATCGTATTTCTGCAATTTAGCACTTATTCGCGGGGCGCGAAGTTGTACTGGGAAGCCGCGAACTCACGCGAACAGTGCGAGCAGTGCGAGCAAAATCCGCTGCTCGCGGATTTGCGGATTTTGCGGGAGATTCGCGAATCTCGCGGATTGCGAATTTCCCGAAAATCCGCAAAATCCGCGAGCGAAACGGATTTTCCGCCCATGCTTAGCTATGACTGAGATCTGGTGACTCAGGCAATAATGCCAAAAGTCCTTCGCTATCTCTACTAGGATAGAGGACCTCGTGCCTCCCAGCTTGTTGATGTACCGTACCGCCGATATGTTGTCCATCAGCAAGTGGATGCTACATGAGACCCATTTGGGTGACAGAGTCTGGATTGCGAACGACCCTGCGAGAAGTTCTAGGCAATTGATGTGGAGGTCTAGTTCGCGTAGGGACCAACGCCCTCCTGTAGAAATATTTCCGCACAGAAGCCCCCAGCCCCAGCGGCTGGCGTCGGACTCTATGACGACCTCCGTTAGGGAGCCGAAAATGGCTCTGCCGTTCCACGCTTCCATGTGGGCAAGCCACCACTGAATCTCTTCCTGTGCTTCTGGTCAAAGAGGGACTAGGTCTGTTTAAGAGAGGCCCTTCAGCAGATGTTGAATCTTTAGCCTCTGAAGGGCTTGATAGTGGAGAGGACCTGGAAATATCACTTGTATGGAGGATGCCAGCAGGCCCAGTATTCTGGCAATCACTCTCAGTAAGACCAGCTGTTTGGATAAGAGGGAGCGTAGCTCCTTTTTGATATCCCGAAGTTTGGAGCTGGGAAGCATCAACTGAGCCATGTGAGAGTTTATGACGAAGCCTAGGAAGTCTATTGTCTGGGAAGGACACAGCACTGACTTGGATTCGGTGACCACGAACCCCAGATTTTGCATCATAGCAACGGTCATGCATAAATGCTGAACCGCCAAGGTTGGAGACTGCGCCATGATCAGTGTGTGGTCCAAATACACTATCATGCAAACTCCTTGTTCACTGAGGTATGCTATCACTGGCTTCAGCACCTTGGTGAAGCACCATGGTGCTGTGGAGAGTCCGAAAGGAATGACCAAATATTCGAACCATCGGGTCCGACATTAAAATTGCAAGGACCGGCGACGGGGAGGAAAGATAGGAATATATAAATAGGCGTCCTTCAGGTCCAGATGGACCATCCAGTCCCCTTGTTTCAGGAGATATGCCAACAGATGGATACACTCCATCTTGAAATGTTTGTGGGTCATGTAGTGATTGAAATTTTTTTAATTGAGTACCAACCTGTAACCTCCGCCTTTCTTCTGCATCAGAAAAATATTGCTGCAAAAACCGCAAGGGCCCTCGTCGCAATACGCTATTGCATGTTTCTGCAGCAATTCTTCGATTTCGGAATCTATAAAATCGCACTCTATTTGAGAAAAAGAAAGCTGTCTGGGCTGTTTGTCCTGATCAGGGATCTGAAAGAAGTCTAGATGAAAACCCTGAATTGTCTGCAATATCCAAGCATCCTGAGATAGTTGAACCCAATTGTGATTGGCAAGTTTTAAAAAAATTGTAAAAAACACTGTAAAAAAAGAATCCAGCTTACAAGACAAAGCGGTCTGGACAGAACGCTCACATGGCTGGCTCACTGTACAATCCTACAGTAAAGCGACATCTCAAGCATACCTCCTTTCTAACTTCTCCAAAACCACCAAAGAGAAGTTTCTGAAACTCCGGTTAGGATTATTACCATCTGCATACCATCTGCCCCAATGGTTGCACCCTCCGAAGCCAGCAATTGGCCGTCTTTGCGGGGAAGGAGAGGAGGACATAGTCCACATCATAACCATTTGCTGGGAACTGATACAGGAGCGCCGGACACTACTCAGTCCTATCTTTAACAAGAACCAAAAAACGGTTGTGCAGACAAGCGGTGCTTGCAAGCTTATCTGGTGAAAACATTCAACTAAGCTGCTGCCTCCGAAAAATGTTAACTGCTGCTGACCTCCGATTGAAACGGATACCGCCAGATCATCAGAGAAGTAGCACTGGAACTGAGATGAAGCCGGCCTGTTAACCCTTTGCGCAACAACCGTAACAGCGTTTTATGTACATAACGTTAAGCATTTTTGCACACTCAAGCTTCAGGAAAAGCATAAACAGGCTAACCATCAGACATTTTTGTACAAAGCAATTGATGTT
The DNA here is from genome assembly GCF_964263255.1 of Lissotriton vulgaris. NCBI lineage: Eukaryota > Metazoa > Chordata > Amphibia > Caudata > Salamandridae > Lissotriton > Lissotriton vulgaris. Next base: position 865,232,359 of record NC_141689.1, read on the forward strand.
GAGGCGGCACTATGCGCTTTAAACTTACACCTATTTGCCTGCCCTCATTCTGTAGCCAAGACTCTGACAAGGGGGGTAATTCTATCTCATGAACTGCTGCTAATCTCCGCAAACAAAAATGAAGAAACAGGACTATGGGTCACCAAGGCCGGGGAAGTCAATCTTTTCCGTAATTTTAATGTGTGCTGTTAACTGTGGCTATTAGCCTTTTAAAATGATGTTTTACTGTTTATAAGAGACTTTTGTAATGGTTTTAATTAACTGTAAAATAAACATATATTACTTACTTACCAATTTTGATAGAAAACTGATTACGCCCCCCCCCCCCCCCCCCCCCCCCAAGGGTAGTGGGAATGTGTCTGGAGCACTCACCTGAAGATTCAGGAGCTTAAAAGGCTCTGGGATATGCTGCTCTGTTGAAACGCCTCTTCTTCAAGCGCTGTCTGGTGGGGTAGAATGTTCCCCCCCGGGTGGAGTCCCATTCGCCCGTGCCTCGACCGAAGTCTCCTCTCTGAGGACCTTGGGAGAATTGACGGCCAAACAAGCGTCCTCGGCTGGCCGTTTAAAACACCAGCCTGAAAGACTCTCTTGATAACCAACTGTGCTTTGTCATGAGTCGTGAAGGTGCCCACATACTTGGCCATGTCTTTGACTAAACGTTCCCCAAAGAGGTTACCGTCCGCCAAAGGACCTGGTTCCGCTGTGGCCAACTCCGTGAGGTTGGAGACCATACGCATAAGGAGTGATTTATGCCGCTCCGTGGAGATGGCGCAGTTGGCGTTACCCAAGAGGCATATGGCCCTCTGGGTCAATCCCGTCAGGACATGGGGATCCACGGCAGTACCAGATTCCTGCGCCTCTAATCCATCTCCAAGATCTTCGCTAAGGGGCCCACTACATCTAGGAGCTTGTCCTGGCACCCTCGCCAGGTGCGATCAATACCCTTCTTTGGGTCTTTAGCAAACTTTTTTAGAAACGTTAAGAGGCTGGAGTCGATATGTGGGGTTTCTGCTACTTTATCATAGATATCTGGTCTGGGACACTCTGAACAGAGTCTGTTCCGCACCTCCTTGTCAAAGCTTCTGCTAAGGTTGTCATGCAGGTATGCAGCAACCTCGGGGGCTGGTAACCAGTCAGAAGATCTTGGGTGAACTATGTCAGCTGGATTAAAATTGAAGGGAGTGGATATAGGTTGTGGAGGTTCCACATTTTTGGACTTCTTGACCCTCTTCTTAGGAGGAGACTCATCCGGGGTGTCAGTAGACGTGGTGTCTGTATCTGTATTAGTATCTGGGGCATCTGATCTGCCGGTGTCAGGGTCAGGCAATGAGGACAAAGTAGAAGAATGAGGCCAGGACTTAGACTGGGGTTCGGAAGCCGAGACGTCCTTGTGAGTACCTGCAGGAGCAGTGAAACCATGACGTTTAGCAACTTTGTCTAATTGTTTCGTTATTGGTTACAACGCAGTAGCAAACGCTTGCTGCACAGTACCCGGAACTGCTTTCTCAAGGGCCTTGTTGACCGACTCCTGGACTGAGGCATCCAGGCCCTCAACAATATTGTCCTCTATGGAAGGGTTATTTCACTTCCTCCTCATATAAGGTATCATCCTCTTCGTAATGGACCTAATCCTCCATAGTGGGACCAAATTTGTATATATATCTGCTCATGAAGTTAGGTTCAGAGATGAGTAAGAGGGGGGAGCCAACCCACAGCACAAATAATCAGAGAAAAGGCACCTAGCTCCTCAGCATAATCTGTAGCACAGTTCTTGCAGCCTCCAGGGCATAATATAGCCAAAGAGCAATGGATCTTATACAGGAGGTGTGCACCCTCCAGGCACAAAGCGTTATTTCTGCCAGCCAGGCAGAAAGTTGCTCAGTGAGGGTTGAAGGGGAAATAAGCAAATCATAGGCAAAAAACAGGCAGTAGCGGCATGCGAAGCCTAATTCTACTAGGGAATAGCCCAATTGGGCTACGCATGTCTAAACTTAAACAAAAAACTAAAGTGAAGGCTCCTCGTGCAGTCAGCTCATGCGCGTTACAACAATGTCCAAGTCACCGCCGTAAGCAGTGCGGTACCTGATCCCTCGCAAACGGGAGAGTTAAAGAAAGCCGATAGAGCAGCTATAAGTGCAGATTGCGGTCCAGCTTTGGCAGGAAATTCAACATCGGGTTAGGCAGAGCAAATTAACAACAGTACGCGATAGTCGCGCTCAGTCATATTAAATCGTCGCGTGCCTAATCAAGTTAACAGTGAGAAGTTCACAATCAAATTATCCAAAATAACAGAGAACAAACTTAACTTTCTGCATGAGCAGCAAAGAAAGAGGAAGATTTTGGTGATGGTGGCTCTTATGGGGTCTTACAGGATGTGATGTGTTACATGTGCATCATGGGAAATATAGTTTATTTACATAATGCAAAGTTTTCATTGGCTGCTGTGAGTGACAATAAATGAAAGAGAAAGCATAATACGAAGCCTCCGGTCCTGTAATAGAATTAGCCTTTCAGATACATTGTACATATAAATATACTGACTGGTCCCGGAGTATGCTAATAATAACTACTCACATTTGGTTAGTTTTATGCTCAGGGCAATGAGCGACTTACCTCCACCTAAAGCTGAAATAAATGGCTTATAGTTCTGGATAAAAAGTCATTTAAAATGCAGTTTTAAAGATCCTAGATGTAGGGTGAAAGTAATGCCTCAGCCAGGCAAGCTGTGCCATCCTGCTGTATTTAACATTATTTTACTGCCACATGTTTTTCCCACCAGTGGATGGTCATCATCAAAGAACATGGATGTTTCGACCAGTGAATTAGCAGTCATAGTACAGGGTGACTAGTGACCCACCATAGAAAGTGATTAAGGCCCGATCTGAAGGCTAATGACAGAAAATTTGAGTTCAAGAGTACAGGACTTTTTGTGTGCAGAAATCCACGATGAAATCCTCACAAATGAATGTTTGGTGGAGTATAGTTATTCTGATTGACTGGAAATTGTTACTTTTAGACAAGAGAATATGACACCAAAAGCAGTTGCTGGGATGTCAGGTTAAAATAAAAATGTGCACCTAATTTGTTTGGGGAACTCCCAATAGTGAAATAGGTCTATCCAGTTGATCTGCAAGATAAAAAATACTTAGGGCCTGATAACGATAGTGGGCGGTCGGACGGCCGCCCACTATCTTGGCGATCAGAGACCATCTGACAAGCAAGTGACCGTCCAACTGCCGAACTACGATGCGACAGCTGGGCTGGTGGTCGCAAAGTGCAGTTTTTCACTGTCGCTTGTGCTGCGGCCTAGGAAAAGAGGTGCAGTACACGCTGCTGTGAACAGGGACCACTTTCTACACGTCCATGTACTGTGTGCCATGCACCATGTGGTGCATGACACCATGTCCATGGAGGTGTGTGTGGGCACTACATGTATCCCCAGGGCCACCTTACAGTGGCCCACGATGGACGAAGGCCCTGTTTTGGGGCCCCAAATTTTGTTTCCGACTGCCTTTTTACAGCAGTCTTCCTGCCTGCAATGAAAAGGTTGTTGAAAAGGGATATCATAATCCAGATGCCTGCCTCAGCACCTCAGCTATTCGGGACTATGAATCCGATCACCAGGCGGTGGTCTTCACCCCGACTGCTGTAGGTCCAACTGGCGGTATTGTAATCCAGTGTTCAGACTGAGGGGCTGTTGGTGGTCAGACTGACACCGACGGCCTGTCGGTAGTGGTCCGCCCACTATCATAATCAGTGGCAGCTCCACCACTAAGGCGGAGGAGCCTCACCCCACTGCTTTTTAGCAGTGAAATAAAGGAAAAATAAAATGATAATTACATGATGTTATTATCATTTATTTGCTCCTGCTGCAGCAGCTTTGCGTGGGGGATGCTCTTACAACCAGAGCACACTTTGTAAGTGCATATGAATGTTTGACTGGCCGCCTCGGGTGGCCAAACATTCATACGCACTTTGCATGTTCTCCACCCAGGCTGTATTGCAGTCTGGGTGAATAACATGCCTAGGCTCCCACTGCCTGTCTGAGCACCGAACTACGGCGCTCAGATCAATCACAACGCTGCATTGCAGCATTGTGATTGGGAAGCCTGGGCGTGCTTCCTGTTCTGGCCGAAGCGAGGGACTACAGAGGAGAGACGCGGAAAGAAGTTGCGTTTTTCTTTATTTATTTATTTTTCACCCCCCGATCTGTTCCTGCTGTCACTGCCCTTAATTTGGTTCATGTTGCTAAAGCCACAACTAGCACAACTGATAAATATATCACCTGGCCATTAAAAAAAATTTAAACTGACATTTATGAAAAAACAAAAGAGACAATACCCGTCATCGCCACGCAGGATCAAGTCAAGTAACAACATATAATCATATTAAGCACTGTCATGGATATTGCATCAACACTGCAAGGATACAACAAACATGTACTATTATATCATAATCATGCTGGAAATATAGACATCGGGCTCAAACTCGCTCCGTGTCAGCGGTCTCCTCCAATTGGCTGCTGTAAAAGATATTGCCGCAGGGGCCCCCATATGTCCTTAGGTTTAGAAGATGTAGGAAGTTCTTCAGCGTATATTTAAAGGTTAACTTTACAGTGAACCAAGTTGCTGACCCAATGTTGGAGACGGGGAACTAGTGTGCTCTCCCAGATAAGTGCTATCCACCGTTTAGCCATTAAAAGTGCAAGTCTAACAAACCTGCCGAGCACTCCCTTCAGACCAGGAACATAGCTAGGTAGACATACTGCAGGTGTGCACTCTATTGTGGCTCCAGCCATTTGTTGAATGCAGTTCAGTACGGCCTCCCAGTATTGAGCCACCGGTATGCAGTACCATGCAAGATTCCAGAAGTCCGCAACTGATGTCCGCACCTTTTACAATTACTTGCATCTCTAAGACCACAAGTGTATAATTGAGTCTCAGGTTTCCATTAAAAGTAGGTTTGCCTGTGAGGATGCAAGTCTGTTCCATTCTATAGGTGTCAGTGAGGGATCAAGCCGTTCGTTCCAGCAACTCAAACTTCTGTCACTGGAGCTCACCCTTTCCTCTCGCACTGCCCTATACAATTTAGTGACCATCTGATGCCGCGTGGGAGCTACCAGTAATAACTGCATGGCTTTCGATGTAGCGGGTTCAGCAGGGAAGGATGCATAGTGTTTTTTGAGTGAAAGTTTCAAATGATGAATCATGAACTGAAATAAAAGAGACTGATTAACAATGTGTTGCTTGTCTACAGCTGTGAGAAAGTGCCAATCCGGGTATATATCCCGCATATGGTCTAACCATTCCTCCCAAAGCAGCTTCATCGATACCGACTCGTAAGTCACGGAGAGCGCCGCATGATGTGCTAGTGGTAGGGCAGGTGCATACAGGAGGAGCTTATTCGTAAGCTTCCAGATCGAATGCCAGGCTCCTATAGTGAGATCCAAAGTGTTATTGTCGGACCTTGGTGTGCCTCTGTGTGTGTGTCCGTGTGTGTGTCCGAGTGTGTGTGAGCACCCCAGCAAGTGTAACAGGGTGTGCGCTCCCCATCCTCTATTGCAACGTGGGGCGTAAAAGCATGTGAGTGATACCAATGAAATGCATATTGTGCTTGTGCGCATAAATAGTAGAGATTATAATCTGGGGTGTTAAAGCCACCACTACCATAGTCAAGGGTGAGTATTCTCCAATTTACTCGGGCCGTCTTGCCTCTCCAAATAAGCCTTAACAATTGAGTGCGCGCCGCCTTGAAAAATTGGGCCGTCAGCTTTATGGAAATATTATTAAAAAGATAAAAAATCGAGGCAGAATAATCATTTTAATCAAGGCTATACGATCTGCAAGTGAGAGAGGCAACGCTGACCATTTGTCCACCTGTTGCTCTAAGTCCACGCAAGCCCTATCATAGTTTTCCCTTATGACCAGTTCGGGATAGCGGTGTACCCACACCCCCAGATATTTTAACTGGCTCCGTGGACCACAGTAGGGGTACTCCATGCTAGGTGGAGCAGTGATTGCCGTCAAAGGTATTATAACCGACTTATCCCAGTTTATGTGGAGGCCTGGAAATAAACCGATCCGGATGTATTGCTGCAACACCTGGGCAAGGTACCGCTGTGGTTTGTGGATGAACAACACAATATCATCTGCTTAAAGGGAGATGCCCACTGGGCGGTGGTGAAAATGGAGCACCGTTGCCCTGTGCCGTTGCCTAATTACGCAGGCCAAGGGTTCAATCTTAAGGGCAAACAATAGCAGAGATAGTGGGCATCCCTGGCGTGTGCCACATTCAATACAAAAAGGTTTGGAGGTAAATCCTCCGATCCGAACCATCGCCAATGGTTCTGTATACAATAGCTGCACCCAGTGCAGGAAAAGAAACGGAAACCCCATGCGAGTTAACACACGGATCATGTAGGGCCATTTGATCGAGTCGAAGGCTTTCGCCACATCTAGCACATCTAGCATGACTGCCGCTGCAGGGAGTTCCGGGTTGAGCACATGAAGGTTTATCTTTCCTAAGAAGAGCTATGATCAAGTCCTGCTGTAGAATGGTGGCAGTTTACCGGTTTCGTGCGCTTCAACATATACTTCAAGTAAGTGAGGCATTATCAAATCTACATAACTTTTATAAAATTCCGCTGACAGGTCGTCCGGCCTGGGTGCTTTTTTGTTAGGTAGTGAGAGAATAGCATCTCTTACGTCAGCTTCTCCAATTGGTTGGCTGAGGTATTCGCGCTGCCCATCTACCAGCCAAGCACAGTCTATGTCAGAGAGATAGCCTTCCAGTGCATCCCAATCTAGGGTCCCCCGAGAGGTGTACACTGATTTCTAGAAATCCCTGAATTGGTCCACTATGTCATTGGGTGCATAGTACTCTGTACCCTGCTCATCCACTATTCTTGAGATATGATGATGAGCAGTTCTGAACAGTATGAAGGCCAATTGTCTGCCCGGCCTGCCACCCTCCCTGTATGTTCTGGCAATGTGCCTTCGTGAGATATAGTTGACCTCTTGCTGTGCTAGTGAGTAGTGTTCCCTAAACGCCTCGTGTATGCAAACTAGCGTGGAGGTGCAGGGTGTGGATGTGTATTCCCGCTCAAGGGCCATTACTGAAGATTCTAATTTCTTCAATTGACTTCTAATGTCCCGTAATATTCCAGCTGTGGTTCTGATACAGACAACGCGTACAGTCACCTTGAAGGCCTCCCACAGCGTGGCCGCGCTGTCAACTGTACCCACATTTAATTCAAAATACTATCTCCTCATGGTTAGTATTTTCATAAACAGGATCTAAAAGAACTTCCTTGGCGAATCTCCAGATAAATGGACGATGCAGGTTCATGGGAATAAGGCGTGCTAGTCGCACTGGGTTATGATCGTGTAGTGTGCAAGAGTCATTGGCCTTCTCACCTAGGAGTCAGTAGTCTAAACGAGACCAGCTGTTGTGTTTTGGTGTAGCATGTTTGCCTATGCATGTTCCCGCATGTCTGGTGCACCAGACGTCAATTAGACCAAATTCCGTCATGGCGTTTCGTATACAGTGAGCTACCTTAAGTGTGCGAGAGATGTGGGGACTAGATTTATCGCGCATGGGATCCAGGTGCGTGTTACGATCGCCCCCCCACAGTATTGTGGAACCTAGCCAATGGCGGAGTTCATTAAACATACAATGGAATACCTGAGGTTCATCCACAACCGGGCCATAAATATTCACAATCGTAATCAGAGTCATACCCAGTTTATCATGAACCATGGCACATCAGCCTTCGCTGTCAGTGTGTGACCGGAGTCAGTACTCCTCTAGCGTAGGTGGAGTAAAATGAAGCTAATTTATTTCCGGCCCATCTACATGCCAGACCCTCCTCTGACTTAGTGGTTAGGTGCGTCTCCTGTGAGAGTGCAATTTGTATCCCTTGTCTATCCAAATATGCAAATATCTTTCTGATCTTTTGAGGAATGTTGAGGCCATGAACGTTCCATGTGAGAAGAGTACAGCTGCCACCTAACACCATATTGGTGACGTAGTCGTATCCTAAATTTGCAAATGTACACATAACCTAATAAAACAGAACATGTAAGTTCCAACATAATCCATAGTGCAATCAGGAAGAACGTAGCCCAATACAAGTCTGACGTGTCCCAGATTCCCACCCCACGCCCAAAAGCATGAGAAGACCACCCAAATGTCCCTCCGATCTGTAGGTCCAAATACCCATCACCCATCTCCCATCCCTCCACCCACTTCAGCACCCCCAACCTGCCAAAGCCATCCCAATACTTGCCCCAAAATAACAAAAACAAAACATGCAAAGCCAACAGTGTAGGGGATTTCCCAGTGGAGTGCATAGGGACACAGTACTCCTCCCAAGAGGTACAGGAGGTAGACAGAGAACTGGTCACCTTTGTTCCCTCCTGTGCACATGAAAGTCAAATATCAAAGTAATACAACATTCCCCCCAATACATCCGAAAATCTCATCTGGCAGTCCAGCAACCAAGACGGGGTTCGAAGTGGCAGCCGTCACTCATCACGAACACTTGGTTGAGATGAATAGGTCGTCCCTAGCCGCTCTCCGGTAGCAACAGAGGAACCGACAGCAGCAACAGGGAGTCACCGCCTGTCATCACTCCGAGCCCTCCTGGTGAGCTGTAGCCCCATCGCCGCCGGTGTGACTGGTAGTGTTGCGTTGGCGTCGCCTGAGGGTTTTCACAAAATCCATTGCCGACTTGGGGTTGGGAAAAATCTTGGAGTTCCCGTCGATGTCTATCCGCAGCCGCACAGGGTATAACATGACATAAGGGATTTTCTCAGCAATAAGGAGCTTTTTGGCAGGGAGATATTCTTTTTGCGCCGTCTGCACCGCTGCCATGAAATTGGGATAGAAAGCAAGATGGTTTCCTTCATGAACAATGTCCCCTTTTTCTCTAGCCAGCCTTAGGATAGTGTCCCGATCTCTGTAATTGAATAAGCATGCTATCAGAGGCCGGGGGGGGAGGCCCCCGGCGGTGGCCTGGCAATCAGAGTTCTGTGTGCACGCTGCACAATCAGCCTTTTGGAGAGGGTTTTGGCCCCGAATATGGTCTGGAGCAGAGTCTTGACGTACAACTCAAGGTACCTGGTATTGGTGGACTCCAGCAGGCCCGCTATGCGTATGTTATTACGCCAGGATCTGACTTCTAAATCCTCATTTTTCTCTTGGATCACTGCGAGCACTTTTTCCATGGCAAGCGTTTTCTCAGTCGTCTGCTGCAGCCCATCTTCGGCCTCAGAGATACGGGTCTCAGCCTCCCCAAGCCTCAGTGCGTGTTTGTCAAGTTTAGTGGACATGTGATCCATTCGGAGGTTCAAATTGGCAATGTTACCATCTATCATTTGCAGGCTGTTTTGTACTGCCAAAAAGGTCTTCTCGATGGATGTAAGACTGTGTGGAGGGGCTTTGGCCTCCGAATCCGACGCAGTCCGCCCCCTTGATTTGCTGGCCTGACGTGGTTCAAAAGTCAGCCGAGGCTGTTTGCGCTCACTTCTCCCCATGACGCAGTGTAGGGCTGTGGAGCGGAGGCGGCACCTACCTCGGCGCAACCCAGTCCTGGCGCAGGGGCCATGTCTCCCGCGCCCGGTCACTTAACGTCCCGGACACCCAGGACACCCTTTCTTTGTCATCCCCTGCAGGTACCGACACTGGAGCACAACGGACCGGAAACCCTCGCCCGGAACACCGGAAGTGACGGTCAGTCGACCCCTAGCGACCCGGAAGCGATCGACCCTGACCCCGGAAGTGAACGGCTAGACCAGAACCCAGAAGGTAGAAAAGGCACCGAGGACGAAGGAGAGGTGTTCGGAGCAACCGACTCGTGGCAGGAGGCAACGGACGGCGACGAACCCCTGGGAGAGAGAGGAGCAGCACTGCGAGATCGAAGCGAGGACGAGGAGGAGGACGTCTGGACGGAGGACTGGTGGCGTCCTTAGGAGGAAGCTGGAGAGCGGCCGCAACTCGGACGAGAGTTGCGGCGGGGCACGTGAGTACCAGTTACCCTTTCTCCGTGTTCCCTCTTGTAAAGAGTAGATGTAAATAACCTTGTATATAGACCCTAGACTGCACGAGCACAGGGATAATTAGTGACTACTCACGCGCACTGTACAAAGACCGAGCACTGTCCTGCACCAGCCCGCTTTCCTCCCACCTACCTCATTCTTGCCTGTTCCATTCCCCCCCCCTTACCGTCCCGTCCTCACTGGCCTTTCTCAGTACCCTTTCACTCCCCGGTGTAGGTGGTGGGGTGTACCGTTGGAGTACTCAGACTAAAGCCCTACACTTCTCTCCTTTCTTTAAGCCTCCAAGGAGCCTCAGTACCACACCGAGGAGACTACTGGCGGAACAAGGAGAAGTGAATCCTGATCCCCAACATCCTCACCGAGCCTGGTCAACCGCAGTTACTATCGACCCAACCCCGTTGGATTCAAGACTGCGTCCCTCCCTCACTGTGACTTTGTTCTTCAATTACAATAAAACACTTGTCATAGCTCACTATATCCGGCCTCCCCGCCTGTTATTCCGGTCCGCCCACCACCCAGCTCCACAAGTGGTGTCAGAAGTGGGATATCCCGGAGGCATGGAGGCCGCGGTCAAGCAACTGGCGAAAAGCCAGGAGGAACTGGGGAAAATGATGGAGAGGTTCCTCAAGACGGCGGAAGACGATCGGGGCCAACTACATGACGTGCTGAAGGGACAGGGAAGCGCCCAGGATCAAGCCCTTGAGAAGCTCACTACAGTTATGGGGCAGCAACGACCAGCCACCTCCCTGCCCTCAGTAGTGCTTCAGAAGTATGTCCCCGGAGAAGACCCCGACTACTTCTTCACGAACTTTGAGCGCCTAGCCCAGGCGGCGGCCTGGCCCGCTGACCGGTGGGGCCACTACCTGGGTCCCCTCTTGACGGGAGAGCTGCAAGCTGCATACCAACAAGCCAACATTCAGGGTCAAACCCCCTACGCCGACATCAAGACTTGTATCCTGGAACGGCTAGGAATAGACGACGAGACCTATAGGGTGAGGCTGCGCCAGGCCAAGGAAGGGCCCCAGGAAACGCCTAGGGCCTTGTCCTTCCGCATACAGGATCTGGCCAACCGGTGGTTGAAACCTGCTACGGCCACCAAGGAGGACATTTTGGCCAAAATATATTTAGAACAGTATTTGGCCTCCCTACACCCGGCCACCCAAAAGTGGGTACGTCAGCATGCTCGCCTAACGCTCGACACTGCTGTAGAGATTGCCAGCGCCTACAGCAGAGCACAGGAAACTCAGCGACCAAAGGAGGAACACCCGTCCCGCATAACTCCTGGAAGTCATCCTCGGGTCCCTCGACCCCCTCAGGTGGTCAGGAAGCCCGACCCTGCTCCTCTGATGCCATACCCTATCCTGCCTCGACCCCACCCACCGGGCCCTCAATGTTACCACTGTGGTGGGTTCGGACATATCGCTCGAGTTTGCCCCCAAAAGGAGGAACCCATGGACATAGGGTTGGCGAGAAACTATGCCTGTCTCACCGCGGACACCACCCCTCCTCCTTTTCGGTGCCCGGTACGGATAGACGGACACGGAATGATGGCCCTGGCCGACACGGGGTGCCGACAAAGCGTTATAAGACCTCAGGAGTTGCCCCGTCCTGTCAGGCCAATGACAGGCAGGGTGGCCATTACGTGTGTGCATGGCGACACTAAGAGCTATCCCACCACCCAGGTCCATGTACAACACCCCACCGACGCGGGCAGTCTGCTAACGGTGGGCCTGATCCCTACTCTCCCGGAGCAAGCGATATTGGGCAGCGACTATAGCGGTCTTCCTCATCTGCTCCAAGACACCACTGAATCCCTGAGGAACTGGTGGGCCGAGGCCCCTTTCTCCCATGACCTTTCTCCTGTGAATCCGGTGAACAGACCACCCAAGACCCGAGGACAGAAGAAAAAAGAAAAGAGAGAATACGTGATGGCCTTTCCTGCTCAAATAGATGTCCATCCCTGGGAAACCGACCGGGAATTCCGCGCCACACAACAGGAGGATCCAGTGTTGCAGGAAGCCTGGGCCCAGGCTTTGGACGCCGAGGACCCCCTACATGTAGGTCCTTATTTCTTTCGAAAAAACGGGCTCCTCTACAGGAAAGGGGGACCCCAACAACCAACCCAGCTCGTTATCCCCGGGCTATTCCGCGACAAGGTGCTGTTTCTGGCCCATAGCCACTTGCTGGGAGGTCATTTCAGCGATGAGAAAACTGGACGCACGATTCTTGATAAGTTTTATTGGCCAGGGGTTCACGGACAGATCAAACAGTATTGCCGGGAATGTCCAGTATGTCAACGCAATAGCCGCTATCGTCCCCCCCGGGTTCCTTTGCAGCCTCTCCCCCTTATCGACGTCCCTTTCACCCGAGTGGGCATGGACATTATCGGACCATTGTTGCCCTCCCGAACCGGATGTCGATATGCTCTTGTGGTAGTTGATTACGCCACCCGCTTCCCTGAAGCGATACCCCTACGCCATCCCACCACACAAACCATATCCAAGGCCCTCATATCCATCTTCTCGAGGGTGGGTTTTCCCCGCGAGATACTCACCGATCAGGGGACGCCCTTCGTGTCCTCCCTCATGCGCCAGGTCTGCTCCCACCTGGGCATCAAGCAGATAAGGACATCGGCCTACCACCCCCAGACCGATGGGTTGGTAGAGCGTTACAACGCCACCCTCAAAATGACATTGAAGAAACTCCTAGGCCTTGAAAGCAAAAGGTGGGAGGAGATGCTTCCCCTAGCGCTGTTTGCCATCAGGTGCAAACCACAAAGCAGCACTGGATACTCGCCTTATGAGTTGTTGTATGGCAGAGCCCCACGGACCCTTTTGGATATGGCTAGGGAAGCCTGGGAAGCAGAACCCGACAGAACCCGACCCCTGCCGGAATACGTGGATAATTTAAAGACCCACCTTGAACAGATCAGGGTCATTGTGAGGCAGAACCTAGTGGCCGCCCAAAACACCCAGAAACACCAATATGATAAAGGAACCAAGGCTCGGAAATTCAACCCTGGGGATCTAGTGTTGTTGTTGCTTCCTTCCTCCGACCATAAGCTGCTTGGACAGTGGCAAGGCCCCTTCCCGGTCCTAAGAGCCGTGACCCCTGTAACCTACGAAATAGAAACCGAGCCCACCCGAGGAGTAACCCAAATCTATCACGTGAACCTTCTAAAGAAGTGGGAGGGACCCTGTCCCGTACTAGCTAGCGTAACAGAGCCCCCCTTCGAAACATGCATGGATCCTGACCTTCCCGAGCAGCACAAACAAGATCTCAGGCGGGCCTTGTTCTCTTTACAACCCGTATTTTCCTCCCTACCCGGACACTCCACGGTAGTAGAACATGCCATCCACACCGAACCCGGAAAAATAGTAAGACAAAGACCTTACCGTATTCCCGAAGCCCGTAGAGCCACCATACAAGAGGAAACGAAGCTAATGCTGAAAATGGGCATCATAGAACCCTCCCATAGCAGCTGGAACTCCCCGATAGTCCTAGTCCCCAAGCCAGACGGATCTACAAGATTCTGTATCGACTTTAGGGAAGTGAATAAAATATCGGCATTTGACACCTACCCCCTACCCCGCGTAGACGAAATGGTGGAACGAATAGGCAAGGCCAAGTATATAAGTACCCTAGATCTCTGCAAGGGGTACTGGCAGATCCCCCTCAAAGCCACCGACAAACCCAAGACCGCCTTCTCCACGCCGGAAGGCTTATTTCAGTTTAAAGTGATGCCCTTCGGACTTCACGGAGCCCCGGCTACTTTTCAAAGGGCCATGAACCTGGTGTTACAACCACATACCGAGTAAGCCGGGGCCTACCTTGACGATATCGTTATATATAGCGATGATTGGGGACAACATCTACACCACCTGAGAGCCGTTGTCACCTCTCTAGGGAACAATGGTTTTACCATCAACCCCTCCAAGACCACCCTGGCGGCCCAGAGTGTGAAATACCTGGGCTACCTGTTAGGGGAAGGTCTCATCCGACCTCAGGACAATAAGATCAAGGCCATCCAGGCCATCCCTTTTCCCCGAACCCGGAAGGAACTCCGAGCCTTTTTGGGTTTATTGGGGTATTATAGGAGGTTTATCCCATGTTTCTCCCAAACAGCGGCCCCTTTAACCGACCTGTTAAAGAAAACCACAAACACCGAAGCACTTCTCCAACAACCTCCAACCCCGGTGGTCCACGCCTTTGAGCGTCTGAAACAATCCCTGGTAACCGAACCGGTGTTAGTCAGTCCAGACTATACCCGAACATTCATACTACAGACAGACGCCTCTGATCAGGGCTTAGGGGCGGTGCTCTCCCAGAGGGACAACACAGGGGTCGAACGGCCTATCCTCTACCTCAGCCGGAAACTATTTCCCCGGGAGATGAACTACGCTGTGGTAGAGAAAGAGGCCCTAGCCATCAAATGGGCAGTGGAGAGTCTTAGGTACTATTTGGAGGGGCGAGAGTTCGAACTCTATACAGATCATGCCCCTCTAGAGTGGATGGCCCGCAATAGGGGCCACAACGACCGAGTACTACGGTGGTTCCTCTCCCTCCAACCCTTTCGGTTCAAAACATTGCACAGGAAAGGACTGCAACAGGGCAACGCTGATTATTTGTCCCGGTACCCACCTCCCAGTTCCCCTACAAGAAAGACAGCTAGGGAAAGGGGATGTGGAGCGGAGGCGGCACCTACCTCGGCGCAACCCAGTCCTGGCGCAGGGGCCATGTCTCCCGCGCCCGGTCACTTAACGTCCCGGACACCCAGGACACCCTTTCTTTGTCATCCCCTGCAGGTACCGACACTGGAGCACAACGGACCGGAAACCCTCGCCCGGAACACCGGAAGTGACGGTCAGTCGACCCCTAGCGACCCGGAAGCGATCGACCCTGACCCCGGAAGTGAACGGCTAGACCAGAACCCAGAAGGTAGAAAAGGCACCGAGGACGAAGGAGAGGTGTTCGGAGCAACCGACTCGTGGCAGGAGGCAACGGACGGCGACGAACCCCTGGGAGAGAGAGGAGCAGCACTGCGAGATCGAAGCGAGGACGAGGAGGAGGACGTCTGGACGGAGGACTGGTGGCGTCCTTAGGAGGAAGCTGGAGAGCGGCCGCAACTCGGACGAGAGTTGCGGCGGGGCACGTGAGTACCAGTTACCCTTTCTCCGTGTTCCCTCTTGTAAAGAGTAGATGTAAATAACCTTGTATATAGACCCTAGACTGCACGAGCACAGGGATAATTAGTGACTACTCACGCGCACTGTACAAAGACCGAGCACTGTCCTGCACCAGCCCGCTTTCCTCCCACCTACCTCATTCTTGCCTGTTCCATTCCCCCCCCCTTACCGTCCCGTCCTCACTGGCCTTTCTCAGTACCCTTTCACTCCCCGGTGTAGGTGGTGGGGTGTACCGTTGGAGTACTCAGACTAAAGCCCTACACTTCTCTCCTTTCTTTAAGCCTCCAAGGAGCCTCAGTACCACACCGAGGAGACTACTGGCGGAACAAGGAGAAGTGAATCCTGATCCCCAACATCCTCACCGAGCCTGGTCAACCGCAGTTACTATCGACCCAACCCCGTTGGATTCAAGACTGCGTCCCTCCCTCACTGTGACTTTGTTCTTCAATTACAATAAAACACTTGTCATAGCTCACTATATCCGGCCTCCCCGCCTGTTATTCCGGTCCGCCCACCACCCAGCTCCACAAGGGCACTGCGCAGAGACTAAACGTAGAATGAGATGTTCGTGATGTATGCCAGTGCCCAACAACAGGCCAAGACCACGTATAAAGTCCAAGGCACAATCACCTGTAGAGATACGGTAATTGAGTTGGGGATCAAGCGTTGCATGAGAATGGACCTGTCTCTGTCAGTGCCATGAGCCAGTGATATCCCCTTGAGCACCAGCAGTATGCTCAGGCGGTTGTATTCAGGTTGGGGGAATGCAGTAGTGAGATGTGCAATGCGTTGCTGCCCCTTAGGATCTTGCACTGCCGCAGCGATTCCTCAGGTGTGTAGGGATGAGCCCCTCGTCCTAGACCACTGAATAAGACAACACTGTTGCAGGCATAAGCCCTGTTGCGGGAGTGAACTATCGCCGCTGCTATCTCTCCGGCTCCCTCCAGCACCAAGGTGTGATTGTGTAGTGCAGTTTAGCTTGACGAGGAGGCCGGTAGTGTAGCCTGCTGCCAGTGCCAGCTAGAAGTCTGTGAGGTCTCAGACCCCAGGTCTTCGAGGCATCCAGGGGCGGTGATAATTACACAGTCAAGCAGGGGCCCCAATGCGCCACATGCAGTGCACTCCCGCAGCAGGCGCTGTCTCAGGGCAACACACTGGGATTCCGCTCTACCCACGCGCGATCTCGCAGCTCTCACCCGCGGGTGTAGAAGTGCCTGATGGTACGTGCCCACACAGCCGGGGCCCCGCAAGTCAAACAGCCGCCAGTAGAACCGGGCTGCAGGACACAAGGTTGGATGCAGGCAGCGCGGAGTCCCCTCAGCGCCGAGACCGGAGGGCCGGAGCCGCCATCTTGTGGGCTTCGATGCGCCAGGGGTATCATTCGAGGGCTCGCTGAAGAGCCACACCACAAGAGCTCAAATATTTATCAGAGGTTGCTGGGAACATTCAGCAATGTGGGGATGTCATTTTCGGCGCTGTGTAAGTGTGGGAACAGCAGAATTAATAAGCTTTTCTGCTCCGTCTAGCGGAGCTACGTAACACCGCATCCATGTCGCCATGGGCCCTCTAGTGCCCTCCACCTGGCCATTAACCTTATGATAACATTACAATATATCAAATTTCATGTCATGGTGTCTTTGTCACAGAAACAGAATGTGTAGCACTTGACTCAAATTACACTAGGAGAAATAATGGCATTAATTGAGAGAAGCCATTGTGCACTATTCACATCTCAGCTCATTCCCTTGCTATGCATTCTTTTCATCAACACCCTGAGCCCTAAAACTACCCCCTCCCTCCTGAAAACTAACCTCTTCCACACCAAGCACAAAAAACTTCCCTGCACCCCAAGCCCTAATGAGTACCCTGATCCTTGCCCCCTGCCTTGAGCCCTAAAACGGCCACCAAACCCCGGCCCGGAGACCTAAAACTACCCACCCTCCTGAAAGACTACCTGCCCCCCACCTCTAAACTCTCCCCTGAGCCCTACAAACTACCCCAAATCCCCCGAGCCCTAAAAACGACTCCTATCGCCTGACCCTAAAAGCTTTCCTGACCCCCTTACCCTAAAAACTTCCCGAACCCTAAAAAAGTATCCAACCCCAATCCTAAAAACTTCCTCGACCCCAGCCCAGAAAACTACCCCCACCTGGTTCCATCCCCATTTACCTCACTGTGTCCTCTCCCTATCCTTCCTCTTCCTTGACCCATTCCAGGAGCAACTGCCAGAGTACACACCCCTGGAAGATAGGCTGCTGCTGGACCCAATGTTAGATAAAGCCAACACCTTGATATTTAGAAAAATTATGAACACCACACCGGACCCACTAGGGGCCTGTTAGGTGCCCGAGTTAGGCCCATGTAACAAAGCTGCACATTTTCGTACATTGTCCTCTTTTCTGCACAATAACATAATTGATGTGACCTTCGCACATATTCGTGTGTGTGACAAAGTTGGATTTGTATCTCTGGAACTACTTCTGTTTACACATCAGGCTTCTCACAACATTATCACAATGCCTCGAACACCGAGTACAATGCCATTATGCTCAAAGTATAAATGTCGTTCTATTTTCATCCATGGAACAACAGGGCTATCTGAACATCTATAACATTGCTAACCTATATGTACATCGCAAGGATGCTCTTTATTATAAATAATAAGCCTCTCAGAGGATTAGTAGAGGAGACACTTCAGCTGACACTAAGAGTCCCTGTATGCTGTGGCTTCGCAGAACAGCTTCCTGACATCTCCATGAGAGGTGTCCAATTCATGACCAGGATGGGGTCCTACATTCTCTCCTGCCAGGTAATAGGGTTGGATCATCCCGTGGGGGAAAGTCTAGGCTCTACACCTACACACATTCTAGACATACACAGCATAAGGATTGCATAGTAGGAGTATGCCTGATTACTACCTTGTACTATATGCCTGCATATATACACTGCTTAACACCATGGTGGAGCTGTAGCTGCTATTTACTCTTATGATGTTTGTAATCACTTTCATCTGCTTCTGTCTACTGATTATTGGAGCACATGTATTTTATACAAGAATAATGTTGGTTCAGTAAATATATGGAAAATGCTCCATTTTGTATTCTCTGTATATTTCTCTGAGAACAAGAGTGCACGAATGACTGAGCGAAAAGGTTCTAGATCTGTTACCACAATCCCTGAGGGGTCAGGTTTGTCATGTTCAGTGGTTGTCAGAAACCATTCGCTCCCTGGTTGTGTTAGGTGGTCTTATGGTGGCACTGTGAGATAGCTGGTCTCTAGGCCAACATATCCTGGGGGGCCCCAGAATCAGTCTAGGCACCTGGCCCCAAGTTTACGTTGTCCAACAAATGTGCAGATCCTATGGATTAGTAGGAACTACATTTCAGGCGTTACGGGAGGCATGGGAAGCGGATTTGGGAATGTTGGAAGATTATGATTGGGTGGAGGTGATTCAGAGTCCTAGAGAGATTGCTTTAAGGGTGAGCTTCTGCCTTACACAGCTTTCGATCCTATTCCTCCAGAACAATCATGCATTGGCTAGGAAGCTGCAACACAAACCAATGTGCCAGAGGTTATTAGGAAGTGGGCTCATTCTTTCACATTTTATAAGCCTGTCAAAAAATCCAGCAATTTTAGAGAGAGATAATACAGGTTATGAGTAGGGTAGCAGGGCAGACTATTCCATTGGAAGCTAGGTGGCATATACTGTGTGAAGAGGGAAGAAGTATGGCCTAAGTATCTCAAGATATGGCTGATGGTTGCTGCAGTAGTGGCGAACAGAAATATAACCAGGGCCTGAGGAACACATCAATCCTTGCGGGTAGAGAATTGGAAAACAGATCTTGGTTGGTCCTGTGCAGCCGAAAAGGTGGTATTCCAGAGCCGAGGTTGCCCATGGAAATAGGAAAGAGTCCAGGGCCATTGGGTGGGGTATAGGGGCTACTGAAGATTCCTCTTGGTGAGGGATTGTGTGGGTGGGTTGTGGGAAAACTGTGGGATATACTTTCACTAGTTGAAGTTATCAACGCTGTAGAAGTTGATATTGCCTTTACATCCGCACATAACGTATTGGGTGAACGTGTCAAATTTGGATTTCCTGTACTCATTGTCAATCATTTCCCAAGTAAAACTTTTTCTGTGCAGCTGACCATATGTTTAATAAAAAGAATTTAACAAGAAAAGAAATTGAACCTTGACCTGATGACATCAAATTAATTGACATCACTGGAGCCAAGAACCCCATCATAAGTTACAATCAGTTCAATGATAAAAAACAGTAAAATTTCTATTTTAGATGACACCTGAAGTTTATCTTGGGTGCTGCCACAGTATGCCATGAGATGTTATGTTATGTTAATGTTATGTTATATTATGTCATGCTAAAATAAATTTGTAAAGCGCACATACACCGGGGAGGTTTCATGGAGCTACTTTGATTGATACCCAAGTTCTATTACATGTTTAGAAGGCTTTACGGAAGAGCCAGGCCTAAAGGAGACCTCTGAAACTGAGAAGATTGGTAAAGAGGCATATTTCAGAGGGAAGAGAATTCCAGAATATGGGAGCCAAAATGGCCTGGCACCACCAGTGCGCTTCAGTTTAAAAGAGGGGGTGGACAAAAGTAACTTGTGTGCTGAACGAAGATTGCGTGAGGGAACGTGCGTTTTAATCAGGTTGTTCACATATTTGGGACTTCTCCCATTGAGTAACTTAAAAATAAGGCACCCAACCTTGAAGGCACAGCGCTGGACTACCGGAAGCCAGTGAAGTTTCTTCAAGAGAGGAGTGACATGAAGGTACTTGGGTTGGTCAGCAAGCAGACGAGCCGCCTGATTTTGAACGAGCTGTAGGCGTTTGGATAGATAGAGGGGAATGCCGAAGTAAAGCGAGTTGGCATAGTCAATATGGGACATAACCATGGTTATGTTATGTTATGTTAAAATGCGCTTGTATAGCGCTCGGCTACTCTAAAAGAGTGTCCCGGCGCTTTCCACAGGCAGCTACAATGTAAAACAACATAACAAGAAGAACAGATCCCGACAGCAAAAGAGAGACACCCACCTAAACAGAAAGATTAAAAAGCCAAGTCTTCAAATTCTTCCTGAATTGAAGCAAATTGGGAGTACTGCGAAGTACCAGTGGGAGCGAGTTCCACAGCTGGGAGGCCTTGAGGCTGAAAGAGCGTCCCCCAATGCGGGCCTTCCTCACACGTGGAACCACAGCCGTGAAAAGGGATTCAGAACGCAGTGAGCGAGCTGGACGATAGAAAGCCAATCTCTTCTGCAGGTATCCCGCGCCTGAGCCAAACAGAGCTTTATGCACCAGCGTCAGGGATTTGAACATAATCCGCTTCCGGATCGGCAGCCAATGGAGCGTCTGCAGCAGCCCAGAGGCCCGCGCTCGTCTATGCAGACCAAAAATCGCGCGGGCTGCAGAGTTCTGTGCCACCTGCAAACGCTGGACCAAGTAGTCCGGAAGGCCTAAGAAAAGGGCATTGGCATAATCTAGCCTGGATCCGATGAGCGCCTGCACCGTAATCCGTCTGTGCTCCGCAGATAGTAGAGGAAGAAACTTGCGGAGCATTTTCAGAATGCCGAAACAGGTGCCGGACAGGCCGAGAACGTGCGCTCTCAGAGAGAGCTTGTTAGCAAGCTTAACACCTAGGTTCTTAGCAACCAAGGAGGATTTTGCCGGGGGACACATGGCAGCCGGCCACCACTGCCGCCACTCGGGATCGATGGCACAGCCGAAAAATAGAACCTCAGACTTACTGGAGTTGGCCTTCAGACTGTTCCGCTGGAACCAGCCAAAGACCATGTCCAGGCAGTCCCGAATTCTCTCCCCATCAAATGGCTGATCTTTGCCACAGGTGAAGAGGAGTTGCGTGTCGTCGGCGTAGGACACGATCTGGGCTCCGCAAGCCTCCGCCGCAGCCGCCAGGGGGGACATAAAGATATTGAACAATGTCGGGCTAAACACAGAACCCTGTGGAACCCCGACTCCCAATGGCGGCATCTCGGCGGAGCTCTGGGAAACCCAGACCGTCTGGCGGCGGCCCTCCAGAAAAGATGTAAACCATCTGAACACCGTCCCCCTTAGGCCGATGTCATAAAGCCTGGCGAGAAGCGCCTCGTGGGGGACGGTGTCGAAGGCCACCAACAGGTCCAACATGACTAACATGGCCTTGCCACCCACATGGTGTATGGTAATAATCACCTGAGTCTGGGCATCGTAGGTAAGAAAACCTGCAGATCTTTTTTATTTTCCTGAGATGGTAAAAACTAGTAGAGATCACGGACCCTATCTGTGGCTTCATTGTGAGGTCCTGACTGATGATTACCCTAAGGCTCTTGGCCGAGTTAGATGGAGAAGGGTGCTGACCCAATTCCCTGATCCAAAAGTGAGGGCCCCAAGGATTTTTGGTAATACCACCAGTCAGAACCAGCTCTGTCTTGTCTGGATTAAGCTTAAGATGGTTGCTGTTCATCCACTGACTGATGAACAGCATGGTGGATTGAAAGGTGTGGACGGACTCTGGAGAGTTGCTAATAGGGAAGATGAGTTGAAAGTCGTCAGAATAGTGAAATGTGCAGACTTGACTCTCCTTCAGGGCTCGGACAAGGGGGAGAAGGTACAGATTGAATAACAGAGGAGAAAGTGAGGAGCCCTGAGGGACTCCTCAAGAGATGCTGATTCTAGGGGCGGTGAACGGTGCTGTGCAGACTGCCTGCAAACGGTTTTCTAAAAAGGATGTGATCCAGCCCAGAGCAGGGCCTGTGATTCCTGTGTCTCTGGCCCAGTCGACCAGAAGAATATGGTTGACTGTGTCAAAGACAGCGGAGAGGTCAAGCAGGACAAGAGCAGGCGATGAACCACCATCGACCCTGCCGCGGAGAGTGTCCAAAACTGTGAGGATCACCGCCTCGGTAGAGAGGGCCGGGCGGAACCCCGCTTGATGAGAGTCCAGAAATTCCGATTCTTCCAGGACATCAGTGAGGCAATTCGTGACATAAGCTTCCAAAACCTTCGCTAGGTAAGGAAGAAGAGAGATTGGTCTATAGTTTGGTAAGGCTAGCGGAACCACGCCAGGCTTCTTCAAGAAGGGGATAACGATTGCCGTTTTAAAAGTTGCAGGGGCAATACCCTGGGACAATGATTCATTTAAGAGATGAAGGGCAGAGCTGAGGAGGGCAGTAAACATTTCTTTCAGAATACTAGGAGGGCAGCAGTCAGTGGGGGAGCCAGATTTGACTTTAGAGGGGAGATTCACAAAGGTATGTTCGCAAATTTTAGGAAATTGCTTAAAGGTGCTAAAATTTCAGGTGGTATGCAAACTAGAGTCCAGATTTTTGCAGGCCGGAATACTGGACCTTATTTTTATAATTTTATCAATGAAGAAAGAGTTCAAAAGGGTTACAAAAGGTTTGGGAGGGGGCAGACTTGATTGAAATTCTATCAGGATTAGGCAGGAGGCAAGATGGCCGCTGGTGGGTGGTAGTGTGTAGTCTTGTCCCACTCCACCTCCCGTTCAAATGCTGATATAGACAGAAAGTAACCCTGCCAATGGTTCTAACTACAAGGCCTGGGGATATATTTTGCGGATCCTCAAGCAGTGACCCGAGCGGTGCACCTAGCAGGCTTTGGAGACGATATACCGGCTGGTATATCGAGGAGATTTTCTCACGAGTGCATTGGAGTAAATTAGGCGGCATTGGAGTAAATTACGGCTAGAGGATTTACATCGTGTCCTCACCGCGGAGCCATTAGAGCCTCTGGTAACTGTTGACACAGGCTACGATAGGTTCTGCTCCTGGATCTCCAAGGCGCTTGACGCCCTTATTCCGATCACCGCTTGTAAGATCAGCTCCAGGGATTCAAGCCCGTGGTATGATGGCACCTTGCGTACACTCAAGGGTAGTTGTAGGCGAGCGGAGAGGGCTTGGCGAAAGGCGTACGATAACGGGAAAAAAGCTATTTATCTCGCCTCCGTCAAAACTTACCATCGGGCTGTTTGCCGAGCATGGGCAGCTTATTATGCTGCTGAATTCGGTAACAGATCCAACCCCTCCAAAACCATCTTCAAAGTGATGAAGGATCTTTTAGCAAAGCGAGCCTGTGCTCCGACGACTGGTTCCACCACTCACTGTGAGGCTCTTGCTGTGTTTTTTCTGGAAAAGGTCCAAAACATCTACAAGACGTTTCCCTATACAGGGCCTCCAGTTGAGTATCCAATTAACATCTATGGAGATACCACTTTGCACGTGCTGCCCCCGTTGTCATCTGAAGGGTTTGACCTCTTGGCTCAGCAGGTCAAATCGGGGTCCCCCGCTGATCCGCTCAGACCGACTCTCTTTAGAGATCGGTCGTTTGTGGGCCGGGCCGTGGTACACTCCTTGATTAACATCTCGTTGGAGTCAGGCACGGTACCCGCTAGCTGGAAGCGGGCGGTGGTCTTCCCCATTTTAAAGAAGCCTTCGCTGGATCCAGAGAAACCCGAAAATTATCGACCTATCTCCTTGCTCCCGTGGCCGACCAAAGTGTTGGAGGCTCATGTCAACAAAGTTCTTTCGGCCCACCTCATCCATGCTAACATCTTGGATCCCACCCAGAACGGGTTCCGTGCTGGCCACAGCACGGAGACCGCCCTTCTCTCCATGGCTGAACATCTTCGCACAGTGATGGATGCGGGGCAGACAGCGGCGCTCGTGTTATTAGATCTGAGCGCCGCGTTTGACACTGTCTCGCATCCTATCCTGTTGCATCGCCTGGAGGAGATTGGACTGGGTGGCCCTGCCCTCCAGTGGTTCCGGTCCTTCCTAGACGATCGTTTCTTTAGCGTTGCCATCCCACCGTTCCAGTCCCAATTCCATCCTTTGAAACAGGGGGTGCCGCAAGGTTCCTCGCCGAGTCCCACGTTGTTCAATCTATACGTGAGACCGCTAGCTGAGGTCGTCGAGCAATGGGGCATGACCATGGTATCATATGCCGACGACACTTAGCTAGCGGTTACGATCAGCGGGGATGCGGACCGGGATGCCCCCAGGTTTCAGAGTGGACTTAGAGCGGTGGCGAGCTGGATAAAGAACAACTGTCTCCAGCTCAACGCAAAGAAAACGGAGATCATGATCGTCGGTAGGAGGTCGGAACTATGGGGGGACAGGTGGTGGCCTGCGGAGCTGGGGCCGGCCCCCATTCCGGTCACAGAACTAAAGAACCTAGGAGTATGGATGGATCCTGCCCTCAGTTTTGTGGGTCATACGAAGAGAACCGCGGCCTGTTGCTTTGGTATCCTACGATCGTTGCGTCCCGTCTTGAAGTTCTTTGACCATCGTACCAGGCAGCTGATAGTCCAGGCTACAGTGCTATCTCGCCTGGACTATGCCAGCTCGCTGCTGGTAGGGACCAATTCTGCGGAGGTTACCCGCCTCCAACGCATCCAGAACGCCGCGGCAAGAGCCATTGTTGGCTTACCTCGTACATGTTCCGTCTCCGGCACATTGAGATCACTGCATTGGCTGCCTATCAGGGCAAGAATCCAGTTTAAAGTGCTGTGTCTGGCGTTCAAGATTTTGAGGGCTGTGGGTCCTCAAATTCTGGCGGACCTTTTGTCCTGCTATGTGCCTACTCGGTCCTTGAGATCGTTGGGTCAAGCCCTTACAGTGATCCCCCGATACAGGTTGTGTCGGGTTGGTGGTCGATCC
The DNA here is from genome assembly GCF_964263255.1 of Lissotriton vulgaris. Lineage (NCBI taxonomy): Eukaryota > Metazoa > Chordata > Amphibia > Caudata > Salamandridae > Lissotriton > Lissotriton vulgaris. Next base: position 865,257,304 of record NC_141689.1, read on the forward strand.
TTCCGGGTCAGAGCGGCCGAGCTCTGGAACTCTCTTCCAGTAGAGATGCGGTTGCTCGATGATCTTTTAGCCTTCCGTAAAGTTTTAAAAACTTTTCTGTTTTAATAAATTGCCTTTGTCTTTCCTTCTGTTGTGTTCCCTGTAGGTGTTGCATATTACCTGCCATGCGCCAGGACGCCCCTTAGCTGGGGCAGCTGCGCGCAATACAAATGTATGTAACATAACATAACATAACATAAGAAAGTATCTGAAATCCTCGCGTTGCTCCACAGGTCTGTAGTAAAGATGCCGCCGCACAATATTAAGGCTACGGAGCAGAAGGAGGCACCCGCCCTGAAAGACCCCATCGGAAAAGATAAGGTGAAAGCCGACGGAAAAACTGGGACCGGCGCCCTAAAGAGTAGCACAACTAGTGCATCCAGTGTATCCAAAAGGGGCCCGGGAATGAAAATTGTGGAAGATCGTGCTGGAAGCGCTACAGTCCCGACCCCGGGAGCTCCACGAGATAGCACTACCTCCCGCCACGCACAGATTAAACCCAAATTTAAGGAAGGCACCCTCAGACAGCCCACGGACGAAGAAAGCTTTGGAATCAGAACGGGTGAGCTTACCGCAGAGAGCGAAGTGGAGGCGGATGCCGATGTCACTGCTCCGACCAGGGGGAACAGCGGGAAGGTGCCGGCAGAGGAGAACGTCCACGAGGCCAATGGTTCTGTATACAATAGCTGCACCCAGTGCAGGAAAACAAACGGAAACCCCATGCGAGTTAACACACGGATCATGTAGGGCCATTTGATCGAGTCGAAGGCTTTCGCCACATCTAGCACATCTAGCATGACTGCCGCTGCAGGGAGTTCCGGGTTGAGCACATGAAGGTTTATCTTTCCTAAGAAGAGCTATGATCAAGTCCTGCTGTAGAATGGTGGCAGTTTACCGGTTTCGTGCGCTTCAACATATACTTCAAGTAAGTGAGGCATTATCAAATCTACATAACTTTTATAAAATTCCGCTGACAGGTCGTCCGGCCTGGGTGCTTTTTTGTTAGGTAGTGAGAGAATAGCATCTCTTACGTCAGCTTCTCCAATTGGTTGGCTGAGGTATTCGCGCTGCCCATCTACCAGCCAAGCACAGTCTATGTCAGAGAGATAGCCTTCCAGTGCATCCCAATCTAGGGTCCCCCGAGAGGTGTACACTGATTTCTAGAAATCCCTGAATTGGTCCACTATGTCATTGGGTGCATAGTACTCTGTACCCTGCTCATCCACTATTCTTGAGATATGATGATGAGCAGTTCTGAACAGTATGAAGGCCAATTGTCTGCCCGGCCTGCCACCCTCCCTGTATGTTCTGGCAATGTGCCTTCGTGAGATATAGTTGACCTCTTGCTGTGCTAGTGAGTAGTGCTCCCTAAACGCCTCGTGTATGCAAACTAGCGTGGAGGTGCAGGGTGTGGATGTGTATTCCCGCTCAAGGGCCATTACTGAAGATTCTAATTTCTTCAATTGACTTCTAATGTCCCGTAATATTCCAGCTGTGGTTCTGATACAGACAACGCGTACAGTCACCTTGAAGGCCTCCCACAGCGTGGCCGTGCTGTCAACTGTACCCACATTTAATTCAAAATACTATCTCCTCATGGTTAGTATTTTCATAAACAGGATCTAAAAGAACTTCCTTGGCGAATCTCCAGATAAATGGACGATGCAGGTTCATGGGAATAAGGCGTGCTAGTCGCACTGGGTTATGATCGTGTAGTGTGCAAGAGTCATTGGCCTTCTCACCTAGGAGTCAGTAGTCTAAACGAGACCAGCTGTTGTGTTTTGGTGTAGCATGTTTGCCTATGCATGTTCCCGCATGTCTGGTGCACCAGACGTCAATTAGACCAAATTCCGTCATGGCGTTTCGTATACAGTGAGCTACCTTAAGTGTGCGAGAGATGTGGGGACTAGATTTATCGCGCATGGGATCCAGGTGCGTGTTACGATCGCCCCCCCACAGTATTGTGGAACCTAGCCAATGGCGGAGTTCATTAAACATACGATGGAATACCTGAGGTTCATCCACAACCGGGCCATAAATATTCACAATCGTAATCAGAGTCATACCCAGTTTATCATGAACCATGGCACATCAGCCTTCGCTGTCAGTGTGTGACCGGAGTCAGAACTCCTCTAGCGTAGGTGGAGTAAAATGAAGCTAATTTATTTCCGGCCCATCTACATGCCAGACCCTCCTCTGACTTAGTGGTTAGGTGCGTCTCCTGTGAGAGTGCAATTTGTATCCCTTGTCTATCCAAATATGCAAATATCTTTCTGATCTTTTGAGAATGTTGAGGCCATGAACGTTCCATGTGAGAAGAGTACAGCTGCCACCTAACACCATATTGGTGACGTAGTCGTATCCTAAATTTGCAAATGTACACATAACCTAATAAAACAGAACATGTAAGTTCCAACATAATCCATAGTGCAATCAGGAAGAACGTAGCCCAATACAAGTCTGACGTGTCCCAGATTCCCACCCCACGCCCAAAAGCATGAGAAGACCACCCAAATGTCCCTCCGATCTGTAGGTCCAAATACCCATCACCCATCTCCCATCCCTCCACCCACTTCAGCACCCCCAACCTGCCAAAGCCATCCCAATACTTGCCCCAAAATAACAAAAACAAAACATGCAAAGCCAACAGTGTAGGGGATTTCCCAGTGGAGTGCATAGGGACACAGTACTCCTCCCAAGAGGTACAGGAGGTAGACAGAGAACTGGTCACCTTTGTTCCCTCCTGTGCACATGAAAGTCAAATATCAAAGTAATACAACATTCCCCCCAATACATCCGAAAATCTCATCTGGCAGTCCAGCAACCAAGACGGGGTTCGAAGTGGCAGCCGTCACTCATCACGAACACTTGGTTGAGATGAATAGGTCGTCCCTAGCCGCTCTCCGGTAGCAACAGAGGAACCGACAGCAGCAACAGGGAGTCATCACTCCGAGCCCTCCTGGTGAGCTGTAGCCCCATCGCCGCCGGTGTGACTGGTAGTGTTGCGTTGGCGTCGCCTGAGGGTTTTCACAAAATCCATTGCCGACTTGGGGTTGGGAAAAATCTTGGAGTTCCCGTCGATGTCTATCCGCAGCCGCACAGGGTATAACATGACATAAGGGATTTTCTCAGCAATAAGGAGCTTTTTGGCAGGGAGATATTCTTTTTGCGCCGTCTGCACCGCTGCCATGAAATTGGGATAGAAAGCAAGATGGTTTCCTTCATGAACAATGTCCCCTTTTTCTCTAGCCAGCCTTAGGATAGTGTCCCGATCTCTGTAATTGAATAAGCATGCTATCAGAGGCCGGGGGGGGAGGCCCCCGGCGGTGGCCTGGCAATCAGAGTTCTGTGTGCACGCTGCACAATCAGCCTTTTGGAGAGGGTTTTGGCCCCGAATATGGTCTGGAGCAGAGTCTTGACGTACAACTCAAGGTACCTGGTATTGGTGGACTCCAGCAGGCCCGCTATGCGTATGTTATTACGCCAGGATCTGACTTCTAAATCCTCATTTTTCTCTTGGATCACTGCGAGCACTTTTTCCATGGCAAGCGTTTTCTCAGTCGTCTGCTGCAGCCCATCTTCGGCCTCAGAGATACGGGTCTCAGCCTCCCCAAGCCTCAGTGCGTGTTTGTCAAGTTTAGTGGACATGTGATCCATTCGGAGGTTCAAATTGGCAATGTTACCATCTATCATTTGCAGGCTGTTTTGTACTGCCAAAAAGGTCTTCTCGATGGATGTAAGACTGTGTGGAGGGGCTTTGGCCTCCGAATCCGACGCAGTCCGCCCCCTTGATTTGCTGGCCTGACGTGGTTCAAAAGTCAGCCGAGGCTGTTTGCGCTCACTTCTCCCCATGACGCAGTGTAGGGCACTGCGCAGAGACTAAACGTAGAATGAGATGTTCGTGATGTATGCCAGTGCCCAACAACAGGCCAAGACCACGTATAAAGTCCAAGGCACAATCACCTGTAGAGATACGGTAATTGAGTTGGGGATCAAGCGTTGCATGAGAATGGACCTGTCTCTGTCAGTGCCATGAGCCAGTGATATCCCCTTGAGCACCAGCAGTATGCTCAGGCGGTTGTATTCAGGTTGGGGGAATGCAGTAGTGAGATGTGCAATGCGTTGCTGCCCCTTAGGATCTTGCACTGCCGCAGCGATTCCTCAGGTGTGTAGGGATGAGCCCCTCGTCCTAGACCACTGAATAAGACAACACTGTTGCAGGCATAAGCCCTGTTGCGGGAGTGAACTATCGCCGCTGCTATCTCTCCGGCTCCCTCCAGCACCAAGGTGTGATTGTGTAGTGCAGTTTAGCTTGACGAGGAGGCCGGTAGTGTAGCCTGCTGCCAGTGCCAGCTAGAAGTCTGTGAGGTCTCAGACCCCAGGTCTTCGAGGCATCCAGGGGCGGTGATAATTACACAGTCAGAGCAGGGGCCCCAATGCGCCACATGCAGTGCACTCCCGCAGCAGGCGCTGTCTCAGGGCAACACACTGGGATTCCGCTCTACCCACGCGCGATCTCGCAGCTCTCACCCGCGGGTGTAGAAGTGCCTGATGGTACGTGCCCACACAGCCGGGGCCCCGCAAGTCAAACAGCCGCCAGTAGAACCGGGCTGCAGGACACAAGGTTGGATGCAGGCAGCGCGGAGTCCCCTCAGCGCCGAGACCGGAGGGCCGGAGCCGCCATCTTGTGGGCTTCGATGCGCCAGAGGTATCATTCGAGGGCTCGCTGAAGAGCCACACCACAAGAGCTCAAATATTTATCAGAGGTTGCTGGGAACATTCAGCAATGTGGGGATGTCATTTTCGGCGCTGTGTAAGTGTGGGAACAGCAGAATTAATAAGCTTTTCTGCTCCGTCTAGCGGAGCTACGTAACACCGCATCCATGTCGCCATGGGCCCTCTAGTGCCCTCCACCTGGCCATTAACCTTATGATAACATTACAATATATCAAATTTCATGTCATGGTGTCTTTGTCACAGAAACAGAATGTGTAGCACTTGACTCAAATTACACTAGGAGAAATAATGGCATTAATTGAGAGAAGCCATTGTGCACTATTCACATCTCAGCTCATACCCTTGCTATGCATTCTTTTCATCAACACCCTGAGCCCTAAAACTACCCCCTCCCTCCTGAAAACTAACCTCTTCCACACCAAGCACAAAAAACTTCCCTGCACCCCAAGCCCTAATGAGTACCCTGATCCTTGCCCCCTGTCTTGAGCCCTAAAACGGCCACCAAACCCCGGCCCGGAGACCTAAAACTACCCACTCTCCTGAAAGACTACCTGCCCCCCACCTCTAAACTCTCCCCTGAGCCCTACAAACTACCCCAAATCCCCCGAGCCCTAAAAACGACTCCTATCGCCTGACCCTAAAAGCTTTCCTGACCCCCTTACCCTAAAAACTTCCCGAACCCTAAAAAAGTATCCAACCCCAATCCTAAAAACTTCCTCGACCCCAGCCCAGAAAACTACCCCCACCTGGTTCCATCCCCATTTACCTCACTGTGTCCTCTCCCTATCCTTCCTCTTCCTTGACCCATTCCAGGAGCAACTGCCAGAGTACACACCCCTGGAAGATAGGCTGCTGCTGGACCCAATGTTAGATAAAGCCAACACCTTGATATTTAGAAAAATTATGAACACCACACCGGACCCACTAGGGGCCTGTTAGGTGCCCGAGTTAGGCCCATGTAACAAAGCTGCACATTTTCGTACATTGTCCTCTTTTCTGCACAATAACATAATTGATGTGACCTTCGCACATATTCGTGTGTGTGACAAAGTTGGATTTGTATCTCTGGAACTACTTCTGTTTACACATCAGGCTTCTCACAACATTATCACAATGCCTCGAACACCGAGTACAATGCCATTATGCTCAAAGTATAAATGTCGTTCTATTTTCATCCATGGAACAACAGGGCTATCTGAACATCTATAACATTGCTAACCTATATGTACATCGCAAGGATGCTCTTTATTATAAATAATAAGCCTCTCAGAGGATTAGTAGAGGAGACACTTCAGCTGACACTAAGAGTCCCTGTATGCTGTGGCTTCGCAGAACAGCTTCCTGACATCTCCATGAGAGGTGTCCAATTCATGACCAGGATGGGGTCCTACATTCTCTCCTGCCAGGTAATAGGGTTGGATCATCCCGTGGGGGAAAGTCTAGGCTCTACACCTACACACATTCTAGACATACACAGCATAAGGATTGCATAGTAGGAGTATGCCTGATTACTACCTTGTACTATATGCCTGCATATATACACTGCTTAACACCATGGTGGAGCTGTAGCTGCTATTTACTCTTATGATGTTTGTAATCACTTTCATCTGCTTCTGTCTACTGATTATTGGAGCACATGTATTTTATACAAGAATAATGTTGGTTCAGTAAATATATGGAAAATGCTCCATTGTGTATTCTCTGTATATTTCTCTGAGAACAAGAGTGCACGAATGACTGAGCGAAAAGGTTCTAGATCTGTTACCACAATCCCTGAGGGGTCAGGTTTGTCATGTTCAGTGGTTGTCAGAAACCATTCGCTCCCTGGTTGTGTTAGGTGGTCTTATGGTGGCACTGTGAGATAGCTGGTCTCTAGGCCAACATATCCTGGGGGGCCCCAGAATCAGTCTAGGCACCCGGCCCCAAGTTTACGTTGTCCAACAAATGTGCAGATCCTATGGATTAGTAGGAACTACATTTCAGGCGTTACGGGAGGCATGGGAAGCGGATTTGGGAATGTTGGAAGATTATGATTGGGTGGAGGTGATTCAGAGTCCTAGAGAGATTGCTTTAAGGGTGAGCTTCTGCCTTACACAGCTTTCGATCCTATTCCTCCAGAACAATCATGCATTGGCTAGGAAGCTGCAACACAAACCAATGTGCCAGAGGTTATTAGGAAGTGGGCTCATTCTTTCACATTTTATAAGCCTGTCAAAAAATCCAGCAATTTTAGAGAGAGATAATACAGGTTATGAGTAGGGTAGCAGGGCAGACTATTCCATTGGAAGCTAGGTGGCATATACTGTGTGAAGAGGGAAGAAGTATGGCCTAAGTATCTCAAGATATGGCTGATGGTTGCTGCTGTAGTGGCGAACAGAAATATAACCAGGGCCTGAGGAACACATCAACCCTTGCGGGTAGAGAATTGGAAAACAGATCTTGGTTGGTCCTGTGCAGCCGAAAAGGTGGTATTCCAGAGCCGAGGTTGCCCATGGAAATAGGAAAGAGTCCAGGGCCATTGGGTGGGGTATAGGGGCTACTGAAGATTCCTCTTGGTGAGGGATTGTGTGGGTGGGTTGTGGGAAAACTGTGGGATATACTTTCACTAGTTGAAGTTATCAACGCTGTAGAAGTTGATATTGCTTTTACATCCGCACATAACGTATTGGGTGAACGTGTCAAATTTGGATTTCCTGTACTCATTGTCAATCATTTCCCAAGTAAAACTTTTTCTGTGCAGCTGACCATATGTTTAATAAAAATAATTTAACAAGAAAAGAAATTGAACCTTGACCTGATGACATCAAATTAATTGACATCACTGGAGCCAAGAACCCCATCATAAGTTACAATCAGTTCAATGATAAAAAACAGTAAAATTTCTATTTTAGATGACACCTGAAGTTTATCTTGGGTGCTGCCACAGTATGCCATGAGATGTTATGTTATGTTAATGTTATGTTATATTATGTCATGCTAAAATAAATTTGTAAAGCGCACATACACCGGGGAGGTTTCATGGAGCTACTTTGATTGATACCCAAGTTCTATTACATGTTTAGAAGGCTTTACGGAAGAGCCAGGCCTAAAGGAGACCTCTGAAACTGAGAAGATTGGTAAAGAGGCATATTTCAGAGGGAAGAGAATTCCAGAATATGGGAGCCAAAATGGCCTGGCACCACCAGTGCGCTTCAGTTTAAAAGAGGGGGTGGACGAAAGTAACTTGTGTGCTGAACGAAGATTGCGTGAGGGAACGTGCGTTTTAATCAGGTTGTTCACATATTTGGGACTTCTCCCATTGAGTAACTTAAAAATAAGGCACCCAACCTTGAAGGCACAGCGCTGGACTACCGGAAGCCAGTGAAGTTTCTTCAAGAGAGGAGTGACATGAAGGTACTTGGGTTGGTCAGCAAGCAGACGAGCCGCCTGATTTTGAACGAGCTGTAGGCGTTTGGATAGATAGAGGGGAATGCCGAAGTAAAGCGAGTTGGCATAGTCAATATGGGACATAACCATGGTTATGTTATGTTAAAATGCGTTTGTATAGCGCTCGGCTACTCTAAAAGAGTGTCCCGGCGCTTTCCACAGGCAGCTACAATGTAAAACAACATAACAAGAAGAACAGATCCCGACAGCAAAAGAGAGACACCCACCTAAACAGAAAGATTAAAAAGCCAAGTCTTCAAATTCTTCCTGAATTGAAGCAAATTGGGAGTACTGCGAAGTACCAGTGGGAGCGAGTTCCACAGCTGGGAGGCCTTGAGGCTGAAAGAGCGTCCCCCAATGCGGGCCTTCCTCACACGTGGAACCACAGCCGTGAAAAGGGATTCAGAACGCAGTGAGCGAGCTGGACGATAGAAAGCCAATCTCTTCTGCAGGTATCCCGCGCCTGAGCCAAACAGAGCTTTATGCACCAGCGTCAGGGATTTGAACATAATCCGCTTCCGGATCGGCAGCCAATGGAGCGTCTGCAGCAGCCCAGAGGCCCGCGCTCGTCTATGCAGACCAAAAATCGCGCGGGCTGCAGAGTTCTGTGCCACCTGCAAACGCTGGACCAAGTAGTCCGGAAGGCCTAAGAAAAGGGCATTGGCATAATCTAGCCTGGATCCGATAAGCGCCTGCACCGTAATCCGTCTGTGCTCCGCAGATAGTAGAGGAAGAAACTTGCGGAGCATTTTCAGAATGCCGAAACAGGTGCCGGACAGGCCGAGAACGTGCGCTCTCAGAGAGAGCTTGTTAGCAAGCTTAACACCTAGGTTCTTAGCAACCAAGGAGGATTTTGCCGGGGGACACATGGCAGCCGGCCACCACTGCCGCCACTCGGGATCGATGGCACAGCCGAAAAATAGAACCTCAGACTTACTGGAGTTGGCCTTCAGACTGTTCCGCTGGAACCAGCCAAAGACCATGTCCAGGCAGTCCCGAATTCTCTCCCCATCAAATGGCTGATCTTTGCCACAGGTGAAGAGGAGTTGCGTGTCGTCGGCGTAGGACACGATCTGGCCTCCGCCGCAGCCGCCAGGGGGGACATAAAGATATTGAACAATGTCGGGCTCAACACAGAACCCTGTGGAACCCCGACTCCCAATGGCGGCATCTCGGCGGAGCTCTGGGAAACCCAGACCGTCTGGCGGCGGCCCTCCAGAAAAGATGTAAACCATCTGAACACCGTCCCCCTTAGGCCGATGTCATAAAGCCTGGCGAGAAGCGCCTCGTGGGGGATGGTGTCGAAGGCCACCGACAGGTCCAACATGACTAACATGGCCTTGCCACCCACATGGTGTATGGTAATAATCACCTGAGTCTGGGCATCGTAGGTAAGAAAACCTGCAGATCTTTTTTATTTTCCTGAGATGGTAAAAACTAGTAGAGATCACGGACCCTATCTGTGGCTTCATTGTGAGGTCCTGACTGATGATTACCCTAAGGCTCTTGGCCGAGTTAGATGGAGAAGGGTGCTGACCCAATTCCCTGATCCAAAAGTGAGGGCCCCAAGGATTTTTGGTAATACCACCAGTCAGAACCAGCTCTGTCTTGTCTGGATTAAGCTTAAGATGGTTGCTGTTCATCCACTGACTGATGAACAGCATGGTGGATTGAAAGGTGTGGACGGACTCTGGAGAGTTGCTAATAGGGAAGATGAGTTGAAAGTCGTCAGCATAGTGAAATGTGCAGACTTGACTCTCCTTCAGGGCTCGGACAAGGGGGAGAAGGTACAGATTGAATAACAGAGGAGAAAGTGAGGAGCCCTGAGGGACTCCTCAAGAGATGCTGATTCTAGGGGCGGTGAACGGTGCTGTGCAGACTGCCTGCAAACGGTTTTCTAAAAAGGATGTGATCCAGCCCAGAGCAGGGCCTGTGATTCCTGTGTCTCTGGCCCGGTCGACCAGAAGAATATGGTTGACTGTGTCAAAGACAGCGGAGAGGTCAAGCAGGACAAGAGCAGGCGATGAACCACCATCGACCCTGCCGCGGAGAGTGTCCAAAACTGTGAGGATCACCGCCTCGGTAGAGAGGGCCGGGCGGAACCCCGCTTGATGAGAGTCCAGAAATTCCGATTCTTCCAGGACATCAGTGAGGCAATTCGTGACATAAGCTTCCAAAACCTTCGCTAGGTAAGGAAGAAGAGAGATTGGTCTATAGTTTGGTAAGGCTAGCGGAACCACGCCAGGCTTCTTCAAGAAGGGGATAACGATTGCCGTTTTAAAAGTTGCAGGGGCAATACCCTGGGACAATGATTCATTTAAGAGATGAAGGGCAGAGCTGAGGAGGGCAGTAAACATTTCTTTCAGAATACTAGGAGGGCAGCAGTCAGTGGGGGAGCCAGATTTGACTTTAGAGGGGAGATTCACAAAGGTATGTTCGCAAATTTTAGGAAATTGCTTAAAGGTGCTAAAATTTCAGGTGGTATGCAAACTAGAGTCCAGATTTTTGCAGGCCGGAATACTGGACCTTATTTTTATAATTTTATCAATGAAGAAAGAGTTCAAAAGGGTTACAAAAGGTTTGGGAGGGGGCAGACTTGATTGAAATTCTATCAGGATTAGGCAGGAGGCAAGATGGCCGCTGGTGGGTGGTAGTGTGTAGTCTTGTCCCACTCCACCTCCCGTTCAAATGCTGATATAGACAGAAAGTAACCCTGCCAATGGTTCTAACTACAAGGCCTGGGGATATATTTTGCGGATCCTCAAGCAGTGACCCGAGCGGTGCACCTAGCAGGCTTTGGAGACGATATACCGGCTGGTATATCGAGGAGATTTTCTCACGAGTGCATTGGAGTAAATTAGGCGGCATTGGAGTAAATTACGGCTAGAGGATTTACATCGTGTCCTCACCGCGGAGCCATTAGAGCCTCTGGTAACTGTTGACACAGGCTACGATAGGTTCTGCTCCTGGATCTCCAAGGCGCTTGACGCCCTTATTCCGATCACCGCTTGTAAGATCAGCTCCAGGGATTCAAGCCCGTGGTATGATGGCACCTTGCGTACACTCAAGGGTAGTTGTAGGCGAGCGGAGAGGGCTTGGCGAAAGGCGTACGATAACGGGAAAAAAGCTATTTATCTCGCCTCCGTCAAAACTTACCATCGGGCTGTTTGCCGAGCATGGGCAGCTTATTATGCTGCTGAATTCGGTAACAGATCCAACCCCTCCAAAACCATCTTCAAAGTGATGAAGGATCTTTTAGCAAAGCGAGCCTGTGCTCCGACGACTGGTTCCACCACTCACTGTGAGGCTCTTGCTGTGTTTTTTCTGGAAAAGGTCCAAAACATCTACAAGACGTTTCCCTATACAGGGCCTCCAGTTGAGTATCCAATTAACATCTATGGAGATACCACTTTGCACGTGCTGCCCCCGTTGTCATCTGAAGGGTTTGACCTCTTGGCTCAGCAGGTCAAATCGGGGTCCCCCGCTGATCCGCTCAGACCGACTCTCTTTAGAGATCGGTCGTTTGTGGGCCGGGCCGTGGTACACTCCTTGATTAACATCTCGTTGGAGTCAGGCACGGTACCCGCTAGCTGGAAGCGGGCGGTGGTCTTCCCCATTTTAAAGAAGCCTTCGCTGGATCCAGAGAAACCCGAAAATTATCGACCTATCTCCTTGCTCCCGTGGCCGACCAAAGTGTTGGAGGCTCATGTCAACAAAGTTCTTTCGGCCCACCTCATCCATGCTAACATCTTGGATCCCACCCAGAACGGGTTCCGTGCTGGCCACAGCACGGAGACCGCCCTTCTCTCCATGGCTGAACATCTTCGCACAGTGATGGATGCGGGGCAGACAGCGGCGCTCGTGTTATTAGATCTGAGCGCCGCGTTTGACACGGTCTCGCATCCTATCCTGTTGCATCGCCTGGAGGAGATTGGACTGGGTGGCCCTGCCCTCCAGTGGTTCCGGTCCTTCCTAGACGATCGTTTCTTTAGCGTTGCCATCCCACCGTTCCAGTCCCAATTCCATCCTTTGAAACAGGGGGTGCCGCAAGGTTCCTCGCCGAGTCCCACGTTGTTCAATCTATACGTGAGACCGCTAGCTGAGGTCGTCGAGCAATGGGGCATGACCATGGTATCATATGCCGACGACACTTAGCTAGCGGTTACGATCAGCGGGGATGCGGACCGGGATGCCCCCAGGTTTCAGAGTGGACTTAGAGCGGTGGCGAGCTGGATAAAGAACAACTGTCTCCAGCTCAACGCAAAGAAAACGGAGATCATGATCGTCGGTAGGAGGTCGGAACTATGGGGGGACAGGTGGTGGCCTGCGGAGCTGGGGCCGGCCCCCATTCCGGTCACAGAACTAAAGAACCTAGGAGTATGGATGGATCCTGCCCTCAGTTTTGTGGGTCATACGAAGAGAACCGCGGCCTGTTGCTTTGGTATCCTACGATCGTTGCGTCCCGTCTTGAAGTTCTTTGACCATCGTACCAGGCAGCTGATAGTCCAGGCTACAGTGCTATCTCGCCTGGACTATGCCAGCTCGCTGCTGGTAGGGACCAATTCTGCGGAGGTTACCCGCCTCCAACGCATCCAGAACGCCGCGGCAAGAGCCATTGTTGGCTTACCTCGTACATGTTCCGTCTCCGGCACATTGAGATCACTGCATTGGCTGCCTATCAGGGCAAGAATCCAGTTTAAAGTGCTGTGTCTGGCGTTCAAGATTTTGAGGGCTGTGGGTCCTCAAATTCTGGCGGACCTTTTGTCCTGCTATGTGCCTACTCGGTCCTTGAGATCGTTGGGTCAAGCCCTTACAGTGATCCCCCGATACAGGTTGTGTCGGGTTGGTGGTCGATCCTTCCGGGTCAGAGCGGCCGAGCTCTGGAACTCTCTTCCAGTAGAGATGCGGTTGCTCGATGATCTTTTAGCCTTCCGTAAAGTTTTAAAAACTTTTCTGTTTTAATAAATTGCCTTTGTCTTTCCTTCTGTTGTGTTCCCTGTAGGTGTTGCATATTACCTGCCATGCGCCAGGACGCCCCTTAGCTGGGGCAGCTGCGCGCAATACAAATGTATGTAACATAACATAACATAACATAAGAAAGTATCTGAAATCCTCGCGTTGCTCCACAGGTCTGTAGTAAAGATGCCGCCGCACAATATTAAGGCTACGGAGCAGAAGGAGGCACCCGCCCTGAAAGACCCCATCGGAAAAGATAAGGTGAAAGCCGACGGAAAAACTGGGACCGGCGCCCTAAAGAGTAGCACAACTAGTGCATCCAGTGTATCCAAAAGGGGCCCGGGAATGAAAATTGTGGAAGATCGTGCTGGAAGCGCTACAGTCCCGACCCCGGGAGCTCCACGAGATAGCACTACCTCCCGCCACGCACAGATTAAACCCAAATTTAAGGAAGGCACCCTCAGACAGCCCACGGACGAAGAAAGCTTTGGAATCAGAACGGGTGAGCTTACCGCAGAGAGCGAAGTGGAGGCGGATGCCGATGTCACTGCTCCGACCAGGGGGAACAGCGGGAAGGTGCCGGCAGAGGAGAACGTCCACGAGGACACCAGCGCGCTGGTTGCTACGCAACCAGATCGAGAGCTAACGAAGGAGCTCACTCCAGCAAGCGGAGCGGAGGGAGCAGCTGTGGCAATACTAGGGACCTCAGCAGAGGAATACACTTCGAAGGCACACAAAACTGTGAGTAACCTTGCCCCTTAACAGATTGCAGCAGAGGACAGCAATCGAAGGATTGACATTGAGAGCAACATTGTAAAGGGAAAACAGCAGAGCTGGGACATAGGTGAAGGTGGCCCTCCCGGGGAGAAGCTTGCAGGCAGGAATAAATGTCTGGGTACATGGGGGAGCAACCAGACATTGGATGCCTTGCAACAGGAGCTGCAGTATGGGGGAGGGCCGGGCACCTCTCCGGACCGCTTTTTTCTGTGGATGAGGGCTCAGAGATATGGGAATCGGACGATGAAGGCACAGGGAAGTCCACTGGCACTGACACTGATACCGAGAGCAGCTCCACAGCCCAGAAAAACACTGAGAAGAAAAGGAGAACCAGGAGGAAGTCAAACCCACTGGGCAGCCCCACAGACCCCTCGAAAAAACTACTTTGGGACTATTCAGCCACCTCACAAACCTACCAGAGTGCGGGGGAGGCCTCACTCCCTCCAGGGGCTCAGATGGTAGTTCAGGGTTCACCGCAACCAGTCTCCTTAGATTTGCTATTCAATACCCTCAAAACGATACAAAATGAAGCTAGGGTGAAAAACCGGAGGGCAAGGCAAGGCGCGAGGAAAATCCAGAACACACTCAGGAAGATGAATAAACGATATGAGAAGGTTACTGAGAGGGTTGCACATGTGGAAGAAAGGGTGGAGGGTGACCTTAGTAGTTTCCACAGGTTTAAACAAGAACAGCAGAAAGTTACAGAGGATGTGCAGTGGAAACTGGAGGACTATAAAAATCGCCAGCGGCGCAACAATGTTAGACTCTTGGGGATTGCTGAAGGACTTGAAGGGGAGGATGTCAGACGCTTCGTGGTGAATCTGTTGAAGGGGGCTTTTCCAGAGTTAGTCTCATGGCAGTGGGACTTAGAAGTTTAGAGGGCGCATCGCTTCCCCTTCATGATCAAGAGGGGGCAAGCTGGTTCTAAAAACGAGAAACCTAGGGTGATCCTCATCTACATTGGCAATTTCTTGTTAAGACAATTGATCTTAGAGAAGGCAAAGCCAGAGGCGAAGCACACCTTTAACAATGTTTCATTTTTCGCAAGGCCTGACTTCTGCCATGTTATTGTGGAGCGTAGATGGAGGTTGAGGCAGCTTATAGACCCGATACAGGCCTTAGGGTCAGAGGCTTACCTGCTGTACCCAGCTAAATTAAAAGTAATCACCAAAGGGCAGGTGAAAATGTTCTATTCAGAAGTAAAAGCAAAGGAGTACATGATCGAAGTGCTTGGTTATAGGGAAGGATCTCGCTGAAGGCACTCCTTGGCATTCAGGGTATTTTTCAGGTACACGGGGGATGGTAGAAAGGGGTTTACTTTCTTAAGATAGTAGATACAGGTCAAGGAGGGAGGGGGATGTGACAGCTACACTCCAAGCGACCATACTTAGGTCATGGTTGACCTAGTTGCCTGTAGGGTAGGGGAGGGGTGGTGGGGAAGGCAGGGGGGCACGTAGGGCACACACAGCACATGCAGCATGGCTCACAGGGTTTTTCTTAAATGCTTATCCGGTGAAACTAGGGGAACAACCATTTGATGTTTTTTAAATGACGTATGTCGTATTGCCACAATTAATGTTTGCGGGCTAAATGATGCACAGAAAAGACTCAGGTTCTCCGCACTACTCAGAACAATGAAGCTCGATTTTTTATGTTTACAAGAGGCACACGTCGAGGGAGGGAAGGGTCTTCTCCTTGGACAGTTGGGATTTACCTTATTAGCTGGAAAAGGGAATATATGCAAAAAGAGGCAGGAGAAAGAGGGAACTCTGGAGGAGGATCTGGGAACCAATCAGGGCATGGAAAGAAGGGTTGGTAGGGGGGGGGCATTAGCATAAGTAGGAACCCGCGCACAGTAGGATAAGATACGATGTATGTATTATGGCATTGTTGTTTTTCCTTTTCTCTTTTGGTTTTGAATTGTAATACGTTGTTATTATATGAGTCTATTTAAATGTGCTGTGTGATGTGCTGATAAAATGAATAAATATATTTTTTTTTAAAAAGAAATTCTATCAGGATTAGACAGCTCATTCACTATGGAAAAGATATCTGCAGTGCGATTAGTTGTGGACAGAATTTTTTAGGAGAAATATGCTGCCGTGGAAGTCAGGATGGATTTTTGATATGTTTTCATGGGGTTTATGTAGAGACATTCGTAATTGGGTAAATAGCTGCGTCTCCATTTTCTCTCCAATTGTCGTAGGGCTAGTTTTTGATTTTTCAGCTCCGAAGAAAACCATTTCTTGGCATCATGACGACGAATTGTCATGAACCTACCTGAGGGGCGCAAATGTATCACTACCAAACAATAACCAGCTAGTTAGCTGTTCGTCAGCCAGGTTAATGGAAGAGTTGGCAGGGGGAATAGAGTTGGCAAGTAAATCAAGAAACAAGGATTTCTCTACTTTATTCCCATTTCTGCATGTGCCACCTCATGGGCAGGGTGATTTGGCCGGAATATTTTTATGGATGGTGAATTTGATTAAATGGTGGTCTGACCAAGTACACAGTGACACTGATAAAGGGGACATAGTAATGTTAGTTGTCCAGATCGGGTCAAGGATATGTACCTTGATGTGAGTAACAGTGGTAACTTATTGTACAAGGTGTAGCTCTTTAAGTTCGATCGATTGTGGGCCACCTAATGTTTCATTGGCCCAATAGTTGAAATCCCCAATCAGCATTACTTATTTATTTTTATTTATTTCTTGCATAAAAAATATGAGTTCCTTTAAGGGGAGGTATTGTTAAGAAAACACAGGACACTAAGAACTGAAAATATTCATACCACAAATGGTCATGACTCAACGTTTGCACTAATATACATCTCACAGAGAAAATATATTGAAAAACCATTTGGTAAAACAAAGAAAAAACTAAAAATCAATTGTGGGTATGACTGCAGTATATGGATGATCTCTACGAGGAAGGAGCGCTCAGGGCGTTTGAGGACTTTAGAACAAGCTGGGCTATCCCTCAGGGACACTTCCTGTTACATGGCGCAGTTACTACAGCGATTAGAAGGCACTGGGAAAAGGGTAAGGTAGAACCCAACGCTCATGCCATAAGTGGGTATATAGGAACAGCAGGGGGTAAGATAAAAAGCGTTCACATTCCTGTATAGAGCAATTGGCAGAGATTCTATTCTGCATTAAGAGACAATTGGAAGATGGACCTGGGCACTCCGATGGAGGAAGCTGACTGGATCAGCGTTTAGGTAGAACTTATAAAGTCTTGAGGAATGCCTGATTTAAATTAATTAACTTCTAAATACTTCATAGGGCCTACCTTACCCCGGGGTGTATGAATAGATATTTCCACATAGAGGATGTGTGTTGCCCTAGGTGTTTAGAAAAGGGGGCGAATAAGATGCATATGCTCTGGAATTGCCCAGTAGTGCATCCATTTTGGCAAGAGGGCACAAATACGGTGGCTGCAATAATAGAGCGAATAGTGCCTGGTGGACCAGCACAATGCCTTCTTAGTTCATTTCCCCACACAACTAAAACTAGGGTCACAAATAGGTTCCTGGACCTTGCTCTTATATTGGCCACACTAGAAATCACAAAACACTGGAAGGCACCGGGAGGACCCCGCCTGGCTGGGTGGAGGTGGGATTTGGAGACATGGGTGGTATGTGAGAGCAGGGTGCTGCTCAGGAATGCACATAGAGGAATAGGAATAATATAATGGGCTCAAGCGTGGGAGGTATTGGTAGAGGTAATGAGAAACCCAGAATCAGAATCGGGTCGATCCTAACCCTCAACACATTCAGCAGGGGACTACGCCCCACCATGTCCAAGGGGAGAGTTGGAGAGGGCCCAAGGGTGCATCTCATCTTAAGTAGGAGACAGCTCTGTTAGGGGGTATAGAATGCCAGAGGATGGGCCTAAACCTGCGGGGGGGGGGGGTCAGGGAGGACTCTGGTACAAACTAAAATGTATACAAAAATTAAGATAACAATGTTGGACCTGTAGTAAAGGGGAGGGTGTGGGGAATTAGGTTGGGAATGTTTATTAAAGGATAGTGCTGATTAAGCTATTTGGACTACGACAGGACATAATATGTATGGGACTCGCGTTGTTCTGTTCATAAGAATGTGATAACTGTATATCTGTATGTTGAGAAAAGCTGAAAAATTATCAAATCTGTTTAAAAAAATAAATTACTGCAGTATATGGATCACAACTGCTGGCTTGAACTAGTTCCTTGAATTACACCAACTTCAATTATTATTATTATATTGAAATTGAGGTGACTGATGGGCAGTATCAGCTGAGTGAGGCACAGACAAGACTTTGTCCAAACATATTATTTTTTACTATTCACAATAATGAAACAAAGTTTTTTTAAAATGTGTGTGATTTTCGCACTGAAAAATAATATTAAGGAACACACAGAAAAAGATGAATGCTTATAGTATTTGAATAAAGCTTGTATGTGACACTACAATATTGCATTAGCTTCCTAAGACAACCCGGAAACAATTGCTTTATGGCATGCATTTTGATGCATTAAAGTACAATCTTTCTGCTGATAACCAATAGGGCGACTTGTATAAATCACTGTTGGTTGCAGGTAAGCTACATTTATTTATTTACTTATTTGTGGACTATGATTTCACAAAGCTGAAAGCCCATAGTCTTGTTTCCAAGCTTGGAGTGCAAAAAATGGTAATGAGGACCATGTTCTTAGCACTGCTTCTGCGACCTCAACAGCCAGAACAGACCCAGGGGTCACAAGTGACAAGCGAGAGGTACGACTGCTAACTCTAGTGATGCCTAACTGATGTCCATGTATAGCACAACACTTTGACAGACAACTAAGTCCGTTCTGGTGGATATTGCACTCCATAAGGATGATCCCCTTTGGCAATTTATGAATCCTGGTCACCTTTGTAATGGGGTGTTAGACCTGACATCATTGGCTTGAGTCTCTCCTCCATTTTTTCTGTTTGCCTCCACTGTTTTTCGATGTTTTGCTGGTATATGCTTTGGGCGCCGTGCCACTGCTGATCAGTGCCACAGCGCAAGTGCTCCCTATGTTAAATTGATGTATATATTGTATCCATGTTTGGCTTATTTGGTTTACTGTCAGTCCCTAGTCTAGTGCACCAGGAGTGCCGGGGCTTGTAAATACAAATACCGCTCGTGGGCTTGCAGCACGTGTTGTGCCACCCACAGGAGCGGCCTCGTAAAAGAATGTCTACGGGTCGGTCATTGCGAGACCCACGTGCAGTTGGGTACTGTCACGCAGGCTGCCCAAGTATACCTACTTGCCAGCCCCTCAAACCTTCCCTTGACTTCATGTTAGTCACCCCTATGGTAGGCCCACGGGCAGGGTGCATTGTAAGTATAAGGTAGGACACGCCTGACCAAGTTGGCATGTCCTAATAGTGAATTACAGCCATCTTCGTTCTTCACTATTGCGAGGTAGCCTGCTCTCCATTGGTTAGAATGGGCCGACGGGATTATTAATGCTATGATCCTAGCTGGCTCGGGGAGCATGGTGCAATGTCGAGTTTGGTATCCCTGGACTCAGGGTTTAATTACGCATCTATTGGTGTGGATGGTTTTTGGACTCTGGCTTTGAAAATAGCACTTTTAGAAAGTGTCTATTTTCTTGTCTAACCATATCTGGATTCTGCTGGTCTTGCGTGTGTGTGACAGGAGCTGGGTGGCTCCACAGGTCTGGATGAGTCAGTGTGGGATGAGTGGGACATTTGCGTTGAGAGTAGAGGGAGAGTAGTTGCTGATAGCCTGCCCTGCCTGATACAATGATGGCTCCACCTCCTGCCAAGCAGCTGATGGCTCTGTGCCTGCCATGGACGATCCTAGCCCCACCTCCTGCCAGGAGGCCGATAGCTCTGCTCCTGCCAGTGTCAATGCTGGCTCCACCTCCTGCTGGGCGTCTGAGGACCCAGCCCTGCGCAATGAATAGGCCAGGTGCTTCTGCCTGGCTCCACCCACAACAGACCCAGGATGTTGGGAAATTCCCCTGCATGGACAAAGGGATCAAAGCCGAAAAGGGGTATAAGAGAAGGACCCCTGAACCATGAAATCAGATCACTTCTGACAAGGAACCCTGTAACCAAGGACAAGAGGCCTGCTGATCTAAGGACTTGCCTACCCCTTCGGCCAGTGTGCTGTTTGCTGGGGGGAATCCTGCAGTGCTTCTTTATTTTTGCCAAGGAACCAGGAGAGAGGAACTGTGTGTGTACTCTCACGCTTGCTAAGAAAATCTCCAAGGACTGGAAGAGTGCCAGTCTCCTGCTGAAGTCACAGGGCTAAAGGACTTCATCTGCTTAAAGTGCTATTTGCTGGAACTTGTGAATCCAGCACCTCTGAAAGAGCCAGCAACCTCGACGCCGACGGACATCGCCGAATCCAGCTCGACATAGTGAGTAACGGCTCCAGTGTCCTGCTCCCTCGACGCCGGACGCCGGGCCCGATCGACGCCAGCAGCAACGCCAGTGAGTAGTGAGTTCGGCTCCAGCTCCAAGGGACCTCGTGTCTGCACCGCTGCTGATCGCATCGCCCTCGTGCCCTCTCGACGCCGTGAGCGCTGCTCACTCTTCGCAACAGCATCATCAACGACCACGCCTGCTGAGGCCTGATCGACACCGAAGACGCGACGCCGGAGTGCTCGACGCCGCTGATCATCGTGTGCTTCATTTTCCAAGGTACTGTGTTGGTGGGGGTCCGTGTGACTCCGGGCTCGACGTAGCGCTCCTCGCGGTCGACGCCGAACCTTTGGATTAACTTTGCCTCGACGTCGTGTAGCCTCCGTGTGGGTTACCCTGTTGCTAAGAACTGTGTTTCCAAGAAGAAGATTTGCTTTGAAAGACTTTGTGTAAAGAAGAAACTACCTTCAAACAATTTTTCCCTTCCCAGAGTATTTATTAAGATTGTGTACATTTTTGTCGTTATTTGGGTCTTGTGCTAAGCCTTATATAAAAATCCTTATTTTTATAATACTATGTCGTGTCCATTTGTAGTGTATTCACTTTATTACTGTATGTGGTCATAAATGCTTAACGCACAGCCTCCGAGATAAGCCTATCTGCTCTGCCAAGCTACCAAGGGGGTGAGCAGGGGTTATCAAAGGGTGTGATCCCCTTGCCCTGACTAGAAAAGGTGTGTCCCTATTTGTCAGAAGTGTATACCTCTGCCAACTAGAGACAGCCGGTTCTAACATTGGTGGGTCAGCGGTGAGGATTTGAACTTTGCATTTATGACCCATGTGCAGTGATTAGTGTGCGCTACATAGTGAAAGCAGACCATAGCGCAGTCACAATCTAATTTGGAAGGATCCTATTTTTGGTTCTCCGCTTTTCTGAAGCTTGATTTTTTTAACACTGCCAGTTTTGACCATGAGTGACACCGGAGTCACTACCCCTGTTGTTGTTGTGGAGGAATTTGACAGAGCGAAGATAAACGTCTACAAACTGGAGGAGCTGAAATCCTTTTGCAAGAAATTTAAAGTTCCTACCAAGGGCCTCAAGATTAAAGAGGAATATCTCAAAGCATTGCAGGCCTGGTTAGAGGCCAGAGATCCCACCGATCCGGTGGTGGTACCGCCAGTGGAAGGGGATGAGGAGGCGCCAGCGAATGGGCCCGAGTCCTCTCCCGGAAGCAGTGTTTCCTCCAAAGGTCTTTCCCCTGAAGAACGAGAAGAAAGGGCGAAAGAGCGTGCATACAACATGGAGATGGCAAGGCTAAAGATAAATGGGCAGTTGGAGTTAGAAAATGCAAGAGGTAGAAGAGAAGCTGATTTGGAGACCAAAAGGTTAGATTTTGAAAGAGAGAAGTTAGCTTTGGAGCGTGATACCAAGTTGAGGGAGTTGGACATCCAAGCTAAGAAGTTAGAATTGAATCCCTCTGGTGGCAGCATCCCATCTGGGCCTGCAGAAAGTAAGTTTTACTTTCCCAAAGATGTGATAAAAGATTATCATAGGAACGAAGATATTGGTCAGTGGTTTAAAGCATATGAGTTTGCATTGTTGGCCCACCAGGTCCCTGAGAAGAATTGGGGAGCGGGGTTGTGGGGTCGCTTTGTGAATGAGGGGAGAGATACCCTGTTAGACATGCCTGTGGAGGATAGGATGTCGTATACTCATATGAAAGATGCTTTAATGTTGCGGTATGGCCTAATCCCCGAGAAGTACAGACAAGCTTTTAGAGAATGTAAGAAGTTGCCTGGTACGACGTGGGTTCAATATGTGTCTTATTTTTGCAGAGCCATGGATGGTTGGGTGAAGGGCAGCAAAGTGGAAAGTTATGAAGCTCTTTATGATTTGTTTGCTTGGGAGCATTTGTCTAATAACTGTTTTCCAGAGCTGCGCCAGCACCTGATTGATAGCAAGATATCTAACCATAGAAAACTTGCTGAGGAGGCGGACCGCTGGGTCAGTACCAGGGTCCACAAGGGTCCATTGGGAGACTCAGCCAAAGGTGGGCAGGGTCCCCAGCAGAAGAGTGGGGGGGACAAGGGTAAACAGAAGGAGTCTCAGAAAGGGCCCCAAAGTAATCCCCAAGGGAACCAAGGGAAAGGTTCCCAGCCTCCCCCTGAGAAGAAGCCAGGGGCCCCGACGGGTAAACCTGTTCATAGGGGCCCCCTAACCTGCTCTGGTTGTGGGCAGGTGGGACACCGGTTTTATGACCCCCAGTGTCCCAAAAAGGATTCAAATGCACCGCCGCGTGCACCCCCTCGTCAGTTGGCGAGTGTCGCCCTGGGAGGGGAAGAGATGGTTGTCCCTGGTGGGAGGGGTCCAGCAGAAATGTCCCTGGTCTCGCTAGGAGACATGGAAATGGTCCCTCCACCCCCTCTGCCTAGTAACATTAGCAAATATAGGCAGTGGGTGACCATTAATGGCCATAGAGTGGAAGCCCTCAGAGACACCGGAGCGAGTGTGACAGCTGTCAAGTGTCACTTGGTGTCCAGAGAGCAGGTGGTTCCCCACGCATTCTACCCTGTGATAGCTGCCGACAACTCCCAGAAAGAGTGTGAGGTAGCTCAGGTTTCCTTTGAATGGGGGGGAGTTTCAGGTACTCTTCAAGTTGCTGTGAGGCCCGCCATGCCTGTTGATTGTCTCCTGGGCAATGATTTGGAAGACTCCCCTTGGGCTAAGGTGGAGAGGGAGACGCACTTGAGAATGTTGGGCGTGCCAGAGTGGGTGTGTGCAACCACTCGTTCAATGACAGCGAGTAAGGGTGTTGATGGGGTCCCGGAGTCTGAAAGTATGGCCCAGGACCCAGCTGTGAAGAGAAGAGGCAGGGGGCGCGGGAAACCGTCCCCCCTAGTTCCCGTGGTCCAGGAGGAGGTAGACCCTGAGGGGGATGCCCTGGAGCCCACAGGGGAACAAATTGCCGAACTGGGAGACCTGCCCGAGCTGACCCATTGGCAGCAGGATGGTGGTCCCTCCAGGGAGGAATTCTGTGCGGAACAGAAAGTGTGCCCTTCTCTTGTGGGCATGAGGCAGCAGGCCTCAGCCCAAACCTCAGGTGATCAGTCAGGGTCACATTTTGTGTACTGGGAGAACGACCTCCTGTACAGCGAGCCTAAGGCTGCTGAGCCTGGGTCAGCCCGTGTGCTGGTGGTACCCCAGCGCTTTAGAGCCTTCCTACTGGGTTTGGCTCATGACGTTCCATTAGCTGGACATCTGGGGCAGGACAAGACCTATGACAGGCTTGTCACCCATTTTTATTGGCCTCAGATGCGTAGGGATGTAGACATCCATTGCAAGACTTGTCACACTTGCCAGGCAAGTGGGAAAAGCGGAAGGAAGCAGAAGGCTCCCCTCCAACCTTTTCCAGTGGTCAGTACCCCCTTTGACCGGGTGGGTATTGACATTGTTGGGCCCCTGGATCCCAAGAAAGCCCTGGGCAACAGGTTCATCCTGGTCTTGGTGGACCATGCCACACGGTACCCGGAAGCCATCCCTCTCCGAACAGTGACGGCCCCTGTGGTGGGACGGGCACTGATGGGTGTTTTCTCCCGGATGGGGTTCCCCAGAGAGGTGGTGTCAGACCGGGGCACCAACTTCATTTCGAACTATATGAAGTCTTTGTGGAAGGAGTGTGGGGTAACCTACAAGTTCACCACTCCTTACCACCCTCAAGGAAATGGGCTGGTTGAGAGATTCAACCGGACCCTTAAAGGCATGATCATGGGTCTTGAAGAACCAATGAGGCGGAAATAGGACGTCCTCTTGCCATGCCTGTTGTTTGCTTACCGAGAGGTGCCGCAGAAGTCCCTAGGGTTCAGCCCCTTTGAGCTTTTGTACGGTCACCCGGTAAGAGGGCCTTTGAGTCTGGTCAAGGAAGGCTGGGAGCAATCTCCCAGGAAACCTCCCCAGGATGTATACAGCTACATGCTGGCCTTTCGGAACCAGACTCGGCGCTTCAGAGAACTTGCTCAGGCAAATCTGGAGGGCAGCCAGGAGGAGATGAAGCGATGGTACGACCGGAATGCCACTCTGGTAGAGCTTCAGCCTGGTCAAGAAGTGTGGGTCATGTCCCCTGTGGAACCTTGTGCGCTCAAGGACAGGTGGACTGGACCGTTTAAGGTTGTGGAGAAGAAGAGCGATGTCACCTACTTGGTGGACTTGAAATCTCCCAGGAACCCCTTGCGGGTCCTGCATGTCAACCGTTGGAAGCCCCACTTAGAAAGTTCCGAAGTGGGCATGCTCCTAGCTACAGATGCTGGAATGGAGGAGGAGAGTGAGCCTCTTCCTGACCTCCTGTGTGCTAAAGAGCAAGACGGGTCAGTGGATGGTGTGGTCCTCTCTGACACACTGACCCTTGAGCAGAAACAGGATTGTCGCCAACTGTTGGGACAATTCCCGGATCTGTTTTCCTTGGTTCCGGGTGTCACTCATTGGTGTGTCCATGACGTTGACACCGGAGACAGCCCTCCTGTGAAGCACAAGGCTTACAGGGTGACTGACAAGGTTCGAGCATACATTAACGAGGAGGTCTCCAAGATGTTTGCGTTAGGGGTGGTTGAGTCCTCTAGCAGTCCTTGGGCCAGCCCAGTGGTCTTGGTCCCAAAGGCTGCAGCGCCTGGTGCTTCACCGGAACTCCGGTTCTGTGTGGATTACCGAGGACTCAATTCGGTCGCAAAGACTGGCGCGCACCCCATCCCCAGAGCTGATGAGCTCATCGATCGGTTGGGGGCTGCCCAGTACCTTAGTACGTTTGATCTAACGTCTGGGTACTGGCAGATCGCCTTAACTGATGGGGCAAAGGAGAGGTCCGCATTCTCCACACCAGATGGGCTATACCAGTTCCGGGTGATGCCCTTTGGGATGAAGAATGCCCCAGCCACCTTCCAGAGGTTGGTCAACCAGGTCTTGGCTGGACTGGAGGATTTCAGTGCCGCCTACCTGGACGACATTGCAGTGTTCAGCGCCAGCTGGGAGGAACACTTGCGCCACCTCCAGGAAGTGTTGTTGGCCCTGCGCAGAGCAGGCCTCACAATCAAAGCCAGTAAGTGCCAGATTGGGCAGGGTTCTGTGGTGTACTTGGGGCACCAAGTAGGGTGCGGCAAGGTTGCCCCCCTGCAACCCAGATTGATACCATCCTGGCTTGGGCACCACCCAAAACCCAAACTCAGGTGAGAGCCTTCTTAGGACTCACGGGTTATTACAGGAGGTTTGTCAAGGATTACGGTAACATTGTGCACCCCTTGACTTCGCTGACTTCCAGGAAGCAGCAACGAAACGTGATCTGGACTGATGCCTGTCAAACGGCCTTTGACACCCTGAAAACTGCAATGTGCACAGCACCTATACTCCAGGCACCCGACTTCTCGAAAGAATTTATTGTCCAGACGGACGCTTCAGAGCATGGCGTGGGGGCTGTTCTAGCTCAGGTAAATGAAGAGGGCCGAGACTTGCCTGTAGCCTTCATCAGTCGGAGGTTACTTCCCAGGGAAACGAGGTGGAGTGCGATAGAGAGAGAAGCATTTGCTGTGGTCTGGGCGCTGAAGAAGCTGAGACCCTACCTGTTTGGGACTCACTTCCGGGTTCAGACAGACCACAGGACCCTCAGATGGTTGATGCTGATGAAGGGTGAGAATCCGAAACTGTTGAGGTGGTCCATTTCCCTACAGGGGATGGACTTTACGGTGGAACACCGCCCTGGTACAGATCACGCCAATGCTGATGGTCTGTCCAGATTTTTCCGCCTTAGTGAAGAGGACTCCCTAGGTCAAGGGTAGTTCTCCCCACATTTCAGCTGGAGGGGACACGTGTTAGACCTGACATCATTGGCTTGAGTCTCTCCTCCATTTTTTCTGTTTGCCTCCACTGTTTTTCGATGTTTTGCTGGTATATGCTTTGGGCGCTGTGCCACTGCTGATCAGTGCCACAGCGCAAGTGCTCCCTATGTTAAATTGATGTATCTATTGTATCCATGTTTGGCTTATTTGGTTTACTGTCAGTCCCTAGTCTAGTGCACCAGGAGTGCCGGGGCTTGTAAATACAAATACCGCTTGTGGGCTTGCAGCACGTGTTGTGCCACCCACAGGAGCGGCCTCGTAAAAGAATGTCTACGGGTCGGTCATTGCGAGACCCACGTGCAGTCTGGTACTGTCACGCAGGCTGCGCAAGTATACCTACTTGCCAGCCCCTCAAACCTTCCCTTGACTTCATGTTAGTCACCCCTATGGTAGGCCCACGGGCAGGGTGCATTGTAAGTATAAGGTAGGACACGCCTGACCAAGTTGGCATGTCCTAATAGTGAATTACAGCCATCTTCGTTCTTCACTATTGCGAGGTAGCCTGCTCTCCATTGGTTAGAATGGGCCGACGGGATTATTAATGCTATGATCCTAGCTGGCTCGGGGAGCATGGTGCAATGTCGAGTTTGGTATCCCTGGACTCGGGGTTTAATTACGCATCCGTTGGTGTGGATGGTTTTTGGATTCTGGGTTTGAAAATAGCACTTTTAGAAAGTGTCTATTTTCTTGTCTAACCATATCTGGTTTCTGCTGGTCTTGCGTGTGTGTGACAGGAGCTGGGTGGCTCCACAGGTCTGGATGAGTCAGTGTGGGATGAGTGGGACATTTGCGTTGAGAGTAGAGGGAGAGTAGTTGCTGATAGCCTGCCCTGCCTGATACAATGATGGCTCCACCTCCTGCCAAGCGGCTGATGGCTCTGTGCCTGCCATGGATGATCCTAGCCCCACCTCCTGCCAGGAGGCCGATAGCTCTTCTCCTGCCAGTGTCAATTCTGGCTCCACCTCCTGCTGGGCGTCTGAGGACCCAGCCCTACGCAATGAATAGGCCAGGTGCTTCTGCCTGGCTCCACCCACAACATACCCAGGATGTTGGGAAATTCCCCTGCATGGACAAAGGGATCAAAGCCAAAAAGGGGTATAAGAGAAGGACCCCTGAACCATGAAATCAGATCACTTCTGACAAGGAACCCTGTAACCAAGGACAAGAGGCCTGCTGATCTAAGGACTTGCCTACCCCTTCTGCCAGTGTGCTGTTTGCTGGGGGGAATCCTGCAGTGCTTCTTTATTTTTGCCAAGGAACCAGGAGAGAGGAACTGTGTGTGTACTCTCACGCTTGCTAAGTAAATCTCCAAGGACTGGAAGAGTGCCAGTCTCCTGCTGAAGTCACAGGGCTAAAGGACTTCATCTGCTTAAAGTGCTATTTGCTGGAACTTGTGAATCCAGCACCTCTGAAAGAGCCAGCAACCTCGACGCCGACGGACGTCGCCGAATCCAGCTCGACATAGTGAGTAACGGCTCCAGTGTCCTGCTCCCTCGACGCCAGCCGCCGGGCCCGATCGACGCCAGCAGCAACGCCAGTGAGTAGTGAGTTCGGCTCCAGCTCCAAGGGACCTCATGTCTGCACCGCTGGTGATCGCATCGCCCTCGTGCCCTCTCGACGCCGTGAGTGCTGCTCACTCTTTGCAACAGCATCATCAACGACGACGCCTGCTGAGGCCTGATCGACACCGAAGACGCGACGCCGGAGTGCTCGACGCCGCTGATCATCGTGTGCTTCATTTTCCAAGGTACTGTGTTGGTGGGGGTCCGTGTGACTCCGGGCTCGACGTAGCGCTCCTCGCGGTCGACGCCGAACCTTTGGATTAACTTTGCCTCGACGTCGTGTAGCCTCCGTGTGGGTTACCCTGTTGCTAAGAACTGTGTTTCCAAGAAGAAGATTTGCTTTGAAAGACTTTGTGTAAAGAAGAAACTACCTTCAAACTATTTTTCCCTTCCCAGAGTATTTATTAAGATTGTGTACATTTTTGTCGTTATTTGGGTCTTGTGCTAAGCCTTATATAAAAATCCTTATTTTTATAATACTACTGTGTCGTGTCCATTTGTAGTGTATTCACTTTATTACTGTATGTGGTCATAAATGCTTAACGCACAGCCTCCGAGATAAGCCTATCTGCTCTGCCAAGCTACCAAGGGGGTGAGCAGGGGTTATCAAAGGGTGTGATCCCCTTGCCCTGACTAGAAAAGGTGTGTCCCTATTTGTCAGAAGTGTATACCTCTGCCAACTAGAGACAGCCGGTTCTAACATGGGGCAACAAAAGTCACCAACCAGCTTCAATTGGCACTGTGTAGGGCTTATCAGATAACCCAGCAGGGCCTGATGATTTAAAGGGGTTCATCTATTTAATAAAATCAACCACCATCTCATAGGTCTAATCACTTTATGATCTCATAGATACCAGAATAACACATCCACTCTTCACTTTCTGTAAGAGGTTTTGATATAACAAATATCATATAGCGTCATGAGACCTTACGGTGATGTGTGCGCTTTATAAGAACGTTTGACATTGACATTGACATATCATATACACTTCTTTTCAGTGATTCTTGCAGTTTTGCAAATTCAAACACCATTTACTCTGCATTAACAACCTTCTTTAAACAAGGTACCATTAACTCCTGTATTTATTACTTTCACAATGTTTTTCTTATCATCTAGCCACTTTTCATTAATATGGTTCTAATTTCCACTTGCAGCATCTTGACAACAAATCAGGATGCCTTCATACAGTTCTCAAAACTTTATAGTTTTCTCTTGATACCCTCTGAGGCCACTCATTTTGCTTATTAGGGCATAAAATATACCTATTAGCTGTATAACTCGTGTATTTGAAAATGATGTACTGAGTTGAGTAATCTTCTGTGTATTAGTCAGTTTCTGGCACAATTTGCAAAAGGTCCTAAATCACTAGGTGTTCAATGTCCTTTCCCAATCTAGCATTTCAAATCATATTGTAAGTTTTGAAACATCACTTCTCTTGACTAATTACTTGCTCCCTGTGTTAAAATAATGTGGGCTTTGGTCAAATTACCATGCTTCATTTGATGAGTTAAAACACAGTAGCACATGTATGGTAAATACTCTTCCAATATTAACACATTGATGTACTTGCAGCAACCCCAAGACCCCCACCACCTACTAGGATGCCATTTATCTGAACGTTCATCTAGTTTGCTTATCACTTCTGAGCGCTTAATAATGATTTCTCCATGAATTCAAATGTCCAGGATGATAGTTAAGCAATATTTATTAATTATAATCCAACAGTGTAACGCTCCTTTAAGGTGCTCCAGAGACCAGCTTCATTCCAAGAGAAAAGAAAGGTCAGTCTAGGGAACTTCCATCAGGGATTCACTTACTGTTTCAGGTGCAAGGCACTTAGGGTGACCTGCTAATCCCAACATGGCCCGTCATTCTGCAGCACTGCTTGGATATCAGTTAGAAGTCGGTCCCTTCCTTCTTTACTCTATTCTGGTCATTTTATCCGTTCTTTGAATTTGACTAAAATAGTCATTTATTTTGTCATGGCACAAGGGGAGGTAGAGCCCTTCACAGTTAATAAAAAGTTAGAACTGTGCAGTAATATGTAAATAAAATTACAAAGGTATGTTACATATGTATAATCATTAATATACACAGTACAAAAATGTGGCAATCCCAAAGACAAATATACGAACAAGAGGAGAGATACTGTACTGGATACCTAAACAGGTTCTTTTGAAAACAATTAGAATACAAGCGCAGCAGTTAATTACAAAAGTTAAATCATCAAAAGTGTAACTGGGAGTAGGCGTGGCTAGCATCCGAGAGTGATGGCTGCTGCTTGAGCGAGCTCTGCCTCGTCAATGGCGAATTTATCCTGAAACAGCCTACAGACCTGGAGCTACTCGTGCGCAGTGACAGTGCACGAAAGGGGCTCTGGTGTGATCCCAGCCCCTCAGAAGACAGCGGTACGATTATAGGACCCAGCGGGTCGGCGGTCAGTGGCCATCTACCTGCATATGCTCCCTGAAGAAGCTCTACACAATAGCAACACAAGGAGACCGGGGGCTTTTGGGCCTAAACGAGACATACCCTACCGCGAGGTAGAAAATCCCACATATTCCCAATTGTAATATATCGGCCTACTGCATGTACCCCTTGCGGAGCAATCTCTCCACTGCACTAATACTGGTTGTGGAGGCCTGATTCACGTCGGACTGTGCGATCCTTCAAAAATTGGAAGACCTGGGTGGGAGCATTGAGGACGTGAATATATCTCTGCTTCCCCCAGATACGACTTGGTGTAGCCTGGGCGTGATCGGCCCTATTTCTTTACACCGGCGCTAGCAGGAGGCACCCCTCAAGTCCTATTGAACCCTGTGTGGAGTATTGGCCCACGGAACATGCCGGAGGATTGAGGCTTAAATTGTGGTGCCTGTGTAGAGTGCTGCACTGTGTAAAGAACACTTTAGGGGACCAGTTACTACGGGTGGGCACTGTCTGGCCCCATAAGGCTGTGTCAAAAAACTAGGACTGTGCAGCTGGACCAGCAGAGGCCTCCCCGGCAATTTTACGGAATAAAAACCTGTGCCTCCTACAGACTACATGACCTGGTGGCGGATACGAGAGTGTCGGCGCTACTGATTCCATCCACATCGCCGGTGAACTTTCCATGACGACAAGAAAAATGGCGGCGGGGGGCAGAGGTTCAAGAATTAATGCTCAGGCACAACTGTCCAAATTTGCATGGACCAAAGGTGGAGACAAAAGCGACTCACCGAGAGCAGACAAGGGAGGCTCAGAGATTTCTTCACCTCCGGCTTCGGAACCGACGCTACATGACGTTCTGGCGGCCATAGGGGGAATGCGCACTTCCATGGACTCAGTCATGGTGGAGGTTTCCTTGCTCTGCGCTAACTTTAAGCAGATGAATGAGAACGTGAAGGAGCTCAAAATAGTAACGACAGCGCTACAGGATGATACCTCTGAACTCCAATGTCAAATGTCTGAAATGGAGAAGAAGCAGGCTCGAATGGCACAGCAGCTGGACGACTATAAAGGTAGGGCCCGGCGGAATAACATAAGAATCCTTGGTGTTCCGGAAAAAAACAGAAGGGCCAGCCGCAGACCTCTATGTAGAGGAGTTGATTACGAAACACTTAAAACCCAAGGCGCTTTCCACTTATTTCTCCATAAAACGAGCCCATAGGGTGCCCAGGCCTGGAGCCCCAACGCGACTCTCGATTGCCAGAGTTTTCAAATTTCGGGACAGGGATAGTATTTTACAAACCTCCAGAACTGGCCCTCCGCTTAAGATTGATAACTACAAAGTATCCTTCTTCTCCGACTTCACAGCAAGGGTCCAGGCACAGAGAAGAAGTTTCCAAGCAATTAAGCAGGAACTGCGCAGCAGGGATATTAAATACGCAATGCTTTTCCCAGCAAAATTGAGAGTGGAAAGGGACGGTAAATCATGTTTTTTTTGACTCGCCAGATGCAATCTGGGACTGGATGGAGGGCTGGACAAGGGTCAGCGGTGCGAAAGGCAACCGCCGAGGCAATACAGAACGGAGGAACGGTGTTGGGCCGGAGGTGATGGCGACGGATGCCGCGACGGGGTCAAATGGCCTGAGTGAGCAGGAATAAGGCATACCATTGACCTACTGAAGGACCTGACACTGAGGACACACGCAAGTAATGGGAACGGGGTGTGAGGGGGGGCCTGCGACAAAGTGAACTTCGTGGGTGCTACGGTTCAAAGACTCTAGGTTTGTAACGTGCCTGATTTGCCAATTGTTCAGACATGTCATGATGCTCTATAGGGTTATATCCGGGAACGCCCACTGAACCGCATTAACGCCGGAATCCTGAGAACGCTAATTCTATGCACCAGCTCTTTATCCGTCAGGAGCAGAAATTGCTGAAAATACATCCTTGCTGCCATGCTACTTTCCGAACAGACGGTGATGTCAGGAAGCTAAACAGACCCCGGTTTTGAGACACACTAACTGGTGATTGTGTCCCTTTGCCTTGTCTCTGTTCGGTCCTACAGCTGGGACCTACTCTACAGGATTCCTTTTTGATCTTTAAGGATAGCGAGGAACTTTCTGGGATGTAGTTGCCTTTATTTTTGAATACCTACAGCCTATGCTGCGGCCCTATCCCATTTTGAGTCTTCACCTATCAGGACTCTAGAAGTCGAGCCTTGTTTCTCGACTGTGGGAGATTTGTTATTTCTCCTTCGCCTACTGTATGCGGTTGCTCCACATTCCCCCCCCCCTCCTCTTTCTGATCGCCCTGATGAAGGTGTGGCCTTAGACCTGGCACTGCACCAAAACGCGTGGATATATTTTTACCATCTGATCTCCCATTCTGTTTCAGGGAGAACGATTTGGACAGAATTTTTGTGCTACATCTGACTTTGGAAGTATGATGAGCTTTGAACAAATGAGGAATGTTTGGGTATGTTTGACAGTAGAAGGTGTATGATGATATGGAATCTGCGTGTTTTTTGTATGGTTTGATTGAAGGGATGTAGGAGTGTGTGGGGTGTGTATTTAACTATTTATTGTGGTTCTTTCCTGATTTTGATTGATTTTGAACTGCTATGAAACTATATATTGAAAAAAACTTGAATGAAAAAGAAATAAAATGATTTTTGTACTTTCTTAAAATTGTGGTCTTGATTCTGGTGTCAGTGAGCTCACCTCTGCATTTTGTAAACCTGGGACTCTAATTGAGCCACTACAATAAATTTTTGGGGGCAGACACTTTCCTGTGTTTCGAAATCTTTTTGTTGACATTACACACTGCCATTGGAAGGGAGGCTCGCTTCCCCTCTGTGTCTTTAGCATGATTGGGGGGGGTACAGGCACTCTGCCACATTGGGGGGTGGGTAGTTATACATCCACAGGCAGGGGAGCAGGGAGGGAGGTGGACGGGAGTGACGGGAGAGTTCTTGGGGGAGGGAGGGGAGGTGGTTCTGTTTGTTATGAACATGTACAGACCATGAACACAGTGGCGAAGATGTGGGAGGGGTTTTTGAGTTTTGGTTCACGTTTAAGATTTGGGCTGCATTTTAAGGTTGTGATTGGTGGGGTACATGCTGAGGAGACTGGGTTACAGGGCTGTCTTAGTTATGATGGAAGAATCGATAGGCACTGCTGCATATGTTAGCGTCCCCTTGTTAGCCCCAGTATCTCCTATGACCTTACTTACCTGGAATGTGCATGGGCTGGGGGATAACATTAAACGGGGTTTGGTGCTACAATATATACGTCGCACGGCACCAGCAGTAGCGTTGCTCCAAGAAACACATCTGATGTGCACAGCATTTAAAGCTCTGGACCGCTGGGGGTACACAATGGTAGTGCAATCAGAGCTCACAACGGGCTCCAGAGGGGTAGGCATACTAACACGCAAACGCTTCCCCCTAATTGTTCAACAGGTCTGGAGGGACGCACAGGGACAATTTGCTGCTGTCTCATGTCAATGGGAGGGAAAGAGATTTAATATAGTGTCAGTATACATTTCGCCAGCCCTTCAAGCAGTAGAGCTTCCCGCCCTTAGCAAATTTTTATTGAACCTGCCCGAAGGGGAGCCCGTCATAGGAGGCGACTTCAATGCAGTTTTGAATGATGCGCTGGACCGTCACCCATGCAGGACGCCGGGGACGGGTAGGTCCCGGTTAACGGTCTTTTTGGATGCATTGGGCCTTACAGACGGGTGTAGGTACACACATCCTGGGGACTGTGGGTACACTTTCTACTCGGGGTTCACAATAGTCTCTCCCGTATTGATTATTTTTTCCTCTCCGCTGACAATCTTCCCCATTTGACGGAGACAGTGATAGGACTGCGGGGCATCTCTGATCAATCACCGGTCTCCATGACCTATACTTCTTATATTAAAGCTCGGAAACAAATTTTCCCGATTACCCCTGGCTACTTACAGAACCCCAGAATTAGAAAGGAGCTGATTACAGTCACAAAGCACTACTTCCAAGATAATACAGACATAGTTAAATGTTAAATGTTACAAGATTTCTAGAGCGCATGGCTGCCCGTGAGCGTCCCAGCGCTGAATGAGTACGGGCGGAGTCGGAAGGGGAGGCTCACGGGAACAGCCAGGTTTTCAGAGATTTTCGGAAGGCCAGAAGATTAGGCTGTGCACGAATATCAGGAGGGAGGGAGTTCCATAGTTTGGAAGCGTTGTAGGAGAAACGCCGACCTCCTGATCGTGCTCTCTTAATCTTAGGTGGCAGAATTAGATGGGCGTTGGAGGATCGAAGAGGTCTGGAGGTGGTGTAAGGAGTCACCAGGTCTCTGAAGATGGGAGGGGCTTTTCCGTTGAGGATTTTGTGCGTTAGACAGAGCGCCTTAAACTGCACTCTTTCCACCACGGGCAGCCAGTGAAGCGTTCTAATGGCTGGCTTGGCCGAGCACCGACTCTTGGTGTTGGTAAGGATCCGCGCGGCCGCGTTCTGCACTACCTGAAGTTTAGTAGTAACTTTCCGTGGGGCGCCCAGAAACAGTGCGTTACCATAATCCAGCCGTGACAAAATGAGGCCTTGGATGAGGAGTTTCCTTGATAGGAAAGGGAGCAGTGGTAGAATTTTCCGGGCGGATCGCAAAAGCCCATAGCAGACCCCGGCTGTTTTCCTAGCTTGGGTGTGCATGGTAAGATTTTGGTCCAGCCATAATCCGAGGCTTTTGATCTCGGATTTGGGGGTTGGGGGTTTACCCATGCATGGGGGCCATAGAGAGTCCGGACGAAAATGAGACTGATTCCCCATTACCAGTATCTCCGTCTTGTCACTATTGAGCTTCAAGTGAGAACTGTCCATCCAGCTGACTATGTCTCTCAAACAGGAGTAAAGATCGGTAGTAGGATTTTCCTGCTGAGAGAGAGACACAACCAGCTGGGTGTCGTCAGCATACGTTAGGAGTTTGATCCCATGAGGGGTGACTATTTTTTCCAACGGGGACATATAGATGTTGAAGAGCGTGGGGCTCAATGAAGAGCCCTGTGGCACTACGCAACGTATAGGGGTCTCTTTGGATGTGTAACTACCCTCAATCACCTGGAATGAACGGTCATGAAGAAAGGATTTCAGCTAGGACAGTGCGACATCTGTAATCCCATGATCTCTAAGTCGCTGGACCAGGATTTGGTGGTTGACCGTGTCGAAGGCCGCGCTCAGATCCAGGAGGATCACTGCCACTGATCCTCCTGCATCCATGATCTTCCTGGCCTCCTCGACCACCGTCACCATTGCTGTTTCCGTGCCCTGGCCAGGGCGAAAACCTGTCTGTGATGGTTTGAGTAGTTCATTCGATTCGAGATAGTATGACAGCTGGGCATTTATAAATTTTTCTGTCATTTTACTGATGCAGGGGAGGAGCGATATAGGCCTGAAGTTGGCTAGATTGAGGGGGTCTTGATTAGGTTTTTTTAGTAAGGCTCTAACCTTCGCCTTTTTCCAGCTGGGGGGCACCACTCCGTCTGCTAGGGAAGCATTGATCAAATTTACCATGGGTGTAAGGATAGTGGGTGCTACCTGCTTTAGGATTTTGACTGGGGCAGGGTCAGACGGTGAGCCACTTTTAAGGGATTGAAAAATGGGGGCCAAGGTATCCTTACTTATGGGAGTAAACGTCTCAGTACAATCACCTGGTGTCCTGTGGGAGGCGTATAAGATGGTGCTGTGGGGACAAGCTATAGCCTCGATAACGGGTTACAGGCGGGCAGCAAAAGGTGACCTATATGCACTTGAGGCTGAACTGGCCGTGCGTCAGTCACAACACGAGAGTGACCCCAAAGCGAGCTTACTGAACACTAACGGGAACAAGTCAGACAGCGGCTGCAACACACGCAGCATACTATTTATGAGGTTGGAGATAAGGCGGGGAAACTCCTGGCTTAGCTGGAGAAGAAGGAAAGGGCCCCGAGGACAATAGCACAGCTCCACACCCCGGTGGGGGTAGTCGTCACCTCCCCAGTGGCCACTGTCGACACCCTAGCTGACTATTATGATCAAGTCTATACCCCCAACTCGCACTTGACAACGGAAGAGGCACAAACCTACATTAAAGACATAAAAATGCTGTCCCTATCCGAGGACGAGGCCTTGCTTTTAGAATCCGATTTCACAAAGGATGAAGTCCTTGCTGCAATTCAGTCCCTGCAGTCGGGTAAAGCTTTGGGACCCAACGGGATCCCTATTGAATTTTATAAGCACGTATCTGATTTAACAGTTCCGCACCTTCGGAGGAACATGGCGGCCGCTAGCTAAACGGCCGCAGACGGATTCCCCCTATGGAGTAACTAATTCCTGCACTTTTTTGTGTATTATTTAGACCCCCGTATGATTTATTGATATTTTGTAACCCCCCAACCACCCCCCCTGGTGCGGTTTCAACATACCTCTGCGATTACTGCCTACTGTTTCTTTTCCCCGCCCTGTGGGGGCAATAAGGCTGTTGGTGCTGGTAACTATTTGACAGGAGCCCGGTATGATAAAATATATAACGGCACATACGATGATATATTCAGAGGACTAAATCCCCCACAATTAAGCAGGGCTAATTCAATCAGTGCTCCAACTAGTTGTATGCATGTAGGGGGAGTATCTGGCAAGGGCGCTGGCAGTGAGGTCAGCCCTAGGAGCGCCAGTGACAGAGAGGAGAGTTTGTACCCTACCAAAACAAATAGGTACGCATTAAGAGCCAGGACAGTGTTTGATTCAACTAAGGGAAAGCCCGTATATCCCCTACACATTTCACCTCCAGTCTCTGAAGTGAGGGAACATGTAAGAAGGGGTAAAGCTACGTTGAATACCTCAGAAGAATATTTGAGTGTAAAAAACATAAAAAGTAAGGGCAAAAGTGAATGCGTTAAAGAAGCTGCTGCCAGTATAAAAGTTACCCCCTCACTTAAAACTTATTGTAAGGTAATGTCTACCACTACCAATACCACCTCCGCTATCAGCTGCTCTCCCTTGCCAGCTCAGCCTGCCCGGCTCACTCAGCCCACCCAGCCCACTCAGTCTACCCAGTCCACCTCGGCTACTGTGGAAGTAAATGCTATGGGGGTACCATTACAAGGAGACCCGATAGTGACTCCCATGAGCTCTGTTAAAGATGGGAGTGCAGATAAGCTTCCAGCCCCGGTAGAGGCAGTGGTTGTAGTGCATTCAGATATTGGCCTGGTAAATAGGTATTCAGCGTTAGGGGGGGACGGATCAGGAGATACCCAATTGGATCCCACAGAAAAGACCAAAAGCTCTGATGCTTTGAACGCGGCGCAATTAGTACAGGCACACCATCCCGCCTCATTTGACAGTGCCAGCGCAGAGTTCACTACAGATAAATCAGATGCAACTTCACGCACATTGGCCAACATATTACTAGCTATGAAGGATGAGATTACCAGCAGGTTCACGGTATCGGAAACCAATCAAGCAGAAATTACCAACAGATTCTTAATTTCTGAGGATAATCAAGCAGCAATTAAGGCATCTTGTGATGAGTTGGCCAAGAGGCTGGACGAGGTCACCCTCAGAACCGAGGCAATTGAGTCAGAAATCCCTAAGATCAAGGAATCCATGCGTACCACCAAAGCGGAGGTCACCAAGCTGTCTGTTCAGAACAAAGAACTAAAAGAGGATATTGACTGTTTGGAGAATTACTTGCGCCGGAACAACTTGAGACTCCTGAATGTGCCTGAAGCCCTGGAGGGGGTGACATTAAGGGTTTTGTAATATCCTTATTGAAGGGAACAGTGTTAAAGGACTCACCAGAGGTCGATTTGCTGCATGATATTCAGAGGGTACATCGCGATCCCTTCTGAAGAAACCTCACAAAACAGAAACCCAGGAAGATCCTGGTGAACTTTTTAACATATTCCGTAAAGGAGCAGATTTTGTCTTCCGCTCTGAAAGAAGGCTCCATATACTTTAACAGCTCCAATCCCTTTACCTTTCAAATAAGATCAGATATATCGCACATAACTGCAGCGAGGCAGTGGGAGCTGGGGAAAAGGTTGAAGGAGTTAAACAGTATAGGGGCCAAGGCTCAGTTGAAATTCCCAGCATTGCTAAGGGTGATGTGGAATAACCACATGCACCAGATCAAAACTGGGGAAGAGGCGGATGCTCTTATTGCAAAGATCAGAGACGGACAAGGGGGGCAAGGGAGGAAGCAGACTTAGAGGGTCTTTTTACACTTATGTCATGTAATCAGCAGGAATCTAGCTAAAAATAAAAAATGGTCTGTTATTGCTACTCCAAAGGGGTAGAGGGCTAAATAGGCTTTCGCCTATTAGAAGGGAGGGTTCCTCAAGGGTTAGGGGGGCACGGGGTCACGGGGAGGTGGGATGGGGAGGGAGGGGGGCACGTGGGTGGGGAGCAGTGGGAAAAAAGAAAAAAATTCGACCTCATCTCAACCTTATTTATAGTTTTTCTGTCATGAAGGGGTGTCAACTCCACCAGGTAGAACACGGGGACGATGGCTGGCATGGTCCTGAGGATAGAAAGACCATCTTTGCCTCCTGGAATGTTAATGGGTTAAGGTGCCCCTGGAGACAGAGGCTAATCCTTAAATACCTAGAACTTTCAACTGCACAAATATGCATGTTGCAAGAGACACACCTGAGTTATGAGGAAAGTAGCTTAATCTTCTCCAAGGTCCCTTGGGTTAAGAGCTTTTACCCTTGGCATCAGACATCTCAAAATAGAGGGGTGGCTATATTAATTAAACAAGGTACTCCCTGTAATATAAAAAAACACAATCAGACGCCTCAGGTAGGTGGTTGACAGTCCAATATGGACGATTCAACCTATATTTATATATTACAATCAACACTGATATTGGAACCTCCACCCTATGTTATCTGGGGAGATTTTAATGTCCTGTTAGACCCTCTGAAAGATAGATCTAATCTGAGTCATTATAAAGGGGCAGTCAAGGTACGTCGGGCACTACTTAATATGATTCATGATATGGATCTGATCGATCTATGGAAGGCACAAAAAGGAGATCAGCAGGGCTTTACTTTTTACAGCAAGAAGCATGGCCACTCCTCTAGGATCGATTACGTTTTCTTGGACAGAATGTCAATGGCTAACCTAGGGGAGGTATCAGTTCTTCCGAGGCACCTCTCTGATCACGCACCTCTGCAATTTGTATATCAGAGTAAGGAGGCACAGCGGCAACCATTGAGATGGACCCTTAATAGGGCGAAGCTTTTAGATCCCGAGGTGGCTGAAGCAGTACAGGCTCCCTCTCTGGAATTTTTTTCTTTGAATACAGGCTCCACAACACCGGACATAGTATGGGACACATATAAGGCCTGGTTAAGGGGGAAACTCCATGGAATAATCTGCCATAAGAATAAGATCGAAGCTGAGGCATTAAAGGGGGTTAAAGGAAGGATAAGCAATCTGGAGACAGAAAGAGACGGCTTTAGCAACAGGGACTCGGAGCGACTCACACAGATCTTGAAGAATCTGGAAGATGTAAGATCAGAGTATAGAGGGAAGTTAGAAGCCAAGTGTAGGGCGCAGTGGAACTCCAGAATGATGCAGAACTTTGAATATGGGGAGAAGGCTGGCGCCCTTCTGGCATGGAAAGCAAGAACCGATCGCGCTAGAAATGAAATAAAAGAAAAGAACTTACTATCAATGCTAGCGGGGAAACCTCTAGTAAGATCAAGGATATGCAGTCCTGTCTCCTCTCCATTTTCTCAGAACTGTATAGAGAGGACTTGGCTCCTTTACCGAGCTCTATCCAGTCATTTCTTAGGAATAAACATCTCCCCGTGCTCCCAGAAGAAAGTAAGAACAATTTAGAGGCTCCCTTTACGTTAGAGGAGATAGCAGATCAGATTAAAAATTCTAAGAACAAAAATGCTGCAGGCTCGGATTCACTCCCAAGCGAAATCTATAAACTCCTCAAAGAGGAGTTGATAAATGCACTGGGGGT
Organism: Lissotriton vulgaris; assembly: GCF_964263255.1. NCBI lineage: Eukaryota > Metazoa > Chordata > Amphibia > Caudata > Salamandridae > Lissotriton > Lissotriton vulgaris. The sequence goes on from NC_141689.1 coordinate 865,297,509, forward strand.
CACCTTTAACTCAGTTTACAGTCTAACTGGGAAGGTTCCTAATACCTGGAAGGAGGCAACAATAGTTCTGCTTTTAAAAACTGGCAAGGACCCGAAAAAGGCAGACTCCTATCGTCCAATCTCCCTGCTGAATGCCGATTATAAGATCTTTATGGGCATTTTGGCAGGGAGAGTGGCAAAACTGATCCCGAGGTTAATACACCCGGATCAGAAAGGGTTTGTCGCAGGGAGTTACATTCAGGAACAGTCGCAGCTCTTGATTGGTAATATAGATCTGGCAATTCAGAGGACAGAACCCTTGGACGTTGTCGCTTTAGACGCGGCCAAGGCTTTTGACAGAGTATGCTGGGTGTACCTTTGGGAGGTCCTAAGGGCAATGGGGTTTGGCCTAATCTTTATTCGAACCTTGCAGAACTGCTACCAGGGTGCCTCAGTTGGAATCCTGCTAAATGGGCTCCTTACGCCGATCTTTAACATCCAGAGAGGAACTAGGCAGGGGTGTCCGATCTCCCCTCTTTTATTTAATATATACATGGAACCATTGGCACAGACGTTGAGACTGGATGATTCAATTTTATCCTTTTAGATCCGAACAATACAGTTCCAAAATAGCTCTCTATGCCGACAACCTAATACTGTACACAAGTGACCCAGAGGCAGTGATCCCAAGGGTGGAGGAGCTTATGTGCGAGTTTGGGTCCCTTTCCGGGTTTTAAGTCAATAAAACCAAGACAGAGGTGATGTGCTGGAATCTGGAGTGGTCGGGGATAGTCAGTGTTGAGCTGAAATATCTGGGGATTTATGTAGTTAAAGGACTTGGAGAAGATACCTGAGCTTAATCTAAACCGGGTTATAAAGGAAATTGACGGCCTCTTTAGTAGATGGAGGAACCTTCCCTTAACTATCTATGGAAAAGCCAACCTGATAAAGATGGTCATTCTACCTAAGCTGTCTTACCTTTTCTCTTCCATACCATTAACATTCTCGAAAAAAAGCTTAATGAAGGTACAGAGCAAGATTGGGAGTTTTGTCTGGGGTGACAAAGGTGTTCGTCTGGCGTGGAAAAAACTTAGACGCAGACTAAAGAAAGGCGGGCTTGCCCTCCCTGATGTGAGGCTATACGCAGCAGCATTCCAGTTTAAAAGCATACGGATGCTACTTGTGAAACCAGGGGAGTCAGCCTGGGGCAGGTTGTTGGGAGAAATGGCGCGAGTGGAGGGAGGAGGAGACAGCGAGGCTTTTCCATATAAGTTTAGGTCACCAAGATTCTTCAAGGGGGTACGCTTGAAGGTTTTGAGGGCGGCCTTGGAGCTATGGTATAGGCTCAGACGTAGCTGGGGCATCGGATACTATTGGGACAGTGCCCCTGTCTGGGATGCACCGGGAACACCGGACTGCCTAATGGACAGTTTGGCGTTGCCTATAAGAAGGGCAGGCATCACTGTCTGGGCCGAACTGGTAGACTCCGGGGGGATACATCCATGGGAGTACCTGAGGCCAAAGATCGGGCCAGGGCTCTCCAGATTAAAATATTTACAGTTAATATCATGGTACGAGGCAAAAAAGGGGGAGGTCAGTGGGAATGGAGAGATTGAGGGTTGTGGCAATCTATCCTCCCAATTAATAAGGAAATCTCTATATGGTATAACAACTTGTTGGAAACTGAGGATCACGAAACACCCCCTTTAGCTGCAGTGTGGATGGAAACTCCTCTTGGGCCATCAATAGAGTCCTTGTATGAGCCCTCTTTAAAGACCTTGTATAAATACGTCAAGCCCGCTTGTCTAAAAAAAAAATCTTTTTTTTGTCATCAATAGACTTTATTATACTCCCACAAAAATCGCCAAGTTTGCCCCAGAACCAGCTCCTAAATGCCCCAGATGCTCAACACCTCTTGCTAATGACTTACATATCTTCTTTGAGTGTCCAGTACTTGAAAGATTTTGGACTGAGGTGTTTGACAACATTCGTGATATCTTTAACACCATCATAGAGATTAACATGTCATTAGTGGTTTTTGGAGATGATGGTTGTCTTAGTCAGACCCTCTCTCAGAAGGACAGAGGTCTATTAATTTATTTGATTTTGCTGGCCAGAAGGGAAGTTTGCAGGAGGTGGAAAGATCCCCTACCCCCACAAATGGAAGACTGGCTTAAAGCCTCATTCTCCATGACTAGGAGGGTGTAGAAGATAAGCTAATAAACATCTGGCACCTCTTTGTGAGATGGGGAAAACATTTAAGATTAATATAATTGGTCTAATGATTACACCAGGTTCCCTCACAAAAAAGGGATCGGTCGGACGACCCAAGCGAGTGCGGTAAGCCGCAGGGGCCACAGATCACGAAGGCGGCTTCATAAGACCCGCAGAGGCTTGAAAGGTGAGATGAGGACCAAAAGAAAAACAGTTCCGCACCTTCTGGCGATGTTTTTAGATAGTCTGAGTAAAGGGGAACTACTGCAAGATCAATGGATAGCCACAATAATTGCAATACCGAAACCTGCCAAACCCCCGGATGAGTGTACGTCATATCGTCCAATCTCCTTACTTAACGCGGAAGCCAAGATTTTAGCAAAAATGTTTGCCCACCGGCTTACTCCGCATCTGGAGACGCTAATTCACCCGGACCAATCTGGGTTCATGCCAAATAGAAACACTGCTCTTAATTTACGATACCAAATCTTCCAGTGCTGGCGGTTATATTATCCCTGGATGCCCGCATGGCATTTGACATGGTTGAATGGCCTTATTTATTTGCGGTTCTTTGGCATTTTGGCTTCGGACCCAATTTTTGTGCGTGGGTGAAGTTACTCTATACTAAACCGCTGGCGCATGTGGTGGCTAATGGCCATATCTCCAGAAACTTTCCACTCGGTCGAGGTACACGTCAGGGGTGCCCCTTGTCACCCTTGCTTTTTGCTTTGATCCTAGAACCGCTGGCAGCATGGATCCGTTGGGACCCTATGAATAAGGGGTTAAGTTGGACCGAGACATAGGAGGACCGCATATCGCTATATGCTGATGATATCCTTTGATATCTGACCTTCCCCAGACGCTCGATTATAGTGCTCCTTAATATTTGTGAAATTTTTGGGAGGGCCTTGGGGTACACTATCAACTGGTCCAAATCTGTTTTGTTCATCCTCAAGGGCCCCCCTCCGCAGCTCCCGATGGACTGTCCGTTGGTAATCACCGAAGAGCCCTTTAAATATCTGGGGATCTGGGTGAAACTTAATCAAGAGGCCTTTTTTCGACATAATTTGACGCCCCCTCTTGAGCGTTTTCGTATTGAAGTGCAGCACTGGCATACATTGCCCCTGACCCTCCTGGGAAAGGCGGCTTCGTATAAAATAATGACTCTGCCCCGGCTGCTATACATCCTTGAGAATACCCCATTTCTTGTGCCTCCTAAATATTTCAGGTCCATTGACGCACTAGTCTCTGGTCTCCTTTGGGGAGACAAACCAACGCGCATTTCCCGACACAAATTAGTCAGGGGCTGGTACGACGGAGGAATTGCGCTCCCTGATATTCAGCTATACTACTGGGCGGCCCAATTGAAGATCATATTATCAACGTCTGACTGAAGATCCCACCCCACATCTACTTATTGAAATCAAAACTCTAGTAGATGAAGGAAACACTGAAGGATGGATCACACCACAGGAAGCTAGATTCCTGGTGACAGAGAAACCCATTACCCCGGGCTTTTACTGTCTACCTAAGATTCACAAAGCCACTAGACCACCACCAGGACGTCCCATAATTTCAGGGATTGGTTCCCTTTTGGAACCTCTTTCCACTTTTGTGGATTTTTTCCTTAGACCGCTAGTCAAAAAAATGCCGACTTATCTTGAGGATACAGCAGATGTTCTTAGACTTTTACCAACTGTAGAATACAATGTAGAGACTGATCTGTTGGTCAGCTTTGATGTAGAATCGCTCTACACCTGTATACCTCAGCAAGACACACTAGACACAATCAGAAGTTTGTTGTCGGTGGAGGATCTTGACAGCATCACCCCGGTCAATTTTATCTTATCCTGTGCAGAACTGGCTATGAAGAAAAATTTCTTCAAATTTGAAGATCAACTGTTTCTCCAAATCTCCGGGACCTCCATGGGGAGTGTCTTTGCCCCGAGTCTTGCCAACCTATACGTACACCAATTTGAACAAAACTACATCCTCAACCATAGCAACCCATTTTTCGATCATTTGGTGCTATGGAAGAGGTATATAGATGATGTTCTGGTGGTATGGCGGGGCTCCGTCACAGAAATTCAGTCATTCAATCTATGGCTCAATGAACGCAATCAACATCTTAACTTTACGCTAGAGTACAGTCATGAGAGACTCCTTTCTGGATTTATCTATTTTTCCAGAAGCTGGTGTCCTTCAAAGTGAGCTCTTCACGAAACCAATGGCGAGAAACTCACCTTTACTCTTCAACAGTCACCACCCACGTTCCTTAAGGGAGAATCTCCCGGTAGGCCAATTCCTCCGAGTTAGGAGGAATTGTTCATCAAGGGATCTGTTTAACAAACATGCTACTGTATTAGCCACCCAACTTCAAGAACGTCAATATCCAAAACACCTTGTAAAAAGAGCATGGAAACGTGCATCAAATAATAATCGTGAGGCATTGATTGAAAGACGTCCAGCCAAACCATCAATGGAACGACTCATGTTTGTCAGCACATTTAATGCATTGTCAAACAATATTCAAAAATCAGTTCGCAAACATTGGGGGATTCTTAATACCACTGATGCCAACATCCAGTCACCTCTTTTTGCTTTTAAAAGAGCACCAAGCTTGCGAGATACCCTTGTCCATACCAGACCCCGGACATTCAACACCGACAGTTGGGCAACCTTATGGGGTCTTCCGCCGGTCTCTGGTCATCATCCATGTGGATCATGCAGTGTCTGCCCCCAGACGGCTAAAACTAACACAGTCGATATAGGGACAGGCAGAACGTGGGTCCTCAAGAAACATACGAACTGTAACACCGACAACGTTCTTTACATGATTACTTGCCCTTGTTCCTTAAGATACAACGGTTACACCACTCGAAAAATCAAACTAAGAATTGGGGAACACAAGAGTACCATCAGATGTCGCAAACAGGCCACCAAACTCACAAATCATTTCCTGGATCTCAGACATTCGGCTGAGGAAGTGAAGTGGCTAATCCTAGAGCAGCCTTACATCCCTCCCCACATTAGTGATGTGTCGCGGTTTCTATTTAAGAAGGAACAGAAGTGGATTTTCCTTCTTAGAAGTCATATTCAGGGTCTTAATGATGACATACCCTGGACATCACTGTAAATAACCTATGCATCCATGGATGTCTAGCTATTTGACTGAGTGAGTTTTGAGAACATTATACTATAATTTAAAGAACTGAGCTAGTTCTCATACCCATTTCTCTAAATGAGCCAAAAAATATATCTCTCCTGTTAGTGCTTCTAGGTCATCAAACTGTATGACGCATATGCATGAATATTAAACTTGTCTGTTTCTTATCATGCGTGCGCAATTGCCATTGCATTTACCGTGGTGCAAGCGCGCCCCAGTAACATCCTTCTGACTAGTGACTTTGTGCAATACCTGCATAAACTACTCTCAAATACTATATTAGTACATCTCTCAGGCAGCGCATGCATAACCAGCACTGTAATTCAAATGGCGCATGCGCCTTGTAACGAGAGCGTCTTCCTTCATGATTGAGCAGCACACACGCCCTGTAAACAGCCGAGGAGACCTCGCACTGCGCATTGCATACGCATAGACACTACACTTGTGCTTAGCCTTGACAACTTCTCACACGGCGCAGGCGCCCTGTTAACACTGCCTTGATCTCTAGGATTCTGCATGAAATGCACTTAGACGCCACATTTGTAGCACGCATGCGCATATAATTCAGCGTCTTATACGGCGCGACCGCGCTTCAACAACAGCGTCTTTCTTAACCAATTATAAAACGCATACAAGCCAGCTGAGGAGACCTCACACTGCGCATTACATGCGCATAGACACAACTTCTCACACGGCGCAGGCGGGCTCTGTTAACATTGCCTTGATCTCTAGGATTCAGCGTGAAATGCACTTAGACGCCACATTTGTATCACGCATGCGCATACAATATAGCGTCTCATACGGCGCGAGCGCGCTTTAACAACAGCGTCTTTTCTAATCAATTAAAAAACGCTGACAAGCCACCTTTCAACAGCTGTAGCTAATTAGTCAATTTGTTCTGGTATAAAAAGACATGCGCGTCCACTAGTCAGTTACCTCCACTCCCTCTCGGATGTTGGTGTAGAGGTACCGACGGACAGGTAGGACACTTCACTGTGTGGCCCCAGTTAGTTACTTTAACTTTTTAAACGTGTACTCACTGTTTTGGCATTCTTTGTCATCATATTGCCATGTACACATGCCAAAAAACTGTTTATACAAGCCTACTCAGTTTTGGCTGCTCTTTTGACTACCCTGCATAGCTTGTCCCATATGTTCAGATGAGGTTGAATATCCTTTTTTACAACTAGTTTTTGTTAGTAGAGTATTGGAAATAGGTGACTATATGGATTTTAGTACCTCTGATATTTCTCTGAGGTCCTTATTTTATTTCCACTCTAACAGAGCGGGGCCTCCTTCTTCCCGAGTGGGTGCCGGGTGAGGTGAGGCATATTCCCACAGAATGCTGGGTGAGTTTTTTATGTTTGTGATTTATACACATTAATCCAGTAGAAATTTATGACTACTGAGTGACGGGGAGACTTTCTCTTCCATAGTGTTTGTGTGCCTGTTGTTTGTCTGCTGTATCCTTGATACCATTATACACGTTAATTTAGTTGTACACTTTCTTTCTTGTTTTAGGAAAGACCGCATGATTGGATTACCACCAGTATACATCTGGGCTCAGAGTAGCTGGTAGGATTTATCCATTATAAGTGTACAAGTTCACTATCATTGTAATTTGTTTACGTTAGTTTGCAGTCGCAGTATTCACCAGGTCCTGAAGAAAGCTAGGACCAGTTGTCCATCTAGCTGAAACATGTCGACCTCAATACACCATGCCTTGATATAGTTATTATTTAAAACTATTGGGCGTTGTTTTTAAGTTTGACCCTAGTACCATATCTAATAAACTCACTTTTGGTCCTTTGAGTCAATTTTATCTTCACCTTCACTTCTCACTTGCACTGCACTCCATTGGCATCACCAGTGAAGCACTGTGGTCTAAGATTATATCTACAAAATCCATCTCTGCATCATTATTAGGTGCCTTGATCAAGATTTGGATTTATGATACATCTCCCACGTGACGATACTCCACCAGATGGGTGGGCTGATGGGAATTTTTTCTAGCCCTGTGCTATCACTTTAGTGTTATTAATGGACTCATGTTTCTAGACTCAATATGGCACACTTACAGTAATTTTGACCAGGCTACTTTCTTTTGTTTTGCTGATCATAAATCGGTGCCTGCACGCTCCTCAGACTGAACCAGCGTTTAAAGCGGACAGGTATGATCTAGGTGACGGTGGTGTCTTAGCTGCACTCTATGATAAAAGAGGTGCCACGGCCTTGCTTGGTCCTACAGCCCATACGGTCAAATTATGGTATTTGGCCTCGGCCGGCCTTAAATGTAAAGACACAATTACACAAATGACGCCACTTTGGTCGTCGTGTCAACTGGGCCGGCTGTGCAACACTAAAGGCTTCGGGCATGGGATCTAATAGGTATTTCCACGGTGGGAGACCTCGGGAAGCGAGGTGCCATCTTAACATTTGAACAACTCATGGAACAGAATGACCTAACACCTACAGAGAAATTTAGATATCTGCAAATTCATCTCGCCCTGGGGTCACTTATCCGCCCTGGTGACGAAGTACCTGAATCCACTCCGTTGGAGGATAGGCTTCTAACGGAGCACATGCCCAAAAAAGCGATCTCATTTGTCTATCGTAAACTCATAAATAACCTACCTACCGGGCCCAACTCTGAAGCTAAAGGACGCCTGGACTACGGAGGTGGGAGAGTTCGATGAGTCAAATTCGCAGACTGCGCTCTCCTCCCCTCGTTAGGTTGCTATACCATCCAGACTTCGACTTGTACAATTAAAAATCTACACCGTGTGTATTATACAAGGGTTACACTACACGCGATTGGGAGGGCGGCACATAAATACTGTCTGCAAGGGTGCGGGGAGGAGGGTATGTTCTTTCACACCATCTGGGAATGCCCTCAGGTTGCCGACTATTGGGCTAAGGTTATGAGGAATATGTCACAAGTGGTGAAGGACTCAGTAGTTCAGGAACCACGGTTCTGCCTATTAAACATTTGGGAACCCAATGATCTCACTCACTCCACGCAGGATTGGATGACGCTAGGCATAATGTATGCTAAAAGAAACGTTGACAGACTTTGGGGATCACCTGTGGCACCAGCAGTCAAGGAATGGCGCTCTGACCTAGATTCGGCGATGATGGCTGACAGGGTAGTATACCTGAACCGAAAATGTCCACGGAAATGGGTCAAGATTTGGGGTACGTGGAATGAATACAGGGGAAATTTATGTGAGCCTCCGCTGCTGAATAGTAACAGCGATTCTGATTACGATGAAACAAGGTGGCGGACTGTCGTGGGGCGCAGGGCTTATCTGATTGCCATAACTGTAATGCTTTCTTTCATGTGATGATGTACAAGATACCTCAGCACACCGCTCTCTATGTATGCAGACTATGATCTCTGTAAGCCTGATGTTACAATAATAAAAATGTTTTTAAAAAATAATAATTTTAAAATAAGTGTAACTGGAAGAAATGGAATCATCATTAAGAGAGTAAGAAGTGAGAAAAGAAAAACGAAAAAGGCAAGAAAAAGAGGAGAAGATGAACAAGAGATGAGTACACGAAATGGGAGATCATGAAAAGAAGTAGAAGCAGGAGTAGGTTTAGTTGTGTATGGCTAAGTCAGAAAAAAGAAACTGAACAGGCATAAATCTAGACAGTTAGAGGGATCAGCAAATATAAGGAACTTCATTAATTGAGCAAAACATTTCCTTTCCTTTGAGTTCAACCAAGCTTGGGTAGCAGTTCCATTTCAGTTTAACTGTGGCCCACAGAGTAGATTTGCAGGAACTTAACCGGCATAAGACCAGATGATGCATAATATGGGCAAAGGTAATATGTTAGCAATTCTGGGATGGGAGAGTGATAATGGCATTGTAATTGCACAAAAGAATGGACATATTGTTTAGATTGGTATATTGCTTGATGAGGCTACAAGAATCATTACTGGTATTCGGTGTGATTCCTATACCCTAGCGCATTGTTTCAAATAAATGCAAGTCTAAAAAAACCTGTGGCCTACATTACCATAATGGGTGGAAGTACTGATGCAGTATTACTGCATCCAAACTTGTCAATACTCAAGGTATAGATAATTCTAGGATCCAGAAACACTTCTGTATTCCAGCATATTCCCCGAGGGTGGCTTAAGAAATGGGAATTAGTGAATTTTTGTTGTAATCACTGTTACTGCACCCGATTCCAAACATAAGTTTGCATTTTTCATCCATTTCCCATCTGGAATTTTCAAGAGCATTGTGGGCATGTTGTAACCCTAGAAAATCGAAATCACAATGTTGTGCTCAAATATTGGGTACATTGCTGGTGTTAACCTCAAATGATGAGGCAATGTGTTACAGAGACATGGTTTAGTACATTTCTAAATAAGGGCAATAAGGAATAGACTGTTTGAAAAAGTGAGTTCTAGAGTGGAATTTAGAACAAGAATTGGCAATGCCTATGTGTCTAGCTTTAAATGAATGTTGTATGGAAATCTGAAGCATTACAAGTAGATAGAATGGCCATTGTACAATAATATTGGTGTAGTACAGTCAAGTAACAGTTGCGCTGTCAAGTCAGATCTAAAAATACAAGTAGGTTAATAACTGCCCTCCTCCCATCTGTGCTGCTGCCAGAGAAAAACACCATAAATTATCTTTTTATCTAAGGTCTTTTAATAGCATTACAATGTAATGTGTGTGCTCTGAAAGTTAAAACTCAGGCAGCTGGATAAATGAACTGATCATAGCTGAGTGGATGGCAAGCACTTTTTTGTGGAAGCACACAAGGTCTCCCCAATCAAACAACACACACCCCTGGCTCCCAACGTGTGGGCAGGGCCAAAGGCCCTCTCTAGTGATGCTCAAATAATTGTCTAGCGACAGCTGCACTGTTCAGACAGACTATAAAAACTATGAAGGTTTATTACACAAATTCAAATGCACAATACAGAAATATTATAATGCTAATGTAGCATTAGTATTATTTAAATACATACAGTCAAATCTGCATCAAAATCAGTCAGAAACTGGACAGCATCTCTAGTAGAAACCAAAAAGATCATGGCTCACTCTCAAATTCAAGGGTTTATATACAGTTTTCTTGCATAGGAAAGTACAAAATCTGCACAGTAAGCATGACATGATAGTTGCTCCAACAAATCACAGTTCTACAATTACAAACGTCACATAGCTCTATCACCTTAGCACTAACCCACTACATATATATTGACTCGCCCAATACATGAATAATGATTTGGCTCTTCTGACCCGATATCGTCCTGAGGTGTTAGAACAAACGAGCTACAAAAACAGTGACCCACTATAAACGACTGCAATCCAGCATACAAGCGGAAAGTCCTTGGAAATTGTTACTGAAGCTTCGTCTAGCTGCCTCTTCAAAAACAGTCATTTGGAAATTTTAAAAAGTCCATGTCTTCTTGTAAGTAATGTCAGGCAGAATTATAAACAGAGATTAAGCATTATGATACAGCATTTATTTTGGGCAATGTGGCGTAGAGGTCTAACTGAGGTCGAGTTAGCTTAAGCCAGAAAAAAATACTTTAACAAGTCATAGCAAATTTGGTCCAATTGTGATAGCTCCATGTCAGTATACACATGTGAATTCACACTAATATTAATGGACATTTTTATTTAAACACATAAAAGCTCTAACAGCATGTAGCTGGTGAAATATCCATGGGCATGGGGATACGAAATATGCAGTATAGCTGCAGCACTTGTAATTCCTGATTTGGCTGAAGTTTCCTTTCATATTAGGACTGACCAGCTTTCTCAACATGAGGTACTAAAAGTGCAGGGTAATTAATTTACTTCAATTACATGCCTGGATGGAATTTTTACTTTAAAAAAGGTACCATCTTTCATTAACACCTTTATTGCCACAATCATGTATACTCACCAAAAGTAATTCATTGCGATGCAAGGGAAAAAGAACTTCAGTTCACCCTCAAATATATCCACCAAAAATATTAGTGTAACGACTATTCGCAATACGATTTGAACTATATTTCACTTCTGCAGCTATTTTCGGGGTACTGTGTTTTAAACTACATATATCAATTCATAGTTTCCAGTACTAGTAAACTCCCTCTTTCTCAGGGTTTAATCTGTTGCCACAAAGCTGAGCACTTGAAGATGTGGATTTCCTCTGCTATTTGCAGCCCAGCATTTAATTCAGAGAGTGGGTTTGTGTGATGGTCTCCGTTAGACAACATTTGCTATAAAAAGGCAGGTATGTTACCCTTGTTTGGGCTAGAGTTATTGGACCGCCCCCTCAAAATCTGGCCAATAACCGATTACTTAAATACACGTGCCTTCATGCTACAGTTGGATTGGGAAGAGGGGTCCATGTGCAATCCTCCATCAAAGCTTAAAAATTCAAACTAATAAGATTTTGGTCGCAATCAACAGAAGCATCATGGGTAGTAAAAGTGATCAGATGTTTTCCAGTAAAACACATGTAATTAAAATATCTGGCTAAGTTCACAGATTAGGAAATAAGCTGCTCATAAGTTTCAAGGTATAAGGTATGAGCATGGTAGAATTCATAAGCTAATCATCCGGAAGCGGGGAGGGACAATGTCAACACTGCCATTAATGTATAAAATGGTTAGGAATTCCGAGGGAAAGTCACTCACTTTCTCATTGTTTAACTTCAGCAAACAATTGGGTCTAGGTGATTCACAGTGATTCTTAATTAATGCTGTTTCCGTATTTTTGTCATCAACTTGATCATCATCAGGCATGGATAATGCCATTTACCTGTAATCAGTTTATAATTTGTAAAATAAATAAGCATAGTGGCTGATGCTGGGGTTGCCAGATATCAAAACTGAAAAGCCTTGATTCCACCTCATTCTTCTATCTTCCAACACACTACTCTTCCTTTATCTTTTTGTTGCAAGTTCTTTTTGTCAAAACTTTATTTATTCGTTTTTTTTGCCCGTATACGAGAACAGCAGGTTATGCATCACACATTCCAATATCACAGAACTAAAGAGCTATTGTTAGTATCAGGTTCCATTGTGCAATGGAATTCCCATGAACCAATACAGTATTTACTTTTGCTGATGCCCAGTCAATCAAATTCAGAACAATCATTCCTTCCAAGACCCTCTTAACTGGGGTACATGGATGGATTAAAGTCTCAATAGAAAATAATGATAGGTGGCTGGAGAGGTTGGCCGAAGTACTATGTGAATTGGGTGGGTAAACACCAGCCCCCAACTGAGTCAGCAAGGTACAATGCCACTAGATTTGGAAGGTGTTAAGTGCTCTTGTACGCGTTTGGCACGCACATCGCTGCAGGTCTCTGGAGAGGTATATCACCAAGGGTCCCCAAGTGTACTCAAACTTTTTGCGGTTATCTAAGAAGATGTCTGTCATTCTTTCCATCCTAATTTCTTGCCAGTCTTGCGAGCCATTGAGGCAGTGATGGTGCCTCCCTCTTTTTCCAAGCTTATGCCAGGGCCATCTTTGCTGCACCCAGGCATAACCACATTATTTCCTTGTCACCCACTAGTTTAATACTTAAGCTGTCCTCCTTCAATTCCAACAATGCAAAGTCTGGGGTATTTTGGGATTGGATAGCCTAGAATATATTTGATTTGCACCAGAAACGCAGCCTAAAATGGTTGAATGGTGGGGCTGTCCCACCATATGTGGAGAACTCCCCCAGCAATCCACAGCTCTTCCAGCAAAGGTCTGATGTAGCGTGGAAGATCTTGTTCAGTTTAGTTGGGCATAGGTACTAGTCAAGAAGTACTTTATAGTGTGCCTCTCTCATCCCCATCGAATGGTTTAACTTGGGAATATTTCTCCAGAGCTTACTCCATTTAACGCCCGGGAAATCCACCCCAAGAAGGAGCTCACAAAAGGCAAGGTTGCAAGGATATGTGTGGGAGTGAGCAGTAGGGGATACAAAAAGGAGATGCACCCCTCAGAAATTCCACCCGCCTGAAAACTGCTCAATAGGGGTGAGTTCTCTAGTGGTGGCTGCCCTGGCTTTAGGGTGGAGTAACTAATGGAAAAGTTGTGTGTAGTGGTAGTGTTCTGAGTCTGGAAGATGAAAGTCTCTCTGACAGTGCACGAAGAATATCCCAGATGTGGTAAAGATCAGAGAGGGTGAGACATCCCCCTTCCTTCCATAAATAAAAAGGGCCAGGTTGAAGGGATGGAGGAAATGGTGGGCTATAATGAATCAGCGTGAAATGGAAAAGGAAGGTCGTCCATCCCGCTGATCTGTTCACTTCATCCCAGACCCTAAGCATTGTCTTGGTAGGGGTACTCAAATATGCACTGGGGGGACGTTCTGTCTTTGGTTTCCCATATGCATCTTCTCATTACCGCCCTATCCATGTGTAACCAATGTTAAATGGATTCGTGTAGGGACCACTCTGAAATTACTCGCAATGGTGCTGCTTTGCAATACGTGTTACAGCAAACAAATGATGGACGGAATGCTAACAATGCAAACATTCTCCCCCAGTCAAAAGATCTGGGTTAAATCCATTGTTCTTTTGCCTACTGCGCCACCCCAGTTTGGACCCAGCCATTTGCAAATCAGTATTGACCCTGTGCCTCATGGGAACAGTCCAGACCGAACTGATGTACCGGAAAATTATTTACCATCTCCCAATTATAGTTATATCCACAACCAATCCCATTCCCATTACCAATAATCAGTCAGTTGGCAGTGTAGAAGGTCCAAGCGTTTATTATATCACACAAACTCTGCCAGAGGAGCTCCTTGCGACCTAACCCCACGAGGTCCGCCAAGAAGACTGCTGGCACATTGTCAGAACATCACATATATACAGTTGCATTCTCGAAACCGTTACCCAAGATGGAAAAATACAAGTTGGTACAGGTTGGTGCAAAAGGAAAGACCATATATGGGAGACAAAGTGCTCTTGGTTTAGCTCATCCTAGATTATCAAGGTCGGACGGGTGACTTCTGCTAACTCCGAGACAGTCTGCCGCGCACACCTCCCGGAATGTGCCTATCAGGCCTCCTCCTGCAACCTACAACCTTTTCGGGCCTAACGAGCTGAAACAGCAGTTTTGCAACAGTTGTGCTATTTCTCAGGAGAACGACTTCGGTGAAAGAATTGGATGGGTCTGTTAATGCAGGGCATCGAGCGAGGCCACAAAATGGCGTTGATCAAGTCAAGCAAGTGTAAAACGTGCAAAGCGGTGCAAGTTAGAACTCTGAAATACTGCAATACAAATCCGTGCTAGTGTTTGCGTATGTGTACTAAGTAATTTAGATACATCATGCTAATTCTAAAGCGTCGATTATATGCTTTGTGTAACCAGAAATCAATTCCGCTTCCTCAAACCCTCCTCTTGTAGCATCTGAAGTTTGGCGGGAACTGGGACAGGCACGCACAGGGCCGTCACTCTGGAAGCACAATAGAAGCAACAAGCCGGACCACATTGTATCAGGACGCAACAGGTAAAAATAACACCGGCTGCTCCACCCAAAATTAATAACAACTTCCATCCCCAGGTGGACAGGAGCCCCCAGAATCAGCCGGACAGTGACCAGGACCCATTGTCAGTATGCATTTCGGACGCAATACGATGCAACTTTTGAATGGCTAGATGAACAGTGGGGGCGGAGTCTGGAATATACACACAGCAGGAGCTGCCAATCACTCGCATGCTCCGCCTCGATCAGCCAAGATAACGTCCCAAACCATACGGTTTTGGAGCGCAACGAGCCTGGTCGCCTGAATCTCAACCGTAAGATTGGCCAAGATATCTGTAGTGATGTTAATGACATTTTCCACTATTCTGGACAACCTTCTTATTTCTCTACTCTTAAATATAGACCCCCAGAATGGGACCAAACCCTTGCTAAAATCTGTGAACTGCTGCAAGGAGGTGTCTGTCTGATCGACTTCTGTTGCGATGAGCTGTCTACGTTGCCTGTTGGGTACTGCACTTGCTGGGTGTAGCTGGTGTGTTCTGTGATAGTCAGACGGTGCTATGTATACAGGCGGGTACAGGAAGGACAAATAGCAGTGCCCAGCCCAATCACGTGGCAACCAGGTATATGCATTTTCTCCACATACAAAATACACATTGGGTGGCGTTAACAATGGTGGACTGCTGACTTTCTTCATACGATAGATATAATTGCAGATACTGTCACCAACCTGTACATGCCCTATCCCCTGTAAACAGAAATCGGAAGAAGTATTTAAAATAGGAATGGGTACAATGCGGTCGCTTGTAACATTTCGTTCAACAAAAAGCTGGAAATATTGAGAAGCATTAAAATAGCTAAAATCGTAGAGTTCATCCTGCAGCCAGGTATTGTTCCTAACCTCCATGTACCTATTCATACATGCCTGAGGGTCTATCGATCCCCGTCCCCTGTTACCTTGTGGGTCAAATCCCCGATGTTCCTCGACATATGCTAAAATCATATTATAATCATTTACATCGTAATGCCTGCGATTGTCTATATAGTGATGGTACATGGCTGAAAACAGTTTAAACCATGCTTCACAGCTCCCTAGATAGGACAGGGGTAGTGAGAGGAACAGATCGTGATTATGCACAACAGAAGGCAGAAGCCCACAAACCCAGCAATCAGTAGTGTTGGTAACACTGTGCGTCTGATGAAGCATTTCAACAAATACATTTTTCGCATAGGTCTGGCGATATCGTTCTTTGTGGGGTGCAAGGTGAACAGCAAATGCTCGGGTGGTGCAACAGTAGAGGGTAAAAATTCTTGCAAAGGGTATTTATGCTCTAGATATATGAATAAGCCCATAAAAACAGCAATTATAACAGTCATAACCAACACAAAGGCTACCTTGACCCTCGTGGTCCAGGTTGAGAACATTGGTTCATAGAATGGTACGTGTCGGGGTGCAATGGGAAATTCTTCTTCCAATACAATACGACCAAAAGGGTACATTCCTAGCTAAAAGTCCAAAATTAAGCTTGGGCCTAGCAGTCCGTTCTGCCAGAGGGTTCTTCTCCCTGTGTCCGTCAGAGCCTCAGAGGTAGACTCCTATCGTTCATCTCAAGCAAACAAAGAGTGGTGGTCAAAAATTATTCTGTTGTGCAACCTGGCCGTTCACAATAGTTGGTCTTCTTTCTGAACAGAGCACAGTGATCAAAGTTCCAGCTCTCAACGAGTTCAGTCCAGTGTCTCGCTCAGTACCTCAGACCAGCAAACTAGCAAACCCTATCTTTTCAATCGAGTCTTTACTTATCTCCTAGTGGTGGGGTCTGAGGCACCATGATGTTTTTTTGGCCGCAGGTTGTATCGCACATGACCCGGAACTTTCTGATCAGAAAATAGTATTGCAGGTATCTCTCTTGCATTAGAACTTTCGCTTGCCAGGGTACTCAAAACAGGATTCAAAGCAATTGCACATTCAGCAGAGACCGGTTCACCTGATCTCGTCACTCCCTCCTCTTGCCTTTGTTCAATCTTGCAGACGTCGGAGAAGGGTACGAATGCAGCAGCTCTCTCAGTTTCCTGTGTCAGAATTCCCCCTGGGCGTTGCTGATCATATGGAAGTGGAAGCGGCAGCTTCTTCAGATGGGAGACATGAATCCAATGTTTCCTCCCATCCACTTTGACCGCCGTCCGGGTGGCTAGTAGGATCTATCGTGGCTCAGACCAACTCGGAGCCAAGCTGGTGTCTCGTTCAAACTTCCTGACTAGAACCCACTGACCTGGTTGCACTCGATGTCAGGGGCCCTCTGGCAGAGGCTGCAGCACAGATGCTACCTGCTGATGAATAGAACGGAGATCTTTAGTCAGGGCATACAGGTAATCAATCAACATAAATTATTCAATATCAGAAAAGGATCGTGGTCTGGGTGCCCCCCACACATTAGCGGGCCTACCAAAGGTGATCTCATATGGAGAAAGGCCTGAGCGAGAATGTGGGGTGACCCGTAGTGACATGAGGGCTAAGGGCAAGGTGTCAGGCCATTTCAACCCTGTGCTTTCCTGAATTTTGGCCATCTTGAGCTTAAGAATCCCATTGTACTTTTCCACGAGCCCTGCTGATTGTGGATGTCGGGCTGCGTGAAATTTCTGTTTGATCTGTAAACCATCACAAATATGCCTGACAAGGGCCCCATGGAAGTGCCCCCCGTTGTCTGACCAGATCAAGCAGGGCAAACCAAAGCGTGGCACGAACTCCTTGAGAAGGGCTTTTGCTGTGGCCATAGCAGTGTTCTCCTTGGTAGGGTAGGCCTCAACCCATTTGCTAAAACCACAAACCACCACGAGGACGTATTTTAAGTTACTAACACGCTCCATGTGGATGTAATCCATCTGGAGTACTTCAAAAGGCAGCGTTGGAGGTGCAAAATTCCCACTCAGGACATTTTCTCCCTCCCCCGGGTTGTGTTGCAAACAGACCATGCAGTATTGGACCAACCGGACAGCCGTCCTTTGAATATTAGGATTGTTCCAAACTGGGTCCAGGAGCCCGCAAATACCTTTTGTTCCTATGTGGGCAGGGCCGTGTGCCATAGTCACAACGGCCTGTACTAATGCATTGGGTAGTAACCACCTATGTTTTTCTGTCAGATCAACCCAACAATTGTTTTCATCCAGTCTTCCTACCTCCTTTTCCCATTTCTTTAGTTCTGCAGGGGTAGCTTCCTTCTGTAATTCTCTCACACTTTCCATAGTATTATCAAACAATTCAGATTCCTCCACCCATCTCGCGGAGGAGGTCACAAACATAGCTGGCATTGGGGATTGAGCTGTCTGTTTGGCCACCTGATCTGCAAAAGCATTTCCCTCCCCTACTTCGTCCACTATTGCTTTGTGTGCACTGCATTTGATGATGGCTAATTTCTTGGGGAAAGTGAGGGCATCTAACAATCGTAAAAACCAGGGGGCCGTTCTGTATTTTCTGACCATGGGAAGTAAGAAAAACCCCGCTCCCTCCACAGCTGCCCAAAACTATGGGCCATGCCGAAGGCGTATTGGCTGTCTGTGTAGATGTTAACTTCGAGTCCTTCACTCAATTCACAGGCTCGTAGTAAAGCCATAAGTCGAGCAGCTTGGGCTGACCGGTGAGGTACTCGGAATGTTTCGACTACTATCTTCAAGGTCGTAATTGCATATGCAGCTGTTGTTGTTCCATCTGCTAGTTTAAAACAGGACCCATCCACATATAACTCCCCCTGAGGGTCAGATAGAGGAGTGTCAGTAAGGTAAATTCTTCCTTTAGTTTCTTCTTCAGTACAGTAAATGCAATCATGTGTGTCATTGGTAGGTTCACTGGGAGGGAGTGGTAATAGTGTAGCCGGATTTAGTGTTGCACATCGTGTGATCGTGATGTGTGGTTCAAACAATGTCAATTCATATCCAGTGAGGCGCGCACTTGTAAGATGCTGTGTCTTTGTTTTATTTAGCAATGTGTCCACAGCATGCGGCACCATCACCGTCAGATTGGAATTTAGAACGAGTCCTTCCGACTGCCGGATAGCCACCGCGACAGCTGCTGTGGCCCTCAGACAGCTAGGAAGTGCTCTGGTGACATTATCCAATGTGGCTGCCAAATAAGTGCAAGGTCTTTGCTTACCACCAAAGTCCTGCGTTAACACTGAAAGTGAGCAACCGTCGACCTCATGCGCGTATAGTACAAAAGGTTTACGGTAGTCAGGAGTGCCCAAGACAGGAGCAGAACATAAAGCAGTTTTTAAAGAGTCAAAAGAGTACTGACATTCATCCGTCCAGGGGAGGGGTACATGCACGTCCTTAGTAGTCAGATGCAACAGAGGTTTAGCGAGCAATGAGAAGTTAGGCATCCATTGGAGACAGTAAGAAGTAATGCCAAGAAAAGCACGAACTTCGCGCTGCGTGCAAGGAACAGACATATTAGAAATGGTAGTAATACGTTCAGGTGTTAGTCGTCTACCCTCCTTCGACAGTAGATGACCTAGGTAGGTTACCTCCTGTCAACAGTATTGGAATTTAGACAAGGATACCGTATTCCCTTTTTCTGCCAAATGGTGTAGCAATTGAACAGTGGCCGCTTTGCAGCCGTCTTCTGTGTCCGAAGCAATGAGCAGGTCATCCACATAGTGCAACAATACATTGCCTTCCGGCAAGTCTAGGTCGTCCAGCAAAGCCTTAAGGGCTTGGCTATATATGCTCGGACTTTCAGTATAGCCTTGAGGTGCGCGACAGAAGCGGAAGCTTCGGCCAGATAACGAGAATCCGAAAATCTGTCTGCTATCAGAATGGATAGGACTATGTGAATTGGGTGGGTAAACACCAGCCCCCAACTGAGTCAGCAAGGTACAATGCCACTAGATTTGGAAGGTGTTAAGTGCTCTTGTACGCGTTTGGCACGCACATCACTGCAGGTCTCTGGAGAGGTATATCACCAAAGGTCCCCAAGTGTACTCAAACTTTTTGCGGTTATCTAAGAAGATGTCTGTCATTCTTTCCATCCTAATTTCTTGCCAGTCTTGCGAGCCATTGAGGCAGTGATGGTGCCTCCCTCTTTTCCCAAGCTGATGCCAGGGCCATCTTTGCTGCACCCAGGCATAACCACATTATTTCCTTGTCACCCACTAGTTTAATATTTAAGCTGTCCTCCTTCAATTCCAACAATGCAAAGTCTGGGGTATTTTGGGATTGGATAGCCTAGAATATATTTAATTTGCGCCAAAAACGTAGCCTAAAATGGTTGAATGGTGGGGCTGTCCCACCATATGTGGAGAACTCCCCCAGCAAACCACAGCCCTTCCAGCAAAGGTCTGATGTAGTGTGGAAGATCTTGTTCAGTTTAGTTGGGCATAGGTACTAGTCAAGAAGTACTTTATAGTGTGCCTCTCTCATCCCCATCGAATGGTTTAACTTGGGAATATTTCTCCAGAGCTTACTCCATTTAACGCCCGGGAAATCCACCCCAAGAAGGAGCTCACAAAAGGCAAGGCTGCAAGGGTATGTGTGGGAGTGAGCAGCAGGGGAAACAAAAAGGAGATGCACCCCTCAGAAATTCCCACCTGCCTAGAAAACTGCTCAATAGGGGTGAGTTCTCTAGTGGCGGCTGCCCTGGCTTTAGGGTGGAGTACCTAATGGAAAAGTTGTGTGTAGTGGTAGTGTTCTGAGTCTGGAAGATGAAAGTCTCTCTGACAGTGCACAAAGAATATCCCAGATGTGGTAAAGATCAGAGAGGGTGACACATCCCCCTTCCTTCCATAAATAAAAAGGGCCAGGTTGAAGGGATGGAGGAAATGGTAGGTTATAATGAATCAGCGTGAAATGGAAAGGGAAGGTCGTCCATCCCGCTGATCTGTTCACTTCATCCCAGACCCTAAGCATTGTCTTGGTAGGGGTACTCAAATATGAACTGGGGGGACGTCCTGTCTTTGGTTTCCCATAATTCAATCAACAAGAGAGTAAGGGTCGGAATAGACACTCCCATGCCCCTCATCAAATCAATATTTCAAACAACGAGAGAGTGTTAATACAAACATTCAAAACAGTAGGCAAGTGGAGGATTTGAACAGGCACTACTGAACTATTAGAAGAGAATGTTATTATCAGTAAGAAAAGACAGAGTGCACGTGCTCAAAGGCCTGGCTAAAAAGAACCCTCAGGCCCCAGTGGAACACTGGTAGCCGGTTGTCTTCATTGGATTCTCATTATTAGCTAGGGAAGGTGAAAGTGAGTTAAAAAGAGTGTGGACTACTCCTCAAAATTATTTTAATAGGAGGGTAGTTCTAACTCTATTAAAACCAGTGTTTAGAAAATGTGATAATTTTCCCGACTATTGAAAGGCTGTGCAAGTTTGGACCAATCAGTCCCTTGATAAAGTGAGGAAAAAACTAAAAAGTGGTCAACATGTTTCTGCTTTATGAGCACTACTCCGCTCAGCATTCATCAGGACCAGGTATGAAAAAATAGTACCGCTCACTGATCAGAGCACGCTAAAGTGCTCGGGCCCAGTGGTGGTTACATGGAACAATACGACCTGTAGGTGTCGAAGCTCCTATGGGAAAATCTTCCTCAATTAGAATTTCGATCCTTATTGTAGGAGAAATGGTAGAAATCTGTATGGGTGGATAAAAAGACATCCAAATTGTGAACCCTTACAAAGATGCATTTACTCTGATGAGCTCTAAACATGTGCACACAACTATATTAGACAATATATATGCAAACTTTAGCAGTTGTCTATCCCCTTTAATTTAAAATTAGCAAAGAGGAGTACACTAGTCATATATGTATTCGTCATTTAGAAATACAAACCACGTCATGTTATTGTCTGTGGTATTTCAAATATTTATCAGCAGTGAATTGTTGCCTAAAAACAGTGCTCGGATAGCCGAATTAATGGTTGGGAAGCTAGGAGTATTAACTCCTTAAAACACCTGTGCAAGAAGCATGTGGGGCGCAGTGGACTACTAGAGAGAAAGAATCAGCCAAACACTTACTTAATATCATTAGGTGGAGTGCCCCATGGGCGTAGCGGCAGGAGGAAATCTTCACGTTTGGGTATTCTAACGTGAAAAATAAAGAAGGCGTCTCAATATGAAGTTCGCCATGTCGCTATAGATGTAATGCTGGGCTCTCAATAAGACCAAGACGGGACTTACTTGTCTCCAAACGGCTCCCCGCTGGATAACCTACACGCGGCCACGTCCGCCGCCCGTAACAACAGACGCGGAACTGGAACCGCGAATGATATAAACAAAGAGGCGGGATGCGTGTGACGTGGAGCCTAAATGATGATATCCCATGGGGATCAGTTATGCGTAGATAGACAACCTACCATCCCTGTTAAATAATTGTCTGCAAATTGTCCATGATTTCTTAGTTTGGGGGTACTGAGATAAGAATTGACATTTTCTCCCTTACACCATGGTTTTGACTAACTATGAACTGACTAGAATTCTAATACACTGTCCTCTATGGGCAAAGAATTTCATCTGCCTATTCCACCTCAAGGCATGATTTATGCTATCATTTATATTTATATTTGACCCCCATTTACTGGGTTCCTTGAGGTATTTCTCACATAGGTTTAATTGTTCGTCTCTACTGCGCCCGAGTGCGTCTGTAAATAGACGGGCGCCTTTAAGATTCCGACGCGATCACCGAAGACACGTGATCATCACGCGCTCCACGTCACACGCATCCCGCCTCTTTGTTTATATCATTCGCGGTTCCAGTTCCGCGTCTGTTGTTACGGGCGGCGGACGTGGCCGCGTGTAGGTTATCCAGCTGGGAGCCGTTTGGAGACAAGTAAGTCCCGTCTTGGTCTTATTGAGAGCCCAGCATTACATCTATAGCGACATGGCGAACTTCATATTGAGACGCCTTCTTTATTTTTCACGTTAGAATACCCAAACGTGAAGATTTCCTCCTGCCTCTACGCCCATGGGGCACTCCACCTCATGATATTAAGTAAGTGTTTGGCTGATTCTTCCTCTCTAGTAGTCCACTGCGCCCCACATGCTTCTTGCACAGGTGTTTTAAGGAGTTAATACTCCTAGCTTCCCAACCATTAATTCGGCTATCCGAGCACTGTTTTTAGGCAACTATTCACTGCTGATAAATATTTGAAATACCACAGACAATAACATGACGTGGTTTGTATTTCTAAATGACGAATACATATATGACTAGTGTACTCCTCTTTGCTAATTTTAAATTAAAGGGGGATAGACAACTGCTAAAGTTTGCATATATATTGTCTAATATAGTTCTGTGCACATGTTTAGAGCTCATCAGCGTAAATGCATCTTTGTAAGGGTTCACAATTTGGATGTCTTTTTATCCACCCATACAGATTTCTACCATTTCTCCTACAATAAGGATCGAAATTCTAATTGAGGAAGATTTTCCCATAGGAGCTTCGACACCTACAGGTCGTATTGTTCCATGTAACCACCACTGGGCCCGAGCACTTTAGCGTGCTCTGATCAGTGAGCGGTACTATTTTTTCATACCTGGTCCTGATGAATGCTGAGCGGAGTAGTGCTCATAAAGCAGAAACATGTTGACCACTTTTTAGTTTTTTCCTCACTTTATCAAGGGACTGATTGGTTCAAACTTGCACAGCCTTTCAATAGTCCGGAAAATTATCACATTTTCTAAACACTGGTTTTAATAGAGTTAGAACTACCCTCCTATTAAAATAATTTTGAGGAGTAGTCCACACTCTTTTCAACTCACTTTCACCTTCCCTAGCTAATAATGAGAACCCAATGAAGACAACCGGCTACCAGTGTTCCACTGGGGCCTGAGGGTTCTTTTTAGCCAGGCCTTTGAGCACGTGCACTCTGTCTTTTCTTACTGATAATAACATTCTCTTCTAATAGTTCAGTAGTGCCTGTTCAAATCCTCCACTTGCCTACTGTGTTGAATGTTTGTATTAACACTCTTTGGTTTCCCATATGCATCTTCTCATTACCGCCCTATCCATGTGTAACCAATGTTAAATGGATTCGTGTAGGGACCACTATGAAATTACTCGCAATGGTGACTGCAATACGTGTTACAGCAAACAAATGATGGACGGAATGCTGACAATGCAAACATTCTCCCCCAGTCAAAAGATCTGGGTTAAATCCATTGTTCTTTTGCCCACTATGCCACCACAGTTTGGACCCAGCCATATGTAAATCAGTCTTGACCCCATGCGTCATGGGAACAGTCCAGATCGAACTGCCAGGCCAGGTCCTCCCTGGACCGGAAACAAGCATCCTGGGACCAGCCAGGCTAGCTTGAATCCAGTGGCACAGTGAGCAAGGGACCCACGTCTGGGCATACCCATCCCACTTAGGGCTATAAGTGTTAGAGCAAACAATGGACGGAATGCTGACAATGCAAACATTTTCCCCCAGTCAAAAGATCTGGGTTAAATCCATTGTTCTTTTGCCCACTACGCCACCCCAGTTTGGACCCAGTCATATGTAAATCAGTCTTGACCCTATGCCTCATGTGAACAGTCCAGACCGAACATCCAGGCCAGGTCCTCCCTGGACCATAAACAAGCATCCTGGGACCGGTTTCAGGGTATGTCACATTTCCTTAGCCAGGCTAGCTTGAATCCAGTGGCACAGTGAGCAAGGGACCCAGGTCTGGGCATACCCATCCCACTTTGGGCGAAAAGTGTTACAACAAACAAATGATGTACGGAATGCTGACAATGCAAACATTCTTCCCCGTCTCAAGATCTGGGTTAAATCCATTGTTCTGTTGCCCACTACGACACCCCAGTTTGGACCCAGTCATATGCAAATTAGTCTTGACCCTGTGCCTCATGGGAACAGTCCAGACCGAACTGCCAGGCAAGGTCCTCCCTGAACTGGAAACAAGCATCCTAGGACCAGTTTCAGGGTAAGTCACCCTTCTTCAGCTAGGCTAGCGTGAACCCAGTGGCACAGTGAGCAAGGGACCCACGTCTGAGCATACCCATCCCACTTAGGGCAAAAAGTGTTACAGCAAACAAATGATGGACGGAATGCTGACAATGCATACAATTCCCCCAGTCAAAAGGTGTGGGCTAAATCCATTGTTCTTTTGCCCACTACACCACCCCAGTTTGGACCCAGCAGATCTTGTTCAGTTTAGTAGGGCATAGGTACCAGTTAAGAAGTACTTTATAGTGTGCCTCTCTCATCATCATCTTGGGAACTTGGGAATATTTCTCCAGAGCTTACTCCATTTAACATCCTGGATATCCACCCCAAGAAGGAGCTCGCAAAAGGCAATGTCGCAAGGCTGCAGGGTATGTGTGGGAGTGTGCAGCAGGGGATACAAAAAGGAGATGCACCCCCTAGAAATTCCCACCCGCCTAGCAAACTACTCAATAGGGGTGAGTTCTCTAGTGGCAGCTGCCCTGACTTCAGGGTGGAGTACCTAATGGAAAAGTTGTGTGTAGTGGTAGTGTTCTGAGTCTGGAAGATGAAAGTCTCTCTGACAGTGCACGAAGGTAAGAATATCCCAGATGTGGAAAAGATCAGGAGGTGGTGAGACATCCACCCTTCCCTCCATAAATCAAAGAGGCAAGGTTGAAGGGCTGGAGGAAATGCTGGGTTTTAATGAATCCGCGTGAAATGGAAAGGGAAGGGAAGGTCGTCCATCCCGCTGATCTTTTCACTTCATCCCAGACCCTAAGCATTGTCTTGGTAGGGGTACTCAAATATGCACTGGGAGGACGTTCTGTCTTTTGTTTCCCATATACATCTTCCCCCCGCCCTATCCATGTGTTAGCAATGTTTATTGGATTCGCATAGGGACCACTCTGAAATTACTCGCAATGGTGCTGCTTTGCAATACAACTGATAGTCTGGGAGTTTCAAGCCCCCCGAATCCTTTTATAATCCTAACATTTTGTAAGGGAGGCGAGCTCTGTGGCTTTGCAAAATGAAGCGGGTCACTAGTGAGCGGAGCATCAGTAGGAATCCATCTCCAATTCTATGAATAAACCCTGAAAAGGGTGCAGAAGCTTGGGCACTGTCATTTTTATGGCAATTATGCATCCTAACCAAGAGATATACATGCGACCCCATCATTTGAGGTTTGCTTTTAGCTGTTGTCAAAGTGGCGGGTAGTCAGAGTGATATAAGTCTGATATTCTAGGAGTGAGTTTGATCCCCAGGTAAGTGATTTTTTTTTTGCCCACTGGGAAGGAGAGGTGACCACCAAGGTTTCCATGTCAGAAGTAGATAGGGTTAGGAAAGATGTGTGTAAATTAGTATGGAAGCCTGCTACCTCCTCGTATAGTCGCAATTCCACTTGTAGAGCTACTAGTGACTTTTGGGGGCTGGCGCGTGTCAGCAGTACATGGTCTACAAATAGGGAGATTTTATGCTCAATTGACCCAAAGTTAAGCCCATGAATGGAGGGTAACAATCATAGTTTTGCAGCTAGTGGTTCAATACTAAGGGCAAAAAGCAGTGGGGAGAGAGAGGACACCCCTATTGTGTCTGTCTCTCTAGTGGAAAAAGCTCAGAACCACCTCTGTTAATTAAATTTGTGATTTGGGTAGGCCTAGTTGGCCCGGATCATATATATGAACTGGTCAGAAAAGCCAAAGTGCTCTAGGGTATTAAATAAAAAGGGCCAGTCCAACCGGTCGAAAGCTTTCTCAGCATAGTGGCCAGCAAAACAGCTAGTATATTTTTCTTTTTAGATTTTTCAAGTAGGTGAACTACCCTTCTCAAATTGTCATGAGTTCGGGGTGTATTATATTCAGTCTCAGCTCATCAAGTCTGGTGGCCAATTTTTTCAATTAGAGCTTGACATCCAGATTGAGCAGTGCTATAGATCTATACGAGTCACAGGAGCGTGGGTCTTTATCTGGCTTCAGGATGATTGAGACCGATGCCTCATTCATAGATGGGATGACTGCACTGGTTTCTGCCATAGTATTGAAAAGGGTTGTTCGGTGGGGTAACAAGTCAGAGCAAAATGTTTTTTTTTTTTTAATTGGGCGTTCAGCCCATCCGGTCCCGGGGACTTATGGAGTTTTAGGGCTGCAATTGTCGCCTGGACCTCGTCCTCGCCAATTGGAACTCCCAGAATCTTGTTTTGGGCAGCTGTCACTGGAGGGAGGTCCAATCCATCTAAATAAGTTAGTTGGGTGTGCTCATCTGTGGGTGTAGACTTGTGCATAAAATTTGGCTAAGATTTGAGCTTTCTTAGTGTCTGAGTTTGCTAGTCCACCCGACTCCTGATTGATCTCCCCAATGTATTCACTCTCACACGGATTCTGAGCTTTTGTGCCAATTGTGACCGTGACTCTGTCTACCCTTTTATTTCACACTTTCCCTGATCTCCTGTCCGTATTCATCAGTGTCACATTCTTGCTGTTTCTCTCTCCTTCTAGATTTATTGATATCTATTTATTTTTGTCTTCTCTCCTTTTAACTTTCTCACATCTTTTATATCATTCTCTATTCGTTTTCTATTTGTTCCCCTGACTTCCGTACCCGTTTCTTTTTCTTTTCTTTATTTCTTCGCTTTTCTTAAGCTTGTCTGTCCTGTGTTTTGTTAGTAGCCTGAACAGATACCCTTTTGCAACTGAATTTCCCACATGAGTTTGTATATATTGTTATCTATCATTGAATTTCTTATTAGATAATCTTCCCTCACATCTATCGAGCAAGACAACGAAGAGGCCTGACAAGATTCTGGGGTGTGATGGAGACCTAACATACCATTTAAGGGGTCTAAAATTTAGATTAGGTTTATGAATATTTGTCAGATTTGGGAGTGCAAGGGACTCTATCTCCACAGTTTGTTACACCACTTTAACAAACATATCACAATGACAACCCACTAATTAACAAAATGCACATTTCCGGAATGAACTTCGTAGAAACAAGGTATTATCTGCAGAAAAAATGTGCATGAAACCAATCGCACCCCAGCACGAGAAAATGTGGAATAACTGTCCACTAGGAGTATCCGGAGAGATGTGTAAATAGAATCTAGTATATTTTGTAAGAGAAAGTATGTAAGAATGAAGCACGCGCATCAAATAGAGAAATGCAATCATGACATCCGTACACCACACGATGAAATTCTGACCCAACATTGAATAACAATTTATAATTATCACATCTGACTTTCCTCACTGACATTCTGCAGAGCACTGGTAAATTTCTGTCGAAAAACTGCAGCTTTGGAAGGCGGATCGTGAGGAAAAGCAAATCAAATGTGTTTATAAAAACACGTCTGCAAAGCGTCAACTGGTGCAATTCCTGGTGCATTCGGTTTATTTCCACGTCTTTCAAACACGGCCCAACGGAGAATTGGAGAGGCAGTAAAGGGGGCCAGTGAGGGCCGCAACACGAAACATACGCTGGTTCCTGCCGTCTACAAAATGAAACAATTAACCAGCCTTTGGCGCTAACTCCACCGAGTTTTGAAACAAATAAACAAAAAAAAAAGTACTGGCATGAAAATCTGACAGAGGACCCCTCACCCACCCGGTTGAAACCTGCCACACAAACGCGTTTATGATGAACACAACTGAAACAATCAAATCCCGGAGACGATTAAAGAGGTTTCAAAATGAAAAAAGTATCTTTTGTCTCGCGTTCTTTGAAGAAGCGGCGAGACTGAACGAAGTTGGTTAACTTTTGCTTCAAGTTGAGCAAACAAAGTACGGCTCGCGGTAATCCAAAACATTCCAGTCTGCATCTACTTATAATAAGTACAATTCTTTGGGTTAATGATGTAGCCTTTGAAATGTCTAGGCCTCCTTTGCTGAAAAGAATTAGAAAAAAACGCACATGGATGTCTGAAAAATAACTTTGTATTTTCATTGCCGGGTAGCAAGTCTGTGCACAGCATTTTTCGAGTCACACAAAAGGCAGCTCGCTGAACAAGTAAGTGCCCGGGGTTTAGCCCTTCCTGAATGGGTACACAGCTAGCTTGCATATTATCAGTGAAAGCAAACATCGCCTAGGAAGAACGCACTCTTCTGACCATAAAAAGACCACACACATGGCCCTTGTGAAATGCACGTTGGAAGCAGTTCAAACCCTGCTTTTGTATTCCTTAAAGAAACACGGTCTGTATATGGCAGAAATCAGGTTTCCCATACGCACTAAGTAAGGCCATAGAGTTGTTTTCCTGATTTATATACGCTTTATTTTCACGGGCACTGTACTCCCCAACCATTCATTACGTATAGAGGGAGGTGGCGCACTGTGGAAGGCAATGTGAGCACTCGTATGGGAACCAACAAGGTCCTTCCTAGTCGTGTTCCCTCCTCAACACCGAAGGGTCACGTTTTCCTTAAAAAAAGGGGGCAGCGGCCCTTTTTCTCAAACCTATCATTATTACACATCCTTCCCAGAAATTACATCTTATATACTAGCTCATGGATATAAAATTAACTTTAGTACACATCATGATTTAATTCTATCCACAAAACCTACTGCACTGCAGCAGCAATCCAACCCTTTCCTGAAACTATTTATACTGCACCATACTGGGTTTCTTTCCGCGAAGTAGTTCCCCGAGGCAAAGCTGGGCAGAAAGTAGTTCCGCAAACCCCGGCTGTTTTCTCGGCAACCAATCACACAGTTTATCCGTGCTTGCGTTCATCATTACATCCAGGTAATTCGTTGTTTTTCCTAACTACAAATCTCAGAATGCGTAGGGCGCTGAGGGTGTAATGTGTGAAAATCCCAGATCAAAAATGTATTGTACGCGTGTATATGCTCTGTACCCGCCTTCGACATTGCAGTTGCAGCCTCCAGGACCTGGCCTTAACTGGCACACCAGGTCCAGACAGGCCTCACACTGGCACCAAGTGGCCAAATGTGGACGCTCCTGTCTCAGAGAACTGAAATGTGTCTCTTATCTAAGGATCCTTGCAAATGTTTGCAAGCTGGTCAGAAGTGTTTTAGAGTCACGCCATTGTAAAATCCAGTTTGGAATCTGCGGAAACACACTTCTGAAGCATTATGGGACTAGTAGTTCTGTAGTGATATCTGTTTTATTTGCTCTAGGCATGTAGAAGGTAATTCTAAAAATGAAGACCGTTTTCCAACCACCGATCAAACAGTGCCATGACATTTGTAACCTCAGCATGGCAACTGACTCCCAAGTGGTAACAGTGACTTTCAGCTAGTGCTATTGTTTCAACCAAGAGTGGTAAGGATTATGGGACTTGTAGGACATGTTGCTAAAAGAAAACTTGAAACTAGGAATACTAATAGTGATGTTTAATGAAAAACTGTGATTGACCAAAAGCCACCATCATGGGGCTGGGTGGGTTGAAGAGCTAGGGGTGCAAAATGTCCTTCACTTCCAGAAAATCTGCAAGATATCTATTAATCGCTTTCTTCAGAATTTTACTAATCCCTTGAAGTAGTAAGATAGCTCTATAATTATCTATCTGCTCCGGGTCTAACAATGTTTAAACATTTTTTTTTAGCAATGGGCGTATAGTAACATGCTTCCATGCATCCAGGACCATCCCTCTGTCCAGGGATGCGTTGTAGATAGCTGCCATAGCTGTAACAATGGCATCACCTCCTTTCAGAAGGATGTCTAATGGGGCATGGCCCAGCAGGGAGCCTGCTTTGATCAGCCCAGATATTACAAATATATCTTTGATCCACATTGGTGGAAACATTTTAAGCATAGAATTTGCTTGACTGACACTGGTGCTAGCAGAATTCATATTGTCAGATTCCGCTACATCTGACAAAGCATTTTTAATAACTTTACCTAAAAAATTATTGGCCAATGGCTCACAACAAAACTCTAATGGGGTTGGGCCTGTCGCTGAGATTGCAGGTTTTAAAAAAAAATTCACAATTGTATAGAGTTTCTTTGAGGAGTTCTCAGCCTGACTGATCCTGCTAGAAAATTATTCAGACGATACCTCTCTGTATAACGTATTGATATGTTTTCAGTGTCTGTCTATAGGTCTGCTTATCAATATTGCTATAGTGGCTTGTCCACTTCCTTTCAGATCTCTTACATGCTTTCTTTAACTCTATCAGCTCAGTAGAGAACCAGAGGGCGTTAATGCAAGATTGTGGCTTCTTGCTTATCCATATGGGAACCAACCGATTTACGGTAGAGTTAATCCAATTAGTCAATGCTAGATATGATGTTGTGACGTCTCCATCTAGTTTAGGGGCAGAATTCCACAATGACAATTTCCAGTCCAGTGGGTCTAATATGTAGCATTGACTGGTCACTCTTATCTGATTTATTCAGAAAATGTGTTCCTGATTTTGGGATGGCAAACGGGATTAAAAAGTAACCAGACCAACTGGGAAGATTTGAAAAAGATAGGGTACAATATATGGCCTTTATTGTGCGTTGGGGACTCACTTAGTTGGGGCAGAAAGAGTTCTGAAGTAGATTCACGGCCGATGTACAGCCCTTGTCTTCAAAATGTAAATTTAAATTGCCTAACAGCGTGAAAGTTGCTGTTTGAAGTCTTTGGGAAGCTATGATATCTGGTGCAGCAGAGACAAATTCTGAGGCTGGTCTAGGAGGGCGATAGACAAGCATGCCTGAAAAAGTATAAGTAGATGAAGATGTGATTGAAAAGACCAGGCTTTCACATCCCGGAACTTGGCCATAAGAGCATCTACATCCACACTCTTTTTTATAAATCATTTCTAAAAATTAAATAGCCAGAGGGAAGGGCTAGTGCTAAATCAGAGCTACAGTGCTCCTTCAGCCAGGTTTCCTTCAGGAAAATGGCTTCCAGCAGTTTTTCCTATAAAAGGACACAAAGATCTAGTTAATGTTTAGGGATTGATCTACAATTTATTAGGTCTCGCCTGGCGATGCAGCGTGAAGCGCTGTCGCCAGCGAGATCATTGTTACTTAGTTGCCTCTCATGGGAGGCAAGAGACGGACTGGAAATCTGGACGCGTGCGTGAACACGTGCTGGCACCCACTGTGAGCCGTTGCTGTTAATTGTGTTTCAGTTTCATTGTTAAAGATGTACAGCTTGCATGTGTACGCTGGTGCTTGTGAACGTGCACACACACACACGTAGCAGCCGCCCCCAGCCAGTGCACGCCTACTCAATCACAAAAAACAAACACACGCACCAGCCCCCACGTTGTATGGCAGCTCCCGAAACAAGGCCTGTTTGCATAGGTTGTTCAGTCAACTAACACACTTACTCCTCTCCTGAAACAAAGCTAGCGAGAGGCAGGTACCTGTTGGTGAATGGTCCTGCGATTACAAAGAGTGTTCTTCAGTAACAGTATCAATGCAGTCCGTGTTCCTGTGCTTCTGTTAGTGTGATTTTATTTTCACTCGAATCTGTGCTTCAAGATCTGATGTATTTGTCCTGTTATTCCAGAAATTGAATCCGTGTGTGATTGTTCTGTTGCTTTTCATTCACTCCCAGGTGTATCCCCAGGTATTTACATGTTGTATTAATTAATGTATGTTGGTAGATATCTTTTACATGCCCGCAAGGAAGCCGCAAAAGATGACACCCGGAAACATCACCCAGCTATTTTGTTCTCTGGCTTAAAAAGTAGACTTTCGCTAACTTTCTGCAAGGAAGGTTCACTGTCACATTTTTAGTCCCCCGCGCATTCCCAGGTGGTCAAAGGGCATTGGGTAAGATGGTGAGGCTCGCTCTGGAGAACTATTGATTCTCAACCACAACGGGAGTCTTAAATGCAATAAATGATTATGAAGGCGGTCATAAATGGCACAACAGCGCCCTCATGTGGACATTTTCGGCGATATTGTTTGTGTCCTGTGGCATTGGGCCTTAGGCACTCGCATTGGTTTGATTTCTGGTCGTAACAAGCATTTGCAATGCAATAGGTCTCGCATTTACTTAAGTTTGAGCTATTGGCATTGTAAATGACAATGCCTTTTTTATGATTTGATTTTTAAAACATAAATCAAAGGCATTACCATTTACAATGCCAATAACTTAAACTCGAATAAATGCGAGACCTATTGCATTGCAAATGCTTGTTAAATGCAGTTTCAGAGGAGCATCACTTGCCCCAGAATGTAATGGCATGTTGTACACTCATTATTGGAGCAAGTGAGAGCCAGTGAATGACGGCAGTTTGTTAGATCCCCCCCTCCCCCATTAAGGCCTTTCAATGTCTCCGAGGAATAACTAATCCCACCTTGACATTAGAGGTAGGAGTCCTGTTCCCTGGCTCCAGCCAACCATGGACAGATGCAGAAGGGCTTGCTTTAGGTGCGCTTTCAGTGTGCCAGCGGCGCGTCTGCTTGCCGGCACCCATTAAATAGAGGTACTGGGCGTATTGGCTAGAGCGCTGAATAAAATGCCACCGGAAAACTTGCTCTGAACACGGCTGATAAGTCAGCAAAGCATCAAAAAACACATACAAAATGAAACCATGCAAAGGTCTGGGGGGGGGGGGCGATACATAGAAGGACCATAGTGGTGGTCACATCCATGTACTGTCAGTAAGCGGTAATGGTCCATAGAATGGCTGGGGAGGGAAGCCTCTCCTTCTCCATCTCTTTCTGTTTGGTTGCCTTAGTGTTGTGTTCTTATTCTCAGAATCTAAAGAGAAACTATGCCTAGACGAACTATCAGAGGGAGTAGTGGATTTGACGGTATAGTCAATGGTTGAGAATGAATAAACCCTCTCATTTTTGAAAATCCTTTTGGAATTTCGTAATCTTGTTAGCAGTTTTTATCATTAGAACCAATCAATCTCTGGTACACTTTGTGCCTTCTAAGCCCAGTCTTTTCTACATTCTTTGTCCTCTAAAAAGATCTGTGGTTCATTGGTAACCATCAACCACGTAGTGCAGCATTTCTTGTCAAGTATTCTCTCATAACAGCTCAATGGAGCAACATTTTAACCTGTGTCCTTTTGATTTCAATGTGTGTCCCAGTCCCCAGGTGGGACATAGTTTGTGTTAAGGTAGTATCACCAAACATAGGAGGTGCGGACAAAATAGACAATCCCTCATTATCATCAAATGATAATCCTTCCATTGTGGTCCCACTGGCTCCCAATCATACTATAAGCCAATATTAAGGGCCAACAAACCTCAGCTCACTCTCACCGGTAAGGTGCTGTACAAAAGCCATGTTACACAAAGCGAGAGGTGAAGGTACGCCAACCCACACCCTCCACAGTCATCAAAATAAACACATGAAAGTGCGATGGCCAGCGGTAAAAAGACAATTTTGGCCCCTACCAAGTTATTTGAGGAAAGGAAAAGAAGCCCTTTTTGGGATCACAAGGAAACATATATACTGATCTTAGAGTGCCAATTGGATTGGATGAGGAAGCCTCATCCTTTAGTTGTGGCATGCTTCATCATTGGTTGATCTCTTTCCATCCTGGTAAGATGGTAGGTACTACAAGGGCGTACTCAACCTCAATAAGATGAAGTTCTAAATAATAAAAGCTAACTGGACAAGTCTGGATCCAGTTGGACTATAAATCCATTAAGGTAATACCTTTAATAATGGGTACCTTAGGCACAACTCAAATCAAAAACTGGGATTTGTCCTTAGCCAATGTATTTCTGCTCCTGGTGATGCCAGCACTGGTCTACATGTAAATACTTCCATTGTGCATCTATGTAGCTTCCATGTACTTGGATCAGTGTGTCTGTTACTTTTCTCCTGAAAAAGCATATCCAATGCACTACCCTATTTCTCATCCTGTGCCTCTATAAATATCTTTAATCTACATATACTTACCTCCTTTATGTATCTTTATTCTTTCAATGTACTTATGAATCTATATATTTATCACTTTCTTCTAATTTAGCATTTCCAATGCACTGCCCTATTTCTCAGCCTATACTTCTCTCAATATATCTTCTAGCCCTACTACTCTTTCCAATGCACTACCCTATCTCTCATTCTATACATCTATCAATATATCATCAACATCTACTCTCTCATTTATCCCAAACCCCATACCACTACTATGATCCCCCCAAAAACCTTCTAGACTCTCTCCTACTGTACCCCTCCTTGCATCATCTGACACCTTTTTTACTATACTGATCCCCTAAAACAAACCTTTCTAAACTCTTCCATCTGACTCCTCCCCTCCAAAATTTCTTTTTACTCACCCAAAAGCCTCCTCCTACTGCTAAGACCTAAAAAAAATCATCCTTCACTCTTTTATCCCTTAACTATCCTTTTCAATCAAAATTAACAGACTAACATGTTCACTTCTCAAATTCCAAATTCAAATATACTAGTTCACCACTAATCCTTTATGGGTTACTGAGTAGCGTGCTACTTGCCAATAAAACGTCTCAACACCCCATCAGGGTTACAAGTAAGCATGGGCGAATTTTGCGAATCTGGCGTTCGCGAATTTGCGTATTTGTGAACTCGCAATCCGCAAAATCCGCGAATTCTCGCAAATTTGCCGATTTTTTTTGTGTTCGCAAGGGTTTCTGCCAGTTCGCGAGGGTTTTGTACCAGTTCGCAATTGCGAACTTACTTGTCGTCTCGCAACGGTCACGACTATGTTGTTTCTACGTCTGGTTCATCATCACAGGTTACCAGCACCCTCTGTTTCACCACTGCCGCCCTCTGTTTCACCCATGCCACCCTCTGGTACATCAATGCCACCCTCTGGTTCATCATCACTGTAGATTATGGGGGGGGAAAGCAAGCACACCTGCCCTGCTTCAACTGACATGAATTAATTTGGGGTTGATTTATTAATGTGTCACTGTTTTAAAATTCCAGTCTGGCACCTGCTTCCTTATTTGTAATTTGCTTTCTGTTGCAGT
Organism: Lissotriton vulgaris; assembly: GCF_964263255.1. Taxonomy (NCBI): domain Eukaryota; kingdom Metazoa; phylum Chordata; class Amphibia; order Caudata; family Salamandridae; genus Lissotriton; species Lissotriton vulgaris. The sequence continues at coordinate 865,333,120 of NC_141689.1, forward strand.
GCAAATTTTTTTTCCAGGACCTTTGTGGCCTACTTGTAGCTATTCTATGAGCCTTCTGTGAGGGTCAGAGCAGGGTCATACAATTGTTGCAACTAGCAACTGAACTCTGGAGGGGCCCCAGTCAAGAAGCACTACAGGGAATGGTTACTAATGATGAGTTTGAACTTTTGCACCTGCTGAGTGCTTTCAGTTTTGCAAAACTCGTTTTTCTGCAGAACAGCAACTGTAATGCCCCAAACAAACTTACTTGTGAAAGTTGATTTCTAATCCAAAAGTGATCCAAAGAAAGTCAAAAGGCCTCAAATCCAAAAAAGTGCAGGCAAATGTCAACCTGAGGAGTTATTCTGATAAAAATCATCATTTTCAGAAGGTCTATGCTGCTTGCTAGTGGAATTCTTGAGCAGAATTGCAAATTTTTAATTTCGCGAGTGCGAGGGCGTGGCTGGTCGATCGAAGCTGGCGGGTGGGAGTGTAGAAGGTCAGGCGGTTGCTGAGGTACCTGGGGCCCAGGTCGTGGAGGGCCTTGTGTGCGTGGGTGAGGAGTCGGAACATGATTCTCTTGCTGATGGGAAGCCAGTGAAGGTCTCTCAGGTGTCCGGAGATGTGGCTGTGTCGGGGGATGTCCAAGATGAGTCGTGCGGAGGCGTTCTGGATGCGTTGGAGTCTTTTCTGGAGTATGGCTGTGGTTCCGGCATAGAGGGTGTTTCCGTAGTTCAGTCGGCGAGTGACGAGTGCCTGTGTGATCGTCTTCCTGGTTTTGGTGGGGAGCCATCGGAAGATCTTTCGGAGCATGCGATCCTTGTGGTATACCGCAGATGACTTCGGTGGCCTTGGATCTGTACGGGGGGAGGCGGACTCTCTGGGTTCTTCCGGTGAGGAACGAGATGATCCACTCCAGTGCCTTCTCTTGGATTCCGATGTTGCTGAGGCGCTGCACTAGGGTGCGGTGGCAGACAGTATCGAATGCTGCGGAGAGGACCAGGAGGATGAGGGCCGCTGTTTCCCCGTTGTTGAGCAGGGCTCGGATGTTGTCAGTGGCTGCGATGAGGGCGGTCTCGGTGCTGTGGCTGGTGCGGAAGCCGGACTGTGAGTGGTTGAGGGATCCGTTCATCTCGCGGAAGGTGGCAAGCTGTCTGTTGACGGTCTTCTCGATGACTTTGGCAGGAAAGGGGAGGAGCGAGAAAGGGCGGTAGTTCTTGAGGTCGGCTGGGTCCGCTGACGGTTTCTTCAGGAGAGCGCTGAGTTCGGCATGCTTCCAGCTCTCCGGGAAGGTGGCGGTGCTGAAGGAGCAGTTGATGATGTCCCGGAGTTGGGGTGCGATGACGGAGTCGGCCTTGTTGAAGATGTGGTGGGAGCATGGGTCGGTTGGTGATCCGAAGTGGATGGTGTTCATCGTGTGGATGGTGTCTTCGTGCTGACCGGGGTCCAGTCGCGGAGGGTGGTCGTGGGGGTGTCGGTTCGGTGGTTGGGTGCGTGGTCTGTGCGCCAAAGCTGTTGTGTATGTCGGCGATCTTGCTGTGGAAGAGCGAGGCGAGTGAGTCGCAGAGGTCTTGCGAGGAAGTGATGTCGTTGTTTCCGGCGCTGGGGTTGGAGAGCTCTTTGACGATGCAGAAGAGTTCCTTGCTGTTGTGTGCATTGCTGTCGAGACGCTCCTTGAATGCTGTCTTCTTGGTGGTGCAGATCAGCTGGTGGTGATTGCGGGTGGCGTGCTTGAAGGTGGTCATGTTGTCTGTAGTCGGGTTTTTTCGCCAGGCTTTCTCGAGGGTACGGCAGTTCTTCTTGGAGTTCTTGAGGTCGTCGTTGAACCAGGAGGCTTTATTGCTGCCGGGCCTGCTGGGATGGTTTTTCAGAGGTGAAAGGTCTTCAGCGCAGTTGGTGATCCACTGTGTGAGGTTGTTGGCTGTTTGGTTGGGGTCCGTTGAGATGGCGGGAGGGTTCTGGCTCAGTGATGTGGTGAGCTGGTCGGTGGTGATCTTGTTCCAGCTCCTACGGGGAACCTGTTGCGGGTGGTGGTGGGTCGTGGTCTTTATGAAGCTGAAGTGGACGCAGCTGTGGTCTGTCCAGTGGTGTCCGGTGGAGTGGCTGAAGGAGATGTACTTGCTGGAGGAGAAGACTGGGTCAAGCGTGTGTCCGGCGTAGTGGGTGGGGGTGTTCACCAGTTGCTTGAGTCCGAGGTTGGCGAGGTTGTCCAGCAGGGTGGTGGTGTTGTTGTCGATGTTGTTCTCCAGGTGGAAGTTGAGGTCCCCTAGAAGGATGTAGTCAGCGGAGGCGAGGGCGTGCGGGCTGATGAAGTCTGCAATGTCTTTGCTGAATTGTGTGCGAGGTCCTGGGGGTCTGTAGATGAGGGTGCCTCTGAGTGTGGTCTTGGGGTCGGTGTGTATCTGGAAGTGAAGATGTTCGGCGGCTGTGAGGGTGTCGTTGGAGTTGGTCGTGATGCGGATGGTGTTCTTGTGGACAATGGCGATGCCTCCTCCTGTCTGGTTGACGCGGTCCCCCTGGGTGATCTTGTATCCGTCCGGGATGGCGATGTCGGGCGCTGAGGAGGCGTTCATCCATGTTTCCGTGAGGAAGGCAACGTCTGGAGATGTGTTGTCGAGCAGGTTCCAGAGTTCCACGGCGTGTCTGTGGATGGAGCGGGTGTTGAGCAGGATGCACTTCAGGTGGTTGCTGCCGGTACTCGGCTTGGCTGGTGCGGAACCGGTCTGGATGCAGGAGAACTTGCAGGATTGGCAGTCGAAGGGTCCGTGGGTGCGTCTTGGGGTGGCTCGGTAGCAGCCGGGGGTCCGGCCGGTGTTGAGTGCGTTAAGGGTGGCAGCGTCGTAAGTACGCTGTGTGGGCTGGCATCTGCGGGGGCCAGGGGATCTGGTGCTGGGCGCGGTCCAGGCGCGGACGGGCGCAGACGGGCTTGCCTTTGGCGCACCTTCGGTGCACAATCAGCGCGCCCGCTGCGCGTACGCGTGGACTGTCCATAAATGGATAGTGGAGGGGGCGGAGCGAGGGAGGAGCAGCTGGGAGGTGGGAGCGGGGTGGCGAATGGGAGAGGGCCGAGATGTCGAGGGGGCGGGCCGCAGGGGAGCAGCGGCTGAAGCGCTAGGGGGTACAACCAAGGCATGGGGCTAAACGGTGGACAGACAGGGGGTACAACCAAGGCAGGGGGCTAAACGGCGGACAGACAGAGGCACAGAGTCAGGGAGACAGGGGACAGCGGGCAAACACACACACGACGCGGGGATAAGGACGCAGACAGGGCACAGCAGAGGCAAGGCGGCAAAACACAGACAACGCAGGGAGACGACAGCAGGCAGGGGCACAGCGGAGGCAGGCGGCAACGAGCAGGTGGTGGCAGTAGGGGGACCGGGTGACCTCGGGAGGAGCCACGCGGCGGGTTGAGCGACCGGCACTGATGAAGTCAGGATGTTTCTCCATACTAATTCAACCCTAATCCTTCTGGGTTCCAAAGTAGCGTGCTACTTGCGCTTCAAAACCCCATCAGGGGTAGTAAGCACTTTTTAAATACAAACCTCTTTCCCTCTTCTATCTCGCCACCTACCCTTCTCTACCCAAATAACTGAATAACCTATCCACTACTCAAATTACTTCATATTTTACTATACTAATTTTCAACACTAATACTTTATGGGTTCCGGAGTGGCGTGCTACTGGCCAGAAAAGCGCTTCAACATCCATCAGGGGTAACAAGTGCTATATGTATGAAAACCTTTCTTCCCCTTTTTTCCCTCCGCTATCCTTCTCACTCCAAATAACTGACTAATATGCACCACTGAAATTACTTTCATATTTCACCATATTAATTCACTACTAATCCTTTATTGGCTTCCTGAATAGCGTGCTTCAACACCCCATCAGGGGTAACAAGTGTTCTATAAATGCAAACCTTTTTTCCTCCTCTATGCTTCTGCTACCATTCCAAATCCAAATAACTGACTAACCTATCCACCACTTAAAATGTACTTGCATGTTTCACTGTACTAATTCAAGACTAATCCTCTATTGGTCCCGGAGTAGCGTGCTACTCGCCGAAAAAAGCGTTCAATGCCTCATCAGGGTAGTAAGCGCTATATAAATGCAGTAAGGGGGTTGGGAGTACACTGCTTCACAGTCCCAGCACAGTTCGCCCCTTTGCATCCTGGTAAATACAGTACACAGTTCAAACTTACTTCAAAATTAACTGGAGTTTTTCACCAAAGTTGGTGCAGACATTGCTGTATATCTCTAGACATGTGTTTCTGGGTTGAGCCTGTCTTTAGTAGAGAGCAGAAGTATTAGAGAGCAAAGAAAAGTCATCTGGGGTTGCTGGAAAAGCTGCCAAATTCCTCTCAGGTCAGAGTACCACTCACAGGCACACAGGTGCATCTCCAAAGCTCGTCAGCTTGCTGGCTCAAAGGGAGCCTTTTAAACAGAATCTAATTAAATTGAACTGCATTTACCAGGATGCAAAGGGGCGAACTGTGCTGGGAGGTGAAGCAGTGAGCTCTCATCCCCCTTCTGTTTAAAAAGGCTCCCTTGAGCCACTGAGCTGACGAGCTCTTGGAGATGCACCTGTGCGCCTGGGAGAGGTACAGAGACCGAGAGGATTGTGGCAGCTTTCTCAGTAAACCCCAAATGAATTTTGTTTTATCTCTAACGATGAAGGATAAAATCTAGAAACACATGTGTCTAGAGATTGACAGCACTAACCTGCACCAAATTGGTGAAACACTCTGCAAAATTTCAAGTAAGCATTTAAATTGAACTGCATTTATCAGGATGCAAAGGGGCGAACTGTGCTGGGAGGTGAAGCAGTGTGCTTCATCCTCCTTTTGCTATATAAATGCAATTACAATACCATACAATACAATACAATATCTGTCCTGTCTGGTTATCCTGCTGAAAAGAGGACCATTATGGAGCTTAAAGCTCTGATCCATGTGTTGCTTCGGCAATGTTTGAAAGCTGTACTGACTGTGATGAGCAGAGGCGCAACTAGAGCCAAATTTTGGGCCGGAGAGGCCAATAAAATCTTTGGGGTGCTGGGGGCTAATTCTTCCAGCAATAGGCAGAGTGGAGATGCAGGGGCTCTAAGAAGGGGTGAAAAAATAGTAAATGTGTGTTAACAAGTAAATACTCTTTTAAAGACCTGTGAAGTACTCGGGTGCGTCTGTAATAAGACGGACGCCAGACAAGCCAGCCCACAACAGCTCAACAACTGTCTGTGTGCGTGCCCGGGAAGCTGTCCCAGCTCAGGCTGACACACATGACATGGGGGGGATGAAGCCCTATGGGAGGGGCGCGCCTGGCTATGGGGGTGCATATATGCCTGCCAGCGCCCCACGTGTAGTATGTCCTGCTCTACAGGTCCCATAGACATGCAATCTGGGCTCAGCATTATAGTGTCGAAGTAAGACCACAAACGGTCTTCTCCCCTTTATTTAAAGCCTCTGGCCAGAGGGTGAGATGCATATACATTCGGGTGGTCCACAGGAAGCAGGGCAGCTAACCTGCTACTTTGACATCTCTTCAAATTAACTTCATCCCAAACTATGGTCTGGAATCTGATGTTGCCCTGCAGATGCATTAAAGAACTTGAGGTGCTTTTCTTGCCCCTTAGAATGCACATTTATTGCAAAAATACAATAGGAACTCATTGCTGAGAAAACCAATATAAAAAAATTAATTTAGTAGAAAAACAAATGAATATGAATTCATTGTGGTCAAAAACAATATGATAAACCTGAACAATGGTTACAATTATTAATATTAATACCAGCCCTGGTTTACCCTTGCTAGCCCGCGATCCTCCTGCACCAAACACAGCCCGTGGGGGCTGCACCGACCATCTTCCCGCAGCAGAACAGCCTGTGAGGCCTGCACCGATCATCCATTGAGTAGGGGACTCCATTACCCAGAGTCCCCCAGTGGCGCCTGAAGCGAGCGCCATCTCTCAGCGCCAGGAGGCGCGTCAAAACCGGAACAGGGCTCCCGCCGCGCGGGTCCCATACCAGCCCTGGTTTACCCTTTCTAGCACGCGATCCTCCTGCACCAGACACAACCCGTGGGGGCTGCACCAACCATCTTCCCGCAGCAGAACCGCCGTGGGGGCTGCACCGAAAATCCATTGAGTAGGAGACTCCAATACCCAGAGTCCCCTAGTGGCGCCTAAAGCGAGCGTCATCTCTCAGCGCCAAGAGGCGCGTCAAAAACGGAACAGGGCTCCCGCGGCGCAGGTCCCATGCCAGCCCTGGTTTACCCTTGCTAGTCTGCGATCCTCCTGCACCAGACACAGCCCGTGGGGGCTGCACCGACCATCTTCCGCGCCAGTCTTCGCCTGGATAAGGCTGAGCTGGGCCACCCCCCTGATATTACATCTAGCGGTCCTGAGTGCCTCCTCTCTCTGCTAAGAGAACAAACTTAAGAGAGATTTCTGGTTAATGGCTCATGGAACAACGTGCAATATTTTTTTTTCGCTGAAGAATCATCTTATGGGACTTGTTGCTACCGTATAGGCAACTTTCGATCTGTTCATGCACCCATCAAGGGAAGACTGCTTTGAACTCCTAATGATCTTGTGCATGTATTTTTTTGTACTCGTTAATAGTAAACTGTGCTAGATAGATACTTGGTACTTGATCCATACTTAGCGTTTAGGAATCCATATTTGTATATGAAAGATACTATTAGCACCTAGGAGCTTGTCGTGCACATTTAAGCACTCCCTTACCCCCTGCGCAGATTCAATACTAGCGTTAGACGTATACCAACAATGGGGAAAAGGAAAGCAGCTGAAGCTCTTACAGGTAGGAAAAAAATCCCAAGGTCACAGAAGCTGCCAAAATCAGCAGTTGAGAACTGCACGCTTGCAGCCATTGATAACCTAATTGAAGAAGTAGAGAATATGTTGTCTAATGGTAAGGAGCCTAACCTTAAAGGAAGTAATAACATCTCTTCATACTATGGCAAAAAGGACAAACCCATAAGTGGAAATACCACCAGCTACATAGTTACAGTCCACCAGAGCAATGGAAAGACCCACCCCCTTGTAACATCAGCTCCTAACCCCCAAGAAACAGGGATTTACACAAATAAAACTAATACCAACAGTGATGCAATATTAAACAACCCAGATAATGGTGTTGGCTCTCATGATGAAATTATAACCATTGAGTGCTCTAACAAATACTCAGTGCTAGCAGAAAATCCGGAAACAACTATAGGGCCTCACTTGGGGGGCGGGGGGGTTGGGATCAATTGCATAGCAGAAGGCTGCCCAAACCATCCTCGCCATATGCCCAGGTGCAAACTCACATCATTGACACACATAGCCTGGTGTTAGCATTGTCCAATAAATTAAGTACTGTTGCGGAGGAGGTCAGAGCGATTAAAATAATGATAGAAGCTCTTACCAGCAATCTGTGTATATGTGATAAGGGTCTAGCTCATACACCTGATGTGACTAAACCTGTAGGGATAAGGATGACAAATATTACCACTGGATCTGATAGGCCCAAAGAGCAAACAGAAAGAGCAGAAAATTTCCAAACTGATAATCTCCATGGGCGGCATAGCACAGGTTATACCCGTAGCCTAAGACCAAGCCTAGGACTTCTGGTGACCACCCCACAGGAATGGCATATAGCACACAGAGGGCAGCAAATCCCCCTGCACATGAAAAGGCTCCTGGATAGCCTACCACCCACTAGCTTACGAAAGGGGGACAGGGAATGGGGGAACAGACGGAGAAAAGAAGCACCTCAACAAGTACCAGTCACGGAACCGCCGTGCCAACCCCATGTGGGTTTTCCTTTTCATAATGTCTTTCTTACAAACGTCCCTAGATTGAAGCCAGGAACCAGGGAGGATGGGGACTTCCTGGTTAACAAGGTTATACATTGGATAAGGACCAAGTGCCACTGCCTTTCTGTAATCAAATCTGACATAAAGAGATCCGAACGGCTACATCATGAAGGAGGGGCCATATTAGGGTAACCTTGTATTCAAAAGTTATAGCTGATAACTTAATAACCTTGAACCTCAGGTCTCACTCATTATTCAATTCTAACATTTCCATTAGGCAAAATAAAACTGATAGAATGAGCTGTGGTTCCCCCCTAAACCCTACTGTGACCAAAATTAATCCTGGAGCCCCTGGAACCACCATGATTCCCCAAAGCGGTCTCGAAGCAGTAGATTGACTAAATTCATCTACTGACCAGACACCAATAAGATTAGGGACACAGCTCCTCTGATGGGGAACTCATGGGACAACAAGTTTAAACAGGGAAATTGCTTATGATGATGATGCTAAGGGCGAACCCATCTTTGGTTTGAACCAAGGATCAAACTACATCAGGATAGTGGGCTAACTAGAGAAGAGATTAGTGCCCCCAATATAAATGGTGTTAAATTATTGTCCTGGAACATCGCTGGTTTAACAAAAAAAGTCCTGGAACCTGACTGGCAAGACTATATAGACACATTTGACCCATGCCTCTTTCAAGAGAACTGGGCGTTGGAACCCCTATATAAGGTGGGATATCGAACATTCAGTATTGAGGCAATTCAACCAAAAAAAGGCAGACCCTCAGGCAGGTTCTTAATAAACCAAGTAAACACCAAAATAGTCATCACACCTACCAGTTCAAATGATATCCAGGGTGTATGTTTAAAGTTCCCCAACAAATCTATGATCTCTCTTCTTTACATATACATAAGACCAAGAGATCATTCTAAAGAATCACATTAATTAACCAAATAGGAGGGATTATTGATTATATTTCAAATAATAACCCCATTGTAATTGGTGGTGATTTTAATTGTCGTTATAAACCACTAAGGGGCATGGAAACCATACTGGAAGAAGAAGACCTTGCATAGGGCATCCCAATACTCAGCAGTGAAAGACCAGCGAGGTGCACCGTTTCAGCCCTGCAGATCTTTAACTTAACAGTAGAAAAAGGGCTACAGGCTTGTAATGGGAGATGTCCCTCTGATTTTGAGCGCACAAACACTTTTCTGAGGGGCCAATCGTCTTCAGCTATAGATTATATCATGATAAGTGCTGCACATTGGGCATTCGTGACTGATTTTAGAGTAGAGGCTGGGAGGGAAAGTGACCACCTCCCCCTATGCCTAGAACTAGCAGCAAAATATTTCCAGCATCATCCTAGAATAGGCTTGCAGGTACCACAGCCTATGTTCTGCAACATTAGAAGGGCAGTTAGATGGCCAATCATTTTAGGTAAACTTAAACCCCTTACTTCCATTAATAATATTTTTAGTGACCTTTTATCTTCTTTTCTTTTTAACAAGAATATAAATCCAATCCCAATTACCCAAATACAAGCAGCATTAATGGAAAAGATTGAAACTTATCTTACTAGAGCATTAATGGGTAAAACCTCTTCAAAGGATACGCTGATACCGGACAATCCCTGTTTTAATGAATTATGTAGAGAAGCAAAGAAGAGCTTATTTAAGGCCTTGGAGTTGAAAGAACCAATTAAAATTAGGCAAGAAAGGAAAATATGCAATCAGATACTAAAACAAGAACGTAGAAATTGGGAGGACTCTTGTTGGGAAGACTTGCCAGCCGCAGCAAGGGCAGGAGATCAATCACTTTTTTGGCGGATTGTTGCAAACTGCAATAAGTCGAGCAAGCCAGCCCTGGACTACCATCTAGATCCTAAAACATGGTTCAGTCACTTTGCACATTTATATGCATGTCCGGGTTCCCCCTCAAGTGAGAACTTACGCATAATTAAAGAGCAGACAATGTCTAAGGATGTTTGAACCACTATATTTTAGTATCTTAAATACTAAGCAGGCTATAGCCGCCATTAAGCCGTCCAAAGCGCCAGGCCCAGATAACATCCCGGGAGACCTCTTTAGACATGACCCAGAGGTATGGGCACCGTATATCAACTTACTGTGCAATGCAATTAGCAGAGGGCAGCCTATCCCTATATCATGGAAGGGTGCGGAGATCGTCCCTATATACAAAAAGAGTAGTAGGGATGATCTCACTAATTATAGACCTATCTGCTTGATAGACATTACCCAAAAGGTCTACTCAAAGCAGATATTGGACAGGCTAAACAAATAGCTAGTTGACAATGACATATTATCCCCATGCCAGGCAGGGTTCAGAAAAAGAATCAGCACCATAGATCAAGTGTTTAGGCTGTTAACCATTGCCTGGAAGTATACTAAACTAAGATCCGGCAATTTGTACATGGCCTTTATTGACCTAAAGGCTGCTTTTGATTCAATTCCAAGAGATCTGCTGTGGATAAATCTGCTAAATCAAGGGGTCCCAAAAATATACTGGTGCAACTCATAAAATTACATGAAGATAATTTAGCAAAAGTGCGCTGGGGTATGGGCGGGGAGTTGACAGAGGAGATACCGGTGAGGAGAGGGGTCCGCCAGGGCTGCGTCCTGGCACCTACCCTGTTTCTCCTCTATGTTCATGATATGGTGGATTTCCCATTGGACACAAACCACGATTCCCCAAAGTTATTTGGCTCTCATGTATGTGCTCTGACATTTGCGGATGATACCATCCTCCTCTCACAGACCCCAATGGGACGGCAAAATCTTATGAATAAGTTGGTGGTGTACTGTAAACAAAAAGGATTGGAAATAAACCCATCAAAAACAAAATACATGTCCATTAGTCCGCACAAAAGTTTTAAGAAAAAGATGATGCTGAATGGCGTAGCGATAGAAAGGGTTCACACTTTGTTTACCTAGGGGTGACCCTAGATTCGAAGCTCTCATGGTGCCCGCATGTGAGAAAATCTGGCACCATCTTAATGCAAAATTCAGTGCCCATCTTGAAAAAGCTCCATGCAACTGTTACCAAGTCCATCACCCCAGCATTGGAGGTACATAAATATAGGGCCCAAACCGCTGCTCTCTATGGCTCGGAGCTGTGGGGCGGAGAGCAAATCTCCAACTTAACCGTGGGAGAAAACAGGGTTTTAAGAGCGATGGTCCCCCTCCCCCAAAATACACCGGTGATCCCCTACATGTACGAACTGGGGTGAAAACGCATCGAGCATAGAGCTATGTGGATGACTTTGTAATATTGGTTTAGGTTATGGGCCACTGATGAACTCCATATCTACAGGCAGGCACTAAGTGAACTTATCGCACTAGATACCCATGTAGAAAATTAGAAATATTGATGTACATAAGCAACGTTCATTTCCCTTTTCCCCCTCCTCTCCCTGCGCGTACCATGAATACCGTAAAGCATTAACTACATCCCACTGCCCGCAAAGGCCTGTACCCATGTATACATGACAGCCATTTTAGGCACCCTGGCCTTTTGCCCGCCTAAGATTAGAATCACCGGCTTCCCTTCTGCGTGTATTCGAAACCTCTCTCTCTCTCTCTCTCTCTCTCTCTCTCTCTCTCTCCCTCATATGCGTAGGCCCTGAAACCCTCTCTCCCCCTGTGCGACCCCGCTGCGAAAGGCGACTCTCCTGCTTGACCCGCACAAAACCCCCCCATTCCCCCTTGAAGAAGCATCCCTCGCCTTGGCTGACGTAGCCCTCCCCAGCTGCACCTGGCTGCCCCCGCTCTCTCATGTACTGGTCATCAGATCTCTCTCTCTCTCTCTCTCTCACTCTCTGTGTGACTCTGTCCCTGTGTCCACCCTGGCTACCCCTCCCTTCTCCTCACATGGGCAAGTCATAAACCCTCTTCTTCTGCAAGGCCCTGTCCTTGAGAGTCACGGCCGCGCCTGACCAACACCTCCTTCCCTTCCATGAATGCCCCTCTGTTGACAAGCCTTCCCTCCGCGCTCGATTGTCCACGCGGCATGAATACCACTCCTTTGATGACCCCTTCCCCCGAGTCCGGCTGACCACACATGTCCGAGGCCACCGCCTGAGCCAGGAGATACCATTTACTGCCCTTATTGTATGAAGTCACTCCTCTTCAAAGGATCCTCTATTTGTCTTAGCCACCCCACCCCCTGGGCTATGATCAGGCGTACACATCCTACGAAACACTCAGCTGCGTGATTGCCCACCCCTCTTATCAGCAGGTCAAGGGTTCCCATTGTGAATGTATGTGGGGTAGGATCACCACGAGGATTATAGGAATGTCTTTCTTTTGCGTCATACTGACCTGATTGTACCATCAAGTGTTTTGTAAGATATAAAAGCAAGAGTCTCAGCTCACTTGTTAGAGCACCTCCCGAAAGACACTGTGTTTCGTGTCCGAAATGACTGGCTCTCCTCATGAGAATTAAACTCTGTTCTTGATTCCTGCTTCCAGCGCCCGTCTCTTTATTTGGTAATTATTCAACATGGGAACTAAGAGGCGGTTTGCGCCAGCGGCCTGGGCATCGATAGGATTATGGGTCCATTTTCCACAATTGGCGTCCCAACGCGGGGTCCATCAGTGACATAGGGTCCGATAAGAGAGATCCAGACGAAGAAGTGAACATCTAAATGATCGGGGTATGCCTGCCTTGAGAGGGCCCTCGCCCGGCTGCCGATCGAAAGAACTTCACCAATTCTGAACTGACCTCTCTTGAGTGACCTATTGTCCTGACTGGAATCCCACAGGAATGCTACATGGAGTAAGAGAACGATCGGGCGCTGGAGGAGGAAGTCGAAGAACTATCCGTATGGTCCGGTCCGGGTAAGATTAAGTAGGGTGTTTTTACGCCTGATTGGTAGGGTGGCTCTATCCACCTGATTGATTGATTGTTTGTATTGGAATCGGTATTTGTATACTGATATTGTTGGTATTGGTTCATTTAGCTTTGAAGGCTACTTGACATATTGGTTCTCTTCTGAGAACGAGACATTCTCTGTTTGCAAACAGCGGCGAATAGGAACGTCGTCCCTCTTTGCAGATAGAGAAGGGTAGGTAATGCAGACTTTTTGTCCCCGTTGTAATTCGTCATGCCTGCTTTTCTCCCCACTGGATTGTTTGAAGTCGATTAATAATCGATTGTTGTTCTTTGAGATCTTCCCTGTCTACAAACTGAGACGAGTAGAAATATTCTGTCTTCCTTTTTGGATAGCGAAGGGCAGGTAATGCAGACATTTGTCCCCGTTGTAATCCGTCATGCCTGTTTTTCTCCCCACTGATTGGTTGGTTACCTGGACATTGTTGTTCCAGGAATTGTTTCGTTTGAGGTATTTTCTGCCTGCAAACAACGTGGAGTAGAAATATTCTATCTAGTCTTTGCAAGTAGTAAAGGGTAGGTTATGCCCCTTTGTGAATTCGTCAGTCCTACCCACTCCCCACTGTTTGGTTATTTGGGGGGTAGCTCGCATGGTCCGCCCAGGAGACTACCCTTATGGAGGACATATGCTCCCCGCTCATGGGCCATTTAGTGGAAGTAGACCATCTGGTCCGTCCAGGAGGCTACCCTAGTAAATGGAAGTACATCGCTCGGTCTGTCCAGGATGATACCCTAATGAAGGAATATATGTTCCCCTTTTGATCGATAATCTCGTTCCACCCCGGACCATTTATTGGAGGGAACTCGTCTGGTCCGTCCAGAAGTACCCCCTAGTGAGAAGGACACATAAAAATATGAAGTGATCACCGTTCCCTACTAACAGAAAGCTTTAGCTCGAAACACGCTAAGGAAAAGAAAGAAAAATAAAAAGAAATCAGGCTAAGTCAGTAACCCCCTGATGAGCTTTTGATTTCACTAAAAATAAGAAACATTAGAAATAGTTCGTAACAAGAAATATAAAATGGCGAAAAGTTTGGCAGCAAAAATAGCCACGAGGTAGCTAGGCTTCACTGCCTGTTCCTGCTCCCAACATGCCTGCCTCATTGCCCGCCACGCCCAAATAACGGCCACATGAAATAGAAACAATCCAATAGGTACCTACCCCCATTCCGGAAGCTCCCGAAGTGCAACAGGCTTGCGGTTACGCCCATCCGGAAGGCGAGGCCTCGAGGCACGAGGGGCTCGCCTGGCCACGGTCAGGAGGAGATGATGTTGGGCAGGCGGTCCAAAGAATGGCAGAGACCTCTCCTTCTCTCCTCTTCTGCTGCCCTGCAGGCCACGGGGGGGGCTGTCTTGCCTCAGCCACCGACCACCCCCCCCTTCTGTCTCTCGCCTGGTCCGACCCACGAAGAAGGCCGAAGCCAAAAGCGAGAATGGCGGCGCTTGCAAGTAGTCCCGCCACATGTCAAATTCCTGGACAGTTCCAGGTAGTGCCGCCACATGTCGACGCCTGGACAGTTCCAGGTAGTCCCGCCACATGTCAAGAGAAAAGGGGGGGGGCTGTCTTGCCTCAGCCGCCGACCACCCCCCCCCCCCATCTTCAATAGCCAGCACGGCCAATATCGAAGCGACGGAGCCGAGGAACGGCGCGGGGTCGCTGGAAGGGGGAGGTGACGCGAACGAGCCTCCCCCACCTCCCTCCAGGTGGAGGCTTCCAGCGACACACCAATGCTCTTACTTAAAGAGGGTCAACATCAAAAAGTGGTCTTCTGCCCAGGACGGGCACACGCTCCATGCCTTCTCTCCTCGACCTTGAAGATTCTATGAGAGCACCCCGATCCCTCCTCAAGGGCGCCCCCGCCCCCTCACTGGGAACCACGACATCGGTGCGACTCCTGCCGGCACCAGCCTCGGATTGGAAATGGCTAAAATGCAGCCCCGGCACAGACTTGTTCAGTTCCGGAGGAACACCAGGATGACCCGGTAGGAAAATTGTTGCCGCCCTTCCCGCTCTTTGACTCATGGTCCATATTGTTAGACTGTTAACCGCATAGCACAAAACTTTTTGAACTGCCAACGGAAGGTTCTGGGCCAACCATGCGAGACTAGAGACATTCTGACTATGCTGGAACTCGCCTGACCCCTCCCAAAATGGCGCCGACACAAAATGAGACGTTTTGAATAAACTTTGTTGCACCCTGATTGCGTAGCTTGTTGTCCCGAGATTTATATGCAGTTTTTGGATAATGAAAGTAGATATGAAGGATGTTGAGTATGTGCTTGGATAATGAACTGACTTAGGGTGGGTATTGATTATGATTTGGAAAATGAATTGGTGTAATTTAGATAAAGAATGAGTATTGGATAATGAATTTATGAATTAATTAAACTGAATTCTTGACATGCATCATGCTTGCTCTGTAAGAAAATTTTAGTACGATTTTATTGCACTGCTGCACTTTATGCAATGAACTGCCACCTATTTCGTTTATTAAAAATATTTTGAAAAAGAAAGCATGGTTGTAGCAGTTGCCTTAATGAGTTTTGGATATCTTACTACTGTGAGTGAAGAATAAGTATGATGAAGGATGTAGATCAAAAGGGATCAGATATTTAGCAGCTACATTATGTATCGCAGGCAGCCAGGAAAAGTGTTTTAGACACCCTTGAAACGACACCACAGAAATGCCACCTGGCCGTCACCCTTGCACCCGACAGAGAGGGTTACGACCGAGTAACTCATGTAGATATGTAGATTGTCAATGATCATCTATCTGACATTACTGGTCCCTCTAGGCTTAAACGCCGAGATGGTAAAGAAATGCAGTACGCGGAGATAGGTCGAGTAGGTGGTAGGTAAAAACATTTTTGGACTACTACATGCTGATGTACTTTGAATGCTGCCCCCCCACCCCTTCTCTTTCCTCCCTTCTGCAGGTCACGTCAGAACGTCGGCTGAGGTGTGGAAGAGCGACGGTCGGACCACCGACGAAAAAGGGAAAGAGGGAATATGTGTGTAGTCGTTATAACGATAAGTTTTAAAAGACGTAGGCTTAACATGACTGCTCCTCCTTAGGACGTAGCGACTGAGAGGATGGACTGACATAGAAACTGGACAAGTACTGAATGACGAAAAATTGACTAGAAATGACGTGTTAAATAATGTAACTGGACGTTTGACTAGGTAGGGAAAGGACAAAGAAAAATTATACGGGTAAGGGTTGCCACGGCACCACCCGTCTAGGTAGTTAGAAATGTTGCTGATGTTCAAAATGCACTACCCCCTTTCTCACACTCTTATAGATATAGCCAAGCTGTCCGACTGTTCTCCCGATCAATACTTGCCGTTGCCTCAGCCTGGAGAACTTCCCACCAAAGGAGGAAACAGAAAATGGTTTAAGATCCAACCATGGGTAACTAGCACGACCGGGTTAAATTACTGATCGACCAACCGAGGTGTGAGTATTGGTAATTGGGAACGCTCGCAGGCGTGACAGGCGAGAAGGGAGAGGGGGGAAGGGTAGAAAGAGCTAAGCACGTAGATAAATAGGATAGTAAAGATACGTAGGAAATATATATAAAAACAGATCTTGTAGGCTAACAATTGTTTCCTGTCTTGTCGTGAATGTCTTGTATATGTGTAATACATGTGCCGTCTTCCCTGTCTGAGTTTGTGTGTGTGTAATGTACGAATTTATGTCTTCCCTCTGTCTGTATCTGCGCGTTACCTGACCTTTGCTGTTCCGTGTTGTGAGCGCACTAAATGACCTATTTTCGTACACGTCTCTCTCTCTATCTCTCTCTCTCCACCCCCTTATCTCTCTCTCTCTCTACATGTCATACGTGTACCAAATGGCTCGTTTAGATTGCGGACGACTCTCACTCTCTATGAGAGTCTCCCTGTTTTCTCTCCCTCTTTTTGGTAAAACTGTACCCCACCGGTACCAGTCTGATTTGATACATATTGAACGCGAAGGTGTTCAGCGAAATTGACCGAAAACTAAAATGACTGTATCTCGCCATATTACTGCCTCTCCTTTCTGCAAAATGAATGAACTTGAATTGGCTGAGAAGGAAAGGACAGGTAAGACGACTAAAGTCCCCCAAATCTGGCCATTTATAGGGGAACTGTATGTCCATGGCACCTTATTTGTCTGTTCTTCAGAGACGAACGCCAACGTCTAGATTGACCCCCAATGCCCAGATTGCCCCACCCCCCTTTTTTGCACCGAAGCATAAGCGCCCGAAGCATCCCCGCCCCATTTTGATAGAACCCAGTTGCTGTCCCGGATATAAACATGATGACCGTGAATAGCTGTTGACCCCCGAGAAAACACTGTTTTGCATGACTCTCGATGATGGCATCCCCGCCCTGTCTGAAAATGTTAGCCGGCCTTGAAGGGAAATGTTAGACTGTTAAGACTCAGGTTAGAAAGGCGAGTCTCCCTGGAGGCTCCGAAATATTGAGTTTGATGACACACGCAGTTGATAAGAGTCTGACTTTCCTTCATATGTGACCTGTGTATACAATGAATAAAGCTTGGCTTGAATTCAGTAGGAATGCCGGTATATGCACTACCTGGTAATGGACCTCTGACTGTGACCAATGAGCGTATCTCCCAAATGCGTAGAATTGAGGGAGGAATTCTCATGCGTAGATATCTTCTTCTGCCATTTCTCTAAAACCTTGTTTTGTACCTATTCAAAGATTCACGATCACCGAAGGAGATGGGTCAGATGTGACGTACAGCCTGACTGCGGATCTTGGGACTCGTGTGACCTCGACCAAAGGTGGAGCCGCAGAGCAACAGGATACGGGACGAGACCGCAATTTCAACGTGGAAAATGAAAAGCGATGGGCCGCCTCAAAGCCCCCGCCTGCTAAACCACGTGTGCCTGGAGTCTCCGTCCCCCTTCTTTGGGCCCGATGGATGGGCCTGCCTGCTTGTTATCCTTTGCTCCCTTGGTCCCTTTTGCGTGTCCCAGGAACTCTGACCCAACTCCGCCCTCTCACCTATCGACTATTTGAACCACACTCACCCTCTTTTCCACGTGACTTTTTGCCAAGGGAAAGAACCGCATTCCACTGGGAATAGGGTGCTGCCATAGAACTATGGGTGCCGAGCATAAGGCGCCACCAACCGGATTGTTTAGGGAACAGGACTGTGGTCTAACAGCAGAGGACTGACCGCACCCTGCAACGCGAAAGGATAGGACTGAGCTGGACCTATAGCTCCACCGCCGGTGCTCAACATCGCCAACGAAAGTACACGGACTAGAGCCTACCAGTGATGGCTCAATAATAAAAAGACACTGTGACGAAGAAATTTTGTGTATTGAACTGAATTCCGCTCTCAACTACCTGGTCAAAACTGTTCATTGGTCACATTTTTTTAGTCAGAAACATTTATGCTATGTAGTGCTTTGAAATGGTAGGAGCTCGACAAATGCAATCTCCTGTGTGCCGTATTCTGCCAAACACATCAACTGTCCATGATTATATGCCATATGCTAATATTGACAATGCTAATTCTGCGACCGCGCCTGTTTATATGTACCATCATCGATCACGAAAATGAACTTTTGCTATGTAAAAAGGGGCGACTGTAGAAAATTAGAAATATTGATGTACATAAGCAACGTTCATTTCCCTTTTCCCCCTCCTCTCCCTGCGCGTACCATGAATACCGTAAAGCATTAACTACATCCCACTGCCCGCAAAGGCCTGTACCCATGTATACATGACAGCCATTTTAGGCACCCTGGCCTTTTGCCCGCCTAAGATTAGAATCACCGGCTTCCCTTCTGCGTGTATTCGAAACCTCTCTCTCTCTCTCTCTCTCTCTCTCTCTCTCTCTCTCTCTCTCTCCCTCATATGCGTAGGCCCTGAAACCCTCTCTCCCCCTGTGCGACCCCGCTGCAAAGGCGACTCTCCTGCTTGACCCGCACAAAACCCCTCCATTCCCCCTTGAAGAAGCATCCCTCGCCTTGGCTGACGTAGCCCTCCCCAGCTGCACCTGGCTGCCCCCGCTCTCTCATGTACTGGTCATCAGATCTCTCTCTCTCTCTCTCTCTCACTCTCTGTGTGACTCTGTCCCTGTGTCCACCCTGGCTACCCCTCCCTTCTCCTCACATGGGCAAGTCATAAACCCTCTTCTTCTGCAAGGCCCTGTCCTTGAGAGTCACGGCCGCGCCTGACCAACACCTCCTTCCCTTCCATGAATGCCCCTCTGTTGACAAGCCTTCCCTCCGCGCTCGATTGTCCACGCGGCATGAATACCACTCCTTTGATGACCCCTTCCCCCGAGTCCGGCTGACCACACATGTCCGAGGCCACCGCCTGAGCCAGGAGATACCATTTACTGCCCTTATTGTATGAAGTCACTCCTCTTCAAAGGATCCTCTATTTGTCTTAGCCACCCCACCCCCTGGGCTATGATCAGGCGTACACATCCTACGAAACACTCAGCTGCGTGATTGCCCACCCCTCTTATCAGCAGGTCAAGGGTTCCCATTGTGAATGTATGTGGGGTAGGATCACCACGAGGATTATAGGAATGTCTTTCTTTTGCGTCATACTGACCTGATTGTACCATCAAGTGTTTTGTAAGATATAAAAGCAAGAGTCTCAGCTCACTTGTTAGAGCACCTCCCGAAAGACACTGTGTTTCGTGTCCGAAATGACTGGCTCTCCTCATGAGAATTAAACTCTGTTCTTGATTCCTGCTTCCAGCGCCCGTCTCTTTATTTGGTAATTATTCAACATGGGAACTAAGAGGCGGATTGCGCCAGCGGCCTGGGCATCGATAGGATTATGGGTCCATTTTCCACACTCATGTTACTTTCCCATGGCTGGCTAATATACGTAGATGGCTTTTGACCTTGGGGCTTAGTGAGTTCTGGCATCACCCAGAAAGGTTGACTGCAGAATCAAAAAGGGAACTCAAAAGGGTCTATTGGAACTTCACTGTGCACAAAGTTTTACAAAATTGTGGAGTTGGCTCACTCAAAAACGATTTTCTGATGGTTAAACCAACACCCGCTTTGAGGCATTTTTAGACCAAATCGAACCCCAATTGGCGAAAATATTGTACTTGAAATTCAGGTCAATTGTTAAGTCCTTTACAACCAAATGGGAAATTTGCCGAAATCGGGTGGAAGATAGTGAGTGTAAAATGTGCCAGCTGCGTATGCAGGAAAATATAGCACATGTTTTGTTCTTCTGCCCTACTTACCTGAAAGATAGACAAAAATGGATTGTACCGTTGGGCAGGAACATGGGTGCCAGGAGATATAATGATATGTTGCGCATCTTAAAAACAGATAACACCCAGCTTACTGTATTTGGAGTTTCTAGATTTTTATCTAGAAAGTATATAAGAATGAAGAAGGGTTTGAAATTTTAACTAGGATTCTGCAATAGAGGATAAAAGAACATTAATTGAGTATTGCAGGACTGAATTGCTGATACGTATTATTGTATGTAGTATTTGATATTTTACAATGTATTTTGTTTGTAGTAGTTCTTACTATTTTCTTTTTTAATTGTTACTGTGATAAACACGTAAGGGGCACAAGTACCTTCGGGAATACTACTATGATACATATGAACTGTACTTTACTATTCTAATTGTCTATTGCACTGAGAACTTAATGGGCATGTTATTTGCACTGATTTTACTAACTGCACCTTATCCTGGAATTGCGTATTTGCACAAATGTAATGATTTCAAAAAAATCTGCAATATATTTTCTTAAGGATTGATTATGGCATTGTACGGAAATGATGTATCGATAAATACTGTATTGTTTTTTCTTTTATGATTCCTCAAATCGAATAAAGATGTTTTGAATGAATGAATATTAATTGAAAACAAGTACTGAAAAAGTCAAAAGGCCTGGCTTGAATTTTTTTAAAATAAAATAGATTGCTGCTGTTAAAAAGGCAAAGCAAACAATCGTTATTGCTGTATACAATGCATCTGTGAGGTAGGTATGCTACCTTTACATTGGTAGAATTACATCGAGAGTCATTACATCATGGGCTTTAAATCAGGAACCATTACATTGCAGGTAAGATATACTACATTGACATCGATAGTCCTTTATTTTTCTTCTTAGGTATTTGTTTAATTATAAAAATGTATGTAATCAGATATTTCTATCTATCTGTCTATCTAGGATATACATGTTAAAGAATAACGTTTATAATTCACTTAAGAATTAATAGTTGTAATATATTTATAGGTAAAATTAAAATCAATATTATTTTATTAATAAAAATGTAATGAAATATACACTTTATATCTAAATATTTAAAATATATAATTATATTTAATAAAACCTGGAGTAACCTAATGTAAACAAAGAGGGAAATAGGAGGCCAATATTGTTTGGCTTGTTTGTCACTACTTAAAAGTGAATTAATAAAGATGTATTGTAGGGTAAAGAGGTCAAATGACCTAAGAGAAAGGAAAAATAGGACAGTTGAGAAGTAACTATAGGAATGCACTAAAAAAATTGGAATTTTATTGAAAGTTATGGAAAAAATGTTTGACAAGATAACGTCCAAGGCTGGTGGAGAATTCTAAAAGTTAGTTAGATATGGAATATCAAAGAAGCAGTCTACTCTACACTAACTTGCAGGTTATCAGAAGAGAATTGGTAAGGTTTTATAAGAGAATTATATGGGTCATCTCCCCACATAGGTAATTTACTTGATTATCAACACAATGCAGCAACAGTAGCTTGATTTACCTTAATACCTTGGCTGCTTGAGGTATTTATCTCCTGTGCTGGACCATAATAGAAACGGGTGTGGTCATGACGAGCTCAGCTCGTCATGAGCACAGGAGCACTGTGCCTCATGAAGAGCTGAGCTCGTCATGAGCACCGAAGGGGTTAAGAATGATAGAAGGAATTTTCGCTTTTTTAAATTTAACAAGAGCTGTGGAGCATTATTATCACATTCACTTAGAATGGTGGGTATGTTTTTATACTCACTGTTTCTGGT
The DNA here is from genome assembly GCF_964263255.1 of Lissotriton vulgaris. Lineage (NCBI taxonomy): Eukaryota > Metazoa > Chordata > Amphibia > Caudata > Salamandridae > Lissotriton > Lissotriton vulgaris. The sequence goes on from NC_141689.1 coordinate 865,354,839, forward strand.
GGTTTACACAGGGAGAACAGTTTCCGGAAAGCTGGAAAAGGGCGCTGTTTAAGACAATATTTTGAAAGGACAATCATCTGTTACCAAAAAATTAATACATTATCGACTTAATAGATTTAGAGGTCAAACTTGATTCAGAAATAATACTGCAAGCCATAAAACAATAGGTCAAGGGAAAATAAAACGTAATCTCTGAAGTAATCCATGAAGAGAAGCAGGTTTCATTGAGGGTCATTCACCCACTGATTACTGTTTCTGTCTGTAGATAACGTCAAGGAAGTACATAGTGGATACTATAAACACTGTTTATTGAGAGAGTTTACTGTGTAACTGCACTGTCTGTAGACAGTGAAACTCTTATGAGAAATACACCACCTTATATTACAATATATCTACTAAGAGCAGTGTTCACTCTATGCAAAACATGTCCAAAGAAGACACTATTCAGTACAAATGCCCAAGGTCTGAAGTTGCTAAACCTGCAGCCTTCATACTGTGGTGAAAACTTTACAGAGCGCCCATCTCCTGCAGCGAAACAAGCACATGCACATAGGTTGCTTACAATATTTAAACTCCGATTCACAAAGGGGGTCCACACTCGAGGAGGCCCCGCAGTCGTGGCGGTGGACCCATATTCATGGCGGGAACCCCTCTTTGCAGTTTCTCATTGCGGGCAAGCCCGCCATGACTGTGGGGCATCCGCCATGAGTGCGGAGGTTCTTTGGGATTCAGCCCCTTAGTTGCTGGTATGCAGAATCTTTGTCCCGTTGCAAACTTTTTCTGCAGAACTAAAAAACTTGAGTGGAACATAAAACATACAGGCACAAGTCACCAACTGTCACCTGCACACAGAGTTAATCTAGAATACAAAGATTTACAATGTCTTCAGTACCTATACACACCTATGATGCATGAGGGGCACATGTGTTTTGTAAACACTTACTCCCATTAGCTGGACACAACTGTACAAAATTAGGTAGAGAAGTAATATGATACTTACCCGCCACGATGTAAACTATAAAACAAACTAACACACTCTTTGGATAAGGTCATCAGTGATGTTGTCAATGATGTAATTTGAGATGTCCTCAGTGATGTGGAAGAACATGTCATGAATTATGTAATATGGGAGTTCCTACGCAGTACATGGTGGGGTGCAAGTTATAGTTAACTCTACTAACTAAAATTGGCGAATCTCTGTTATTTTGTTTAGTTCAAAACGTTGACGTTGTCACTGACATATTCACCTAACTATAATGTCAATTTAACCTGTATTTGAAGACAATCACAGATTCAATGCTGTGTAGGTCCAGCTCGCCCCTTAATGCCTCCATTGGTAAACACTGGCCAAGATATAGTAAACAATTAGAACTCTCTCAGAACTTGCCAGCTCAGTTCATGCCAGGAAAAAAGCATCATCAGCAAATAATAATAGTGCTATTTTCTGCTTTGCCATTACTGGTAAGTCCAAGTTCAGCTCCATAAGGAATTTGCCTACTTTGTTTCTGAACATGTTGAATAAAACTGGTGAATGTACACAGCCTTATCTGACTCCAGTTTGGATCTGAAAGTCAGCCGTATAGTCCCCTTTTGGCCTGTACTTGCCCTTGGAACTGTTCTTCCAATGGAGCTGATATAGAGAAGCAAGGAGTTTTTCTAGTAATCCTTGTTCCCTCAATATGGAATTTTGTAGAGTTCTTTAGTTTGAGGAAAGTTTTGCGTGGATCCCAAGCCTTATTTTCTAATGGCCTCTTTTTAAATTTGATTAACGGTTTGTAATCTTGCCTTTACCTTTTGAGTGATTCTTTTCCTATCAGGCTCAGATGCCAGTTTTTAGTGCATTCATTATGTTTTGTTTCTGTCTTAGGCACGAGTTGTCAAACCAGTTGGTGTAACAAGTCCAAATCTTTGTAGATATTTTGGACACAGCATCTTTAGGAAGGCGGGACGAGGTTAGTCTTAATAAATACTCAAGACTGTAAATTGTTCCTATTTTGGGAGCGACTCATTGTTGAATATTTCCTGACTCACTCTTAAACTCACTTACTTCGTAAATATGTGGCTTGTAAGGTTTGTGTTCCCAACAAAACTTTTTCAGGATATATTTTAGTGCTAAATGGCGTATCGTTCTGGTTTAAGGGGACAAGATTTAGCTCCAAGTAGGAGAAGTTGAGCAATTAATTATTTGTGGTCATTTTCAATTGGTGTTTCAACAATCATGTCAGCAACAAGGTGCCATGAGTTTGGATTTATTAGCACATAATCAATTAGGCTGGGACGATTGCCTGTCTGGCACATGCGACGAAGTGTGTCCATTAGGATATGAAGGGTGCCATAGTGATTAGTTTGATAAAGATATAACCTAACTTTGTACTCCTGAGATCCTTAGATACACACTTCAGGACACTATAACCTAACACTGTACTCATGAGATCCTTCAATACATACTTCAGGATACTCCATACAGCCTTCTTATTGCATAGCTTATACTCCTGCATCATGGGATATGGTCTAATATTAAAGTCGTCACAGACCAGTATTACGTTGGCTTTAGTTCTCCTTCTTGCTTCTGTTACACATTGTTAGATTTTGTCTTGTTTTTATTATAGTAAATTAGAGGGAGATGCACTTTAAAATATTAATTGTCCATGTGTCACTTTGTAGCGTAAATTGTTAATTATATTGCTTGTTTGTACTTTAACTACAAGGATTGAAGAGATCTAGATCATTAGTCTGTCTTGAGACTACCCTTGTTTGATTTGATCACTGAGACACAGTGGGGAGTATAGCCATCCAGTTAAATTTCCTACATTGGCTAAGTCTCTTGATAGCAACATATAATATGAGATTTTGTAAAACGATCATTTTCTTAAGCCCTGCAGTGTTCCAGCTAAATACTGAATAGGGTAGTGCAGCAGGCTCAGTGATAACCATTTCCCATGGCTGAAGTTGCTGGTAGCAGGAGCCACTCAGAATTGTGTTTGACTAAAGGAAATATAGTACTGCTTCTATTTGTGTCCAAGGGTAGTTTCTCTCTGTTACTTTAGTGGATTGTAATCTTCAGGGTATATAAGAAGGAAAAAAGTGCAATCCCTGATGACAATTTTTTTCTTAAAGTGAAATCTTCACATGGGAATGAAAGAACATGAAATAACACTCCCTCTAACCTATTTTCATTGTTTTATGAATAATAAAAATGGCCCTAGAGTTAAAGAACGAGCTTATAAGAGACATGATCTTTTACTGGTAGCTTTGGATTGTGTATTATTATAATATAATGTTATGACAAGAAAGGAGGCTTGCATTATGCATGTTCAGAGCCCTATAAGGCAAGTTATCATGACACATGCTTTAGAGGCTTGGCTTACTACCCTGGTGTGCTACTTTGTTTTACATTGTACCTTTCTTCTCTGTGTCACTATGGCTAACGTTGACATACCGCAACATAGTCGCATTTCGGTCCGCAATAATTTGCAGCCATATAGCGTTGGTTTGGAGGGCATGGAAATTATTTTGGTGGTGAGTACTGAGGTTGCTTACCCGTTTGAGATTTTCTACTCATAGGTGACATTTCCCGCTGTGGAGGCAGCTACTCAGGTATTTGAGACTTATACTCACACAGCCGTGCCCTTGGAGTATGTTCCTTATAGAACACAGGAGATTCCGATTTCTGCATGGCAGCACCGTGTTTGGTTTAATGGCGCCCTTCCCCACAGTGTAACGTGATTAGATTGGGTCCTTTGTGCATTCCGGGCGCTTCTTGGCCGGTTTTGGCTGGATTCAACCCGCATCCTCGTGCGGGGCAAGTCCCCGTCGCTGAATTACGGACCCTTTATAACTCTTCTAACAGTGTTATCCAGGCCCTAGTTCAATATATTACCCGCACTTTCCAGGGCGGGGCCCCTGGTGTTGTGGCACTTCCGGCTGGATCGAGCGGAATGAAGCTTAGTCCCGTGATGGTCAATGCAGTAATGGGCAAGCGTCCCCAGGATAAGGATGATATGCCTTTTTGGCTTGCTGATAAGTTTGACCAGCTGTATGCGGTTATCCTACTTCGACTCCTGTTGAAAAACACAGGATTCTTACAATTAGTTTACCCAAGGACTTGGTACCTTGAGCCGGTGACTGTGAATTATGAGGTAGGATTTTTGCGGCTGTGCACACGAGGTGCTTCGACACTCCGTCAATAGCTGTTCTTCCGACGGTCATTAAACGTGTTCAGGACGAACACGGACCTGAGGCTGCGGTTGAATTGGGAATGAGACTCGTTGGTACATTTGACGTAGTTTCCGATCTGGTTGTTTCTAATATAAAGGGAGATGCGGTGAGCTTCCAAGTGGCTAATGCCTTACGCGATGTCCCCGATGCCGACAAACCCTGACAGTTACCGAGAATTATTATGGCATCTTATAAAAACCATTGGCCGCAATAGTTTAGGTGTCAAGCCCTTTTCTGCTAAAGATAAAAAACAACCTCAGAGTTCGAAGTCTGAAACGGACGTTCAACCCACTGCTTCAAAGAAAAAATGGAACAGAAATAAAACACAGGGGAAACAGCAACAGAAGCAGGAGTCCCGTTCCCCATCACCCGTGCCTGTGTCAACAGAGTGCATTTATGAGTTGCGCGACCGCACTACGAATAATTCGCTTGATAGATTTCAGGTTCCCGATCAACGCCCTCCTCATTCTTTGCAGGACACATCGGCCTCTTTGTCTGGTGGTGGAAGTGGCGGAAGAGGTAGGGGTGGCCAGCAGAGTCGCGACCAGCCCCGCCCGAAAGACATAAAAGGCAAGCAGGACGATTCTTCACAGAAAAGATCCCAGTTTCAGAAAAAGAAAGTTGCCGCTTTAACAGCGAGATATGCCACAGATAGCGAGAACGCAGCTTTGGAATCAGACATGGGCGCTGACGTTGTTGGACAGCGCGGCGGAGATTATCATAGTGCGAGAGGCCCTCGCCCACTACTGATGGTGACAGCGACTGATCAATATGTTGTTGTAGAGACAGCTGATACTAGAGTAGCTCCCCCTGATAGGCTTTTTGAAATTGTCCTTTTATTTGAAGGTGACATACAACGTACAATAAAAGGGTTATTTTGGGAAAATCTTACAACTACCTATGACATTTTGTTAGTAGAGGCTGACTGGCCCCCACCTTTTGTTCTCGCAGCTCCGAGACGGGAGGAGTTAATCCTCCCTAGTTTCACGCACACAGTGTCTAAGGAGCATGCGCTGAATTTTGCAGAAGAGCGGGCTAAGGCCCTTGCACCGGCTTTGTACCGTACTCACTGTAGTTGGGATAAATTTTCCCCGCACCACGAGATTCCCTTATGGTCTGTGCCACAGCCTCAACCTCAATATCCCATCCGGCGTGAAGCTAAGGCTTCCGTTACGGAAATCCTTGAACAATTAGAATAACAAGGAATGATTGAAACTTGTGTGTCACCGATGAATAACCCACTTTTTACTGTGACCAAGCCTGACGGTTCGTACCGTTTGGTATTGGTTTACTGGCATTTGAACTCGCATTGCCGTACCTGTGCAGTACAGAATACCCACGGCTCTGTATTGGTGGATGGTCTTGGGCGAAAACGGTTTAAGACCACACTTGACATATCCAAAGGTTTATTTGCCCACAATTTGGATGGTCTAAGTTTCCAATGGACCAGTTTTACCAGTGGCGGCAAACAACAGCAATTTAAACGCCTGGCCATGGGCTATAAGACTAGTCCAGGTGTGTTTGCCGCCCGTAACGTCTCTCTCTTAGAGAGAGTTGATCCAGATGCATGTTTGTATGTGGATGTTATTTATCTCACAGACGACGAAATTTGGGCGCATCTGTGTCGCTTTGACCGCATTATTTGTAACTTTGCGGACTTCGGTTACAAATTCAACTTTGCAAAGTCTCACATTGCAGAGTACACAGTGTTGTTCCTGGACTATGAGCTCAACAATGAAGGTCGAGGATTGGCTCCTCACTTCTCGGAGAAATGTGCACAGCTTCGCGATCCTACAACTCTGAAAAAATTACAGTCCTTGCTGGGATTTTTGAATTTCGGGCGTACTCACATTCCCGAATATGCCCAGCGTATAAAGCCTTTGTATGCTTTGATACAACCTACTTTTACCAAATCATGCTGGCTGCCTGAACATTCAGCCATTTTGCAATCTTTGCAGGCTCATCTTCTAGAATCTAAATTCTTACTGACTCATGATAACCACACCAAACTGGTGATAAGAATCATCCCTGGGGCGGTGGGTTTCACATACCTTACTTTTAACGAAGGTGACACAGTGCCTATCGCTTACAAGTCACACTTGTGCACTTTGGCTGAAATATGATTTTCCACTGTGGAAAAAGTTTTGACAGCAGTGCAAATGGTGATTCTTAAGGAACGTGCACTGTCGCAGGGAAAACGCATGTTAGTTGTTACCCCGTATCCTGCACTAGAGGCAGTGACGAAAGCCAGTGTACCAAATTCTAAAGCTTTGCACCCACGGTGGATACAATGGGCAGCATCATTGACGTCTCCGGATGTCATGTTTATTTTTGATGCCTCCTTACAGTCACAGGAGTAACTACAGTATAAGTTTGTTCATCCTGCGCCATTGACTATGCGACCTTTGGAGGATTTCCATTGTATCATTTACACTGATGGTTCAGTGCAAGTTGCGCATGGGTCTAAGCACGCATACGTCTCAGCTTGCGCCGTTGTAATAGGTACCATGTTAAATGATGAATTCAAGTCCAATGTCGTGCATACGCAGATATTAGGGGACTGTACCGCACAATTGGCAGAGCTCCATGCTCTGATGCTTGCATTGCAGTACGCTGATCCTAGTGTGACGACTCTTATTGTTAGTGATTCTAACTACTGTGTCCAGTCTTACAATGAAAACCTGTTCTTTTGGATTCAGAATGATTTTCGTGATTCCAAGGGTAGCACAATAAAACATTAAATGATCTGGGTCTGAGTGGCTGAGCCTAAAGAGCAGTTGCCACTAGTGTATGTAATTAACACTCTCGGTCATCAGCGCGTGGGAGTTCACGCTGTTGGCAATAGTTTGGCCGATGAGGCCCCAAAATCAGCAGTATCAACATATTTGGTTGCGAAGGGCGTGGCTTGGATGCCGAGGAGGTAGGCAGCGTGAGCCCGGAGCTCCGCGCCCGATCCCAGATATCATCCTGATTATCCACGCGAATTCCACCGAAAACTGGAAAATTCGTGATCTAAAGGTGTCACGGAGGCAACGGCGCTCAGAGTGGGCGACCTGTGGCCGCTTATCGTCCTGAAAATCGACCTCTAGCGAGTGCCTCAGGTGTGATAGCCATTGATCTAAGATGGTGCCCTGAGGCCTGGACGAGTGTCGCAGAAGACGGAGGTGGCTTATGGCCCAGTTTTCCTGTTGACCCAGTACTAGCGGTGATTGCCGGACCGGAGGGCCTCTCTCAACTCCGTGAGCAAGTGCGGGTGGCCTTTTCCTCGCTTCGGTGGCGAGTTGACAGGGACACGAGGAAACAGGAAACTTCTCCGGGGAGGACCCCAAAATGGCGACGGCTTTGTGAAGGCGACACCGGCCCTCCACGCATAGACCCCGTCATAGCCGTTGCCTTCCGAGAACTGAATTGGCCCCGCGGGTGCGATCAGGACAGTGTTAAGTGCCCTACGGGAGTATTAGATCCCCGGCCCCATTGTTCGGGGTACTGTCCAGTGGCGAGGTCCTGCATTGCGGACGACTGCGAGGAGATTTATTGGGATTCCGGGGGCCAGTGCCTGCAACGGCCGAGATGGTGAAACCAAAGGGGAAGGGGGACGGAGCAGCTGACTCGGAAACACTGGATGGAGCGGACCGCGACAACCCGGCTCTCCAGCGCATGCAAGACCGTATACTGGAGGCCATCACGACCACAAAAGACGCCCTGCAGCAGGACATCGCCCAGGTAGCGACGGGCCTGGGCCTCCTGAAAGCGGACCATGATAAGCTTAAGTACAGAGTCAAAAATATGGAGATTTCCATACAAGAATTGGCCCCGGAGCACACAGCAGTGAAGGCACAGATGGCGGATGCTCTGGACAGGTTGAAGGTGCTGGAGAGGAGGGCTGAGGACACGGAAAATAGGAGTAGGCGCAACAACGTTCGCCTGGTGGGCCTTCCGGAAAAAATTGAGGGTGATGACATGGTGGGCTACCTCGATAATTGGCTACGCACTGAAGTCGCGCCAGAAGGGCTTTCTCCTTTCTTCTCCCTGGAACGGGCCCACAGGGTTCCGGCCCGACCACCAGACCCGGGCCTGCCACCTCGCCCGGTGGTGATTAAGCTGCTTCACTACAAAGATCGAGACTGGCTACTGCAGAGGGCGAGGGAAGCAGGTCCCTTCCAAGTTGATAATAGCAGAGTCACCCTGTTTCCGGATTACACTTTTGAGACCCAGAGACTCAGGGCCAGTTTCCTGTCGCTCAAGCGTGAGCTCCGTGGAGAGGGCATCAAGTACTCCCTTCTCTTCCCAGCGAAGCTGAGGGTGGAGGTGTACGACAAGTCGATTTTCTTCACCTCCTCGGCGGATGCTTGGGCCTGGTGGGACACATACAAGGCTGGAACGGACGGGGCCAAAGCCAGAGCGGAGGAGGCTCTAATGAAACAGCCGATTAGGAAGTCGCAACGCATTCGCAAAAACCGGCGGAGGACTGGGAAACCATTGGTGTCACAGACTGAGGCGGAGAGGAAGGCTGCCCTACAGGCGGTGGTCGATCTCTCTGGTACGGCGAGGAGCCAGTCCGGGAAAGGCACGGACTCGGAGGGGCAGGGTACGGGATCGGAGACGGAACTCTCAGAATTCGGGGGGGGCCAAGGGTCCCGTCGTCACGCCTCAAACGTCTGGAGAGATCGTCGAGGCCTGAGACGCTGGACTTGAGGAACGGCCTGTTGGTCAGACACTGGGGCGCTGTGCCCGTGTGCGCAGCTTTTTGCTATATGGGACTTCGTGAGTTTATCATGGGGGGATCTTGGGGCGGGATATGTGGGCCTGATTTGGTTTAACGAACTCCTTCGGTAGCGGACCGCGCGCTACTGGCCCTTAAGGTCATCGCAGTGGAGACTGCGAGTTCTAGTGTCTTTCTTTAAGGGGGGTATCTAGTTACAAAAGTTTGGATGGGTTCACTTCCAATTGTGGGGGGTCCTGTCCTGGGGGGGTGGGAACCGAGAGTAGTTGGGGTTGCTCAGGTTGGGTTCGGAGGGATGTGGGGTTCATTTGTTTGGAGAGGGAGGGGGGTCAGTATTATGTTGGCATGAGCGCATGGTCGATGGCTGTTATTACTATGTCTATGGGTGCAGGGAGGTATGGCTAATACGGGGGCTTTGAAATGTGTGACCTGGAATGTGCGGGGTCTCCACACCATGGTGCGTAGACACATGGTCCATGCATATCTGAAACGTAGGGGAGTACATATAGCTTTTCTTCAAGAGACGCACCTCACTAAGCAGGAGGGAGTAGCGCTGCAGAGAAGGTGGAGGGGGCAACTGTTTAACACAACATATTCGGCCTTTGCGAGGGGGGGCTTGATTTGGATACGAGCTGGGGTTCCCTTCCAGGTCACTAAAAAAGTAGTAGATCCAGAGGGTAGGTTTGTGGCTGTGGAGGGGAGACTTAGGGGTCGAATAGTATCTCTTTGCAGTGTGTATGCTCCGAATGTGGACTTGCCCGCTTTCCTGACAGCGCTTTCGGGCAAACTGGCGAGTTACTTGGCGGGGCCGATGGTCATGGGAGGGGATTTCAACTCGGTGGTGGATACTGTTTTGGATAGATCTCATCCCCCATTGCACTCTTCACCGATACATAGAGTAGCGAAGCGGAGGTTAGATTGGCAGGAGAGTTGGGACCTGGGAGATGCCTGGCGGACACTACACCCTACCACGAGAGATTACTCCTTTCATTCTACTTTACATGACCTTCATGTTAGGTTGGATGTGTTCTTGTGCTCTTCACCTGTGCTTGCAGAGGTGGGACATGCGGAGTACTTGGCCCGCACGTTGTCGGACCACAACCCTCTGTTGTTGTCCCTGAACTGGATGGTGGAAGTCAATTGTGTCCCAACCTGGCAGCTACAACCTGATACCCTAGATGATCTGCTATTTAGGGAGGCCCTGGGGGAGCGAGTGACGCGCTATTTCGAAGAGAACAGTGGCTCCACCAGGGCTGTGGAGTGGGACGCGTTTAAGGTAGTGGTCAGGGGGCACTGTATTGGGAGCGTTGCAGGTGCTCGTAAAACATTGTTGGATGACCTTGATAGAGCGGAGCGGCGGCTGAGAGAGAAAGAAAGAGAGCGCCCAAATCAGCCTGAACTTCAAGAGGGGGTTAGTAACGCCAGAGAAGCAATGGCGGTGGAGTTGGAACGGTTGCGTAGTTTCGATCACAAGGTCTATCTGACGAGAGCGCATGCGGAGGGCGATAAGGCGGGGGCGATGCTGGCTTGGCTTGCCAATCCGCATCGGCGGGGTGTTCCAATCATGTCTATTCAGAAGGAGGGAGGCGGGCTCTGCCGCACCCAAGCCGGAATCCTGGATAGGTTCAGGGCGTATTATGAGGGTCTGTATGAGAGCGGGCCGACGGGCGGGGCGGAGGAATTGGACACCTTCCTTGGAGGGTTGCAGCTGCCGCAGCTAGAGAAATCGGAGGCGGAGGAGCTGGGCCGAGCTATAACGGTCGGAGAGATAGGATGCGCAGTGAAGCAGATGGCTAGGAATAAAACCCCGGGGCTTGACGGTTTGCCGATTGAGTTCTATAGCAAATATTTGGAGCACTTGGCCCCGCAATTGCAATTGGTTTACAACGAGGCACAGTTGCGAGGTAGACTACCGCGGTCGATGTGTGAGGCCCTTATGATCCCGCTGTTGAAACCTGGCAGAGCGAGTGATGCCCTCTCCTCTTACCGCCCATTATCTATGCTCACAACGGATTACAAAATACTGAGTAAGATCCTAGCGAATAGATTGTTGACCCACATGACAGGCCTGATCCATAGTGATCAGTGCGATTTCATCCCAACGCGAAACACCCCCCACAACATCCGCAGATTGACTAGGCTGCTAGGAACTCGGTTGCCGGAAGGGGCTACTCCTTTAGTGCTGTCCATAGACATCGAGAAAGCTTTCGATAGCCTAGAATGGGATTATCTATACGAAGTGATGAGGCGTTTCGGACTAGGGGAGGGTTATATCAACTGGACTAAAGTCTTGTATACTGAAGCCACGGCTAGAGTTAGAGTGGGCTCGCTGATCTCGAGTCAATATCCGGTGCGGCGCGGCACTAGGCAGGGGTGCTCACTTTCCCCCCTTCTCTTCGCGCTGGCAATGGAGCCTTTTGCGGCGGAAGCCAGGTCTGGCCGCTATTATAAGGGATTGGTGTATAGGGCCAGGCCGCACGCCATCTCGTTGTATGCGGACGACCTGCTGATGTTTTTGGCCGATGCGGAGGATGAATTGATGGGAGCGAGACGTTTGCTAGAATTGTTCGGGCGGTTGTCGGGTCTGAAGGTTAATTGGACCAAGTCTTGCCTATACCCGTTGAAACGGGGAGAGCCATGCCCTCTCACGGCACAGGAACTCAGGTGGGAGCCTCATTGCCTGCACTATCTAGGCGTTTATGTGTATCATACCCCAGCGGATATGCTGGCCGGTAATATCACTCGCTGCATTAACGCCTTGAAGGGATGTATGGATTTCTGGGCCACTCTCCCACTCTCGTTGGCAGGTCGTGTCTCCTTGCTGAAGATGGTGGCATTACCTAGGCTACTGTATTATTTTAGGACCCTTCCGATATAGATACCAGGCTCAGTCTTTCGCCGTCTGCGGTCACTGGTTATAGCGTTCCTGTGGGGCACGGGTCGGCGGCGAATAGCGCTGGACACCCTATTGCGACCCAAGGATGAGGGAGGCATGGCGGTGCCTGATTTTGAGTGCTATTACCTAGCGGCACAGCTGCAGACTTTCACACAGGAGGTCGCGAGAGTATATCGAGGCCCAGAACACACTAGAGATGAGGGCACTCCGCTGCATGTGCTTGCGTATATCACGCTTCATCAGAAGCTGTTGCTCAGAGATCTGACAGTGGAGGAACAGACGTTTCGGCTTTGATGGAACCGAGCGAGTAAACGGGCAGGAATCCGCCGCATGTATGCGCCGGAGATCCCGCTGGGTATGGTCACGGCCCTGCCTCATGGTGGAGATTGGTCGAGACTGTTGGGCTGGGAGGAAGCTGGGGTCCAGATGCTGGGTGACCTTTATGAGGACGGAGCCTTGCTTCCGTTCCAAGAGCTACAGGAACTTTTCGACCTTCCACGAGGTGATTATCTCCTGCACGCGGCGGTGATGGGCGCCATGCAAAACCACTGGGGGGAGGGCCTGCAGGAACACGCGACCTCTATGGCGTGCCAATACGCGATGATGGCGGCGGGAACCTTCAAGGCGGTGCCCTGTTTATACTCCAGGATGTTGCGGGAGGCTTTGCAGCCGCTCACTGCCCTAAAGACTAAGTGGGAACTGGACCTCCAGATGGAGATTCCTGACGCCACTTGGGGACAACTATTACGGAGAGCACGGAAGAGCACGAGGAGCGCCAGATTCCAACTTATACACTTCTATGTCATCCATAGGGCATACCTCACGCCGGGGAAACTGAAGCAGTACTTTGGAGTGGAGCAGGCGGCCTGTCCTAGGTGTGGTACACTGGGGGCGGACTTGGGACACATGCTCTGGGATTGCCCTACACTGGGGGATTACTGGCAGGAGGTCGGGAGGGCTTTAAACAATGCCACGGATAGGGAGATACAATACACTAAAGCGGTGGGGGTGCTGCATTGGTTTCCACACTCGGCCAAAAATAAGACGACTAGCAGGTTCATAGACATGGGGTTGATATTGGCGAAGAGAGAAATAACCAGGAATTGGAAATCGAAAGTGGGACCTACATACAAACGCTGGTATGGTGAATGTTTGAGGTGGGCGACATGTGAAAGCACTCTACGATACCAGATGGCGACAAGGGCTGCTGATGAGAAGGCCATGGAGAGGGCGACAGCGTGGGAAATGATAGTGTAGGCACTCCGGGATGATGATGGTGAGGGGGAGGGAGAGGATACGGATTCTGAAGTGGTTGATCCAACTAGCGCACTAGGAGCACACCTTTAGCGGATGTTTCACTCCTCCTTGCACACACTAGACCTTACTTTCCTCTATGATTCTACTACAGCGCTGCCACGGGGGGGGGGTGTTAGGGAGTTTGGGGAGTTAGTTGGCGGGGGTGGGGGAGGGGTGAAAACTTAAAAGCAGTCCGCGTCCTCCTGTGTTCTCGGAAACGGACATTGGACGATGGAGCAGAGAATGGACTCCCGGCACTCGTTGATCGGCTTCCTATCTGGAAGCTCGAGCGCAATGTTTATGATAACGGAATGATTGTATACCATGCTGCTGTATTGCTGTGTTATTCATCATTGTAATGTCTTTACAATCACTCTTGGTACTGCAATAAAAACGATGTTACAAAAAAAAATCAACATATTTGGTTGCAGCAGTTCCACGTTCCACAAGTAAGATTGATGATGACGTCCTGGCGGCTGTTGCCGCTACTGAGAAGGGAAGTAAATATCCCAAGGGATTCCCTTCAAAGTATTCATATCACTTAAGTCCTGATAAAGTTCCTTATGTGAAAATACCGGACTTTGGTGAAAGATTGATTCCCAACGCGGACCGCAGGTCCACGCTGATTACAGCTGCCCATGAGGGTGTTGCGTCTGCACGTGCAGGCCTTTCCGGTACTGTGTCTCAGTTGCAACAACATTTCTGGTTGCGGGGACTGTACAAACAGACGCGTGATTATGTCCTCCAATGTGACATTTGCCAGCAGATTAAGCCTTAAACTGCTACGCGTCCGCCCCAGACACAGTTTTACATTTCTAATAGACCACTTGGTTGTGTTTATTTAGATCACTGCGGTCCTTTTTCATCTGATACTGCGTATAAGTACATCTTAGTTACAGTTGATTCTTGCATGCGCTTTGTATGGATGTGGCCACACCGCAGCGCTGATTCGCGAACTGTCATAAGAGACTTGCATGTCTTTTCCTGTGGTACCTTCCATTCGGATCAGGGTCCTAGGTTCACCTCTAAAGCGTACAGGGATGCCAATAGTTCGTTGGGGGTCCAAGTCAAGTTTTCGTCTCCATACAGACCTGAGGGTAATAGTGTTGTGGAATGAATGAACCGATATTTAAAGCAGTCTTTGACAGCTAGGGTTATAGGCACTGGCAGGAACTGGCTGCCCCATCTCAATAGCGTACAGCGTGCCCTTAATAATCTCCCTAGAAGGTCTCTGGGTGGGCGTACCCCATAGGAAATGCTCTTTGGTATCAAAATGTTCGTCCCGGAACTTGACGGTCTAGACCAGGCGGCGGTTGCTGCCTCCTTTGACGTAGATGAACATTGTCATGTTTCATAGGATCTACAAAAGACGAGAGACAGTCTTGCAAAGGAACACTTGCCCTTCACATCTGATGCTGCGTTGCAGATTCCGGTAGTTGGCTGGCTACCTAAGTTGGAGAACTGGTTCGAGAGAAGATCGAAAACAAGAAAGAATTTTGTCCCTCATATTGAGCTCCAGTTCCAGTGCTTGGCGTGAAGGGCACAAGAGCAGTCATTTTACCACCACTTCCAGGTAGTAAAGAAAAAAGGTACATCTCCGTTGACAATGTCAAACTACACAGAGTGGCCGATTCTTCTTAGTATGACTCCTGCAGTCTCATGTGCATCGATTTTGAGAAATTCTGTTTTTGCCCTGGCTCCTAACCCCAGGCCCGACGTTGCCTTCGAGATACCTGCAGTTTCAAGTCCTTTGTTAAGTTCTCCATCTGATGCTCATCTTGATAAGACTGAATATACTTACCCCACTGACTTATCGATGCCTGATTTGCAAACCTGTTTGGCTACAGAGTCCAGATTTTCATTTGACACTGATTCTCACACATCGAAGACCCGTTCAAAAATTTCTGTTTTTGCAACATGGTTTAAAAAACATTTTTTGATTCCTCCTTGGACCTACATTTGGTTGGTGCTTTTTTCGATTTACCTGTTCATGTCTATTGGATTTGTGGTGTATTTTTTCCGCCTTGTCCACGGACACTATGTTTAAGAGAGAACATGCATTCAACATATTAATGGAACATTGGCTCCCCATTCTTCATCACACAGATTGAAGAGGGACCTGGCTTTTGTAAACATAACTGCTTGGCCCGTCTTAGATGGGATTGTGTGGGATGCTATTAGATTTCAAATCCACGGGCCCACAGAAGTTATAAATGTCCCAAATGTCCTAAGGGCTTCTATGGGGGATGTAATTAAACAAAATATACGTTCTGATGAATGGGATGTTCAG
Organism: Lissotriton vulgaris; assembly: GCF_964263255.1. Taxonomy (NCBI): domain Eukaryota; kingdom Metazoa; phylum Chordata; class Amphibia; order Caudata; family Salamandridae; genus Lissotriton; species Lissotriton vulgaris. The sequence goes on from NC_141689.1 coordinate 865,370,262, forward strand.
GCCATAGAGGCTTTGTTTTCTGATTTGAAATAATATACTGCCTTTGATGCTGAAGATCTGTATCTAGATTCCGCAAATTATGGTGATTTGTTTTGCTACCAACACTTCGGCAATCTCTACCTGCATAAAGCTAATACCAGGAGGAATACTGTTAATTATCTACAATGGGAACATTGTCCCGCTCCTGTACAAGGCAGTTCCGCTTCTCTTTTAAAGAGATTCACTTATTTTACTGATTTTAATCAGACAAATCCAATGCATTTTATTTTCAAATGACTGAAAAGTCCACTTCCAGGGTTAGACTTACCCACACAAAATTATTGTATTTGAGGTCCTTTTTAGACCAATTGGCTGTTGGGGGCTATGAGCTGTGGAAAGATACTATTGATCTTAAATCTGTTTGGGTTCTAAATATTGGCAAGTGCAAGGCACTGAGGCTTTACATTGTGCATGCCTCATCCCGAACCATATGTTGTTTTTAAATTCTACGATTTCACAAACAACTTGCTTCGGATTGGCTACTACTAAAAAATTAAATGCTCCTTCTTTTCCTGAGTTAGAAGAATATTCTGGGTGGAATAATAATACCAAGTTTTCAATTACAGACTCTGTAGCTGAATTCTACCTTTAACATATCCAGTTTGGATCCTTAGGGTTGGTTGCTGTGGCAGAAAAGTGCAATTCTTTTTTCCCGCAATTACACGTTAGATAATATTGTTTCATCTGTTGCTGATATTGTGCAAGAAGATGTGTCTGTTTTGTACCATGGCCAAAATCAATTGCGTTCTATTATGCAGTTTGCATGGGCCTTGCAGACCTTGAAATCTGGAAAAGTGCCATGACACTACATAAATATTTCATCATTATTTGCCCCGTTTAATTTGACTGAAAAGCAACGTTTTATGTCTATGAAAGATGCAACTTTTTCTATGTTACATATTGAAAAATTAGAACCCTTACCATTTTTTGTGGCTGAGACGAATTCTGCTACGTGGCTTGTTCACGGATTAATAACTTTACCTTTTCCCATTTTCAAATTCGAGGCCTGTATGAAGTACTATGCAATAGGTAGATATGAACCTCTGAGCACCGCTTATCTTCATGAAGCTTGGTCGCTACCTTTTACCTATAGGTGCCTTAGGGAGGGAAAAGAGGTTTACTTGAATGGTGAGGATTGCACCAAAACACCAGACCACTCATTAATGTGTAGAAATATCCAATTACATGGCTCTTGTAACCAGAACAAGCCAAATTTAGCCTGTATTTTGAAAGGTACACCAGCACCTGCTATCATACCCGCATTCACATTACTGGCAAACGGGAGTTATTTACTTTTAAATAATGAAGATTGTTGTGGATGGTAGCCAGAATTCTTTACATGGTTACAGTCAGTGAGCGTGTAGTTTGTTGTAAAAATGTAATGTTTCCTCCCTCGCATGGGAAGCTTGATGTTTCCGACCTTGAAAGCAGAGTTCAACAAGATGAGTCGTATAAGAGCTCTATTGTCTCAGAAAGAAGTCGCCCTCACATCTGCTCGTGAAACATTTGTCATTCACATGGCAAACACCCGCACAGAAGTGCATCCTTTATTAAATACGGATTTGCCCTTGCATTTCGGTGAATTAATTCACACTATCTTTAATACGTACTCCACCACAGAGCTGGCTCACTTTTTTAAAGTTGTTAGCAGTGGCCTTGTGACTTCTTTTCAAACTATATTTGGTGTGTTCCCGGCATTTTTTCATTCGATTTTTTTCCAGCCTGTTTGGTGGATTTTCCTTAATGCTCGCTCTGTTTGCAGGCGTACCTCTGTTGTTTTGTTTATTTCAAAATGGATGCACGTCCTTTGTTGCACGAAGATCTGTCACAACTGTTGTTGCTCCGTAACAGGATGCTTGAATATTATGGTGTGCTGCCTCTTGCTACATTGAGTGCAGTTTATGGATTATCGTTGCTCCGTAACCGAATGCTTGAATATTATGGTGTGCTGCCTCTTGCTACATTGAGTGCAGTTTATGGATTATCGTTTCGATTTTCCTTCTTTACATGCATCCAGCCTGTCTTTCATTGCCTGAGTTGCGATTTCGACTGGGCCCTGGATTTGTGTCTCTGCAATACTGTGTCTCCCAATGCAGATTATGATCAACTTATGAGCCCCTTAGTTGCTCATGAATTGCTTTGTTCAGCCGGAGGGATTATGGTCTTTGCAGCGATACATGGAGTCCTGGGATGTTGGAATGTTTTCGCAGCAGTGCAAGATTTCTTGGCACGCAGCTTCATTGAAGTCACATCGAGTTGCCCTCTGATGGTGCTAGAGGCTCCGGTAATTGAACAGCATGTGTGTTCTTTTCCTTTGCTGACTTGGATGGCTGAAATGTTTTCAGATGAGAACAGTGACTTCCTATTGGCGGCTGTTGCTACATATTTTGCATATACATTGTTGGATTGAGATGTGTCATCGCTTCTCTCTCTTCCATGACCGAGGTCACATGTTGGACATCGGATATTTTTTTATTCTTCATTTTTTCTGCCAAGGCCTATTGACTTATCTATGTCCGTGGCTAGTAATTCCGGTTTGAAGTTCATTCAATTTATGAGATTTTTGTTCCCGTTTTTTCCCTTCGGCAATTTGAACTTGTTTCTACTGTTGTTCTTGAACCCTGCTTTCCAAATTTGCACCTTTCTTTTCCGTGCTCAGGTCAAGGGAGGGTGTCATGGGTATGAGCCTTGCATTTACACTGTGTTAAGTTGGCATGAGCTTATTAGAAGTTTAAACGCCATTTTTCCTTTTTGCTGCCTTTGCACACGGCACACATTATTATAAATGTTTAGAGTTAGCAGAGTGTTTTGCTTCACACGAGAATAATATGTTTTTCTATATTAACAGCCTTGCTTGGTAAGCTTTGTCTGAACAGTGGGTGCTGAGGCCTTCAAGGTTATTTCAACACAGTGGTTGTTGTTCGGACTGATCAGCGCACGTTCTAGACATAACATATATGCAGCTGTGGCCACCTCTGATTTTGGCGCGTTTAATAATGCACTGCGTAGGCATGATCACACACACTTGGAGAACATTCGAATGCAGAGAGCTGGTGCAGAAACTGATGTGATCCATTTCTGCTAGGACCAGAGGTATGGGGGCGCCCTTGTAATCCCAAGAGACCTTCTGTAGATATAAAACAGCCTACTAGCCAAGGAGGGTGAGGTATAGGTGTATTCTAACCTGTTTTCCATTTAGCATTGTAACATGCTTTCTCCCTTTGTATTTTATGGAATAATAACTATGCTGATAATCTTGTTGATTATAATATGTCTGCTTCTATTAGCTTAAATACTGCGCATGAGAACACGGCATTAGAAATAAATATTTCAAACTTGCACGTGTCTCTATTTACTCCCTGTTTTGGACTGGTATGAGAGTATAACGAAAGAGTGTTCATGTGTTCCACATTGCCTGAGGTATTTTAAGTTCCATGTTCTGGGTTGTCTAATAATTGGGGTTATGGAAGAACCAATGAGACACTGATTGATAGTCTGGCTGGGGATTTTGGCTACTAAGGTGAGTTTTGGCACACCCTAATTCACTGAGGTTCCAAGTCTCTATGCACAGTTCTGTGTAGGAGCAGAATCCCTGCTACAGTCTCATACCTTTAATGACCCTGCAAATCAGTGCACACCTACCAACAGGCATACCCTCAAACAAGCAATGCCCTCTGGCAAGGATTAACCTGTAGCAATTCACTATTGTGCAACACACTCCTTTTTTGAACAATTTTGCCAAAATATTTGCTATCATACTTTCCACGGGATCCAGACTCTTTTCCATGCTCCAACGAGACCATGCCTTCCATATCACCCAGTATCTCTTCTTTAACCCCAAGACCCAAGACTCATTGAGGAGTTAGTAGCCTCTCCTGAAAGGCTCTTGTATCTTCTAGATTTCTAAAAATACTCCAGACAAGGAGATTCAGAATACCAAACTCTACCAGATGGTGCCTATCACCTTTTGCTCCTACCAGCAAACCTTTGCATGCAGCAATCAAAAACAGCTCCTCTTTCGCTAACTCCAATAAAGCTGGAAACCACTTCTAAATAGTTCAAAAGCTGTCACTAGTATAACCTCACCCGCCTGCCTTCTAACGAGAAACAATAACTCTTATTCATGGAAAAGGGGGCATCACACACTCATTAATCCCTCTCTAATACTGTTTGAGTGCATCTATTGCCACAGCCTCCGGATCTGGGGGCCAAATGAAATAGTCTGAAGCTGAAAGGTCAGATAGGAAGCAAAGTAACCAAATGTCTTGATCTACTACTCCATTCTCCCTTCCAGGAAGGTACTGCATTGAGTTTCAAATCTATGTTTTATCCCACACAGAAAAGCCACATTTGCTTCACTACTCCTGAAAATCTCCTTGGTCTGCTACCCACAACCATGGACAGTCACATTGTCCATTGTCAACAGCACCGAATAATGAATCTGAGTTTTGAAACTCTGAAGAGCAAAAAGACGAGCAGTCGTTACCAAACATAGATATATTCCTGCTGGTCTCTCTCCAACCACTTCCCTCATGTCTCTTGGTGCAACAACCTTGTGCCCCATTCCATATTGCTTGAATCCGTTTCCAAAACAAAATCTGGTGCAGTGCCAAAAATAGCTCACTTCGTATAGGCTTCCACATTCTCCATCCATCACTGCCACTCCTGCTTTGCTCCTCTGAAATCAAAACATTGACACCATACTTGAAACCTTACCCAATTCTGCATTCTTTAGTCTCTGCAAAGCTCTGTAATGTGAAGAGCCAGGAAACACTGCCAAAAGTGATGACGATGAAAGTCTAATCACCCTTGAAAGATCTCTCAAGCTGAATTTCACTAACTTTTTAAGTTGGCTTACTTCCTGTTAGATCATCTTCACCATTTTTTCTGTTCTGACAATGGCAACTTAGTCTTTACTATTTCTATCTTGAATCTCAGAAAATTTAAACACTGTGATGGTTCTAGATGTTTTTTACTTTCAGCATGAAACCTAAACTTTCCAATACCGTCATTGTCAGCAAAGAATTTGACTTCAACAGCATTCTCTCCTGACTCATCAATAATATATCGTCCGGATGGATAATAATACACACTCCTACCTCCCTCAAGTAACCTACCACTGGTCTCAAAGCTTTGGAAAAACACCATTGAGCAAATGAAAGGTCAAATGCAAAACATTGGAACTGGTACAAGTAACCTTCCAACCTAAACTGAAGAAAGCTCTGACTCTCATGTGCAATGGAAATTGTACAATACGCATCCTTTGAAACTAACTTCAAAAATTAATGCCCTTTCCGAAGTAAATCTCTCAGAAGGTGTATGCTTTCAATTTTGAAGTGTATGTAAAGAACACTTTTGTTCAATTACTTAAAATTTCTCACAGGTGTCCAATCATTGTCTTTTTTCTTTAGTAGGAATATGATATTTATAACCTACCTAATCGTCATTTACCTTCAAAATGGCACCTTTCCCAAAGCATTTTGTCAACCTCAAGGTCCACTTAGCACCCTAGTTCTTCCTGAACAAATCCAGTCCTCCTGGTTGTCCCTGCGGTTCTGGGTTTGACGTAAACTCTATCTTGTATCCTTGAACCACCTGATGGATCCATGGATCTTCTGTAATTATATCCAAATTTTCCTGAAAGTACTCCAGCCTGTCTCCTACCTTTCCATGGGAAGAACCCGTAGTAATCTCCATACTCAACTTGAATAACTGCTGGTCACACCCTCTGGGGTTCCTGCTCCTTGAACCTCTGCTTCTCAGGGAAAAAAACAGCACTCCATGCACTCCCCAATATGTGCCTTTCTCTTAATTATTTTGAGACTCATAACAACACTGACTGAGAGTTTGCCCTCTCCTCGGGCACCTACCATATAAAGGACTACCATATACCTTCCTCATTGAGATCTGTGTTTTATCTAAAGTATTAAAGTGGCAACATATTTTCCTAAGGATTTAATAAATCCTACTTCAAAGAGCAACATTTTGCCTCCACATTCACTGCTATTTTGACTAAATCGTGTAGTTTTGAACTGATCTTGTCAGAACTGCTGCGGCTCTTCCAATGAGGCCCCAATGCAAGCCGTGACTAGGAAGTGAAATAACCGTGAAGGATGCTGTCTTGTCTTTTTTGACTGCGTCCTATACAGCGAGTGGCAAATGTCCCCAGGAAGACAGCAGACCTCACGGTTATGGCATTTAGGTACAGCAAGAATAAATGCTGCACCCGGAGGCTGGTGATTGGTCTGCTGTACTGTACTGGATACTTATGGCGCTGATGAGTATTTGCTGAATCCTTGTTTTTCGTTACACTGTCACCCCAACTTGGAAGTTGTGTACTTGTTTGGAATCCCTTGTTACCAGCTCATCGCTTACCTCTCAAGGCGTTCTAAAGTCGGTTTTATACCTCAATGCTACTTCACCACTCTGTAGATGGAACCTGGAGACTTTAAAAAGAAAAGTAAATAACTCTTAGCAACAGAGGACTGTTGCTACAAATTGGTAAGGTGTGTGCACAAATTTGATATGGAGAAGTACTTACAGTAATGGCTATCTGTGCCTGAAATCATCCCTTCGAAAGTTTCTTAAGTTTCTGCAAAAAGAAAAAGACTGTGAATAAAGAAGAGTACCTATTTTTCTTGTGTCATTCTTGTACAAAAACTGTGGTTCTAAAAGACTTATGCAGGACATTCTTTTGTTCAAGTACATATTCCAGTAAAAGAGTGATAACTAGATAATATGAGGGAATGACTTGGAAATTCAATGAATGCAACTAGCATGGTATCGTTCCTCCGTATTTGGTTAAAATAGGTATTAATTAGATGTCTATATATAGCTCAATATGTCATTAAATTTCTTCAGAATTATTTATTGATGGTTTTTATGTGTTTACATAAGATGCATCATCTGCATTTACCCTTCACCTGAACGGTAGAACTGAACTCAGGGAGGATTACATGATACTCTACAGGATTACATGATACTTTACATCTTGTATTAAAGTAGCACTATTTTATCACCTGTCTTTATTTATTAGATACACACAGACCATAACGTAGCGATACGAAAAGGAAGCAGTAAGATGTACCTGCACATAGAAGGACCACATTAGCCGAGGACACTGTTTCTTCTTCTTTTCATCGACTTACTCTTTCCCCTGAGTACTGGTGCTGTTCCAATCATCAGTTAGGATTCAAAGGTAGACAGTTGTTGGGTGGCGTAGCCAACCAGCTTCTGGAATCGCATCTCAAACCTACAAGATTGCACTGCCTAAAGAACAGGTTAGTGCCTTAGTGTTACAAATCTTCCTTGAAACTAACTTGCTTGTTTCTGAAAGAAGACCACCATTGGTGTTTCCTAAGAAAGAAATTGCCCACAGGTGTAATCCTCTCAAGAGTCCCAAATCCAAATCTTTTCCTTTCAGTAATACCTCTTCCACCATATCAAGAATTCCAGCAAAAGGACCAAGGGCATCCAATAACATCCATTGACACAGTATTAATGAATGCTCCAAACCCTTTCTAGAATCCCCAGGAAAAGCTAGGTAATCAAATCTGGCTCTCAATTAGGAGTCATACACTTCTTATTGCAGACTACTGGACTTAAACATTCTTCACTTATGACCCCTCTCTATTCTTTATCAAATGTCCCTTTAATCCATTACTTTATGCTGTCCCCCATATGTTCATGTGGCCACCAATCTCCACTCTTGACTGTCTTATGTCACCTGGAATAAAAGGGAGCTGATAGATTAGATCTTTTAGTGCAGATGGTGTCTGGCATTTTTCAGTATCATAATCCCAGAACTCATTCTAAGTAAATTCATCTTTTGTCAAATCTAAATCATACTCATCCACATCTGCATTTAAATCATCTTGAACATGTGATTGCCAAAAGACACTTTTGTTTGCAGGGCTATCTTCTCTTTATTGTATTATGATGAATATTATTATTATTACTCTACTAAGGGCACCTTTGCCTTGTGAGCACTTCAGCCTCTTGAGCTATAATTTTCAGTAATCAAAGAACATTCCAAATGTTTCCTGTTTTTAGACACTTATCTCTGCAGTTCTACGTACCTTCTCATTATTCTATGATAATAACCAAAGTTCATAGTTTTCCTCATGCACCTCCTTCCTTTTATTTGTCAACACGAACTGAATCGCAGTTACTCCCTGACTTCCTTAACAAATAGCCTTTTAATGATGTCCTATTGGACATCACAAGCAAAACCCCAATTCCAAGTATCAGATGTAATTTATCAGTTCAACCAACATTCAATACATTAACGAAACATCACAACATATATAATGTATATATACAAACAAATGAACAAACGTATTTTCTCTTCTACACCAAATCACTTTTGAAACATAAATTGCAGCAATATTCAATAATCCATTGCAGTCCATACAGAAGGTAGTCCAATGCTGATACACACAAGAGGGAATAGCAAAACCCTCAAACGTCCGTGGTGTGTATCACAATTATATGCACACTGAAGAAATTCATCGGACTCCTCCATTCCAAAAAAGTTGAAGAGTTTCGGCCCATCTATTTGGGCCTCTTCAGGACACTAAAAAAGAAAAAGGACCTAAAAAAAATACATCTTTTAAATATCCTCTCTGGGTGTCAAAAATAATAAAATATGTTTTGAAAGACTTAAAACACACCATGCACCCTATGAAATGTTTGCACCTTCAACTCTCAGTGGATGGATATTACATCAACAACAGAACCTCCTAATTATCCTTTCTTACATACACTATTGACTTCCTCGGTCTGGTCACCAAGAAAGTGAAGGAAAAAAAATGACCAGTGATAAGATAAAGCCCTCAAGCCTGTTGATAAGACGACAATATATGTCTCCATCATTATAATAGACTGGGCACAAGTCCTTACTTACCCGAAAAAAAGAAATTTAAAAAGTGCTCTAGATGGAGAAGTCCCCGAAATCTAGCGAGGGAGTGCCCAAGACCATGATGCTCCCACGGCAGGTGATATGACTACTTACATCCATCGTCACTAAGTAAAGCTCCCGCCGAGTGGGAGACTGCAATCAAAAACCATCAGGCGGGGCATGTGTATAAATCAATGCGCATAGAAATTCAGAAACCAAGAGGTGTCGCAGTCCTGCCTCTGGCAAAAAGGCTTGGGCTGTACACTGCCCAATCAGCCGGCCCTCACACAAAAAGCTGTGTGAAATGGGAAAATAGTGAAAATAAATAAAATTCATGCAAGAAAATATATACTACTGGTCCACAACTTGTGGGGCCGTCCGGTATTTTTTACTAAAAACGGGGACACTGAAAGTCTAGTACCTTAAATGTGCTCTTCACTGCTGTCAATGCTCACATCGTGGCCCGGCTCACGGAGGACTACACCCGCTGATTTTAAAAAGAATCTGGGCGGGTCACAGAGTTTGCGGAGGGGAAACCTCTCCACAATAACAGAATCTGAATGGAAGTGACAGCTGGGTAACGTGGGGGGAAGCACTCACAGCTTCTCTTTTCTTAAAGGTGCAGCATCTTATACATGAAAATATACACTGTATATAAACTAGGAGGGTTCAGACTACCTCCTCAACAGAGACCAACAGCCAGCATCCGCAATTGCACATGCAAAGTTTGGCTTAATTCTACCCTTCACCAAAAATAAAAATAAAAAGGACCGATTCCAAAATAGAATATACTCTATGTTTTGCTGTCAGTAGTGGTTAATATACGTAATATGTACCAAACTCAGACAAGTTTTTAAAAATATTATAAGAAAAATATAGAGAAAAACACATATATTCACGTTCATCTACACACTGTCAATCGATTTTAATCGAGATAATATCAAGTAGACATACATATAGCCCTTCAATATTATTTCAGTATAACTCATAAAGAAACAGTAGAGGGCAACCCCAAGGTTGTACATTATATTAAAAGAGCAAGCATTGTCCATGGACACATATTTAATATACACATTTATGTTATGTTATGTTATGTTATGTAAAAGTATTTGTAAAGCGCAGCTAACACCTGACGGTTTCTTGGCGCTGTGAGCATGTGGAAACAGATCAGGAGGGGACTCAGTTGTGTGCTTTACGAAACAGATGGGTTTTAAGAAGGGACCTAAAATGGGTGTAGGAAACAGTGAGCCTAAGTTCTGAGGGAAGTGCATACCAAAAGGATGGGGCTAAGAAGGAGAATCTAAGCCCTCCATGTTTCTTGCGTTTAAATGCAGAGGTCTTAAGTAGGGCCAAGTGGGAAGAGCGAAGATTGTGGGAGGGGACATAATGGTGGAGTAAAGAAGAGATGAATAACGGGCCAAGGCCAGCTAGGGCTTTGAAGATGATACAGCCTAGTTTAAAATAACAGCGTTCTGCTACCGGGAGCCAATGAAGGGTCTTCAGCAGGGAACGCACATGCTGGTGCCTGGGCTGATTGAAAATTAACCATGCAGCCTGATTCTGAACCAGCTGTAGTCGATTCAGTTGATAGGTATATACATAGAGAGCAAGAGGGGCAGAGGCCCCCTAAGTTTTATGGACAACCACCTACAGGATTCCTCTAATGAAAAATAAAGGATCTAATTATATTAGTGCCCACATTTCATCATATTCATTCAGTCCTCACATTGCTCTCCCATATTTCTCTATCATTATCACCTCTGTTCTATTGAGAACCGTCTCCAAGTTTCGCTTTTGATTATTACTCTGAACTACGATCAACACTGACCATTTAATATCATTCTCTGCGTGTTTCTGCTGTTGATAATGTCGTACTAATGGAGCACCATGCACTACACACTTCAGCCTAGATCTATGTTGCAGAATTCTGGTCTTCACTGGTTGAGTGGTTTGTCCTATATAGAACAAATCACATGGGCATTTTATGCTGTAGATCACATTTTTGGTGTTACTATTGTAAAATCTATTTTGGTAATTCTTTTTCCTCCAATAATGATAGATTTGGTGTCTCTCGTAAGTTGGCAAGCAGCACAGTTGTTGCATTTAGAATGCCTTCTAACGGGAGGGAGTGCTAGCATTCCCCGCAAGTCCTTTCCTATTTCAGCAGTCTTGACCAATTGTTCACGTAGGTTGCTTCCCCTGCGGAAGGAAAACATAGGTTTTGGTATCTCTAAATGAGTAAGCATTTTCCAATTCCAAAGTATTATATTTTTTACTTTATTGGTTTTAGAACTGTATGTGAGTACACAGGTCAAAGGATTGGATTCTGATCGGTTTTTGGGAGTGAGTAAATCCTCCATCTGGATATACCAGGCCGGTTTCAGTGCCACCTTGATCAGTTGTTTGGGATAGCCTAGATTTATTAGTTTATTCTTCAGGAGCTCTACATTTTTTAAATAATCTTCTCTATCGGCGCAATTTCTCTGGATTCGGAGGAATTGCCCATAAGGTAGATTCTCTTTCAGACTATGAGGGTGCCCACCCTATTCTGGTCAGTGGGTTTTATATACAAGCTCACTTCCAAGATTCCACCATGGTTTTGTATCCAAAAATCTAAGAAGTTAATCCTTTCTGCATATATGTCAGTATGAATTTGAAATCAGGGGCCCGAATAATCAACTAGCCATGGAAATGTTCTAATGCGGTACAATCTCCTTCCCAAACCATCAGAATGTGATTGATATAGTAAAACCACTGCAGTATATGCATTCTGTAAGAGTTCAATGTGTTGTAAATCTACTGATTCTCAAAACAATCCGATACAAGGTTGGCAATCTCTGTGGCAAAACAACACCCCATGGCAACTCCTTTTACCTGTAAATGCAGCATATCTTTAAAGCTGAAAAAAGGATTAATCAGGCATAGGATTGGCAAAGCCACCGCAAATTCAGTGTGTACTTCATGCAGGCGCTGTCTTGACTCTAAGGTGTGTTTCAATACAACTAGGGCTTCATATTGGGAATGTTTGTGTACAGCGCCTCTATATCAAAGGTGACCAAAAATTGGTTGTTTTCATTAAATGGGAAATTTTGTATTCAGTTAATCAGATCCATAGAGTCTCTAATGTAAGATTTCTTGGTTGTTACAAAGGGTTTAAAAAATGTATCTATGTATTCTGCCTGGGACCCTAAGCCTAAGCAAACGTTAGTCACAAACTGTATACAAATTATATAGGGTACGTTATTCCTGTCAGTAGTCATCCTGATTAGACATTTAAAGAGAATATATGTCCCACATGAAAAATATAGTCATCCAAATCTTTGGCTTCGGAGATCTTTTATTCGATTTCAATGTTTATGTAGCCAACACGTGTTTCGTCAGTTTAGCAACTTTATCAGGACTACAAAAATTAATAAAGATAATAATCAGGGATACAGACTCCCAAAGTATGCCAAACACATTAGGCAAATACATCACCATCACCAACTAGCGTGAGATTGTGGTTATCACATGCATATTTGTGACAAGTACACATTTAGTGCATGTGAGCAGAGGTGCAACTTAACGGTATTTTCAAGTGACATTTTTAGAGAAAGAATCAAATAGCTTATATTTGTCTACGATATAGTCTTACCGGCCTGTGCTTCAGAGGTGACATTCGGGCTTTTTTCACTTTAGAGAGTATGCAACAACAAATTGCGAAGTATTTTTCTCATTTCTTATTTCATATAGTTTCTGCTAATCTAAGCAAACTCACAAATGGGGATAGATGAGTAGGTGGATGAAGGAAATGCAGGAAAATGTTAAAATTATAACTAGTAACAGAACAGCGCACCATGCGAGGTCACAGATGTTTGTGAATTGCAGGATTAACAGTGATACTGTGTGCAAACTTATAGCCCCATGTGATAATAATCATGTGATAACTAATCACATACCTGTTTCTAATAAAACAAGATCAGAAGGTAAGCACTGCCGTACTCGAACGTCATTGTGCCAAATGCATATTCTTGATGTGCTGTTTAGATTGGTGATCAATTGACAAAGTCTGTGGAGAACCCACTTGAGTAACGTCACAATTCACATATATGTCGACAGCCAAACTTACATACCTAAATGTCTGTTGCGCTATACTGCAGTAATAGAAAGCAGTTGTGGTCTAATCCAATATTATGCCCCCAGTATATAGGGTAGTCCGTATGCAGCAATCGCAAGTAGCCTATATCTCCGTTACGCGACGTATAGACTGTCTATCTGTAATACGCTATAATTCATTGGTGGCAAAGGGTAATAGGCTTGACTTCCCGACATATAATATTATTAATGCTCCCAGTATGTAGGGTAGTCCAGGAGTAACCAAATGTCGCAGGTGTAGACTTAGTACAAATCAATTGAAAGGTCGAGTCAGTTGTTGCAAATTAAGCAGTAACCATATATATAGCCTACATAGCCGATAAGCGATAATAGATAGTAAATGACTAGGCAATTTAATCGACACACCCCAAATTTGTTAGTAATAAGTATCCCAGTGTATGGGGTAATCCTGATAAATCCAAAGTTTCCAGAAGGACGTAATGGTCAGTGTGCGAACCATAGAATAGAAGAGTAAAATGTATCTAAGCGTGAGCTTAGAGAAAATAGGAACGAAATTAACGACAGGCTCGCATGTTTATATCCAACACTCCTCTCGTGGCATGACCATTGGCGTTCTGCATACGCGATAGGTTAGGTCGTGATTATAAAGGACGAGAAGAGAGAAAACTGACTATTGCTATGTAGGCTCGGAGCTAGTACTGCCCTTGGAAACTTTACGCCATATTGGAACGGATGGTTATGAGTCGCAATACTTGAGTGCTCGACAATATTTAAAGATTGGGTTTCATAGTTAGATAATCGTACAAATCTTTATATAAATTATTGTAAATTCATCATCAAAGCGATGCAAAAATGATAATGTAATAATTATTTAAATTCCTTGAATATAGGAACTCAAAAGAGGACGGACTACCACCTTGTAAGTAAAAGCCTAGTGTTAGTTATTGGCGTTATATTAACGTTGATGTCAGTAATACGTTCTCAATAGGTCTAGGTTGTGTTTAATAAACAATATAATCTTAGGTCTATTTAACAGATTAAGATTTGTGAATACAGTTGGAATCTCTAATAAGAATTATAGTTGCTAATAGACCAAAATGATAGTCATATCCTGGTATGGCTATAAGGTAAAGGAAAAATTAGGACAAGGGAACAAACAGATTCCATGGTAAGAGGTCTAGGTTTAAGGGCATAATAGTTACGGATAAAGTAGTGGTTGGGCATATTCACCATGCCTGAATAACCTAGAACTAGTGACCTCACATAGGTGACCCAATCCTAGTACTTATAGACACATTGTAAATCTTGAAGACATGTATTGAAATTAACAGCTATCATCAAAAATAGTAGCTTATAGCAGTCCAGAAACCATCTACCCACAAATATAGATCTATTAAATTAAAATTTAAAATTTTCAGCAGAAATTGTAGGTCATTGTGGCAGAGAAGGTCACATACATAAAATATTAACACATCAGTCGCCTAGGAAGTATTGCAGTTCATGGTCGACATTTAGCCCGATTTCTACGGACCTTAATCGTAATATCCACATTGCCTCTCTGCGCCGTATATAGAGTTCCCTGTTACTCCTTGGGGTTTCCTAGTCACATAATCAATGCCACAAAATTTGAAGCTCCTCTTTGCCTGTTGTGCCGGACATTCCATTGCATGGGTGGTAATAGGGTATCATGCATCATTGGAGTTGGCTGCTCTCATATGTTGCCCCACCCTTTCTTTAAGGCCTCTATTTGTGCTGCCCACATATGTTTAGTCACATTTACAGAAAATGAGGTACACAACATATTTGGTGTTACATGTAATGTTATGTGTGATGTAAAAATTCCCTACATCTTTAACCGTAAACTGATTTGTTTTGTGCATAGCATGTCTGTACATTCCGCAATGTCCACATTTGTAGAAACCAGGTATGTGTATTGTAAGCCAGTTCTTTTTTAGCTTTTGTTTGGGGTAGCTCAGACTGAGGAGATTTCTGAGTGTCCTCCCTCTCCCAAACGTGATGTTAGGTCTCTCAGAAATATGGCCTTTAAGGAGCCAGTCCATTGTTAGTAAGTGCCAGTGTTTTTGTAGGTACTTCTTAAATTGAAGGAAGAGTCTACCGTAGTCAGTAATATGTCAGACCTTATTATGTCCTGCATGTTCTCGCTGTTTAGTGGAAAGTGTTCCTGATCTACTCATCTTGGCAATACGCTTTCTTGTGCCGCTCACCACTTGATGATTGTATCCTCTACGGAGGAACCTCATTTCAATGTCATTAAGTGCTGTCTCACATTCTTTGTCATCACTGCAGTTACATCTAGCCCTAATCATCTCCCCAAAAGGGGGTAGCATTGATTTGCCATCTCAGATGTGCACTCGAGGCGTGTGGTATTGAGTTGCAGGATGTTGGTTTGCGAAAAAGTCTACTCTCCATTTTGTTATTGTTAATGTACACCTCAAAATCAAGGAGGATAATATTGTCCCTGCTGTAATGATATTTAAAACTGATATTGCACGTATTGCTGTTAAGGTATGTACAAAAGTCCTTCAATCGTTCCATGCTACCAGTCCAGATCATAAAACAATCAACTATATAGGACCCCAATAAAAGACGTTATTATTCCAAGGCGTGCCCTTAGTGCCCCAGGTCAGCTCCCCCTCCAGCCACCCCATAAAGAGGCAGGCATATGAGGGAGCAAATATTGAGCCAATCGTGGTCCCCTTCAATTGTCGGTACCACACATCTTTGAACAGAAACACTTATTTTTAAGAATGAGCTCTGTCATTCATAGTAACTTGTCCGTATGTTTCCAAAGACTAGCTGATCTTTGATTAAGGGTGTGTCATAAGGCTGCCAATCCATAGTCATGTTCAATACTCGAATAAAGTGATACCATGTCTAAAGTCACTAGTGTCATGCCGGGTTCCCAAACTATGTCTGCTAATAGATTGAGTATGTGCTTGGTGTCCTGTATATAGGAAGGTAAGTTCTTAACGAAAGGTTGAAAGAATACATCTAAGTATTCTGATAGACGCTCTGTGGGGTCTCCGATGCCACAAATAATCGGTCTACCTAGAAGCAATGGTACATTTTTGTGTACCTTCAGAAGTGTGTATATACATGGGTACCTAGGTTGATCCACATGTAGAAATAGAAATTCATCCTCATTCAGTAAACAGTTATCATCCCATTTCTTTAGGTTCTGGTTAATCAGAGTGACTAAAGTAAAGACCGGGCTGCTCCCCAACCTTTCATAACATGTTATATTGTTGAGTTGTGACAGTATCTCTGCCTCATAATCTCTGGTATCCATTAACACAATGTTGCCCCCCTTGTCCGCCTTTTTGAGAGTAATGGTGTCATTGCTCTGGAGTGTTGTAAGAACCAATCGTTCTCCAGGACTTAGGTTATACTTTGACACATAGTGCTTTGTGGCGTGTTGTTTGAGTTTTAATTTATCCAGGTCTGCACATCCTGGTAAAAAAATTGTCAATGTTGTTAACCCAACTGGATTGTGGTGTCCATCTGGATTTATTTCTTATCCCACTGTCTATGCTCAGGTCAGTTACCACATTTGTTGATCCCTCCGTGTATATATACAGTGTATATTTTTGGGTATTATACACTGCACCTTTAAGAAAAGAGAAGCTGCGAGTGCTTCCCCCATGTGACCCTATTGTCACTTCCATTCAGATTCCTTTATTGTGGAGAGGTTTCCCCTCCACAAGCTCCTTGACTCGCCCAGATATGTTTACAGCAGCGAGCGCCGTCCTCCGTGAACCAGGCCACATTGTGAGAATTGGTAGCAGTGAAGAGCACCTTTAAGGTACTCGAATTATAGTATCCCTGGTTTTAGTAAAAAATGCCGGATGGCCCCACGAGTTGTAGGCCGGTAGTATACATTTTCTTGCACAAATTTGTATTTTATTTATTTTCACTATTTTCCCATTTTACACAGCTTTGTGTGCAAGAGCCAGATATTTAATGTGCAGCGTATGGCCCAGGCCCTTTTCCCAGAGGCAGATCTGTGGCACCTCTTGGTTTTTGAATTTCTACTTACACTGAATTATACGTGAACCCCACCTGATGGTTTTTGCCTGCAGTCTCCCGTGCAGCGGGAGCTTTACTTAGTGACAATAGAAGTAAGTATTAATATCACCTGCCATGGAAGCGGCGTGGTCTTGAGCACTCCCTCACTAGATTTCAGGCAGTTCTCCATCTAGAGCACTTTTGACATTTCTTTTTTAAATCTCTTTTTTTGGGGTCACTAAGGACTCGTGCACAATCTATTGTAATGATAGAGACATATATTGTCGTCTTATCAACAGGCTTGCAGGCTTTATCTTATCACCAAAGAAAAACCAAAGGTGATGATGGACGGAGCGTTGACAGTACAAACACTCACCCCCAGTTAACTGATCTGGGTTTACTCCATCACTGTTCTTTAGCTCACTCTGCCACCACAGTTCAGACATGGCCATATGCAAATCAGTCTGACCCTGTGCCTCATGGGAACAGTCCAGCCCGAACTCTGTCCATCATTTCCTTGTGTTTGCATTGTTTTTTGACACCCAGGGAGGATTTTTAAAAGATGTATTACTTTTAGATCCTTTTTCTTCTTCCCTTGTCCTGAAGAGGCCCGAATAGATGGGCCGAAACATGTCGACCTTTTGGAATGGAGGAGCCTGATTAATTACTACAGTGTGCATATGCTTGGTATACACACCACAGACATTTGAGGGTTTTGCTATTCCCTCTTGTGTGTATCAGCATTGGACTACTTTCTGTATGGACTGCTATGGATTATTGAAATATTGCAGCAATTTATATTGAAATAGTAATTTGATGTGGAAGAGAAAATAAGTTTGATCATTTGTTTGTATATGCACATTATGTATGTTGTGATTTTTTGTTAATGTATTGAATGTTCGTTTACCTGATAAATAACATCTGATACTTGGAAATGGGGTTTTTCTCCTGATTCTAGATTTATACAATTATGCGTTGGTTGGGATAGGGACATCCAGAAATAGAGATCAATTTATGTTTTCCCTATTCGAGTGATTTTTGAATTTGTTCCCACTCATTTCCATGTTTATATATGATTTACCTTTTGCCCAGGTGTGGTGGGATCAATATGGCAAACGCCTAGATTTTGGAGAGTAGTTATACCACTTTCATTCTCAGACATTCTGAGACAACAAGACCTGAATGGCTCACAATGGGAAAAACGTAAAACTGACTCTAAATTAAAACTTTGAACTTTCTAAAAACACAGCACTGGATTTATAATTCTCTTTGATCTAAAAATAGCAGTCAATAGAACCATAAGAAATTTCTAATCCATACTAATACAATAAAGAGAGAGCCCAAACATTTGAGGCGGGTAATCTCAGGAACCACAGCACCAATCAAAACACCTAATACAGCGTTGGAAAGAGCAGTTGCAGCAGAAGGACATAGGCTATGCAGACGCCCACCATATACATTTAAAAGGTAAAAGAACCGTTCCAGCAAAGTAGTACCTTGTGGGCGTGTCTGCGTTGTGCTGTGGGCGTTTGCTGGGGGCGTGACAAACGCTGGGGGGCGTGTGGTATGTTCCGCCCTTCATGCCATGTCTCATATCGTGTGCTAATCCCACCCTGCTCCCTTTAAATACCCCTGCACCCCATAATCATAACCCACCCATACTCCTTAAAATACCCCAACACCCTGAAACACTAACCCATCTTAACCCTATAAATATACCCTGTACCCCAAAACCCAAACATATCCCTAAACCCTGAAAATACCCCTCTACCCCAAAACCCAAACCTAGCCCTGAACCCTATAAATACCCCTGTACATCAAAACCCAAACCTACCCCTGAACCCTAAAAATACCCCTGTACCCCAAAACCCAAACCTAGCCCTGAACCCTCAAAATACCACTGTACCCCAAAACCCAAATGTACCCCTGAACCCTGAAATACCCCTGTACCCCAAAACCCAAACCTAGCCCTGAACCCTTAAAATACCCCTGTACCCCAAAACCCAAACCTACCCCTGAACCCTAAAAATAACCCTGTACCCCAAAAACCAAACCTACCCCTGAACCCTAAAATACCTCTGTAACCCAAAATTCCAACCTAGCCCTGAACCCTAAAAATACCCCTGTACCCCAAAACCCAAACCTAGCCCTGAACCCTTAAAATACCTCTGTATCCCAAAACCCAAACCTACCCCTGAACCCTAAAAATATCCCTGTACATCAAAACCCAAACCTACCCCTGAACCCTAAAAATACCCCTGTACCCCAAAACCCAAACCTAGCCCTAAACCCTCAAAATACCACTGTACAGTGCTTAATTTGTAAAATATGAAGTGCCGGGGCTCAAAGTTTTGCTCGGAAGCCGTCGTCACCAGAGCTGCAAAATGTCGTGGCGCTGAATACCGAAGCAACGTAGGCTTGAGTGCCCATGGTATATCTTTAACCCACCACCAGACACTCCCTGCCCCTCCTTCTAATTCCTGCTCATATGTTGTCCTCTCTGCTTCCTCCCTATGTCACTGTTCCATCTTTTTCATCGTCCTCCCCTTTTGACTTTTTCTATTTTTGTTCTGGTTAAAGTGTGATGAGGAAAAATAAGAGGAAGTGCCCAACACTATGTTCTGGTAGCCCCACCTGCAATCACTAGCTCAAAGTAAGCAGTGATCCAGAGTTAGAGCATGGATTCCAGTAGCCCTGGTCAAACAAGGAAAATTGCCCTTTGCAGCGCCTCGGGGTGATGGTGGGTGACAGAAGGTCCCCAGGGCGCTGGTAGTGTAAATGATTGGTGTTACCTCTGCCACTGACCATCCTCGTAGCTCTTAATTAGTGCACAGTGACTGGAAGGTCATATTCAGTCGCTGAATAGGCATCCTCCCATTTCGTTCAATATGCTTTTTTTGTTTTTTACTTTTAGCAGCTTCGCACACGTTTATTGCATACAGCACTGTCAGTTAATTAGACAGGGAAACACAGACATGCAGCAACTAACACACAACCCGAAGGGGCACCTTCAGAATTACAAGGCTCGCACCCCACTCCTCTACTGTGTGAGCTGCGGGGGTGTACTTTACATCCCTGACGTGACATTGAATATTTTGCAAGCTGACAGTCCTGTACACTCTCACTCATCTTTAATTTCTCTAGTGGGACTCCTTAGTTTATACTCAACCAGATAAGATACTGAACACACCGAGCGAGCATCATGCCTGGCTATCGTCGTCCATCTGCCTGTTTTATTGCTGCCTCTGATG
Source organism: Lissotriton vulgaris (assembly GCF_964263255.1). Taxonomy (NCBI): domain Eukaryota; kingdom Metazoa; phylum Chordata; class Amphibia; order Caudata; family Salamandridae; genus Lissotriton; species Lissotriton vulgaris. Next base: position 865,390,572 of record NC_141689.1, read on the forward strand.
CTTTACAAAAGGCCCACGCACAAACACGTGTTTACAATAACAAAAGTATTCATCATACAGCTAAAAATACAATTTGGCTTCAACGTTTATAATATGAAATCAATGTGTCCACTTTCTGTTACTGACCAACCGACACCGTCCAATAAGTTACCTACATTTTGAATCCTTCCTCCCCAGCCCCCCCCCCCCCCACCATCTTTAGGTAATTACTGCTTCAGAGCTTGAAATTGGAGCGTAAAAGCGTATGATTAGAAAGCTGCCCAGCATGCCCCCTTATCATTGAAATGAAACATATATTCGGAATCGGCACCCCACCTCGCTCCCCCCCCCTCCCCTTTCTTCGTCCACCGGAATAAAACAAGTGTGGGAGCAGCTCAGTCAGCTGAGCGACCGGGTCAGCTTAACTTAAAACTTTAAGTGCTTCTGTGGTGCTTTGCTTAACTTAATTTGTAGCGTCTTCTAGGCTTCTTACCTTTATTCGTCGTGGTGGGACCGGTCGGCACAGCTTCACACTGCACTGCGTGCTGCTCAGTTGTTGTAACTTTGCTGCCTGCCTGCTGCAGCTTGCTACCAGGGCCAGGCCGCAGTCTGCAGTGCACACAAAGTACTGGCTGCAGTGCACTCAGTGCCACGACGAGACGTCATGCCACCACTCAGGCACCACTGCACCAGACCCCGTCACGCCAGTTGCACAGCAGGCAGCAGCAGCAGTGCACACAGCCCAGGTCTGCCCTCGCCCCTTCGACTTCGTGACCTTGGTCGTTGCGTTGGTCGGGCCGGGTCGGGCTAACTTAATGTGGACAGTCAGTGACTACTCGAGTGGACTCGTCGTGGCATGCTTGGGGAGCTGCCGCTGTAACTGCGCAGCGCGGTTGTGCTGGGGGGTGGCTGAGGGCAGGCAGAGCCAATGTGAAAAAAAAATATGCGCGCGCTACCGCATGCACAGCCCCCGGCCAGCTCCTACCCCCATCAGAACCTCCAGGCTCCATCCCGGCCCCACCAACTGAACTTCCGGGGCGCGCCCACCGAGTCACTGCCAAAGTCAAACAGAAACTATCAACAACTCCATGATGATGAAAAACAAAACTTCACACATTATTTAATTATATATATATTGTATTTATTATTCAATTTTATTTGTTGGTATATTTATCATTCATTTTAGGGCACTTCGAGGTCATATTTCCAGCATTACCGATGATGTTGTGGAGTGAACTTCAACTTAATCAGGGCAATAAATATTCTCTCATTGTAGGAGTACAATTTTGGTGGAACGATCAGTCGAAATATGTTTCAGGCTCAGCGGTAATTAATTCTATTTCTAAGTCGCGTCAGTCGTTAAATGTTGCACTGCGTGCGCATTATGCGGCGGTGACTGAGTGAGACTCTCTGAGCAGCAGAGAGCAATTTCAGGCATTAAATGGCATTGTCAGTGACTCCGTGTGGGACATCCTGGGTATAATAATGTAGTCAGTTAGACGCGACCAGACAGACGAGTAACTAGCGGGAGCACCGGAGCAGGCAGGCAGCGCACAGTGCAAGAGTGCAGTCAGTGTGAAGAAGACCGACACTGCTGCTGCGCCGGTGAGTGTTGACAACTTGACATCTTCTCTGACAGTCTGACTGTGCACACGCATGCATGCTGCAGGGGCCGGGCGGGCCTGTGTGGCTGGCTGCCGCTGCACAGAGTGTGTGTGAGACAGAGAGAAAGTACAACAACAGAGAGAGTACAATCAGTCAATAAAGAAGGTTATTTACATGATCGTCAATGTGGGTGTGTGCAGATTCATAGACCCGGCCCTGACATTTAAGTGCCGGTGCTAAGCACCGGATAGCACTGGCACAAATTAAGCACTGCCACTGTACCCCAAAACCCAAATGTACCCCTGAACCCTAAAATACCCCAGTACCCCAAAACCCAAACCTAGCCCTGAACCCTTAAAATACCCCTGTACCCCAAAACCCAAACCTACCCCTGAACCCTAAAAATAACCCTGTACCCCAAAAACCAAACCTACCCCTGAACCCTAAAATACCTCTGTAACCCAAAATTCCAACCTAGCCCTGAACCCTAAAAATACCCCTGTACCCCAAAACCCAAACCTACCCCTGAACCCTTAAAATACCCCTGTACCCCAAAACCCAAACCTACCCCTGAACCCTAAAAATACCCCTATACCCCAAACCTAGCCCTGAACCCTAAAAATACCCCTGTATACCAAAACCCATACCTATCTCTAAACCCTAAAACTACCCCTGTACCCCATAACCCAAAACTATAACTAAACCCTTAAAATACCCAAACACCCCAAAACATATACATCAGTACCCCAAAACATATACCCCTATACCCATACTTACCTTATCCAAACATAAAAAAACATGCTTTTACCATTCATGCATTTACAACGAATTTCGTTGTAAATGTATGCGTGGTAAAATCATATAAAATGTAATGCCATGCGTTATAATGGCATTGCGGAGTCATGGTACTTTCGTAATGAAAGTATGCGGAGTGATGGTATGCGGAAAGAAAGTTGCGGAATAATGGGTGTTTACCCTCCCCCGGTAAGTACATTGGTGGCGCGGCGGCCCACATCTCCAGCAACATACTCATATTTTTTCACCACCCATTTCAAAAATGCACAGGTCTCTCTCATTGATGGCCAGCACCGACATACACTTTTAGACACACCTCCTGCCACAAGTTCTAGAATTGCGAATGTTAGAGGTGGGGAGCTACGTTCGAATCTCGGCGTCAGCTCAACATCCTGTGATTCCAGGCAAATCGCTTTGTGTCCCCGTGCCTACCACAAATGAATGTGTTCTTCTGTAATGTAAATTGTGCTCATGTCATGTTGTCGAGTTCACGCTATATAATATTGCAAGGAAAAATAAAATAGGGAAACTCGAGTTCACACACTACTGAACGCGCACTCTTAAGTGCATCAGCAGTGCACTGTGAATCAGAGCGTTTCACAGGCCTGTTACAGATAAGAAATCCTATCAAAACGAAATCCTACAAAACAATATACTACTGGCCGGCAGAAATTCATACCCAGACAACGTCGGGACGGGCTGCTAGTCATTCATAAATCACTGAGAAGGTTTTCTCCATTCAGAGAATTATCAGCCCAACCCCCAGAATCCGAACACTCACAGAGCAAAAAAAAACAATCAGCCTCTGAAACAAGACACAGCTGCACAGATGCACACATGCAGCACCCAATACAAAGATGGCTGACGCTGTTCCAACCCATTGCGTGCAGACACATTTGTGAACCAGCTGATTGTGAACTGCTTTCTGAAATAATTGACCAAACCCAATGGTCCCTGTAAGCCTTAAACCATATCACAAATGTAGAGAGTGAATCTCAATAGTTGCCACCTATTAACACCATTCCCAAACAAAATCTATCATGTACACAAACGCTCTTCTGCTTAAACCAGGTGACCAACTGAAAGACACTCTAAAAACATATCCTCCCATGAATTAGGAGCATGCCTAATTAAAACTTCAATCACAACACATTACCCTCTTGTTATTCTAACCACACACCCATACTGAGACACGAAATATCTCTCTAGATTAGAATATTCAACAAATAAAGGAAAAATACACGCAATGCTCATCTTCCGCAGAGCAGCAACCAAAAGAGGTAGGAGATAAAGGACAATGGGCTTTTAACTATTTTATTTATTTTTTTTAAATATTTTTTTTGTCCTCATATATGCCACCAGAATATATATGCTCTAGATGGGTCTCGCTGTTGCCTCTTATACTGTTGTTTTTCTTTCGGGTCCACCATGGAGAACAGTATCATAGCAAACAGGGGTTCCCAGAGGTAGGCTGCTTTCCTTATCCTACTCCTCCAGACCTATTTTGGGCACCCTAGGCCTGGTGGAGGACAGGACCGACACAACCTCTGGCATAATCACAGGACTGCTCACCTATTTATCCAGACCATCAGTTTAGACCAGACATTCTCCAAGCTCTCGCTGCGGCCAGCCTGATCCATTTTACACACTTCCATTAGGTACTTCAAACATACTGCAAATCTAGGGGGAGCCGCTGACTTCCACTCCATACAGATTTGTCTCCTTGCGATAACTATTGTGTAAAAAATGAATTGAGTATCCAGATTCTTGATATTATATTCTTTCAGAAAACCAAAGAAGACTAATCTGCGAGAACATGTAATAGTTATTGAAAGTACATCTCCCAAAAAATCCATTATCGCTTTCCAGAAGTTTTGAATGGCTGGACATTCTAGAAAAATGTGGATATCATCCGCGGCGTTATGATTACAACGGGGGCAATAATAGTTGTTTCGTGTTATCTTATGTAGTTTGGCCGGAGTCCAATAGACTCTGTGAGCCGTAAACAAGTGATTGCGCCTTAAATTAGCGGGTTTAATTAGCCTCTGTGAAAGGGAAAAAGAGTCTAACCATGCCTTACAGACTTCTTCAGGGGGCTCTGCTATACAGTTTCCCCATAACTTTATTATCTCCGGGTACAGTTCACTCTCCTCTTCTTTGACCATTGAATTGTACCAAAAAGATAACTCTTTTACCCATTTCCCCCTTCTGCCAATTGCATCAAGAATATCTGTATCTTCCTCCCTTTGCATGCTTTGACTGGACCACCAAGCGGACAGCTGGTAGTATTTAAACCTAGTCAACTGTCCCTCCGTAAGCTGTGCCAACGTGTTCCAACTCATTAGGCCCGAGTCTGCCCAGAGGTCTCCCCATTTTTTGAAGCCAGCTGTTTTCAGGGGTTGTGATAGTTGATCCTGGAGGCATTGAGGTGTACCAGGAGAGTTCCATATTGGGGAGTGTGTGTGATAATAGGAGATATTAAATGTCTTCCTCATGAACCCCCAATTTTGTAATGCAGTCTGTAAAATTTTAAAGCGAATTTTTAAAAAAAAATTCTGGTCTACAAACTTAAAAATAAAGTAATCATGGTCTTAGGATAAATCAGTTAACAAAGCTTGAAACAGGCGGCCCTGTGATGATGCATCCAGCTTGTTTGCAAGAAGCCTAAAATTTTTAAAATGAAATGCATGACAGTATGACAAAATGTCAGGGAGGGCAAGCCCTCCTATTTTTAAACCCCTCCTCAATTTCTTCCATGCAATTCTTGTTGACTTGCAGGCCCATATAAAGGATCCGATTTTGCCCTGTAGAGTGTTAATGTCTTTCAGTGAAAATGATAAGGGGATGCAGTTAAATAAAAAGGTCAATTTAGGAAGAATTGTCATCTTAATAAGGTTGACCCGACCGTAGATGTTTAAAGGCAAGTTCCCCCATCTTGTTAAAGTTTTATTAATATCTTTAACCACCTTTTGCCAACTGAGTGAAGTGGTATCATTTAAAGATTGAGTTAAGTGGATTCCCAGGTACCTCATATTCTGTTTTGCACCAACTATGTGTGTGTTGTTATTCCACCCCATGATCTCTGTTTTATCTTTATTAATCTGGTACCCGGACAGTTTCCCAAATTCCTCCGATAAAAAAAATAACCTTGGAATTGCTGCCGAGTGATCAGAGGTATATAAAAGGAGATCATCAGCGTACAACGCCACCTTCAAAAGCAGATTTCCAAGCTGGAATGGTTGAATGATATTGTCCTCTCTAATCCCACAAACAAAAGGCTCCATATAAACATCAAACAAAAGGGGGGACAGAGGACAACCCTGCCTAGTGCCTCGGGATATGTCAAACCACTCAGATAAAATTCCATTAACTAAAACCTTAGCCTTTGGGCAGTGGTATAAGGATCTGACCGCCTCTATGAAAAATTTGGGGAACCCGAAGGCCGCCATTGTGGCCCATAGATAGTTCCAATTGACCTGATCGAAGGCCTTAGCCGCATCTATGGCCACCAGCGCTAATGGGAGATTTCTAGCATTAGAATAATCTACAGCCCCTATAGCTTGAAACGTTAATTCATTTAACTGTCTCCCAGGGATAAAGCCTCTCTGGTCAGGGTGGATTATGGATTTTATAACCTTTGATAATCTGGTGGCCAAGATACCTGAGTAAATCTTCATATCCGAGTTCAGTAATGAAATAGGTCTGTAGGACTCTATTTTTTTCGGGTCTTTATTAGGCTTGGGTATAAGCGTAATAATAGCTTCTCCCCACGAAGAAGGTATAGAATGGCCTTGGATCAATAAAAAATTGAAAAGTTCTCTTAATGGAGTTATTAATTGATCTTTATTGTCCGAATAAATCTCCACTGGCAAACCATCAGAGCCTGCAGCTTTCCCCCTTTTCATTTTCTTCAGCTGGCTTAAAATTTCCCCATCTGTTATCTCAGATTCCAAGTATGCTTTTTCTGATTCGGACATTTTTGGCAGATGCTTTATATTCAACCAGGATTCTAAATCCGCCCCGTGGGATCTTTATCTTCCGTGTAGAGACTCCTCATAAAGGACCTGGCTTCTTCTCTTATTTCTGCGTCTGTTTCTATCAGATTACCTGACTGTCTAAGTACCAACGCTTTGATGTTGTTTCTCGTTCTCTCTTCTCTAGCTTTCCAGGCAAGGAGTGCTCCACACTTCTCTCCGTACTCAAAATTTTTTAATCTGCTGGACTCCCATTTTTCTTTAAGGATTCTTTCATCCGAAATTTTTAACTGGAGCTGCAAGTCAACAAGTTCCTTCTCTAACGCATGTATTTCTCTGGAGTTTGTTAGTATTGCATTTTGTAGTTCGAGATCCTTTCTAGTTATTGTTGCTAAGTCTTCCTTTCTTTTTATTTTTATACTTTTTCTCTTATGATATATTAAAGAACTTAAAACACCCCTCAAATAAGCCTTGTAAGTTTCCCATACTATCTGGGGAGAGGAGGATCCTGAATTTATTAAAAAGAATTCTGATGTATTGTCTTTAACAACTGCTTTTATCTGGTTATCCAATAAAGAAGATCTTTCCAGAGTCCACCTTGGTTTTGGTGAAGTTATATTTAGTTTAATTTCCAGTTCTAGTACAGCATGGTCCGATAATCCTGAGGGCGTAAAAGAGAGATAACTAATATCTTTGAGAAGGTGTTGGTCAACCAAGAAATGATCTATTCTGGAGTAATTCTTATATTTTTTACTATAAAAAGTAAAACCTGGTTGAGATTTGTACTTTTTTCTCCAGACATCCACTAGAGTGAAGTCTTTCATTAAAACATCCAAGATGGCATGTGATTTTAAGGGAGCATGGTATTTGGCCTTAGAGGTTCTGTCTAATTTTTGGTCGAAGACCAGATTAAAATCCCCACCAAGAATTAGAGGACCAGTTGTCGTAAATAAAGCTAGTTCTAATTTAGAAAGCGGAACTGGATTGTCCTCGTTAGGACCATAGTACACTGCGAATGTATATGGGGTAGTTTGAATGTATACTTGTGCAACTAGCCACCTCCCTGATTGATCCGTCTCAAAGCTTCTCAAACTTATCCCGCTGTTTGATCGAATTATAATAGAAACTCCCCTGGTAACACCTAACTGCCTGGAACTGATTATATCCTGAACCCACCTACACTTTTTAAAAAGAGAATCACATACTGTTGCCTCCAAATGTGTTTCTTGTAGCATTATAATTTGGGCTTCCGAATTTCTTAAGAATTCACAAATTCTATTCTGTTTTATTCTTTCCCCTATACCATTGATATTCCATGACAGGACCTTAAGCTTATATGGATTGGTCATAGTTCTAATGTACTCACGCACCCATCTATTTTTTTATACATCAAACAATTATTTATATATGAGGATTTTTTTATTTCCCCCCCCCCGAATCCCCCTGCCCATTGAACACCTCCCCCCTGAGGAACCCCCCCAACATACCTGGCGATGACTTCGCCTTTCGGAGCACCCATGTGGTGCCCTTGACCGGTTTACTGTATTCGAGCGAGACAAGTTAAATTACAAATAAATCTACATGTCCCCCATTTCTATCATACAGCCTACTTATACAGTCATTTACTTTTTCAAGTTCCCCCCTCACCATTTCCCCAGTTACTATATTCAAATGAGACCAATTAAATTGCTAATAAATCTTCGTGTCCCCTATTTATCATTCAGCCAACTCAAACAATCCTTTATTTTTTCTTTTTCAAATTCTCCCTCCGCCATTCCCCTTTTTATATTATATCTTTTTTTTTTTTCTTTTTTTTTTTCTTTTTTCTTTCTTCTTTTTTTTTTCCTCTTTTTCCCTTTTCTTTCTTTTCCCCTTCCCCTCCTTCCCCCCCCCCTTTTTTTTTCCCTTTCTTTTTTCTTTTCTTTTCTTTTTTTTTTTTTTCTATTTTTTTTTTTCTTCTTTTCCCTTTTATTCCTTTCATCTTTTTATTATTTCTTCGGTGAATTACTCAGCTTATTTATCCGGACCTATTCCTGTTCCTGTTCCTCCTGCTCACTTCTTATTCGGTCTAAAAGATTGTCAACCTCTTCTGGCTGTGTAAAACTATATGTCTTGTTTTTCCACATAATCCTGAGCATAGCTGGAAATCTCATCTGGACATGTGCTCCCAATGACCTTAAGTCCGGCATTCTAGTGCCCAGCTCCCATTGTCTTTGCGCGGTTTTTGCACCAATGTCCGACCTGATAAGATAGGGACTGGACTTATACCGTAGATCTGTTCTCGTAAGGGATCGCCCTAGGATAAGCTCTTTTACACTGTATGTCTGAAAGTTTATAAGTATTTTCCTAGGAGTTTTCCTGTCCGTACGCCTCTTGTAGGGGTCTCTGTGCACCCTCTGGATTTCTTCCTCCAAATTTATATCTGGACGATCATTTAAAACGCCGTCTCTCAAGAGTTTACAGACAAATCCCTTTAAATCCTCCAATTCTTCCCCTTCAGGTATTTTCAAAATCCTTAAGTTATTCCTCCTAGCATGAGTCTCCATCCGTTCAATGTCCATAACCAATAATCTATTCTGGGCTTTGAGATGTTCTATATCTTTTTTATTTTCATGTACAGTTTTGTCCAGGGCAGCCGTCTCTATTTCAAGTCTCCCTGTACGCAGAGTGACCTCCTCTAGCTTAGATTCTAACATGTCGAATCTGTCCTGTATTGTTTTTTGATTGGCTTCCGATATCTCAAATTTCGACATCATGTCGCCTCTCAGGGATCGAAAAAGGTCCCCTAGACGGTCACTTTCCTGCTCGCTTGAATCTAAATGGTTATCTTTACTCGCGTGTAATTTCCTAGTCACCTCTTCTGCCTCCTTAGAACTGCTCTGTGTAAGTTTAACTGTTGCAACCTGACTCTTGGGTCTGGTGTCTTGGTTTCCTCGAGTTTTATCTATTGTAGGGGCTTTAATAGAGTCTGTTGTAGGGGCTTTAATTGAGTTAGCCAAGTTTTCTGTTACACTTTCAGCCTCGTCTGCATTTTCCATATTGTCTAGGTTTTCTAGGGCCTTGTATCTGTTTGTTAAAGGGGTGGAGCCGGGATTGCCCTCCGACTGCACTACGGAACGCTTAGCCTGATCCAGGACCTTAAAGAAAGATTTTAGGGATGGAGTACTTTTTACCACTTGGCCCTCATGAGATACACCTTTGAACTTTTTGACTGAAATAGTCTTTTTCTTTTTGCTTTTGCAGGGGGTTAATGGCATAGGTCTCTCTCTTCAAATTGTAGAGCCTCTTTCTCTTTTAATCCTGCCCTGGATCTAAGCTGATACCTATTTCTTCTTACTGGAAGAATGTGACCCTGTTTTACCGAAGTTGAGCTTATCTCCACATTGGCTCGCTCTATAGTCTTAAATGATACTGCCTCTGTTGATTCTAGCCCGCCTAACTCAGGAGCTTTCAACAGAACCGGCTCTTGCGCTAAACTTTCAGTAACCTCGGTGACTTCAGTGGTCCTGTAATACTCTAGGGGACCAGGCTGCGTTTGATCCATACAACCCCCCCTTCCAGTAGTAAGTCCACGAGCCTCTTCCACTCTACTCCCCCTATCCCCGCACTTTGCTGCAAGAGAGTAAAGTTTTTTTTTCTCGAAGTCTGTTTTAGTAAGATGTTGTTCAGGTGATTGTATTACTAGGCTTCCAAGTTTAATTTTGAACAGCGCAGAGCGAAACCTGCCCCATAGACATCATCGGCGTTCTTCCAGCATAAATGTAGATATGAGTGTGCACTGAGTGTAAGTGTGCACTAGTCCATAATCTGATCTGACTGGCTTTAACCAAGCTTAGCCAGCTGCAACCTCCAAAAAAAAAAAAAAAAAAAAGGGCAGTCTGTAAATTTTCTGTTTTCTATCTTCTATTACACCCTTTCTCTTTCTCTTTTCTTCTGCTTCTTCCAAACAGTATCGTGGAGAGAGTGGAGGAAGTGCACAAGAGCTGCTGCTTCTGTCAAAAGCTTCTGTTAAAGCCCCCCCCTGTGTATCTCCTTACCGCTGATTACTGCTCTCCGCCTTTGCTGCAATGCTGACTTAAAGACTTTTAAGCGTTTTCTACGCGCTTTTAAAAAACGGTCTGCAAGCCTACAGTCCCAGCAACCGTCTCCGTCTCGTCCTGTAGAGACGACTCCTCTCGCGGCAGACCACAGCAACCCACGCTGATCCGACCTGATACTGGAGTGCCCGGCGGGTCCTAACACCGCCTGCTGCAGTACCTCCTGAGACGGCTGGTTCCTCGGGGAAAAAAAAACAAAGGAGCCGGCTTAGACTTGCCGTCGGCGTATGCGGGGGGAAAAAACGCATCTATCACTCACCGCGACGCGGGGAGACAAGCGACCTCTCGCTACCAAGCTGCAATCATCTTTTCGGCCATCCAGACACCACGGAGCTGCCGCGACCGGCTCTCAGCCCGCCGCCATGTTCCTCGTGGGCGTGTCAGCGTCGGGCTTTTAACTATTGACTTAATGCAGGGTTCTTCTTGTCCTGTGGTGTCTTTAAAATGTTGGCTATAGAGTAGTAAATACAGGAAGCGTATTCATAATGCTACCCTCCTATCTTGCCATTAGATTGTATTTCAAACTTTATATGCATTGCTATCGTGCACCTCAATATTTAAAATGCATGTAAAAACATTACAATAAACATGTTGTATTGCTTGTCTACTTCATACTCGAAACTTCAGAGCGCAGCTTGATGGTGTAAGCTAATTCCTGTTATAAATATAGGAGATTTTATTGGTGCAGGTTCAGTGGTCAATGACCTGAGGTCTTTGAAACAAGATATTGGAATTGTACACTAGCAGCTCCTTTGGAATTGGTTTGAGGCTTTAGTGTGGTAACTGCAGACATACCCCGATTGTGAGAATCACTGGAGGTGGCTAAGCTTTAGCCAAATCATCCAGACAAATACAAACTGCATATTTTATTGGGAGAACTAAATTTATGGCAATACAATTAATCAAAATCATTTAAAAATAAGGCTGTGAAAAAACATTTTTAGCATGGCTCATTATTTGCTTCCCTGTCACGGGCACAACCATTATCCTTGGAATCCGTAGCATGAGCACATCTTTGCTAATAGACTAAAAGGAGTTGTGAAGTTTTATTATGTTGAGCTGTTTGCCATTTGTACATAAAAGAAACTCTCCCACATCATTCTTCAAGACCTGCTGCTGCTCTTTGACCACTAGAATCAGATCTTTCTGTTGAATCACCTCACTTTGATAACTTGAGTCACGCCTGTCTCTATCTAGAGTGGGTTCACTCTTTTTTAGGCAGATTAAGAGTGGCAATGCTGTAATATAGCTCTTCTCATCACAGTAGACTCCAGTATTCTGCAGAGCCCACTTGTAACTACCAATCACAGTCGACTTATCCACAAAATGCAGAACCAATAGGAGAGACATTAGTATCCACACTTCCTTGAACCCACTAACAACTATACAAAGACTACCTGTGGCAGTCAGCGGTTAATAAGGGGAACGGGTAATGGGACAGGAGTGATCGAAACACAAGCACTGGATATCTTCATCTTGTCCTTTCTTACTGCCTAACTCAAACTGCATTACAGAGATATTTAAATCTACAAGGAATTTTTTGTTTATAGTATTTGGTCAATGATATTACAGTTCACTATTTCTACCACAACATCTGATTTAAATTGTGGCAATCTCTGTATGCCCCATGCTCTATGGTTTCTGAGAAATCTATGACCTATTAGTGCTGAAAGATATAAGTAGTGTATGTAGCAACCTAAATTGTGATATCTGTCCTTATATCTAAAATTACAGTAAGTTAGAAATCAAGACTGTGATCTGAATGATTCTCAATACACATAGTTCATGTGCATAATTAATAATCATTAGTAATGCGTTTTCCCTTCCAACAATTTACCTTCACTTTCTCTCGCATGGCAATACTGAAGTATAATTTGTGATTCAATTCAAAGTTCGGGAACAACATGAGGACAAAAGAGGGCCCATGAACATAAGAATTGGTTGCAGCAAACCAGGGGAAAGCAAGTAATCAAAGTATATGCTTCTCCATTAAATTTAAGGCAGGTATAACTCTGTAAGTATTCAAGATCATGAGTCAGACAATTCAGTTTGTATTTTATTTTTCAGTATATATTCATATAAATTCATCAATTCAAACAAATAGGAATACTCGTGGGCTCCCTATCAAGGCAAAACCAAAGCAGTCACATACTCACAATTAAGATAAATCATACCGACTCGTACTAGAAAACACATACACATGAAACATTAAAAACATGATTCAAAGGTTCAACGCATATTTATAATACAATATAAGTTGCCCAATTAACATGGATCTACATATAAAGTGATGTTCTTCTAATAAACAATACATATATCAGTATAGTCTGTTAATCTGTTAACAATGATAGTAGGTTAAACAAACATAGAGGTTGGGCCAACTAGAAAGATTGCACCGATGCACGCTTTGGTAAGAAAAACACACTTTAGTGGATTATGACACCTTCATCGGGGCTCTGGGCGAAATATATATAGGGTGGCTAGGACCATCCAAGCTAAACAATTGGAGGATGGAGAAGCTCTCATCCGTTTCTTTAGGTGGTCTGAAACATAAACAATTAAAAAATGATTTAACAATAAATATACATAACCATGTCATTAAAGAGACTGGGGGATAGAAGATATCCCGACAATTATCTGAGTGACCAAATCATGACAAGACACCCACAGTGCAAAGAAAGGGAGCTTCAATTTGTTTCTTTAAAGTAAAGTTAAATACTAAAAAATGAACACTATAAGAAGTAGTGGAGTGCTGTATATCTTATAATAGAAACATATGACTGGTTAGGGTTAGATTCCTGAAGAAAACCCCCCATAGTGCAGTTCTATTGATGTTGTGCGCTACACAGATAAAATCGATGAGTGTAGTGTTAATAGTCTAATTTGATGAAAGGCAGTTAAAGAGGCGATTTATTAAGGAGTAGAGTAAAAAGATAAAGAGATATACCTACTGTGTCAATGGATAGATGCACTTTCCCTAACGAAGAGGTAATCGTTAAAGATAGGTGTTCCAAATGGACCTAAAACAAGCAGTCAGATCAGGAGGCCCAGGGAAGCATAGTTGATGGCCTTTCTGGAATTAGGCTGGAAGCAAAAACATGCCTAATGGGGTAGCAGCTAAACATGAGCAATTGAGGCTGTCCAAACGTGATGTACCTACCCTATCTATAGTGGAGCCAATTAATGAAAACAAGTCAGGATCAATGAATAGAAGGATCAAAGAGAAACTGGGTATCTATGTTCCCTCAAACAAATGGGGGTAGTTCCGCATACGGATCCTTAAGTATTGCGAAGAAATGATCCTGCAAGGTGAGAAGCAAGACAATTATAAGCCGTCTTAGAATTCCCATTGAATCCAATATACCCATAATCCCAAGTATCAAAAGTAAAGGAAGCAAACAACCTTTTAAGCCGCAAGCTTCATTCCAAGCAGTGCCTCCACTCTGGATGTACTGCTGACCTTGTGCATCATTAAAGTTCGGAGGAGCACGTCTCCGTCGCTGCTCACGTAAACAGGTAAGCGCACCATGCTTTTCAAATGCATATAACACCTCTTGTACCTACATTACTTGTCATTTCAGTTATATGAGAGTGATAGGCAGATTTCTGTACATCTATACAATCCTCAGTATAGTTTGGTTACTGTATTGCAGAGGAATCAATAGCAGATTGTTTACTCATATTGATTAAAGGATATTCTAATTAATCTCTGCTACTTTTTTATTTCTTAGTTTAAGAAACTAAGCACCAGTGCTATTTGGCCATAACAGGGCTCTGATAGCTTACTAGCATTAGAACCAGTACATGCTGCAGCCAAGCTGATTTGAGGCGCATGTCATTCTGACACTTTACCTGATTCTAATTTCATTACTATGGCTTTTCATATAAGTCTAGCCATATTCAAGTAGGAATAGGCAGGGCCAGGCACACACACCTGCTCAGTACCTCATGGGTAATAGTGCACTTAACAAATAAACGTAATACGTCTAATCTATGAAACTTCCATGCTCAGCCCTCAAAAGCCCCTGGATCACAAAAGTTCCATCCTTCAAAATTTCTGAGCTTGGTGCATCATGGTGTAACAATGCCTGAAACCATTCTCAACCTCACTAGACTTCACTTTCTCTCAAATCTCTCCCAGAATGTGTTCTCATACCAGGAACTTGCCCCATCGTTCATCATCTTTCAGAAAAATTTAAATGGTCCTTTTCAACATGGTGAATATAGAGAGGAACCCCTTGGGTGGACAAGGGAAATGGGGTATTAGACCTAAATCAAACAAAATGATTCCCTTGAGTCATGTACAGGAGAAGCCTGAATTAAGCTATAACACAATTCAATATAAACACACAAGCTAAAATGAGTAATAATAGAAATTTGACTTGCATAACAATTTATTTAAACAATAAAAAAACCATATACAGTAACACTTGTAGAAGATACTTAAAAACAGTAAAAATTGCTTAACTAATGTTAAAAATTATATTTTTGTGACCAGCACAAAAGTAAGAGACAAACAACCTCAAATGTAAAACATACACATTAGAAATTTACAGGGCGTACATTCATAGTAAACAATTCGAGATCCCCTGGTTTCATAACCTCACAATCATATGTAAACCAGGAGGGAAAGAAGCATCTGAATTGTACAAGAACTTGCGTCGACGCGTTTCGGTGGTTATGCGGTTTATTGTGTACCACCTTTATCAAGACTAAAAGATTTTTTGTTGTCTGTCGTGGTGTTACTGGATTCTTCTAGTTGTCCTGTATAGTCGGGACCAAATCCTAGTTTTTTTGGAAGTACTGGAGAAGTATTCGTTAAAATGAAGAAGAATTTCCTATTGAGTATAAACCATCTTTGGAAGTTCTTTTGATATCCTATCCCTTTGGGGTTAGAAGACTTATATGTGACGAAGGAATCTGTCTATCTTCATGCTCTTCTATACCACTGCATGTCCGCTGTTATTAATCAATGGCGGTAATCTGGTTAAAAGGTAGTGTTGTCGAGCGACTAGAGCGTGCCTCTTCTGGATGGAAATGACAAGAAAGAAGCACTTTTATGCCACCCTGCTATCTGGCGATATGCATAAGTGAAGTTATATCCACTGAGTGCTAGGATGATCTGGGAGTCGTCTTACCTATCGTTGCGGAAAAAATCTCGCCGTAGAAGGGGATTGTGGAGGCGCGGTGGGCTGCCTTCGTAGTTCAATGCACCGGGGTTGCTTTCTTAAACTGAAGTTATATTACCCCCTGCTCTAGCGCTAGCGACTTCGTGATACGCCTCTTCTTTTCAACATGGGCCTAAACATTATGGTTGGATTTAACCAAGGAGTTCCCTTGTAATTCCCTTGTAATAGAACATGCTTCTGGTATAGTATTGGTCAAAACTGATCCTATGCTTTCACCTAAATCTCAAAACTCAAATACAACACCAAGGCACAAGTGGGTGGTAAGAATTCAAGTCAAATGCTGCGCTAGGAAAAAAACATGGTAAAAATAATAATAGAGTACACCATATAAATAGTTTCAATACGGAGGTAATGTGGGGGAACAGCCTTCATGGCTGAAGTCCCTGATGGGAATACCCATACTATGCACTTCATAAAAACAAATGACTTTCTAAAACAAATGAGTGGCAATGATGGCATTCAGGATGCATGTTAGTATCTGAGCCAGCAGCAGGTTGTACATAAATGCCTGCAGCTTGGTATTGGCATTAATATATCTGTTTCTACCTGTGTTCAAAATATGATGGTAGCTGTGACTTTGCTGCGCCTGATTTAAGCCTCCATAGTCAATTATATGTATTTTGTTTACTCTAACATGTATTATTCATTAGCACCTAGGAAGACATAGGGAGAGTAATCCTCAACAAACAGGGCACTTGGGCGGTTGTCACCTGTCCTAGGCCTCCTTCATCCTTAGTTTTTGAGGAGGCAGGTGACTGCTGAAATGGTGTTCTTTTCATATTTCGGATAGGACAACAAAACTGATGTTAACTTCTTCTTTCATTCCCTAAACAAATTTGCTGCCCGAGGAGGGCTGATACTGCTAACAGCTCTGAGCGGCCCTAGTTTAAAAAAAAGGCACAAACGCACACTCACCGTTGGACAAGGCGATGGGCTGATATGGGGGTAAGTACCACTCCTGGCCCTTGGGAAAAGGCAGCAGTGTAGCAGATCACTTGTATGAAATCACATGAATACAGTAAAAGAAGGAAAATGAAAAAGATAGGGCAGTCTCTCCAGATATAGTACTAAAGGATTAACATAATTAAACGATTTCAAATTTGCAGTTGTTTTATTTCTCGTCATGGACAAGCACTGGCAAAGAGTGGAGAGCTATTAGCGTTGTCAATGTTTAGCCATGTTGTACATTCTGATCAGGGGGGGAAGGATCACTTGTCCTGCATAACTTTGGGTATGCCGTAACTGTTCCGAGTAGTCCCAATGTTAACCCTCATGCACGTGCTGGTAAATGGTGTGGTATTAAGCGGTATATCTTGTTTCTCTGCCGTCCCTCGCACGTGTGTGCATAATCATCGGGTTGTTTTTTCATGCAACCTCCATCCAGGAGGCATTACCCATTGTTAAAAACAGTAGTGATGAGTGATTGTGAACGTGAAAAGTGATAGAATAAAATTGTCTCTCTTGATCAGAAAAATTATTTATTAGTTCTGTATTGGAGGCAATAGATTTAAAAATTAAATCGGTGAACGTGAGTGATTATGACTCGTTCACACTAAGTGTAAAAAGGTCGACATGTTTCAGCCCTTTCTTATGCCTGGTAGGTCATTTGGGCTTTCTTCAGGACCGTGGTGTGAAATAGAGACCTCTCACGACTCTATTAGTGATAAGAAAAAGGGTTTAATTAATGGAACATATTGTTATGTTGCTCCATAGGAGGTCAAATTATACCTCCGTTCTTGGCTACAATAAGCCTCTTCGGTATCAGGGTGGGTCAGGGAGGCACACTCTGGCTCTCCATTCATTCCTTGTGCTGACTCTGCCACCTCTGTCCTAGCCATGTTGTACAGCAGCTCTGCTGCTGTGCATCATGGGTTAAAAAAAACATTTGAAAGCCAATAGGTACACTCTGCAAGAGCTATTGGCTTTGCCAATGGTTTTAGCTATGTTGTACAGCAGCACGGCATGGCATGGCATGAAATACCGGTTGCGAGGCACCCACTGCAGGCCCTGTATATTTCCTGTTCTCACTGCTGCAAGTTTTCTCCTCTCTCCAGTTGCCTCCTGGCCTGTTAGACCTCTGGGCTCAGTTTCCTGAGGACTGGAGACAACAACTCTCTTTCTCCATGTGGCTGTATTTACTGTGGCCAGCAGCTCCCATCTCCTGCCAGGTGTTCCACAAAAATCTTGATTAAAAAACATTGGCTGACCATATTATCATGATAAACAAATCATGGCTACAAAAATATTGTGTATCAAAATATCAAAGAAAAATATTAAAATATAATTTACTCAATTAAAGGTGATTTTAAAATATTGTGTACTTTAACATCATTTTTTATCATGGTGTTTTATTATATCGTATTATGTGTTATTTAATTTTTAAGTTATTGTTAGATTTTTTTTTATCAAAATAAAAAAATTCCTCTCTTAATATGAACTATGAATGGGAGATTGGGTGGGTAGTTATTGTAATTAAGATAGATAATATGCATATTTCTATATCTATCTATATGTATATATATATATCCAAGAACACTCCTCCGCAAGAAAGAAAAGAGGCCCGAGTGGGGAAACAAAAGAGGACTTTATTCATAGCACAAGTTGTGACGAATGCATTTCGGCATCATTGCCTTCCTCAGCACCTGGGGTGCTAACAAGATGCAGGCCTATACTTCCGGATTTAAATATCCCGCCCCGTCTTGTTGAGTTGCGTGCCGCTCCTCCCCCAGGTAAGTTGAATCAAACCAGTCACTGCATAGCGTGCCCAATGTCGTGGCGCCTGCAAGTCCCACAATGCACTGTTCTTGATGCATCGGAGCCGCGGGGGTAGATAGGTGTGATACTGGTAGCAACCCCTTCACTGTGTTCCTCGAACTTGGTCTTCTCGAGTCCTCAGAACCACATCAACCCCCAGAGTCACAGGGATTTATTAAGCGGGGGCTAGGCAGCAGTGTGCCCTGCCTGATGTATATATATATTCATTAAAAAAACAAGCATTTGCAATGCAATAGGTCTCGCATTTGCGAGAGTTTGAGTTATTGGCATTGTAAATGACAATGCCTTCAATTTATGCATTTGAAAACCTGCAAGCTGTGCGTAAACAAGCACTTTGTACTTGTAGTCCTTGCTATGAGAATCAAAGCTGGCAGTCTTTTACTTACAGCCTTGCTTCTCGTAATCAAGGATTATAGGTACAAAGTGCGTGTTTATGCACCGCTTGCAGGTTTTCAAAACAAATGGATAAAAGGCATTGCAATTTACAATGCTAATAGCTTCAACTCCCGCAAATGCGAGACCTATTGCATTGCAAATGCTTTTTCATTATACGTGCACCATGTCAGAGACAAGGATACACAAAGATACACAGAGAGGGAAAAAGAAGACAGAGAGGAAGTGGCAGAGAAAGAGAGGTGGAGAGACAAGGAGAGAGCGTCAGAATGACAGATGGCTAGAGAAAGATGAGGAGAGAAAGCAAAAGAAAGACAGATACTAAGAAAGACAGAGCCAAGACGGGAGAAATATGGAGAAAGAGACAGGGAGAGACATACTAAGAGCCAAGAAGAGAGTGCTACAGGAAGAACAAGTCCTGTCCGACAGTTAATTGATATGGTTCTTAACAGTGGCGTAGGAGTGCTTCGAACCGCATCGATTTTTCACAGGTAGTGGACACGAGGCACAAGGAAATGTAGTGATCTGTCCACTATTGCACATTTTAGTGAATTGTGTAAGTGTGGAGCAGAGTAAAAAAAATCACAGAAGGCACTTTGTCTCCTCAGAGCCATAAACCGCGGCTCGGCTCCAGGGAGCCTGTGATGAGTGTGGTCTGGTAATGGCGCTTTCCGCCCGCGCTGCTGGAGAGAGGACATACCGCGGGATAACCATGACACCGTGCAGTGTTCATCCTAGAGCCGACTGGCGTCGGTGGGCGCTATTTCCTGCTGCCAGCGGGTATTATCCTCACCGCCAGCTTCCCGGGGTGAAGCTTCCGAACCTGTGGGTAGCAGATCTCAGCCAGTGTGTGAACCCACCGCGCTGTAGTATAAATAAAAAATAAATTATGCCAAACCAATGGGGTTCCACCTTATCCTGCCACCCGGACGTTTATGAAGCAGTGGGTCTTTGATGATGTGTGTATGCACGTATTTACCAATCGGACAGTCCCTCTCCGGTGCATACCTTATAAATCAAAATTACATGCATAGAGACACAACTTTACCTACCCTAGAAGAGACAGTTGTAAGTTTACTCTGGCGCCGTCAACTGCACAGAGCACTCCCGCCCTGCCCTCTGGTTGTTGCTGGACGGGGCACGCAGGGCTTGATTCTGTACCTGGCCTACATCAATTTGTACGGGATTGGGGTTAATTAAGCGGCTTCGCAAACCACAATACTGAGTTGGAGTTCTGCGCCCGTCTCTCGTCCAAACAGATTGAGCGATCCCCGCATCTCTCCAGCTGCTTACGTTAAAGGCTCCTTCTGTAGCCGGTGGAGTCAAAGGCTCTGGTATCACCGTCTGGAAAATGTAATCTCGGGGCAGATCTGGTCTGCAGGGGATTGCGTTGGTTGACTGTAACATCTTTTGTTGCAGCGCTTTGAGGTCGTAAGTGTGGTTTGCAATGCTAATAAGACCCTCAAACGTTTGTGAGCAGGTGAGAAATAGTGAATTTAGCCTCCAAAATACGTCAAGGGAAAAATGAAGTTCTAATTAAGAAAGCTGGGGCTTTATGCAAATGACTTGCGGCACCGAAGACGGTCTAATGAATGTGCCCCGAGTCGATGTGTGTGCGTTTTCGCCAAGCTGACTCGGAGGAATGAATATAGGATAAAGGCTCTTATTGATCATCTCTCAGTATCTTGAGTTTGTGAAAAGGAGCACAAATATCGTTCTCGACATGCGACCATCGGTGCTTTTAGTCAGTGCGTAGGCTCAGTAATCAAACCGAGCCCGTTCAGTGTTTTCATGATATTCATCCTGGAAGTCCTGTTCAGGGCAGTGATAGGGGTCATGACAGCAGCACCGAGCTCCAAGTGATAAAGCTTCTGCGTACCCACGCCGAGGGCGACAGCTCCGAGGTTTGTCTGTACTTCGGGGGTGGGGGTACTTTAGTGCAGTCGTCTGAGCTGTCCAATAGGGTTGACCGCCGACGAATAATGGATACACAATCCCAAAGTTATACCTACATAAAACAAGTCAAAACGAAACCTAAGAGCCGCGCGCGTGAGCTTCTACCATAGACAGCTCACGTCGCGCGGCTCTTAGGTTTCGGTTTCCAAGGCGCATGGCAGAGTCGCGCTCGCACACATTCACAGCAAACAGCCAGCAGCAAAAGCGCGCTCACGAGGACAAATCCGAGACGGAAAATGCGCGCGTCCGACTAGTGTCCACATATTCAGTAAGCAAATAGGTATACTAAAGTATACAAGAGGTCCTTCGCTACGCTCGACCTAAACATAGGTTTCACACCAGTTATAGTTAGCTGAACATTTTACTCATACAAAACCATTGAAATTCCCACGTTATAGTTAGTTGGACTCACTATAACTCGCGCGCCCGCAATCCACTGCTGATGATGTTACATATTACATCACTCATGACATGGTCAGTGACATCACTGATGACATCACTGATGACATCTCAAATGACATCACTGATGACATCACTGATGACATCATCTATGTGATCATATAATGCACCTCCTCACACTCTAATCTAATCTTTGATACATCCAGTATTGAATACAGACTACCATTCCTGAAACCATTGACACAGCAATACTAGTTAATACATACACACTCACTGATTCCTAAGTTTATACACCCATCCACTCATTCACCCATGCAATCACTCATACATACAGTCACTCATCAATACAACACTATCATATGCACTCATACACCTATACAGACACTGACACACTACCACTCAACCATGGACTTACTTACAAACCTAGTTAGTCATGCAAAGAATCAATCACACTCCAATTTCCTCTTCTATACAGTTATACACACAACACCTTACTTATTCAAACATATACTTGATCCATACAGTCCCTTACGCAATTACAGACTCTCATGTATAGTCATTGATATATGCCAACTCTTAAATTAACTGTGTTTTACATATGTACTTACTTGGACATGTAACACTGAGATATCCATTCACTCACCAACACATCCATGCACACAGTCAACCGTCCGTGCAGCTATTTCCACTTGCACTCTTGAACCTATACACCAAGTGAATCAACTGCTCACACATCTATGCACAGAGTCACACACCTCCCAGCCACTCCCACACACACACTCACCCTCACATACAAATACTAGGGCAACCAATCAATAACCCATATAGCCACTTATATAGCTTCTAATCAACACATGCAGCACCTTACACAACTACAGACATAATGATGCACACATACAGACAGTTTAGTCACTAACCCATGCATTCAGTAAGACACATTTAATCACTCACTCATACAGTCACGCACCAACTAAATCCTTCATCCAGACACTTATACACCCACTCATTCTTGAATATGTAAAACATATTTAAACTTTACAGTAACACACAAATGATGTATAGAACTTTACAGAAACACAAAGACACTGGATGATGTCATCAGTGATGTCATCAGTGATGTCATTTGAGATGTCATCAGTGATGTCACTGACCATGTCATGAATGATGTAATATGTGACATCATCAGCAGTGGATTGCGGGCGCGCGAGTTATAGTGAGTCCAACTAACTATAACGTGGGAATTTCAATGGTTTTGTATGAGTAAAATGTTCAGCTAACTATAACTGGTGTGAAACCTATGTTTTTTTTTAATGAATTTCAAAGGTTTTTTAAATGCTAATTCCTAACTATAACAAATGTGAAACCTCTGTTTTTTTCACTGAATTTCAAAGGTTTTTTAAAAGCTAATTCCTTTCTATATCGAGTTTGTAACCTACGATTTTTTATCTTTTTATTTGCTGTTTTGTGTAAGTATTAATTATTATTAATTTATTTTTGAAAAATATTTTTCCAATGTTTTTCTTTTCATCATTTTTTCCTGGGGCGCTCAGGGTGCGCGCACCAGTAAGCTCTCAGGAGAGAGCACCGAGAGCGCTATTTCTACGTTCGTTAAAAAAAATGTATGAAAAGTAAATAATTACGCAAGACATTTAGTACCATACTTATAAAAGCAGTATTTTTGATTTACAAAATGAAAATGAATTTACATTTCCATAAAGCTATCAAAACGTCACTCAGGCGCGCCGCGTAAGCGCCCCCGGAAGCGCCTACGTTCGCGCCACGTAAGCGCCCCTGGAAGCGCTCCGGTGCGCACAGCGTAAGCGCGTCAAGTCATGTGACCTTAAAATAACTCTTTTCATTGGTTGCTAACAGTTTTTTTTACAAAGAATGAAATCCCCACCCATTTCCTTCACTTCTTCTTTCCCTTTTGTGATTGCAAGACCTGACTTTTTACTCTTGGATCTTTGTTGGATTAACATTGGCTGCCAGAAGATCCAGCAGTGAAGATGACACAGAGACATTTATTGATGAAGAGGTTCCTCCGTCCCGGGTAAAAGAACACTTTATATAGAAGTTTTTTTCCATTCTGATGATAAAAAAAGTAAATGCTCCAAAGGTGGAGTGCCGGATTTGTCATACAGTCCTCTCACGGGGTGACCCCACCAAAAAATATTCATTTGGGAACTCCACGATGATTCTCCACGTCGAGAGGAGGCACCCCCAGAACTTTGCCCGGGAGAGTGTCAGAGCTCTGGCACAAGAGGCTCCCAGGGATGGTGCCTCTACTTCAACCGGAGGACCAACTACATCGGTGAGGGGGCGACCAGAAGAGCTGATGCCTAACATACAACCTGCATTTAATAAAGCCATAATTAAATGCAAAAAATGTGATCCGCTACTTTGTTATGGGGAACAAAGTGCTATGCTCATGGTTCGAGCAATAGACAACCACCGCTGCCAACCCCAGTCCGAATTTTGATTTATTTTTTTTGCTCCTGTTGAGCAGTTTCCCATTCCCTGTTTTTTTTCTGTTGAAAAAAAGGAAAAAAGAAGAAAAAAAAATCTTTTCAGAACTACCTCCAATTCTCATCAAAGAGCTGTATTCTTAAAAAAATGAAAAAGAGTAACTGAAGTGGAGTGCAGTGAGAGAAGAGAGGAAAATTAGTGAGAAAGCAAAGAAAGGGACGAGAGGGGAAGGGAAGTGAAGTAGGGGGACTGAAAGAAGGTGAGTGTGGGGAATGAGAGTGAGGAGAAGGAGAGTGAACATGGTGAATGTGGATAAGTGAAGAAAATGTAGTAAAAGAACGGTGGTGTGGAAGGGTAAGAAAAGAGCAATGATTTTTAGGAAAGAGTGGAGATACAGACTGGATAAAGACAATTGAGTGTGAGACAAGGTGAGTAAGGCAGTGAAGAAACAGAGAAAGTGAAAGAAAAAGTTAGAGTAGAAGACTGAAGGCCACATTTATGAGGCCATGCGTCACTTTTATGCCACCGGTGCGTCACTTTTTGTGATGCACCAGTGGTGTAAAAAATGCACCTTGTTGAGTCATATTTACAAAGTGACGCATCTAGGTAAATGCGTCACTTTGTAAACCCCTGCGCCACATTATACCTGCGCCAGGTGTAATGTATGCAAAGGGGGCGTATTGACGCAAGAAAGGGTTTTAGAAGTGACGCAGTGAAATCTATGAGATTTCACGACGTAACTTTTAGGACACCGTTGCGTCAAAATCTTGCGCCTGCCTCACAGCAGGCGTAAGACTGACGCAAGCCCTTTCACATGGGGCTGACCCCATGTGAAAGGATGCATTGCTGGAGTTGCGTCACTTTTGTGACACACTCCAGCAATGCATCACTTTTGCGCTTACAGATACGTCAGAAATACTGACGTATCTGTAACTCCTTGCGACATAATGCGTCATACATTAAATATGACGCATGAGTAGAAGACTGAAGGCCTCATTTATGAGACCATCCGTCACTTTTACGCCATCGGTGCGTCACTTTATGTGATGCACCAGTGGTGTAAAAAATGCACCTTGTTGAGTCATATTTACAATGTGACGCATCTTTGTAAATGCATCACTTTGTAAACCCCTGCGCCACATTATACCTGCGCCAGGTGTAATGTATGCAAAGGGGGCGTATTGACGCAAGAAAGGGTCGTTGAAGTGACGCAGTGAAATCTATGAGATTTCACTGCGTCACTATTAGGACACCGTTGTGTCAAAATCATGCGCCTGCCTCACAGCAGGCGTAAGACTGACGCAAGCCCTTTCACATGGGGCTGGCCCCATGTGAAAGGATACATTGCTGGAGTTGCGTCACTTTTGTGACACACTCCAGCAATGCATCACTTTTGCGCTTACAGGTACGTCAGAAATACTGACGTATCAGTAACTCCTTGCGACATAATGCGTCATACATTAAATATGACGCATGAGTAGAAGACTGAAGGCCTCATTTATGAGGCCCTCTGTCACTTTTACGCCACCGGTGCGTCACTTTTTGTGATGCACCAGTGGTGTAACAAATGCACCTTGTTGAGTCATATTTACAAAGTGACGCATCTAGGTAAATGCGTCACTTTGTAAACCCCTGCGCCACATTATATCCGCGCCAGGTGTAATGTATGCAAAGGGGGCGTATTGACGCAAGAAAGGGTCGTAGAAGTGACGCAGTGAAATTTATGAGATTTCATTGCGTCAATTTTCTTGCGCCTGCCTCACAGCAGGTGTAAGACTGACGCAGGCCCTTTCACATGGGACTAGCCCTATTTGAAAGGATACATTGCTGGAGTTGCATCATTTTTGTGACACACTCCAGCAATGCATCACTTTCCTCTAAACACTCTACTTTATTTTTTTACTCTATTTTTTAAACTGTTTTTCCCCGTGGTGCGCTCAGGGTGCCCGTACCGGAGAGCGTACCGGGAAGCGCACCCAGCGTTTACCCCACGAATTTTTTTTTAAAAAAAGGGTTTTTGCCCTTCAAGGTCCTTCTAGGCCCCTCTCAGAAAACCTAGGGGTCAGGGGGTGTCTACTCTGCCCCCTTTTAATCATTTCCCCCTTTCTTTTTTCACCTCTTGTGTCTCGATTCTACTGAGACACAAGATGGCGGACTCTCCGGACTGTTTAGAATGTTGACAGACACCCGACAGACAATCAGCTTTCCGCTCGCACACTCCCTTAGCGCGCCCGGTGCTCTCCCCGGTACGCGCACCTGTGAGTGCTCGGAGCGCGCCTATAGATATACATGTGTTTTTGAAGTTAATTTTCGTAAAAACCACTGATGCAATTTTTACCAAACATAGCAAAGGCACATCTGCGTACCAGTCCCTACAATTTTGGCAAGTTTTGCCAAATTCCGTTCAGCGGTTCGGCCTGTAGACTTGTCAGACCGTCCTATGGAAATTAACATGGGGAAAACATGTTTTGGGACCCCCCTTTTTTCTCAGCCCCCACTTGACGAATCCCCCCAAAACTTTCATGGAAGGAGCGCAGCGGAGCTGGCCAAAATTTTGGAAAATTACTCACAAATTCCTCAACCGGCGCCAGAGTTATTCCCAATAGAATGTTGCGGTTTTCCTATGGTAGCCAATCCTAACTATAACTACCTACTGGCGACCGCCAGTAGGTAATATATGTATATATATATATATATATACTAGCAGCCCGTCCCGACGTTGTCTGGGTATGAATTGCTGCCGGCCAGTAGTATATTGTTTTGTAGGATTTCGTTTTGATTTCTTATCTGTGACAGGCCTGTGAAACGCTCTGATTCACAGTGCACTGCTGATGCACTTAAGAGTGCACGTTCAGTAGTGTGTGAACTCGAGTTTCCCTACTTTATTTTTCCTTGCAATATTATATAGCGTGAACTCGACATGAGCACAATTTACATTACAGAAGAACACATTCATTTGTGGTAGGCACGGGGAGACAAAGCGATTTGCCTGGAATCACAGGATGTTGAGCTGATGCCGAGATTCGAACGTAGCTCCCCAGCTCTAAAGTTCACAATTCTAGAACTTGTGGCAGGAGGTGTGTCTAAAAGTATATGTCGGTGCTGGCCATCAATGAGAGAGACCTGTGTATTTTTGAAATGGGTGGTGAAAAAATATGTTGCTGGAGATGTGGGCCGCTGTGCCACCAATGTACTTAACGGGGGAGGGTAAACACCCATTATTCCGCAACTTTCTTTCCGCATACCATCCCTCCGCATACTTTCATTACGAAAGTACCATGACTCCGCAATGCCATTATAACGCATGGCATTACATTTTATATGCTTTTACCACGCATACATTTACAACGAAATTCGTTGTAAATGCATGAATGGTAAAAGCATGTTTTTTTTAAATATTTGGATAAGGTAAGTATGGGTATAGGGGTATATGTTTTGGGGTACTGAGGTATATGATTTGGGGTGTTTGGGTATTTTAAGGGTTCAGATATAGTTTTGAGTTATGGAGTACAGGGGTAGTTTTAGGGTTTAGAGATAGGTATGGGTTTTGGGGTACAAGGGTATTTTTAGGGTTCAGGGCTAGGTTTGGGGTGTAGGGGTATTTTTAGGGTTCAGGGGTAGGTTTGGGTTTTGGGATACAGGGGTATTTTTAGGGTTCAGGGCTAGGTTTGGATTTTGGGGTACAGGGGTATTTTAGGGTTCAGGGGTAGGTTTGTTTTTTGGGATACAGGGTTATTTTTAGGGTTCAGGGGTAAGTTTGGGTTTTGGGGTACAGGGGTATTTTAAGGGTTCAGGGCTAGGTTTGGGTTTTGGGGTACAGGGGTATTTTAGGGTTCAGGGGTAGGTTTGGGTTTTGGGGTACAGTGGTATTTTTAGGGTTCAGGGCTAGGTTTGGATTTTGGGGTACAGGGGTATTTTTAGGGTTCAGGGCTAGGTTTGGGTTTTGGGCTAGAGGGGTATTTTTAGGGTTTAGGGATAGGTTTGAGTTTTGGGGTACAGGGTATATTTATAGGGTTAAGATGGGTTAGTGTGTAAGGGTGTTGGGGTATTTTAAGGAGTATGGGTGGGTTATGATTATGGGGTGCAGGGGTATTTAAAGGGAGCAGGGTGGGATTAGCACACTATATGAGACATTGCATGAAGGGCGGAACGTACCACACGCCCCCAGCGTTTGTCACGTCCCCAGCACACGCCCACAGTACAAAGCAGACACACCCACAATGTACTACTTTGCTGGCACGGTTCTTTTACCTTTTAAATGTATATGGTGGGCGTCTGCATAGCCTATGTCCTTCTGCTGCAACTGCTCTTTCCAATGCTGTATTAGGTGTTGTGATTGGTGCTGTGGTTCCTGAGATTACCCGCCTCAAAAGTTTGGGCTCTCTCTTTATTATATTAGTATGGATAGATATTACGTCGCAACTTACATTCCTGTAGTAGGTAACTGTGCAGGATGATGTTTAGTCCCTGCTAATATTTTCCTTGTCACAACGG
The DNA here is from genome assembly GCF_964263255.1 of Lissotriton vulgaris. Lineage (NCBI taxonomy): Eukaryota > Metazoa > Chordata > Amphibia > Caudata > Salamandridae > Lissotriton > Lissotriton vulgaris. Next base: position 865,418,694 of record NC_141689.1, read on the forward strand.
TCACAACGTTCCTTTTGCGCTTAAATTCATCAGCGCTAGGAGCTGCTCTTCCGCAGCGGGGCACCTCACGATCTGGCATCGACCGCTACATATTCCATCTGAAAGCACACCATAATTGAGGCGCCGCACACAGTCGTTAAAATCACCTTCTTTATTGGCAAGGCAGCAGGGAGAAAAGCAGCACCCTGTCAGTTAAAATCTTCCCCAAATGCGTTTCAGGCTGTCATAGCCCTTGCTCACTGGGATATTCGTGCAGGCAACAGCGGCAAACAGTTCTTCTGCCGCACTGTAGGCATTTTCAATTGTTGACTCCGCCCCAATGGGCGTGCCCTTCGACGGTATTCTGGTCCTTGAAGTTTTTACAGTCCATGTGGCATGCCGCTGTGACCCCATCTCGACATACATTCCTGTAGTAGGTAACTGTGCAGGGTGATGTTGAGTCCCTGCTAATATTTTCCTTGTCACACTGGTCACAACTTTCCTTTTGCACATAGTTCCTGCATACTCCGGTGCCTCCCCAAGGCTGCTTGCTCAATGCGAAGTGAAACGCCATGATACAGGACCATTTTTATCACGATTCCCTCCTCCTAAAATGATGCATTTTCATGACGTCGCTGGGAGATCGAAGTTGCGCCATCTTTGAATGACTCATCTACTGACTGAATCACCATCATCACCCATTTTAAAGAGTGTAAACGGCTCCTACTGACAAAATATTTTAGAAAAAAATGTCTTTATTAAAACTAATGTGAACAATAACTCAATTACACTGGAAGAAAAAAATAGTTTTACCTAAATTTCATCAAACATAAAATTGTGCAATGGCAGTTGTTTATCGGCCTTCTAAATGGGGCATGACAGACGCATATAACTGTATCAAGTGAGAAATCATCACTACAATGTATGTAAGACCTCACCTAAAGCCTAGTGTGTCTACATATTCATGCAGGCACATCCCTGTGGTATTGAATGAGACCCAAATACAATCCCACCCTTCATGTTGACACTCCCCCTTCCTTTTCTCATTGTGTTCTATAAGACTACACTATTTCACTTCACTTGGTAAGTTAATTTATCAGTGATATATATACAAATTGTTCTAACTAATTTATGAAACCGGTTTCATCCAGTCTTCCCTGGTATTCAAACCCCTTTGCATCGTATCCAAAACAGAGATATACCACTGTTCCCTGTTTTTCCTCTTTCCTTCAGAATAGCCACCCCTTCTGTTTGTTGTGATTTTTTCAATGACAAACCACTCAAACTCCGTAAGTTTATGTTTGACCGCGTTATAGTGGTCCACTAGGGGTGCATTCTGCTTGTTGTTTTTCAAAGCTGATCTATGTTCCAACAGCCTAAGTCTAAGTTCTCTCCCGGTCTCACCTACATACGCTAAGCCACAAGGGCAGTGCAGCAGGTAGACCACATTACAACTTCTGCAGTTGTTAATACTTTTGCTTCAGAATTGCCACCCCTTCAGTTTGTTGTGTTTTTTTACAATGACGAACCACTCAAACTCCGTATGTTTATGTTTGACCGCATTATAGTGGTCCTCTAGGGGTGCATTCTGCTTGTTGGTTTTCAAAGCTGATCTATGTTCCAACAGCCTAAGTCTAAGTTCTACCCCGGTCTCACCGACATACGCTAAGCCATAAAGTCAACGCGGCAGGTAGACCACATTACAACTTCTGCAGTTGTTAAGACTTTTGGATGTGACCGTGTATCCATTATATGTCAACGTCTTGGTCACCAGGCCCTGCTCACAAATGGAGCAGGTACCACATTTGTTGTTCCCAAGAGCCTTACCAATCTGGAGGGTGCTCTGTGTCTTGGGACTAGTTTCTCTGTATGTGTTGGCCAGACTTTTACGAATCTTGTCATTCCGTTTAAATGCAAATAATGGTTTTGGTAGTTTAATCTCATTTATTTCATTTAAAATGCTCCAATTGGAATTCACTAAATGTTTTTTTACTTATTACTGATATTGCAGAACTGGCTACCAAACGAAATCCTATTTTTAGAGACATTATCCTTTTTATTCCTGTCTACAGGGTTCTGATTCAGCATGCTGTCTCGATTATAAAACCGAGCAAGCTTAAAAGCATGTTTTATCAATTTCTTTGGGTCTCCCATATCTAGAAGTTTGCTTTTTAAAATCTCAGAATGTTCATAAAAATCATCAAGTGAGGAGCAATTCCTCCTTAATCGGAGGAACTGTCCGAAAGGAATGTTGTTCTTTGGGTTTGAGGGTGTATTCTTGTCAGTAGGCTTTGTGAAAAACTGAACTTCTAGTGTTCTGTCTATATTCTTAATGGTGATGTCTAAAAAGTTCACTGAACTATTACTGTAGTCCGCTGTGAATTTGAGGTTTCGGTCCCCTAAATTTAACCACTCAATGAATTGTAGTTAAGTGGTTTCATCACCTTCCCAAATGAAGAAAATATCGCCAGTGAAATGGCACCACAAAAAGATGTTCTCATAAAAAGGTGCAGCTTCATTGAAGATAGGCCTGTCTTCAAAATAGCCTACATACGGGCAAGCCAGGCTGGGAGCACAAGTTGCTCCCATGCTAGTCCCTTTACACTGGAGATACAGGTCTTCCCTAAATAGGACCATGTTATTCTTAAGAACCAAAGTGATACATTCCATGAATAAATTCTTTGTTTGCTCCTCTTAGATCATCTACAGTTAAGACATCATTATTAACACTAATACTATCATCCTGTGGGATTGGTGTAGAGTGCTTCTATGTCGAGGGTTACCAACCATTGATTGTTATCGTTAAATGTGGTGCCCTCGATCATAGAGATAATATGGGAAGAATCTCTCACATATGACTTCTGTTTTAAAACTAGTGGTTTGAGGAAAGTATCAGCATATTCCTGAAAGGTTCTAGCAGAGATACAATGCAACTAACTACTGGTCTCATGGGCGGGTTTCTTTAATCTTTGTGGATTTTTGGTAGCCCATATATGGCTAGGATAATTGCATTCTCATTATTTAATAAATGTATGTTCAGCTTCACAGATCCAGTTGTTTTCACTGGTTCTCATAGGAATATTAGCTACCTGTTTTTTCAAACATCCATTTTGGAGTTAGGTACTTTAGTGTAATGGTCCCTAACTTCAAGGAGTAATAACATCCTCCTATCATAATCTTCAGTATCGAAGACCATGACTCCCCCACCTTTATCTGCCGTTTTAATTGTAAGGCTTATATCCTCTTTTAATGTTTCATAGCTGTTCTAAGGTCTTTGTACATGTTATTTAAATCAGGGTATGCGCCCTCATTATTTTCCTCCCCTTAGTGTCCACCACACGTTTAAACGTTTCACGTTTTTACACACCTGGGTGATTACAGGAGTGAAAGTAGATTTCCCTTTTAATCCAGAGATATTTCCTGGTGCTACATATTCCCTGTCCTCAAAAAATCCATTAAGCCTAATTTTCCTAAAAAAAGGCTTTTAAGTCTTTCTCCATAGTGAATTTATTTTCATTAGATGTGGGTGCAAAAGTAAAATCTCTCTCTAAAACTTCAATCTCTACGTTATTTAGTTCCCTTTTTGAAAGATTTATTATAGGGAATTTGTTATCTGTAAGTTGATTCACCGCCAGTATCTCTGATTTCTTGTTTTGAGATACTCCTGGGGTTGGTTCCGCATGTATTGACCTCTGCCCTGATTTGGGTTTGGGTTTTGATTTATCCTTGTCCCGCTCCTCTGACGGTAATCTAAAAAAATCCCCGTAATTACTGTTAGATGTATGGCCCCCTTGGTCAGCACCCGAAGGGCCCTCCTCTTCGCTCCTGGAATGGCTTCCCTATCTTTGTGTGACCGCTGACTTTCATCAAATTTACCAGAAGCACTCAGCTCAGTTTCAATTGAACAATAATAATTAGGCCACCTTCATTAGGACTCACATTTTTCTTGCATCCTTTCCTTATTCACATAGCATAGTGGTATAGTATTTACACACCTAGTATACAAAAAACAAAGGTAGGTATACATATCTAAAAGAAAGACAATGCATTCCTATTTTGTAGAGACACATCTCCACCCCCTTTCTACTCTCGATCCCTTATGGATTGACACTGAGTGCTTCTGTTAAATTTGATGAAAGTCAGCGGTCATACAAAGACAGGGAAGTCATTCTCCTGCGGTTTGCTGTCTATTATTGATTCACATTAACAACCATAAGACAAATTACATTGTGTTTCTTAATTTTCCTTTCCAGTGAACTTGTCTCATTATGAATTTGTACTTATTGAAACCTTATGTGTTTTTAACATTTTTATGTACTGTTTTACATGGTGATATATATTTTGATTGCAATTCATTCTTGTACGATTTATTAAATACGTGTATAAGTGCCTATACATCCTGAGTGGAGCATTAATTGTGACCTTGTATGAGAGTTGATAATTTGGTATAATTTGGTACAGTTGCTGAATGTGGGTAAACAGAGTGTAGGGATTTACAAAGGGAAAATTTGTTTTTAACTATTGAGTTTGTTGTCCTAAGTGGATGACACTTAAATTCTGGTGTCTATATCTCAGAAAATGGATGCATCCAGGAGAATGTTTACAGCTTGTATGACTGAATTAGCCAACTGGATGCAGAAAGATTGCCATTAACTTAATGGTGAACAACTGAGGTTTTGCTGTTTGGCAAAGCCAAACACACACCAGCATGCTTTCCATCTTGGTGGCTAGACAAATTGGGCCAAACACCAATACCTGTAGAGTGTGCCATACATCTTGGGGTCTACATGGGTGATCAATTGACTTTAACCACACAGATTAACAAGGTAGTTTTCCCCTGTTTCGGAATTTTGTGTGTGTTACATAAAATTGTCCTGGTGCTGCCCACTACTTCTAGGAAGGCCGTAGTCCAACCTTAGATTAAACACTTTACATACACTGCACACTCAACATACTTATGAGGGGCCTGGAAATGGCATGCAAATAGAGCTTTATACAAGCAGACCAGCAGGCATTGCGTTTTTTCTTGGAAAAGGCAAAAAGGCCTGATCAATTACTATGGATTTAAATACTGTATGCTGCCACCACTGTTCATTCTTCATGTCCAGAGGACACAAATCGTAGTCTCTTATCAATTAAAGGGTATACGTTTGCATTTCCCACTTGACTTCCGAGCCTGACTCTGAGTCTCATGGTTAATTTTGGGTGTTTGCCCCAACACCACGCGGGATTTTGTGGGTGCTGGGCCAAATGAAAGTCTATCCATCTACCATGCATGAGGAATTCCCTGTCCAACAGATGCCCCTCCTGGATCAGACCAATCAGAAATGTACTCCGCATTTGGAGAAGTCCTGTGGTCGGATGGCCATAATTGTCAGGAAAGTCCACCTGCATTCCCATGTTCCAGACAAGCTTTGAGTTCCACAGTGAAATCTAAACCTTGCAATCAGCTGGACTATCACTGAAACCTGGGATTCTCACCTTTCATTGGCATCAACCACTTGAGTAATCTTTCAAGACAACATATTTGGTACCAAACAATAAACTCTGAGCCTCCTTGGGGCTCACACTGATGCATGGTAATGCTTCTCAATGGCAACCCAGTTCTGCTCCATTAGAAGCGGTCTGCAACTGATAAATACTGCTAGGTGTTTTCTGCCCTTGTCACTGAGTTTAGCCATGAATGATCCAACTCCTTTGTCTAAGGCATTCATCTGTACAATAAAGGGCTGACCATAGTCAGGTGCCTCCAAAACAGGTGCATTGCAGTGTCACCTTCAGATCTTCTAAGCATTTTGACACTTCACAATACAGATCACTTTCTTAGGATGTATTTTAGATTTCAGGGCTGTTGAGGGCACACCTATGGCACGACTATGGGCACAAATTTAATTCAGTGTCCTGTGCATCATAAAAAGGCTCTCATCTCAATCCTTGTGGTATGCATCTCCTACTCCAACACAGGCAGTTCTTGGCAGTTAAGGAGCAGCCCACTTAATGCCCAAGAGAGAGCGCAGAGGACTGCCCGACCCTAAACTTGGTTGTCTTGATGGTTAGTTCCACCCCCTGTGTCCTCTGGATGCTTCTGGCGATCCTTACCAAAAATAGCAAGATCATCTAGGTAGCCCATGCTATGCTCTTCTAGCTATGGGACAACATGGTGCACTTGGTACTGAAAAGTGTCAGGTGCATTTGTGAGCCCAAAATGCATTTTCCTAAATTTATACAGACCATCTGGTGTACAAAGTGTGGTCCTTTCCTTGGCACTGAGCAATAATGTGTACTGCCAAATAACAATTGTGAACAAAAGTGAATGTCACAGTGGAGAACAGTCAAATCACATTACAAGAAATGATCTTTTTTATCTAATCAAAGTAAAACACCACCATTGAATCATGCCAACAAAGGTATTGATTTTATTTCATCACAAGGAGTTAATCAGATAATATATTCCATATTTACATTTTATTGAAAAACAGGTGCACAAAGGATGGGGTGGCAAGTGCATGGGAGAGATTTGTGAAAGTGATGTGAAAAAGGGAAGGTAGTGCACATATATACATCAGCAATCAATATTTACGGCGTATCCAGCCAGACGACTGGCATGCACATATATGGTAAATCATAACATAATTAATTAGATACAGATATCAAATCTCTGTCATCTATGTTTAACAAAAAAGCAAACCACTGTCAACGGTTCGACCCGTATATACAACAGGAAACTTAGCGCCTTGAGGGTGGGATCTTCATCAGGACCGTGGTGTGGGAAATGGGAGGCACCTATGGACAATGGGATGTGGTTAATGAGGCGATGTATTCAGAGTGAGCATATCAATAGATCATCCTTTGTATAACTATTTACCAATAAAAGTCAGCAAGATAACTTCAGGCTAAAGATGAGGAAACTGGAGCTCATGGGCTCCAACAGGAGAAAGGTAAACAGAGACAAAACCACTAGGATATTGAATGAACTAGCGGAAGAGGGAGTATAATAACAGGTCAAAGGCTCACATGAACTTACTCAGAGTAATATATTGTGTCCTATGATCGGATTAACTCTAACCTTGTGATGAAATAAAATCACAACCTTTGTTGGCATGATTCAATGGTGATGTTTTACTTTGATTAGATAACAAAGATAATTCTTGTAATTCTATGTGGTTTGACTGTTCTCCACTGTGACATTCACTTTTGTACCTCATTTACCCGAGTTCAGTGGAACAAAGGTTAGAGAAAATAGAGGAACTTGCCAGGACGAACATGGATTACATGAAAAATATGATGGTGATCCCTGTACAAACCCGACTAACAACTGCTGTAGATGGGACCCTGCCAATCAATTCTGTTTACCCTAGTAATTGTCCCCTAACCCCCTTGGCCACCTCATCGGACACTCCCACCCAACAATCAATAGTTGGTCAATCTTGCAACGATGATGCACTACGACATTCGGGTTTGGTCCAGATGAAAACCCCAAGCAGAGTAACATTGAAACAATCCAAGGTCGACCATTCTATGCCGGATCTACCCCATATTGACTTACCACCAGAAAGTGCCCCCTACGTTGTTGTTCTAGCCGGTGTCCCCAAATTGAGTACTAACAGAATTGAACCGTGCACAGAACTAAAAAATAAATCCATTCACTGGCTTAATAATAATAGACCACTGCCTAGAAATGTGCAAAGTCAAATTCTGTTTGTTAGAAGAGTGGGCTGGGTGGGACATAGACCAAAAGATGTGTACGGGGATTGTATTGTTATTAACTTCAAAGATTGTAGGGTAGTCGATCATGTTTGTAGGGGTTCTTTTAGGAGTTCCAAATCGACAATTCAATCACTGGAGCTAAGTTACTTTTAACCGCCATCCATCCCCATTCCTACCCGATCCCACGTTGGCAATACCAGAGGATGGCAAATCCAACATGACAGTAGGAGTTATGGCAAGGGAATGTGGGGAAACGAGTATCAGTTAGGCTTCCCAGTAAGCAACAGCATAGTGTACTTAATCAGGTAGACTGACCACTATTGTCCCCCCCACTACCTACACTTCCAATACTAGAGGAGCAGTATATTAAAAATCAAGGAGGGACTGTTGGGGCAAAAGACCATTTAATGCCTAAGGAAGTAGGGGCGAGTGACAAGGGAGGATTATCCCCGGTTGATATTGAGGTAGAGGATGGATCCCACACACAAGTGTTATTAATGGAGAAAGCTCTGGCTCCCAGAAAAAACAGTTTAATCCCAGAAGTTTTACCCCTTTCATGTTCATACAGTGACCCAGCTAGTATATTGGAGAGCAATGGTTCTCGACTAAGCATAGGGAGCGGGTTGGGGGGCTCGGATGGGGGCCTTAAAGTGCTGTCCTGGAACACTGCGGGACTTATTGCCAAATTAGATTGGTGTGCTTTTGTTGACCTTCATGGGATTTGTCTCTTTCAGGAGACTTGGGCTATAAACCATGTTCATGGAATGGGGTTTGTTACATTTCATGAGCCAGCTACCAAGGGGCCAAAATAATGGTGTCCCACCGATTACTACTGAAGAAGATGAAATCTGGTTAGTCCCACACCCAAATATATATCCAGTAAAGGGATGGTCTCCACTCGTTTTGCAAATGATTTCTCTCACCCATTTTTTTTCTGTAAGGGCCTGTAATGGGCGCTTCCCGAGTGATAACCCAGGGCAATCGACCTACAGAGGATTGGGCCATGCATCAGTTATTGATTACTTCTCAATCAGCATAGAATTGTGGCATAAAGTTTTAGATTTTAGTGTCGCCCAGCGTATCGAAGTCGACCATAATCCCCTGATTATTACGTTGGATTTCTGTACGAATGATGCGGTACACGGCTCTGAAAGTTCCCCAAGAATCGACCTCAGAATAGTAGAAGGAGGGAGGCGCATTTGATGGGCCACTATCAAACAATCCAGAGAAAATATGGCAAAAATGTACGAGAGCATAATCCCATTGCTAGAAAAGGCAAGTAGTGTCCATGAAAATCCTCCTAACAGTGGTGTTGGTGAGGATTTGGGTGGAATCCATGAGGAACTAGTTGCAACACTGGCGAACTTTTTCCATAGCTCAAGGCCCGTCAAGCCTAAATCCTTGGGTGACTGAAACCCCAGGTTTAACAGGGGGTGCAGGGAAGCGAAGTGCACCCTGCTTGCTGCTCTTAAACAGGGCAACTGGCTATGTGTTGCTGAAGCTAGGCTTATTCATAAAAAAATCATTTTTAACACTAAATCGGAGTGGGAAGCGGAACGTTGGCAGGCCATTGAGTCTGCCCTCGCTGCAAAGGATTCGAGGACCTTCTGGAACCTAGTTCATATAGGGAAACAGGAGGGTAAGACTACCATTGACCCAAATATTTCTGAGGAAGCATGGCGCTTATATTTTAAAGAATTTATAAAAATTTGTGAATTGAGGCAACTGAACTCCTAGTAAGTCTCTCAACCCCAGACCCCACGTGGTACATACCACTATGCACAGCAGTAGAGGTTCAATTGGCTGTAACTAATCTCCAATTGAACAAAGTGCCTGGCTTAGATCCCCGGGGACCTTTACAGAGATGAACAGGTAGTGTGGGTACCCTACCTTTTATCATTATTTAACACAATCCTCCAGGGCTCATCAGTGCCCCCTACGTGGGTGGGGGCGGAGATCATCCCCATCCACAAAAAGGGATCACCGCTGGAACCAGCAAATTACAGGCCTATTAGCCTTATCGATGTGTCCCAGAAGATTTATGCAAGGGTTCTGTTACAATGACTTCAGGACTGGATTAGTGACAAAAATATTCTGACTCCGCTACAAGCAGGTTTTAGGACCAGAACGTCAACAATAGACCAGTTATTTAGGCTGCAGTTACTCCACTGGAAGCATGTTGTTCTGGAAGGGGGTAGCCTATAACTAACTTTTGTGGACCTGAAATCAGCATTGGATATGGTGGACCGAAACCAGCTATGGGGTATACTGCTGGCCATGGGGGCTCCACCATATCTATGCTTACTGCTCAAAAGACTCCACAAAGGGACATTTGCCAGAGTAAGGTATGGCAGGAATGGTCAATTGACGGCCCTGTTTCCGGTTGTAAAGGGGGTTAGGCAGGGTTGTGTGCTTGCCCCGACCCTCTTTTCCCTCTTCCTTAATGGGCTGATAGAAGACCTTCGTGCTATCAAGGATATAGACTCCCCAAAAGTGGCCTTTCAAAGATGTCCCGCACTCATGTTCGCGGATGACACTCTCCTGCTCTCAAAGTCAGCTATGGGTATGCAGCGGGTGTTAAATCAATTTACCCAGTTCTGTAAAAAAAGGAACCTTGTGGTTAACATCAATAAGACTAAATATATGGTCTTTAATGCCAGCACCATCAATTGCCCCATCCAACGATGGAGGGCAGATGCCTGGAAAGGGTACCCCTTTTTGACTACCTGGGTGTATCTCTGAATGATAAAATGGGGTGGGCTCCCAAAAGGCCAATAACTTAAAATTAACACAGGCTGTGGGGGGAATTTTAAAAGTTCAAAAAAATTGTGTTTTAAAAATTATAAGCCCACCGCTCGAAATATATAATGTCCAAGCTAGGTCAGCTTCCCTTTACGGGGCTGAATTATGGGGGCATACATCATCAAATGCTCTCACAACAACTGAAAATGACTTCATCAGGCAACTTATGACTCTGCCCAGAAACACACCATTAGTGCTGTTAAGGATGGACCTAATTATTCGTCCAATAGCGGATGCCATTGCTTCCCGCCCACTCCTCTATTGGTGGAGGCTGTGGAGTACCCCTGAGCTGGTCAGCTACAGGGAAGAATTAAAAGCGGTAATGGCATCCTTAGGGGCTGGCAGTATTCCTTGGTTATCATTTATAAAGCAATCTTTTATTCTGATTGGCATGGAGAACCTCTGGACTAATCCAGATGTATCTTGTTCAGCCATTTCTAAGAAAACCTTGGCAAATATGATAAAAGAGTATAACCTATTGAAAGTATTTAGATCTGTAAACACCTCAAGCCTTACGTATGGGTTCTTGGACTTCAAGTCTTATTATGAATTCGAACAGGTGATAGACTCTATACAACTCACATTAGCGAAAAAACTGTTCCTCCAATTTAGATATGGAACTTTACCTTTATATGCAATCACAGATAGGTGGGTGGGAGGTTCCACTCGTCCTCGTACTGTATATGTAATTGATGTGATATTCAATAAATAGATATTAAAAAAAAAAACACGATGAGAAGCCACCCATTCTAACATACTTTTAATGCAGAAATAGCAAGAAGCACAGTAGTTAATCAAAAGACAATTGTACTTTCATCTGACCAGAACATTCACTTATAAAGGATCAGGCGGAGCCTAATTTTAAAATGCATGGAATTTAGGAGGGTGTATATGTGTTTTCTCCCAATACAAGACTATGGATATCTAACTTTCAGCAAAACACATCTAGTGAGCAGAATCTAGTCCCGGAGGAAGCACGAGTAACCCATTTGGACAAGATATCATTCATGAATACAATACTGGGTTCATTATTCTTGTAAAATCCTGCTTCTAGTTGCCAACACTGAAAACGAGGTTATGATTTACAGACATGTGAAAATGTGTTACCCTGAATAAAATGCCTTCTAGGCCCACTAAAGACATAACACTTAGCAAGAATAACTGAGGTTATATGACACTTCAGAACAATAAGAAACAACATCCATATTTGATTATAAAATGGACAGATAAACCTTGATATGTGATTTTATATATACAAAAACAATAATGTGGAAGTACATAAGAATATATGGTAATGTTTTCACACAAGGATTAGGGAATGACCTGAAAGACATTTTGGTACAAATAGTGACTCTTCCAGAATCCTGTAATGATTGGATTGATCTGGTCATTCAATCTGATCATTGGCAATCAGAAAGAAAGGCAGACAATGGCAAAGCCAATACTAAGGTGGTAATTATGCAACCCTGTAAAACAGTAATTGATGAAGGTAACAAGAATTTGAATAGTTAGGAACCGATACAAGTAAAGGGTATCAAGGTGTCTTTGACTGCCAAAGAACAGGAAAAAAGAAAGTTAAAGTTATCTATTTATTGTGACTGCGGATGATTTCTTCTTAAAGACTGTAAGGCTAATGCGAAAAGCCTACACTCAAAATATTAGCTGTGGTAAAGACAGGCTCACAGGATGGAGCTGAGATGGAACACTAAAGCTCTCAAAGAATTTAGAGCCTCACGTTCTTAGGCTTTTAGTATTCACAAACCCTCTGATTCGGGAAATCAGAAGGTTTGTAAATGCTAAAACACATTTTCAAATGTGTTAAGCCCATTTAGAAATTTGGAAAAGGTTTTCCGAATCATTAAATGTGTTTAGAAAACAATTACAAATCAATATTTGGAAAGTGCATATATGAGTGTCTCTTTGAAATACTGATTCCTTATGGTATGCATTAAAGTTTTGAGACCGAAAGCAAGCCGCAAAACATTAATATTCACCAACTGCCTTAATGGAGGTGGCAGTCCATTCACAAATGAGAGGGGATCTTCAAGGCACCCCTTCACCTTTGCGAATGTTTAAAAAACATTTCTATAAATCCACTGCTTACTAATAAAATATGTCTGTAAAACATTTCATTTTTCTTTTGAAATGGATCCCATTTTCCATTTAGAAAAATGGGCTGCATTTAAAAAATAAAAAAAGATTGATTATTGAAAAACAATCAGAGACATGGTAGTCTGCTGACACCCAGAAGGCCACAATTACTGTGATTGTCACTGTACCCAGTCATAGAGGGTCGCAATATTTGACCTGCCTCATTAATATTTATGAGAGAGGTCAAATTGTGACCCACTAGGATTCTGTATTTTGTAAACCGACCTATTATTACCTAGGTTGGGTCGCAAAATAAAAATGCATTTGGTAAAAACTGATGTGCAAATTGCAACCACTCTTAACTAATGCATGTTTAGTACAGGAGGCCCACAGAGATCCATTCCTCCTCAAAAGTAACTTTACTGGAGGTCTCAATAGTTTTAGCTAACACATTACAATTCTCAGAAGCCCATTTATATGTGTTAGTACAACTAGAAATACCCACAGGAAATACTTTTGAAATTACTGCTGTGGTAGACTCCGGAGCTGCAGGAAATATTTCAGACCTAAAAGAAATACTAGGTAGAATGCTTAGCCAGTCAAAACAATGTATAGCACAACCCTATACTTTTAATCAGTTTACAACCAGCCGTGCTCTTTAACTATGCAAATTGAGAATAATGATAATATCAAGGAGATTCAATTCAATATATTGGATACCACACAATTAAAGTCGATTCTTGGAATACAATAACTTATTTATGATCCAACGGTCCTTTGGCCGCTTAATCTGTTCAGATGAAATCAGATTATTGTTAAAATTTATAGAAGTCCCCAAAGCAACGTTTTACTTAATAATGATACTCCAAATATTTGCTGTATTAAGACACTTATCGGGTTGTTACCAAGAATTCCAAGATGTCTTTGACCAACAGAAAGCTTGTGAACTCCCTCAACGTTACTATTGTGACTGATGTATAGATGTTGAGCCTGGAGCTCCAATCTCTAGTAGCAGATATTATCTGTTAATGGAATGGAGTCACAACAAATAAAACAATATTTGGAAGAGAATTTCGCATAAAGGTTTATTCAACCTTCACAGTTGCCCACATCCTCTCCTCTCTGTTATGTTAAACAACTTTTGAGCTTTGAATCAGGTAACAGTTATAAATAGATACCCTTATCCTGTATTACCAGTAATACTAGACCAAGTCAAGGGAGCTGTCATCTTCACTAAACTGGCCTTTTGGGGTCCATACCACTTAGTCAGAGTTGGACAGGGTGATACAAGGATGACCACTTTTAGAACCTAATTTGGTATTTTTGAATGCCAGGTCATACCCTTGGACTCTGCATTGGCAAGTGGATTTCCAATTCTTCTTGGATGATGTTTTACAAGGGCAGTGGAGCGTTGCGATCGGTCTGAGCGCTGTGGATCGGCATTCAGATGGGGACTGGGGGCCTGGGCATGTTCTCCACCAGGCTGTGTAATGCAGCCTGGTGGGGAACATGCAAAGTGTGCATGACTGTTTGGCCACACCAAAACGGCTGGCAAAGCAGTCAGAGGCACTTGCAGTGTTCAAACCACTCCTCCTCTTGTGCCACTAGCCCCGCCCCAGTGAAAAATAAAATTATAATAACTATGTTAAATTATGTTATTATCAGTTTATTTTTCTTGCTCTGAGAGCAGTGGGGTGACAAACCTCTGCCTTAGTGAAGGAGCCGCCGCTGCATGCTCAGCCCTTTCTATCCACTGTACAGGAACATCATAGTAGTAACCAATCAATTCTCCAAAAGACAAGAAGTTATTTAGAAGAAGCAAAAAGAAACTATCAAATTCATGCAGATAAAAAGCAAATGGCAGTGCCTCCATATACGATCGGCGATCATGTTTGGCTAGACACAAAACATTTACACCTGAGTGGAGCCCTAGATTTGAAGCCTAGGTTTATTGGCCCTCACCAAATTGAGATCATTAATCCAGTGGTTATAAAAATGACTTCCTCCTTCACTCTGTATTCATCTATTATTACATCTATCATTAATCAAATTGTATTATTCTAAAATACATTTGCGCTTCACATTTGCTGCCAGTGGATGTAGATCGGTGAAAATATTATGAAAGTATTCTAGATTGCAAGTTCAATTGAGGTCAGATGCATTTATTCTTAGACTGGAGATGCTTTGGGCCACAGGAAAAGTCATGAGAACCTAAATTCATACCCTGCAGCTCCTGTGCAGGGCATGTAGTTATGAGATGGGCCCCTGACTACCTCTACTGAGGTGGAGATCTTTAAGGGGAGTACAGTCGTGTCTACCAGATGCACTGTGATGTCTGCCAAACATCCATTCCCGCATTTGAAACAAGTGTACCTAAAAGTTGGGCTTTGGTGTGTAGCATAGCCAGAATCCATTTGTCTTAAATACTTTTTCAACCAACTGTAAAAAAAACAATTATGTTAAGTCTAATCATGTAACCGATAGCAGCCATTTTTCCCAGGCCTCACTAATGTATTAACCGGAAGCCTTTGCCTAACAGTGAGATACGAATTGTCCTTGGCACCCTAGAGATGAAATTTCAATAACTGCTCTGCCTGTGAAAGAATGTGAGGCATAGTTTCATGTTTATCTACAAGTGAAGGACACTTGCTCTGGTTTCACTGTTTCTCGTGATCTAATTCCAACATCAAACCCTTAGTGTATCAAAATGTATAAGCAGCTGATCTTTTTCTAGATGCTTCCAATCTTATAAATGTGTGCACTGCTCTGCCTTATGGAGTACATCTCTTTGCGGTTGCAGGGGGAGACCCTTGCCCTATTTTTCTGTAATTGCTGCTATTTCTTCAAAGGCACATTTTGCAGATTCATCACCAATGGACAGGGGAGACCACTCGGTCACCCCGAACGTATGGATGGGTGCCCTGATCCCCCGGGAAACCGTTGCGGGCGGGGGGCAGGTCCCGGCCGGTATGCCCATAGCGGCGTGGTCGGAGCACGCCCCCGCCGCCTAAAAGGGTTGTCCTAAACACCCGCCCGGAAGTCCGTGTACCTATGGGCGGGATGGGGGCGCGGCCCCCGCCTTCCCGCTGCTGGATAAAAGGCGCGAGAATCCAGGGAAGCGTCCTCTTGTTCCTGCGCTCTGAAGGCTGCACCACTCGTCGCTCGTGAGCCCTCAAGGAAACACGCTGCAGTTTTTTGGTCGCCCAAAGATGGCCAGCATGGTGGGAAGCAAGCGGTTTGATGAATAACATTGGCTTCCTAGAGCTCTTCCCCATATGGGTGGCTCTGTCGGCATGGCCGGAGGAATTCAGAGACCGCTCAGTGGTATTTTGGTCCGATAACATGACTGTGGTTGAGTGCATTAATCAGCAGGCAGCACGCTGCAAATGGGTATTGCGATTGTTGAAAGAAATTGTGTTGAAATGCTTGAGATTAAACGTACAATTCAGGGCAAAACATGTGCCGGGTGTACTGAATAATGCAGCTGATGCGCTCTCTCGTTTCAAAATGCAGGCTTTCAGGAATTGTTTACCCTCAGCGGAGCTAGTGGCAGCGCCATTTCCCGAAGCACTATGGCAAATCGGCGCCCCGGACTACAAAACCTCGTGGCAGCCAGTTTAGCGCCCAGGAGAAGGAAAGCTTATGAAGGGGCGTTCCGCTCGTACTGCGCCTTTTTGGGCCCGGTAGGGGAGCATAGATGGGGTCAGGAGGAGTCCTTTGTCCGATTTTTAGTGGCACTTCATGAGGAAGGCCGGTCGGCGGCAACCGCAACCGGTATAAGGCCGCCATATCATTTATGGCTCAGCTCCATAGGATCAGGGACCCGACGGACTCCTTTCTAGTCAGGAAGGCTCTGCGCGGCTGGCGGCGCCTAGAAGGGTGCAGAAAGGATAACAGGCACCCAATAGGGTTTGACAAGTTGACCTCCTTGCTGGCTAAACTAGAAGAGACTTGCTCCTCACCTAGCGAGTTTATACTATTCCGGGCAGCGTTCGCATTGGCGTTTTATGGGGCCCTGCGGGTGAGCGAACTAGTGGCTGCCAACAAAAGAGATACGGAAGGAGGTCTGCGCAGGGATCACATCCAAGTGAGGGGGGATTCTTTGCTGATCTCGATAGCCAGGTCAAAGACGGACCAGGAGGCCCAGGGGAATAGCGTTGTGTTGCAGCGCGCTCCAGGTAGTCCCGGTTGTACAGTAAGACATGTTGAGGCCTACCTAAGACAAAGGTTGACAACGTGGGGGGGGCCTTGCTACGACATATGAACGGCACCCCGTTGACAAGGTTTCAGTTTCAGAGGGTGCTGGCAATCACGATTGCAGCTGCGGGCTTGAACCCGAGTGATTTTGGGACCCATTCATTCAGGATAGGGGCCGCTACAGAAGCTATGGCTCAAGGTCTGCAGGCAGACAATGTTAAGCAGTTAGGCTGCTGGTCTTCGAACTGTTTCAAGAGGTACGTGCGACTGCACATGTTGTAAGTTACTGATGAAGTGCACTCACGCTTGTTGTCTTTTGTTTGGATTACAGTTTCACGAGCCTGTGACGCAGGGCGGAAATTGGGACCGGCCCAGCATCAGATAACCACCACTTCAGGAAAAAGGAATGGAAGACGTGTGGTCTGGGTCGTGGGCCACTCATACGTGAGGCGTGCCGGGGACATATTCAAGACAGGTGATGCGATCCACACATCTGAGGAATATGGGTTCAGGGTGTCCTTCTATGGGAAGGGCGGCCTGTGTATTGACCGACTGCAAAGTTTTGTGGAAGAATTACTAGGGCGGCACAGGTCACCGCCATCTGTAGTCATAGTGCACATTGTGGGCAATGACTTGGTAAGACTGGGCAGACGAGCTTTAGTTGAGTACATACTTCCTGCAGTTAGCTGGTTAGCAAAAAGGCTCCCGGGATGTACAATAGCCTGGTCTCACATGATTCCGAGGAGGGTATGGTGGGGTGGTTTGTCCACAACAGCGTTGAACCATTCGGTAAAGAGGGTCAACAATAAAATGGAGAAATTGTTTCGCTCTGCTCATCTTCAAAGCATATCGCATGGGTGCATATGGGGGGATCACTGTTATTCTGAGGATGGGGTACACCTGTCCAGGGCGGGGAATGACTTATTGATAGGAGACATGATAGCTTGGCTAGTGGGGTTGAGGAGACATGATCTATAGGAGGTGTGGGGGGGGCAGATAGTCGGTCAACTATCTGGCCTGTCATGATCGGTGAGCAGTGATTTCAAGGTCCCTAGGGGGGGCGCCACCCATTATGGATGGGAGCGCCCGGGGGGAGCGGCCATTGGCCCCTCCCATGGGGGGGCGGCACCCATTACGGATGGGTCGCCCAGGGGGAGACGGCCATAGGCCCCTCCCAGGGGGAGACGGCTATATGCGACTCCCCAGAATTCCCGGGGGCCGGATATCCGCTCCGGCGGAAGAGGGTGCGTGGAAAGGGGGGGGGGGAGTCCACGCTGTCCTTCTTACGGATACCCCGCACGGGAACTCAGATGACCTTAAGATGGCGTCGAGTGAAAGGGGGCCCCCACAACAAGGGAAGTTACAGTTGGCTACGAGGGTAAAGTCCTCTGCGCATGCGCCACTCACACGTGAGGGCGGGAATTTGGTGATAGGGATCTGACACCGGTTAAGACCTTGCCGTTGGCCCCTAACGTTAGGATGTACAAATTTGTATATAATGCATTTGTCATGATGTTAGACTCGGTTAGGAAATCTTTGTATTAGAGATTTGTTAAGGTTAGCCTAAATACCTGTCTACATCAAATGTAATGGAAGTTGAATTTGTACATGATACATGAAACGTTTTTAATTTAAAGTTTTAAATTTTGTTTCATATTTTAATAAATACGGCTGGGGGGGTCGTGAGGCCCCCCCGCCTTCCAAAAGTTCAAACTGTGTCTGTCTCCTCCCATTGGGATTGGTGGTGGAAGGGGTGGCGGGCATCCCGGCCCATATGGAAAGGGGAGACCACTCGGTCACCCCGAACGTATGGATGGGTGCCCGATCCCCCTGGGAAACCGTTGCGGGCGGGGGGCGTGTCCCGGCCGGTATGCCCATAGCGGCGTGGTCGGAGCACGCCCCCGCCGCCTAAAAGGGTTGTCCTAAACACCCGGCCGGAAGTCTGTGTACCTATGGGCGGCATGGGGGCACGGCCCCCGCCTTCC
This sequence comes from Lissotriton vulgaris, assembly GCF_964263255.1. Classification (NCBI taxonomy): domain Eukaryota; kingdom Metazoa; phylum Chordata; class Amphibia; order Caudata; family Salamandridae; genus Lissotriton; species Lissotriton vulgaris. The sequence continues at coordinate 865,437,455 of NC_141689.1, forward strand.
CGCTGCTGGATAAAAGGCGCAGGAATCCAGGGAAGCGTCCTCTTGTTCCTGCGCTCTGAAGGCTGCACCACTCGTCGCTCGTGAGCCTTCAAGGGGACAAGCTGCAGTTTTTTGACCCACCCACCAGCCCTGGTTGCTAAATATTTGGAGTGAACAAAGTCCTATGTTGATATTTGATTGTAATAAAACATGTTTTGTTGGAATCGTTGCTTTCATCCTAAAATTGATGACAAGAGTATGCATGTAACTGAGTACTTGCTTATAGGCCTTTTTTCCTTTGTAGAAATGTTAAGGAATGTATGCAATAAAGATTGTTCTGTGCTATAGGGCCTTTTTTCCTTTGTAGCAATGTTGAAGTCAGTGGATATATCGAGCTGTACTACAAGAGTAAGCATAGGTTCTTTCCCCTAGTAGGTCACTAATTGCCGTATTTATGTAGTCTTCGGTCGGGCAGTAAGGTCATGATTGGTGAGCAGTGATTTCAAGGTCCCTAGGGGGGGCGCCACCCATTATGGATGGGAGCGCCCAGGGGGAGGCGGCCATTGGCCCCTCCCACGGGGGGCAGCACCCATTACGGATGGGTCGCCCAGGGTGAGACGGCCATAGGCCCCTCCCAGGGGGAGACGGCTATATGCCCCTCCCCAGAATTTCCCGGGGGCCGGATATCCGCTCTGGCGGAAGAGAGTGCGGGGAAAGGGGGGGAGTCCACGCTGTCCTTCTTACGGATACCCCGCACGGGAACTCAGACGACCTTAAGATGGCGTTGAGTGAAAGGGGGCCCCCACGACAAGGGAAGTTACAGTTGGCTACGAGGGTAAAGTCCTCTGCGCATGCGCCACTCACACGTGAGGGCGGGAATTTGGTGATAGGGATCTGACACCGGTTAAAACCTTGCCGTTGGCCCCTAACGTTAGGATGTACAAATTTGTATATAATGCATTTGTCATGATGTTAGACTCGGTTAGGAAATCTTTGTATTAGAGATTTGTTAAGGTTAGCCTGAATACCTGTCTACATCAAATGTAATGAAAGTTGAATTTGTACATGATACATGAAACGTTTTTAATTTAAAGTTTTAAATTTTGTTTCATATTTTAATAAATACGGCCGGGGGGGTCGTGAGGCCCCCCCGCCTTCCAAAAGTTCAAACTGTGTCTGTCTCCTCCTATTGGGATTGGTGGTGGAAGGGGTGGCGGGCATCCCGGCCCATATGCTGAGTACTTAAGCATTACCAGAGGACATCAAGATGTTCTCAAAGACTTTTGACATTTTCATATATGTTATACCTAAAATGCAATCTGTTTTCAATTTAGCCTCTATCTAAGTGCCCTCTTTTTTCTTGTTCTTGTATTGTATTATCTTGTACGGCAGTATTTTTATAGTGCCTCCTTCTCCTGATGAGGTCCCAAGGCGGTTCCAGGTTGGCCAGTAAGTGGTAACTCTATTGTTTAAGTCTTTGCTTTCCACACCTATGAAATGTCAAAGCAGGAGGATGTCAATTGGATGCCAGTAGGACTTCACCTATGCTTTGTTTGGTATTTGACTGAAGCCTTTAAGCACATCCAAATGAAGGAATAGTATTATTTGATAAACCGCGAGACTCAATAACTATGAAGCATGTATAAGGAGATTTCAGGCCCTAACTGAGCAAGCACCTGATTCTCTGAAATATGAGTGAAATGAACTGATTGAACAGCATTTACCTGAATGTATGTAGGAAGACAATTGCAACTTTTCATTCTGCGTGCCACACCTATATTTGGTCTGTGTGGGAAGAATTGTATTATAATGCAAAAGTGTCAATCTTCCTTCAGGCTGTAGGCTGACCCCATTGAACAAGCTTGATCCCGGGAAGATGAACATAAAGAAAACGTCCTTCTCCATTGGGGTTGATGTGGAATCAGAATGAGGCAAAATACCCGACTTGCAATGGCTGGTGCATGGAAAGGAAAGAGCAAAGCAGTGTGACACGAAGTGAAGGGGAAAATGCTTACTTTACTGACTACAGCTATTCCTCTTCCGCAAACCACAAACTGGAGTCTAAGCACATAAGGGGTTGAAGAAAACCTACCCCTCACATACACATGCACTCCTCACACACCTCGCTCACACCTGCGGGGAGTGCTACGGTCCAATTATCATGCACTACACAGATTTAACCGGAACTGCCACAAGGAAGATTATCTGATCTGGGTTACAGATAAAGGGACTGTATCCTAGGAATAATAATTAGATGCCAAAAGCTATCGGTCATGTTATGGCTTGGAGAAGGGGGATGGGAGCACACTGCTTCACTTCCCAGCACAGTTCACCCCTTAGCATCCTGGTAAATGCAGTTCAGTTTAAATGCTTACTTGAAATTTTGCTGAAGTGTTTCACCAAAGTTGGTGCAGGTTAGTGCTGTTAATCTCTAGACACGTGTTTCTGGATATTATCCTCCATCAGCAGAGATAAAACGAAATTCATCTGGGGTTGCTGAGAAAGCTGCCACAATCCTCTCAGGTCTCTGTAACTCTCCCTGGTGCACAGATGTTATGACTTGGACACGGGAACAGTAGTTACCCATGTTAAAAAGATTTCTACTTTGGGTGGATCCTTATTTTCCAGCAGAGTCCAATTCTCTGCGGAGGCCGCAACTTTAAAAACAGATATAGCCCCTGCCAGGGGTTGTCTCTGATGCCAAATGTATTGGATAAGCTTACTGGACCTGTCAAAATGCTGAAAAGGGAAGCAAGATGGCACACACCTGTTGCACCAGGGACTTTCACCCTACAGCTAGTTTGTATTTTTTCAACTTGGTTAAATGTATTTCGTTATATTTTTCTATTATCCGATAAATGAAGAAGTTATTTGCAACATTGTGACCTATGTTCCTACCTATGTTCCTGACCATAAATTTACAGTTGAAGTTTAGCTGCCTCCAAGCTAACATTATAAATAAAGCTCCCTGTTTTCCATTGTTACTGATTTTTACAGATAAATACCGATAGAAAACATTTATGTTCTTGCCTGTATTTGTTTTTAAAGGTGGATAAAACCAGATATGGGGTTGCTTTTTGAGTAATTCTAAATACTGTCTGCCATGACTGCCAAGCCAATAGCTGTGTGGATTGGTAGGTTAGGGGGTTAAAAAAGAAAGGGATTTTAGTAAAGAGGCTTTAACAGCAGTAGATATGCACAAGTTGATACTGAAATATGCATATTTCCTTATAAGTGCATTGATTTATCTGCTGTGGGGGTCTACAACGTTGAAACCTAGTAGGCATTCTGACATGAGTACATATTTACCAGTTAAATAAATCTGGAAATATACTGATTTCAGCTTAATTTTTTACCAAAACCCACAACAAATATGGATAAATACAGATAAAATTAGTAAATAATAAATATGGATAAATACAGACTGAAATGTCAAAAAATATAAATACCATGAGACCGGGACCCTAATTATAATGAAGTTAAACCACAATTTTCCATAGAGAAAATATGATCTTCACTATCTTCCTCAATACTCAATGTGTGTAGGTGGTTGAGGGTGGTCGGTCCCTTCACTCATATTTGTGGGCTAGGACTTATTTTTCATCATGACATTTTGACCAAGAGCAAGAGAAAAAAACGGATAAAAGGCAGAAACCTGCGACCGTGAAATACAGACACAACATATAGAATGTTAGAAGAAAGAGATACTATAAGGAATAAATACTAAGCAGCCTTGGTATTTGCAACCCTAGCATTCGGCAGCAGGCTCCCAAGAAAAAACTTTGGCCACCTTTATTATTTTTTTTTTACAAATTAAGCACAGGAGTCCAAAGTATATATTCCAAGCTGCTTTGTAAGATGAGAGTCGATGTTGTCTTCGCCCATTTTTGCTTTTGTTACTTATTGCTAATTATATGAATTCCTATTATTCAATAAAAGACTTCTTAGTTGGAGGAACACTAATCCTGCTTCCTATTCATAGCACTCTTGTAGCCTTTATCAGTGATTAGCGTGGTGAGGGCCGTAGTCTCACCGAGGGTTCGACCACACTGGCCCATATTTTCATAGCTCCCAGAAGTAGATAACCCTGCATGACCCTCAGCGAGCTCCCTTTGCCTCTATTCTCGTCTACGCCTACACTAAGCATTTCCCATCCATCCCTACTATTCTTCATAGCAGAAAATTTTAATTTTTCCAAAAATGTGGTAAAAAAAAATTATGGACAAGCTTATGGCACCTGCTGTCCAACTGAAATTGGTCTAAATCCACTTTGATGTGGGTTATAGGCTGGTTAGAGGTGAAGGGGGGGCCTGCTGGTAACCTTTGCCTTCTAGCTCTAACCGTGGTTGCTCACATCATGGTATCTTCATTTGCTGGGAGGCCTGTGATATGCCTTTATAATTGGTGGGTCTCCCTGTTTATTTGACGTCAATCTAGTAAATATCTGATATGCCTGCATTGTAGATAAATAATATAATGGCCATGATGAATACATTTTGACAACAATGTTAGAAATAGGAAGTTACGCCAAGCTGATCAAGATGTTAAGACTTGCAATGTTGTCATGATGGCAAAATCTATCATGTCGTATTCTTCATATTTCAAACTGTGTACCCCAGGTGCCTTGGGAGCAGGTTAAAATGGTCCTGGTTCACCCTGTACTCCAGAGGTTTATGGATGATGTAATAAAATAAGCTACAGCCGCTTAATGCCAAACAGTGGTTATGTCTTTCTATGTGTGTGAAAAATACCTGGGAGTGCATCCTACGTACAAGATGCGCCCAGAAACCCTCCAGAGCTTGAAAGCTCTCATGGGCCTTAAGTGAAGGCGATGGGTTTTCCAGCTGCGCCCATCCCTGGGCAGCCACCAGTAGTAGTACAAACATACATACAGAGCACAGCAGTCCATAAACATCATAATGCAAACATTTACTAAGCACCAAATAGAACAAGGCTAACATTCACATGGCGAGCTTTATATTTATTTTTTTCACTTTGATGATGTTAAAATTCGGGGTGAGCAGCATGTACCGGGAAAACCCCATTACTCCCGATGGAATGTTTTTATAGCTCAGAATGGTTTTACTGGAATGGAAGATACTGCAGAGCCAGTGTGATCCATGCTTTGAGGGCTGACGGTTTAAGATGGCCTCGCTGGTTTACAAGCCGGTGATGTAAAAGGGAAAACAGAACTGCCTGCAGCTGAGCAGGGCTTCTGGGGCTGCTGCAGTAAGGCATGGAGGGGGGAACACAGGCCTAGTGTGGAGCGCCGGCCACGGCGGAGGGTGAGTTCACTTCCTGAGGAAACGAGCACAGGGGGTGTCTGCAGGCCAAAGCCACAGCATTGGAAAACTTCGGCTTGGTAGCTCCTGCACCGGTTGCAATGACATATGCATATTAGAGGCGGTTTGCGTCTGTTTATGGGCCTGTTTACATTATTCAGAAAACACTAATTTAAAAGGACAATTGCTGTAGGCTATGGCGAAGACATTTCTGCCCAGTTCTATTTCCCTGCAGGAAACCCTTTCACCAGCAGCTGAAAGCCGAAAATATCCTAAAAGCTGAACGCCCACTGGAATTTCAGGTGCTGCGCCTGTCCATCCTCACAGACTTTTAAGCAAGGGAGACGGGACGTTTTCTGGACTCCGTCACTGAGGCAGGCAGAGAGGCCATCTGCTCTGGGGCGGGCGGGAACATTTTCTCACCGTTCAGGATTATTTGTAGACACAGCACACACATTTTTGTTATTTTCTATTTGGTACGTTTGAAGCAAAATGAAGGACATTTCTAAAAGTTATTAAACGCAGGGAAAGATGAAGGGGGAGAGAAATAATCCAAGTACCGCAGGGCTTTAAAGGGGAAGCAAGTTTTCCACGGTTCTGTGAGCAAGAAAAAACAGGCCGCCTTCAGCGAAATATTGTTAGAAATAGGGCCAGCACTCTGCAATGGTTGTGAAGGAACTGGCTCTTCCCGCAGTTCCACGTGCGCTGCGAGGCAAACGACCAGTTTTCTTTCCTCCATACTAAGCCAAATTTAGAGACCGAGGAGAACACTTAAATAAAATCCACAAACCTGTAAAAGTTAACAGCCGACTTTTGATATCGCCTCCAAAGCCAGTACACCTTTTCCCAGAATAGCAAAGTTCCTTAGAAATAAGAGTAAGACATAATACATTATTGGAATTCCATGCTATGTCATCAGTGCTAGGTTCTGTGGTCCCAGTTGCAGGAGCCAGGTCACTTCCAAAGGTAATACATAGCAATACATCTCCCCAAAGTAAATCAGACTTTGGTCTGTGATGGGAGTGTTTACATTTGTATCGAAAAACTTACCCACAAGCTTTGAACAAGCATTTACAATGCAATAGGTCTCGCCTTCGCAAATGTTAGAGCTATTGGCATTGTAAATGACACATTTTTTTTGTGTCGGTTTTGAAAACATAATGAAATGGCAGCCATTTACAATGCCAATAGCCTAATCTCTCGCAAATGCGAGACCTATTGCACTTGCAATGCAATAGGTCTCGTATTGACGCAGTTTGAGCTATTGACATTGCAAATAACAATAAAAGGTCTCTCACACTGCTGTCTCTCACACACTGCTGTCTCTGACACACTGCTGTCTCTCTCACACACTGCTGTCTCCTACACACCATGCTCTCCCACACACCATGCTCTCCCACCCATGCTCTCCCACACACCATGCTATTCCACACAATCCATGCTCTCCCTAGAACACTCACACTGCTCTCTCTCACACTACTGTCTCGTTCACACTGCTGTCTCTCTCGCACACCATGCTCTCTCACACACCATGCTCTCCCACACACCATGCTCTCCCTAGAACACTCACACTGATCTCTCTCACACTGCTGTCTCGCTCACACTGCTGTCTCGCTCACACTGCTGTCTCTCTCACACTGCTGTCTCTCACACACAACCACACACACAGCCACACAGCCACACACACACAGCCACACACACAGCCACACACAGCCACACACACAGCACCACACACACACAGAGCCATACACACACAGAGCCACACACACACACACACACACACACAGCCACACACACACACAGATCCACACACACACCCAGAGCCACACACACACACACAGAGCCACACACACACACACACAGAGCCACACACAGAGCCACACACACACACAGAGCCACACACACATTCCCTAGCACCGACACTAATTGTACTCAGTCACACGCCACTATATGTCACAACTAGGTTATCGGTCTCCCACAGAAGAGACACACATTTGCCCAAAGTTCTCCCATCCATGGCCCGTAGACTGTAGCCCTGCGCCACAGTACACCCGCCCCACTAGCACTTTTTTTAATGTTAACAAAACACTTCTGTACCATGCCAAGTGAAACTAGGTTTCCAAGTCGCGGTGGGATCGTGCAGCCTGGGGTGACCTTCCTAGGGGGCAGCAGCATGCAGGGCTGTACTACCCCTCAGGAAGCGCTACATGTTAGTGCCACAATTTACTCATCCTATTCTAAGAAATTTTTAGCAAAAGTATAAACAACGAGGGGAAGGTTCTTGGAATTTTAGCACTGCAAACATAGAAATGCAAAGCATTTAAAGACACAGCAGACAGCGTGGGAACAATGTGACAAAGATAATGCACAATTGTACAAACTTGCTTAACAGATCCTAGCAAATTTGAACCACCTCAATGCGCGTTGTGGCATGCAAGGATGCAGGGGCAGTCCCTCGTAGTACCTATACAGGTGGCCACCATATATTAATTTGTTATTTACTTGAGATGATAGCATACACCATTCGATAAACAATTAAAAAAACAGTGCATGGCTAGAACCCACCCCAGGAGGGTAACATTGTGTCCATGGATGCCACCCGGTGCGTTGTTCATGGCAGTGTGCCCCCCTTTGTGTCCCTGCTCCTGCCCCCACCCCAACACAACTCCCAAGGTCTTACCATGATGATTGTGTGGTTCCGCTGTTTGGTCGCCTTCGCCTGCTCCTTGGCAGGCAGCTGATCGTTACCCCCAGGTCCCGGGCCCCCTGATCCTCCGGGGCCCTTCCGGTTGCTCTGCTCCAGGCTCCGCTGATAGAGACCCACCGTGTCCCGGTGCTCCATGTCGCGCTGCTACGCCTGGCCGTGCTGGTAGCTGCTCTCGCGGTGGCCATGGTGCCGCCGGCAGCCTTCGATGCGCTGCCACAGTCACTCCACCACCGCGCTATGCTTGGGCACGGCGCCACTGCAGCCAGTGCCCGGCGCATGGGGGGTGGCGCGGGGCTGTGTGGAAAATAACGAAATTGATGTACATAAGCAGCGTTCATTGTCCTTTCCCATTCCCTTCTCTGTACGTTAACCGCACCACTCCGCCAGTAAAGGCCCGTGCCCACATGTACCTGACAGCCATTTCAGGCACCATGGCCCCTTTTGCCCGCTCATTGGAATCCCCGGCTTCCCTCCTGCGCGTATTTGACCCCCCCCCTCTCACATGCATAGACCATGAAACCCTCTCCCTCTGCGCGACCCTGCTCTGAAAAGCAACCCTCCTGCTTGACCCATGCACCCCCCCCATTTTCCTCTCGAAGAAGCATCCTTCGCCTCAGCTGACAAAACCCCCCCAGCTGTATCTGACTGCCCCCGTTCTCTCATGTACGGGTCATAAGACCTCTCTCTCTCTGTGCGACTCTGTCCCTGTGCGCACCCTGGCTCCCCCCTCCTCCCTCACATGGGCAAGTCATAAACCTTCTTCTGTGCGACTCTGTCCTTGGGAGTCACGGCCGCGCCTGACCAACACCTCCTTTCCTTTCATGAATAACCCCTCTGTTGGTAAATCCTCCCTCCACGATTGACTGTCCACACAGGTCCGAGGCCATCGCTTAAGCCGTGAGATACTGTTTACAGCCCCTTATTGTATGAAATCACTCCTCTTCAAAGGACCCACTATTGATCCTGGCCTCCCCACCCCCTGGGCTACGATCAGGCGCACACATCCTAAGAATCAGCGGAACACTCAGCTGCGTGATAGCCCCCTCCTCTTATCAGCAGGTTGAGGACCTCTGTTGTGGATGCATGTGGGGGTGGGATTGACACGAGGATTATGGGGATGTCTTTTCCTTGTTTCACAATGTTGTTATTGTAATGAGGAATGTTTTGTAAGGTATAAAAGGCGATGTCTCAGAGCACTTGTTAGAGCACCTCCTGATGACACCTTGTTTCGTGTCCGAAATGACAGGCTCTCCTCATGAGTAATAAAACTCTGTTCTTGTGATTCCTGCTTCCAGCGCCCGTCTCTTTATTTGGTAACTATTCAGAATGGGAACTAAGAGGCGTCTTGCGCCAGCAGCCTGGGCATCGGTTGTCATATGGGCTGACTTTTCCACAATTGGCGTCCCAACGCGGGGTCCATCAGTGACATAGGGTCCAGTAAGAGAGGTCCAGACGATGAGGTGAACATCTAAAAGATTGGAGTATACCTGCCTTGAGAGGGCCCTCGTCCGGCTGCCGATTGAATGAACTTCACCGATTCTGAACGGACCTCTCTCGAGTGACCCATTGTCCTGACTGGGATCCCACAGGACTGCTGCGGTAAAATCATGGAGTAAGAGAATGATCGGGCGTTGGAAGGAGGACGGCGAAGAACTGCCCACACGGTCCGGTCCGGGTAAGGTCGCGTAAATGCGACAAATTGTGAAATGATTTGGATAATACTAGTATTACGCTTTATTGATACCTCTGGAGATTCACCGTCTGCAAACTGAGAAAACAACAGGCTCTCTCTTTGCAAACAGTGAAGGATAGGTAACGCAGACTTTTGTCCCTGTTGTAATCCGTCATGCCTATCTTCCTCCCCCACTGTTTCCCGAACTGTCGTTCGTGGATTATTGTCTGGAGATTCTTTGTCTGCAAACAGGGAAGAACAAGGTCTCTCTTTGCAGGTAGAGAAAGAGTGGGTAACGCAAACCGTTTTCGTACCCACTTATTCTCCCCACTGATTGTTTGATTGACCGAACATTGATTGTTCGGTATTGGTTCTTTTGAGGTATTCACCGCCTGCAAACAACGGAGAATAGAAATATTCTGTCTAGTCTTTGCCCGCCGTGATAAGATAGGTAGTGCAGACTTTTGTCCCCGTTGTAATCCGTCATGCCTATCTTCTCCCCACTGATTGGTAGCCTGTTTAGCCCGGACCGCTTATTAGAGATGAACCATCCAGCTCCACTGGAGGGCACACCTAATAAGGACATGTTCATTAAGTGTGGACTAGTCGCTATAGCTTATAATAGGTTATGGCATAAAAATACAAGAAAAAGAGTTGAGCGAAATCAGTAGGCCACTGATGAGTTATCAACTTCGCTAAAAATAAAATAAGAAACGTTAGAAATAACCTGCATTAAGAAACATAAAAATGGCGAGGGAAGACAAGCTTGACACCAAGGCAGACACGAGGTAGATTAGGCTACACCGCCCCTCACTGCTCCAAACATGTCTGTCCCACCACCCGCCACGCCCAAATAACGGTAACATGGAACAGATACAAATCAGCAGATACCTACCCCCATTCCGGAAGCTCCCGAAGTGCAACAGGTCCGCGGTTACGGCCATCCGGAAGGCGAGGCCTCAGCGCGTGCAGAGCAGGGCCTGGCTGGCCGCCATCGGAAGGGGAGGCTGTAGGGCGGACAGCCCGAAAATCGTAATGGTCTCTCCTTTTCCCCTATTCTGCTGCCCTGCAGGCCACGGGGGGGGGATGTCTTGCCTCAGCCACCGACCCACCCCCCCCTCTCTCACCTGATCCGGCTCTCATCGAAGGCCGAAGCCAAGGCGAGGACGGTGGCGCTCCTTCCAGCTATAATGGCTGCAACTACACTCTTGAAGTGGCCCTAGATAGTTGCAGGTAGTCCCGCCACATGGCAACGCCTCAGTTGCAGGTAGTCCCGCCACATGTCAAAAGGGGGGGATGTCTTGCCTCAGCCACCGACCCCCCCCCCATCTTCATTGCCTGGCACGGCCGTACCAAAGCGCTGGAGCCGGAGAACGGCGCGGGGTCGCTGGAAGGGGGTGGCGGCGCGAACGAGCCTCCCCCACCTCCCTCCAGGTGGAGGCTTCCGGCGACACCCCAACGCTCCTGCTTGAAGAGGGTTCATATCAAAAAGCGGTTTCTTGCCCGGGACGGGCACACGCCCTGTGCTCCTCAACCTTGAAGATTCTAAAAGAGCCAGCGGGGCCGACCTCTCCACGAGGCGCCCCCCCCCGCCCTGTCCTCCGATGGAGCCACGAGACGTCGGTGCACTCCTGCCGGCGCCAGCCTCAGTTTGGAAATGACTAAAATCCCGCAAGGATACAGATTTGTTCAGTTCCGGTGGAACACCAGAATGACCGGGTAGGAAAGATTGTTGCCGCCCTCCCCACTTTTTGACTGATGGTTCATATTGCTAGTCTGTTACCCCATTGCGAAAAACTTTTTGAACTGCCAAAAGAGGTTCTGGTCCAACCATGAGTCAGTGGATGCATTCTGACACTACTGGGACCTGCCTGACCTCGCCCAAAATGGCGCCGATGCAAAATGAGACTTTCAAACTCCTTGTTGCACTCTGATTGCTCAGCCTTGATGCTCCAAGATATGTATGCAGTTTTTGGACAATGAAAGTAGATAAGATGGATATTGAGTATGTGCTTGGAAAAGAAAGCGATATAAGATGGATATTTGCTGGGACAATGAACTGATTTAGGGTGGGTACTAATTATGTTTGAAAGCAATGAATTGGTATAACATAAGCACTGATTGAACGTTTGGACAATGAATTGATAAATGTTAGGTCTTGAGTAAATAGTTGGGCAATGGGATGATAGTATTGAAAGCTTGAATTCTTGACAAGCATTATACTCACCCCTTAAGAAAGTTCGATACGATTTTATTGCACTGCTGCACTTTACGAAATGAATGGCCACCGACTTCATTCTCCGTAGCCGGCCCACTGGGTTGTAGGCCCGTATTTGTGCGCCAACATCTATAATTAAAGGTATTTTTAAGAAGAAAGCATAATTGTAGTGGTTGCATCAATGAGTTTTGAATGTGTTACTGCTGTCTCCAATATGAGCGAAAAATAAGCATGATTAAAGCTGAAGGTTAAAAAGGGCCGATACTTAGCGGCTACATTATGTGTCACAGGCCGCCGGAAAATGTTTTAGACGCCCTTAAGCGATACCACAGAAATGCCACCTGACCACCACCCTTGTACATGACCTAAAAGGCCACGATCGAGTGATTTATGTAGATACGCAGACCATCGATGATTATCTATCTAACACTACTGGTCCCTCTGGGCTTAAACGCCGAGATGGTAGAGAATGCACCCCGTGGAGATAGGTCGAGTATGTGGTAGGTAAAAACATTTTCGGACTATTGCGCGCTGATGTGTTTTGAATACTGCCCCCACCCCCTTCTTTCTCCTCCCTTCTGCAGGTCACGTCGGAACATCGGTTGAAGTATGGAGGAGCGATGGTCGAACGACCGACAGAAGGAGAAAAAGGGGATCTGAGCATAGTACTTATGCTAACGAAGCCTTGAAAGGCGTAGACTTAGATATGACTTTGCCTCCTTAGAAAGTAGCAACTTGGAGGATGGACTGACATAGAAACTTGACGGGTTAGTACTGTATGACAGAATTTGACTCGAACCAGCACGCCAGATAGTGCAACTATGACGTTTTACTAGATAGGGAAAGGACAAGGAAAGGTTCCGGGGTAAGGTTTACCTAGGCACCACCCGTCTGGAAAAGTAGGAATGATGTTCATGTTCAAAAATGTACCACCTCCTTCTCGCACTTTTATAGATATAGCTAAGCTGTCCGACTGTTCTCCCGATTAATGCCCTCCGTTGCCTCAGCCTGGAGAACCTTTCCGCCAAAGGGAGAAAAGGAAAAATGACTCAAAGATCCCACCGTGAGTAGTAGCACAACCAGGTTAATTCCTGACCAACTGGCCGAGGTGTAAGTATTGGCAACCGAGAACATTCGCAAAAATAGCAAACGAGAGGAAAAGGAGGAAAGGTAAAAAGAGCTCAGCACGTAGACAAATAGGATACTAAAGATGCGCAGCATGCAGAAAGATCTTTTTTTTTTTGGCCAATAACTGTTTTATGTTTTGTCATGAACTTTTTTGTATGAAATACATGTACTGTCTTTCTTTGAATGAGTTTGTGTGTATGTAATGTATGGGTTTATGTCTCTCCTCTGTTCGCGTCTCTGTGTTACCTGACCCCTGCTGTTCTGTGTTGTGAGCGCACTAAATGACCTATTTTCGTACACGTCTCTCTCTCTCTCTCTCTCTCTCTCTCTCTCTCTCTCCCCCTCTATCTCTCTCTCTCTCTCTCTCTCTCTCTCTCTATCTCTCTCTCTCTCTCTTTCTCTCTCTCTCTACATGTCATACGTGTACCGAATGGCTCGTTTAGGTTGCGGACGACTCTGACTCTCTATGAGAGTCTCCCTATTCCGTCTTCCTTTTTGTGGTAAAATTGTGCCCCGCTGGCACCAGTCTGATTGGATACTTATTGAACACGAAGGTGTTCAGCGAAATTGACAGAAACTAAAATGATTGTAATTTGCCATATTACTACCTCTCCTTTCTGCAAAATGAATGAACTCGAATTGGCTAAGAAAGAAAGGACAGGTGAGACGACTAAGGTTCCCTAATCTGGCCTTTTATAAGGAAACTATATGTCAATGGCACCCTATTTTTCGGTTCATTAAGAGACAAGCGCCAAGGTCCAGATTGACACCCAATGCCCAGATTGCCCCACCCCTTTGCACCCAAGCGCGAATGCCCGAAGCGTCCCCGCCCCACTTGATTGACCCCAGCTACTGTCCCCGATATATATATCTGATGACCATGAGTAACTGTCGCCCCTCGAGAAAAAACCTGTTTAACCCTGTCTTTCGATGATTGCACCCCCGCTCTGTTTGAAAAAAAAAAAGTTAGCCAGCTCTAAAGGGAAATGTAAGACTGTTAAGGCTCGGGTTAGAAGGACGAGTCTCCCCTGAATGTTGTCAATCTTGGGGTTTTTGTTGAAATACGCAGGTGATAAGAGTCTGACCTCTGTCCATATATGTCATGAACAAACGCCGATTAGACTTGGTGCGAACGCAGTAGAAATACCCACCTACTTACTTCATGGTAATAGACTTCTGACTATGACCAATGAGCATAACGCCAGGTGCTAGGATTGCGAGTGGAATTCAAATGTAAAAATCTCTTCTCCTGCCAGTTCTCTAAAACTTATTTTTACCCATTTAAAGATATACGATCACCGGAGGAGAAGGGTCGGACGTGACACACAGCCTGGCTGCAGATCATGAGACACATGCCACCTCGACCACAGGTGGAGCCACAGCGCAACAGGAATACGGGACGAGGCAGCACTCTCCAATGCGGTAAACGAAAGGATGAAAGGCTGTCCTGAAGCCCTTTTGTCCGCCTACCCACGCGTGCCTGGAGCCTCCGTCCCCCTTTTCAAGCCCGATTGATGGGCCTGCATGCTTGTTATCCTTTGCTCCCTTGGTCCCTTTGGTGTGTCCCAGGAAATCTGACCCCACTCCGCCCTCTCTCTCCCATTGACTACTGAACCATACCCCCTTTTCCACGTGACTTTTTGCCGAAAGAAAGAACAGCATTTAGGTGGAAATGAGGTTATGCCACGGAAATATAGGTGCCAAGCATAAGGCGCCACTAAAAGGATTGGTTAGGGAACAGGACTGTGGTCTAACAGCAGAGGACTGACCGCACCCTGCAACGCGTAAGGATGGATCCGAGCTGGACCTATAGCTCCACCGCCGGTGCTCAACAGCGCCAACGAAAGGACACGGACTAGAGCCTACCAGTGATGGCTCACTGCTAAAAAGACACTGTGACGAAGAGATCTTGTTGGACTGAATTCTTCCCTCAACCACTTGGTCAAAAATGTTCATTGGTCACATTTTTTTTGAAAGTCAGAAGCATTTATGCTATGAAGTACGTTTGCAAATGCAATTCCCTATGTACTGCATTCTGCCAATTACACCAACTGTTCATGATTATATGCAATATGTTAGTATTGACAAATGCTATTTTATCAACCACACATGTTTATATGTACGCCCATTAACTAGGAAGGATAGGAAAATGAACTTTGTTATGTAAAAAGCGGCGACTGTGGAAAATAACGAAATTGATGTACATAAGCAGCGTTCATTGTCCTTTCCCATTCCCTTCTCTGTACGTTAACCGCACCACTCCGCCAGTAAAGGCCCGTGCCCACATGTACCTGACAGCCATTTCAGGCACCATGGCCCCTTTTGCCCGCTCATTGGAATCCCCGGCTTCCCTCCTGCGCGTATTTGAACCCCCCCTCTCACATGCATAGACCATGAAACCCTCTCCCTCTGCGCGACCCTGCTCTGAAAAGCAACCCTCCTGCTTGACCCATGCACCCCCCCCCATTTTCCTCTCGAAGAAGCATCCTTCGCCTCAGCTGACAAAACCCCCCCAGCTGTATCTGACTGCCCCCGTTCTCTCATGTACGGGTCATAAGACCTCTCTCTCTATGTGCGACTCTGTCCCTGTGCGCACCCTGGCTCCCCCCTCCTCCCTCACATGGGCAAGTCATAAACCTTCTTCTTCTGTGCGACTCTGTCCTTGGGAGTCACTGCCGCGCCTGACCAACACCTCCTTTCCTTTCATGAATAACCCCTCTGTTGGTAAATCCTCCCTCCACGATTGACTGTCCACACAGGTCCGAGGCCATCGCTTAAGCCGTGAGATACTGTTTACAGCCCCTTATTGTATGAAATCACTCCTCTTCAAAGGACCCACTATTGATCCTGGCCTCCCCACCCCCTGGGCTACGATCAGGCGCACACATCCTAAGAATCAGCGGAACACTCAGCTGCGTGATAGCCCCCTTCTCTTATCAGCAAGTTGAGGACCTCTATTGTGGATGCATGTGGGGGTGGGATTGACACGAGGATTATGGGGATGTCTTTTCCTTGTTTCACAATGTTGTTATTGTAATGAGGAATGTTTTGTAAGGTATAAAAGGCGATGTCTCAGAGCACTTGTTAGAGCACCTCCTGATGACACCTTGTTTCGTGTCCGAAATGACAGGCTCTCCTCATGAGTAATAAAACTCTGTTCTTGTGATTCCTGCTTCCAGCGCCCGTCTCTTTATTTGGTAACTATTCAGAATGGGAACTAAGAGGCGTCTTGCGCCAGCAGCCTGGGCATCGGTTGTCATATGGGCTGACTTTTCCACAGCTGCTGCTGTCACTGCCCAGGGCATCAAGCAGGGTGGCCCCTCTACCCACCAGGCACAGGCTGGAGGAGGCAGCGGAGTCCCGTAATCCCCCACGCCGCTCCCCGCGCACACTATTTTGGAAGAGGTTTTCTGGGCCACCTCTCGAAAGACCCCCAAACACCACCACCCCACTCTTTCAGTCCTCCTCTCAAGCCGGGAGCTGATGGGGGTTACATGAAATCCTGCCCTCATTCAATGACGGCGGATCTCCTTCCAGTCTGGGGGTGATGTGACAACAGTTGGAGGAGAGACGCTCTGGGGTGAAGCCCTGAATGAAAGTGAAAGCAAACAATTAATGCGGATTGGGAGGGTTAGAGCAGGGAAGGGCGAGTCAGAGGGCGGGAGAAAAGGGATACACAAGAAGTTTGGTGCCGCGCCGGAGCATTTAACGAGGATTGGGAGGGTGAGAGCAGGGAGGGGCGAGTCAGAGGGCAGCAGAAAAGGGATACACGAGAGAGAAGTTTGGTGCTCACTGGAGCATTTAATGAGGGATGGGAGGTGAGAGCAGGGAGGGGCGAGAGCGCTGGCCACAGACTTTTCTCTTTGCCTGCCGTCCCACTAGGACGGACTGCCCTTCTGGCGTAAAAGGATTCTTATCTTCTTTATGAGACGAAACAGATGACCCTATAAATGAGATAAGAAAACCTTTACAACAGCAGTAAGTCAAGGAAGCCAGTCCAAGTGGGACGGCTTCAAAAGAGAAAAGAGTACGTCACTAACACCTCTTTTCCAATGGCTGGCCACCGTTTAGCATGAACCGTGACGCCAGACAATTGAAAAGAAGCGGGGCCTAACCTCGCTAGTGAAACGTACTTTAACTCATTAAATCTCGCCAGCGAGACTGCGCATGTGCGCAGCCTATGCTAGCCGAGACCTAAAAAGCGTAGCAATCCCTTATTAATGACAGAATGTGTACAATACAAATGATAAAAAACACAAACAACAACCTCAGATGTTTCTAAAGTTGGGGCCCATCCCAATCTTCTCAATTCCTCTGTCCATCCTGTTGTGTACTGTGTTTATGTGTATGATGACTCTAGTGGTCCTCGGCAGACTTCTTACAAGTATTATCTAATTTGGTGTGTGTGACTGGGTGTAGTTAATAATGTTTGTGACACAGTGCGTTGAGTTAATGTTTGCATACTGAAGAATAAAGGCATGCAGATCAGAGCTCTGTGTGTGGCATGGTCTGTTCCATGCTACTGGACTGGGGAAGACGCTAAAACTAGTGACGAGGTAGGGGATATGTGCCCCCTAACAATACAAGACTGCTCTCACTGAGAGTTTGCTGTGGTCCAGCAAACTGCTACTGCATGCTACGTCCACCTCACGAAGTGGTCTACAGTTGCGGTATGCAGAGTCAAAGCACAGCTCCAGCTTTTATAGAGCCCTTCGAAGAAGTTGAAGGCCCTACAGAGCAGCACAGTCAATAAGCCTGTCAAAAATCTACTGGTGAGGCCAAAAGAAGAGATACTGCGCCACAGCATAACAAAGAGCCAACACCGATACGAGCAGAAACGCTAGAGAAAGTGACAACCAGGTATGAAGAAGCTCTAAAGGCAGCACCAGCCAGGTGTAAGAAAGCACCTATTGCCGGGATGACCAGGTGCAAAGAAACACTAAAGACAACGACAACTAGGTACGAGAAAGCACTAAAGGCAGTGACAACTGGGTATAGAAAGTACAAATGTACTGACCAGCACGAGCGAAGGAAGTGTCACACCACCTCAAATCTTCTTTTGGAAAGCAGCACATTTGAGCAGCCAATGTGAGCAAAGTGGCAAATAGCATCCAATACACTGAAAGACCTCCAGAATAGTGACATTTTTCAATGACTGCCGAGCAGAGCAGCAAATATGGCGCAGGTGCATTCCTGAAACCTTCACTTGCTTTTGATACTGTCAAAAAGCTGAATATGGATACCAGATGCACTGCCTAGGATAAAACATTTGATGACGTCATAGATGCTATAGAAGAAGCAGATGACAAAAAGATCATCAAAAACCTAAAGAACCTTGAAGGTGCTTGAGTAAAAGAGGTCATGAAGAAGATATCACAAGCTGGTGAAATATCATACCATCAAAATCAATAAGACATTAGAGGCCAAGTTCAATCCAATCCGGAATGTCGACTATGAAAGGTACACTTCCAATCAAGAAAGACAGGAACCTGGTGAGGCGATGGATGAGTTTGTTGCAAGACTTGATGTGCTTATAAAGCACTGCAAGTTCAACAAATTCAATGATGAGAAAGCCATGCGTCTTAGGGTTATCGATGGTTGCTTCTCCGAATCATTCTGATGGCGCATGCTGAGAGAAACACTCAGTTTGGAGAAAGTGATCATGGCTACAAGAGCAGAGGAGCATGCCAATTGTCAAGCTGCTGATTTGGAAGCTGCAATAACCTACAATGAATCAGCATTAAGGATGAAAAGTAAGCAGAAGCACAAGGTAGTGGCCCATCGAGTGATGTCGCAGAAGAAAAAGAAATTGTGTTTCCGCTATGGATTCTCCTTTCCCCATGAAGGTAAATGTCCTGCCATCGGAAAGAAAGTTCCAGAAACAATTTAGTTGCTTCCATAGGACAAACGGCAACATTGACTATGGCAAGTGGAAATGAAATGAAGTAGATTGTTTTCAAAATCATCTTCCAGTGGTTCGTTTATGTCATCATCAAGTGACAGCAAGAAAATGGATGTGTGATGGTCGTGTCAGTCACAGACCGACGTGCCGATGTAGGACTGGCTGCTTGTAAGGAGAGACACAAATCTGGGAAGAATTGCCACATGAAGCAACAAAGTTGATTTGGACATTGTCCTGAAATCACGTTCAAGGTGAATGGTTGCCCTACAACTTTCATTATAGACCATGGTGCGTTAATAAACCTCATGCTGGCAAAAAAGTACAAGGAACTGTCTCCGATACCACATATCACACCATCGAGAACAAAGGTGTATACCTGGGCAGCTTCTACACCCTTGCAGAGCACAAGATCCTTTTTGGCAACCATGCCGCACAAGAAAACGACAGTGCAAGCACCAATTCATGTACTGCCAGGTACTTAGTCAAGTTAATGCTTGTTAAGTTTTGATACTGCTGCTGGTATGGGATTGATCTCTATTAACTACAACTTGAATGTCCATTTTAAAATAGTGAGTCAATTCCCAACACTGTTTCATGGACTTGGGAAATTTAAGACGATGAAGGTACAGCTTCACATTAACGAAGATATTCGCCCTGTTGCACATCGACACTGCTAAATTGCATTTCACGTACAGGAAGCCATAGAGAGAGAACTAAAAACACTACTGAAGCATGAAATCATTGAGCGCTTTACTGGTCCGACACTGTGGGTTTCACCGACAGTGGTGGTACCAAAAAAGGATAGGGGAACTTCAGTTCGTATTTGTGATGATATGCGGCTGGCCAACAAAGCAATCAAAAAAGAAAGACATCCAGGTCCACACATTGCAGACATGACCACTCTGCGGAATGGCCCAAAATTCTTCTCCCGCCTTGATCCGAACAAAAGTTATCATCAACTTGAACTAGAAGAAAACTGTAGGTAAATTACAACTTTTTCAATGCAAATTGATTTGTTCAGATATAAAAGATTTTGTTTTGGTGTGTCGTCAGTTGCAGAAATCTTTCAAGCTGTCATTCATCGAATAATTCAACCTGTCACACATGCTTTTAACTATAGTGATGATATACTTTTGTTTGGGGCTACAAGAAAGGAACAAGACAAAGCACTCACACAAGTAGGCTGTCTGCTTGCTGATGCAGGTCTCACACTAAATGCTAAGAAGTGTGAATTTCACAAAAACAGACTTAAATTCTTTGGGCATATTTTCTCTGAAAAGGGAATGACTCCTGACCCCGAAAAGGTACAAGCCCTCCAGAAGGTGTGATCATTCTGCGATCCTTCTTAGGCATGACCAGCTATTGATCCAGGCAACATTTGAGATTTTGCCACTGTGAACACCCCTTTAAGAGAACTGACAAAGTTGGATGTTCTGATTGAATGGTCATCTGAATGTGACCAAAGTTTCAAGAAAATAAAACACGCAATTGAAAATGCAGCTGAAATGACTTCATTTGATCAGAAATTGCATACAGAGATTGTGGTGGATGAAAGTCTGGTTGGGTTGAGCGCGATCCATGCCCAACACAATGGACCCCGATGCTCAGAGACACATTGAGGAAAAGTGCCCTTCTGGTCGGCTTTTATTTTGTGTCAGGAATCCATTATTCTTTGCATTGCCATTTCGTGTCAAACACCTCTGCACGACCCTCCTGGTCATTTTTGCTGATGTCTGATGAAACTCTAACTGTCACGACCAACCTGCTTCTTGTGGTTGAGCCAATTTTGAAAAAGGGAACAAAGAATTGGCCTCACCACCCTCGGACTGAACTCCTGCACACCCCCACCCTGTTTCGCAAGACTTGGTCACACCACCGTCCCAGAACTTGTTTCTTTCACATATCCTGCTGTTCAAGATCTGTCTGTTCTCTCACGCGCATATCCTGTTTTGCAAGACCTGTCCGTAATCTTTTGCACCATCTGTTACAGCACCGTCCTGTCTGAACAAAGGATGCTGTACCTGCATTCTGACTCGAGGGGCGCCAGGCCCCCATCTTAACTGTTTTCTCAAGGTGTGAAATGTGTATATAAGGCCTGTAAGCTGCGGAGTAAAGCAGCAGCCTCCTCTGTCTTGGGACTCTGTTCTATAGCCCTGGCTATTCGAATAAAACTTGGTTCCTCCTGCAGACGAAGGCTCCTGTGTCTCCTTTTTCTATATAAGGAGGGTATGGAAGACTTGGTCGGTTCCCTCGCCAACGAGACCCAGTAAGTGGGTAAAATGGTTCTTCAACATTGTGGCCTATTCTAGTTGGAGTCTATCTCAGACTGAACATGCTAATTCTTAATCTGAGAAAGAAAGCTTAGTTATAGAGAACACTTCCATGTGTTTCTGTACAGAAAGCATTTCACCTTTTTTATAGATCATCAAGCATTGCTTGTGAGTAGTTAGCCTGGTATATGATGTCCACTATTTTAGTGGGCACCTTACACCAGTCTAAACGACCCTTATGATGGTGGTTGTAAAGTGAACCTTATAGATCAGCTATCCTAGTGGTATCATGGACCAGCAGTCTTAGGCTAAAACTTCAGAGAGCATGTGAAGCAAGCTGTTTTACCAATTATAAACCCTTGAATATCAACTGAAAGGACACCACACAAGGTATATTATCAAAATATATATGTATTTATTACTAACACAACCCCTCTGCGCTCTTTATGAGGTCAGAGTTCGAGATACATTAGAAGTTACTCAATAAGCATACTTTAAGTTGCACAAATGCAATTCTGCCCTAGGGGCCTCACGAACCATATACTAAGTCAGTGGTATAAGAACCACTTCAGGAATAGTGAATAGACCTAGAGCCTAGGGAATCGCTGGGGCTACGCTGGACAACCAAGGGATTGGAAGTAGGAGGCCCACGGGAGACGCGTGCAGTGTCTAAACACAGTCGCAGGTTACCATAGAGTTATAATGGGAACGTAAAAGTTACAAAGTAGTAGATTAAGGACACTTCCGGATGAACTACGGTAAAACCCTTTTAAACTAGGACACTTCGAGAGTCAACACCCACTGGAACACCGGAGTACTCGAGTTACCTCACCCAGGGAAGCCGGGTGCATAGGTGTTCTTTCGTGTCGGGTTTCATCGCTGTTTCCTATGGAGAGCTGCAAAGAAGTGCTGCAGGCGACCAGGAGAAAAGTGTCCGGGTGGATCGAAGATGAGAAGAACCTGAAAGCAGGGGAGAAAGAGTCTGGGTCAATAGCCAGTGACCAGGAAGGAACTAAGGGCTAGATGTAGGTAATTATATTTTACCACTTCTTAAATACCGAATTTTACCGATTCGGTATTTAAGAAGTGAAAAATAGAGGGGGGGATGTAGGTATTTCAGAATCGGTAAATACCTGCATGCACACCTGGATTCGGTATTTTACCACCCAATTGGATTGGGTGGTAAAATACCGAATCTGAAAGGCCTTTGGGACTCAGAAGAGTCCCACCTACATCTAGGAGTTACCGAATTGGTAAAAATACCGATTCGGTATTATACTGATTCGCTAAATTTACTGAATCCAAAAAACCCATTTACCGGTCGGTAACGGCCGAAATCGGCCGTTACCAACCGGTAAATGGCCACCTACATCTGGCCCCAGGTGAAGAAGGTAAAGTTTGTCTCTGTAGCCATGAGGACCAGGAGGCGTGGACGACAACCAGGAGCTGGATTCAAGCTGTCCTACAAAGGATCTTGTTGACTGCAGTGTCGGTATCCGGATTGGACCCAACAAGCCTTGGCAAATATAATCCACGCAGGAAGGGAAGATTGGCTTCAGGTCAAACCAGCAAGGTCTGGGGAGCTTCTCCTTTGCAGGGAAGCTGCAGCAAGCTCGGAGCAACCAGGCAAATGGTGTAGTTTGAAAAGGAAGTCTTTGGTGGGCTAACTAGCCAACGGCCTAGCAACCGGGAAGATGCGTTGAGCTGAAATGCAAGAGCAGGCCCCACGCGGCACTCGCGGAGTGTGGAGGGCTGAGCTTCAGTGCAAATAGCGCTCGAGTCTGGGGCTTCTCAAACCCCAATGCACAACTTTGAGGATACCTCAGAAGCTGCACTGGTTAGCAAAGAGCAGGTAGTCCAGGGTGTTCGGTCCCACGTCTCTCGTGTCCGCCACGGGTCTCAGCTTTGCTGTGGATGTGGATCGGAGTCAGAGAAGTCTGAAAGTCCAGTTCCTGAGTCACTGAGTCTTCGGGTTCTGGCAGGAGCGTCGACAAAGCAAACTGGCAAGTTACTGGTGGTGCCTGTTTGCACAGGGTGGTCACTCCTTGACCACAAGGGAGATGTCTTCAGTCTTCTAGTCGGTATAGAACGTCGAAGGTCCAAGAGTTTCAGTCCAGAATAATCTAATGTCTCTAGACACAGCTCCTATCTTTATACTAAACTAAGGGGCTGGATTACCTGCTAGGTCCCTCCTATGGGTGGAACCTGGGAAGGGGGTGGTTACACCCCTTTCCCTTTGTCCAGTTTCACGCCAGAGATGGTGCTGGAGTGCCCCAGCAACTGGTTTGAACCGGGCTATGCATGGAGCACCTTGTGTGCCCCAGGCAGTGTCTGGAAAAGCATCTTTCCATTGAACCCACCCTGCCCCAATACACTGCAGGCTGTCTGGAGAGGTGCTAGCCCTCGACACGAAACCTATTGTCCAGGCCTCCCTTGCCGGAGTTTCGTCCAGCTTCAGGAGGTCAGACTCGTGTCTGTGGCAGCAGCATCCATTTTGTGATGCTGAGGCTCTGTTTAACTTTAATGGGGTAAAGCAGTAACTACATGTCTTCTCCCTCTAAAAGGGTGGAATGCTACCCCCAGGACTGGCGGGGGTGGGGTAGTATTCCAAAGTGTTTGACACCTTACACAACATGTTTTGATGAAGCCAAACCAAAGTTAGCATTAACCGCGAGGATTATAATGCACTTAAGAGTATATGGTATGGCTATATCATAGAACAGCTATAAGGACATGGTTCCTAAAGCTGCAGAAGGGCTCAGCTCATGCTAAAGCACCCTCTCACATAAAATCAAGCACTCTGCCTTTAGGATTGTCAAGGCCTGCCATAGGAGTGACTTATAGGTATATATGTGTCTATATATAAGGGTAGATATAGGTATACAATATCTAAGCAAGGAGGGGTGATTACACTACCTTGCCGAAGCTGAGTGATCAGCCTGTGGTGTCAGTCTTGATGACCAGCCAGGGGTGGCATAATACATGCTGCAGCCCCTGGTAGGCCTTGGATGCACCTATGCCCTGGGTACCTATGGTACACTATACAGGGGCTCACAAAGGTGACCCAATTCCCAATTAGGTATGTACCTAAAGTACATGGTATGAATTTAGAGAGAGAACAGCTAGTCTGTGGGTCTGATTAGCAGGCCCACAGCCACACTAAAGTCGAAAAACCAGAGTATCACACCAAAAAGTAGGGGTGACCATAGGAAGCAGACCCTACTCTCCTACATTGCTCACCATCTTTAGGAATACGAAAGCCAAGATTCCCCTCTCATCCAGAGGATCTACAGGAATATAACTAAATATGATTACACTATCATGCACATACTGTGGAACGTACAAAACAGCTGAGGCCTACATCAATTTCATAGTAAAGTCAACTGCAGCTCTTCCTACAGAACAGATTCTGACAGCTACTAATACTGAAAAAGATATTTAAGCTCAAGGAAATCATTACAACCCAATCATGGAGGAAGCATTCTCGACCTCTTACAGATGATGTGTAGTACCAGAAATTCAAAACTTTTCGCGAAGAACTTTCTGTTACACATGATGGTGTCATACTAATAGGGGTGAGAATATTTATCCTTGAAAGCCTGAGGCAACAAGTGATTGAACTGGCACACAAAGGACATTGTGACATTGCCACAACTGAAAGAGCCCTCACGGATCGAGTGTGGTACCTGCATCTTGACGAACAAGTTGCAAGAAAGCTTAAAGCTTGCCATCTATGCGACTGCCTGTGTCCCAAAATATCTCAGCACCCGTTGAACATCTCAGACCTACCTAAGCAAGCTTGGGATAGGACTGCGGTTGACTTCTTTGGACCCCTCAACAACAGACATAATCTCATGGTAGTTGTTGATGAGTACTGACTTTTTCCTCTAGTGGAAGACTTTTGATCAACCACACATGACAGAATCATCAAGAGGCTGAATTACATTTTCACAACATGGGATATTCCTTCCATCCTCAAATCTGACAACAGTACACCCTTCAATAGCAGCGCATTCAAAGAATTTGTTAATTGTTTGAACATCAAAAATGGCGTTGTTGAATGATTTATGAGTACTTTGAAAAGGGCGGTTCAACGTGCTGCATTGGAAGGCAATGACCTCAAGTATCCTTTATGCAAAGCCCTACGTGCTTCCGTTCCACTCCCCATTCCACTACAGAAGACAGTCTTTCCACCTTACTGGTCGGGAGAACTTTTGGAACGAAGATACCACACTGGACAACCAGCCGGTCAATGGACCCTGATGAGATTGGTGTCGCTGACACCTCTCGCAAATGCAAGATGAAGGCTCACACCGATAAGCGCCGACAAGCCAGAGACACGGTTTTTGAGGAGGGAGACCGAGTTCTTGTCAAGCAAAAGCGGACATGCAAGATGGACACTTCGTTTGATGCTGAACTGCTAAGAGTTGTGTCAAGCAAAGGACATATGGCAACTGCCCAATGACCTGGATAATCCATAACCAGAGACTCAGCAAACTTTAAATCTTTGCCTCGATGTTCACTCCAGACATCGGGAGTGAGGCAAGTCCACCTCAGTGCCCAAGTCAAGCATCCAACTATTCTCCAGAAATGCCAGAAGAAGGCACCCCTCTTCTATCTCATACAACTAGATCTGGAAGACTGGTGTGAGCAACTTTACAGACTCATTGAAGGTTTGTAATGTGTATATATTTGTATGTACCTATTATTTAATAAAGGGGAGATGTTGTGTCCTATGGTTATGTGTATGCGGACTCTAGTGGTCCTCAGCAGACTCCTTACAAGTACTACATAATCTGGTGGATGTGACTGGATATGGTTGATAAAGTTTGTGACGCAGTGCTTTCAGTTAATGGTTGCATATGGAAGAATAAAGATGTGCAAACCAGAGTGATTTGTTGTATGCTCCCAGGTTTGGGAAGACGCCACACAGCGCAGTGACACTTCATCCCAAGGAGATCCAATGCCACTTAGGACCCTTTAACCATCTATCAGAAGCCATCCCACTCAATGCAGTGGGATGGCCCAAGCTATATACTGGTGTGATCAACTAAACACCTAGTCTCTTGGCTTGTTCCCTCCCATGGAGGTGGTCTGTCCTTTAGGAAAATCTTATTGATCCTACTTTTCTACTGGAAAGAAGAAGGCAATAGTCAGGATGTCCTATAGCTTTCATGACATGCTGTGCTGCCCTTTCTCTGGGCTCTGCATATAAAGGGAAATCTCTTGAGAGGGAAGTGCCTTATTCCAACACAACCTCTTATTCTCTAATTGGATCTCTTTTCCCATTGGCCTGCTGTTCTTTCCATCCATTTTCCCTGGGGTAGGAATAGTCTAAAAGGAAGTCCCACCGCCATCCTTTTGGAAACCATTCCCTGTAACATCCCATATCATTGTCAATTAAGAGGATCAATGTTCTTTTGTGGTATCATAGAGGTAATGTTTAGAGATTGGCTTCCTAATTCTATTCATGTGCCAACGGCTCATTCATGGAAGCTGACGTTGTCTGCAATATTTCATGCTTAAAGAAGGTGCCCAAGGACTGCAAAAATCCATTGCCAGCTCTGATCTGTACATATTTAAGTCTCTCTTGAGTATGGGTCATTCCCTGCACCATACGTTCAGTTCTAGGGCGACTAAAAAGATTCTGAGACTTAAATATGAATTGCAGTTGTGGAATGTAAGTATGCTGTCAGAACAGCTGACTGTGAATATATATATATATATATATATATATATATATATATATATATATATATATATATATATATATATATATATATATATATATATATATATATATATATATATATATATATATATATATATATATATATATATCCAACCAAAACAAGTCGCTTTGGATCCCTGCCGCTTCCAGAGGCGGGCCTCGGATGGGATAGCGAATCCCAATTTATTCCAACCAAATACTCATCCAGTAAAGAAAAGAGATCCGGGCCACTTTAAAGATGCAAAGCGTGTTTATTACAACGGCTTTTCTCGACGCGTTTCGCAGGTAAAACCTGCTTTTTCACGAGAACGAACCAACTGAGGGTAGTGCATTATATACAAAGTCACATGGTATTGGTGTCATACCAAAGTAATGGAAAACATACTAGTCGGTATACCTGCGGGCTGTGTTCAAACAGATAAAAGAACAGTTATCAGAACAAGACTGGTAAAGTAATTAAAGTAATTAAAGCAAGTAAATAAATAAATAAAGTGCGCATTTCGTATCATGCAGTCAAGCCCAAGTGGATATATATATATATATATATATATATATATATATATATATATATATATATATATATATATATATATATATATATATATATATATATATATATATATATATATATATATATATATATATATATACCAAAGGTTACAGGGATGTTATAGTTAGGGAATAGAATTTAAAAAACTTAGAAATTCACAGAAAAAAAGAAAGGTTACAGGGACATTATACTTAGGCTCAGATTTCACTTGTATAGAGCCAGTGAAATTCTGCAGTGTAGTTACCTGAACTAACTTTAACTTACTCCCCCAAAATGCACTGCATTTTACATATGCATATTACATCACTCATTACATGGTTAGTGACATCTCTGATGACAGTTCAAATGACACTGGAGAGCATATCTCGTGGTCCTTTACACAGCTGTAGTGTAGAGTATGCACTTGATATTTTTTCAAAGAGGTAGATAATTAACTAGTAGAAAGCACTTCAGTTGGGTAGATATTTTCGGCAAAACTGTGGACTCTTCTTGAAAAAAATGAGGTTTCATTATGGCCCTGATGCTCATTTCACGGAAATTAAAGCTCAACACAGCAGGTACCCCAGTTGAAGCTCCACTTCGGTAAAGCACAAATGATCTTAAGTTCTTGGACTTGGCGAAGGCAAAGGAAGTGTGTTTCTGCTCGTATTCCACATTGTAAAACAATCTGAAATCCTTAATGGAGCTGAATGCATTGTTCATCTTTTGGAGCACAATCTGATCTGTAGTGACTGTGGCAAGTGAGTTATTTCTTGTTTTGAGAGCAGAGTCCATGGTTCTCCCTTTTAATTACCCTGAGTGTGCAAATGCCCAAAATCATCTGCAAGGAATGCCCGTTCGTCCCTGCCCCAATTTTCTTAGTAGTATGCAATGGTCTTCCCACCTTTCCATCGTTAATAAACAGCTTACCAAAAGGCCTCTCAGTGGGTTTTCCGCTGATTTTGGTGACACGTTCTTGATGCTGAGTAATATGAGTACATCTCCACCAAACAAAGAAGCACTTACTTCTATAGTTAAGAGGCAGTACTCTTGTATGGTGGAGATGTACCTCTTTTTAGTCTTGTGGTCTTCTTTGTTGGATGATTCATGTTATCACAGATTTCTGGATAAAAATGTACAAGGAACAATCACAAGGTAATTGGAGACCTTTCCTCGTGGTCCATTACACAGCAGTAGCATAGAATATGCACTGGACTTTTACCCAACGAGGTAGCACTTAGTAATTAACCAGTAGAAAGTACTCCAGTTGGGTAGATATTGTGTGCAAAACTATGGTCACATGTTGAATAAAGGGGCAGGTGAGGTTCTGTTGTGGCCCAGTCCCTAACACAGCTACTGAGACACACACACAGACATGTAGACACCCACTCACACACCTATTCTGCCACTCTCACATCCACTCACAGACCCACACAGCCACTCACACACCTACCCACATACTAATACAGACACTCACACACCCACAAAACCACTCAGACACCCACTCACAGACTGATAAAGCCACTCACACACCCACAAACCATTCACATACCCATGCAGCCACTCACACACCCACTTACAGACCCATACAGATAAAAAGTTCAAGTTCAAGTTTAAAATTTGTATAGCGCACTACTCACCCAGAGGGTCTCAAGGTGCTTGAGGGAGGGGGGGTGCTTTACCTATCGAATATCCAAGATTTTAGTTGTTTTCTGAAGGAGAGGTGGTTCTGTGTAAGGCGGAGGTAGGTGGGGAGAGAATTCCAGTTCTTGGCCGCTAAGTAGGAGAAAGATCTTCCCCCCATGGTGGATCTTTGGATGCGTGGAATTGCGGCGAGGGCTTGATTGGACGATCGTAGTTGGCGGGTGGGGGTGTAAAAGGACAGGCGCGTGTTGAGGTATTTGGGTCCTAGGTCGTAGAGAGCTTTGTGTGCGTGGGTGAGGAGACGGAACGTTATTCTCTTGTTGACGGGGAGCCAGTGGAGGTCTTTTAGGTGACCGGAAATGTGAGCTTGGCGGGGGATATCTAGGATGAGTCTGGCTGAGGCGTTTTGGATGCGTTGGAGTGTTTTCTGTAGTTTGGCTGTGGATCCGGCGTAAAGGGTGTTTCCGTAGTCCAGACGACTTGTGACCAGTGCATGGGTGACCGTCTTTCTTGTTTCGGTGGGGATCCAACGGAAGATTTTTCTGAGCATACGTAGGATGTTGAAGCATGAAGATGAGACGGCGTTGACTTGTCTGGTCATCGAGAGGGAGGAGTCCAGGATGAAGCCCAGGTTACGTGCGTGGTCCATTGGTATGGGTGCGTTTCCAGGGCCGGTGGCCACCATGAGTCGTCCCACGCGGAGGGGGATGAACCTAAGATGAGGACTTCCGTTTTGTCTGAGTTCAGTTTTAAACGGCTATTCTTCATCCATTCGGCTACTTCTTTCATCCCTTCGTGTAGGTTGGTTTTGGCGGTGTTTGGGTCTTTGGTGAGGGAGAGGATCAGCTGGGTGTCGTCTGCGTAGGAGATGATGTTGAGGTTGTGTTGGCGCACGATGGATGCGAGGGGACTCATGTATACGTTGAAGAGGGTGGGACTGAGTGATGATCCTTGTGGTACGCCGCAGATGACTTCGGTGGCCTCTGATCTAAAAGGGGGAGGCGGACTCTCTGGGTTCTTCCGGCGAGGAACGAGATGATCCAGTACAATGCTTTTCCTTGTATTCCGACGTTGCTAAGGCGTTGTATAAGGGTGCTATGACAGACTGTGTCGAAGGCTGCGGAGAGGTCAAGTAGGATGAGGGCAGCTGTTTCTCCGTTGTCCAGTAAAGTTTGAATGTCGTCTGTTGCTGCGATGAGGGCGGTCTCGGTGCTGTGTTTGGCTCGGGAGCCGGACTGTGAAGGGTCGAGGGATTTGTTGGATTCGAGGAAGGCGGCGAGCTGACTTTTGACGGCTTTCTCAATGACTTTGGCAGGGAAAGGGAGGAGCGAAATGGGGCGGTAGTTCTTAAGTTCAGTGGGGTCTGCTGTGGGTTTCTTCAGGAGGGCGCTGAGTTCGGCATGTTTCCAGCTTTCCGGGAAGGTAGCAGTGTTGAGGGAGCAGTTGATGACGTCTTGGAGATGGAGAGCGATCAAGGAGTCTGCTTTGTTGAAAATGTGGTGGGGACATGGGTCGGTTTGCGATCCTGAGTGGATGGAGTTCATCAGGCGGATGGTGTCTTCAGTGGTGATAGGGTTCCAGGCGCAAAGGTTGTTGGAGGGGGGTTTTGTATGTCAGCGATTTTGTTGTGGAAGTACGATGCTAGAGAGTCGCAGAGGTCTTGGGAGGGAGTGATGTCGTTGGTGCCGGCGGTGGGGTTGGTGAACTCTTTGACGATGTTGAATAGTTCCTTGCTGTTGTGGGCGTTGTTGTCGAGCCGATCCTTGAAAGCTGATTTCTTGGTGGATCGGATCAGTTGGTGGAGTTTGCGGGTGGCGTTCTTGAGGGAGGCCAGGTTGTCAGTGGTTGGGTTTTTTCACCAGGCTTTCTCGAGGGTACGACAGATCTTCTTGGATTTCTTAAGGTCATCATTGAACCAGGGGGCTCTCTTGCTACCTTGCATGATTTGATGGTTTTTCAAGGGTGCTTACTCGTCTGCGATGTGGGTGATCCATTGTGTGAGGTTGATGGCTGCTTGGTTTGGGTCCGATGATTTGGCCGGAGGGTTTTGGTGAAGCGATGTGAAGAGCTGGTCGGTGGTAATTTTGTTCCAGTTTCTGCGGGGAATTGGTTGTGGGTGGTTGTGGGTCGTAGTCTTTTTGTAGTTGAAGTGAACGCAGCTGTGGTCCGTCCAATGGAGAGCTTTTGTGTGATTGAAGGAGATGTGCTTGCTGGAGGTGAAGATTGGGTCGAGCGTGTGCCCGACAGAGTGGGTGGGTGTGTCAACAAGTTGTTTAAGTCCGAGATTGGCGAGGTTGTCCAGAAGGGTGGTGGTGTTGCTGTTGTTGTTCTTTCAAGGTGGAAGTTGAGGTCTCCCAGTAGAATGTAGTCCTTGGAGGGGAGGGCGTGTGGGCTGATGAAGTCAGTGATGTCTTCGCTGAATTGTGTGCGGGGTCCTGGTGGCCTGTAGATGAGGGTGCCTCTGATTGTGGTCTTGGGGTCGGTGTGGATCTGGAAGTGAAGGTGTTCGGCGGCTGCGAGGTTATCGTCGGAACTGGTTGTGATGCGGATGGTGTTCTTATGGAAGATGGCGATGCCTCCTCCTGTTTGGGTGATGCGGTCCTTTCGGATGATCTTGTAGCCGTCCGGGATGGCTATGGTGATGTCGGGCGTTGGTGAGGCGTTCATCCATGTTTCTGTAAGAAAGGCGACGTCCGGCGATGTGGTGTCGAGTAGGTTCCAAAGTTCGATGGCGTGTCTGTGGACCAAGCGGGTGTTGAGCAGGATGCACTTCAGGTGGTTGGTGTGGGAGCTCTGTTTGGAGTTTGTGGATTTGATGTGGGTCCTGATGCAGTCGAACTTGCAGAAGTGGCAGGTGAAGGGACCATGGGTGTGTCCTGGGGCAGCTTGGTGGCAGTTTGGGAGTCGGCCGGGGTTAAGTGCTGAGAGGGTTGAGGTGTCGTACGTTATGCTGGTGGAGTGGGATTTGCGGGGACCAGGGGGTCTGGCGCTGGGCGCGGTCCAGGCGCGGACGGGTGTAGACGGGCTTACCTTTGGCGCGCCTTCGGCGCGCATAGGGCGCGCCCGCTGCGCGTGAACGCTGGGCGTATGCTGCTCTGACATAAGTGGATAGTGGGGGGGGGCGGAGCGAGGGAGGGTCAGCTGGGAGGCGGGAGCGGGGTGGAGGGACAGGCTGGGAGGCACAACAACAAAATGGCAGCAAAGCAAAAGCGAAACAGGACAAGGTTGGGGCACGAGCTGCAATGTCGCTATGATGTGGGTAGAGGCACCGGCACAATCAGGCACAATTCAATTAAGAGGCAATGCGAACTTTGCAGTGAAGCGCTACGAGTTAAGAGAGGCACAATTCAAAATAAACGCTATGTGGGCTATGCAAGTATAGCGCTACGCTGTAATCAGGCACTAATATAAATGCAGGCGAGGAGAGCAAAGCGCTACGCTATAAACAGGCACTAATATAATAACAAGCAAAGAGAGCAGAGCACTACGATACCAGGTGATCAGGGAGACCAGGGAGCGTGGGGGAGCGACCGCTTTTTCACGAGTCAGGACGATCACAGCGCTGGAGCCTACGGGTCAGTTCTTTCCTATCAGTGGGAGGGAGGGTCAGCTGGGAGGCGGGAGTGGGGTGGAGGGACGGGCTGGGAGGCACAACAACAAAATGGCAGCAAAGCAAAAGCGAAACAGGACGAGGTTGGGGCACGAGCTGCAATGTCGCTATGATGTGGGCAGAGGCACCGGCACAATTAGGCACAATTCAATTAAGAGGCAATGCGAACTTTGCAGTGAAGCGCTACGAGTTAAGAGAAGCACAATTCAAAATAGACGCTATGTGGGCTATGCAAGTATAGCGCTACGCTGTAATCAGGCACTAATATAAATGCAGGCAATGAGAGCAAAGCGCTACGCTATAAACAGGCACTATTATAATAAGCAAAGAGAGCAGAGCACTACGATACCAGGTGATCAGGGAGACCAGGGAGCGTGGGGGAGCGACCGCTTCTGCACGAGTCAGGACGGTCACAGCGCTGGAGCCTACGGGTCAGTTCTTTCCTATCAGTGGGAGGGAGGGTCAGCTGGGAGGCGGGAGCGGGGTGGAGGGACGGGCTGGGAGGCACAACAACAAAATGGCAGCAAAACAAAAGCGAAACAGGACGAGGTTGGGGCACGAGCTGCAATGTCGCTATCATGTGGGCAGAGGCACCGGCACAATCAGGCACAATTCAATTAAGAGGCAATGCGAACTTTGCAGTGAAGCGCTACGAGTTAAGAGAGGCACAATTCAAAATAGACGCTATGTGGGCTATGCAAGTACAGCGCTACGCTGTAATCAGGCACTAATATAAGTGCAGGCAATGAGAGCAAAGCGCTACGCTATAAAAAGGCACTAATATAATAACAAGCAAAGAGAGCAGAGCACTACGATACCAGGTGATCAGGGAGACCAGGGAGCGTAGGGGAGCAACCGCTTCTGCACGAGTCAGGACGATCACAGCGCTGGAGCCTAGGGGTCAGTTCTTTCCTATCAGTGGGAGGGAGGGTCAGCTGGGAGGCGGGTGCGGGGTGGAGGGACGGGCTGGGAGGCACAACAACAAAATGGCAGCAAAGCAAAAGCGAAACAGGACGAGGTTGGGGCACGAGCTGCAATGTCGCTATGATGTGGGCAGAGGCACCGCCACAATCAGGCACAATTCAATTAAGAGGCAATGCGAACTTTGCAGTGAAGCGCTACGAGTTAAGAGAGGCACAATTCAAAATAGACGCTATGTGGGCTATGCAAGTATAGCGCTACGCTGTAATCAGGCACTAATATAAATGCAGACAATGAGAGCAAAGCGCTACGCTATAAACAGGCACTAATATAATAACAAGCAAAGAGAGCAGAGCACCACGATACCAGGTGATCAGGGAGACCAGGGAGCGTGCGGGAGTGACCACTTCTGCACGAGTCAGGACGGTCACAGCGCTGGAGCCTACGGGTCAGTTCTTTCCTATCAGTGGGAGGGAGGGTCCGCTGGGAGGCGGGAGGCGGGAGCGTGGTGGAGGGACGGGCTGGGAGGCACAACAACAAAATGGCAGCAAAGCAAAAGCGAAACAGGACGAGGTTGGGGCACGAGCTGCAATGTCGCTATGATGTGGGCAGAGGCACCGGCACAATCAGGCACAATTCAATTAAGAGGCAATGCGAACTTTGCAGTGAAGCGCTACGAGTTAAGAGAGGCACAATTCAAAATAGACGCTATGTGGGCTATGCAAGTATAGCGCTACGCTGTAATCAGGCACTAATATAATAACAATCAAAGAGAGCTGAGCACTACGATACCAGGTGATCAGGGAGACCAGGGAGCGTGGGGGAGCGTGGGTGAGACACCCACTGACACACCCATACAGCCACTCACAAACTCACTCATACACCTACATAGCCACTCTCAAACCCTCACAGCTACTCACACGCCCACTCACAGACCCTTATAGACACTCACACACTCATTCACTAACTCACAAATCTACTCACACACCCACCCATATACCCTCAAAACTACTCTAACACACAATTATACACCCAGACAGACACTCACATACCCAATCACAGACCTATACCGCCATTCACAAACCCAATCACTGACCCATACAGCCGCTCTCAACGGTTACAGTTAGGAAATAAAATGTAAAGAAACCTTTGAAATACACAAAAAAACAAAGGTTATGTAGACGTTATAGTTAGCAAAAACAATTTTAAAAAACCTTAGGCATTTACTGAAACAGGGACATCATAGTTAAGTTCATATTACAAATGTACAAAACCATAGAAAGTTAGGACTTATGGTTATCTGAGCTAACTGTGACTTATGCCCCTGCAATGCTCTGCTTATGACTTCACATATTACATCACTCATGCCATGTCATTTTTTCTGTGAATTTCGACTTTTGTTAATGTTAATTCCTAAATATATATATACATACACACACATATATATATGAATTCAATCACCCCTTTGTTAAGAAGATTACTTCGTTAAGAAGATTACCAGGCACATCGTAGGGTTTCAGCAGGTAAAGTATTTAGGAATATATATATGTATATATATATATATATATATATATATATATATATATATATATATATATATATATATATATATATATATATATATATATATATATATACATATAACCTGCTGGTGGTCGCCAGTAGGTAGTTATAGTTAGGACCTATTATCTATTATCCATAGGAAAATCGTAACATTCTTTCCCCATTAACTTTGGCGCTGTTGACGAATCTTCGTGAAATTTTCAAAACTCATGGGGCACTCCGGTCAGCTCCTATCCTAAACGTTTCAGGGTGATTCGGCAAGTGGGGGCGGAGAAAAAAGGGGGGTCCCAAAACGTGTTTTCTCCATGTTAATTCCCTTAGGAAATATTAGACACAGCTACAGCCCGAACTGTTGAACGGAATTACACCAAATTTGGCAAAAAAGGTAGCCCTTGGTTAAGAAAGAACTCTTTCTGTTAAATAGTGTAAATCCGTTTAGTAGTTCCTGAGAAATTTGAAAAAGAAAAAATATCGATATCTGGGCGGAACCTAACCACAGATGTCACTGTGAGATCTGATTGGCTGTCAGCACTTCATCCTGGAATTGCTGGCAGCCATCTTGGGACAATATACATGATAGTACCCCATTGAAATGCATGGTAGTGAATCAAAGAGTTTGAGGGTTACCAAAAGGAGAACTATAAAGGGTGATAACAGACTTTAGTTACATTAGCATTCATTTGTTGATGGTACCATACTAATTTCAGGAATTATGGTGTGTTCTAAGGTGATTTTACCCTTTGAAAAACCTTCTGCTGGGATATCATGAATCATGTTTGAGAGAAAACTATTTTCACATGCTTGTCCCATAGAGTTTTGGAAGGTGCTCCAGAAGCTAAAATGAGAGCATATTTTCTGTAAATTCACATTATCTTTCTCGGTCTTGTGAGAATGAAGTCTGACATTCTCAGTAAAACATGTACATCCAACAAGGACAGAGACCGTCGTTTGATTCCTTTGTGTTACACTGCAGCTTCCCAGAGTGTTCTAAAGAACAACTAGAGCGCTAACAGCCTTACTTATGACAAAAGTATGGCACACCTGAAGCCATCTTGATTGGAATAAACTGGTAACACTTAAAACATTTAATTTAAAAAGGAACACAATAATGGGGCTCATTTTGTCATAGAAATTATGATTAGTGCTGTAGAAAGAAAAATTAGGACATGTTTCAAGTGTGATCTCAAATATCTTCCTGTTATATTTCAACAGGAGCAGCATGTCAGTTGATGCCTTTGTGGTCTACTACAGCTTCCTAGAGTGTTCTAAAGAACAACTAGAGAGCTAACAGTCTTACTTATGACAAAATTGTGGCACACCTGAAGCCATCTTGATTAGAATAAACTGGTAACACTTAAAACATTTAATTTTAAAAGGAACAAAATGAGGGGGTTCATTATGCCATAGAAATTATCTCAAATTCTCTTCTATTTCATTAGAAAATTCTGACATGGAGACTGAAACAATGACTTTCAATACCAGCAGTAGACTTCAATGGCAGGATGGAGGCGAGGATTATGCATATCTTTCCTCACTTTATTTGCATAGCAGTTAAAAGAAAATGTAACACAACAATCATTAAACAATAGACTACACAACACATGAACTATTAGGGAGGTAGTCTCCAAGGCAACTACAGTCCAATCATATCACAGTCCATCGTATATAATATTGTGACGTCCCTTCTGCTTCCTCTTTCTTCACTGCTCGTCAGTAAGTGCATTCCTTAGATTCTTGGCTTAATCTGACGTTGTTACTGTTTGTATAGCTGTTTCTTGTGCACGTTAGTAGCATTATTGCCTTGATATTGTTTCATATTCCCTGCACAGCAGGCTCTTGCCCGAGCACGTTCTCCTCCTCGCAGTTTCTCCAAATGTGCGCTCTGCCCGCGGTGAGATCCTGTCAGGCGCGTCTAGTCCGAGCGAGGCAACTCCATTGAGCGCTCCTGCTGGTCTTTACGTGCGTTACAGAATCCGGTCACCCCTTTAGTGTCTACTTGACAACCCAAACACCACTGCACTACCCTAAACCCTAAAACACTACCTCCATTACGACCCCTTCACTACACAAACACCACTGCACTGCCTTAAACCCTAAAACCGTACCCCAGCACGACCCCCTACACTACACAAAAACCACTGCACTACCCTAAACCTTAAATCTACCCCCAGCATGACACCCTACACTACACAAACACCACTGCACTACCGTAAACCCTCAAACACTACCCCCAGCATGACCCCCTTCACTACCTAAACACAACTGCACTACCCTAAACCCTAAAACACTACCCACAGCACGACCCCCTTCACTACCCAAATGCAACTGCACTACCCTAAACCCAAACACACTAGCCCCAGCACGACCCCATACACTACCCAAACACGACTGCATGACCCTAAAACACGACCCACCTACACTACGCAAACACCACTGCCCTACCCTAAAACCTAAAACACTAGAACCCATCACGACCCCCTACAGTACACAAACACCACTGCACTAACCTAAACCCTGAAACACTACCCCCTACACTACACAAACACCACTGCACTACCCTAAACCTTAAATCTACCATCAGCATGACCCCCTACACTACACAAACTCCACTGCACTACCCTAAACCCTCAAACACTACCCTCAGCACGACCCCCTTCACTACCTAAACACAACTGCACTACCCTAAACCCTAAAACACTACCCCCAGCACGACCCCCTTCACTACCCAAACACAACTGCACTACCCTAAACCCAAACACACTACCCCAAGCACGACCCCCTACACTACACAAACACCACTGCCCTACCCTAAACCCTAAAACACTGGAACCCAGCACGACCCCCTACAGTACACAAACTGAACTGCACTACCCTAAACCCTGAAACACTACCCCCTACACTACACAAACACCAATGCACTACCCTAAACCCTAAAACACTACCCCCAGCACGACCCCCTACACTACACAAACACCACTGCACGACTGTAAACTCAAAACACTACCCCAGCACTACCACATACACTACCCAAACACCACTGCACTACACTAAACCCTAAAACACTACCCCATCACTACCCCCTACACTACCCAGACACCACTGCACTACCATAAACCCTAAAAGACTACCCCAGCGCAACCCCTACACTACACAAACAGCACTGCACTGCCTTAGACCCTAAAACGCTACCCCCAGCACGACTCCTTACAGTACCCAAACACCACTGCACTACCCTAAACCCACCCCAGCGCGACCCCCTACACTACCCAAACACCACTGCACTACCCTAAACCCTAAAACACTACCACCAGCATGACCCCCTACACTACTCACACACCACTGCACTACCCTAAACCCTAAAACACTACCCCAGCACGACCCCCTACACTACCCATACACCACTGCACTACCCTAAACCCTAAAGCACTACCCCAGCACAACCCCTACACTACCAAAACACCACTGCACTACCCTAAACCCTAGAAAAGAAACCCCCACCCCATGCCCAATCCCCATTACCTCTCACTCCTCGGTGTTCTTCTCTCCTCGTGGCTCCTGCTTCACGTCGTCTCTGAGGGGCGGTGCACGTTGTTGTGAGGTAACGGAACAGCCTCTGTTTCCTTACAATGGCGTGGATCGTCTACATGTTTTTTAGAACGCATGATCATTTACCAGACGTACCTTTACAACAAAATTTGATGTAAAACCATGCGTGGTAAGTGACCATGCGTTCTAAAAACATGTGAAGTAATGACTTTGCGATGTACAACTCATGCGTGGTAATGCATGCATTGTAATGGTATTGTGAAGTAAAAAAGTTGTTGTAACGGCTGTTTACTGATCGAAGCTGGCCTCTGTACTTCAGTGAGACGTTTATTTGATTAATTAGGAGGAAGGAATGTGTTTTTTTCACCAAAAAGTGCATTTCTGGCTGTTATATTGTGAAAGTGTCCGCGTGGCCTGGTTTCACTTCCGGTGAGAGAGTGGAAGAGTCTGTTTGGATCTAAAGGAGTTCTGTTGTTGGAGGGGGCCGGCGCGACAGGTCATCAGAAAACCTAGCTAATGGAAAGAATTCTCCCTGAAGTGTGGAGCAGTGCCATGAGAGGTCAACGAGTTTGCGTCCCACTGCAGTATGCCTGTACCGCGTGACCCATGTGCTGCCTCCAGGGTACAGGAGGCAGAAGCGGCATCGCAGGTCCTCATGAAGACCATTGTAGCACTAATTATACATTTTGGTACTAGGGCATTTTAACTTTGTTGTTCCTGCCAGATACAAAGGGAAGATCCTGTGTTATTCAGTGCCCTTGTTACCTTTTTTGTGAGTTGTGGTGCTTGTCACTTCGCTGCCCCGCCGGTGCACACTACTGTGCACCCCACCTTGTGTGCCATCTGCAGGGCCTCTGCCCTCGGATCACTAGTTTCGGTTTTTGGAGTGGCAACATAAACAGTTACTCCCAAAGGCCTAACCTGAACACTTAGGTGAATATTCCCTGCACCAGAATTCCACAGAAATTCTTTCCTAGCTCTCCCACGTCGACGAGGAAGTCATAATAGCATGGCTCCGCTTACGACACGGTATGAGGTCTTCGGAGCCATAAGAGGACCTTGTCAGCGTGCTGACTCGATTAGATATTTGGGTATACAGCTTCACACGGACTCAGATTTGATGTAAAGGCATGCGTGATAAATGACCATGCGTTCTGAAAAAATGTGAAGTAATGACTTTGCGATGTAAAACTCATGCGTGGTCATGCATGCGTTGTAATGGTATTGTGAAGTAAAAAAGTTGTTGTAACAGCTGTTTACCGATCGAAGCTGGCCCCTGTTTTTCAGTGAGAGGTTTATTTGATTAATTAGGAGGAAGGAATGTGGTTTTTTTTTTACCAAAAAGTGCATTTCTAGCTGTTGTATTGTGAAAGTGTCCGCGTGGCCTGGTTTCACTTCCGGTGAGAGAGTGGAAGAGTCTGTTTGGATCTAAAGGAGTTCTGTTGTTGGACGGGGCCGGCGCGACACGTCATCAGAAAACGCAGCTAAATGGAAAGCATCCTCCCTGAAGTGTGGAGCAGTGCAATGAGTGGTCAACGAGTTTGCGTCCCACCGCAGTATGACTGTACCGCGTGACCCATGTGCCGCCTTCAGGGTACAGGAGGCAGAAGCGGCATCGCAGGTCTTCATGAAGGCCATTGTAGCACTAATTCTACATTTTGGTACTAGGGCATTTTAACTTCATTGTTCCTGCCAGATACAAAGAGAAGATTCTGT
The DNA here is from genome assembly GCF_964263255.1 of Lissotriton vulgaris. NCBI lineage: Eukaryota > Metazoa > Chordata > Amphibia > Caudata > Salamandridae > Lissotriton > Lissotriton vulgaris. The sequence goes on from NC_141689.1 coordinate 865,477,873, forward strand.
GTTATTCAGTGCCCTTGTTACCTTTTTTGTGAGTTGTGGTGCTTGTCACTTCGCTGCCCCGCCGGTGCACACGACTGTGCACCCGACCTTGTGTGCCATCTGCAGGGCCTCTGCCCTCAAATCACTGGTTTCGGTTTTTGGAGTGGCATCATAAACAGTTACTCCCAAAGGACTAACCTGAACACTTAGGTGAATATTTCCTGCACCAGCATTCCACAGATATTCTTTCCTAGCTCTCCCACGTCGACGAGGACGTCATAATAGCACGGCTCCGCTCACAACACGGTATGAGGTCATCGGAGCCATAAGAGGACCTTGTCGGTGTGCTGACGTCAGTTCCACCCATTTTTCCCGTGCCACTTAGGCAAACAGGTGGACCGAGACATTTTTACATTATACATTGTATAATAAATATATATACATTTTTTTTTATTTAACATTTTATTAGGTTTTATAAGGCACATAATCACAGCAATCCAAGGAACCCAACCCCCCCCCCAATTGATCATACACAGTGCAACACAACAGAGCGTAATCATAGAAGCCCCACTTCCGATATAGACACAGCCTTACAGCCAACAACCCAACGCTGGGCAGGCGGCGCACATTACCTCATCAGAACCCGTACTAACTGTAAAAACTGACCACCTCTATAGCCCCCCCCCTCACCCGTCCTCAATAGAACGCAATACCCACCCTTGGACAGCTCGTGGGACAGGCTCCCCAAACTCGCCCCCCCCTCCCCGGGCAGCATCTATCATGTCGTCATCCCAGCCCCCGGGGCCCTCCCCGCACCTCCCATTGGACTAACTACCACTGCTTACCCCCCCCCCCCCCCACCCCCCCGGAGGGATCACCCCAAGGGAGTCTGAAAGAGTTACTCAAACCACACTCCTCAGAAGTGGGAAATCAGCTTGTGTCTGTGCGGTGCACTGCCTCTCCCCGTCACTGGAGTCGCCCCCAGCCCTGTCCTCCACATTTCTGCCACTCATATGTGTCTGGTACAACCTCTAAACGTTTTTGGGGCGGCTCTTAGGAGGAAGCCGCTCGCTGTAATGCTCAGACTGCGTGCAACAGTATAACATTTCATGTGCCCAGCGTTTGGTTGTGGGTATTGGGCCTCTCATCCAGCATAGGGCTACCACTCTTTTGGCTATGAGCATTCCCATGGCTACCAGCCTGAAAACAGCCCGGGGCAACTTCCTGGAGTGACCAAGCTACGCCAGCACAGGGTCCGGTACCAGTTAAATCTCCACTATCCTCTTCAGCTCTAAGAAGATGTCCTCCCAACATGCTCTCACTCCTGGACACTGCCACGCCAGGTGCAGAAAATCCGCCATCAGTACATGGCACCTCTTGCATTCGGCCGACTGGCGGAGGCCATATCTGTGCAGGCGTTCAGGGGTGTAATACACGCTGTTTAAAATTTTTAAATGTATTAATCTATGCTTGCCATTTAAAGAAATCCGCCTAGTATTTACGCAGCAGTAACGCCACATATCATCATCTATTGTGAGTAATAAATCTTTTTGCCAAGCCAACCTGGCCGCCGTGTATTGATGATCGCTATGCGATATCACTATTTTGTAGAGGTTGGTAATCAGCTTGCGAGGGGACTCAGTCTTCACCCCATATGAGAGTTCAAGAACCTCCGGCGGTTCTGCTAGGTCGTCCCCCAGTTGCTCCAGCAGTGCCCCGCGCACTCTATGATACTGAAAGCGTAGCAATAAGGAGTCTACCCCCCCGCCTGCCGCAACCTGATCCCAAGTCTTAACCTTCTCGTCCTGAAAGAGGTCCCCCGCCAGCTCGATTTTCAGTTTGTGTAGGGCCGATATCACCTCCTTGTCTCTGCATGGGGTCAGCCACTGGGCCCACTCACCCGGCATGCTGGGGGAGTATAGCAATGCTCCCCCATGCTGCTGCAGGAGGCATTGCCATGCATCATTAGTGGCAGTGATAGAATCTAGAATCCCAGTCCTGCGATCCATCGGTCGGAAAATTGTGGCCGGGAGCAATAGGGGATCTGCGAATACCTTCTCCATCCGGACGTGTGGGATGTGTGCGTCTCCATGAACTCAGACGTGCAAGTGTGCCCCCTGAGCTACCCTGTAATAAATTTCCAGGTCTGGGGCACCCAGGCCCCCCATGCTATACGGGAGCGTGAGAATCTTTCAACGCACTCTCGGCTGCTTACCAGCCCACGCGAGTTTAATCATGAGTTCTGTCAGTGTCTGGAAAAATACCCGGGGTAATACCATCAGTAGATTAGTGAACAGGAACAGCATTCTTGGGAGCACCACCATCTTCATGATCGAGATGTGACCTAGCAGCGAGAGCGGGAGCCTGCACCAGGCCTCTACATCAGTCTCCAGTTTGCTAACTGCTACACAATAATTCTCCTTGAGCACTATCTCCGAGTCCGTGTGAAGCCGTATACCCAAATATCTAATCGAGTCTGTGGTCCACTGCAGCGGGAACTCCATAGCGAATTCCTGTGTAATCGGAGTAAATAAAAATATATATATTCATTGAAAAAACAATAGGTTTCAGGCACGTTCTAGTTAGAAAGTAGCATTTAAAAAACCTTAGAAATTCACTGAAAAAAACATAGGTTTAGGGGCATTATAGTTAGTTGGACATTTCACTCGTACAAAACCATAGAAGTTCCCCCGTTATAGTTAGCTCAGCTGCCCGCAATGCACTGCTGATGATGTCTGATATTACATCACTTATGACATGATCAGTGACATCCCTCCTGACATCACTGATGACATCTCAAATGACATCACTGATGACATCATCCAGTGAATGTGTGTTTTTCTGAAAATTAAATATGTTTCATATATGTATATCTCAAGGTCGATGGAAGAATAAATGGGTATATAAGTGTCTAAATGGATGATTTTCTTTTTGTAAAATTGATTGTATAACTACTGGCTGATTAAGTGTATCTTAGTGAATACATGGATTAGTGAGTAATGCTTAAATATGTAAATATCTGTATCAGTCTCTCACTTTGTGTATACGTGGCGGCATGGGTTGGTGAGTAGCTACATGGGTGTCTATTTGGGTTATTAGTTGTTTTTTTGAGTATCAGTATGAGTGTCTGTATGGTTCAGTGGGGAGTATTACTTAGTGCATGGATGCATGAAAGAGTCACTCACTGTTTGTATGTGTTGAACTTGAAGACAGTATGTGTGCAGGACTGTATAGGTGGATGAGTGTGTGTATGGGTGTGTTAGTGAGTGAATGACTGTCTCAATAGTGTCTTTATGAGTATCTACATATGTTTTAAACTAGTATATGTGAGTATTGTTGTATATAAGTGAGTATATGTGAGAGTGAGAGATTGGAAGAGTTCCTGTACAAATAAGTAGGTGTTTCTATAAGTGATTGTTTAAGAGAGTAAGTGTGTGTAAATTTCGGTAGAAGTAAGTATGGTAGTGTGTGTATAGCTGTATATGCAAGCAAATGCATGTTTGATACTTTGCTTGCATGTGTGACTATGTGTGTGAGTAACTCCATGGATGAGTGGTGGTGTGTAACAGGATGTATAGTTGTATGAGTACATGTGACGAGTAAGTACATGTATGAGTGACTGTATAGGGACTGTTGGTGAATTAGTGGATGGGTGTGTAGATCTTGGAATTACTGAATAGGTGTGTTGTAACTTATTTACCCATTTATTCTTCCATCGACCTTTAGATATACATATATAAAAAATATTTATTTTTCAGAAAGACACACATTCACTGGATGATGTCATCAGTGATGTCATTTGAGATGTCATGAGTGATGTCATGTGTGATGTCACTGACCATGTCATGAGTGATGTAATATGTGATGCCATCAGCAGTGCATTGCAGGCACACAAGTTATAGTTAGCTGAACTAACTATAACGGGGGAATTTCTATGGCTTTTATAATGGCCCTGAAACCTGAATATATATGAATATATATATATATCTATATATATATATAGATATATATATATATATATATATATATATATATATATATATATATATATATATACACACACATATATATACACAAACCAAATTCCCTCCAGCCGAAAGGAAAAGAGCCCACACGGGTATCAGGAGCACTGCACTTACTTTAATTTTGATTTAAACACCACAGGCATGACGCGTTTCGTCAAGAAAGACTTTTTCAAATGCCCCAAAATGTAGTGTCCTTTCAATGGTCACATCTTTAAAGAATATGCCCCTCTACGATTGGTTGAGGCGTTCTTGCAGGTGGGGCGGCTATTTCGAAAACCCGGCATTCCGTGTTCACTATATATATATATATATATATATATATATATATATATATATATATATATATATATATATATATATATATATATAACCTCAAGGCAACTTGGTGAGGTCTCCCACCTATAGTCTCCACGGCACAGTGGGATTCCACAGCATGGCAAGTTTCTTTCAGGTAATTTTTATTTTTTCTCTGACACCATGTGCAAACAAAAAGGACGGTCAACGCGTTTCGGCAAAAACCTTCAACTGGACCATCATATATATATATTCTGCCCATTAAATAATAATGAAGGAATTCTACTGCCCACTTAATGGCAAGGCACTCATTTTCAATTATAGCAAATACTTGTTTATTTTTTCACAATTGACGTCTTATGAACAGAATGGGAATGTGGAAATCGAAAATAATTGGCATTAGCATGAGCTGAAGTCATCTTGTTTGTGGCATCCATTTTGTCAGCTATGTAATTCTTCCGTCTTCACTGTTGCTTGCCTTTCTATTCTGCTTGTGTCATCAGCTTTAGTTAACTCCTGTACAGAGCCAATGCAATGTATGGGAAAAGGCCTGTAGCTGTAGAATGCACCTTGCTAAAGATGTAACTTTTGATCTTCCCCCTCCCACTTTGCTGACTAAGTGATCTCCATCTGCCCATGTTTGTCGGTAGTTATTCCTGTGTATGCTTGTACCTTCTATTTGTAACTACATGCCTACTGTGCAGAAAAAGTTGTATATAAGGGCTGCGTTCTGTGACTTCAGTGCACTACCTCAGGCAGCACTCAAGGGTGCTGTGTGGCCGTAGTCCCACTCATGAGTGATTAATAAACTTGTTCTTTGAATTCCAGCTTCAGTGCCAATCTCTATTTTGTTGGTCTACGGACCCGTGGACAAGATAAGGGTGAACCCTGCACTGGTGTGCCCCTTGAGAAGGCACATTACCATAGTTGGTGCCCGACACGTGGGTCCTCATCGGAGACGCGGCCATCCAAAGGAGTGGTCTTGATAGAAGAATGGAATTTTGATGAAGATACATCCTGCATGAGGAAACCCTCCAGGTGGTGGCCGTTGCCAACTGAGGTTTCCTTTGGTGCAAGTATTTGCAGTGACCATTAGGTTGACTAAGAGATTGGCAGTTGGAGGCTGGAGACCCTTGTTTAGTAAAGTCACTGAACCAGCAGTCTTGATTTGCTTGGCCAAGATTCTGGTTTTGTTTGTTTGATTTTTTTTTTGTAAAAGATAAAGGCAGGTAATGTGCAGATTTTTCTCTACTTTTGAGTATATTTGATAGGTAGTATTTTACACAAAATTGGTAGCATGCCTGCTCCCAGCACACTCCGTAGGCTGTGTTGCTATCTTGGAGGTACCAAAATGGATTAATAAAGAAGTCAGCCAGCTCCCCCAGAGGGGACACCTAATAGGCATATGTACATTAAATACGGTATTTCTTCCATAATGTATAGTACACTGTGGAACAAATATACGACAAAGGATCCTGATTTATGATGGCCTATGAATGGGTCATTTGACTTTAAAAAAATTCAGTATGTAGAGCAGTGTTTGTTTAAACATAAGAGTCGACAAGATATGTTTGATTGTGTACGAATGTGAGAGAAAGAAGTGCAAGAGAGAGTAAGGAAAGAAGAAGCTATAGCTGAAAAAGAGCAGCGTAAAACGATATATCAAAAAGCATTGGAAATGAAAAATAAGGAAATGAAGGAAATAAAAGAAAAAGAGGAACAGGAGTGTTGTTTAGAGGTAACTGGCCAGTACCCTATTAGGTGCCCTTTTTATCCCATACTTAATAAACCTCAAGTTAATTCCATCTTGTAAGATAGACCTCCACCCCCATATAAATTCCCTAGTGCCCCGGAGAATGAGGTTTCTGACGAGGAGCATTTGTCTTCAGATTAAAAAGATAAAGATAAGCAAGGTGGGCAGCAAACTTGCTCTACTTTGACCAAGGAAGAGAAAGATAAATTACGGGACATTGCCAGAGATATTGCCAGAGATGAAGCGCATCAGACTACTACAGCGACGGTCCTCACAGTTACAGTTCAGACTTGGGAAAACGCCAAACAGTTATATTTTTTAGAATAATTCTCTTGGGAGATAATATATGGTTGGCGGCATAATTCTAATGAAACAGAGCCAGATGATTTAAGTATTGATTATAAACAGTTAGTAGATGGGACTTTCCTTTCTTCAAACTTACCTGATATGATTGGGCGAGTGGTCAAATTATGAGATGAAACATTGCGTTTACGAAAAGAAAAAGAGTTAGCTAGAAAAAATAACATTGTAGAAATAGCTGCATCTCAGACAAAGAAAGTGGATGCTTCAGTAGATATGAAAAAACATAGTAGTAGTGAAGCTGTTATGAAACCAATGCGTGAAGCAGCACCTCTGTATGTTCCCCCAAAGAGCGGGAACAAATGAGGATAAAACCTCAGATGATGCAAAGGGATATTTTATCTATAATTGCGTCTATAACCCTTGGAGTAGAGCAGATGTTATGGCTCTTAAAGCTGCTTTGCCTGATCCACGGAAAAATCAGTCCGCTTTTTATGAAGAAGTGGAATAAGCTATTGGCTTCTGCACTATGACCCTGCCAGATACTGATATGTTTTTGGACTCATTTTGCCCCCCTGATGTGTGAAGAACAATTCAGAAGGTAGACGATATTCAGCTTATGGTGATACTTGGGTGCATTTAGAGGAAATAGATGTGGCTAGAGAGCCTGCGCAGAAACTTGATAAGGTTAAGGATTTAAGACGAAAGTTATATTGGCTCAAGTATATGGTCCACCATTCAGAGGTAGTGGAAGAAGCGGACGTGCAGCATCACCCCTGGTGTACCCCCTTTCTCTCGAGCAACTTTGTCTTCTGATCAGTGTGCTTATTGTAAAGAGGTTGGACATTGGTGTTCTGAGTGCCCCCTTTTGAAAGGTTAGCAGTATCAACGGGGTAGAGGAAGCATGAGAGGACGCCCAAGGAATTCAGGACAAAGGGGAGGAATAGGAAATCATACTAGATTTGAGGCAGTTGAACACAGTCCAAATTATTCCAATACCTTTGATAGATGAAATCAATATCAAATGTCTGAAGTAGTGTCGGACACTACTTCGGAGCATTAGCGTGCTGTGGACTTGCACGCGGTAACGCTTAGGCAGGCTGCGCTCCACGCATTTTAAAGCTGCCCGTTTTTCTATCTTGGTTATTATTATTTTATTCATCCCTGATTTTAATAGGGTTTCCTGGCCCCTATTTGCACCATAATTGCTACAATCACCGCTGCTTAACGGGTCCGGGTCTGTGGGCTCTTAGCATGTTGCTTGTTTTGGGACGCCATCTTGCGTGTGGACGCGCCGTTCTAGAGGCGCCTGACCGAGCGCTCTAGTTGTGCCGCTCTCCTCCGCCCGCCCTTCTTAAGGCTGGTCCTCTAGGGGGTCAGTCAGGACACTACTTCGGAGCATTAGCGTGCTGTGGACTTGCACGCGGTAACGCTTAGGCAGGCTGCGCTCCGCGCATTTTAAAGCTGCCCGTTTTTCTATCTTGGTTATTATTATTTTATTCATCCCTGATTTTAATAGGGTTTCCTGGCCCCTACTTGCACCATAATTGCTACAATCACCGCTGCTTAGCGGGTCCCGGTCTGTGGGCTCTTAGCCTGTTGCTTGTCTTGGGACGCCATCTTGGGTGTGGACGCGCCGTTCTTAAACCTTCCCTCTAGCGCGCAGCGGTGACGCGCAGCGGTCGCGCCTTCACTGTGCCTGAGTCGTGCCAGAGTCCTGCCCGTCTGCGCCCGTCAGCGCTTAGGAAGTGCTAGGGCAGGGCTCCACAGCTCTTTTTATTCTGCGTTTTTTTCCCTTTTTTGAAAGTATGTACTCCAGAGCTGAGCTGCTCTGCCTACGTCCGACTCTGTCCCCCTGCTCTGATGTTTCTCTACATCCTCTGTGTGGCCCTTTTCGTTGCCCTGGGTGTGCTTTTTCTCTTTCATCCCCTGTTCCGATTTCTGTACATAGTTTAGTCTCTTTAAGAGCGTCTAACAACATTAGCTCTTCTCAGGTGCAAGACTCCTCTGTTTTTAAGGTATGCGATCTCAATGTCAGATCCTTGGTTAAGCATCATTTGGATATCCATGACTTACTAATAGAGGAGACTCCTGACATTCTTTTCATGTCAGAAACATGGCTCCATGATGATGCTTTGGCGGCGGTTAATCTGGCAGTCCCTCCTGAGTATACAATTTACACCCTCAATCGTAACTCTAGAGGTGGTGGCATTGCGGCGGCTGTTAAATCTTGTTATCCGTGTATCTGGAAGGCCATAGATATAGCTGGCTGCGAAAGCGCCCACTTTTCCGTCTCTGTTAGCCATCATTTTACCTTCTCTGGCCTGCTCATTTATCGGCCCCCGGGTCCGGATGCTGCCTTCAGGGCTGCTCTTCCTGACGCAGTTAGTTCTTTGGCCCTAAAAGCTGCTAATTTTAGCATTATTGGTGATCTTAATCTCCACTTTGATTCTCCATGCCCTCCGGCGGCCAGCAGCATCTTGCCGATCTAGAGGCTCTTCAGCTATTTCAATTAGTTGAACATCACACACATGTAGGCGGTCATATTTTTGACCCCTTTTTCAGTAACCTTACAATGGTTAAGGTACTGTCTCCGAGGCCTATGGCCTGGACGGACCACCATTTAATTGAATTACATCTTATGTTGAATGATCCACCCCTCAAAGCCTCTACTCCTACTATCCTCAGACCCCCTTGGAAAAAATTGAAATTGAATGACTTCCATCAGCTTCTCGGTGCTCTCCCCTTGGGCCCTTTTACTGATGTGGAATCTGGCTATGATCTTTATTGCAACTGGCTGACTAAAGCCTTGGATAGGTTGATCCCTATCGCTGAGAGCAAACAGCGGCGTACCGATTCCAGCCCCTGGTTTGTTGATTCGCTTCGGCTCTTAAAAAAATCTTGCAAACAAGCCGAAAGAGCCTGGCGTAAATCATACCAACCTGAAAGAAAAACTCAGTACCTTGCTGCTATCAAGAAGTATCATAGAGCGATCTGCAGGGCTCGGGCCGCTTACTTCTCTGTGAATTTAGTGCCAGTAGTAGTACCAACCCGACCAAACTCATTTTCAAGGTGCTTAAGGATTTACTACTAGCAGAGCATCTGCTGCTGAGATTTGCTCCTCCTCCCATTGTGATGATTTAGCTGCTTTTTTTATCGGCAAGGTGGAGGGTATCTACCGTGCCTTTCCCAGCTCCACAGGGTCTTCGCAGAAACTGATACCTGCATCGAAAATTACTTCATCTCTATCTCACCTCCCAGAGCTTTCTATGGAGGATTTTAACAAACTTGTAGCGAAAGTTAAATCAGGTTCTCCTAAGGATCTGCTACGACCTGCTCAATTTAGAGAATCTGCCTCCCTCTGCTTCCCTCCTTTATGTGAGCTCATTAATTTGTCCCTATCCTCAGGCTCCGTCCCTGGCACTTGGAAACAGGCCCAGGTGATTCCCATTTTAAAAAAACCTGCCCTGGACCCACAAAAACTGGAGAATTACCGTCCTATTTCCCTCCTCCCGTGGGCAGCTAAATTGACCGAGGCCCATATTAACACCATTTTAGCTAACCATCTCCATTCTGCCAATATTTTAGATCCATCGCAGAATGGTTTTCGGCCCGGTCATAGTACCGAGACTGTGCTTCTCTCTATGGCTGAACACCTTCGCATGTTGGTTGATTCTGATTACACTGCGGCACTGGTTCTTCTTGATCTCAGTGCCGCGTTCGACACGGTCTCCCACGATATTTTACTCCAGCGTTTGGTTGAGGCGGGTGTCGACAATATGGCACTTGAATGGTTTCGATCTTTTCTATCTGGTCGTACCTTCAAGGTTGCCACTCCACCTTTTGAATCTAAACCTTATGCGATTGCCCAGGGAGTCCCACAGGGATCGGCTCTTAGCCCCACTTTGTTCAACCTCTATGTGCAGCCGCTGGCTGCTGTCGCCAAGCGTGGGAACCTGACTATGGTGTCCTACGCTGACGACACGCAGCTGGCGGGTGCAATAAGTGGGGCTTCCGATCTTGAGGCTGCTAAGGTCCGTGAGGGGCTTATTTCTGTGGCTCGTTGGATGACTGATAATTTCCTTCAACTGAACGCCAAGAAAACCGAGGTGCTCATTGTTGGGAAACAGAGTCACCTCTGGGGCGACAATTGGTGGCCATCTGAGCTCGGTCCTACTCAATTCTCTGTTACTGAGGTTAAAAATCTAGGGGTCTGGTTCGATTCCAAACTCAGCTTTTCCACCCACACTAAAAAGGTCGCTGCCATGTGTTTCGGGACTCTGCGTAAGCTTAGATCTATTTTTAAATTCTTTGATGCGCCTACTAGACAGCTTATTGTACAAGCTATGATTCTGTCTAAGTTAGATTACGCCAGTTCTCTTCTATTGGGAGCTAATCAGGCTGAACTCTCTAGACTCCAACGCGTTCAGAACGCTGCCGCCAGGGCTCTGGTTGGCTTACCCAGATTCTGCTCAGCCAAAAAAACTATTCACAAGCTCCACTGGCTCCCTGTTGCTCAGAGAATTAAGTTCAAGTCTCTTTGTCTTTCGTTCAAAATCCTTAAACACTCTTCCCCTCAGATTTTGAAGCACCTCATCTCTTCATACGTTCCATTACGATCTCTGAGGTCCTCTGGTCTCCACTTGGCTATAGTACCGCGTTTCAAGAGGTCTAGGATTGGCGGCCGCTCTTTTAGAGTGCTTGCTGCCAAGTTATGGAACTCCCTTCCTGTCCATATCCGTGCGATTGACGGACTTCTGTCATTCAGGAAGGCTGTAAAAACTTTCCTTTTTCCTCTAGACCCCTAGTGTTGTTGTGTTTTGAGTTCCTGTTATCGCTTTTGCCCGGTTTTCTGTTCTGTTAGCGCCAGGTCGCCCCTTTGCTGGGGCATCTGTGCGCTCTACAAATCCGGCTAACATAGAATAACATAACATAACATAACATAACAGTATTCAACTGATGGCCTTGGGGATTCTAATTATACATAGGAATGCCTTGGATGGGGTAAGGAACCGGTTGACGTCCAAGTAGATCAGAAGGGTCCCTATGTTGATGCAAACATATTAGTTTCAACTGATCAGTTTCTGGTTGATACAGGAGCTACTCGTAGTGCTCTGTCTAAAAAATTGGTTCTTTGGGCTTTCCTGTCTGGCACAATGATAACATCAATAGGATTCAATGGGACACCTACACTTAGCCCACTGTCACAGCCACTTGCATTTAGTCTTGATAAATTCACTGCAGCATGTCCATTTATGCTTTCCTCTAACACGCTGGATAACATTGTGGGTATTGATATGCTTAAACATTTCCGTGCTACAATACGTTGTTCCCCAGAAGGTATGCATGCTATTTTAAATGATAACTATCCCATGTTTGAGAGGTCTTGTCTCATTAAAGAGGATGGTGCTCTGGCGTCGTTACATAGTACTTTGTGGGCTACATCAGATACTGATGTGGGACAAATGGTTATCCCACCAGTACATATTCAAGTGCAGGAAGGTGCTTTGTTGCCTCGACTCCCCCAATATCCCGGGAAGTCGAAGAAGCATTAATACACATTGTTGAGGATTTGATCAGAGTGGGGGTTGTGGAAGAAGTCCTTTATAACATTATTGTAATAGCCCTATTCTTCCTAATTTGAAAAAAGACACTGACACTAAAATTTACAGATTCATTATTCTAATCCAATCCAATCCAAAAAGCTTTATTCGACGAATTAGGTCAAAAAAGCACAAAAACGTACATATAAAAACAATACACAAAACTTTTACAAACAATTCATGGAAACTCTTTGCAGAATCAATGCATGCTCTCTAGGGTGGAAAGATATGAGTATCATAAAAACTCTATGCACAAGATAAAAATGTTCTTTTTTATATAAAAATTAGTTTGCTAAAAACTTTATAAGTATACTTCTATACAAACTACGTTTGTTAACAGTCTGACTAAAGAACAGTTGATTACACCAAAATGCATTACAACCAAGCATTTATGTTAAAGAACCATTATCTCTTTATGGGACCTAGCTCTAATTGCCAACACCCACCCCAGGAATTTTGCCATGGCTACAACAATTGCTTCCGTTGTGTCACTACTGAGGATTCTTTCTGCCTCTTGCGCCCTTCTTGTTCCCAAAAGCTTGCATATTGGGGACAACCAGGTGCGCCGCGGAGCTTTATAACCACTGCATTCGAACAATACATGGGCCAATGATTTGTGGCCAAACTGGCACACCAGACACAAATCGTTACTAGGTGTGGACCATTTGCTAGTAAAAACCTTTAATGGCAGTGTGCCAACCCTGAACTGGAAATATAATTTTTGCTCAAAGGTCTTTGTGCTAATGTCCCAATTGCCAGGCCCTAGCTCCGGTAAACTCTGACTGCACCGCGAGGGGCAACCAGGAAGCGATTCTGCCCTCTTAAACTACATTATCCAGCATGCATAGCGGTGTCACTCCCCACGTGATGCTATGCTATGCGGAGAAACTGGATATATGCGCAACCTAAAGACCAAGCGCTGCAGACCGTTTGTAGTTCCAGATTCCAGGAGGCCCGGCAGGGTGGGGACTTTCGCGTCCATTTGGGGTACCGTGAGTACTTCAAAGAGGAATCCGTGGTGTAGATTTTGTGACTCTAGCGCACCCCACGGGCCTCTGTTGGCGAGACTGCCTTCCAGCATCTCTTGCAGAGGAACCGGCTAGCGTTCATTGCATGCTCTACGCCTTGGTGTTCTGTGTTCCCATTTTTTCACTAAAGCGCCAGTGGTTCGTTCCTCTGCTGGAGAGACAGCATTTTACTGTCTCTTGCAGAGGAACGTTATAGCGCTTTGTTTTGTCGTTTCCCTTCTCACGCTCCTCTGTTGGAAGAGACAGCTTAGTCTTCTGTCTCATTGAAGAGAAGGGACTAGTGGGATATTTGTGCTTTCCTAAACCCATGCCTTGGAGTGAAAAGAGACACTGAGCTCTGAACCTGATTTTTCCTCCTTCTAGACACCAAGCCAATTTCTCTGGGGGGTTTTGCGGACATTACTTTCCCCAAGATATGACTGTCTTTGGTTGATGTCTGGGTGGCTCACAGGAATTACCTCTTTCATGGTAGACCATTCTCTAAACTGTTACGAGATGCATAAGGAAGCCTGTGGTGTATTATGCAGTAGTCTGTATCGTGGAAACTGTTATTTTCAATTCCTTCGGATTATTTCAGCAACGTACAGAGGATGATTGTACCTATGCTGCTACATTACGTTTCTTCCCATTTTTTTGTTTATTATCTATCATTTCCCTAGGAGAGAGAATCTTAGGAGAGTGTGTTGGGCGCTGTACTATTGCATTATTTTACTGATCCACGTGTGCCTTTGGGTAGGTTGAGGGAAATGTTCTCTGTTGGTTACAGTAGGGCAAAGTGATACACATACATGATGTACTTATGGATTGTTCTCTCTTCCTACTAGCTACATGATGGAGGTTTGCAATCACCCTCTTCTCCCTTCGGGTATCATTCCTTCACTCTCTTTATTTCAGGTAGTGTGTTTTCCCATAGCATCCGATCTTATGATGGGCCTCATCTAACTGTGTTTTTGTGAATGGACAGCAAAGACTTACAGTGTGTTATTTTGTCCCCACAGATCACCTTCCCTGCGGTCCCTATCCTTTCCTTCCCTCGCTTGACTATCTCACTAGTTCCAGTATATATTTATTCCAGACTTGGGGCAGTCGAGAGGTGAACCCCTTTGAGGATCAGCACAATACCGAGGATTCTGGAAGGTGGAACCTGACACCAATATTGCTCTAGCTCAGGTATATATTTACAACTCAGGAAACGCCCTGTAAGGGAAGAGGGCTCACAGTTTCTCACTAAATCGGTCTGGGCCATTTCCCAGTATTTTGCCTTCAAGATCTGTTTTCAAGAAAAGATTGTATTTTGGGGAATCTCCCATAGAGAACTCATAACCATATTCCAAAGGGTGGCTCTAAGCTGTCGTAGCCATCTTATTTGGTGTAATGTGTCCGCCCTTATTACATCTAGGAAGCCAGCTGCATACTCTGCAAATTCTGGGGTAGACCAAAGTCTGCGCCAATACAAAAGGGGGCGTAGTTTTGCAGTTTCAACGATTGGCTTCCTCCCAAGATCAATCAGTAGTGGGCGTAACGAGGTGCTCTGTGGCAAGCTGGTAAAATTTTGAGAAACTTATTTTCCGAGCTAGTAAGTTTGGCTAAGTTCTCATCACCCAGAGTTCTGCACCATATAAGGCAGAGCTGATTACTTTCATGTTATATATCTCCATAGCAGGGCTAATTGTCTTTGTGACGGAAGTACTACCTATATTCTTTTTGCAGCACCCTTGCCAATTGTCGATGCTAGATCGACTTGGTGTGACCACTTTAGCCCCTCCTGAATGTTGGCCCCTAGATTTGTGAACTCCTTAACCTGACCTATCACGGCGTTATTCAGCCTGATGTCCCCCTTAAAGGCCCTGTGTGGATTAAAGGCCATCAGTTTTGTTTTAGACACATTGACCTCCAATCCCCGTCGAGCACAAAACTCTTCGAAGATTGATAGGGCTTTGTGGAGCCCACTCAGTGTTTTAGAAAGGATCAATGTGTCATCCGCAAACATTAGTAAGGGGACTTTTTTCCTTCCAGTGAAGGTGCGTCAGTGGTAGTTAATCTCATACATTTGACTATCCCATTTATGTATAGCGAAAATAGGGTCGGGCCAATACACATCCCTGACGAACTCCCTTCTTCACTGGGAAAAATTCTGTAACTTTACCCTGTTTGCCCCATCGGATCTTAGCCTTGTTGTCCTCGTGCATTCAAATGATAAGTATCAGCAAGTCCAGTGGTAACCCCATGTCTTGTAATGTCTGCCAGAGTTTTCCACATGGCACAAGATCAAATGCTGACCTAAGGTCAACAAAGACGGCATACAAACTGCCCTTACCCAGGATTGCAGTCATCCAGTGTGAAAGAGTGAACCTGAACACTTGGTCTATTGTGTTTGTAAAAGCACGAAATCCTGCTTGGAGGGGCGATAAGATACTGAATTCATCAATCCAAACTTGCACTCTGTTGAGCACCAACCTGCCCATTACCTTTTGTAGCGAGTCAATAAGGCTGATGGGCCTGTAATTCCCTGGGTACGGTTTATCTCCTTTTTTAAAAACAGGAATAATCTCTGCACCTTTCCAGGAATCTGGTATCAGCGCACCCTGGGCTATAGCATTTGACAGTAAGAGGATATATGAACTCTATCTCACTTTGTTAGTTAGGAATACATCCCCCGGTATTCCATGTAAGCCCGGAGCTTTTTCTGCCGCAATAGATTTCAGGGCCACCTCAACATCTGCATTGCTAAAAACTGCCCCCTTAAAAGACTTTTTAGCAATGCTGCCTTCTAATTCATGTTCACTTGCAGCGTTTTGCGGTTTAAAGTGGTTTACCCACTCACGTTGTGAGACGTGGTTATGGGGCTGGGAGGCCTGCCCTCCTCTGTTCCATTTATGGACATTCCAGAATTGTTTTGGGTTCCTATTAACACAGGTCTTCTTCAGTTCGTCCCACCTTTTGCTGTCCCAATCGTTTTTCACGTTTATTTTCACCCCCGGTATATGGCCCTTGCTGTTCATACTGATGCGGGTCCCCTTGCTTTGTAGCACCCCTTAAAAGGACACAAAACCTTCTACATTGGGTACTAAACCGTTCCTGTACTTTGGGTATGGGTAACATTTTATGTTTGCTTTTTGTACAAAAAAGCATAGGCAGTAGTCGAAAAAATGTTTTATGTAAGCTAGTGAATTGCTTTAGATTAATTGGATTAGATGCAGATGCACTAACCTTTAGATCACTAATGGCCCGGTCTAACTCTTTTTAGTGCTAGCAAGTACTAACGGTAGTTCTTTTAATTTAGTCCATAAAGGATTATGATTGCTTTCCAGTCTATCTTGAATCTTCATATCCTTCACTCTATGCCAGAGTTCTAGGCTGACAAGAACATAATTTATCCTGCTGGTACTGTGGCCGTTATCAAATGTATCGGCCCCCATTTTGTCAGACATTGTACGGCCCTTAAGTGCCCGTAATCCCTTTTCCATACATATTGAATTAATTTGGATCACCACATCAGACCATCTTTTTATTGGGTCTAGCTCCAGCTTTGGGACACCCCACTTTAGATCTTCCTCATCAAACAAGTTGCCCTCCTCATTCAAGAGTGGCTCAAATGTCGCATTAAAATCCCTTGCGATGATCAAGGGTGTGTCTGACTGACTACTCTCAAGAAGAATAGAGAGAGTAGGGAATAGCTACAAGGGAGCAGGAAGCAGATGACAGCAGGATTACCTTTGATGTGCTGTCTTACCTTGTGAACAATTGACACAGCCAACTTGTGACTCGAAGAGCTTTCCTTCATTTGTGCTGGATTGCTGACCTGAACCATTCATTGCTGACCTGAACCATTCATTATTGATTTCAAGAATCCAACACATCTCTGCGGTGATTTATATCCACTTATTAGCCAACTGACTTTAAAAACCTCTTCAGCATTGTTAAGGGGCTTCCTCTGCAATATACAATTGTCCTGATGATGGTCTTATAGACACCTGGAACAAAGACCGAAACGTCGACCTCGTCATCATCTCCAAAGCAATTTATTTTCCTAAGAGTAACTATTGTACATAAATGGACTTAGTTATTCACTGTTATTGAAAGGAGTTGATGTCCTGTTATGAACTGATTTGCACACATATCTGTTTGTGACTTTTTTTGCTTACATTGATTTGTTTGTTGTATCCCCGTGAATTTATTTTCTTCTGACTGATGAAATACAATATTTTTTCATACAAATAGATTTTTTTCCGTGTGCTTCTTCTTCCTTTTTCATTCAATGTGACTAATATCAATAATTAGTTGGTTATCCTATGGATACATTTGGTTTAGATTGTTGAAAACTAACTCCCAAGACTCATGCTAATAAATCAATTCAAGTAGTGTATAAACAAAATCCCTTGTAGCTATTCCCTACTCTATATTGTTCACTGCCCAAGCCTACAAGGGCTTATTGGGTTACCCAGAATTCTTTTACTCTCAAGAAGGTCATCAAGAGCCGCTAAAACTCCCGACTTTTTCCCCATTGAACCTCGCACATATATGTTATATATTACTGCAATCTCATTAGTGCACCTAGACAATCTAACGGCCTGAATATCCTGACTATGGGTTGGGATAGCTTGAATATCTAGCCCCATATCTTGCTTCACCCACAGTGTCAGTCCCCCTGATGGTCTCCCTTTTGGGCTTGTAACGGCTGGGGTATAAAAATTTAGATACCCAACACAAAAGAGGGGGGCTTCTGACCAGGTCTCTTGGAACAGAAAAAAATCAAACTTCTTGAATAAAAGCATGCCACTCTTGGGATCCCAACTTGGAATCTAAGCCTGCAATGTTCCAGGTCAGTAGTGTGTTCATTAAGGCTAACCTACTGCCAGGTAATTGGATATTTGATATGCGTGAGCTTGGGCTGCCCTCTTGTCCTAGCCCATTGTTTTGGTTAATTAGCAGCGAGTCCTCTCTTACAACTATTAACGCTCCCGACAATACTGGGTGACATGTTGATTGTCCTGAAACAAACAGCTACATCCCAGAATGCAATCTGTAATGAAAATCCCTGAGGTCGTCAGCAGCATTCATGGTCCACAAATAACAGGGCAGCACTCACCAAATAATGACAGCATAACAGGAGGAAGCAGCTCAGCGCAAAGGCAAAAAAAAACGGGCTGCCATCAAAATCTGGACGCAAGCGTAAAAGGAAAGGCAGGAATAAGAAATCAGCAACTCAGGCCCAATACCTAGCGACCAACTTTCAGTCGGATCCAGCTGGAACTGACCTAATAAGCGATGAAAATTTAAACTCAGCAACACCATTGGTAGCTAAAAACAAAAGGGTTAGGCCTACAAGACCTAACCCCACAAAGGTACAGCTAAGGGGCCTAAGCCACTTAGATAGCGGTAGCAACAAACTGGAGGACGGACATGAGCCATCTGGAAAATTATCTAATCTGCCTTTGGTCGTCCCTCGGGTGGTCTGTTGCTTCTGGCCTCAATAACCAGAATAGGTGAGCTTTCACCAGTAACAATACACTTAACACCTCCAAACTGCATTTTGGCAGCAAAATTAATGCTCAAGTTAAACCAGCTCAAACAGGACATAGTAATAATAAATGTATACCTACATCCTAAACATAAAACCAAAGCAGCAAAGGAGCTGTCTACGTAGCTACAGAGAGTGATGGATGGTGAGGCAACAGACCTCTTCATCTTGGCTGGTGATTTCAACATGCACCTCTTAGGGCATACTCAGGACGACGATTCAACGCGGGACCTCTTAGGTGCATGGGGAATCCCAACGCAGGGCAAAATAGAGACCATCAAGCCCTCCAGGATAGCGACAAATCTGCTTTGGGATTTGGAACATCTAAATATGAGAGCTCTAAATGACCGGTTTAAAGAGGACAACCCTCCAGCAGCCACGTACCACTCTATAACAACATCATCTCATCTAGATTATACCTTCACAACTTTGGCAATGTTTAACAAAATTGTCACATTTAAGATAGGCAACTACAAACTCAGTGATCATTTGCCACAGGAGCTGACCCTCCAAACTGGTCCATGTTGTACACCGGAAACTATCAAGACCATTTTCCAGGAAGAAACTAGTAACTTAAAAAGAATAAGGTGCAACTCTAACAACATTGAAGAAATATCGTCTACAGCTAAAGACCTGTACAACCAAGGAGGTGTTAATTTAGAGCACCCCGTGGAAAGTTGGGAAAACTTTGTTTAATCCTTAAGAGGAACACTAACTACTAGTCAAAGCCCAAACCGGAGGGGAGCTGAAGTCAATCCAATTAAGAAGTCCAGTCTCAAAAACACTTAAGCAAACAACAAATCAAAATGTAAAGCTAGATCGCAAATTCCCAAATGATTGGCGCCTGCAAGATACCCTCCGTACGCTAAAGAAAACTTTGAAACAGAGTAGATGGGCTAACAAAAGAGCAAAAGATAATGACCAATGGGCCAAACTCTATCATGATGCAAGGCAGAAAAACAGTGCAAAATTGTGGCAATCAGTTAATAAACTGCAGTGGCCCACCCATCCAGGCATAGCCTCAAACATCACTGAAGCCTCTTAGGTTGACTATCTTTTTATTCACTTTAATTACTTGAATGACTCAACTGTAGAAACTACCATCCCCCTCAACCAAGAAATTCCTGCCCCAACAACTTAACACAGGTAGACACAAACCAGAATGAACAAATTAATGACGACAGAGGTTCATCAAAGTAAATGCTACGAGAGTCGGAACAGCAAATGGGCTCACAATGCCAACTAAATGCAGCAGATAAGCAAATTGGCCCCCTGGCTACAGCTATAAGGAAGCAAACTACAAGAGGAAGACGGCCGGGAGCACCAGGCCCCAATGGTATACCGCCAAAGCTGCACAAGCAAGACCCTGAGTTCTGGAGCAGTGTTAGAATATGCATTAAGAAGTACACAATTCCCTGAGTCATGGAGAGGCTCAATCATCAGCCCAATATACAAGCAAGGAGCAAGGTCGGACCCAAACAACTATCGACTGATAGCCCTCATAGATACAGAGGCCAAATACTTTGCAGGGATCATTTTAAAAGAATTGACCAGCTGGTCCTCTACGAACAATAAAATACCCATCACTCAAACAGGCTTCCGTCAAGAGCACAGCACAACAACCAACATGATGGCCATAACCATGCTTATGGATGCTGCGAAGCAGGGAAAATACCCCCTATACCTCAGCTTCATAGACTACTCAGCAGCTTTTGACCACGTTGATCGCATTAAGCTCTGGCAAAAGCAAGACAAATGGGGGATACCACCCCCTTTATTAGACCAACTTATCCAATTGCATACCAACACCGGGATTAGAATTAAATTAGGTGCCGGGAAGCACCTTTCAACAAGAATTACAACTACAAAGGGTCTAAAGCAAGGCTGTGTTCTAGCCCCCATGCTATTTAGTTGACATTGACAAACCTGCTTTCTGCGGATGATCTAGTTCTGATTAGTAGGACTCCCGTTGATCTCTAGCACCTCCCTGATGCAACATACAAATTTTCGAAATTGAACGCACTGGAAATTAATTTAAAAAAATCTAAAATCCTAGCAGTAAATCACCGGAAGAAGGCAAATCCAAAGTGGTACTTAGCAAGCAAATGTCTTGACCAAGTAGCAAGTTACAAATATCTGAGTGTCCTGCTAGACCACAAGAACTCTTTTAAGCCTCAGCTAGAATCTCTAAGAAGAAAGGGAGCCACAACTTACCTAGCTCTAAAACCTTTAAAGAAGCTGCTGCCGGACCTCACGACAGGGCCGGACTGGGAACCGAAACCAGCCCTGGCAAAGTGATCGGCCGGTCCTGCCCCCTCACCCCCGGGGGTTGGGGGTGTTGCTGAGCTCTTTGCCAGGGTAGGCTTTCGGCCGATTTTGTTTCAGGGCCGATTTTGCAGCTATGCAAAATGGCCCCCACCCATGAGGCGCACCAGGGGATTGCCCGGTGCCCGCTATGGCCAGTCCGGGCCTGCCTCACGCTCGATCCTTTCATAAAAATCTTGCAAACAAAATTGCAGCCTACACTCAATTATGGCAACGAATCACTGATGGGCAGAGACGCAGTAACTCTTGATAGCATAATAGCGACTGCCTATCGAGCGATCTTCCAGCTCCCTAAATATGTTTCACCGGCCCAAATCAGGTTGGAATTCAGCCTCCAAAACCAGGTGACGGAAAGAAAAGGGGCTTTTGTTAAAAGCTGGCATAAAATAAGAGCTGCTGAAGTGGGATCCTTGAATAATCACTTTTGGACATAGCTTTCACGCTCTGGAAAGCTAACCGCTAACATGTACCTTCAAGAGTCTATCAACACGTTAGGCTTGACAGATGCCTGGAATAAACCAATTGGCAACACAGCTTTTAAGAAATTAGTCACCAAGACAACAAGACTAATTTCATCAATAGAGGACAAGAAAGCTCTATCTAAACGAGCTCACGGTTGGGCTGTGCTAAACAATTACGATGTATCTCAAAGCTGGCATAAAATATGCGACCATGGAAAGATTTCTGCGGCTCCGTATGGGAGTCGGAGAATAAACTCGCTTCTACCACCTTGGGAAAGAAGGGCTGGTGACCAACCCTGTCGAAGTGCACCAGTGGTGTGGAGAACCTTATCCACATCATATGCACCTGCGAGAAGTTAAAAAAACCTACGGAAAACGTTATTGAAGCCATTCTTCAAACAGCACGGTGTCAGGTCTTGTAGGCAGGCAGTTATGCTGTGCTTTAATCCATCTTTAGTACAGCTAAACTGCCGCCTCATAAAAATGTTTGCACTGACTGCAACAAATCAAAAAAAAAGCTAATCGGTCATAGCAACATCATTGGGAACTGTTTGTGTCAACTTGTAACCCCAGCTCTCACAATGGAATCTGGTAGCAAAGGAAAATAAACAAAAAACAAATAAATAACAGTTGCTACAGGTCGACTTACTTGTCAAAAGGGAATATAGCACCAATTCTATATAAAAAAAAGAACTCCTTATTGAGCTGCCATTCAAAAGATCCAGCGCTGACTGTTTCTAGGGTCACATGCTCTTTTGATATTATCTTAAAAGTTCTTCGTATACATAAAAGTGCTTTATTTTAAAACCTTTACATTTTTATCCTTTTAATGCAATGAGATTGATTTTATTGTTAAATGTACTGTATGCAACGGTTTTAATTAATCATGCATAATAATAAATAAACTTAAACTTAAATAAACTCTCTTACATCTAGGTCCAGCTCTAAAGGTGGACGATCATACCCTAAAGGGCTGTCTCTGAGAGCCAACTTTGATGGTGATTGAACCTGCTGCCTCTTAACCAGATCCATCTCATGTCAATCTATATTTTCTAGTGTTGATACACCCCAGAGACTGGATAGGTTATGCTCATGTTGGTGGACATTTTCACTACTCTTAGGAGGGCATCTAAACTGGATGGCTGTTTGACCTGGAGCACTTGTGCGGAATTCCAAGGCAAATAGATTTTCCGTTATGTCTGCACTGACCATCGTAAGCTCAATGCTATCCAAGGAGTTTGATGTTGCTACCAACCTGTGGGCCTTGACTATGTCTTCCCTAATTACCGAACAGCATCCTCACACGTGCTGTATCCAATGAATTGATTTATTTATTAGGGAATCCTCACTCTCTGGTCTTTTGTTTATAACTAGTTTTGGTACATTCACCATGACAATTTTTAGTGAATTAGGCATTTCCATAGAGCAATTAGGTATTTTGCTGCTCTGCCATTAGCTGGGTAGGGTATGAAACGGTTTTGCCATTATAACGTACTGGAGCCCTCGCCCAAGCTACAGGGAAATAATTTTCACTATGGCTATTAGTATGATTTGGTCTAGTAGGATTTGAAGTAGGTCCAGACTTTAATAGGGATGTCCTTCTAATCTCTGCCCTGGGCCTATCCAAACTAAATGTGGACCCAGCCGTCTGCGTTTGGTTGGTATGTGGGGTGATAGCTGATATGGTCCGAGATGTTGTGTGTGAATGTCCTGGGTCTGTGCTTTCCCTTGTACCCCCTGGTTGCAATCGGTCAGATGTCAGTGATTTTACCAACAATAATAGATCCTCAATCTGGCCTCTCATTAAACCCATTTGTTGCCTCAGCAAGGTGACTTGCTGAAGTAAGTCTTGATGTTCCTTAGTTGAGTTCAGCCCCCTTTCCCTACCCTCCTCAGGAGTGGCCGGGGACTTCTGGGTACCCTGAGACCCACCTTCATCTCTTATTTCTTTATTAGGGATATCAAGTAGTGGGAGGAATCTATTAGTGTACTACACCATAGTTCCGGTGTGATCTATGATGGCTACACCCTCTATAGATGTTTCTCCTTCATCTATGCTTTTAGCGACTTTTTTGTACGTGTTTTATGAAATTTTGCGGGTATGATGGTAGTTGGCATTTTATCTTCAACGGACGGCATAATTGGAGGTGGGGCACTATTAACTTGTGTCGTAGGCTCTAGCTCTAGGATACCCTCATATGCCTCTATCAGGGTGTCTATCTGATCTAGGACACAATTACTACTTGCATGTAGTTGGAGCTTCTTTGCCCTTTTGCCCCTTCTGCTCTAAATTGAGCTAATACCTCCAGCCCCCCTACCATCCTCGCCCCCACCCAACAACTTCCTTTTGCCCATTGATGGTATAGGGGGCTTGAAATATGTTTTTTTAATCAAACTGGGCACAATATCCGTTTAAAGTCCTCAATATACTACAATGTGCTACTATCATGCAAAGATGATCTCCCTATAACATCGCTAGAAAAGGGGCCTTTTGCGATGAAAATAGTCCAGCTCTTATAGACAGAAAAATAAAACATTAGTGTCTTTTGCAAACAGTCACATCTGGGATAGCAATAGCAGTATCTTTAGGGGTCATCGGTCACAACAAGATCACCAACGCTGCACTCCAACCTGTGCAGCAGACGTTAGGGCAGTGGCCCTGCCCTGCCTCCTCCTGGCACTGACAGGCACAGACGGGCCAACCCTTGCCCCGGGCTTCGCCCGGGGGCCGACCCCGCACGTCCCGCACCTCAGGTGGTGATGCGCGTTTTTGAGCGCGAAGCAGAATGTCCAGCTCCTCCCACAACATGTGATGGTTTACAGGGCTTGGAGTCCCCGGCAGGCAGCAAGGCTGGTCGCGTCCTGCGCCGCAGGAGGTGGTGCGCGCTTTTGAGTGCAACGCAGAATGTCCAGCTCCTCCCACAACAGGTGATGGTTGATGGGGCTTGGAGTCCCCAGCAGGAAGCAAGGCTGGTCACGTCCCCAGATTCATTATTGATTTATCAGAGGTTAACAAAATAGTAGTGCCCTAATACCCGGTAGTCTCTGACATCACAACACTTCTTACTATGGTTCCTCTTACTGCCACTACATTTAGTGTCATTGATTTGAAGAATGCATTTTTCTCGATACCGATTAACCCTGACAGCCGCTATTTGTTCAGCTTCACTTTGAATAATCGATCCTTCCAATTCTGCAGAGCTCCACAAGGGTATACAGAGAGTCCTAGCATTTATAGCCATGCATTGAAAAGGCAGCTTGATTATTTTCCTGTACCGCAAGGGGTGGTTCTTATCCAATATGTTGATGACATCTTGTTGGCTGCCGATACCCCTGAACAGTGTGAAGAAGAAACACTGTCCCTATTATCATTCCTTGCCTCTCATCATCACAAAGTCTCTCAGAAGAAATTAATTGCAATATTGTAGACAGCAGGTTACCTATTTCTATTTATATTCTTATATAGCGCCAGAATTTGACCCCCGAAGGGGTATCTCCGCGCTTTACGCTTTACCAAAGGGGCCCAGACTTAGTTCTGAGCTGTGAGAAAGATAGGGTGAGATTCCTAGCAGGCAACAAATAGAAAAGTTTTCAGGGTCTTCTTGAAGGATTGAAAGTTGGTGGTATTTTTAAGGGCAGGGGGCAGTGAGTTCCAAAGAATGGAGCCTTTGTAGGACAGGGCTCGCCCTCCCTGCCTAGCTTTTTTTATCCTTGGAACCAGGAGCTGTTGCTGACTGCTAGAGCGCAGGGTGCGAATGGGTTTGTAGGGCGTGAATTTTTCTTTTAGATATTTGGGTCCATTGCCAAACAGACACCTGTGAATAGTGCAGCAAATTTTAAATTTTACACGCTGCCTAATTGGCAGACAGTGGAGTTTTACCAAGAGGGGGAGTGTGGCCGACCTTGGCTGGGCGTTGAGAACTAGTCTCGCAGCGGTGTTCTGGACCACCTGTAGTCTCTGTAGTTGTTCCTCATTGGCCGAGATCAACAGGCCATTACAGAAGTCCAGTCTACTGATTACCAAGGCCTGGACGAGAGTTTTCCTGTAGGAGTTTGATAGGAACGGGAAGACGCGTCGTAGCAGTCCAATGACCTGGAAGCAAGATCCTGCTACTTGATTTGTGTGCTCTTTAAGCAGAAGTGTTTTGTCTAGCCGCACACCGAGGTTTTTAACGGTCTGTTTGGGGCTTGGTGTTGGTCCCAAATCCGGGGGCCACCATTCCGGGGACCACAGAAGTGTGGCCTCCCCGAACAGCATGACCTCTGTCTTGCCTACATTACACTGGAGGCGATTTATGGCCATCCAATCAGATATTGCCCTCATTCCGTCCGCAAAAGATTTTTGTATTGCGGGCGTTAGGGTTTTAAAGGGGAACAAAAGCTGAGTGTCGTCAGCGTACGACATAGGGGTGAACCCATAAGATCTTACAATGTGCGCCAAGGGGGCAACAAACACGTTGAAAAGTGTAGGGCTTAGGCATGAGCCCTGTGGCACTCCCTTGGTGAGCTCCCTTGAGATGGAATGATGGGAGCCCAGTCTGACCACTTGTTGTCGGTCCGAAAGAAAACTTTCCAACCAGGAGAGAGCCACACCTTCTATGCCCATCTCCCTCAAACGACCGAGAAGTATCTCATGAGACACTGTGTCGAAGGCAGCGGATAAATCTAAAAGCACTAGAATCATGGAGTCCCCTCCGTCCATTGACATCTTGATGTTATCGGTCACTGAGAGGAGGGCAGATTCTGTGCTGTGATTGGGCCTAAATCCAGATTGAGAAAAATCAAGGCCCTCCGCTGCCTCGATGTATTTGGACAAGTGAGTGTTCACGTGTCTCTCTGTCATTTTGCTGAGGTAAGGCAGGTGGGAGATGGGAGGTGACCTACTTAGGTCACCTCCTGTCTAAGGAGGGACGTGCACTCACACCAGATCGCATTCAAACTATTTTGGACACGCCTGTGCCCAGTACTTTGAAGGATGTCCGTGCATTGATTGGCCTTATTTCTTTCTGTAGGCAGTGGATCCCTAGTTTTTCTCAGATTATTAAACCTTTGTTGGCCCTTTTGACTAAAGACACGCTAATGCCTCTCCCATGGACCACTGAATGCCAGAATGCTTTTCAACAGTTACGTCACGCTCTTTGTTCTGCACCAGTAATAGGAACTCCAGACTACACTAAGGCCTTCACACTATGTACATGAGAGGAACGGTTGCGCTCTCTCAGTTTTAACACCGACACACGGTGATAAGCAAAGTCCCTGTGCATATTTCTCATCTGCCCTTGATCCCGTTGCTCGTGCGTTGCCTGGGTGTTTTTGACCGGTGGCAGCGACGGCTGTGTTCATACGTCAGAGTGAGGGAATAATATTGTCACAGGGATTGCTTGTAATAGTACCCCATTCAGTTGACGCTTTGTTAAACAAAATGAAAACACAATTGACTATTGCCCGTTTGACAGGCTATGAATTGACACTTTTTAGGCTCCTCATATCACACTGAAAAGATGTTTGACTCAGAATCCTGCTACATTATTGCCATTCCCAGCTACTCAGTCTCAGTCACAAGAGCCACATAACTGTATATCCCTTACTGAAGTACAAACAAAGGGTCTTGTTGACCTACAAGATACACCTCTTTCTAGTGTTGATGGGGAATTGTGGGTTGATGGATCTTGCCAGAAGTTTCCTGATGGTACTACATCTGCTGCTTATGCAATTACAACACTTCAGACAGTAGTTGAGACAGCTCGTATCCCACAGAAGTCAGCTCAAGCTGCAGAGTTGATAGCACTGACAAGACCATGTGAGCTTAGTACAGATTTGCTTGTTAATATTTACACTGATAGACAATACGCCTTTGGCGTGGTACATAGCTTTGCCCAACTCTGGAAAGAATGAGGCTTTCTCACTTCACATGGGACACAAATAGTGCATGGGTAATTAGCACATAATCTCCTTACTGCCTTGACATATCCTAAGAAAGTGGCAATTGTTAAGTTTAGCGCACAAAAGAAAGTGACTGACAAAATAGGATCAGGCAATGCCTTTGCTGACTACACAGCACGTGAGACTGTAATGCAACAAAGTACTACATCTATGTATGTAGTTAAATCACAGGCTGAACAATGGCATGAGGCCAGGCAAGAAGTGCTGGACATGCAACAATCTGCTTCTGTCGATGAATTAGACCAATGGTCCAAGGAGGAAGCATTGGCCGATGAGGGCTGTTGGAGGAATAAAGAAATGACACAATGGAAGTTACCCACAGCCTGTTTACACCCTATGATTCACATGGCACATGGCACATGTTGGAGCATTCTCTATAGCAAAGCAACTTAAGCAAGTTTGGGATCATCCAGACATTGTCGGTACAGCCAAGAAACTAGTCTGATCCTGTCTGGTTTGTCTGCAGTATAATCCTGGAAAGGGAACACGAACTCCAACTGGAGGGTTTGCAATACCTACTGCACCTTTTGAGGTTCTGCAAATGGATTATATCCAGCTTGATTGCTGTAATAATCTGAAGTATGTTCTGGGAGTGGTGTGTGCCTTTAGTAAATGAGTGGAGGCATACGCCAAGAAGGATAATACAGCTCTTACTACAGCAAAGGTTCTCCTAAAGGAGTTTTCCCCCAGATTTGGAATTTGTCGAGATTTGTTGAGTGACAACGGACCCTTTTTCATTGAGCAAGTTGTTGAGTATCTTATGAAAGGATTAGGAATTAAATGAAAAATAGAAAGTTTGCCTATGCCTCCGAACTTACTTAAAGTACATACTAGTTCGTGTACAAGTAAACCACAACTGGTTAGTTTACAAAAAACAATTTATGTTTTACAATTTAGTACTCAGTTTGCAAAAGAAAAATTCACAACAAACAGAACAAAGATCACTATCAACCTCATGTCTGAGCCATATAAAAATTCAAAACAATGAATACGAATGTGCAATGAACCCAAACATGTAGTGAACAATTAGAAAAACAATGAATTGTTGACATATACACACATACATTAAATACATGGACCAAGAAACTTTTTGCATTTGTGAAACAGGGGCTCTTACAAACTTTTAGGAACCCGGGGAGAAAAATGAAAAACAGTGTTTACAGTATTTGAACTCCCAAAACCTGAACAGGAACTAATCAATTAAATATCAGGAATAGTCCGTTTCTACAACAAATGGCAATGGCCAACCGGTCAAACAAGGAAAAGAGAGTGCCGACGCGTTTCGAATCCTGATTAACAATTTGCAGAATTCTCATCAGGGCAGACTGGATCTAGTCCATGGGCACTATTTAAAATTAAACAAAACAGAGTGTTTACTATCTAGCGGATCCTCAAGCCATTAATCTCGGGACAGTGCGATTACAAAGCAGTTCGTACCTTGTGTAAATCCTGCCCACAGTCAATTCTGGATAAGGGGAAATGTCGTCTATGCACGGAGGCCTACGCTGCAACAGAGTAATGGAGTAAATGAGTACTAGCCAGGTGCACAGGAAGGGAATGCTTGAAAGCCATTATAACTCGGTTACCTGCGTTTTTAAGGAAGCTGAGCCACATCTTCGCCACATGGGGTGAAGTTCCTTTGTCTGAAACATAGGTGACAGAGTGCGACTTAGTACACTGCTTATTACATGACTAACTAGTCGCGTGTGGATTATAGTGCTTAAAATGGTCCACTTACTTGGGCACCGATCCACAGTTGCCTCAGGGGGGGTTCTGTTTTATGACAACGTTACGCCACGCAGAGAGCAGTTAATAATCTGTGAGAATGAGGAAAGGGGCACCATGTTACCGCGCTGCTATTTGCATGATAAGTAGAACAATTTTAAAGTGTATCCGCATTCGCGCTAGTCGCGTATGAATTTTACACTTTTGCAAATGGTCCACTTACTTGGACACCGAGTCGCGGTGACTTCAATGGGGGTTCTGGAATTAAGACCGCATTTCTCCGATCAACTAACACTTAAGTGAATGTCTGCGAGGGGAAGGAAAGGGTACACGTTACCGCGTTGTCGTTTCTGTGCATGCCAAATACAACGCTGACAGTTATGGAAAGTGGCCGCTTCCGTGCTTACCGCGATATGTCTAAACCAAATCCGATCAGTGTGCTTGCTCCACCGCGATAACCAAGGGATGTGGGTGTCCCTGGGCGTCGCCGGCATTGTAGCCCAAACCATGTAGTTGGTAACGGGCCAATCAGGCAGAAGTCCAAGTAATGATGCACGCTGGGACCTGTAGTATCAAAGAGCCGATCAAGGTTACTGTGAACCCTTGAGGTGCATTATGGGACATGTAGTGTTAGCCAGCGGGCACAGATTATTTAACCCTGTTTATTTCACTGAGGCTGTTCAGACCCTTGTTTACGCTGTCAAACTTTAAGATTAGGTACGCCTCCTTGCGCAGCAGCATAGTATCCACATCTAAAAAGTGTTTAGGGTCGATCCATGCCAGTACGGTCCATTTGAAGTCCGTCTCAGAATGGCCACTACTGATAAAATGTTCCACCATGGGGGCAGTGATGACTTTTTTCTTAAGCCGGGAGCGATGCTGGGTAATGCGAGCATTAATGGGCTGATTTGTTTTGCCTATATAAACTCTGTTGCATGGGCAAACCACCGCATAGACGACATTACGAGTCTTGCAATTCGTGAAGCAGTCATGCTTCCATCTAATGCCATTGCTTACAAATATGTCACCTTCTATGGTGCTCGAACATGAAACACAATTGCCACATTTGTGGTGTCCGCATATTGGTTTCAGATTCCACTGTGTGACAAGGTCGCTTTTAGGTGCTGTGATGTGACTGTCTGCTCTAATTAGATGTTGCCCTATGCTTCTATTTTTGCGCATGGCAAAGATGGGTTTTGAGAGGGGATGCTCTAGAGCCTCAAGAAGATGCCAGTTATTCCGAATTATGTTCTTAAATTGGTTCGAGTGTTGGCCAAATGTTGTCACGCAAACCAATTGTTCCAGATCTTTCTTTTCTTTCTTTTCAAACAGTGTCTCTCTTGGAATAAATTTGGCCCTGTTCTTTGAATGTTTTAACAACTTTTTAGGGTATCCTCTTTCTGCCATCTCATTGCAGAATCTACTTGCATGAGAGTCAAAATCACAAAGGTTTGTGCAATTTCGCCTGATCCTCAACAGTTGCCCGTAGGGCAAATTATTTTTTAAGGATTGAGGATGCGAACTGGTGTAATGCAAAATGGTATTCCGGTCAGTTTCCTTTTTATGCAAGGAGGTAATTAACTTAGCCTCATGGGAGCTTACCGTGACGTCCAGGAAAGTAATTTCGTTGGGACTGTAGTTTAGTGTGAATTTAATGTCTGGGTGCCTAGAGTTCAGCCACAGATGGAACTGTTCGAGGTCCGCCTGGCTCCCCTGCCACAGGAGCCAGACGTCGTCGATATATCTCAGTCACTGAGTGATATGTCCTGAGAAAGGGTTATCACTGAGGACAAAACGCTCCTCATATTGTGCCATGTACAACACGGCCAACTCCAGGATTAGGAATTAAGCAGAAGTTTCATGCTGCTTTTCACCCACAATCAGCAGGACTAGTGGAAAGTTACAACTCTACCCTAAAAAAACTGACTAAAATACAGGCTTCCACATCTTTAAAATGGCCTGATGCACTGCCCTTGGCATTGCTATCCATTAGATCGATACCATATGCACGATCTGGCCTCACACCATATGAGGTGGTTTTTGGAAGGCAAATGAATATTTGGGGGATTCCTAAGCCATGCCCTATACATGATGTACCCTGTGTATTGATGAACAACTATTTGTCTCAGTTGACTGATAGTTTGTCTTCTATTTATCAACAGGTTGGGGAGACTTTTCCAGACAGGTCGCAAGGAGAGAGCCACTGCTTGCGCCCTGGAGATTTCGTAGTAACAAAATCCTTCCAGAGAGCCAGCGCCCTGATGGCGAGGCCCTGAGCAGGTGCTCTTGGCTACCAGGACTGCGGTTCGAGTGACTGGAAGAACTGGGTCCATGCGACACATTGCCGAGAAGTGTTGCAAGTCCTAGTGAGCCGAGCTGCGTTTGCAGATCACCGCGACATCCTGGCTACAGAAAAAGGACAAGCTATGTCACCTGAAGGACCTGAGGAAGTCTTTCCAGACCACATGATCCCTGGTGCATCTCAATATCAGCTGCGACCCCGGAAGAAAGACACCTTGTTGCTGAAAAAGACTGTTTGAGCCACTGTCCTGGGTGGTTAAAGACTGACTACAAAGGGGTGTAGCCTTTTAGTGACTGCTCGTCTCAACCTCAGTGAAGAAACCAACTTCTGCCCAGGACCTTAGGGCACCATCTGTTTTATTGTTGTGTGATGAGACAAACATGCCTAAGAAGAAGAAGCAAACTGCAGCAAGAGTCTGTGATTAAAATGGTATGTTCATTATTGGACTCACTTCGATTGTTGTTATTAATGCTACAATACTATGAGTTGTAGAGGGAGTGCTCCTGCTCGAAATCTGCTGACTGCTACTACTCCTGTCCCCATTGAACACCATTACTTTACTCTTCCCTATCATGAACAGAAGTACAAAATGTCCTACCTCAATAACACTTTTATTCAGATGTTGCACCATACACACAATGCTACAAATGTTACCAACTGCTGCGTATGTGGAATGATGCCAGCACATTAAAAAAAATGAGGACCGCTTTTTATTCCCTTGCCCTTTTTCCATAATGGCTCTCGCAGAGCCTAGTTTAATTGTTGTGGGCTTCTGAGGTTGCTAACATTACTTATGCTGATGTAGGAAGACTAAACTTTCAGTTGAATAAAGTGTATTACCCTGATGAGGAAAGGAGATCCACAAGCTAAAGGAACTGTATGGGATACAAAAAAGAGTCATTGAGGAAATTCCTCTGTGCAATATGTTTTCCCTAACACTCGAACAACTAAGCGAAATGGGCCTTCTGTTATCGCTATTACTAGAGCTCAAGCGGATCTTTGTGTGAGCAGTATTGGCAGTATTCCTGTGGGAAAAAGTGACTGTACTTTAGTATTGAACATTACTGGAATAAACAATAGTAGTTTTTGGTCCTCACACAACACCTATTTCATTTGTGGAAGTAAAGGTTATTACCACCTACCTAATGGGTGGTCTGGAAGCTGCTATGTGTCCTTTTTGCTTCCACCTGTGTTTTGGCACCGGCATCCTACCATAAAGACTATAAACTGTATAATGACATTTCTAAGAGCCGATTCAAGAGGACAATAAACAATGATGAGGTGGATAAAACTGATTCTGCACTGCAGCAGTATATTGACTTTAACTTGGGACGATTCCTCTTTGCTGGTGCGGCCTTAAACAGCAGAAAGATATGACATTTGACACGTGTCATAGAGGCTGTAACCAATCAGACAGCCATGGCAATTGGAAATATCACAGAAGATCTACAAATTGCGAGAATTGTGGTGCTCCAAAACAAGATGGCCCTCGATGTCATCCTAGCCGACCGTGGTGGAGCATGTCATATCATTGGGAGCAGCTGTTGCGTATACATTCCTGACCACGCCCCTTCAGCTTTTTAAGCGATTTTTAAGATGCACCAAATAGCCACTAAAATCCACCAGGATTCAGGGACATGGACTTTTACTGGATGGCTATGGAATATGTTTACTGTATGGGGCTGGAAATTACTGTCAGCTCTATGTATATTTGCTGCGATTCGTTTCATTTCTTGTCTATGTATTCAATGTGGCCCGATGCTCTGCTCCCTTTGTATTTCTACCTGTACCTCGTGTACACAGATTAAGCAAAATGTTAAGAATGTAAATGCCCGCCTAGCAATGGACCAGGAAATTCATGAACTCATGAGAATATATGTAAATTATATCTTCCATGTACCTTCCAAATCATAGAGATGCCTTCAGCTAATGCTAAAAGGGCTATCTGTGTTAGCATGAGCTGAAGCCATCTTGTTTGTGGTATGCATTTTGTCAGCTATGTAATTCTTCCGTCTTCACTGTTGCTTGCCTTTCTATTCTGCTTGTGACATCAGCTTTAGTTAACTCCTTCTGTATTGAGCCAAAGCAATGTATGAGAAAAGGCGTGTTGCTGCTAGAATGCACCTGGCTAAAGATGCAACTGTCGATCACTCTTTGCTACTGTAAGCAGTTCTGTTCCCCCTCACACTTTGCTGACTAAGTGATCTCCATCTGCCCGTGTTTTTTGGTAGTTATTCGTGTGTATGCTTGTACCTTCTATTTGTACCTACATGCCTACAGTGCAGAAAAAGTTGTATATAAGGGCTGTGTTCTGTGACTTCAGTGTACTACCTCAGGCAGCACTCAAGGGTGCTGTGTGGACGTAGTCCCACTCTTGAGTGATTAATAAACTTTTTTTTTTAATTCAAGCTTCAGTGCCAATCTCTATTTTGTTAGTCTATGGGTCCGTGGACAAGATAAGGGTGAACCCTGCCCCGGTGTGCCCTTTGAAAAGGCACATTTCCACAGTAATGTTGGGATGGCAATTCCCCTGCATGGTGTACGTTTATTTTCCTCTGGCCTGGATGCCCAAATGCAAATATCTGGTATGCTGTTTTTTTATTTTGGCCCAGCCTCACACTATATAATGTGTGCCGGGAGGCCTAGGCTTGTACCATGAAATGAGTGAAGTCTTGGTTTTGGCCTAGACCTTTAGATTTGCACCAAGTGAGTCCTTAACACCTTGGCTGCTAAGGGTTTTCCCGCTGGGCGCTAGCACTCATTTTTTCCCATTGTTCATGACAAGGTCAGCTCGTCATGAGCGCAGCGCAGGTAACACCCATGACGAGCTGACCTTGTCATTAGCATGGAAGGGGTTAAATGTTTGACACTGGACTGACATCCCTTTCATGGGTTTATCAAGTAGAGCAGTGGTAGCAATGTACTGTGTATTGAGAATCAGTAGTTACAGCAAGACCTTTTAATCTATGTCACTGGGCCAGGGTGACAAGGAGCCTTGAATGGTAAGAACGCCTTCAGCACAGTGATATCCTTTAACTGTTAAAACTGCCCTGGATGCCTGACGCGTTTCGAAGTGACTTGACTACGGGCCGAGAACATGGGACAGCAGCGCATGGATCTTGCACGAATTCCACACAGCGAGGCCCATCTGTGGGCTTGAAATGTTACAGACTGAACATTAGCGCGACGTGAGGCACTACAAGTCCCATAAGTCCCATCCTGGGCGTGCAACTAAGCCAGAAGGGGTGTGGTGCCTCAAGTGCTCCTTCATAACTGCCGAAGCCTCTGAAGAGAAGTGGGGACACTTCGAAACGCGTCAGGCATCCAGGGCAGTTTGAACAGTTAAAGGATATTGCTGTGCTGAAGGTGTTCTTACCATTCAAGGCTCCTTGT
Source organism: Lissotriton vulgaris (assembly GCF_964263255.1). NCBI lineage: Eukaryota > Metazoa > Chordata > Amphibia > Caudata > Salamandridae > Lissotriton > Lissotriton vulgaris. The sequence goes on from NC_141689.1 coordinate 865,512,525, forward strand.
GGGCAGCTGAGGCCCGGGTGCTCCTTTGTACGTTGGGTACTTTGGAGCTGGAATATTTACGCGGTGACCCAGGCCGCGGAAGGAGCACCACCCTGAAAGAACCGGGGGCCATGCGGTCTTGACCACGGGCCGAGAACATGGGACAGCAGCGCTTGGATCTTGCACGAATTCCACACAGCGAGGCCCATCTGTGGCCTTGAAATGTTACTGACTGAACATTAGCGCGACCTGAGGCACTACAAGTCCCATAAGTCCCATCCTGGGCGTGCATCTAAGCAAGAAGGGGTGTGGTGCCTCAAGTGCTCCTTCATAACTGCCGAAACCTCTGAAGAGAAGTGGGGACACTTCGAAACCCATCAGGCATCCAGGGCAGTTTGAACCGTTAAAGGATATCGCTGTGCTGAAGGTGTTCTTACCATTCAAGGCTCCTTGTGGGCAGCTGAGGTCCGGGTGCTCCTTTGTACGTTGGGTACTTTGGAGCTGGAATATATATATATATATATATATATATATATATATATATATATATATATATATATATATACATACATATATATACACTCAAAGTGAACATTTTGAGAATAGATGGTTATTTTAACAGTTGTTGAGATACTAGAGTTATTGTGCTGAATTATGATGTATGCTGTAATTAAGGTTATGTCCACAGTATGGGGGGCGCTAGAGGGCGCGCGTTTGCGGAATGGCTGCCTGAACCCGCAGCTCCCGCTCCTTGGTCATCGATCCTACTTAGATCCTTCGCCACGGGGTGCCACATTGATCCCAGACGACCGGATTCTGCATCGGAGGGGTGCCCTCTGCACTCGTTCCAAGTTTGGAATGCCTGCGAGCCCTGGCGCCGAAGTTACAGGCTGCTGAAGAATGCCCGGCACTTGCTCTGGAGCTACTTGAGGCGGACACACGGACACTGTCTCTACTTGAGCCCGAGGCCTGCCACGAGGCTCCCGGGCCGCACCGAGACCTCGCCTTCCTGATCCTTGCTGGGACGGCGTGCGGAGGGGGTTGTGAAGGTAGGCGGCCGCTACGGACACTCGCCTTGGGTCTCCCCCCAGCCGTCACCTTGCTGGTTCCTGTTGTGACGCCTGCTGCCACGGCTCCTCAAGACCACCACACCTGCCGCCCATAGCGCTGCGGACCCGGACTTGCGCGGCGCTGTCCGCCAGGACTATCGACCGGGGGCTGAGGTTGCCCCCTGATGTACAGAGTCCCGCTGTCGCCACCCGCAACACCCGCCTAGGGAGCGCTGTGCACAATTGGGAGCCGGGTGCGCTGGGGGCCATACACGCGCAACACAGCCGCCATTCCGAGTGGCGCCGACCGGTGAGTCGTGACACCCCGCCGCTGTGCTGGCAATCTGCTCCCTTGGATCTGACCCTGCAGCCAGCCCTGAATGCCGGTACTTTGACCCATACATTGCCTGGCATCCACGCAGCGAGTGCATGACGTTACAGCCGGTTGCCCAGGCCTGGACATACTGCCATTATTACTGAGCGGTTGGTCACCACGCAGCGCCACTGTTGAGCACGACCATATTGCGATACCTAGAAACGCACCGAGCCCGACACCTACCTGCCTGCTGCTGGCTGGTACTTACCTGCAGTGCGCTGCCATCCCTCAGTTTCGACGTCTCACCTAACTCCGGTCACTGCCATGGGGCGACCTGAGACTCGCCAGCCTAAGCTGAGCTTCGACAACACCCGCAAAAGCGCCACGTCGACACAGATGAACCCGGGACCCAGCGTACCGCCTCCGCAGCCTGCACCACCTTCTGCTCCTGCTGCGGACCTTACCAGTCTGATACAGGAGATGCGTCAAGGCTTCGCCACCGTAGTGGAGAAAGTAGATGGCGTCACGGCTCGACTGGACGCCCTGGTTCACAAGGTGGATCGCCATGAGGAGCGCCTTACAACTGCGGAACAGAGAATCTCTGACAACACCGATGCCGCCACGGCCCACACGACGCAGCTGGCAAGAATGGACAATCTCCTCCGCATCATAGCGGCAAAGAACGAGGACTTGGAAGCGCGCAGCCGCCGGAATAACATTCGCATTACCAATGTGCCAGAGTCCACTGCCACGGGCAGGATGGAGTTATATGTGGAGAAATTGCTCAAGGGCTCAATTGGAGAGGAAGCTTTCTCGTCCCAGTTCATCGTGGACAGGGCCCACCGCTCCCTGGCACCTATGCCCCAGCCTGGCCTGCCACCGAGACCTATAATCGCTCAACTTCTGAATTATCGCGATCGCGATACGGCCCTCAGAGCTGCCCGGACTCAGAAATCACTGCGGTATGAAGGCATCACATTCTCCATTTATCCCGACTTCACGCCGATGGTTCAAGATGAGCGGCGCAAGTTCCTTCCAGTGAAAAAAAAACTGCGGGAAGCCCAAATAGACTATGCCCTCTTATATCCTGCGAAGCTTAGAGTTACCCACCAAGGCAAACAGCGTTTCTTCACCAACCCGCAAAAAGCTGAGGACTTCCTAAAGACGATCCGAAGAGCGCGCAGGGACGACCATGTGCCTGCGGACGAACAGGAGAATGCTGATCTACCTCCAGAGCACCATGAAGACTGATGGACCTATCGTACTTTGAACTGCATGAGCATCATACCGACCTACAAGCTGGCAACAGCTCACCACCTGTGGGCTGGGGAGATACAGAAGCGGCGAACTGTCTGGACCTTGCACCCCAGTGGTAACGTATACCAAGGACCACTCTTTCGGCCCTAGACTCCACCGAGGGCGGTACAGTTCTGGAGCTATGGGCCGGATAGTGGCAGTGCGTACTTTCTGATGTACCCCTGTCGGGTGTTCCCCATTGACTTATCGTTTGTTTGGCTGTTTGCCTCACCACAGTTGGGGGGGGGATGGGGGGGGGTCACGTTAGGGGGATCCATGGCTACTGGCATGTTTGGGATGCTGGGGTGGGTGGGGGGGTTAGATTTCGTGAGGTTGCAACTGCATAGACTGTGTATTTATTTGCTAACTTGGTGTGTGGTTTGGGCCTGCGGAGGCGGATGTGGACTCAAGATTTGGCCCCTTTGGGCATTTCCGCCTCTACTGTCACTATGTCCATGGCTGCTATGAACACAACTGCGCGACTGACATGTTTGTCTTGGAACGTCCGAGGGTTGAACGATGCCAAAAAATGCAGGAATGTTATTGCCTACTTAAACAGACATCATGTCCAGATTGCCATGCTGCAGGAGACACATATGCCCATGGGTAGGGACACATCTTTTGCATTGAAATGGGCTGGTACCCGCGTTTTTTCCTCCTATTCGTCTTATGTGAGGGGTGTGGCGATTCTCGTTGCCCGTGGTGTACCTTTCCACCGCTTTGGGGAGGAGGTGGACGGGGAGGGGCGGTATGTTTTGCTATGGGGTAGGGTGGGACATGACACCTATTTATTTGTCTCAATGTATGCGCCGAATGTTGACTCACCTGCCTTTTTTTCCACACTGTGGGGTAAAATTGTCTCCGTTAGAGCGCGGCACATCGTCTGGGGTGGTGATTTTAATCTGGCGCTGGCGCCCCACCTTGACAGAGCTGATGGTGTCAGTTCCTACAAGCCTCGTGCCAGGGAAGCTTTGGAGGGTGTGGTAGAGGAGGGTGGACTGTTCGATGCCTGGAGACACCTACATCCCATAGGACGAGAGGGCACACATTTCACATCTCACACCGGGACATGGGCGCGCTTAGATTACTTTCTGGTCACCCGAGATATTACCAGGGGACTATTAGGAGTTGACCACTTGCCCAGAACCTACTCAGACCACAGCCCTGTTAGGTTGCAGTTCCAGACCCCTGGGTGGGACAGTCCGAGACCACAGTGGAGGCTAGGCCCCGATGTGCTCCTTGACGATCTCTTCCGCACTGAGTTGGGAGAGGAGATCAGAGATTTCTTCCCTAGGAACAAGGGCTCGGTCGAGTCGGTTGAGCACATATGGGAGGCTTTCAAGGTCACTATCAGGGGGTTCTGCATTTCCAAAAGCCACGGGGTACTACGAGATATCTTGCGTACCATCACCACACTGGAGGGGGAGCTGCGGGACCTAGAGCTACAAATGGCGGCGGATTCTGACCCACGCCTACAGGTAACCTTTAGGGAGACATTGTCCAAATACGAGGAAGAGGCTGCCAGGGAAGCGAAGTACCGGGGCAAACACTGCGTGGCCCGGAGATATTGTGAGGGGGACAGGCCTGGAAAAGTACTAGCTGCACTCACACGTGTACCACGAGAACACAACACTATATTAGAACTTACCGATGCGACTGGTGCCACCATTAGAGACTCAGATGCGATACTCACTGCTTTCACAGCACACTACTCGACATTATACACATCCACAGCAGAGGCGGACGCACCATATGCCGAATATCTAAACGACGTAGCACTTTGCTGGCTTAGCGACGGGGATAGGGAGTTCCTAGCAGCGCCTTTCGAGCTGGACGAGGTTCATGAGGCCATCATGTCCCTCAAAAACGGTAAGGCTCCGGGGCTTGATGGCATTCCGGCCGAATTTTACAAAGCCTATATCGATATAATGGCGCCCGTGCTTAGTGAAGTCTTTACCGAATCCCTAACTGATGGGAGACTACCCTGCTCTATGCGCGAGGTAGTTATCACCTCCCTCCTGAAGCCGGATAAGGAGCCCACCTCCTGTGACTCCTACCGTCCACTTTCCCTTCTAAACTGCGACGTCAAGATCCTAGCCAAGATTCTAGCTACACGTCTCTCGCTGCTCATGACCAGAATTGTCCTACCCGACCAATCTGGATTTGTGGCGGGCAGATCCACGTCCCATAATCTCTGCACCCTTTTCTCCCTGCTCCGTACGGTCCACCCTGACGTCCCAGTGGCGGCGGTGTTCCTAGACGCCACCAAGGCGTTCGACTCTGTCGAATGGCCCTACCTCTTCTCGGTCTTAGCCATAATGGGGTTCCCTAAACTGTTCTTGGCCTGGGTGCGCCTCCTATACACGGACCCTACGGCAAGAGTACTAATAAATGGAAAACTGTCACAACCCATCAACCTTACAAGAGGCACCCGTCAGGGATGCCCGCTCTCGCCTCTACTATTTGCCATTGCGGTCGAGACTCTGGCCTGTCGCCTGCGTCAATTACACCGAGCAGGAGCGGTACAATGCCTGCAGCGGCAAATCGATGTGTCCCTCTATGCGGATGACATCACGCTGTACGTTAAATATCCGTCCCTACACCTCAATCCCCTGCTTCGTGAATTCGTCCTTTTCGGGGGGCTGTCTGGTGTTCACATCAATTGGTCCAAATCGCAATTCTTTCCTCTTACAGACGCGGTGCACGACTTCCCCCTTGATTATCCACTGGTATGGTGCCGAGATGATCTTCGCTATTTGGGGATCCGTATTGCTCGGGACAAGGACGAGACACTCCGATCTAACTATGGAATAGCCATGACCAAATTGACTGCCTCCGTCGATAGGTGGATCACGTTGCCACTCTCCATGGCTGGAAGGGCCTCCCTCATAAAAATGGTGATACTGCCCCGCTTCCTGTACCTTTTCCTAAATATCCCCTATTACCCTGGTGTCTTCTTCTTCAAGACACTCCGCACAGAACTGCGCAGACTCTTTTGGGGTGGCAAATCTCCCCGATTAAAGTGGTCAACGCTGACCCTTCCCTATGCCCAGGGAGGGTTCGATGTCCCCGATTTTGAAACATACTATTTGAGTGCACAGGCACATTTTGCCTATCACTGGATGGCTCCCACTCCCTTCATGCCACATATAGCGGTGGAAGACTGGATAGTGCACCCGCTCCCGCTGAATGGCCTGCTACACTGTCCCAAGACTTCCATCGACACTGCAGATACCTCGGTATCCTGCACATTGGATGCATGGCGCTGCATCGCTCGGCGATTATTGTGCATACTGCCCTACTCCCCCAGGCTACCGCTTACCTATCACCCGCGGCTTTCCTTGTTGTCGGAGCTGGGGTTCCAGCGGCTATGTGACAAGCTTCTTATCACCCGCTGGGGAGATCTGTTCCAAGACGGTCATTTTAAATCGGCTGACCTTTTCTTCAGAACGCACGAACATACACCCCTTGAACTATTTTACTATGTTCGGCTGCGAGCCGGGATGCGGGACATCCTACCCGATTACCCTGATGAGCCAGCGACCCTGCCGCCACTACACTTCCTTCTAGGGTCACAGGGTGGGACCCATTTGGTCTCTGGGCTCTACCGCCAAATCCGAAGTGCTGCCCCATTGCAAGCCTCTGCTGCCCGCCTGCACTGGTCTGCGGAGCTTGAACTGGAGCTTTCGGACGACCAGTGGAAACACTGCTGTGCATTAACCTCCCGCATTTCTGCCAGTTGCAGATTAGAAAATTATACATTACAAATTTCGTCAGAGAATATATTACACGCCGGTCCGGAAGCATAGATTTGGGCTGGCCGATAATGATCGCTGTGAGCGTTGTCGTGCAGAACATGCTGATTTTCTTCACCTGGCATGGTCCTGCCCCCAGATTGCCGACTACTGGCGACAGGTCATCGAAGCCGTTGCGGAGATGGTAGACGAGGAAATTCCTGCAGACCCACTGGTAGCCGTCCTCGGATACACCAAGCAGTTGCCCAGAGAATACAGAAAATTCATTGACATGGCGTTGCTTCTGGCCAAGCGGCGTGTTGCTTGCCGTTGGAGCAGGGGCAGAGCGCCCAAGTTCAAGGACTGGCTGACTGACTTAACATACTGCCAGGACCAGCATACCACCTTTGCTGAACTGCTGCCTCTTTCGTGCCGACCCAGGGACGTTTGGGATCCACTGGTACACTACTTGCTTAAACGCTCAAACGACTATGTGCAGTCGGATGATGACGTGCCTGCCACTCCCCAGCGCCACTGACATTCTTCCCATACATGTCCTGTGATCTCGGGACGGCTTCGCGGCCTTCCCTCATTGGACATAGGTCACTGCCCCTGTAGATTCCCCGTAGAGCGAGCTGCCCTACCTGGGCGGGAATGCCCTCTCTCCCCTATCCGTGCCTACACGTCCCCATCGCCACCACGACGCGAGATCGCCTCCTCTGGCGAGCTGTGTCCTTCGTGCCCCATGGCTTCTAAGACTGACAACCCACGGACGCCAACGGCCCTTGAGAATTAGCACTGGACACATCACTACCCACACCGCGCCTCCTGCTGAGACCACCAAAATACACCATTGACACACATTTCCACTACGCAGTCATACACCACCTCTTAGTTGTAACCTGGTTGGGGAGTTTCTTGGTTCCTGTTATGCAATCTACAAAACAGCAGTGAGAGCCTTCTCTCACTCAAAAAAACCTGTTCGACTGCTGCTCATCCTAGCTTGGCCTACGTCATCGGACACAGAGGTTACGCTGTTTCAATCTATAATATGCCGTCAGGCCCCCGGGATGCCGACAAACAGGCTGTGTATTGCATTTCCTCTTTCACTGCCGGCCTCCGGGTTGTAGGCGATCCAAGCTGTGTATTTTACTATGCCTTTTTTTCTCAATAAAGCAGATTTGAACCCCCCAAAAAAAAAAAAAAAAAGGTTATGTCCACAGTATGCAGGACAACATTTTCTTTACGAAGAAAAGTACTATTTTTCATGTTATTTGACGTGCTGTAATCATGTGAAAAGTTTCATAAAGTGAAAAAAAGTATAACATGGGTAAGAAAAGGAAAAATGGCATAGAAATCTTTTTGTTGTTTATAGAATTGATGTCATTATTAATTGTGTTTCTGTTTTATTTTCTCCTCCCTTTTGTCTTGTTTAAAATTTCAACAGAGGAGAGAGCCCAGAAAAATGTGTAAGGTCGGCTCTCCCATTGAATTTTTTGTTGAAAATTGACTGGGTCTATTTAGCAGCCTGGCTTACCTATTGACATTTCAGTAGAAATTTGACTTGGTTTAGCTATTCAAATTCCGAATTAAACATTATTAATGGTTTAACTACAAAATTCTAATTCAATTTACCAGCAAGGTTAGGTTTATGACAAGATGATGCGATGGACATTATTAGCAAATATGAATCACATATGAATCTCCAGAATATCAGTTGAGATACGCTTTTTCTCTGACTTCAGGTGCACATTAGGTATATTTTACTGCATTTTTGCTTAGTGTATATATTGTGTACAATAAAGGAATTATGTATTTTATATGAAGAGATGTTCTTTGCATATGGTTCTGCTTTTTTTTCTTGTTTTCTCTTCTTGCAATAGTGAGTATATTCGAGGAATGCTGTATATAATGATAGGGGTAAGACGCTATCCGAAACCTTACCATCCTGTTGTATAGCTTTTATTAGCGTTTGTGTTATGGTGTTATGCATATCTGTAGCATAAGTTAAAGCATGTAGTTGGTACTCTGATCTATGATGATTTCAGTATGCAACCCCACTCTGGAAAAAATTGAATTAAATGGTCTCATAGATAGGTTGCTGTTCGGAGTCGGAAAGCCTCAAAATACCTGGCAGCATAGTCCACTATAATGAGAATATACCACTGTCTTCGTTTGAAGAGTTTCTAGCAAATCTATTAGGTTTGTACCGATTCATTGGAGAGACACCTGAATGACTAGCAAAGGTTGTAATGGTGCTTTTCGGCATTTCCCAGATGTTTTCAATCGATAGATAAAACAACTTATACAACAATTAGCAGCTTCCATATACACTGCAGGCCAAAAGAAGCTCAATAATGTTGTTTAATTTTATTAAATGACTATGAGCTAACTAAAGTACTTGATTTCGAAAACCTTTGGTAATCAGATACCTCTTCTTAACATTCCCTACACCCACTGGCACCACATAAGAAACTAACCCACAGATTTGTTTTTAAAAAGGGTCCTTCTAGGGAAGAGTCAGATCTGATTCTTCTATACCTTCAAATAATGCATATTTTAAATTAATATTTTGAACCTGTTCTTGCCAACAGGAAGCATTATTCTCTTGATTCCAACTTACTATTCACATTTTTTTCGGCTAAAAGAGCATGTCTTTTTTCTTCTTTGTTCTCTGTCTCCTGGTTGTCCTAACATATTTTTGGGGCATATCCATGTTTTCCTGAACGGAAGCGGTTTTGTTCAACCATGCTCAACAGTCTGAATCTGAGTTAAAGACGTCTGAAAATCCAGGGATGTCGGTGCCTAGAACTATTGCCTCAAGTAGCTGAGGCAGGGACGTAACACAAACCCCTGCAGTTCTGGGGTTACCCAATCCTTCAGCCTCCCCCACAACCCTTTAGAGAGGGCCCAGTTTGCCCCAAAGCAAAGAGTATCTGTGAGATATAGGGGACTCCGGGAGCCGCTTCACATTCTACATGGAGGTCTCATCAGGTCACGTTCAGCCACTGAGATGAGGATGTATCCCTACTGCAAGATTGAATTCCTGACTTCTGTTTTCAGTTGTACCTTTGTGGTGGGATTATATTGCCATCATTATGTATACAGGTGAGTGAAGCTCCTTAAACTCCTGGTAGATTGACACATAATCTAGGGCTGACTATGGGTTGAACCTGTAACAATCTATGGGTTTACCTGTGGTCCTCAGAACCTGTCGCTATTTTTTTTAAAAAAATATATCCTTTATTAGTTTCACAGCATGAAAGAAAATATGAATTGCACATTATACAGTATCTTGCATCTCGAGGATGTTTACGATTGTCTCGGAGCGAATCACATAGTACACTGTTACATCACATTTATTACAATGGTAGGATTATAGCTCAATCATGTCAGCCTCATTAGCATTGAGAAAAGGAAAAGTAAAAATAGAAAGAAGGGGGGGTGGGGTTACTAAACTTGGAGGTGTGCGTTGCGTGTTGCGGTGGATGCATGTCGATTCAATTGGGGGCTCCTCAGAACCTGTCGCTATTACAGTATACATGTACAGTGGTTTTGTCAGATACACTATTTATATCATTAAGGTTTTTTTAGGGAGGGGTTACATAGCGATCGTCTCCAACTGCATTAATCAAGCATATCAGATTCAACACACAAGGCGCAATTGTTGTTAGGTTTCCAGCAATAAATTGTATGCATTACTTAACTTCACTAATGACAAGAATATATTTCTAACAGGGTGCTCAGTGAGCAGTGACAATAGTGCTCATGCAGCAAGTAACTATGTACAATATAAAAATAATTATTACCAAACAATCCAAAATGAATCTGTACAGGCTTGGCCAAACAAACTTGAAAGTAATTCAGTTATTTTTTTAATTTTATTTTATTTATAAAGTTTTAGATAGCGCGAACAAGATCCCGAAGGATATCAGAGTGCTTTACAAAGGAAGTAGGGAAGGACATAAATCCAATATTGACAACAGTAAGAATACACAACAGGAATTCACACCTAAATTCCAGACAAATAAATGCCTTAATCCCAGAACAAAAGAATCAAGGAGAATAGTACAATAAACAAGTAAGTAGCGTACTAAGAAAGTGGGTAAACAATGCGTAAAAAGGAGCATAGATCCAATATCGACATCAAGTAGGAATATACAACAGGAATACTCGCCTGTTTCCCAGAACAAGTGATTCACAGAGAGTAATAAGAAAAACAAGAATATAAAGGGCTGCGAAGGGGGACGTAGAAAGCGGTAAATAGGAGCAGCATCACATGAGGGTACAATGGTTGTAGGAACAGAGATTTTGAGCAAGTGATGCTAGCACAGATGATGTTGTCTGGGGAAGAGATTTTCAGATAAAGTTGTGTGTCATCTGCGTACATGTGGAAGAGAATGTTCATGGGATTTAGAGAATTAGCTAGGGGTTTTAAGAAAACGTTGAAGAGGGTAGGAGATAGGGTGGACGCATGGGGGCACCCATGAGTGCAGAAGATGGCTGGGAGAGGGAGTGGTTTGCCTTGATTCTTGGTGATCTGTGGTGAAGGAAGGACGAGAACCATTGTAAAACCAGACCAGAGAAACCCATCCTGTTCGTCAGAATGGATAGGAGGTTGTCATGATTAACCGTGTCAAAAGCAGAAGAAAGATCAAGGAGTATAAGGAGGCAGGAATCATTTTTGTCAAGCATTTTTAAGATGCCATCCATCACATGCGTGAGAGCCAATTCGGTACTATGCCCCTTCCGGAAACCGCATTGATACTGGTCTAGGAGTTGGAATTTGTCTTTGTGAGCACAGAGTTGGGATTGTACAATTTTTTCAAGTAATTTGGCTAATGTGGGGATGTTGGAGATTGGGCGGAAATGATTGAGGTTAGATTTATCTGCATTCGTTTTGTTTAGTATAGGTGACACCTGCGCTGCTTTTAGGCAGTCTGGGATTGTGCCTTGTGCTAGAGAAGCGTTTACTATCCTTGTCCAGGTGGGGATGAGTACATTCTTGATTTCTTTGAAGATGGCCGTAGGTAGCGGGTCACTGAAGGGGTTTGATGGATTGATGTTCTGAAGAATCTTGTGGATGTCTTTTTCACTGAACGGGGTAAAGGTACCCATTCCGCATAATTCTTGGCATTCAGGCTGATAGTTTACACTCTTCTGAGAGATCAGTGGGTGGTGCGGCCCCGGGGGGATGGCAGGAGCGCCTTCTTATTAGCGAGATCAATGGTGATGAGCTTTGATTTCTTGATGAAGAAAGCAGCAAGATCATCACAAGAAGGTAGGCTGCCTCTACAGTCAGAGTTGGTTGGGCTTACCGTTGATTGCTGTTTGACCAACTCGAAGAGTTTCTTAGGCAGGTTTGCAGCTTGGTCAAGTTGGTGTCTGTAGTAGTGGTCTTAGCGCTCTTGATTTGTTTGCTGTAAAATCTTCTAACATCTCTAAGGAGTTTTAGTTGTTCCATGGAGGGATTGGATCTCCAAGAACGTTCAGCTGCCCTAAGGTTGCGGCGTTCCGTGTTTAAATTGTCGTTGTACCAAGGTTTGGAAATTTTTGTTGAGGCATTTTTCTGTTGGACGGGTGCGATGTCATCCAAGATGTTGGAGATGGTCGAGTTATAGGAGTCATTGAGTGCCTGAACATCGAACACGTCTGCTTGGGAGGAGAGGGCAGATTTACACTGGGCTGCTAGATCAACTGAATTTATTGATCGGATGTCCCTTTTCCTGACCTTTGATTATGTTGGTTGAGCCTTCCTCAACGACACCTCCCTGTTTATATAAAACTGGATGCTGCGGTGATCGGACCAGTCGCAAGGGGTAATGGTATCTAATGTGCTTTCTGCTCTTTCGAGATAATGAGGTCTAGAATTTCTCCTTTATTGTGAGTTGGTTGGTCACAGTGCTGAATCAGTTCTCGATCATTCCAAAATGCTTTAAGGCAAGTTACCGCTTGGTCATTAGGGTTAGACCAGTGAAGGTTGAAATCACCAGGGAAGATTTGGGACATGTCTGAGTTGATATTGCCAGACATGACTTCCATTAATTGCTCAATGAAGGGGAGACTGTCTCCTGGGGGGTGATAAAAAGTGTGAAGTTTCCAAACCGGCAAGTTAATACTGGAGATGCTGAGACAAAGGTATTCATAGGAGGAGTGCAAAGAGAACTCTACATGAGAAATCGAGAGTGTGTTCCTATGAATACATGCTAGGCCACCCCACAGCTTCAGAGCTCTGCTAGCCTAATTGTGTCGTGAGTGGGAGGTGCTAGTAGGTATAGGAAAGGGGGGGAAGCGGTATTTAGCCAAGTTTCAGTTAGGATGAAAATGTCTAAATCGTTGTGTTCGACGAGGTCGAAGATGTCTGAGGCATGTTTATTGGCTGACCTGCTACTTGAGGGAGTACACATTTAAGTTGTGGTGGATTAGTGTGGGAAGAAGACTGCGTGAAATTGACTCTCTTGAGGTTGTCTTTATTGATGACTCTAGGATTGCGAGGAGGTTCTCTGTACGGGCTGGAATGGATGATTTGTATTTTGCTTCGCGGTATCAAGATTGAATTGGACCTAGTAGAGTGCGAGTTGTGCAGGTCATTGAGATCATTGGGTGCCAGGTAATTCTCACATCTTCTGAGGTGGGAGGGAGCATTAGCTAAGGGAACGGTTTGCGAGACGGGGGGCTAAAATCTGGCCCAAGCGATCACTCACACTAGGGGAGGCTCTATGCAGATTCGCAGAGGTGAGCAGGGTGCTGATCGCAGGGAAAAGATCATTTGAGAGAGCTTTCAGGTCATGTAGTTCAGTAGTGAGGAGGTGCAGCTGAAGGGATATATCGTCCAGACGCGTAACCAAGTCAGAAAGGAGTAAAGGGTGTATTGGGAAGGCGAGCAGAGAAAGTGGGCCTCGTGTGAGCCCTTGGGATCCAAGGTGATGGAGAGTGGCTCCTGTGGAGGGAGTTAAACAAGTGGGACTATCGGAGTTCCTTGACCTTTAGATATCAAGGTTGGAGTATTAGCGAGGGCGATATGACCATTGAGCTGAGGTTCAGATAAGGTCCGGACAGGAAAGAGTAGGTTTGAACGATCATGGTCGATGTGGGGGAGTTACCTTCTCACCAACCTAGAGAGAGGCAAAGGGAGAGGGATGAGGGAGGAAGGGTCAATCATTGAAGGCAATGATAGTGGGTCACAAGGGGATCTCTCAGAGCGAGGAACATATATAATTGGATTGGATGGCTGAGTGACAGTTGAGCCCAGGATGTCTATCGCATTCAGAGTAGGGGGTCTAGAGACTCTAGAGGGTTGGGGAATGTCGCCGGAGGACGAAACCACTCTGTGATCATCTAAAGGTGAAGAGTGATTTAACATGTGTGAGGGCCTACCCCGAGTGGTGGGGGGCGGATTAAGGGAGACCTGAACGATGAACGGGTGAGAGTGGGTGTCATTGGGTTTCGCCGAAACCGCATTTTTGAATAAGGGGAAGATAGTAGCTATCTTAATTAGATTGACATTGGAGGCTTGAATTAGAATTATCCCATTGTTATAGGCGCTGTAGTAAGCTTGAGACCATGAGGTGTTTTTCTGGTACCTGATATTCGGAGCATCGAGTAGAGGACTTTTCGCCAGCATGCTCTTTTCCTGGTGTAGAAAATAAGGTTGTTGGTACTAATGCCTTTGTTTGTGCAAAAGCAGACTCCGAGATTAAGGTTTCTGGCCTTGCCCCTGAGTATGTGATGCTTGTGTTTTTTGGTGGCGTTTTTCGATAAGTCTGGTGGGCAGTTGATGATAAATGCATTGGAACCTAAGGGATCGGGACTTAACTCCATTTTGAGAGTGTGTCAGTTGAGCGATGGTAATGACATATCTGTAGGACGTGGATGGTGGTAGGAGGAGAGAACAATACACAGGAGTGTGGGATAATGACAAAGGGTCCATTCCAAGATGGCCACCAGAAACATAGTGGATCCACCCCTTTTCTCTTTTTATGCCCAGACCACGTGTGTGGCATAATGTCATATGCCCACTCTAAGATGGTCGCCAGAAGCAGAAAGATCAGGGCCAGCCTTTTTGAATTTCAGTGCCATGCCGAGCAAAGGAAGGGGAGGGGGGGGTATCACACCACAGACTCCAGTGAATACCAGTTGCACAGGTAATCATTTATTTTAGTATGTATTCCAACGTTATATAGTGGTGTAAGCCTTTCTCATAGTAGTAGCCTTTTTCTTATAAACGGTCAACTTTTCACCCCGTTACACGTAACATGCTAATAAAAAACAACCTCCCGGTCTTTCTCAGAACTGTACATGGAAGGCACCCTACAAAATGTAGATAAAACTATGTCAAGTCTTGTGGGTCAAAGAATGAATGAATACCTACATTTACTCAATGTGAGAGAACTCATCCAGGTATTGTGGTGGGATTTGCAACTGTATCTAATTTAGGGTGAACAGATTCCCCCCCCCCCCCAAAAAAAAACAAGACAGGTCATAAACATAGAAGTAGGACTACAGTTTACACTGGTGGCTGCCTGGATCTTGGTGCAGGCAGTGACCTATGACTCCAGTGAACAGGGCTGGCGGTTCAGACACGCTGTTGCCTCAATGGCTGGCATAATTACAGTCTTGCAGTGTTGTAGAAAGAGAAGTGAAATCTGGAGAGAAAATGTCTCTCCTTAAAGGATTTTCCTTCCACTACAACCTCATCTGGAGTGGTCACGCCTTAACATCTCCAGTAGTGAGAAGTGAGCATGCGCACATCTTTTTAAAAACACTACTCAAAAAACAGGACATTTTGTATGCTCATCCCAGCCACTATCAAAAAACCGGGACATTTATTAAGTTTGGAGGAAAGTGTTTTGACACCGGGGCACTTCACGAAAAACCGGGACCATCTGGGGAAAACCAGGATGTCTGGTCACCCTAATCTAATTCCTCTATGGTCTTCTTAGAGAAAAGTGTTCAACAGATAGCCCACAATCAATCAATCAATCAATCAATCAAGGGCATTTGTATAGCGCACAGGTGCTTCAAAAGAAGAAGATCAAAACAATACAAACTCGGGGACAGACAGTGTGTGATCCAATTACACAAGTCCCCTGGGGTAGACTCACCCTAATGTCACTGGTAGAGGGCAAAATTATTCCGCTATTTACCTGCTCATAAAAGACTTGATAAACATCTCAGTGGAATTGTATGCACTTCATTAATTATATACCAAGTAGTTGCATTGAAAAAATCTATTAAAACGAATGTGTAATACCACTTATATCATATCATGTATGTGTACTGAAACATGAAAACAGAGCTTAAAGATTTTACTTATTCCAGCGTTCCTGTCAGTGTTTTGATTTCTGTTCTAGGAAGCGCTCGAAATGCGTTTTTTTAGAGGTGAGTGGCAGGTATGCATGCACGCTGACAAGGGAGGATACTGTGTGTCATCTTCCCAAGATGGCCACGTTTAGCGCTCTAGTGTTTTTCCTCCCAGTATAGACACCAGTCAATGTGCCGGTGGGGAAGAAACAGTGGGGCATATTATCAAGAAAGGTCGTTACATTATCGCCGCTTTTATCGGCAGGAAACTGCAGATAAAGCGGCGATAATGAGCTTGATAATATGCTCTATGCAATTCCAATCGATGCCCATGTTAGATGTCTTCACATCTAACATGGGCTTCGATTGGAATTCATAGAGCATATTATCAAGCCCATTATCGCCGCTTTATCGGCAGTTTCCTGCCGATTAAAGCGGCGATAATGTAACGAGCTTTCTTGATAATATGCCCACATGTGTCTTCCTAGTTTTGTATTCAAGTTACAATGTATCATATAATGAATGTGTTAACAAGTAATTGTAGAGTGGAAACAGAGTGAATTCAAAAGGAAACATGGCTTCTTATTACAACTCAGTCTATTTTTATCTATATTATGCCACTGTTAACCCTTATTATAAGTAAAAGGAAAGTACATCCATGGCGGAAATATGCCTACTCATTACAAACTCAGTGTATTTTCTTCTCTAATTATGCCTTTATTGCCTCTTGTTATAAATAAAAGAGAGTACATTCATGGCTGTACATCGTGCTCTGGTGTTTTTCTCTGGGTCCCGTATCAATCATTGTACCAGTGAAAAGAAAACAGTGTGTCTTCCTAACTCAGAATCCTAGTTACAATCTATATAGCCCTTGTGAGTTTTTACAGGAAATTGGAGGGCGAAAACAGAACTAAATTAGTGTTATTCTAAAATAATTCAGGGCCAGATTTATATTCTGGTGGATGGTCCATTAGTCTGCCAGGGCGACAGAGTAAATTACTCCATCGCCCTGACAGAGATGCTACATACCAGATTTAGAAAGGACTGCAAAGCAGTCTGTTAATGTTTTTTTGCAGTTTGGTGCCGGTCTCTGCCAACCTGACGGATCCTTGCACCAAACTGTTTTCTATTTTCCAGGAGAAAATCCCAAAATTAAAAAAAGAAAAGAAAAAAAAGATAATGCCCCCTCACCATGGGAGCATCTCCCATGGCGAGGGAGGCATTTTATGTGTTTTATTGCTCCTTACCGCCAGGGTTTGCCTGGTGGTGACGGACAGTAAAAAACGGTTATAAGGCCACCCATCCTAATTGGGCAGATGAACATATAGCCAATTCTTTGACAGCTCTTACTCCATCGGAAAAGTTTGGTCATGGTGGTGGTAGAGTAGTCACTGCCGTGGCCAAACTATGGTCCGTCCATATTTACATCGGGCGGGGGGACCACTATGTTGATGGGAAGGGAACATTGCCAAAGTTGTGACAGAGTTCTCTCTCCACCAACACATAAATTAGGCCCTAAAAGTTACTAAATAGCAATGCAATGAACAGCACAAACGTCCATAAATAATGAACGTTTAAATATTAACAATATGTTGAGAACAATGATTATATATCCATTCAATATGGTAGCCCCAAGATATGTCACATCAAAAGTTGATTGCAGCTTGTTCTAATTGCACATGTGAAGTGGGATACAGAGTTCAGTTATCAGTCATTGCATACCCATTCAATATGGTACCCACAAGGTAGGTCACAGCAAACGTTGGTGGCAGCTTGTTCTAATTACACATCAAGAGGATATAGACTTCAGTTAACACCATTGAACTGGATATATATAAAATACCTGTCATGGCACACTTAACCACTGTTAAATAATGTCACATGCAATTAATTATTTTGTATTCACTGAGTTTATTCGTACTGAATCTAAAAGATAAATCTATTTGCATTCCCTCAGGTTCATAATTGCTGCAATGTCATGCACATGAGTGTTCAGTATGATTTTTTTGCAAAACCAACTATGTGATATCCCCAATTTTGAGACTGTTTTTTAAAAATGTTCCACCAAAGGGACTTCTGTGGTCTCACATCAAATTTGACTACAATGTTGTACAATCCTTGTTTTCACTTTCTTTTGAGTTTGTCCCACATATGCCAAACCAGAAGGACATTTGAACATATAGATCACATCCACAGTGTTACAAATGGCATGGCAAGTCAGGATACATTTCCTATTACTGTGTACAAACGATGTGGTTACGAATACTAACTCGCATGCCTTGCAATGCCCTCATTTGTAATGTCTTGAATCAAGGGTAACCGCCACTGTGTATGAATTGTTGTCTGTATCGGAATTCTAGCTTCCATTTATACATTCATATTGTCTAAGAAATGCATGGCCAAAAAATGCTGTCTCATTATTCACATGTATATATTTTTATTTTTAATCAGAAAAGTTCAACATAATGACAATCCTTTTAGTTAAACAGGCAAACTATCTTGAACAACAGTATTAGAGGTATCAAACACTGGCATCTTCAAGTTAAAACAGCTTTCACATTTGCATACATATCCACATTCAAAACTCTCACAGGCCTACATTTAAGTCGTAAAACCATTACACCAATATTTCTATCCTACCGGGCCTTATCCGTTGTCATATTTCACATAATTTCTATCATGTTGAAACAATATTCAAAATTTTGATAACAATTTGAAAAGTAATACGAACAATATCTACTCATTGTTCTTTTTTAATTTTCATAGTAGATATGGCTTATTTTGGCTATCATCACACAATTCTCACTATAAACAATCTTTATTTTTTGATTTTCACCAATACTGTGGCTTGTCTTTAATGTCTTCTCAACGTGCTTTTCAGCGTGAACTGCCGTTTTCAGGAATGCCACAACATCACCATAAAATCCCAACTGATTTAAAATGGACCTGCAAGCATAAGCAAAAGACTTACTGAGCCATACATTCTGATATATCTAAAGGTTTGCTCTAAATTCAATTGTTACATAGCAGTGACCAGCACTTATTGCATGCTTCCACACTCTAGGAGTGAACATCAATACCATAAATGGATCCATCACCAGTGAAACATGATACTACAAACAAATAAATGAGTATGTTGCAAACCCCTTTAATAAAGGACACCAACCTATAACTTTTACTCATGTGTGACCACCTATTAGGCATCATGGAGAATAACAATAAGATCAGGGGAGATCGCACTAGAAGAGTCTCCAGACAGATACATCATCTGACAACCCAAGCCCTGAATGAAGGAGCCATATGCACTACGGAATACAAATTCCTTAATGTCACCAGTCCTAGGATGACCAGTATCTGTGGAGTCCCCAGGATTCACAAAGACCAGCTGGATTCACTCTTCAGACCCATAGTCACAACAACAGGATCCATCATGGAGCCTTTCCCCAAATTTGTCAATTAATTTTTGAGGCCTGTCGTTCCAGCACCAAATCATCTCTAGTGGGGCTTGAGCAGGCACTGATCCCGAGTGGCAGCCCCTACTAGCCCGGCGAGCCGGCCTGACACTACGCCGACACACCCGCTGTGGCCATCTGACACCTTTGGGTCCATGGCTCAGGCTGGCTAACTACAGACAGAGTGAGCGGTGATCTGCATGGCATACCGAGGTGGTCCCCCATGCACTGGGCCGCTACATGAAGAGGCTGAACCAGATCAGATGCAGCCCCCTGGTCGTAGTGGCTCCCCGCCTTGCCTGAGATCACTACAGTGCTGCTTAGGCAGAGCGGAGGTGTGGCACAGTGGTGGTCTAGAGACCCTGCTTTTCACCTGGTCCCTGGGCACCTGAATGACACAGAAGATGTGAACAGAGAAACCTGAGGCCAAACGAGGTGAAGCAATTTGCAGCAGCAGACTGCATCCCACCTGATACCCTAGATCCGTGGAGGAAACAAAACATGCATAAACCCTTTACCCATCGTGGGCCCCACGAAAGAGGCAATCCGTGAGGGACGGGAGTGCTTCCAGCACGTTGGCACAGCAGACCAGCATGGAGACAATGAGCGCCACGCTGCTACGAGGAGCTAAACTTTTGGCCTGACACACAAGCGTGCAGCACCCACAGGGAGCCATTCCACTCTTGCTGGCCGAGGGGGAGCAAGACCCTTTCGCCTCTCCTTGCCAATAGCCCTGAACTGCATCACTCAAAACCTGGTGGCATGTGGGGGCCTGAGCAATTTCTCCCACTTGGGCTGTGCTGCTGGAAAGGTGTGCTTGTGAACGGCTATAGAAACCTGGGGTGACTGGGACGAGGTGCTTTGTGGCTGCTTTGGGGGCCTCTGAGCAGGTTTCTTGAACTCTGGCATTTTGGGCATCACTGTTTGGCAACCACCACTACATCCTGCATCAGATGAAGCGGCCTCTAAGGCACCATATTGACAGCAAAATCACCAGGCGCCTTGAGCTGATTTCTGCCTGTAGCGCAACATAAACTCCTGCGGACTGCTCCTCTTGCCTACTTTCAGGCCATGTCGTCCGTGGGACACTGTTGCCGACCTGCACAGACCTGAAGATGGCCACCTTTGCGACGAGGGACAGGGTGGATAGCCAATAGAAAAACACAGTCTCTCGCTGCCTGATATCAGCACCCAGGACATCATGCCGTGTCCCACATCCCTCAAGGAAACGCCAGTAACTTCCCTTTGGGCAAACTCCCCCACAGACCTTTACAAGAAAGATACCTCCAAGGCATTGATAGTGGGGGCCCCCGCCAAGTACCTACCTCCTAGGATTATATTGACCATTTCTTACAAGAAATTAGCTCAGAGATAGGGTCGCTTAAAGCAGATCTCAAGACCTGCATCAAAGACCTCAGGAGGGAGGTCTCTAACATAGGGGGGCGTGTTGACAACCTAGAGTGCATTGCAGATACTAGGTCAGAGGACCAGGAAATACTGTGGAGG
Source organism: Lissotriton vulgaris (assembly GCF_964263255.1). Classification (NCBI taxonomy): domain Eukaryota; kingdom Metazoa; phylum Chordata; class Amphibia; order Caudata; family Salamandridae; genus Lissotriton; species Lissotriton vulgaris. The sequence continues at coordinate 865,533,160 of NC_141689.1, forward strand.
AGAGTGACGACTCCTGAAAAGCAACACATTGAACTAAAAACTAAACTCGGACTAAGAAAACAGGAGTCACCGAAACAATATACGCATCAGATGAGGCCCCATGAGGCAGAAGGCAGCGACATCATGACATTCAGCAGAACCCCTTCAAACCATTTGGGGTGACAAAGATGACCCTCTGCCTGTCCTCGATAGGGCACATCGAGTGGCTTCAGCCCCTAAGTACTCCGATTCCATTGCAGGCATCCTGACACGTGTCTACTTCTTTACTGAAAAAGAGGTCATACTCAAAGCCTCCTGGAATAAAGCTGATCAGGTACAGGTAGGAGGCACACAATCTACCTGTATCAGGATCTATCTCCTGAAACACTACACCGTTGGTGGGACTTCGAGTCGGTAACAGACATACTAAGAGAAATGGACATCTCCTGCCACTAGGGGCACCCCTTCATGCTTATCTTCACCTGGGAGGACAAGCAACGCTGTCTCTGCTCTCTGGCAGAAGCAAAAGAGCTATTGGGCTTAGATGTAGATTCTTGAGATGGAGTGCCCTCACCCAGGGGCGGCCTTAGGCATGTGCAAGCTGTGCACCTGCACAGGGCCACCAAACCCCAGGGGCCACCACCCCACAGACCCATGTCCTCACCACATCTTCAACAAAGCAGATTCCATCATAGCACCACACCTCCGAGACGCCATCAACTGCTCCCTCAACTCCGCCACCTTCCCGGAAAGCTGGAAACACGCCGAACTCAGCGCCCTCCTGAAAAAACCCACAGCTGATCCCACCGAACTCAAAAACTACCGCCCCATTTCGCTCCTACACTTCCCGGCCAAAGTCATCGAGAAAGCTGTCAACAACCAGCTCGCCGCCTTCCTCGAAGCCAACAAATCCCTCGATCCATCACAATCCGGCTTCCGAGCCAAACACAGCACGGAACCCGCCCTCATCGCAGCAACAGATGACATTCAAACACTACTGGACAATGGAGACACAGTCGCCCTCATCCTCCTTGACCTCTCCGCAGCCTTCGACACAGTCTGCCACAGCACCCTTTTACAACGCCTCAACAACATCGGAATCCAAGGAAAAGCTCTGGACTGGATCACCTCGTTCCTCGCTGGAAGAACTCAGAGTCCGCCTCCCACCGTTCAAGTCGGAGTCCACCGAAGTCATCTGCGGCGTGCCACAAGGCTCTTCACTCAGCCCCACCCTCTTCAACGTATACATGAGCCCCCTCACGGACATCGCACGTCAACACAACCTCAACATCATCTCCTACGCTGATGACACTCAGCTGATCCTCTCCCTCACCAAAGATCCAGACACCGCTAAAACCAACCTACATGAAGGAATGAAAGAAGTAGCCGAGTGGATGAAGCACAGCCGTCTTAAACTTAACTCAGACAAAACAGAAGTCCTCATCTTAGGTACTTCCCCCTCCGCCTGGGATGACTCCTGGTGGCCAGCGGCCCTAGGAAAAGCACCCACTCCAACGGATCACGCACGGAACCTAGGCATCATCCTTGACTCCTCTCTCTCGATGACCAGACAAGTCAACGCAGTTTCATCATCTTGCTTCAACATCCTCCGCATGCTCAAAAAAAACATTTCGCTGGATCCCCACCGAAACTAGAAAAACAGTCACCCATGCACTAGTTACAAGCCGCCTGGACTACGGAAACACCCTATACGCCGGTACCACCGCTAAACATCAGAGAAAACTCCAACGCATCCAAAACGCATCAGCCAGACTCATACTAGACATCCCGCGTAAAGACCACATTTCAGGTCACCTAAAAGACCTCCACTGGCTCCCTGTTAATAAGAGGATAACGTTCCGCCTCCTCACCCATGCACACAAAGCACTCTACGAACTTGGACCAGAATGCCTCAACACGCGATTATCCTTCTACTCCCCCTCCCGCCAGCTACGTTCCTCCAGCCAAGCCTTCGCCGCGGTTCCACGCATCAACAAATCCACCATGGGAGGAAGATCCTTCTCCTACCTAGCGGCTAAGGCATGGAACTCCCTCCCCATTCACCTCCGCCTCACTCAGGACCACCCAGCCTTCAGAAAGCAGCTTAAAACCTGGATCTTCGACAATTAATTCCCCACCCTTCCTCAAGCGCCTTGAGACCCTCTGGGTATGTAGTGCGCTATATAAATTTTCTGACTTGACTTGACTTGACATCTTTAATATAATAATCCTCTGAGGATGGATACATATTTTCGTGGCGGCCCCTGGCAGGGATTTGGCAACCTCCGGCTCCGTTCCACTTCCAAACACCCTGACCCCACCCTCTTCACTCGCCTCCGCGCTCCGCCCTGCCCGGAACCCCTCTTCAGGGGCCCTCTACCTACCCTCCCTGCCCAGGGCCGCCATGAGCCTAGAGCACCCCTGCCTCACCGACATTAGCGCCACCCCGGGAGGGACTGGAAAAAGGTAAGCTTCACCCGCCTGGACATGAGACTTGCTAAAACCTCATCCCTGGAGATGAAATGCAATATCATCCAGAATCATCAGAATATGGGCAAGGGCACATTACAGGCACCCTCTACTGCAGGATCCTTATAGCAACAAGGGATTTTGACATTCGCTTTCTCACCTTCAGCCGCGGATACTGACACCTAGTCCGCTCCCATTACTTTGGATGGAAAGGGCTTGTGAGGGATTGGAGGAGAGCATTTCTCCAACGTATCAAGATGGAACTGGAGCACAGCCTGATGGTCAGCCCCTCATGCTGCACAACCCAGGAGGGTAACTCCTACAGTGTGATGCAGACACACCTGCATGTCTTTCACACAGATAGACACCATACCTAGTGAATATCATAACATAGAATACCCCTCATTTACGTGCTACCTAACAAACAAGGTGCAAATTACTTTGAACTTTTAAACCATATCGAAGTAAAAACCAACAGCTACTCTCCAAACAAAATGATAATCGACTTTGAAGAGGAAGTGATACTTCCAATACTTAAACTATACCCACACACAGTCATACGAGGCTCTTATTACTACTTTAACCAAAGCATTTATAGACATCTCTAAAAGTCTGCACTAAGTATAGCATATGCAACAAACAGCTATTTTGCCTTTGAAATGAAAATAATAATAACCCTGGCATATATACCTGTAGCAGATGTATCCCCATTTTACCAAAGAATCTCCATTTTACCAATCAAATTAACAAAAACTTAAGCCCACTAATGGGCTACTTCAAAGACACTTGAGTTGGCAGACTGCACCACTCTCGACACAGATGTCAATCCAAATTCCAAATATCATGGTGGAATGTCTATGACAGCACCATGGCTCAACAAGCCAAGGTCAACAATGTAGAGGATGGATGGGAAAATACATTCCAAGCCACAACAGGACGAACCCAAACAATACTCTACAAATTCATAGCAGTCTCCAAAAAGAAGTATGTTACCTGCAATTAAGAATAGAACAATCATTAAACCATATCAAACTTAAAATTACTAAAGAACCGGGGAAATGTATTTAATGCTACAATTCAAATTCATACTCTTTGTAAATAACATAGGAGTATATTGCCTAGACATGATAGCTAAATCACTAATAAAGACCACCTAGGTACCAACCTAATACAGCATAAACTAAAACCATTATAACATAAACATTTTTAAATACATTGTTTTTATAAATCTGACAAAAAACTATTAATTAATAACACTAATAAACTATATAACAAAACTGATAAATAAAAATACATTATTTTAATACTTAATCCAAAGTATTCATAGCAAAATCTACACAATTCAATATTATACAAACAAAGCAGCTAACGAATCGAAACACACATATACAACATAAAATGTAATAAAACAAAATACATATACATATTGATTATCTTTATACAATCATAAAAAGAACAAACAGATAATAAAATACAGAAAAGACATCAATTAATTACATTAAAAAGTCTTTACAAATGGATAAAGAATGGTTTGTAATAGCACACCCATGAGACGAAACAATGCCCTAAGAAAGAGTTCCCACTTAAATACACATCACTCAGCATCATGGTATAAACAGAAACAGACATATGGCTATTGCAGAAAGAAAATGCATCCAGAAGGGGACGAAAAAGCAAACTATTAATACACTGTTCCTAAGAGGCAATAGACTCGCGTCAGTAAAGTGCACTTTTCAAGAAGGCTCCTACAGAGTAACAAACATCATGGTTAGAAAGCATTAAAAGGTAGTAAAACACAGACCTATATTGATGGAAGCCCGGATTTTTAAGAATTGGTAATATGGAATTTCACCTGAATGCTTAAAATGTTTTACACAAGAATGTAAAATGATACAAAGGTCACAAGGGCAAAGCAGAATGGATTTAGGCTTATGCCTTTAACCATTTGGAAACAGATCTGCTCTATCATATTGGGCTTCATGACATTTCTACCTTCCCTGTTGGTCACTACCCAGCTCAAAAACACATCTTTAATCTTACTTAAATCTCCCTTAGAAATAGCATGCCGTTTAGAAAATAACTCTGGTCTTCCCATGGCTTCCACTCTTTTCCGTATAAAGTTTAGCCATGGAATTCTTCACCCATGATTGCAATACAGGCAATCCACAATAACTTATCAATTAAAGGAAGCCTCAGGGTTGCTCCAAATTGAGTCCCAAAGAAGGAGAAGGGCAAGCCTCACCAAGTCAGTCACATGGGCCAGTCCAAGTTCTTTTGTGTATAAAGTACTAAGAGCTACCTGGGTCAAGTCCAAACACATCTGCAGAAACGTTTTTCTTCCCTCTGGAGGCAGATACAAGCTCTAAATCCCCATATGCTAGTCCCTTATGTGAATGGAGATAAAGGGCAGGAAAATATTATTGGTATCAAAAGTCAGTCCCTAAGAGGCACATTCTCTAACATTTGTGATGTTACTTCCCTTGATGGATATGGGTCTAACCTTGCTCGCTGCCACCCTCACACCTAAATGTGATTTAGCAATGTTGGTATCTAAGTCCAAATTGTCCATGAATAATACAATGTTGTCAACCAGGGCCCATAGCCCATTGGGTGCGCAAAGACAGCAAGACCGCATTATTCAGCATACTAGGTAGGTCATTACAATTCCTTTTAAGGAATCAATTTTAGTCATTGATGTACAGGAGAAATAAAATCGGTGCCAAGACACACCCATGGCGAACACCTTGAGACAAGGAGAAAAAAGGTAAACATTCCCTATCTGTACCATACCTCACCATTGGTGAGACCTCGCAATGCAATGCCCATAAAAAGTCCACCAGGTCCTGTGACACGCCTATCACCTGAAGAATAAGCTACAACGTGAATCGGTTGACTCGATCAAATGCGCTGATAAGGTCCATAAAGGTGAGATACAGTGAACCTTTCTTAGCAGTCGCATATTTCCCCACTATTAGACTAAGATTAATGTACTGTTCCTGAGTCCCGAGACCTTCACTAAATCCGTATTGAGCCCTACTTAGTGTCCTATTTTCCTTGACCCAATATCCATCCTATGCAAAATCACCCGGCCTGCCACCTCAACCAGAGAGTGCAAAGGTGAAATCAGCCTGTAGCAGAGAGGATCCTGTCTGTGGCCCTTTTTGAAAATGTTAACAATAGTGGCTTGCTGCCAAGAAGCTGCTGCATTCAATGTAGTGGTAATACTGGGGGCCCACAGGTCAATGTTTTCCTTGTTTTCCTTTTCCTTGTACAGATCCATGGAAACCCCGTTTGGTCCAGGGGATTTATTAGAAGGCCCAGAAGATATGGGTTTTATTACCTCCTCGAGGTCAAACCTGATGGCTAACAGAAAAGAGGGATAAGGCTCCTCAGTATCGAAGAGCAGTTGGTTCTAAAAAGAATAAATATGCTTAAAGTGGTCAACCAAGCTATGGGCTCTGATACTCGAGCCAAGCCATCACTGCTGTTTATCATTTACATTGGCCCAGAATTTTCAGATTCCTTTTCTATACAAGAGCTAATATGTCCATTCCAAGCTTCCTCCTTAAGGACCATGTTATGCTTTCTAAAGGTAAGCTTGTAGAGGTGTTTCTCTTTGGTACATTATTCTGATCTCTCGGCCTAGAGTTTAAGGAATCCCTAAGCTTTAGATTGACGGCCCTACAATCCTTATCAAATAGCCTGGACTAATAGTGTCAGTGTATTTATTCATGGTTGTGAGAAGGGTTTTGATGTGATTATTTAAGAATTCAAGAGGTAATACCTCCAAAGGTGTGTGATATTCAATTAGAAGATGACCTAAGATCAGTTTATTCCAACGGTATTGGCTGATACCGAAGATATGTCTACCCCCTGTCATCTAAGTCTAAGACCCTTATCCTTGATGGCCAGATTAGTGACTCCTTTCAGCAATGAAGGTTGGTATGTTGATGGCAAATTAATTTTCACTACTGTGGCATTATCTTCGCTGTACCCACTGGTGATGGTTCTCCTGGCGGCTACACATTTGGCCAAATCCCTAGATAAAATAATATAATCAATGATGGTGCCTTGCCCCAGCCTATGAAAGTCAGGATTTGTGGTTCTTGACTTCCACCAAATTCGGCCAGATTACAGAGGTTCATTGTCAGCAGATGGTTTAAAAGTGAACGTCCTTTGTGGTCAGTCATGCAACCTAGCACTACCAGGGCTACCACAGTGAAGGGGTCAGGAAGGATGTCAAGTGAGCCAAGTTTAGCAACGAAGCCCCCACCTAAAATCACTGAAAACCCACTAAATTTTCATTCAGCTCGTAGTTTCAGGGTTTTTATAACACTAAGTAAAGCCATGATTAGGCAGCCCAGTTCCAGTACCGCATTATAAAAATTAATCAAGAAGTTAAAGGTGTTAAATTGAACGATCCACAAAATCTGGATCCACGGTGGCTACATGTTATGGGGATGATCGTGACCAACTTAGATGTCTGCACTATAGTCGCCAGCACTCCCCAGGGTCTCCCTCCTGTAGAGCGAGTGGCTGGAACAATAAAATATTCATACCCACCCCAAGTAAGCTCCCCATTACCCAACATTATTGCAGCATCACAATGTCATACTTGTAATAAAAGCAGAACCAATTCAGATCTTTCTGTTTGGAGCTCAGCCCAGCAATATTCCAGCATATTAAATCCGTCTGGGAAGCAATGGCTAAACCCATATCAGGGGGCTGTTCCTTTATAGGTGTCAAGTCAGTATTAGCGACCTCCCCACCGAGATTCATGTTGCCAGATGAATCAAGTTGTGCAGTCCCCAGGCAATCCACATCCTCTAAGTTAGATAGAGTGCTATATCTGATGAAGGTAGGAAGTGTTAAAATCAGAGATCTGTCCTTGTGAGCCATTTGCCTGGGGTTGTGCCCCTTCTGACAGACTGGATCCTGGCAAATTGGCGAATGAAATAGCCCAATGGCAGGACAGTTGTTCCTAAAAAGACTACTTGTGTGTTATGGGTAGGACATAATTAGTTTCCCTGCGAAACCCGGATTCCTGCAGTTAATAACCACACAGTCCCCAGTCAGTTGCTTATGTAACCACACAATCCAACCTACCCTTCTGAGAAATAAGATGTCTTTATATTCTGCAAAACCATGACCCATTTTTTTTCGGCCAATGACAAACTTTGCGTTTAAGGTTGATATGTGTTTCTTCCTTGGCTGGGGGAAGATAGGGAATGTTGGCTTAAACAGCAACATAAGGGTTGCATTCAGGAGGAATATTGCAACAGGTGGTGTTTAGGACATGGATGCATGAACTGGGTAGCCCATTTTTATCACTGAAATCCGAGTTCTCATTGCTCTGGCCGATGTAACAATTATCAATAGACCGAATGAACCGGGAGCTCCCATCACATACGGGCAATTGAGCAGCCTCTTTGGCTCCCTCAGTTCATGAGGACTGTGGTGCGCTATGGCCCTCCTTTTCAAAGTTAGCAGCTGTACTATGTAAAGTTATAAGCTTCGCTGTCATGTCACGAGTGGGATTATTCATACGATTGGAGCTGGAGAGTTTTGAAACAGCGGATTCTAGACTCTCAATTTTTTCTACTAAGGGAGCAATACTGGTGGATCAGCCCTTAAATTTGTCAAGCAGCCGGTCCCACATAGAGTCTTTGGCATTAGAAGAGCATGTGCAAGATACTGGCCCAATTGAATTGCTGTTACAAGCAACTCTTCCAGCTACTTTCACTTTATCCTTTACTTTTTAGTCGATAGTCCCAGCCTTGGCACATCCAGTAACCTTAATCTGATGTTTCCTTTTTGCAGATGGGCCGCCTTCTTGTGAAGGAATAGAATCTTGACCATATTTTAATGAGTCTTGGCTAGGTTCAGGACTACTTTTGGCAGACCCCTCTAGCTGCCTAGTAGCAAATACGGACACTTTGGTTGAACCACCAGCCATTTCGGTATAGAGGGTAGGCTGAAGAACACCTTGCTCCAAGTAAAGCAGTCTTTCGTATAGTTCAATTTCTTTGACAATAACTCCCAAAGCTCTGACTAAAAAGGAGTCAGGTGTAGTACGTGCATGTAAAGATAAAGTGGCAATTGGATTATCTCGCTTAGGCATTTTTAATTTCCCCTTCCTGATCTCCTTATGCAAAAAAGGTGATTGTTTAATGGCAGAGAAGAGAGGCGAAAGGAGTGGGCAACAATAAAGCGGCAGAATCCCTAGCAAGCAGGGACCTCCAGGAGAGGATGGAGAAAAATAAATTAGACTCACCAATTAAAGGCAGTGGACCCAGCCCAGACTCTTACTTGTGATGACTAGCGAAGACGGGCCTGCTCTTGGCCCAGTCTTTGCCTGGGCACACGCCCGGTTGTGTCCCTCTGTGCAGGAGATGGAAAAAATGCCTTCGTAGTGCCCACCTGGTGCTCCCTGCAGAGTGGCTTCCTCACACTGCCACCGTGGAAGCTGGTTACGGAATTTCCAATAATTAACAATACATATTAAAGCTATAGCCTAGGTGGCTATTGTTGATGATCAAAGGGGCCACGGACTGGTCCAGACACAATGAGCCCTGGCTGGCAATGGCAGTAGGGGTGGCAAAAAGAAATATTGCAAGCGGCTGGGGGGGCGCAGGCGCCCCACAGTGGGACCATTGGGTGCGGTATCTAGATTGGTGCCAGAGAGCAGAAGAAACTATTTATAAGTCCAGGGGTTGCATGAAGAAATGGAAAAAAGTCTGGGGGCCTTGGAAGAAATACAGGGCATTGAGGGGTGGACCAGGGCTAGACCTCTGTGTCATTGCGTGTTGTCCATTGTATTGTGAAATGTCATTCCACCATATGATATATGAATATTGTCCTGAATTGTATGATATTGCGAGCAACACTAATAAAAAGAGTTTTAAAAAAATTGACTAATTGAACATAATGCGAATGAGCGCTATAAATGCGAGCATTATATGAAATAGTACATGATGTGGGTGAAACATAATGCATTCTGGGAGTTGTAGTGGTACAGTTTTTATGTAATTGAAAAAACTAAGTTCAGTTAGTCCGTTGTTAATGTCAGTCTAAAACTGGGGAACACAGGTGCAGTTAATTATCTGGTGATGTCGAATACGGGCGGGAACACACGTAAGAACGCTTTTGCATTCATAGATCTAACTCGCACATAAACGTGTGACAAGCGTCTGTCAGGAAATTAAAGTGTGTAATGATTCATTTTAAAAGAACGGTGTGTTTAACAGACCACGGTGAGCATGTAGCAGTTTACATTTGCACCTACTTTCGTGGTAAAAGTTTATAGTTTTGTTTAGCAGACAGAAAGAGAGGACTGATTAGTGAATTAAACGCTGGACTTAATTTACGAGACTAAGGAGAGTATGTAAATGGATGGGATGCACTATGTTGGTGGCTTTTGAGTTCGGGTTGATTTATTGTGCACATGGTTTGGAAAACATGAAAATATGACGGAAGCTTTTATCTGATGAATGTTGTTATTTTTAATGTAGAGAAGTGTTGCAAAGAGTTAATGAATATGGCTAAAATCTACATTTGTATGTATAGATGCCCCTGAAGTAGGGAATTAATTTCCCTAAATTCATTGGGTTGTTACAATAAACGTTGTGGTATGTGACCCCCCCCCCCAAAAAAAAAGCAATACATACTAAAAATAATATTTTTCCACCCATACATTTTTTTATATCGTTGTATGAGCACCTGTCCCAAAAAAAAGAAAATCTGATTGCGACACTGGCTATCCCCACCATTGCAACACTCAGGGATATTCACCTTTCTTCCCCCTTTTATGCACCATCATCACAGAAAACCCCCAAACCCAGAAGGGAATGGAGACTTGCACACAAGCCAACCCCGGTCGGGAAGACAGTGTTGCTAATCAATGGGACACTGAGTTGTCATGTATATGAACAACATAGAAACACGTACCCTGTGCCTGACAAGCGGCTCTCCAGCTCCCGCAACTAGGTCAGCCATTGTGATGTCCAGGAAAAGGGAACTCAAATAAAACACTCTGGTTTTTTAATCTGGCTTTTAAATTATGGAATATAACTTTTTATTTAAATTATAAAGTGAGATCTGATTTTAACATAGTATTGTAAAATTATTGATATGGATCAATTGTTATTTGCCCCATTATATAAATTGTAACCCGTTTATGTGACTATTTGTTGGCAATGGGCACTGTATATATTGTCTGTAAATGTTTTTTTCTATACTTCCTGCTTTTATGGCTATATTAGCCGAAATAAAGTTGAAGCAAACAAATAAAACACTTACTTAATATTAGGCATCCCAGTGGATAGTAAGAGAAAGCCTAAAACAGAAGTGGAGATTAAATTTTTCTTTCCTTCTCCAGTCCAGCTCTAGCACAGGCAGGGGGTAAGGCCTTCTTATATGGATGGAGGAGGTTCTAGACAAACAGACATTCTTTTTATCAATCAGGTCATAGAATTTCATTAGAAAAGAGAGAATCTCAAACTCTCCATCCCAATCTGCCACAATGGGGGAGTTCAGATAGGGGCCGAAGTCAGTAAAATTCACCATATAAGCAGCAGCTTCCCATCAGTCATGGAGGAACTGTCAGACTACTGGGATGCTTTGGTGACTAGAATTTCTGTTGCAGGTAGGTGGGCAGAGGATTCAGAGAGAGTTTAGTCTGAGTATTTGGAAAGGAAATGATTGAGTTGGCAGACGGAATGGGTGCATTGCGGACTTGAAATACTGTGTTGCAGGCTGGATAGAAGGTAACCTCCAAGCAAACCATAATACAGCAGGTTATTGAAACTACTCCTCTACTTATATATCAGCATAGAAATACTGAAAATCCCTAAAATGTGGACAGTTTTGTGAACCATGGAAATGTCCCACATGACTTGCTTATGGAAAGTAGAATCAACCTAGTTTGAATCTATCTACATGCTACATGTCTAGGACACCCCCGCGCCGCACGGCCACCAGCTGCTGCGTGTGCCTCCTCGCTGCCCCTGCTGCCGCCGTGTGGCCACGCCCCCTGCCACCGAGCGGCGTGGTCTCCTGCGTGATAGCGCTGTGCTCCTGTACCCCGTTCTCCTGCTGTGTGCCCCCCTGACTGCTGAGTAATATTGTGTTCAATTTTGGTCTTTATTTTGTACATTTGTATTGTGTTCGTTAGTTCGCCTGTCCCCCTGTTTCTTGGTCTCCTCCCTCCCCGCTTCCCGCCACCGCCGCTAACCACACCCCCTTTTGTTCTGTACCCTCCCCGCTCCCGCCTCCCGCCTCCCAGCTGCTCCACCCTCCCTCGCACTTGGCCATATATGGCGACCGTGCGACGCAGGTGAGTGTGACCTAGTCTAGGACACCCCCGCGCCGCACGGCCACCAGCTGCTGCGTGTGCCTCCTCGCTGCCCCTGCTGCCGCCGTGTGACCACGCCCCCTGCCACCGAGCGGCGTGGTCTCCTGCGTGATAGCGCTGTGCTCCTGTACCCCGTTCTCCTGCTGTGTGCCCCCCTGACTGCTGAGTAATATTGTGTTCAATTTTGGTCTTTATTTTGTACATTTGTATTGTGTTCGTTAGTTCGCCTGTCCCCCTGTTTCTTGGTCTCCTCCCTCCCCGCTTCCCGCCACCGCCGCTAACCACGCCCCCTTTTGTTCTGTACCCTCCCCGCTCCCGCCTCCCAGCTGCTCCACCCTCCCTCGCACTTGGCCATATATGGCGACCGTGCGACGCAGGTGAGTGTGACCTAGTCTAGGACACCCCCGCGCCGCACGGCCACCAGCTGCTGCGTGTGCCTCCTCGCTGCCCCTGCTGCCGCCGTGTGACCACGCCCCCTGCCACCGAGCGGCGTGGTCTCCTGCGTGATAGCGCTGTGCTCCTGTACCCCGTTCTCCTGCTGTGTGCCCCCCTGACTGCTGAGTAATATTGTGTTCAATTTTGGTCTTTATTTTGTACATTTGTATTGTGTTCGTTAGTTCGCCTGTCCCCCTGTTTCTTGGTCTCCTCCCTCCCCGCTTCCCGCCACCGCCGCTAACCATGCCCCCTTTTGTTCTGTACCCTCCCCGCTCCCGCCTCCCAGCTGCTCCGCCCTCCCTCGCACTTGGCCATATATGGCGACCGTGCGACGCAGGTGAGTGTGACCTAGTCTAGGACACCCCCGCGCCGCAAGGCCACAAGCTGCTGCGTGTGCCTCCTCGCTGCCCATGCTGCCGCCGTGTGACCACGCCCCCTGCCACCGAGCGGCGTGGTCTCCTGCGTGATAGCGCTGTGCTCCTGTACCCAGTTCTCCTGCTGTGTGCCCCCCTGACTGCTGAGTAATATTGTGTTCAATTTTGGTCTTTATTTTGTACATTTGTATTGTGTTCGTTAGTTCGCCTGTCCCCCTGTTTCTTGGTCTCCTCCCTCCCCGCTTCCCGCCACCGCCGCTAACCACGCCCCCTTTTGTTCTGTACCCTCCCCGCTCCCGCCTCCCAGCTGCTCCGCCCTCCCTCGCACTTGGCCATATATGGCGACCGTGCGACGCAGGTGAGTGTGACCTAGTCTAGGACACCCCCGCGCCGCACGTCCACCAGCTGCTGCGTGTGCCTCCTCGCTGCCCCTGCTGCCGCCGTGTGACCACGCCCCCTGCCACCGAGCGGCGTGGTCTCCTGCGTGATAGCGCTGTGCTCCTGTACCCCGTTCTCCTGCCATGTGCCCCCCTGACTGCTGAGTAATATTGTGTTCAGTTTTGGTCTTTATTTTGTACATTTGTATTGTGTTCGTTAGTTCGCCTGTCCCCCTGTTTCTTGGTCTCCTCCCTCCCCGCTTCCCGCCACCGCCGCTAACCACGCCCCCTTTTGTTCTGTACCCTCCACGCTCCTGCCTCCCAGCTGCTCCGCCCTCCCTCGCACTTCGCCATATATGGCGACCGTGCGAACGTGCAGCGGTCACGCGCAGCGGGCGCGCCGATTGTGCGCCGAAGGCGCGCCAAAGGTAAGCCCGTCTGCGCCCGTCCGCAACCGGACCGCGCCCAGCGCCAGGACCCCTGGCCCCCACCGACGGATGACGACCCGATTCTCCTACAACGCCACCGAACTCATCGCACTCAACACCGGCGGGATCCCTGGATGCTACCGAGCCACCCCGAGGCGCACCCACGGACCCTTCAGCTGCCACGCCTGCAAGTTCACCTGCATCCGGACCTGCCCCACACCAGCACCCGCCAAGCCGAACACCAGCAGCAACCACCTCAAGTGCATCCTGCTCAACACCCGCTCCGTCCACAGGCACGCCATCGAACTCTGGAACCTCCTCGACACCACATCTCCTGACGTCGCCTTCCTCACGGAAACCTGGATGAACGACTCCTCAGCGCCCGACATCGCCATCACCATCCCAGAGGGCTACAAGATCACCCGGAGGGACCGCACCGCCAACCAGACGGGAGGAGGCATGGCCATTATCCACAGGGACACCATCCACATCACGACCAACACCGACAACACCCTGAAAACCGCCGAACACCTACACTTCCAGACCCGCACCGACCCGAAGACCACCCTCAGAGGCACCCTGATCTACCGACCCCCGGGACCACGCACACAATTCAGCGAGGACATCGCCGACTTCGTCAGCCCGCATGCCCTCCCCTCCGCTGACTACATCCTCCTGGGGGACCTCAACTTCCACCTGGAGAACAACAACGACCGCAACACCACCACCCTGCTCGACAACCTCGCCAACCTCGGACTCAAGCAGCTGGTATCCACCCCCACCCACCTCGCCGGACACACACTCGATGCCATCTTCTCATCCAGCAAAGACATCGCCTTCAGCCACGCCACTGGACTCCACTGGACGGACCACAGCTGCAACCTCTTCACCTTCAGAAGAACGACGATCCACCACCACCAGCAACCGGTTGCTCGAAGAAGCTGGAACAAGATCACAGCTGACCAGCTCGCCGCCTCCCTGAGCCAGCACCCCCCCGCCAGATCAGCGAACCCCAGCCAGGCCGCCGACAACCTCACGAAGTGGATCAACAACTGCGCGGACGAACTCGCCCCACTGAGGACCCCGCCTAGCAGACCCGGCAGCAAGAAGGCCCCATGGTTCACCGACGAACTCAAGAGCTCCAAGAAGAACTGCCGAGCCCTCGAGAAAGCCTGGAGAAGGGAACCAACACCGGACAACATGACCGCCCTCAAGCTTGCCACCCGGAAGCACCACCAACTGATCCGCGCCACTAAGAAAACTGCATTCAAGGACCTGCTGGCAACAATGCACACAACTGCAAGGAACTCTTCAACATCGTCAAAGAGCTCTCCAACCCCAACGCCGGAAACAACGACATCACCCCATCGCAAGACCTCTGCAACTCCCTCGCCTCCTACTTCCACAACAAGATCACGGATATACACAACAGCTTCAGCACTCAACCGACGCACGCCACAACCGAACCACCGCCCCCCACCACCACCCTCCGCGCCTGGACTCCAACTAGCACCGAAGACACCATCCGCTTGATGAACTCCATCCATTCCGGATCTCCGACCGACCCCTGCCCTCACCACGTCTTCAACAGGGTCGACGCGGTCATCGCACCGCACCTGCGGGACATCATCAACACCTCCTTCGACACCGCCACCTTCCCGGAGAGCTGGAAGCACGCCGAACTCAGCGCTCCACTCAAGAAACCCACAGCGGACCCCACCGAACTCAAGAATTACCGCCCCATCTCGCTCCTCCCGTTCCCAGCCAAAGTCATCGAGAAGACCGTCAACAAGCAGCTGGCCGCCTTCCTCGAGACGAATGGATCCCTCGACCCCTCACAGTCGGGCTTCCGAGCTAACCACAGCACCGAGACCGCCCTCATCGCTGCCACCGATGACATCCGAGCCCTGATGGACAACGGAGAAACAGCGGCCCTCATCCTCCTAGACCTCTCCGCGGCATTCAACACTGTCTGCCACTGCACCCTAGTGCAGCGCCTCAGCAACGTCGGAATCCAGGAGAAGGCACTGGATTGGATCATCTCCTTCCTCAACGGAAGAACACAGAGAGTCCGTCTACCACCGTACAAGTCAGAGGCCACCGAAGTCATCTGCGGCGTCCCTCAAGGATCCTCGCTGAGCCCCACCCTCTTCAACGTCTACATGAGCCCCCTCGCGGCCATCGCACGCCAACACAACCTGAACATCATCTCCTACGCTGACGACACCCAGCTGATCCTCTCCCTGACCAACGACCCCGCCGCCGCCAGAGCCAACCTTCACGAAGGGATGAAAGACGTAGCCGAGTGGATGACGACCAGCCGCCTGAAACTGAAATCAGACAAGACGGAGGTCCTCATCCTGGGCTCCTCACCCTCCGCCTGGGACGACTCCTGGTGGCCCCCCGCCCTGGGCAGCGCACCCAAACCGACAGACCACGCACGTAACCTGGGCTTCATCTTGGACTCCTCCCTCACCATGACCAGACAAGTCAACGCCGTCTCCTCGTCATGCTTCAACATCCTACGCATGCTACGGAAGATCTTCCGGTGGATCCCCACCGAGACTAGGAAGACGGTCACCCAGGCCCTCGTCACCAGCCGACTGGACTACGGCAACGCCCTGTACGCCGGAACCACCGCCAAGCTCCAGAAGAGACTCCAGCGGATCCAGAACGCCTCAGCCAGACTCATCCTCGACATCCCACGACACAGCCACATCTCCGGACATCTGAGAGACCTGCATTGGCTCCCCGTCAACAAAAGAATCACCTTCCGCCTCCTCACCCACGCACACAAAGCCCTACACGATCAAGGCCCCAGCTACCTCAACAACCGCATCAACTTCTACGCTCCCAAACGACATCTCCGATCAGCCAGCCACGCCCTCGCCGCCGTCCCCCGCATCCGAAGAATGACAACGGGAGGAAGGTCCTTCTCCTACCAGGCCGCCAAGACCTGGAACTCCCTACCGACCGACCTGCGCCTGACCCAAGACCACCTCTCCTTCAGGAAGAAGCTCAAGACCTGGCTATTCGAGCAGTAGCAGCACTCCCCCCCTCCCCCCCCCTAGCGCCTTGAGACCCTCCGGGTAAGTAGTGCGCTATATAAATGCCTGTGATTGAATGCCTGTTGTCATCTTTTCCCAGAAGATTCTTACGCTAGACCTTTGTTCTAGAATGAAATGTTTTTTTTCTTTAAGATTATTGCCTTGAACATTAAAGCTCTTACCAGATTGTCTACCTTTCAAGGAAAACAACAGCAACAAGCGAGGAAGAGGGCGTAAAACTGGGGTTAAGGAATAGCTTCCATCAGCAGAACTACTTCTTGAGGTTGGAGTATCACAAGGCCTTTTATACATAAAGCATAAAGACAGCAGGGTAGAAGTTTAAGCCATGAGTACTAATCGGCAAAAGAAAAAGTGCATGCAATGTGTCATTGCATGGAATGGTCCTCGGTTCAACATTGACAGAAACTGTTAAGCCAGTTGTCCACATTGTACGGAATGTTAGGTCTACTACTGCGATCACACTGAACTGCTGGGTACCTCCTACTTGGATCTTTGACTTTTAAGGGATACCAAGGTTGAACATTCAAGGCTTAATACAGAAGGTCTGCCGTGGAGCAGAATATTAACTTCCAAATGTGCATGTATTGCTCACACTAAATCAATATAGAGACTACATTATCCTTTTTGAAGAAAAGTGGAAATTACATTTAGTATGTAGTTATATAGAACAGCCTACATATTATCAGGTTCTGAATAAGAGTCAACAGATACTTTGCATCAACGTCTGTGCTATAGGACTACATGTGTCTGAATCTGTTCCACAAAAGTGATGCAAACATAACGCAAAGTGTTGTAATGGGATTTACTTTTCAAGGTAAATTCTGATTTGCATTGGAAAGTAGTCTTAAGTAATGCTAAGTAGCACTTTGCACTACTTTACGTTAAGGGGCATTCCATGGGTGGTACCTGGGCGTTACCATGCAATCACCTATGGGTTTTGACACAATCCCTAACCTCTAAAATTGGTAAGCACAGATTAATACTGGCGCCCAAAATGTAAGCCTCCTTAAAACAGGCATACTGGTTCTCTAAAAGCTTTTGCATGTGTGCTGTACTTTAAGCACACATACAAAATTATAAAAGGGTTAAACTATGTCAAAGCATTTTATTTTCTACCGAAAGGAAACCCTTGTAGTACAAAACCTATGCCACATCAGGCACATCTCTGAACTTCCTGGGTGCGCAGGTCTTTCATAGAAAAATAGGTTCACAGTACATGGAGACTGTAGATGCTGCTTGGTGTGAGGCTTCACAATGTGCGCATGATATGGAACACACACGTTGAGTCAAACCAGAATGCAAATGATGGTAACCCTCTTAGATCCATGAGTTCCTTGTGTTTCAGAGCGTACTTCCCTAGGTAGTCAGGATAGTTTTTTGCTGCAGCCAAACCTTGTTTGGAACCCAAATTTGGAACCCAAAGTGCTATGCCTAAAACTATCAAAGACTTGCTGAATACAGAGAAGTAGACTGAAAATTATTAAAAGTCACAGATTCAGACTTTTGATATTGCACATTATTACCACAGTCATCCTCCAAGGATTATGAACTCAAATTGCACTTCTTTTTCTATGAAAAGAATCCTCAAGTTGTCCATACTTTATTCATATTTTCCTATGACTCATGTGTGGTATTAAGGAATTGACAGAGCCTGCGAAGAGATTGCTTGTTGTCAAGAGGAAGGGTACGGCACTAATGCATACTCATTATGTTACAGCTGTTGGCCTTGTCGCATTACGAATCTCTTCGAGCACAGAATTAATGTATCAATCTCTGAATGCACTTATCAGTATAGACACACACACACTGTAGTTAAGGCATTTCAGTGCATCTACTATAAAGGTTTATTTTTTATTTCAGATTTACGAAGTTCCAGAGTTTTTACAACCTATGAATACAGATACCAAGATAGTTACTGGGTATATGGCATGTAATATTAGAAATAATGAATTAGAAATTAAATTATGAAATACTATTTTTTTTAATATATTATTACTTCTACCGTGCAGGCTTAGTACAGCTGTAAGAAAGTTTTTAAAATGCTCAATGTCTGGGATAATTTAGATTTATCAAACTTTCACACAATCCAATGCAGCAAGACACCTAGCTGTGCTCTGTGGAATGGAGAGGGCAGGAATGCATCATATTTGACTTTATATGGTGCATTGCTGTCCTTTCCTTGTGCTGGCGCACAAGATAACCTCCTCTATATGGGGAAAGTAACCAATAGCGACCATAGCCAGCAAATACGTGTTATAAAGCTACACTGTATGCAACATAAAACATATGCAACTGTACCCAGTCAGACAGTAACAACTAATTATAGGAGACTAAACTGGAAGGAAGACCCCAAAGAAGTTACCGACAAGCTGGCTCAAAAATTGTTTCAAGAATGCTTTGAAGAGGAATCTTTGACTAATGGAAAGATGGGCGTATCATACAAATATCTGGGAGTACTATTTGACGATAAAGGAACATTTCATCCACATATGGTTGATATGCAAAGGAGAGCTAACACACTATTAACAGCATTTAGAACCTTGCAGAAGTCATTAGAAGGGCTGAGTTACCTACAGCTTTTAAAAGTAATATCGGCAAAATGATTGCCAACAGTAACGTATGGTAGCGAAGCACTGTGTGGAAAAGACTCTATAATCATCAATAAGGCTGTGACAAAAATGTTTGAAAACCTTTTTTTATCTTCCACATAATGAATCACCTGCACAGATTACATTGGAATATGGGTTAATTAACCAGCTAATTGCATAAAAAGGCCAATTTATAAAAGTACACATTTCAGTGACTTTTTGGTTGTGAAATGAATCATACTGCCTCTTCAAGTAAACTCTTTTTTCAGGGATCTTTTTATGCTCTGTTTATTAAAGAGATTACAGTGATCAGTAGCAGCTGCTACGGGACCCAGGTGTTGGGCGGGGGAACGAAAAAAGAAAAAAAAACACTTACCTGAAAACGGCTGGCCGCTGCCTCTCCTCCATCCTCTTCTTCTTGTCTCTGGTCGGGCAGCAGGAAGCACTCGGGCTTCCTGGCACCACTGAGCTCCACTGAGCCAATCACAATGCTGCAATGAATCATTGTAATTTGTCCGAGCACAGTGGATCAGCGCTCAGTCGGGGAATGGGAGGTTGGTCATGTTCCTCACCAGGCTGTGCATTATTTTCAATGAATGTACTTTAAGAATTTCCCAGCTATTACAGAACTCCTACAAGGAGTACTCACTGGGCACAGTTCTACTTAGTACGCAGTCTCCGTCTGCCCAATAAACAAGGTGTCCGACAGTGATCTATGGACAATCACCAATGGTTTTCACAAGGAGTTTAAGTGGGATGAAAAAACTGGTGGGGGTCTCTCCAAGTGGCGTGACTTATGTAGTTAAGGATGTGGCTTAAACATGCAAGCTAAAAATCTGTGCTTACCATAATGTGCCGCCCAACAGGTATTTTGCTGTCTCTTTCTGTTATTGCTTCCAGATACAATACAACAACTGGCATTACACTTAAACAAGCCAGGACTATTTGCTTTGTCAATAGTTGTTAGTTGCAACGATAAATAAGTAACAACGAGTTTGTTGTATAAAATATTGAAAATGCTTCAATTCTGAAATGATGAGTCTGGCATAACTATAATGAGTCTCTTTGACATTACATCAAAGGCCTGTGTAGGGTGTTACTGCTGCCGAATTGAGAATTTTTTTTCACTCTGAGGATGAGGGTAAAATGGAGAGCCTTATCTAGACTTTTGTCAGCAACAGCTCTTTAGAACTGCTCGGTGCTGAGCACCGACAGGACCTGACCCACTTAAAGCCCTGGGCTTGGTCTTTAGCCCAGCTGTACCAAGTACTCTGGCGCCTCCACCCGCTGGACGGTGCATGCTTCTCAACTTCTACTTGTGCCCGGCATGCCAGCCCATTACCATGATCTGGGCAAAGATATGCCCAGTGCCATTTGCCCCTGCCTTCAGGGTTTGCTGAACACGGCCTTCAGCTGTGTCCTGCAGCTCTGGGAAAATAGCAAGCAAGGCCTATGGCCATGTCCTGTGTTCAGGCTGCAATCAGAGCACACTGGAAAGACATTGCGGCCTCCCATGCCACACAAGTCCAATAGCATGGCATCCAGCCATACCCTATAGGTTTTGGACACAGGGTGTGTTCTATGACCACATGTAGCACCCACTCCCTCAGACCCCAGAGCCTACTGAGTAGCGCCTTCAGGCAGCAATGACATGTGGGCACTGGGCACATAGGAGCACTGTGCTGTGGCCACCCCTCTATATTCGGAGCCTCATAGAGGCCCTAAGAACAGGGCGTAGTAATAGCCCCTCTTTTCTGTCCCTAGGGCGCCAATGGCATGGCCTTCCGCCTAAAGCAACAACATTCGCTACAGAAATATGTCAACGCTTGCTTCACTGTATGTTTTGAAAAATAACTAAGGAATACAAAAAGTGTTTTCTAAGCCTTAAACACAAAGTTATTTAGCAGCTGTATTATATATATATATATATATATATATATATATATATATATATATATATATATATATATATATATATATATATATATATATATATATATATATATATATATATATATATATATATATATATATATATATATATATATATATATATATATATATATATATATATATATATATATATATATATATATACCCTACACCCTACCAATATGTATGGCCCTTGAAGCTATCTGGGATTCAATGGACCAGAAAGACATTCCAATTATATGTTTGAACAAAACAAAGTGAAAGGCCGTAAAACGTCGGTTTTGAAAACATCACAGAAAGTATGGGTAGGGGGTCCCTTCTTCATGGCTGTCTGATTACGCTGACAAAAAAGAGGGAACAAGAAAGAAGGCACTAGGAAAAAAGACCCAGGCAGAGGGGAAAGCTTTGCATTGTGTCTGTGTAAATGCACTAGATGTTCATGTCACACTTGGCTACTCATGTTGCATGATAGTTAAAGAAATTAGGCCCACGCGCGAGCCAATCTCCTGTTCACCTGCAGGCTCCTATTTTAGTCGCCATACAGCTTCACAGCAGGCCTCCTACCTGCGCCAGTGTTTACAGGTGCGCGTGAATGCCAGCTCATTTCGGCGTCCGGGTTAATTTGCTCTGTATTTGCCCACACGGGGCAGAAAGGGATTTCTGGAAATAATATACTAGAGGAAATGGGCAGGCTCAAGGAATTAACGCCGTGAATGTCACCCTACTTGAATCATTCCATTCCAGCCCTCTTTCATAACACTCGGGTTCATGTCACGGTCCGGAGTCGTGAAGCATTCAACCAGGGAACCTCGGGCCCCCGTGATTGGAGTCTTTCAGCCCGTGCACCCAGCATGCAGCGCGCGCAGGGTTTGCAATGTAGCTCTTATAACGTTCACACACTGAAATAAAAAGAAAAATGGTGGACTCCAATCAATTTGTAGAAAGGAGGGCTCGCCGTCCTGTGTTTCCGAGAAAGGGGGTATGTGTATTTTTTACAGACCCTCGTTTAGAGTAAGCACGGCATTCAAAGTTCGCCTCCCAGAGAGTCTTTTGAACTGTGAAACCTTTTCTGCCATTCAGAGAATGAAAACCCACGTTTTCTTTTTTTACTTCTTCCCTGCCTACTATAGATTGAGTTTGGCTAGTGCTAGCACCTACAATTGGACTCAGGCGTGAATTTACAAGAGGGCTAAGGTCTGTGTCGTGTTTGTTGCATGGACACGTTCTTTGAATGTTTCCCAAAACTACATTCCTACAACACTTTAAGGCTTTATTTGATAGCACCATTAGTGACAGGCATGAGAACGGGGGCGTGTTCTTCATGGATCCACAGTTTACAACTTAGTCAGACAATTGCTTGTTCGTAGGGTAGTCCAACACCTTTTTTTTCCACGCCACTCCGGGTCAGTATAGGTGCAGAATTGCCGCTGCCACATAATAACTCAAGGCCCAAAGGAGTGACGTTCGAAAAGAATCAATAGAGCATGTCTGGTGGGCTGACAACCCAAGTGTGGCCTGTTCCACAGTCTGCATTGTTTGCAGCACTTATACCCAGAGCTCTGTTGGAGAGATGGATCCTAAAATCGTGACATGCAACGCCCCAGAAGTGTTCTTTGTGTATGTTAGATCTCCAAAGCTAAAGATAGGCCACTTTTTCTCCATAAGCAGGAAAGATGGTAGCTTGTTGGGTTTCGCCGAACTCTGTCCGCAACGTGACATCTTCATACAGATTTTCCAGTGTGGGTGCAGCTGCCCCAAACCCCATTCACCAGATACGCCAAGGTCCGCAGGTATATCCTATCACTAGCTTTAGCTTTTGCGACTCTTATCCATAGTTATCTAAGTATGGCTACGGGTTGTGGTTGTCCTTTCATTTGGCCATCAGAATAAAAGAAAGTGCCAGGAGCTCTGTTGGTTGGATCACATCTCTTATTAGCCTGGCCAACTTATTTGGTTCTGAGTCAGAGAATAATAGAACCACACATCTAATTTGCGATGCCACATAATATTTCTTGAAGTCTACCACCATAATTCCCATAGTAATCTGCTGTTTTTGCTGCTCCCATCCCTACATGAGTCTTCTCAGGATATTATCTAAGTTTTTTAAACAGGGCTCCAGGCTCAGAATAGGAATATTTTGCAAAACGTACCGCAAATGAGAGTCATTATTATTTTAGTATTAAATCATTTTTATTGATGGTGTATAATGCAGAGAACAAAGTTGAGGGGCCTACAACCCAGTGTAGTCAGGATATTCAAATCAAGGTACGATGTGAGTATGAATTCCGAATGTTAAACACAGCAAGCCGCCTACAAACCAAAAAGGCTAGCTGCGTCTGAGGGAATGTAGTAAGCAGTAACCAGTGTTGAAGGGTATCTATAAAGCAGGTGATAAACAAGGCGGTTCTGGAGCTGTGAGATGATCCCGTAAGGGCTGCAGCATTTTGGAATAGGCCACGAACAAACCATTTATCAGAACAAAAAAACACATGGAAACTATCATTTTAAACAGCACAAATCATCTACATGAAGATTGAGATTGGTAGTCAGTGCTTAACGGAATCATCCAATTTAAGAGTGCAACCATATTTTCCTTCGCAGCTGCTGTTGGGGCAAAGTGGAGGTGCGGGGGAGGGGGAGATGAGGACAAAACAAAAAAACTAATTTTAAAAACGTACCTGAATCCCGCCGCATCACTGCTCTTCTGGCTCCACTGCAGGCAAAAAACACACGGAATGCTAAATAAATCAAACATTCACCCCCAGTCAAGAGATCTGGGTTAAATCCATCATTCTTTTGCTCACTATGCCACCCGAGTTTAGACCCAGCCATATGCAAATCAGTCTTGACCCTGTTCCAGCCCGAAATGCCAAGCCAGGTCATCCTGTGACTGGTTTTGAGGCATCACCCCTCATCAGCCAGGCTAGCTTGAATCCAGTGACACAGTGAGACCGGGATCCACGCCTGGGCGTACCCAGCGCACTTAGGGCGAGCAAGCCAAAGACACATAGATGATGGATGGAATTATTTATTATTATTTTGAGATTTGTAAAGCGCCTGGTGACCCGAAGGCATCCCCGCCCTATAATACTGTAAAATCCAGGACAGGCGAGAACCGGTACTATTTGGGGAAGAGGAGGGTTTTGAGTCTTTTGCGGAACAGCGTGTGGTTAGGTTCCAGACGCAGCAGATGAGGGAGTGCGTTCCATGTGGAGGAGGCCTTAACCGAGAAGCGGCGTCCACCGGTGCGCGCCTTCTTGAATCTTGGGACTGTGGCCAGATGTTCGTTGTCCGAGCGGAGGTTTCTGTGGGCTTTATAAGGTGTAATCATTTCTTTGAGGGTGGCAGGTCCAACCCCATTAATGAGTTTGTGCGTGATGCACATGGCCTTAAACTCCACTCGCTGGCGGACCGGAAGCCAGTGCAGAGATTTTAGGGCCGGTGTGGTATGGGCTCTGTGAGGAAGTTTGAGAATTAGTCTCGCCGCGGCATTTTGTACGCGCTGAAGTTTGGTCAGGGTGGTTTCAGGAGCACCGAGGTATGCGGCGTTGCCGTAGTCCAGGCGTGCTAATATGAGCCCTTGCACCAGAAGTTTCCTGGACAGGGGGGGCAGGAGGGGGAGGATCTTCCGAATTGAGCGGAGAAGACCAAAGCATGTGCCCGCGGTCTTAACTGCCTGGGAATGCAGAGTAAATCAAACGTTTACCACCAGTTAAGAGATCTGGGTTAAAACCATTGTTCTTTTGCTCCCCATGCCACCTCAGTTTAGACCTGGCCATATGCAAATCAGTCATAACCCTGCAGGCACAGGATCCCTGACTGCCCTGCAGCAAATCCTGACACTGCTCCCACAGCTTGACGGCAGCATCAGGATTGGCCTGAGCGCCCTCGATTTGCGCTCCCAAGGAGAATGGGAGCCAGAACTTACTGTCTTCAACCCGGCAACGCAGCTCGAGTTGAAGACAGCTTCAGTGCACATGACAATTTGGCCGCCTGAAACGGCCAGCCGGCCAAACGGACATGCGCACTGATCGTAGTGTTCACCACTCCTCCTCAGTGTCTGCCATCCCCTGGCCCCGCCCCCAAGACTCCATAGTATGAGAAAAAGAAAACAATTATAAACATGTGTTATTATCATTTTATTTTTCAAGTTTTGCAGCTGTTGCTGCCGTCAGGGGACGACGCTCCTCTGCCATAGCAGAGGAGTCGATGCTGCAAATTTCCCTGGAATACGTTCAATAGATCTTGATTTATGTAGATGCCCAGATATTTCAGCCATTGAGGGAGTGTCAACTAGTACCTCAATAGCACTGTTCTATGTATTGATTGATAAGATTCAGTGTAAACCCTGAGTTGGTGCACACATGGTTGTGCACACCTTGAGCACAAATGTCTTGGGGTCACTAACAGATAGCAACACATCATGAGCATACATGGACACTACATGTGGTGCCTCAAAGATCTGTATCCCTATCTGAGAATGCCTAGGCCATACTAGTCTACCCAGTGGCTCCATTATGAGGGAAATATCAAGGGTGGTAGTTGGCAGCCATTTTGGGTACACCACTGTATCAACCAAGCAGTGGTGGACGGCATTATTTGCAGGGAGTGAGACGGGTGCAGGTGCAATAGAGGGAGTGCGAGGGGGGGAACAGTAAAAAAGTAAAAAAATAAAATAAAGGCAACCCTCACCTTTCTGCGCTGGTCCGTCGACTCTGCTCCTGCTCTCCTCAGGAGACCAAGCAACATGAAGCACAGCAAAACCTCCCCAGACCAATCACAACGCTGCACTGCAGCGTTGTGATTGGTCAGCACCCAGGCTCTCCTGACCAATCACAACGCTGCAATGCAGCATTGTGATTGGTTTTGAGCTTCCTGGTTGGACAATCAACCAGGGAAAGGGGGCCTGGGCTTGTTCGCCACTCAGGCTGTAATGCAGCCTGCATGGAGAACTAGGAAAATTCGCATGACTGGTTTGGGTGGCCTGAGAGAGCCGACCAAACAGTAATTGCACACTTAGAAGTGGGCAAACCACTCCTCCCGTGCCCTGCTCCAAGAGCAGATCATCCCCGCCCGCCCTTAAAAGAAACATAAAATGATAATGACTAAAAGTTATCATAATTTTATATTTCCTTTACTTCACTGCTCAAAAGCAGTGGGGCGAAGCTCCTCCACCATAGCGGAGGAGCTGCCCCAGCAACCAAGGTGCCAAAATCAGACAGTTAGTAAGAAACCTGGCTACCACCACAATATGCGGAATATACACCACTGTATGAAAAGTTTTCTGACTCAATTGATGTAGCACCTCCTTCATGAAATCTCATACTATAGCACATTTTATGGGCTTTGAGACCTGTAACGACGTAAGGAGCTTGTTCATCAAGTATGTGTTAAGGTAGAAGAAAAGCTCTCCGAATGCTGGAATATAGATCACTTGCCTCTCTCTATAAACATCGTTCGGCCATCCTCTGGAAATGGTCTCCTGACTTTTGACAGTCTCCCAGACAGCTTCTTTTGGAGGATTTTAATATCTACATATTTCATTGAAAGGGGCTGTAAGAGTCACACACACACGGATCCTTTCTCTGTTTAGGAAGCAGTGCAATTTGGGCTTCACTCAGTGTACATTGTAAGCTCTAAGCAGTGTATGCTTCAGTGAACATTTCCTGCAACGGTGACAATAGCAAATCCCGGCATGTCAAATAACATTCCACCAGTAATGCATCTGTGCCTGGGATTTGCTAATTGTCAGTTGTACCCAATATCCTCCATTGTTATAGATCTGTTCAGAACCTTCTGGTCCTCATCATTTATCTCAAGCAAATTGACCTCAGTAGAGAGTGCATCTGTGTAGCATCAGTACACCCACAACTTTCATACAACTCTTAGTAATATTCCACAAATCTTTTATTAATGGACATCTGATCAGTGAGTATGGCAGCTGATTGGCTTATGGCCTTTTCCCAGTTTGTCAATTTATGACAGTTGCCTGTTTTTTTCCTCTCTACGTGCAGTGCTGGTATGTGACCCTTGTAGGCTTACTTCCTCAAGCACTCTGAAACGTTCATCATTTTTTTATTCGCTTTCAATGTAAGCCCCACATTAGCTTCGACGGATGTCCCAACTGCAGGTCTTGTATTTTATTTTCCAATTCTTTGAGTGCATCAACCAGATCACACCTCACCATGTATCTGATTCTCATGTTTTTTCCTCTAATGATGACCATTGAGGGTTACCATATACTGCCATATACTTACACAGAATCACTGTTAATTGTAAACGTATCCGTTATCGCCTTGCTGTAGATTCCATATATGACACAATTTCCTCGAACATATCTATGTGCTCAGGTAGAGTGTAAGAGTAATAGTCATGAGAAAAGGAGTAAACAAATAACCCCTTTTATTCCCACGTGTGTTGTGTCATATTTCCATAAGGCTTAGTTCAGTCATGGCTGACAACGACGTAGTGAATGCCCGCCTTAGTGGTTTCTCCAAGGCCCTGCCTGGACCGCTCTAAGATTCTGTCTAAAACACAGTTTAACCACTTCGGTGCTGATGACGGCCCCCAGCCGTCATGCATCACAGTGCTCGTGTGCTGATGACGGCTAGGGGCCGTCATGAACCCGCCCACTCATTAAAAGCGCCGCACAGGTGCAGAATCTCGGACGCGCCCAAGGGGTTAAATCACCAATCCATGTAATCTGATAATCCACTAATTCTGCAGTGCATCGAGGTGATCTCCTCCTCCTCTGAGATGTCGTATCGGGATACGCAGCATTCCGCTGTGGAAACGATCAGATGCACCTGTGCCTTTCTCCTCCTTTTCATCCTTATAGTCAAGGCCTGATCTTTGCCTCACCCCGATAGTATAGAGGTGTGGGGACGCAGGACAGTGCTGGCTCAAAACCTCCAGTGATTTATGGGCTTGTTGGACCTGTGGCCTATTTTGTTTTCTCCTATGCCCTAAGGCTGGAGTCTGAGCTGGGTGTTGCTCCCACCATCAGCCCACTGACTGCTCACCTCTCCCCTCCCCGTGGGCTCTACAGAAAAGCTCACTGGGACCATGGAATGATTGGAAACTTTATGGGATTGACTGTTAGTTGAGACTCCAACTGGCTGGTTATCTGGTCTATGTGTTTTCAAGAGATGGTAGTGGCTGGTGACAGAGGGGATTGCAGCTGGATCCAAGAGGCTGCTGCTGTTGATTAAATGGCAGGGCACTGTATTGCCCTCTTGAAAACATCCCTCAGAATACCACAGAGGATTACAGACAATTAAAAAGAATTCAGGATCTCAAGGAAACCATCTCAAGGACCCTGCTTCATGGACTCTACCTGTTAAGGAGGAGGAGAATATATTGTCGGGTACGGCTTCCGGCGGACTCATGAGTAGAGTTTGAGTTAAACATATGTATTAACTTGTTGATGCCATTTGTCTCAATTGTTTTTATGCTATTACGAGCTCATCCGGCTCTATTCTTTTAAATGTAATTGCTATAAAGTATGGTACTCTAAAGGGTACTTATATTCCCCAAAGATACTAGATAAGTCTCCTTCACTATTTGCTGCAGATTCCTTCTTTCATGGAAATAATCGCGAAGAAAACACCAAATCATCTTGAAAATGTAGCTCAGTTCACTTTAGCCTGGATTCAGCTTGCTTTTAGCACCATCTGCCTAAAAACAGCTGCAAAATAAGCACACAGATATCTATGTGCCCAGTAATTTAAGATCAGACCCTTGTAGCTATGTAACCTTTTGCTCCTGCTCCCAATCCATCTCTACTTCTATTGCTTTTCCTACTCTCTCATGTACAAGGAAATGAGGATGACCAGACTTAAGGCTGCAAACTTGCCCAAGAAGCTGAATCAGTAGTTTCTTCTAATACCATCCCTGTTCCTGACACCATCCAAACAAAATGATCTCTTAAGATGGATAGTGACCTCCTTAGCCTTTTTTTTTAGGAAGGTATCAGAGCGCTTTACATGAGCACCAGTTGTTTTACAGAGGGACACCTTCATTTTGTTAGGCACAGCGAGATTAAGTGATTTGCCCAGAATCACAGGACGTTGAGCGTCCCTGCAGAGACTCGAACCCCATTCCCCAGCTTCGAAGTCAACCGCTCGAGCCGTTAGGCCTCATCCTCTAGCTTTGAGGCCCCTTTCTTACAAATGCTGAAACGCAGCCCGACTCGCATGCACCTCAAAACTCATCAAACCCGAATAGCATTACCAGAGACCCTCACCATGCCTATGAACTTAAAATTGTCCCCTTTAAATAATAACACTGCATACTTTCAAAGAGAATCCGTATAATTTCCTACTGAGGAAACCCAGAACAAGAATGGGATAATTGAAGGTAGTCACAAACTAGACAAGCACACCTTGGCGCGCGTCCCCCTGCACTGATCTAGAGATGCCAGCGAAGAATTGTTGTCAGGCTGCCTACTAATGTACTCCAGACAGCAAATAGTCCTAGCATCACAACCCAGCTCACCTATCACAAAAGGTGTCTTACTTACAGTACTCTTGATCTTTCTTGGCTTGAGAACTCCTGGTCAGAGTCAGGAAAAACAGAAATACTAACTAAAATAACAAGCATTTGCAATGCAATAGGTCTCGTATTAGGAAAGTTTGAGCTATTGGTATTGTAAATGACACATTTTTTATTTAGGTTTTGTTTGTGAAAATAGCGAAATTAATAGCTTTGTCATTTACAATGCCAATAGTTATAACTCTAGCAAATGTGACACCTATAGCATTTGTAATGCAATATGTGTTGTATTTACGTGATTACATGTATTGATATTACAAATAACAATGTTTTTACATTTTTTTAAATAATTAATACTTAAATAAAAGTTATTGTAATTTATAATGGCAATAGCTTAAACTTTTGTAAATAACATTTGTGAAGATTATGTTCAGTGTATATTATTATGACGAAAATCCAAGAACATATGTCAAATATTAACATCTTTTTGTTAAATTTGTAATAAAGCTTGAAACATTGAGATAACATATTTGAACCAGTTGTTGTTGAATGGTTGCACAGATTGATGCTGTGGTGGAGCTCAGTGATGTTGTGGTGCCACTGAGTGATGCTGTGGTGGTACTGAGTGATGCTGTATGCTATTCTATGTTTTGTTTTGCTATCCAATGTTTTGTTTGGTTATGCTATGCTATGCTGTTTTGTTATGCAATGCTATGTTTTGCTATGCTATGCTATGTTTTGCTATGCTATGCTATGTTATGCTATGCTATGTTTTGCTCTGCTTTGTTATGCTATGTTTTGTTGTGTTTTATTATGCTATGCTTTGTTTTGCTATGCTATGCTATGTTTTGTTGTGTTGGTATGCTATGCTGTGTTTTGCTATGCTATTATGTTTTGTTATGTTTTGTTCAGCCATGCTATGTTTTGTTTTGTTAAGCTATGCTGTTTTGTTGTGTTTTGTTATGCTATGTTTTGTTATGTTATGCTATGTTTTGTTGTGTTATGCTATGTTTTGTTATGTTATGCTATGTTTTGTTATGCTATGCTATGTTTTGTTTTGCTATCCTATGCTTTGTTTTGTTTTGGTATGCTATGCTATGTTTAGTTTTGCTATCCTATTCTTTGTTTTGTTATGCTATGTTTTGTTGTGTTTTGTTATGCTATGCTATGTTTTGTTGTATTTTGCTAGGCTATGCTTTGTTATGCTATGCTATGTTTTGTTATGCTATGCTATGTTTTGCTCTGCTATGCTTTGTTATGCTATGTTTTTGTATGCTATGCTTTGTTGTGTTTTATTATGCTATGCTTTGTTTTGCTATGCTATGTTTTGTTATGCTATGCTATGTTTTGTTATGTTTTGTTAAGCCATGCTATGTTTTGTTGTGTTTTGTTAAGCTATGCTGTTTTGTTGTGTTTTGTTATGCTATGCGTTGTTGTATTTTGTTATGCTATGTTTTGTTATGTTATGCTATGAGTTGTTATGCTATGTTTTGTTATGCTATGCTATGTTTTGTTATGCTATGCTATGCTTTGTTATGCTTTGTTTTGTTATGCTATATTATGTTTTGTTGTGTTTTGAGATGCTATGTTTTTTTATGCCATGCTGTTTTGCTCTGCTATGCTTTGTTATGCTCTGCTATGTTTTGTTGTGTTTTATGATGCTATGCTATGTTTTGTTATGCTATGTTTTGTTATGCTATGTTTTGTTATGCTATGCTAAGCTTTGTTTTGTTATGCTATGTTATGTTGTGTTTTGTTATGCTTTGCTATGTTGTGTTTTGCTATGCTATGCTAAGCTTTGTTTTGTTATGCTATGTTGTGTTGCGTTTTGTTATGCTATGCTATGCTTTGTTTTGTTATGCTTTGTTTTGTTATGCTATATTATGTTTTGTTGTGTTTTGCGATGCTATGTTTTTTTATGCTATGCTGTTTTGCTCTGCTATGCTTTGTTATGCTCTGCTATGTTTTGTTGTGTTTTATTATGCTCTGCTATGTTTTGTTATGCTGTGTTTTGTTATGCTATGCTAAGCTTTGTTTTGTTATGCTTTGCTATGTTGTGTTTTGCTATGCTATGCTAAGCTTTGTTTTGTTATGCTATGTTGTGTTGTGTTTTGTTATGCTATGCTATGTTGTGTTTTGTTATGCTATGCTATGTTTTGCTATGCTATATTTTGTTATGTATGCTATGTTTTGTTATGCTATGGTTTGTTGTGCTATGGTTTGTTGTGTTTTGCTATGTTATGCTATGCTTTGTTTTGTTATGCTATGTTTTGTTATGCTATGCTTTGTTATGCTATGCTTTGTTATGCTATGCTTTGTTATGCTATGTTTTGTTATGCTATGCTAAGCTTTATTTTGTTATGCTATGTTGTGTTTTGTTATGCTATGCTTTGTTGTGTTTTGTTATGCTTTGTTGTGTTGTGTTTTGTTTTGTTATGCTATGCTATTCTATGTTTTGTTATGTATGCTATGGTTTGTTGTGTTTTGCTATGTTATGCTATGCTTTGTTTTGTTATGCTATGTTTTGTTATGCTATGTTTTGTTATGCTATGTTTTGTTATGCTATGTTTTGTTATGCTATGTTTTGTTATGCTATGCTTTGTTGTGTTTTGCTATGTTTTGTTTTGCTATGCTCTGCTTTGTTATACTATTCTATGTTTTGTTTTGCTATGCATTGTTTTGTTATGCTATGTTTTGTTATGCTATGGTATGTTTTGTTGTGTTTTGTTATGCTATGCTTTGTTATGCTATGCTATGTTTTCCTATCCTATGCTTTGTTTTGTTATGCTATGCTATGTTTTGTTATGCTATGCTAGTGAGGGTGAGTGAGGGTGGGTGGGTGAGGGTGGGTGAATGAGTGAGGGTGGGTGGGTGAGTGAGGGTGGGTGAGTGAGGGTGGGTGAGTGAGGGTGGGTGGGCGAGTGAGGGTGAGTGTGTTAGAGCGAGGTTGAGGGTGAGAGGGTTGTGAGGTTGTGTATCCTATGCTTTTTTTGTTATGCCATGCTATGTTTTGTTATGCTATGCTGATGAGGGTATATGAGGGTGAGTGAGGGTGTGTGAGGGGGTGTGAGGGTGAGGACGAGGGTGTGATGGTGTGTGAGGGTGAGAGGGTTGGGAGGGTGAGGGGGTGTGAGGGTGATATTCTCCCAAACCCTGATGTGCTGACCTCCTGATTAACACTCGACAATGAGTGGCGGAAAAGTGAATCAACCAATATGTGCACCATGTGCAGGAAACAAAATTGTAAAAGTGCCAATATAAGAACGGTCAACAACAGTCCTAGTGCTACAATATGGCAGTGAACCATATCAAATCAGTCAACTCAACATGGCCTTGTATGTAATAATGTGACCAAAACCTAGTGTCACAATAAACAAAAAAAGTGCCATCCATTAAGCCATCATTAACAACCGAAAATGTGGGAAAAGTAAAAACGTGTCTCAGTGCTTCCACGTGGTAATATAGGGCTCAAGCATGCATAATCGTGAAACTAAAAAGAAACGGGTGCATAGGCACTCAAATTACGATGTCAAACGTTAAACGCGAACTGCGCTGGTCATGCGAAAGTGTTTCCAAGTCGGAGCGTTAATGCTGCTAAGAAACAATGATAAATGAAACGTCACACTCTGTATTGCAAAGTGAGAGTGCTAACTCATGGATATGCCAATTACGTCAAGAAGTGCACGGCTGACAAATGTGCGGAGCACCTTTTCAGTACTGAAACAACATTTGTACGTCAGGCGTGTCGAGACGTGCGAGCCAGGCAGGGTGTTGGGAAGTGAAGAAACGCAACAATAAACGACTGCATTGCATAATCGAGGCAGTAGTACAATATCTACCAAGGCACTCGTTACCTTGCACAACGGCAGAGACGCCCCTCTGGCGTGGTGTCTCCGTCAGCATGCTCAACACATAGCATCAATTGTTCTTCTAAATGAACCAAATAGTGAAACCCTAACATGAACGGTAAGTGAACAGAAAATGTGACAGAAATAAACCAAACACTCCGGTTGTGACAGTGTCTCATCTGAATAGTTCAACTCGAGAAGCTACGGGCATAGCATGCCTGGAGAGAGGTCTGCCGTCCTGGGCAAGAGCCAGTTTAGGAGAAAGAAAAACGAGATCTCTATAAAACTCTGCTCTATCAAAGGCGTTTAGTGTCTACGTAAATCAATTATTTTAGAAATTTGCGAAACGAAATTACATAAGCACAAACATTGCAATTATGCTAATTTAAAATGTGCATTTGGTTGTATTCAGGGCAGATTCATTCAGATTTTAAAAAACGTAATACCCGATCTGGAAGGCAATATACTATAGCATGTTTTAGAGAACAGCAACGTGCAGAGGCATGTACAGTTCAGTTCGTGTAAGTGAAACTGGTACAGCAAGCCTCTATCAGCACGGTACAGAAAATATCGATGAGAATTAAAGCTAGGTTGCTGGCCACGTTTCTGGCAGGGAGCTCATTTGCAAGGCTGAGACAAATTTGAAGTGCTTGAGCCCGAGTTAACGTAAAGTAAGCACATTAGTTTTGCCCTGAATTTTTAACAATGACAACAGAATACTTCAAAATGGTTTTTGAAAAGCGAGCAGAAAGATTAATTATCGTAACTCTGCTTGTCATCACGTGCAGGCGCAGAAAGAAACCAAAGGAAACAGATACGTCTAGATTTAAATCACTTAAATGCAGGATAGACCAGGCCAGTTTTGGAAAACCCGGGTCAGCTGCTGGCACCTCTGTCTCTTAGGAAAAAGGGGGAGGAGCTGCTATTGTTTCCTGCTCAGCCCCCTGCAAACACCTCAAAGAGTTACACAACAAAACAAGTACTCGAAGTCCACCTAATTAATCACACCACAACGAATACCAACACCCAATACGAAGCCAATCAGAAACAATGTGGACTGCAACTCAGGAAGCAGCTTCCTTACGTCATAAGAAGATTGCAGCAACTAAGACAGCTCCTAAAAACTCACCAAAAGGTTTACAAAACTATGGAAACTGAATTAAATATAAAACAAGCAGCAATATCGAGAGCTGGTGGGGGGTTAAGGGGTAGGGAGAGACGGCTGGGCAGGCTGTGATGGGCTGGCGGGAGGAGAAATGCGAGTGAGTTAGGGCCTGGCGGCCAAAGTGAAGTGAATAATTAGGGGAGGAGAAATGCCAGAGGCCGACCGAGCGCACGCTGGGGGAGCCTTTGAAGTCATGGGGAGGGAAGCCTGTGGGAATCTGATTTCCGTTTGCTGAGTTTAGTTTTAGTGCCTTAAGTTTTAGTGCCCTAAGAGAAAAATATACAACACTTCTTAACTGCTTATCACTGCTATAGTGCTTCATTGGAATATTACAGGGGATGCTTTAATATGACATTAGAGCAAGTCTGATCGATTGAAGCATTCCTGACCTGACCAAACAAGTTGCGAGTGCACACAGAACCTGATCGCCGCCTTGTATCTGTAAAGTAAAACAAGAAAAGGCAAATGATGCAGTACTGTATTATGCGGGCACATTGTTTAAAGGCACAGACAGGGAGGGGGTGGGCAGGCTGATTAGCTGCGGAGTGGATCTCTTTGAAGGAAAGCAATTAGGGGGTAGGTGGGAGGGAGGCTGATAGGCAGAAGGCTCGGGGCAGATGTCAGATTAGAGGGAGGGGGTAGGCTGCCTGCAACTCGAGTGACCATATGGAGAGGGACGGGGTGGGCTGCCTGCTGGGAGAAGCTTGTGTGCCTTTGATGATCGAATGCAAGCTCATGCACGAGGAGCTTGTGGTCACGTGATTTCACGTGAACTGTTGAAAATCCTCATCGTAAAAAGTCAGCTTTGTGGATGGACGGCAAAAGGTCTCTCTACGAGACCTAAAAAGGATTCAGAATGATGAAAGTTTGGGCAACAGTCTTCAACTAGTTGAAGAAGAAATAGCTATATTAGATGTCTCTGTTTGCTGACATTTTTGTGAGAGCCCAAGCACACTCTAGATGAACCCAATAAGTATTTGAACAGTCCAGCAGCTCAACCCATCTTATCATTAATGAAGTCCATGTGTAGTACCCAGACCAGGACGCAATCGCAGGGGCACTATCCATTCAGTCCTTAAAAATGGATGCACAAACCATAAAGAAATTGATTTTCGTGTAACAACCATTGACAAAAGAATGGTTTTAATAGAGGAAGCAATAGCCAATTCACTCACATTATCCTGTGACAAACCTCCTGACCTTTGCAGGCCCTTGCAACTACTCAAGCAATTGTATGGAAGTTAGTGAAAGTCCCAGCAGTAATGCCATCTGTATTAACAAGCTGCAAGGAGGCCATTGGAAAAACCAAAGGGTTTCTGAAAGTATGAGCACCAAAAGCCTGATAAATGCATCAATGCCAAAAGATCTGCATGATACATTCTGCAAACAGATAAGTGCATCCCAGCTTGAGACCTAGCCCCAAGAAACAATAGAAGAGACATATTTTGCAGCAAAAACTTTGAAGCCTTCTACGGTATGGCTCAGCGGATCTGGAACTCCCTTCCCCCCAAAGTCAGGGTGAACCCTTATACTGTCCTCTTCACAAAAGAAGTCAAAGGGTTCCTGGGGAAGACATTTCTGCCTAAGTCTGTTTTCTCCATTTGACACTGGGGCCATAGCCGTTAATGTGTGGCCCAGCTGCCTGGCTCACAAGAATGTCGGACAGTGAATTTTTTGCTTTGTTGATTCTGTTTTGTTTGCTTGTTTCCTCCGTGATGCATAAACTGTAAAGCGCTCTGATACCCTCGGTGGTCATGTTTGCACTATATAAAACTTTCAAAATAAAATAAAATGTATCAAATAAATCTAGGGCTGCTTAAAAGGAAATGTAGGTTAAACCAGCTAGCCCCATTCTGGCGAAGCTTGGTTTTGGGACCCTTCAGGAAGAAGAAATTCCAAACCCCTCTTTTCTTAACCAGGAACTCCAAAGTGATAAAACATTGAAGTTACATACG
Organism: Lissotriton vulgaris; assembly: GCF_964263255.1. Lineage (NCBI taxonomy): Eukaryota > Metazoa > Chordata > Amphibia > Caudata > Salamandridae > Lissotriton > Lissotriton vulgaris. Next base: position 865,569,623 of record NC_141689.1, read on the forward strand.
GACATAAAGAGAAGGGAAATCACAACATGACTCTCACATACTAACAAAAACGAGCAGTAGGGAGACAGACCCCAGCCTAAGCCTCTTAAGCTTGAGACGAAAAACAGTGAAAAGAAATAGAAACCCATATATTAGAAACAGGGACAGAAAGTCCCAGTAATAATTTCACAATCAGAGGAAGCCAAAACTGTTGTCTCCTGTGACCTGTAGTCAATTAATCCTAAATCACACAGGTGAGTCTCCAGCAACAATCCTTTCACAAAAAACACTGCTACTCTAAGTCCAGATGTGAAATCTTTCCTCCAAGTCTGTCACAAAGCAACACGTAACATCCAATACATGGCTCAAATAAAAAAAACAACAAGATATAACCCTGGAAACAGGAGAGGAAGGCGGGTATCCGGACACCACTCGGTGGAAAAGTACATATTCCTTGAGAGAAAAAGGTAAAAGCTCAAATGGTCAAGGGAAATTCTGAACACTTGTATTGGTTAAATTAAGGCCAATAAATGGGTTCTATGTTAAATGAGGAGCAATAGGTTCCTTAGATGGCATACGGTGAGAAATCAAAGTTACGAATAACATCCTCCTTTTTATCCCACTCTATCGCTCCAGAGGCTGTCATGACAACCTAAACAGAGGCAACATACTAAAATGACCCACATCTCTTCCCGGGCTTGAGCATATGAGCTCAAATAACATTACCTGTGTAAGGTTTTAAGACGCTATAACAAGAGAGTTAGGAGGACCATCAGAAATTCACTGGTCTACTCACAATTTTTTGACTGCTATATTGAAAAATGAGCAAATCCTACTGAAAACGGGGATTAACATTCAGTGCCTTTAGCCAAGGAACCATATCTGGTAGTCCCTGGGGCAGTACTCACAAGACCCAATAAATCAGAAAAAACCGAAATACGAGTGTATACAGCTCAATCTAGAGTCCAAGTCCTAGCCCACCTATTAGAGAAATTGCATCTAGCTTTAAGTTGACAGTTCATATCATAAATGGAGTACAAGAAGTTATTGCTTTAGATCCAACACACAACACATTCTAGGATCCAAAACAATAAAGCAGATGATGAATAGGGCTGCTTAGCATCTTCCCTGTGCAGTTCTCGAGCCTTACATAGGATTGACCTCACTCATGGCCATATTTGCATACTTCCGCTGGGAGCCCGAAACTCATGGAGAAATATATACCTGGCAGAAATAGTCTCTCTCTGAAGCTGGAATAATGCAGGGCTCAGGCAAAAAATTGAATCCATGGATTGAATTCCCTACATAAATACCTTTGATATCTGCTGTCTGGAAGAAATACGGTATGTGGCCAATACCAAAGAGTACAGGTCTAATTTTAGTGAATGGAGCTTTCAATATGAAGGCACATATAAGCTTCATTGAAGCAAGCCTACTCTTTGAGGAGCGCGTATGGCCTGGTCTTGTGTTTCAAAAAAAGGGATGCAATTGGTGACACTAATGGCACTAGGGGGCCTTACCACCCTTAATGTCCTCATCAAGTCTGACACCCTTTCCAAAACATCTTAAGAGGAAATAACACAGTCATCTTATCAGAGACAGAATTAGGGATGCATCATTTGCTGAAAGGCTTTGAAACCTATTGCAACACTAAAAAAATGACCATCAATGCGAATAAAACATAAAGGTTTATAAACAAGAAGAAAAAAAACTACGAGTACCTTTTGGGTAAATGTAACTGTCTGGTTACTTTGGGTATATACTTTGACCACAAATTAACTCAAGTAAGAAGATTGAAAAAAAAGTAATCAATACGAATTCCTCAGTCTTAAATGGTGCTAAACTATGGGGCTACAGGAAAGTCAAGGACCGGCAAAAGGTAGGAAAACGTTTTCTAAGATCCTTGCTACTTCAAGGCAGGGAAACTCCCAGGGTAATACTGTGGCTAGAGCTAAGTCATAAAATCCTGCAGCATTTATTACAAGCAAGACCCATACTCTTCTTGATGAAATTATGGTCACATCCAAGCAGTACAGACATATAGAGCATCCTTGATGGAATTTGTGGCTCTTGACACCTCTGCCAGGATTGAATGGTTGCATCATATTTTTACAATGTTAAAACAGTAGACTGGGGTCTAATCCTATCACCATGAATGAACTTAGTGTGGTGGTAATAAAAGCAATTTACTGAAACTTCAATAATGCACAACGCATGGAAAATGCTACAGTGGGCAGTATGTTATATTCCTGCCCAGAGGGCAACTACAACACCGACTTTGAATCTTACCTTGATACAACACGCTGGAGGCACGAAGGAGCCTATTAGAGTCTAAGAATTGGAATGAAAAATTAATACAGTATGTTAAATGACCAGCGAAAAATGTAAAACTTCACGTTGAACTTACACACATTTAAAATATGGTTATTTGCAGTAGGAAATCATTGTTATTCATGTAGGCCGCAGACGAAAACCTGACAAGTTTTTGCTAATTAAAGGTAGCTCGTTATTGCTGCGATGTGCACAGCGTGAGTTAGCAGCTGGACCTTAGAGTGACATGCCTAGAGATGTTGTCATAACTGCAGAATGTTCTCATTTAACAAACAGTATTATTTCACTAAGGAATATTTATTCTTGAACGTCATGAACTACCTATTTCTTAATGTTTTGTATTAGAATTCAATAAAACAGCGTGTGCATTTGAACAATAAATAGCTGTCGTTTAGATTAAAAGAATGTATTACCTAACCTCAATTCGTCTTTCAGTTAGTAGTTCATTGGTCCCACAGTAAAACAAGTAGAGCTATAGTAGGTCAATAGATATGAGAACCGTATGGGAACTATGTCTGATGTTTCTAGAACGTACATAGCCTTGCGGTGGAAGATCTACCTGAAGCTTTACCCGCTGGGCACTGTCGTTGTTTGACTGTTTTTAACTTTAGGTGAGTTTTGAATAACTGCGAGTTATCCATACCAATTTGGTAGTTTTATTTCTTCTAATTTTATATATTCACATGCCACTCTCACTGAATTTTCACAATTGAGAGTGCATGGTACACTTGTGCAATGGTGTTGTGACACGCCTGATTCCCACTGGCATGCGAACCGCACAAGGATTACAGTCACTGATGCATCTGTTGTCAATCTGTTTGTGATATGCTCTCCCTCTTTCTCTAACAGGTATTCACACTTACAACTAGAAGAAGGGTAATATTGTAATGTTCATCCCTTCCCCCACTAGTGTGGTAGCCACATGAGCAGACATACACCACACTATAGGGTATCAGCGTAGACAGTTTGTTGCACCATTAGATACTTGCTAATTAGTCTCCTAGGTCCTGAAGAATCGCTAGTCAACCTTACAGTAGCGAGAAACATGTTGACCGGACTACAATAAATTCTAGATGATAGCTGGAAACATTATTTTCCACTACTCTCCTCTAGAAAATCGTTTTTAACTAAAGCTGTGGCCCTCCTGAATAAAGTATTCCCGGAACCACTAGCTTTATTTTAACTCACTAACCCACGTCTACCCTTTAGTTCTGGCCCCACACCCGCACTTCATCCATACGGCTGCTGGAAAAAGATCTCCTCCAAAGAGCCCCTCTATGAGGTGTTGCCCGTTGGGCATTGCACCTCCGACCCAACGAGGAGCAGGCCCAAATGATGAAGCATGACACCTGAAAGGGTGTGTGAGGGCATTAAATCCAACAAAATGGATTCCCAGGGTTACCTCCCAGTCACCCTGCCTTAATCATTTGCATCATAGACTGTAACATTTCCTTTCCTTATTTAGGAACAGCACGGCAATTTTTTGTTAAGACGTTTCTAGAACGTAACCTCGGAAGACTGTATGTAGCTAACAACATGATATAAAGTTTAATCCAGATGTATTTACGTGGGAATGTAGGTGCTGAACTTGCTTTCTGAAGAATCCTTTCTTCATTTTGGCTCATTAAGGAGAAAGCTGGCATCAATATTTTAGACATGTGTTCTTGACTTTTATATTAGTGCGTGTTCCTAGGTAGAGATAGTCATTCACATTAATTCCTTTCTCATTCATTCATTCTCGCATACACACTTTCCTCACATTCTCATCTCTACTTGAAGAACTGGCCCAGACCCGGGGCCTTGATGGTGGTAGCTACTGTTTCTCTCCTTTACCTGATTTACTTGGATTCAACAGTTTGCTACTGCAACTGCAAGCTGATCTGAGACTCAGCTGAGTCTTATGGAAATGCTCTATATGGGTAATTCTGATATTTAACTTGATTTGGAATCTACATGCTGCTTGATTTCACTCTTTTTTTCCATTTGGTTTCAAACCCTACGCGGGTTCTCAATAGACTAAAACTCTGACCTTGAGCTATAAAATAGAGAATCTATTCCTTTATGGAACATGCTTAATTGTATTGATATTGATGATTGACCTGTTCTAACCACATTTCTTTATGAATGAATGAATGAAAGACATTTCTAGAGCGCATGGCTACCCGGGGGCATCCCAGCGTTAAAAAGTGGGGCGACTTCGAGTTTGAGTGGAGTTAGGGAAACAGAAAGGTCTTTAGCTGCTTGTGAAAGGTCAGGTAATTCGGTTCAAGGCGGGTCCAGACGGGTAAGCGATTCCATAATTTAGCAACATTATACGCTAAGCGGCGCCCCCTGCTTCGTGTTTTCCTTATTTTTGGGACTGCTGCCAGCTGCTTGTTGTCTGATTTTAAAGACCTAAGGGAGCGATAGGGATGAATGATGGACCTAATGATCGGTGAGCCTTTGCCTGAGAAGGATTTGTGTAAAATACACATAGCCTTGAATTGGATTCTTTCCTGAATCGGTAGCCAATGGAGCGATGTGAGCGCCGGGTTAGCTGAAGTGCGTTTGGAGCTATTTGTAAGCAGACCTGCCACGCAGTTTTGCACAATCTGCATTTTTTTGATGGTGGTAAGAACATTTGCATAGTCCAGGCGGGACAAAATCAGTGCCTGGACAGGCACTCTTCTAGCCGAAAGAGGAAGCAAGGGAAGGATCTTTCTGAGCATTCTTAAAATCCCATACCAGCAAGCTGCCACCTTCCGTGCGTGCTTGCTCCTTAAAATCAAGGTTGTGATCCAGCCAAACACAAAGACTCTTAATTTGATCTTTTGGGGGAGGTGGAGGGCCTAAACAGCTAGGCCAAAGAGACTTGATTCTCAATGTTGTGTGATTACCCAGGAGCATCATCTCTGCCTTAGCTCCATTATGATGAGATTTCTGTAAACTTAAATGATTGATGGACTAACTGAATAAAAATCAAAAATGAAACAGATCTTGACTAATCTCTAAATTAGAAATAAAGTTTTAAAATGACAATACAACTCTCATCATTGACTGAACGTAAACTGTTAAATAATTTGAAACGTCTAAAATGGCTCCTTGACTCCTAATACACAATTCAAAGGTCCATCGCAGGAGAAGAACGTTATAGCACTGGAACCTGGCCTTGGCACCTACAAGCGACTGAAATTTTGGTTCATTAACTAGCCATCAAGCCTTTATCTAAAATTTTGGCTGAGAACATTGCAGGTGCGTGAATTGATGAAAAAATGGCATACAGACAAGGAACTGACCAAGACTTGTAACTGAGAGTCCAGAGACGTGTAATCCACTTCCTATTGTTTTGAGAGAAATCCATTGATATCAGAAAGCAGATACTTTGCTAGCTTCTTAAAAGAAAAAATATCAGACGGTCCAAAGAAGCATTGGTCTTCTGCCGTCAGACAGACTCTGCAGAGATATTCTTCCCAGTGACAGCTTATGTTGCACCCGAAAAGCATCTTCCGATGCTTAAACTATAGGAATACAGGATGCCTTGCTGTTTTTCATACCTTGTATCCTAATCAAGTTTGCCTTTGCTATTTAATCGCCGAGGAAGCTTAAAGACATTTTAATTATTTTTCTGGGCAGATACATCATAGAGTCTATCAGCCCAGATGAGTAGTAATTTTTCCTTTTTCTTTGTAGGCCTTTCTTATAAGAAGTAGGGCACTTTTGTAACTAGAAATAGAATATTCCTAAAATATGGTGCTATTGACAGTGATTATCTCACTTGTCCCCATGCCCTTCATTCTATGAGCCTGATTACGAGTATGGCGGTCCATTGGGCCGCCGTACTTGGGGTGGCAGTCTGACCACCGCCACACTGTAGTACCCTGTGGCACATTCTGAGTGTGGCAGAGGCACCGCCAAGCATATTCTGAGCTGCCAACCCACCACCCTTTCCATGGCAGTGAGCCCTAAGGGGGACTTGTAACCTCTGGGAGGGGGTGCATGCGGGGGGCATTGCAGGGAGGTGTAGTTGGCACGCTGACAGTAGTGATCTCGATGTTAGGCTCTTCTATGAGCCTGACAGACCGCCGCCATCAGACCGCTGCTGCACCCCATGCCAGACCAGAATTTAACTCCTAATCTGGCAGGCGGCCGCACCACAGCTTTGGAGGTCCTACAGCGGATGGTGATTGCACCATCCACGGCAGTCCTGCCAAAGTCATAATCAGGCCTTTAGTCTCAAACCGTGCCACACCCTTTCTCTTGCTATATTTGACTTTCTATTCAGGGGCGTAGCTTCAGGGTGTGTGTGGGGTGTGAACCCCTCCCAATAAAGGTATTCTAGGTTTGGTAGTTGGGTCTGGGGGTCCAGAATTGGGTCTGTTATGCCTGTGTTGGTTTTCCCACTGTTTAGTTGGGAATTGTGAAATTCACACCCCTGAATCTCACAAACACAGACTATGCCAGGCCACTGTTATTCTTTGTCTTCTTGTGCAAGCAGTCCCCTGCTGCCAACTGCATTAAAGGTCATTTGTTCATTTTTGCTTCAAAATCTCGTATTTCAACAATTTCATGAAGATTCTTCTGCACCTCCGGGCCGAAGGAGCTTCACTCTGCCTCTTTCTTATTCGCATACTCCTGCAACCTATCCACCTTTTGACTGTGGCGTTGTAGCCCTACTCATTCTGACATCGCAGCTGCCCAACCCTCTGCAGCATCACAGTCTGACACAGTTGCTAGCCCCTGTGGTGTAATGGCTGCACTCCTCCATGGCTATCTCAAGCACACTACACCAAAGCGATTCCTCGAAACATTGCTGGAGCCACTTCATAAAGCAGTGTGCCCCTAATGGACAACATGAGTACATGTACCCTTCCCTGTACCTCCTGGGAAATATAGACACACCTGCAACCCATATTATCCATTGGTTATTTTAGGCTTCCCACCTCTCTTGGCAACCTGTGACTGCAGCAATGTGATTCCTCAGCTGAGTCTGTGTTCTAAAGGTTAATGGACATATTGTTCAGGGACTAGAACTAGGGGTTGAGACGTTCCAGGATGATAATTTAGTTTTTTGCTAGGTCCCTTCATTAACATAATGCCTTTCTTGACAAGGTATTTTGTATATTGCAGAGAAAAGGAATGATTCTACAGTTAAAGCAGTGCAAACGTTTCCACAAGGAGGTAGCGTACTAGAGTACTTGGTTCACTGTATATCATCTGATGGTATTAACCCCAAATAATCTCTTTTAAAGGCCCTCGGGGACATACAGTTACCCAAGGACAAGGACCAGCTGTCTTCATTTCTTGTATTAGGCATGTATTGTTCCAGATTTGTCGATGGATTTTTCTTCTCTCGCATCTTCCATGAGAGTTCTTATGAAAAAGAGTGTTAAATTCTTGTGGGCACTAAGAATTACATAAGACTTTGAAGAAGTGAATTGTAAAATAATTATTGCCCCGACAGTTGTGTGATTTAATGAAAACAAGGGCTGATGATGCTCGTGTAACATGGCTGGTTGCCATTCTAACAAACACATAGACAAAAGTGCTCTGGAAACCTAAGATACCATTTCTTTTGCTTCTAGAGTGCTCTCTGATGTGGAAATAGGTACTCCGCTGTTGAGGGTGTGACTTTTGGGTGTTTGCATGCCTTTCATCATTTTAAGACTTTCATTTGAAACGGCACCGCTAACTGCGGTGGAAGAGCTCAGGAGTGTTCTGGATGAAGGAGGGAAGGCCGCCTTGGTACTTTTGGACCTATCGGCGGCCTTCGATACGGTGAGCCATGAGACACTGCTGACCCGTCTGGCCGAAGTCAGAGTTCATAGCTCGGCACGTGCTCTCCTGGCTTCCTACTTGTGTAACAGAACTTTCTCAGTAGAGCTGAGGGAGGCAAAATCCAAATCATTTAGCTCACCGTGTGGGGTGCCCCAGGGGTCTTCTTTAAGCCCTACCCTTTTTAATCTGTACGTAGCCCCATTAGCAGGAATCATAAGGGAATGCGGCTTTACCCCGGTCTCCTATGCCGATGACACCCAGATAGTGGTGTCTATTAGCAAGGATGCCAAAGAGACGGCGGATAAATTCAGATCATGTATGACGCAAGTCAGACAATGGATGCTGAATAACTGCCTGAAGTTAAATGGGGATAAAAGCGAAGTACTGGTGCTGGGGGGTGATCCAAACATTTGGTCCCCGGAGTGGTGGCCTGACAGCCTTGGCAACTGTCCGGCTCCAGTAGAAAAGGTAAAGAATCTGGGTATGACTCTAGACAACAAACTCTCATTTGATGCTCAGGCCAGTAAACTGGCTTCAACAGTTTGGTAAATTCTGAAAATGATTAGAAAACTGCTGCCCTACATTCCAGCAGATGCTCGGAAAACAGTGGCGACTGCCCTGGCCTTGTCAAGGATAGACTATGGGAATGCCCTGTACGCTAGAGCCAAGGTACAAATTCTATCAAAATTACAACGCTTGCAGAATGCAGCCGCAAGACTGGTGCTGGACATTCCCAAATATGAGCCAATCGCCCATAAACTAAAAACCCTGCATTGGCTCCCTATTGCCAAAAGAGTGCAGTTTAAATCGCTATGCCTGGCTTATAAGGCGCTTCACGGATCAGGATCGCATTTCTTAAAAACCCATCTGAAACTGTACGAACCTACCAGGCTTCTTAGATCCAGCCAAGCCAAATTAATCATGGTTCCGAAACATAGACGGGCCAGATGGGGAGGCAGAAGTTTCCTACTACACACAGCAGAGGTTTGGAACCTTCTCCCAATCCCTATAAAAAACAGTCCATCCCTGCTCTGTTTTAGAAAAGCAGTGAAAACCTGGCTCTTCACTGCATGCTAGACTGTATGGTCAGCCCAGAATCTCTCTGACTGTCATAGCGCCAAGACGCCCATGGGCATTCGCGTGCTCTATAAAATGATAAATCAAATCAAATCATTTGTTAAAGGCATTACCTTCTTAGGATGGATTAAAAACCTTTGACTTTTCTTCTCTCGAAAAAAAGGACTGGTAATGCTTCCTTGAGATTTATTAGGATTTTGGCCAAATTGTTAAAATTCAATTTTGATATCTCGCCACTCAAACACCTGTCAGGGACCAGATAATGAATAGCTGGACATGCGGTGTCCTGCTTTAAACTAAAATGTCAGACAGGGTAGGCGGATGCTGATTGTATAATGCAGACAAAGGCTGAATGGAAATTTGGGAGTAAGATGGGTACTAATGAAGAGTTGCATTTCACGAGAGTGTCTTTTTAAAGGGGAAGGTTTCCTTTCTCCGTCATCACCGACAATGGGGTTCAATTTACTGCACATAGGATGAAAGAAATCTTATGTTCTCATAGCATCTTTCATAAATACACTCTTTTATACTCTCCACAAAGCAATGGGCTAGTTGAAGGGATTACCCGGAATACTTACAGAGGGTATTCAATTTGCTGTCACCAGCAGACTTGAAGTGGAAATATTGGGCTTTGTTACGATGACGGTGGGACCACCACTGACAGCCCGTTGGTGGTGGTCGCACTGCCATTGTAATGCTGTTTTCTGCCCGCACCATCAGGATGGCGGACAGATAGGTGGTGGTCGGAGAGACAGACCGCCACGGATCCGAGGGGCTCAAGGAGCCCTCGGTTCATCGGAGGTGAAGCAATACCTACAATGGTGGCAGTGCCCGCCCGTGGGTATTACAATGTTCCTTTCTGCTGGCCCTTTCATGGCGGAACCCGCCATGAAAAGGTAGGTGGAAAGAGACATTGGGGGCCCGTAGTGGGCCCATCTCCCTCCGGGCCTCTGACATAGGCCCTGGGGGGCACCTGTGATGCCCCCAACAAATCCCTGCACCATGTGGCAGGCACTGCAGGGTGGCTGCCATGTAGGGCAGGGATATGTGTAATGTCTATTTTTTGTACTGCCACTTGTGCTTCAGCCCGCAGCACCCGCTGCAATACAAAATATAGACATTGCGACCGCCTTGGTGGAGATCGCATCCTAATTCGGCTTGCCGGACCGCTGACTTGTAGTCCGAATGGATGTCGGTCGGAGGCAAGTTCGACCGCCATCCTAATGAGGCCCATTGTTACAGGAAAAGCTGTGGTCTTATCACTCACAGAACACAGCATTCAACCACAGGTTTTGCACGTTTTTAAGTTGTTACACAATCACACTGCCTTTTCTGATTTTAATGGTATTTGGACAAAAGGTTGAGTTATAAATATCGACTCGTGCAAACATTGAGTTTTTAATATCGTGATACAGAAATATCATGTGCAGAAATCTCGTTGACAAAAATATCAATATTTTTAGACAAGAAATATTGTTTTTTAACTTCCTTTATGTGTTTTAAATATTATTTTAATTGTATATGTTTTATATTGTTTGTATGATTGTTGTTAATGTTTTTAAATATAGTTTGTACCTTTCATTTATTTATATTTTGAATGTGATTGTAAAATAGCAATTTAGTGTCTTAGCGGGTTGTGAGGTTTGTAGAAGTACAGGGTGGAAAGTTAATTAAGTATAATTGAAAGTAATTTTTTAATTAATAATAATTATTTATTTAATAATTAATTATTTAAATTGCGTAAATAATAGTTTTTCAAGTTATATTTAATTATGAGTTGTTGGGCTTGTACGGGATTAGAATGTAAAGTTAATTAAATAATAATTTATTAATTATTAATTTATTATTAATGAATTGTTAATTTATTAAGTAAATTGTGTAATTATTATAATATTGGTGTTATATTTTAGGTGTGAGTTGTTGGGCTTGTGGGGAGCATAGGGTGGAAAGTTAATTAAGTAATAATTTATTTATAATTACTTATTGATTTTTTATTTACTATTTAATTGATAATTATGTAAATGAGTAGTTATTATATTTTTTAAGTTATGTTTTAGGTGTTGGTTGTTGTGTTTGTAGGGGTATAGGGTGGGAATTTAATTAAGTAATAATTGATTAACAAATCATTATTCGTTTTTTATTAATTTTCTTTTATTTCTTAATATGTTAATTGTGTTATTTTTTTTAATTTTATATATATGTTAAAGGTGTCCCTTATTGCAGATAAACAATCATTTAATAAAGACGATGTGCTACTTCTGTGTGTGCGGCTTTCTGCGGCACACATGGAAGTAACAAATCGCCTTCATTGATTGTTTATGTGCAGGAAGGAACACCTTCCGGCACATAAATAATCATTCCCTGCAACTCAGGCACCTTTGCACTATGGTGCAAGTGTGCCTGCGTTGGAACTTGGCAGCTAATTTTAGCGCCAGTGCTAGGGAAAACACAGGAATGAGCCTATTTGTTGTAAATACTGCGCATCCCTGCGTTTTGGAAATGTTGGAGCACACTGCTGCCAAATTTGGCGCAGCTCCGCTCTCCGACATTTTCTTGTACATATGCCCCAGGGTTTCCACCATGCTTCAGCACAGTCCCCCACTGGTTTCGCAGCAGTTACTGATGTAGGGTCGGGCCTTAGGCCCTCATGCTAGTAATGACTGGACTACAGGACACACTGCATACTTGGTGCAACTGGCCCAGAGCACGTGCGCTCGGCCTCTTTTATTGGTACTGTGTCACATGACCTGTGACATCAGTGGTGGGTGGGTGTTCAGTGTGAAAACAGGCTTCAGCACTAGACTGCTGACTTATGCTGGGCATTACATCCCTCCCCAAATTGGTTAAAAATTAACCCAAACAGAAAAAGTCCAAACACCTGTGGGGGAAAGAACACACAGAAAATAACATTGGACTTGCGCTCTCAAAATGAGTCTCTTTGGCTCCTTGCAAGCCGCAGGCAGTATAGTTCTTGCGTTTTGGATTACCAGGTCTTGGTGGCACGATTCGCAGTTGTTCGGCGGGTTCATTCTTTGTCTGTGCTGTCTGTCCGCTGTTTTCAGCCCTGCAATTTGCTTTGCTCTCTTGGTGATGAATAGTTAAAGAGAGATGGATGACGTGGTTGTTGTCTGTCTTCCGGCTTCTTTTCTCCATGCTGGTTGCGTGATGTTTTCGGGCAGGCTTCAGTGTGTTTCTTGGCAGGTGAAGATAGTAGGTGCGAACATCCCTCTCACTAGGATGCCCCTCTCGCCGGTTTTCTTCTGCCACAAGATGTCCGGGAGGACCTCTTTGCCAGGTTTCCACTGGACTGGTGTTTTTGGTCGCGTTGCTCTACCATAGCCTTCGGGCCGTGAGCAGGGCGCTCCACGAGCCTCACCGTTGTGTCCTAGCTCCACCTGAAGGTTGAGTTGTCGACTCTCTTCATTGCTCGCGAGGCTTTCATCCCCTTGGGTCCTGCAGACGTGCTTCTGTAGATCTGTCTCCCGTGCGGGACTTGCTGCCACCAGAGTCCCTCGAGGCTTCTGATACTGGTTTGCCACGGGCTGGTGTGAGGTAGGTCAGGTCCTCCACTTCCGGAGTCCTGAGTAGTCTCGCCATTCAATCTTCCGCTCAAACCCCAGAGGTAGATGTCACCAACAGTCTATCTTGCTCTCTTCTGCGTTCGCCATGTGGATGGATGGCTCGTAGGTGGTTGTCTCTGTTCTGCGCTGCCGGTGCTCTTGCCAGGCTTGTCTTCTATTGCACTCAGGTGTTCCAGTGCCTGTTCTTTTCCTTCTTTCGGCAGGGGTGGTTTCTTTCTTCTTTTCTTAGTGGCGGCGGCCACTCTGTTCTTTCTTCCTTCTTCTTAACCTGACAGTCGTGCCACTCTGATTACTTCTTCCTCCTTATCTTCTTAGTGGCGGTGGCCACTTAGATCTTTCTTCCTTCTCCTTCTTCTTGCGACGTACTCTGGTCCAATCTTCTTCATCTTCTCTGGCCAGGCTTCCCCATGCAGCGCGCGCATTCTGCACGTGTCTTCCTGGTCTTGTCCTAGTCCTAGGACACTGTCTTCTTGTCACTCACTTCCAGGGTTAGCGTCGCGACCTTCACACTTCTTTCTGTCGATTTCGTTAATTAGTGTGGTTGAAGTTCGTGGGTCCAGGTCCTCGGACCGCGCCTTGTTTGAACTTCTTGGACCTCGTGCTGGTCCCTTCTGCCGAGGTCTGGCAGGTAGGTTTCGTGGTGCTGAACTTCTTGGACCTCGTGCTGGTCCCTTCTGCCGATGTCCGGCAGGTAGGCTTCGTGGTGCTGAGCTTCTTGGACCTCGTGCTGGTCCCTTCTGCCGATGTCCGGCAGGTAGGCTTCGTGGTGCTGAGCTTCTTGGACCTCGTGCTGGTCCCTTCTGCCGATGTCCGGCAGGTAGGCTTCGTGGTGCTGAGCTTCTTGGACCTCGTGCTGGTCCCTTCTGCCGATGTCCGGCAGGTAGGCTTCGTGGTGCTGAGCTTCTTGGACCTCGTGCTGGTCCCTTCTGCCAATCACTGACAGGTAGGCTGCTCGGTGCGACCATCTGGCTGGTCGACCTCTTGCTTTGTGACCAGGCTGAGTGGTCAGGTTGCTTCTGTGTTGAATCTTCAGTTCTGCGGGTTGTCTGCACAACCATTTTCTTTTCATCTCAGTTCAATTGCTTTGGTGCGCAACTGGGTGCGCTCTTCGGGTGTTCCCTTGTGACTTGCTGCTTTGTGCTAGTGCTGGCCGCACTGTTGCGCATTTGCGTCATGCGCTTTCGCACTTCCTGGTGCTGGGTTCTAGAACCATCGTTGGTTCGTGTGGGGTGTTCTTACTTTCGCCATTCTGCTGCAGCGACGGCCTGTGGCCACCAGGCATCGCTGTCTTCTCTTCTGGCGTGGCGTAGATGCTTCTGGAGGGTTGCGCCACCACTCCGTTGACGTTCTTCTGGTCTTGCTTCTTCTGTTTGGTGTTGGTTGCGATTCTTGTGGATTTTCTCTGGGCGCACTTGCGGCGTGCTTTCGAGTGTCTTCTGAGGAGTTCTTGCACTCCTGTTGGCGGAGGTGCTCTTTGCGTTTCTGGCGCGCTCCTGCGCTGTCGCCTTTTGCATCTGGGTAGTGTCTCGGTACTACTGTAGTCAGTGGTGCTGTGCATTTACCTTCATGCATGGTTGTGTTCTCAGTTGTGCTGTGGTCTTGTTCTGTTAGTACGGTGAGCTTGTTCGCTTTCTCCTTTCCTTGCCTGGAGGGAGCTGGCTACTTTTCCTCTAGAATGTCTTGCGTGGAGTTGCTGCACTCCTGACGCGCTTCTGGGGTCCCTGGCGCGTTCTCGGGGTCGTCACCCTCTTATCACCTCGGGCTGTGTGATGATTTGGTGGCGTTCCGGTGTACCAGTGTTTTTGCGCTTGGTCAGTTTCCCCTGGTGTTGTTTCGCGGTCACCTGGTGCGGAGTTCCTTCACTCCTTGCGCCGTCTTGCGCAGTGCTATGCTGTCCTGGTGGCGCTGGCGTGTCGCTGTGCAGCGTCTTTGGTCGGGCTTCCTTGTTGCTGCGTGGCGTTCCTGCACCAGTCTGGCTTTGCTGTGTGTATCCTGGGGTGGTGCAGTGCCACTGGCGTGTCTGGTAGTACTGGCTTTCCCTTTGCTTTGTCCTTTGAACGCTTTCCAGCTTGTCTTCCTCTGCTGGGAGTCCGCTTTCTTTTGGTACGCTTGGGGCTATGCTGCGGGGCTGCAGTGGTCAATTTACCTTTTGGCTTGGCAGCTTTGGGCTGGTTGAGGTTCTGTTACACTGGCTGTAACTGTAAGGGTTGAACCGCCTGTGGTTCTTTCTGTGAGGACCATTAGTCTCTCCCCTTTCTTTCAGGAGGGCCATTTCCACAGGGCCACTGCATCTCGTGCTTTCCTTTTTCCTTTGCAGCTGAGTTTCTCATGAACTGTGGTCTTTTCTTTGGGGCTGACGTCTCAATCGCAGTTTCCTTGGCCCCTTGTTGTGCTGTGCTCGTGTGGGGGTGTCACGATCCCTTGTGTGTACTGACGCTAGTGTCTCTTGGGTTGCCTTGTGCTTGTCTGTGTTTTTGTGGGCGTAGTAGTGTGCTTTGGCCACTAGATGGCAGGGAATCTCGTGGGCAGGCACCAGCAGTCTTTCCCTACGTTGCAGCCGGTGCTGGGTTTTGTGCTGCGTGGGGACAAGTGTTGGTGCAGGGTTTCACTGGTAGTTAGGAGAATGGGGCCCGGGACCACAGTGAGTACTTTCACTGCGTTTTTTCATTTTGCAGGCCTGGGTGTACTCGCTCTCTTTTTCAGGAAATAGCTCTTGTGGGGAGAGGAGCTGGAGGGCAGCCAGAGGCAGTCGCGGTGGTTAGCCTCGTTATCATCGGCTTCTAACTTTCAATGTTGTGTTGCGTGATGGACGGGCGCTGGGGGCTCATTCAAAAGAGTCAACACAGGTTGGATGCCATCCTTATTTCCTTGCCCCCGCCGCTGCAGCTTCAGTCCTCACATGCTGCGCGGCGGGGAAGGGTGTCGGTGTCGGCTGGTCTCCGCCTTTGAATACATACACACGGAGCAGTAGGTATGCGCTGGCTCTATTACCTTCTGGCAGCGTTGGCTGTCGCTTACACCGTTCCCCTCCCTCGGCAGCTTCTCGTAGACCTCGCGCAGGCAGGGGGGGGGCAGGTGTCTACTTTCAATGTGCGGGGTCGGCGCCCGCTTTGCAGATAGCGTCGGTCTCTGGGCTGCGCAGGGGGTGTTCATGTGTTATCTGACCGGCTGTAGGCCGGACGCTGGTTCCAAGTTTCTCCACCCCCCGCCGCTTTCACATCACACGCGGCGCGGGGGCGATTAGCGCTTTACTGCGGGTGGGCTCCGCTTTGAATGTTTGGGCGCCCGGCAGCTCGCCTCACGCTGCGGGCGTCCTCCTTTTAAGTTATTTGCACTTCACACACGCTGCAGGCAGGCCGCGGGTGGGCTCCGCTGGCCCCTCCTCCTTCTTCTCCAGGCCCGGGGCTCGGCACACGCCCCACGGGCCTCTCGGCAGCCGGATCTGTTCGTTGCAGGGGGTGCTCTCAGGCGAGCAGCATTCTCTTCCCCTTTTTCTTCTTGACGTTTTCAATTAGCTGGCACGCATGGGCACAGCTAAACCCTCGTCGCCATTGTAGGGTCGGGCCTTAGGCCCTCATGCTAGTAATGACTGGACTACAGGACACACTGCATACTTGGTGCAACTGGCCCAGAGCACGTGCGCTCGGCCTCTTTTATTGGTACTGTGTCACATGACCTGTGACATCAGTGGTGGGTGGGTGTTCAGTGTGAATACAGGCTTCAGCACTAGACTGCTGACTTATGCTGGGCATTACAACTGACATCACCTTCGGGGACCTTGAGTTGGCCATCTTTACTTTATAGCTGGAAAATTTCATTTTTGGGGCCGCCTATATTCCCTATGGTTACTAGTATTTTGTAGGGAAATTGTGACAAAATATGCACCATTTTACCCCTTTCGCTAAAAATGCTTTTGAGGCGGGTGAACCTCCAAACATCGGGTCTTGCTTGCTTGCTATATGATGAAAGTATTAGAATACTAATTGAGTGCCCCTTCAGAACGAATGCGCTTTGTGAAAACTGCTGTAAAATGCACAAAATGTACTGACGGCGAGCCTCCCACAACTCCATCCGTTCTGCCTTAGAAAAACATGAGTTGACCAGCCTGAGGCAATTCAGGGAGGGTATTTACTCTCCTCCACTTTCGAAAATCACAAGCCACCACTGTATGATTTATTCAAAGCCTCTTCTAGCACCCATGATACTGGTAGTGTATTTCTCTACTCTTTTCCTTTCTCCCCAAATACTTCTGACCATCTTCTTTGGTCAGAAAGTGTTGCTTAGTGTCCTGAAACCACTGGACCCTCTTTAGGTGGCTAGGCTTCCAATTACAACAGCCAGGATTCCCCATTTATGCAACAGCATTTTTATTATTTGTTCTTTTGAGTTCAATCTTAACCGTGAAACTACAAGACCCAGAATGTATAGGCTGTTAGCTGAAAAGGCAGTACTTCCTTAAAGTGCCACACAGGTCTTGGGACCATTTGACAAACCGCAGAAACAATGACACCAGAAACATCTAGGTCGACTGTGCACATTTCAGAAATCAGGATTTTGGGTTGTGCTGGTATTTGTGATGGCTGTAAGATGTGAAAAGAAATGTGCTACCACCTTTGCTGTGGTGGTTGTCAATTGCGACTTCTATTAAAAGTCTAATTTAGCTATGTATATTTATATATGTATGTGTGTGTGTGTGCACTATTTGTACAGCTGAAATCTAGCCGAAAGGAAGCGAAAGGCTGTACAGCGTCAAAGGCAGAGACTTAGGGCTCTATTCACAAAGGTAAACTTACATTTTAGTGTAAGTTTACTATATTTTTGTTATTCACGAACAAATTTTACTAGAAGTATCTTTTGATTGCGGAGCTCGTCACTAAAAAGATAAGACAGGCCTTCTTTTTATGTTCGGAGTCTCCGCCACGAGTGCAGTGTCTAAGTAAAGATACTACTAGTAAAATTAGTTTGTGAATGACAAAAAGTCGCAACTTACGCTGAAGTATAAGTCAGGTGGGGGAGGCGGGTGGGGAGGGGGGGAGTCAACAGACGACGGGCTAGGTAAAATTAAATTTTAAAAAAATAAACCCCCCTGCAAAGCGTGGAGCCAAGGTAAGTGGTTTTATTTTATTTTTTGGGTAATTTTACCTATCCCGTTGTCTGTCCACTTCCCCTCCACCCTTCCCTGCCCCTGCCCCGCCTCACCGCCCTTACATGTGCCGGCCGCTCTTGGTGTAAGTTTGCCCTTGTGAATCAGTCAATGTATAATTGTATGGTAGCTCAGTTCTACGAGTGGAAATGGACTGTGTGTGTGGTGTATCTAATCTCAGCACCCAAGGAAGAATACCAGAGGGCAAGACACCCAGAGGGCAGACGCAGGAAGCTGGGCAGAAGGTGAGAAGGAAGCCATGTTTTCATATTATTTACATAGACTTGACATTAAGATGTGAGACTCTAGTGCGTTCTGATTGGTGCAGTCTTAGTTTGCTTCAATTGAACTAATTAGATTGATGGGAGTGATTTGTAGGCAAAAAGTCCTCGCCAGGAAAAAAGGTGTTTGTTATGACATGGAGCGGCCTGATTCCTGTCAGTGCATGTAACCGAGAAACCACATAGGTGTCCTAACTGCCAGCATACATCAGTAGCATTGAGTTAATAGTGACATAGGCACGTGCTAACAATTAAAATACTCATACCTAAACATCTGCTGAAAGGATGTAGGGCATCCATACAATTCACCACGGGTTTAACAAATCTAGATTAAACAAATACAGGGGCTCTCTAAGGAATGTTACCATTTGTCGAAACGTGCTAATACTTTGCAGATATTCCCGGTTTCGGTTTAACAATCACCTTTTTAAAGTTTTTTTGCACGCAATATAAAATAAGACAGTATTGCTGGAATATGCCGACAATATCTGAGCAATAGTAGAGGAACAGCAGTAGTGTTAATTTTGATATTTTACTAGTTTATCTATGCAACTTTATGGAGG
Source organism: Lissotriton vulgaris (assembly GCF_964263255.1). Lineage (NCBI taxonomy): Eukaryota > Metazoa > Chordata > Amphibia > Caudata > Salamandridae > Lissotriton > Lissotriton vulgaris. The sequence goes on from NC_141689.1 coordinate 865,588,332, forward strand.
TTTGGGAATTGCGCAATATTTATGAATCTGCTTGGTACCATTACGTTAGTAAAGTTTACCAGAATTTTCCATACTAGCTGTAAGAAATAGGGTTTTTGATTTAGGGCAGTGAAGACCCTTCTCAAGCCACAACCACAAACCTTGTCAAGGTGAACCACAAAAGTCAGTAAATTGACTACGCAAAAGCATTCGGGCTTAACTTAAAGGCAATGTGTAAATATTTATGCAGCAGTCAAAAAGTCATAAAGTAAAAACGCAACACAAGAAAAATCCGGAATCAGTCAGTCAGTCAGACAATACTTTTCATTTTGGCTAATAGCGATAAAAGAGACAAGCATAAAAAACATGTTTAAAAAATAAAATAAAAAAATCATGTGGCTATGTACATAATGCAAAGCATAGAAGTGGCAAACAGCCATTGATAAAATTCAATAAAATAGAGAAATAAAATTGATGAAACATTGATCCACATTGAATGTCCACAAAGTTAACCCTACAAGTAGAATAGACCGAATGATTTTCAGAAAAAGGCTAAAAAACGAAATCCCTCTTCTCAATACATGGTACCACTGTTCTCAGCTATTATTAAGTTGAGGATGATTAGATATTGAAGTCATTAATGTTACAATATTCCCCAAAGTGGAGTTCCTTCAGCAGCCATGCAACAATGCAACACTGCTGTCTTAACCAGTGGCCGATGTTTGGGCCTTTTTCCCCCTCATTCACCACATGGCACATAAAAACAACGAGACTGCAAAAACAATGCGCCTGCTGTTGTCAGTCTGTAAGATCCTGCAGGTCTCTGCACAGTGTGGAGTGCCCAGGGTCCTGCAGATGGGGATTATCCATTTATCTCTGGGCCTACTATACTCAGGGCAGAAAAACAGGACATGAGCCTCAGTTTCTTTGTCAAAGGCACAAAATGGGCAATCCGTCTCAGCCAATCTATCAACGTTTGCCCTTTTAGAGGTAAGGGAATGAATAGGTAATGACCCATGCCTGAACAGAACGTATAGCTTTCTGGCCAAAATTGGTTCAATTTATTTAAGAACTCCTCAATCTTGTAAAAGTGTTTTAAGTCTTAAAAAGGAGTTGTTTAGAGTACTAAAGGGCAGGATTGACAAGAGCATACCAGTTTAAAAAAAAAATCCCGAACCACTTCTTTAGCTCCAATTTGCTATTTAATTGGCCATCCCCACCCAGATTTTCTCAGAGTTGGGCTAAGCCCAGGCTTACCAATGTGTCTCTGACATGTTTGATCCAGGGGAATTAGCAGCCCTGGAGAAACTGAGTATCTCTTCTAGGCTCTGGCCATAATGGGACAATCCTACAGTGGCCCATAGTTTTCTCCAGTACATTACTGGTCTGACAGCAATTCTTTTATGGATTGGCCTGAGCCCCAAATCTAGCCTTAGCCGGAGAGGAGTGCTGTCTGAAAGGCTCAGCACTTGCCTGAGGAACCTATTCTCAACTAGTTCTAGAAGTTTGACTCCAGAGCTTGGCACCACAGAGGGCCACATCTAGGGCCCAATTAGGATGGCAGGTGGATTGCCCGCCGGGCCGGCGGTGGATACCACCGGCCCGGCGGGGCAATCCCCCCGCCATCCCAGTAGAAAAGACCCCCCACCATAATATTATGGCTGGGGGGTCCGCGGCGGATGGAAAGACGATCCGCCGCATTTCCGCCCCGGTCGACTTGCGACCGGGCAGAAAAGGCTGCAATGTGGTGGCGGTGTCTGTTTGACACCGCCAGCCATACTACAATGTGCATTAAGGAATGTGGAGTCTGCTAGGGGGGCCAGTTGCGGGCCCCCAAGGACTCCGGGGGGGGGTGAGGTGTGCACATGGGGGGTAGCTATGGTACCCCCCTGCAGTTCTATGCACAACATGGCAGGCACCACGCAGTGCCTGCCATGTTGTGCATGGAAGTGCACAACATGCCTCCCTAACATTATGACGGGCGGTGCTGAGTGCAATGCCCGCCACAATGTTAGGGATGCAGGATGCGCCCGCCACTGTGGTGGGCGCATCCTAATAGCACCCGCGGGACCCCCGCCCTTATGGCGGGCGGTCCATTTCCACGACGGGATGGCGGATGGGCGGACAAAGTCCGCCCGTCATCCTAATAGGGCACCTAGTGTTTGGTGGGTGTAAATTTGAACTGCTGATGTAACAGGTTTGAAAAAGGAGCTCTGGTATGCTTTCAACAACCCTCCTACATATTGCTCCAGTTTGAGTCTACGTTTTGAAATGTGTGGAACCCAGTCAAGCTTCTCGTTCAGGATAATGCCTAGGTACTCAAAGAAATGACCTACTCTAGCTGGGACCCATTCATGGTGGGTTTGGCGCGTGTTGTCCAACACAGATTAAACACCATATACTTAGTTTTACTAATGTTTATTTCCAATCCCTCTTTGTACATAAGTTACTAATTGCATCCAAGATTCTCTGTATGCCCATGGTTGATTTGGATAAAAATAATGTGTCATCCGCAAACATCATCACTGGGACCCTCATTTTAGCTAATCTAGGAACATCGTTATCACAGGAATTTGGGCAGGCAACCAGGTCATTAACAAACAGTGTAACAGGGCAGGAGAAAGAACACAGCCTTGTCTAACACCCCTATTGATTGGGAAGGGTTCTGTTACTTCTCCCAGTCGACCACACCGAACCTGAATCAATTTAGACAAATTGAGTGCATTTTAATAAAACAAAATTACACCAAAAACAAAGTGGAGTTCTGATTTTTTAAAAGTTTTAAATGTAAAATAGCACCAAAAAGATAAACGCAGGTCTCTAGTCGTGTGAGACTGAGACAAAGTCAAAAGTTAAAGCCAACCATGATGGAGCGTGGTTTGGTTACACGAGATGGAATGGGACCAGTACTGGCTTACCTTGGTACTGAGAAAGAAAAGTTCAGTGGGGCAAGGCAACCAGCAGTGTCCGAGGAGGGGATGCTATCGCAAGGGAGCTGCTGGACGGAGTCACAGTAAAGATTTATACCTTCAGACTTTGTCACTTATTCCGAAGTTGAAAACCTCCAGCAGGACAGAGCTGTAGGCTGTAGCTGGCAAGGGCTCCACAAGGCCGGATACCTTTGTTGAAAAGGCCTGATAACTTTGTTGAGAGGTGGCACTGAACAGGATTTCCTGCTGTAGAGAAGAATGGAGTGGGAGCTACTGCTAAATCATGCCGACCGGCGATGCACCTTGGGTGGTCTTCTGTTGATTTCTCTGGCACTTTTTGCTGGATTTACTTCTAAGGACCACATTTTAGAGTTAGGCAGGAGTAGCACATCTAACACCACTTCCAAGGGTCCAGAACCTGAAGGGCACCACTTGGGGGAGGGGTGTTAGGACACACTCCATGCAGAAGCCAGAGGAAGGGTTAAGGTCTATGGAGCTTTTTATGTCCCTCGAGCTCACATAGGAGGCCAGCCACCTAGCCCTTGAAGTCACTCTGCTTGTCCTGAGTTCAGGATGGAGGCCCATGTTCCTTCCTCAGGCAGCAGGACAGTCCTTCAAGCAGCAGGGCAGTCCTTCCAACAGCAGGGCAACGGAGCAGTCCTTCTCAGGTCTCTTCCACAGGTCCAGAAGTGGTATGAAGACCTAGCACCCCTTTGTCACATTGTCTGAGAGGAATACACAAGGGCCAACAGCTAATCACTTCACAGTCATGAGCCCCAGGACATAGACTGCAGGCACTAAATGGTTGGGACAAGAAAATGCCAACTGTCTAATAGTGGCACTTTCAGATTTGTGACTTCAAATTAGACTTTACAATTAAAGAGGGGTTTAAATTATAATTCTTTTGAGTCCAAATTTGATGTTCCTATCTGTTACCATTCAAAGGTTAGCACAAAATTAATAAGGTAACCCAATGCTATCTAATAAGAGAGATAGGTCTTACAGTAATGAAAAACGAATCTAGGAATTTTTCCCTACCAAGACATGTAAAACTTAAAAACACTTTTCCTACTTTTTAAATGCACTGCACCCTTCCCTATTGGTGATTTAGGGCCTACCAAGGGGTGACTTATATGTATTAATAAAATGGAAGCCTTAGGCCTGGCAAAATATTATTTTGCCAGGTTAAAATGACAGTTTAAAACAGTACAACAGACTGCAATTGGAGCCCTGAGACATGTGTTAAGTTCTACTTTACTAATTGCCACAATGAGTGTTGCAGGCCCACTAGTAGCATTTAATTTACAGGCCCAGGGTGCACGTAGTTCCACTTTACCAGGGATTTACAAGTTAATTAAATATTCCAATCAATCGTAAGCCAATAGTACTACTTTTTAAGGAGAGAGCACAAGTACTTTAGCACTGGTCAGCAGTGGTAATGTTCACATAGTCCTAATGCTAACAAAAACAATATTTAGAAAACAGGAAAGGTAAAGGTAAAAGGTTAGGGGGAGACCCTGCAGAGAGGGCCAAGTCTAACATGGGCCTTCAAAAAATTGACCGGTACAGTCGTCAAGTGATTAGTCTGTAAAACACAGCGTGAAATGTCTTATGCTAAGATTCTGCCAGCACTGCTGTAATGTTCAACATGGGTCTTCAAAAGTTTGACCAGTAGAGTCGGCAAGTGATTCATTTGTAAAACAGAATATGAAATGTCTTTTGCTAAGACTTTGCAAGTGCTGTAGTCATGTAATGCTTCTTTTTAGAAGTCATCCTGTTTGCACTACTTTGCTATGATGGAGCTCACTCTGATGTAACACACTTACACTGCACCACAGTGACAACACTGTCCCACCACTGGAATGACAGAGTATTGAGACAGCTCTCACTCTACACTGTTGTCACTAGAATTGCATTCACGCTGAGAAACTGCTCCCAGAGGTAGGAACACACACGCTCTTGGAAGACCAGTTGTCACTTCTGAAACAAACAATAATGTGAGGTAATTCTTTCTGCACTGTATGACACTGGGAACTCCCTGTGGTATGACAGCAGTGTTCGTGCTACAGTGATATGGAAGTGCTCACTTAGATATGACAGAATGTGCATATTTATTTATTTATTTGGTATTGTTTGTGTAACATAAAATATTGTTTTATACTAGTTTGATAGTGCAGTAAATATTCAAATACATGTATTCATATGATTTATAATTATTTATAGATTTAAATAAGAGTAATGTGTTAATTGCATTTGGAATAATTCATTGCAAAGCCTACCCTTTTCAAAATAATTGAGAAGTGTAATTAAGCTTGATAGAGATAAGTACAAGGCAGAGAGGAATCTCCAACTTACTGGGAGACCTGGTTTGTGTAAACTGTGCTGTAAACATCCTCACTGAAGCTTTCTCTGAGCCAACCTGGCCATACCTGCTTGCTTGGGAACCCCAAAACTGAGACACAGAGACTGAAAATGACCTCCTTGAAGTATAGAACAACAGGCCTGTTGTTCAAGTAAGGTATGGGTTAATTCTCACCTGTGATTCTGCAGGAGCGAAAGAGAGATAATGAAGCAAGGTCCCAACTCCCTCCTTCCACCAAGACTGCCCAACAAGGTCAAAGCTAGCCAAGGTGAAATGGGGAAGGGAAGAGAAAAAACACATGTCCCACAAAGGCAGCGTAGAAAGGTTTGTGGTGCCCAGGGAGTCTTTATATGTCTCCTGAATATAAAGAAGAGAACAGGGAAATCAATAACTGTGTCAATCCCTACATGTATCATACTACAGGGCTGCAGCGAGAGAGTATGGTGCTAGTACAGCCTCATGACGCTGGTGGCAGTACCGTAGCTTGTCCCCTTGCCAACTACTCCGGACGGTAATAGTTATGTTAATATATTTATTTAACTTGCAGATAGAAATATTATAAATGTGCGTAACTGTCGCTGTATTGTCCTCCAATCATTGGCACTCAACTCCTCTCACTTGACCCACTCTGCTGCCAATGACGTAGGGCACACGTGCTGTGGTGTTTCTTAGAGCACTGCCGTGTTTTAGGTGGAAATGTTTGTGGCATATACACTAAAAAGGTGGTACAAAAAAGGCATTGAGTCATTAGCGCGAGGGGGGACACTTGCCCGGTGGTTCCGGTCGCGTTCCTGAGCACTGTCTCTAACAGACGCCGTTGCGCTGAGTCTGACTGATAGGGTCCCAGCGCCAGGAGGCCCACTACCTAGAAACGGATAGAAGCACAACACCAGCAGCGTCTCGGCTCAGACGTCCTGTGGCACTGACCACAACAGCACAGAGCTTCCCTCAGTTCACTCAGGACTGTGAACCCAATGCTGGAAAAGTGTGTGGAAGTCAACCTGGAGTCGGGTGATTATCAAATTCCAAAAATTTTGAAAGGAAGCTGTGATTGTAATACAAGCTTCCACTGCGAGTTGGTAGCCTGTGCGCTTGTATACACTATACAATTACATCTAAGCAGAGGCTGAAAGGCTAGGTGGAAGTGAGCAGCCTCTGTGAGGTGAATTCAGAAGTGATGCCAGGAGGAGGCCCCATATAATAATAATTATCCTTTTAACGTAATGCTAATAACGGATTCCTAGAGTTTCATGTAGGGCAAATGGGTGCAAGTTCTGATGTTTATATTTTTCCCTCGCCGTCATTGCTTTATTTTGCTAACGAGAAACTGTCACTCATAATCTTTGAAATGCCACTCATAATTGCTCTGAAATTATGGAAATGTCACACGTAGCAATCTAAAACCTTGGCAGCTATGATGGAAGTAGTGAAGCGGAATATGCCAAACAAGCATGACAAGGATCCGACAAACTGCTACCTGCGGGAAACGTAGGACGTGACATGAAGGGGACATGGAAGCAGCAAGGTAAGTGAGCAGAGGGCGGAAGATTGCATGCACAACTACTAGAATACAAGCAATCTTCCACCCAGAAAGGCCAGCTCTATGCTGGCAATGCCCCGCCCCTGCCACAGACCTGGCCAGGAGCAAGCACAACAGTATGTTGGCTAGAGGTCACCTCAAGAAACTCAGACAGGCACCTTTGGTGCTAAATTAACTTAGCTGAGGAAATGGAAAATCTTCCTTCTCAGGGGTCTTACTAATATCAAATAAGAACTTGGCACAGAAGCTGAAATATGAAAAAGACATCTTTATTAAACTTAATTAAGTGAGGCTACGTCACCCAGCTGCCTTAGCAATTGAATGAGGCAGTCTGAGGAATACAGAGAACAGAGGCCTTATATATGTTTTGGGTTACATGACTCAGCACAAAAGTAAGGGGCAGTCCCAACATTCCTTCTTACACAATGCTGGACAAACCCATAATAGAACACCACAACCCATATCGTAAACAGGTCATAAAAAGAGGGAACAGAAACAGATGAGAGGTAGGATAAGGGGTGTGTATGTGCATACCAAACTTTACAATCTCCTGTGCTCTGATCCTTAATCTTGATCAGCTACTGGGCAAGAAACTGGTCTAACAAGGTCAGCTTCAGGCAACAGGGTCAGTTCACTCAGGTCATCCAGCAGTCAGCTAAAGTCATCAGCCTATGTGAGGGCAACTACAAAATGGCTGCCATGCACAAAATGAAACCCATGGTTCAGAACGAAATCTTCAAATACACAGTGAATCCATCGGTGTAACATGATGAAAACACTCATACTTGCTGAACTCACTGTTTACGGTTCGCTGTTACCAAATTCATAACAGAACCACGACCTTTATGACCCAGGTTCAGAATTCACGGAACCTCAGCCCCTCCTTTTGCCCTTACATAGGCAATAACCTAAACTCGCGTCAATCTGAATCCAGGTCTATATTCATCAGATCATCAAGATGTTGCTGGAGCATAATCCTATTACTTAGCAACTCTCTCGGGACACGTCTCCTTACACACGTAGTATCACAAAGGCCACATATGGCAGGACCAAATCGGGAATACCTCTCTCTGTAGTATGTGGCATAAAACCGCACACCCAATGTTGGAATTGGGGTAGCCTGGCCTAGGGCAAGACTAGCATATCAGAGGCACAGTGTAAAGGTTGCAGACCACCCAAAAGTAATTCCACGCAATAGCACTCAAAAAGAAAACACTACACCAAAAATGTGGGAAAATACGTACTGCTTTATAAAAATAATATACTCTCTGTTCTCCAATATAAATAGCTCAGAACATTTCAGGTCACTTTAGAATCAGCAGTTAAACTTTTTAAATTACTAGCAGATTATCAATTAGTCTCTTCAGTACATTACATTTAGTTGTTTTCAAATCAATATTCTACTTCCCAAGATGTTATCCTGTTCAATAAGTCAATACACTTGTCAATGGATTAATCATAACACTTTAGACTTTCCCAGATCAAAGACCCACATCAATTATGCATTTCATAAGACCCCAGAAGTAATTACAACTGGTTACTGTATTGTGCCCAATACTGTCTTTCCCAACACCAACCCCCCCTCACTTCCTAGTACACAGTTGCTGATGATCCCCTCCAGTTACTCCCTCCTGTGTGTCACACAGCTGTGGCAATTAATAGGATGTGAGTTATCTCCAGATGATCTTTAGTGCCACTCTCCCCCTTTTTAGTACACCTCCTTACTTGTTCTCAGCTGTTGAAGTTGTCCTGCGCCAAGAGGGAGAGGGGACACGGAAAAGGAGGGGCTAGGAACCGTGGCTGCAGAGGCTCTCTCGCCTCAGGGGACTCCTCGGTGTTACTAGGTTTGGGCCAACTCCGTGTTGAGTCTCTCACTTAGTGAGCGTCAGGGACCGAAATCACGATGCCCCCAGGCCCCCTTCCAGGCCTCTTAGCTCCCCCTCCCTGCTCGGGCCAGCTCTTCAGTGTGGCGCTCGAGCAGGAGGAGAAGGCAGGATCACTCGGCGCTCCTGAGAAACTCCCCCGGCGCCTCTCCTCACAAAGGCACTCACTCGGCGGTCATGCGCTGAAGCGCTTGCTCTCGTCCCGCCTCTCCTCACAAAGACACTTACTCGGCGGTCATGCGCGGAAGCGCTCGCTCTCGTCCCGCCTCTCCTCACCAAGACGCTTCCAGGAAGGACATGCGCGGAAGCGCTCGCTCTCGTCCCGCCTCTCCTCACAAAGACACTTCCAGGAAGGACATGCGCGGAAGCGCTCGAGTAGGGATTCGCCTTCCCAGTTTCTTCAAGGGAGACAGTACTTTGCCGGCAATGCGCTAGAAGCGCGGAAGGCGCCCCCGGGGTCCCGTCCACAGAGAGAAGCCTCAATAACCTCAAGGCTCAGTGGATCCCGGGGCGGGCGATGTCTCCAGAAAACGATCAGCACCCCAGGGGTCCCGCTCTCAGTGGGGACGGCGCTGTCTCCAGAAAACGATCAGCACCCCAGGAAGGTAGGAGAACTGTGCTAGTTCGTTTCCTTAACCTCAGCGCCCACTCTGCCAGGTCCTTTTAGTGCTCAAGTTGAGATAGGGGTTGGGATCTAGGGAAGAAGGTTATCCTTCCTGAGTCTCCTTCTGCTGGGCAGAGGACTGCGCACCGCAGCACTGCAGTCTCCTTCTCCTTGGACTTCCCCTGTATAGTTTGGACAAGGGGCAAGCTAGGCGCCCAGGGTCTCCAGTAACCCTTCACAGCGGGGTCAGGACAAGTAACCCAAAAGGGGAATAATGAGGTGACAACCCAAGGCAGCTTTCCTATCTAGGAGGTCAACCCTATGTCTAACCTCTCCCACCCTTAGTTACAGCCTGTCCTCCAGCTGACTTCCACAGGTAGACAAAATGGCTGCCCCACATTCCGCCTTATATAGGCTGCCCTTCAGTGGTCCAGAATGGACCAGAAGGTTCTAGAATGCCCTATGTTAGGCTATGGCCAAGTTCTGTGTGTGACAGTTGGGGCAGTTGGTGGCCACCATTTTAGGTGGTGCCAACTTTCCTGTCAGAACAGGCCTCTGGACCTGAGGTAAAAGATTATGAGGGGGAGAAAGAACACCTATCCCCCTGGCCAACACCTACAAAAAGTCAGTAGACAAAAAAAATTATCAAGGGTATGAGGGGCAAAAAGGGGACAAAATAAATAATAATTAGGAGGGACTTCGCCAAAAAGCCAGACAGGTCTAACACCCAACAATTAGTGATGTTCACTACTAACTGGTGTTGGTGCAGAAGGTGTACAAAGGAATTATTAGTGAACTCTGATCTCCTAACCAGTTCATGTTCAGGTAAAATATGGAAAGAATGCAAAGGAGTAATAGTAGGAAGAAACACAGGTTGGGAGGTGGGTACAGAAGTCAATTGAGTAGAAAAAAACAATCCCACCCATAAAAGACAACGTCATGTTTAAAAAAAACACTAGAAAACATGTTATTAAGAACATATAGACAACAGGGGAAAGTAGTGACCACTATTACAAACGAAACTATAATCTTTCACAACCCCAAGCAGAAAGCAAATCCCAAAACTATCTAGCAACATTTCTAGGGCTCCTATACATTTCAGTAATTTTTGTATGTTCAGGTGAAACAGTGGTGACCCTCATTAATGGTCTGAGGTGAAAAGGGGATACTCTTCCACAGAGAATGGACTTTATTCTGCTTTTACGTAACAGAATACTACTTTAAAACAATGCCAGCCAAACAATAAGTATCAGTCTCCTAACACCTAGTCTATACAGTCACACGGAAACCTCTTGTGAAACCAACTATGCCCAGAGTCCGTTCAAAAAGCCTCTCTGGCAGGCTTCTATTGTCCATCAAATTTTCTTTTGTTGTTTTCTTCCGCATGGGCCTCTTCATTCAAGCCTTTCATGATCCGTTGGAGTGCCCTCCTGGCAAACACTCAAGCTCATTCAAAAGTCTCAATGTCGCAAGGCAGTGCACCAGTATCTCTCCTTTGCAGCAGGCACTACAGGTAGTGTGCTCTCCATTGACCAAGGGCACAGATCATCTCGTGCAGACCCGGGACCATTCTCAGGCTCCAACACTCATCATTCAGTGTCAGAGGACGCTCAGGCTGCTTTTTCATGGGCACCAGAATGTAGTGCCTTTTGCCAATCTTGGATCCGCCGGTGCACTGCACTTCCATTGGAGCAAAGGAAAAAGGGGGGTGTGGCCAAAACTCAGGCCGAGGTGCTCAAGGGACTGCACATGTCAGAGGTTACCAGCACATGACAGGCGCTCTTTTGCACTGAAATTAAGGGGCTCAAGGGACTGCACACTGTCAGAGGTTACCAGTACATGACAGGCGCTCTTTTGCACTGAAATTCTGGTTCTGTGATGTCTGATGCCGTCTGATGGAGCAAGTGCGATGCTTTCAACAGTACATTGTATAACAAGGGAACTGCAAACAGGTGGCCTGCGATCTTCAAAGGAATGGCCACACGCCATGGGACAATTTTGGTCTAGAATACACTGTCATTTCCAAAAAGCAATACAAATAAAAAGGCAGTAGGGAAAACAGTGCCTCTAGGCTTTTCAATTGGGTTTCCATGTGAGAGTATATCCTCCATCATCTAAGGGTAGATAGCGACATGATTAAGTCTAAAGAAAATTCTTAAAAAACAGTCTGGTCATATAAAAAGGAATTATACATAATACGGGGGTCTCTGGTACATTACTACAATTTGGAAGTGTAAACTTGAACAATACATCAACAATAATAAAAAAGCTGACTAGTGAAAGAAATATGGAAAAGAGAAATGGGACTAGGTCACAGCTAAAATCCCCAATAACTAGGCATGATGCGACTTTGGTCAGGGGAGTAGTGACAAAAGAAAAATGTATAGGAAGAACAAGAAATTACTTGGGTGATAGTCAAGCATGTGACACAATACCAAGAGTGTGAGTGATACACAACAAAATCACAATAGTTTAAAAATTTAACTCTACCGCTGGCCGCTACACCATACACGGTAACCTCAGCTAATGTTCCAGTTCCTTCTTCAGGGAAAAAATGAAACCTGGTTTCCTTTATGGTACAAAGCCATACACTACTTAGGAAGCAGAACAAAACTGACTAATGTAATATAGAAATTAGGTCACCATGTACAAGAGTCACAAAGCTATAATTTATCCTTACGTCCAATCAGGATACATAAATTTAGGGCTGCCTGTTCCTTTAAGGGAAGAGGGAGCAAGTGACACATTTTGATCCTGTATATCTCTTTTATTTTTCTTGAATACTATTTATAGCCAAATTTGACATACACCGGTGAAGTGTTGTCTGTGTCGTGTTCACAAAAATGAAAATATCATATTTGTGAAATTTAGCAAATCAACCCAACTGTAGTGTAGCGATACACATCGTCATGTATATCCCTTCACAACACAGGTAAACTTGTAATAGTATCAAAAGCAGCAACATAAAACAAAAACATGCATAACGCACATGTCAAGCCATCAGATATACTTGCTGTATATCAAGCATCAAGCACAAAAAGCAAAGAAAAAACAATAACATATGTAAATGAGAGGTGACGCACAATACCATGTCCCAGAACCCAATATTCGGGCCATTCGGGCCTTCTTAATTTGTCAGTTTTAAAATCCTCACCCTCCTTTTTGACAGCAGATCAACAGGTAGTGGAGATTTGGCTGTCAAATTCAACTTACTGTGTGTCACTTCTGACACAGGACCAGCAGGAACAATTCATAAAAGGATAAAATGCAAGAATATGTAAAATGCACAAACATTTCTTTTCAAAGAAATTACTCAAAAACACATCTCTTTTCAACCAACCAAACTCACGTCTTGTCAGCCTTAAAATCACCCAGAACAATCCATGAATGATCATCTGTGAGCAGAAGCAAAAGGAAAAAGAAATACACAACACATAAAAGAGATACATTTCTCATAACAAACAAATATCCTTTATAACGTTTAATCAGAAGACAAAACATGATACACATTAACAGACACAAAAATAAATTTCCATTACTTAACTGTTACCATCTTGTTAGTCAGCTTGCAACATTAAGCCATTTTAACTTTCCAAAAGTAAAATTCTTTCACTGACAATCCATGTTATCTTTGCGCCACAATTCGTTCTCACTTAGGCATGTAGCCTTCAAAATTTCAATAAAAGACTTTGTCTTATTTTCTGTCTAAGACTTAATGCAGTCCTTCATTTTCCGTCAAATAAAAGCAACTAGAAGACATTATTTTTTAGAGCAGAGATACAAATGTATCAGTTCTGCAGAGCATTTAACATGATGTTGGGACTTTCAAAGAAACCTTGTTTTATATTTTCCCTTTGGAATTAAGTTCTTTAATTGTATTGATGTTCTTATGGAGAAACCAGAAACCCCACCTTTTAGAGGCCTGCTTAGCAAGGTCATTCTGCATTCCACAGAGACAAGGCCCTAATTTAAAAGGTCACAAATGTCAACATGAGAGCCTCCTTCCATTGTTTATAGGAAAACTAAAGATAGCATCTCAGCGTGACTTCACAAAACCTTAATAACACACATCCCAGTTTTTAGAACAAATGCTTGTTGCAGTGGTACTCATTTCATCTACCTTAAATGAATCTCACTGGGTCATTTAAAAGGAAAACCCCAAAATGGGGACAACCTGCAAATTTGTATTATACCTACATGTATGCATTTACTGTAGCCTAAAGGACTTTAAAGCTATTATAAATGGCAAGAATGCTGTTTTAAATGGTCTATTTTACCCAAATTCGACTTTGATGTTTGGGGCACTTAAAAATAAATATCCTATAATTGTTTTACATATTAATCATCCTCAGAATGTTCTCTACAAATTGCAGATATTGGATATTAGACATATCCCATGTAAATCCTTATAAAAATGAGTTTTGTACGACTGTGCTAAGTGAAATTCCATATGCTAATGTTCTCATTATGCAGTGTAACACAACTTAAATTAAATTATAATGCTAGGAGGTCACAGTATGAGCATTAAGCTTCATGAATAGTAAAAAACGAATTTTGTAGCACTTATTTTTAATAATTATTTTTCAAAATGTATTAATTATGTTTAATAAACCCAATCATTTTTGATAATTCCACATATAAAAGCGAGCTGCATTTCTTGCCTATCATTTTAGACGTATTCATTTATAAGCCTAAGCACAGAAGCCTAACTTAGAAAATGACAAAATGTTTGTGCTACTTTTTATCCGTCTTTCTAAAAAGGACAATTCTATTTAGCAACAGACCCACGAAATGCTTACAAAAAATGCTTAAAGAGAGAAAACCCTTAATTGAAATACCTTCCTGTAATACAAAATAATGAACCATAGTTTTGGAACCTTTTTAAAATGACATTCTGAAATGTAAAAATGTACCTCAACTGAGGGCAAAGTCATGGCTGAATAAATATTCCTATTTATTTAGCTTGTCTCTTAATGTTTGTAACGTAAGCACGGTGGCTGTCTATTTAAAACTAAAACTAAGACATTTCATGTTTCAAAATGCGTGTGCAATACAGCAAGGTCCAATGTATTCAGATGATGTATTTGCCTGTTAATATCTAATACAATGCATCTAAGAAAAATGCTGTAAGTTTATTTATTTTTCACAAAACACCCAATTTCGTTTTTGGGGGCTTTTTATTCCTAGTGAATGTGGATTTACATTTTAGTTTTTAAGCATTTAGACATGTTGCTTAATAGACTGAAAACATCAAAAAGAAACACAGACACACATTTGAGCTCATTTCAGATATAAACAGAAAGGGGTCAAACACTCAGGACACACAATACGGCGCGCCATGCATTCGTGAATAGCGCCATCACTATTCACTTACAGAAGTTGCACTAATGGGAAAACCACATAGACATTTAAACACATATTTGACCCACAAATCAATAACCATTTGCAAATACTAGTTGTAAGTCATATTTATAAGAAACGTTTCTCAATAGTGTTCCAAAAGACTGCAAAAACAGCCCAACAGACTGATGTATGTCCAAGAAGTGAAAATGCACTCAATTCACTAGCTTTGGCTAGCAGAACACCAAACAAAATCGTTCTGCATATCTTCGTTCATAAAACTGCGCAGAACAAAGGATCCTTGTTTTGTATTATGTCATATTTTAATTCCCTGGGGATACAAAATCACCAAGGAAGAAATATGTTTTTAAATCTAACCTATTTAGATATTCCCTTTAGGGGAAGCCGGCTAATCCAAACGTATACAAAGTTGGCCAACACAAAGCTTCAAATTTGCTAAGATCAGGCATCATATAGCTCACTAATCTAGCTTCAAACTTCAAGGGGCTATCTCTATCGATACACTCGTAAATATACAAGACCCTCGGTTTTTGAAAATTGCAATCTTCAAATAAAACTAAGGACCAAACAAACTAAGCAAAGAACCACAGAACCAAAGAACCAAAGAACAAAGGACTGGGAGCGACCCACTTATACTTAACTCTCACTTTTACTAATCAAAACGTTATCCAAATTCTAACTGTCAAGTTCTACATGACCTAACGGTCTTTTTATAATACTCATGCCAAAAAGGTTCTCAGTCAGGAGTGACATCATGTGGAGGATCAAAATCAGGAAGATCACAAATATACTGGGCTGCAGAAACAAAGAATCTCCAGAAACCCTCTGCACAGAGTACCTTCTTAGTAGAATCCTGTTCTGTCCTCCTCAGTAGATTTCAGTCTCCTGACAAAATCACTCCCACAGAAAGTCACTTCTCTGTCGAGCCACAGCCCCAGTCTGCCTTAGCAATTGAATGAGGCAGTCTGAGGAATACAGAGAACAGAGGCCTTATATATGTTTTGGGTTACATGACTCAGCACAAAAGTAAGGGGACAGTCCTAGCTTTGGCAAGCATGCAAAAAACCCAACATTCCTTCTTACACAATGCTGGACAAACCCATAATAGAACACCACAACCCATATCGTAAACAGGTCATAAAAAGAGGGAACAGAAACAGATGAGAGGTAGGATAAGGGGTGTGTATGTGCATACCAAACTTTACAATCTCCTGTGCTCTGATCCCTAATCTTGATCAGCTACTGGGCAAGAAACTGGTCTAACAAGGTCAGCTTCAGGCAACAGGGTCAGTTCACTCAGGTCATCCAGCAGTCAGCTAAAGTCATCAGCCTATGTGAGGGCAACTACAAAACGGCTGCCATGCACAAAATGGAACCCATGGTTCAGAACGAAATCTTCAAATACACAGTGAATCCATTGGTGTAACATGATGAAAACACTCATACTTGCTGAACTCACTGTTTACGGTTCGCTGTTACCAAATTCGTAACAGAACCACAACCTTTATGACCCAGGTTCAGAATTCACCTTACCTCATAGCTAGGGCTAAAAGGGCGGGGTTAGTGAACAAAGACTGGTTTAACATACAATGCAATGATCTTCAGAAACACTGTTACAATGTTGCAATTCTTTTTCATATTTTGCTTATTAATTGCCTCCATAAATTTTCTGTCAGATTTTTTGGGTTGACAGAAGAAGCCTTATAAAGGGCAAATGGGTTATCTTAAAAATAAACCTGGCTTCTAATGAGAGCAAATACAACTTCCATAGTATGCATAATATATTCAAACTAGCCAGTCCCCACAGTCAGTTTGCTTGTGGCACATAGAGCTGTTTTGAAAGGAAAAAGAAATGTTAGGTTCTGCAAGCCCAGTGTTACCAGAGTCCTGCTGTGTGAGTCCATAAAGAACATTTAGTGCCTGATTACATTGTCGGGTGGATCGCAGAGGGTCGCAAACCACCCGACCTCCGGTCGACGTTCCCGACACCGCCATTACAATGTGACGGCACATGGTGCGGTCGCATACTACCATTTCTCTATGGGAGCTTGTGCTGCGGCCGTAAACCAGCCATAGCACAAACTCTCAAGGAGAAATGGGAGATTCATGGTGCCTGCCACATAGTGCAGGGATTAACAGGGGGCACTATAGGTGGCCCCCAGGAATCCAACCGGAAGCTGCTGTGGCAGGGGGCCCCAGCTAGAGGCCCCCAAAGTCTCTTTCCGACAGACTTCTCATGTCAAAAAGTGGCATGAAAAACCTGTAGGAAACCCCCACAGTGTAAAAGCTGTATATCGGGAATTATGAGTGACCTCCAACTGCCAGACAGGCTCCTTCAATCCTTCAGAAGTCAGTCTGTCCGACCAGCTGGTTTCAAATCCCACAGCCTTCATCATAACAAGGCTGTCAGATTGGAAACCAACCATTTTAAGTCGGAAAACCTCCGACCTGCGGTTGGAGGCTTTCCGAATTACATCGTAATAGGGCCCTTATCAGGGCCCTTATCGCTTGACACACTTTCACTGAATTCTTCTTATCTGGCTCTGCCTTCTGTTTCAAGCTACAATCTGTCTCCAATTTCAGACCATTTGGCCTTGTCTGGTTGAGGATCTCACCTCTTCCTTCTTATGGAAAAGGATATTTAACTATTTCCTCTCCCTTTCTATGTGGTGAGGCACCTATATGGTCTGGACAGAAGATCATGTGTTGAGTTATAAACTGATGAGATCCCCCCTTCCTCGCTTGGTGAACGCTTGGGGTGAAAATGCAACAAGCACGGCAAGGGAGAATGTCCGCACTCAGAGGCCTTTTGGAAGTGAGTAGGCGGTGCAGTGAGACCAGGGAACCACTCGATAGAAAATGCTCAAGGAGGCAACTAATCTAGGGAATACAGCTTATGCCTGAAGATCTAACATCCTAGGATATAGCACAGTCTTTAGATAAGATCTGCAATTAACTATGCAGATAAAACTGACCAAATAGTCTACTTCAAATCACATAATTCTGGTTGGTGCAGTTTATGGGGCCGAATGTAAAACAGGTTGCAAACAGTGGTTGCAAAGGTTGCAGTGGCTTTTTGCGACCTATCTATAATTTTGTGATGCAGCCTATGCACTAACAGGGTGCATCAAGTGCAGCTTTTATTTTACACTTTCAGCCCTAAGCTTTTCTTGATAATCGGAAATAAAAAAGTAAAGCAACAGCAAAAGTGAAGCAGGAAATGAATTGCTCATGCTGCTGGGGCAAATTGATTACGTGCTGATTAGGCAAGCTCATTTTGTCAGCTTTCTTTATGGTTTGGATGAGTCTCCGCTTGTCTCTGAGTGACGCAAGGCTTTGTCTAGGAATTGGCCTATGCCGTCAGTAACTTCCTCCTCCTACCCTATGTGGAGGAATGACATTATTGGTCTGTTATTCTATATGCGTACATATTTTAGTAGCAGCCAAATTATCCTCTTGGAGGCGTGGTGGTACGTTCTGTATAGAAGACTTTTGCATTTGGGTGAGCTAAATTGGTTTAGTTTTGCCTGGAGTCTGTTCAGTGGTACAATGTTACTGTGTTCCCTGAAATCAGTGTTCCCAGTGCTAGCAGAAGGTTTAGAATACAGGTAGCTGACCTTTTTGGCATTGCTGCTGAAGAGCTCAGGCCAGTTGATACTTTTTTAGATTGTAATCTTTGGATTGAGGTTAGAGATCTCCATCCCTTTAGAAGTTGCTTCATTAGGGTTTTGACATGGTTTTTTTGAGAATTTCTTTGTCCACTTAGTGGTCTAAAAGGTGTTCCACGTGTAGATCTGTGAGAGCTTGGCTCAGTGTAATGGGGTTTCTTGATTTGATAGCTCCTGACCATCCTCTGTTGAACACCCGGTTTGATGTGCTGAACAGTCTCTTTATTGCATAGAGGAGTAGAGCCTCTGTGGCTCACGTTTTCGAAAGCAACCATTCTGAATAATTAGAGCAGGCCTGAACTACTAAATCTCTGTGTGTCACAAATCATTTGGAGAGTGGTTTGAGAATGCAAAAATAGTGACTTAAAATATATTATAGTACCAAAAAATTGGCTTCGGTAATTTTACACTGCAAACTGGATTAATGATTCACTATTCGTTTGTATGAAACATTCGCTAATTGCAAATATTAGCACTATGGATTTTTTTGCAGGTGAAAATTACGACAAAGTGGTAGCTGGTGGTAATAAGGTGCAGCCTATAAAAAGAGCCCCTGATTTCCACAGATTTTTATTTAAATTGACAGTTATGATTCTCATGTTGAGAAGAATGTGGTTTTTGGGAGCCCAGCACAGAAGGAGGAGAAATTAGTGCATTTTCAGACAGTTTAATACACTGTTGATCAGGAAGAGGAAGAAATCTATGCTAAATACAGATTTAGCAGAAAGTCCATATTGGAGCTGATAGATTATTTTGACCATATTTTAAGGAGAACTGCTAACAGCATTCATTCCATTCCTACTCATGTTCAGGCATTGTGCAGCTGTTAGCATCAGCCAGTTACCAAGGCTTTGTATCTGTTGCTTCGAGTAATATTCGAGTGCAGTTGCTATATTTTTAGGGCATTTTTAGATGCCCTTTTATGTAGAATTCAGTCAGACACAGCATTCCTGCATACACAGAATTGAAATAAACCACGTTTGGTTTTTATTGCATTCCGAATGTTTCAGAAGTAATTGGCTGTGTGGTTGGAACACATATATTAATTTGTCCTCCTTCAGAAACAAACTTCTTAAATCAAACATCTCAACATTCATTAAATATCCAGGTAGTTAGTAAATCTGAAAATGTTATTACAAACTTAGCGGCATACTATCCTGAAAGCACCCATGCCCCATATACTTTTAAGCGCTGTGTATTGTATACTTATCTAGCCAGAGAAGATCTTGGTGATGGTTGGTTGTTAGGCAAGTAATTTAATGTATCTAACTGTGAAAAAATGACTTTAACATAGGCATATACGTTTAATTGTGCTGTCGTTTTGGTAGGTGACTGTGCTTATGCAATAGATCAGTGGATTTTAACTCCCTACTTGCATCCAAGTACACCAAGGGAGGGAAGATTCACACGCTCAGTTGTGGGGCGCTTCTGGCCTGAGGAGAGGGAGATTTCACATAATACATAGAAGTGGAGGAGTACTCCTGTATTATCCTCAAACATCTTGTAATATAGTAGCTGTGGCACTAAATATAGCAACAAGGAGAAGTCTACCTGTTGAAACAGATAAAGAAGACTCGGAATGAGAAGATGTATACCATTGTCAGCTCACTACAGGTTCTGATGCCACTCCAAGAGCTGAAGGAGGTAGTACAAAGCACATGTCACTAATAATTATTTTAAAATTAGTCAAATATACATACTGCCACAATATATATAAAAGAAACATGACACCATTTTTGTATACTATTTTTTCTGTTTTATTCACAGATTACAGCAGGCATGGAACTTCAAAATATAAAAAGTAAAATTGAATTTGTTGTAACAAATAAAATATTCAATAAACTCATATTTTATGTTACTTCATATGTAATCAAAATTAATTTTAAAAGTCAAAAGTTACTAGTGTTTTTTCTTTCCTATAACTACTATAGACGTCCCTCGACCTTCCATTGCAACATCACCTTTGCCCTCACTGCTTCTTCTCCTCGCCCACCTAGCCCCTAACGTTATATGCTACTGAGGTTTGGAGCACCCTCACTTTCTTGAGCTGTTGTTTGCTCACCAGATAGGACATGAGAAGTCTGCAGCTACTCCAGAGTTAAAGGGGCTTAGACTAGAATCTTTGCAACATCTCCACTATACTGACCCATTTCCATCTGAAAGTTGACTGTATGCTGTGAAAGCCGGGCCATCACATTAGCAAGCCAAAATGTCGGTGCACCAAAGCTATTCATTCTGTTGAACAGATGTCTCTCTTTCCATTTCTTTGTTAATGGCTCATCATGTATACAGGCACAAAGTGAGGCTATGGACTCTGCCATAACTCGAATTCTTTTTGGCCATCCTGAAAGCTTTTAAAACCACCCTTTATTATGAGTCCCAACTCTATTACTAAGATTAGGTATGAGTTGCTGTAGTGTTTTTTTTGGTCAGCAATCATAGATGTTTCCAGCACATGGAAAATACCTAGCAGTAGGTACTACAACATCAGAGTCTTGAACACGAGCAGGCCTAGGTAACTGTCTGACTCTGTTTCGGATAGTTTGGCTGATGTTACTCAGAGTTGCATACGTTGAGCATTGATGGACATTGTGGTTTTCTGCGTTATTCCCCACTCACCCCAAGCATGCTTAGAGGCTCAATTGAGATTGGCAATGGTGTTTAAATGTTGCTTACTGTTAGGAAGATTAACTTAAGCTTCTATGAAGAGTTGCCATTGGTACTGACCAAATTCACATTTCTGGTCTTAATTAGAGTTTTATATTCTTTTAACTGTACGTTCACATTAGAGATGCCCTTCTGATTTAGGGGAGTGGATCAAATGAGATTGTGTCTGTTTTCACTTATTGTTAAATCAATGGTATTTGTTTTTTCTGTTTCTTAGTTGTATGGTTTGATAACGTTTTTCTTATCCAATTTTGTATCTGGTACAATTTTCACTTGATACAATGATATGAGGTCTGACAGTTCATCCTTAATGGTTATATCTATCTTAGACTTGTTATGTTCTTGATATCCACTTCCATGTTGATACATGGTTCCTGGGAAGAATCGTTTATGTATGGGGAAAATGCCACGAATAGGGAATTGTGATTGATCTCGAAGCGCCAGGGGATCGTTATTTCTTCGTAACAGTTATCTTTGTGTGCTTGTATCAGAATTTAATCGATTAAAGACTAAGGCACTATTGCGCCGCTGGAACAACACTTTTTTTATGTTACAGGGGCGCAGTGTGCCACTGGCATATTTATAAGGTCACCGAAAGTCACTTTACGTGGCTTTTCATGGCTTTATACATATGTGCCCCTTTCACGTAGAAAACTGCGTGAAAGGGACGTTCCATGGGTGTTGCTGGGAGAGTTTCCAGCAAAATCCATGGCTTTTTGACACTGCTCCAGATGCGCTGTCCTTGGGCAAAAAACACAGAAATGAGACCCTAAGATTTTTGGAAGTTGTAGCTGGTGTTGTTATAGCACCTGATAGAAGTGAGTCTAATTTTGAAAATAGTCTACCTCCGAGAAGTAATTGTTCCAAGATTGTGCCCTTCTTGTCTTTGTTTTTAAAGTTGTGGGACAGGATTGGTATGCCCCATACCAACCTCGCTTCTTCATAGTCTTCTGTGTCTTTGCCCCATTTCCCTAGTTTTGGGTTAAAAATCCCTGCTCAAGATATTAGGGTAGTCTTTATGGTGATTACTGTGTTTTTCTAGTGTCTCTTTTAATGCATCCAACTTTGCTCCAAAGAGCTGGTGAAATTCAGGAGGTGTCTGTACATTAGAGACAATAGTCCCGATAAATTTTTACTAGGGAGCTTGAAGGAAGTAGGCATTCCGGTCTGAAGGTATATATTCTCTGTTAAAATCAGTAAGGGGGTTGATTTCAATCAATCAATCAATCAAGTAGGATTTGTAAAGTGCTGCTTATCACTCCTGAGGGTAGCCAGGCACTGGCAGGATGCTGCTGCAGGGCTGAGCTAGTGAAGAGCAAGGTCTTCAGGTCTTTCTTGAACCTTTGCAGGGTGGGTGAAATGCGAAGGTGGAGGGGGACGCTGATCCAGGACTTGGCTGCCAGGTGAGGACCTGCAAAGAAAACAAGGGAGATAATGCGGGGACCTGTGAGGAGAAACAAGTGGGAATCTGCAAGGAAAAGGAGGTGGAGGGGACAGCCGATCAAAGACCTTAGCTGCCAAGTGAAGAATCTGCAATGAAAATGAGGGAGATAACGAGAGGTCCTGTGAGGAGAAACAAGTTGGAATATGAAAGGAAAACGAGGGAGATAAGGGAACTTCTGAGGAAAAAGCAATGGAGGTAAAATGGATCAGGGAAGCCTTATGGAGGTGCAAGCCGTACAGGGGAGCTAGTCGGGGAATCTGCTCAAAGGGTCTGCACTGCGGCCTTCATTAAGTAGGTTAACCGGGAGGGGGGCGGGTTCTGGGCAAGATGAGTGGGAGCGCGAAGCGGCGAAGGAGACAGCTGGGAGGTGGGAAAAGGGGCGGTGAGTCACGGGGGAGCTAGGGAAAGGGGCAGTGGTAGGGGGATCTGTGGGAAAAAGAATTAGAGGGGATATGCGGAGGAGAAAACAGATATGCTGGAATCTGTGAAGAAAGAAGGGGTTAGAGGGGATGTGTAAGGAAAGATGAAGAAAACATGGGGAATCTGCAAAGAAAAAGGAAGGAGACGGGGAATCTGCAAAGAAAATGAGGGAGATAGGGGAAATCTGCAAAGGAAAACGATGATGGAAAGTCTAGGGTGCTAAATCTTTGCAGCTCCAAAGCTGTTGAGACCATTTTTCTTGTTGTTTTACAGTTGGCTGGACCGCTAAGAAAAAGGAGAAATATGAATCTACGAGTTTAATTGAGATCATAATGATATTGTATGACCATGTGTGTGTGGTAATTCCTTCCGAACAATTAGATGCTTATGGGGTTGCTACTCAGAAGTTTTTATTTACTGTTAGCTTGTAGCTGTCACAGCTGATTGATTGGTGGTTGAGTTCAGAATGGGTGATAAACCTCTGTTGGTATTTCTGGGATGTTAGTTATTTCTATTCCACTAATCCAAGCTTCTTCAGCAGATGATCTGGTTTGGTGCTGTGCATCATCTGTGCACCTTAGAATGGGGTGATGTTTTAAAATGTTATTTTCTTTGCTCTTGCTTTTTTATTAATATCATGATCTATTTTTTTCTGTGTTTGGTTACAGGGGCCACGTTGAATACACTGTAGAATTGTGTTGGTGGCTAGTTGTACTTTTTAGCTTCTGTGCTCTCAAGTTTACAGGGAATTTTGGTTATTGTTTCTCAGTACACTAATCAGTTGAATCCTTTGATGGTTGCTTGGCTCTAGTGATTGATTGCTGTGGTATACCCACTAGTTAGTTTGTCTTGTTCTTGTTTCTCTGCTTTGTCGTGCCCTGAGGTTAGGATGTTTTGATCTTCGTTCTTCTTGGTGGGCTTGTTGGTGCCTTCTAACAAACTCCTGAGGCGGAAAGCCGGGAGCGCTGCTCATTTTACTTGCTTTTAAAAACTGTATTTTTCACTGCTGTGTGTTTAAAAACTTACCGGCATCTTGCCAAGATCCTTGCCTGCTTCAGAGGTCCCAGACAGCCGATTTGGGCGCTGCCTTGGGGAATCCTCCCTCGCTGCCGCCATCCACCGCGAGCGAGTAAGCTCCGCCCACTTTGCAGGCCACGCCCCCTTCTATCTGTTAAAAGGGCGCGCTGATCACTAGCGCGTCCTTCTAACAAACTCCTGAGGCGGAAAGCCGGGAGCGCTGCTCATTTTACTAGCTTTTAAAAACTGTATTTTTCACTGCTGTGTGTTTAAAAACTTACCGGCATCTTGCCAAGATCCTTGCCTGCTTCAGAGGTCCCAGACAGCCGATTTGGGCGCTGCCTTGGGGAATCCTCCCTCGCTGCCGCCATCCACCGCGAGCGAGTAAGCTCCGCCCACTTTCCAGGCCACGCCCCCTTCCATCTGTTAAAAGGGCGCGCTGATCACTAGCGTGTCCTTCTAACAAACTCCTGAGGCGGAAAGCCGGCAGCGCTGCTCATTTTACTAGCTTTTAAAAACTGTATTTTTCACTGCTGTGTGTTTAAAAACTTACCGGCATCTTGCCAAGATCCTTGCCTGCTTCAGAGGTCCCAGACAGCCGATTTGGGCGCTGCCTTGGGGAATCCTCCCTCGCTGCCGCCATCCACCACGAGCGAGTAAGCTCCGCCCACTTTGCAGGCCACGCCCCCTTCCATCTGTTAAAAGGGCGCGCTGATCACTAGCGCGTCCTTCTAACAAACTCCTGAGGCGGAAAGCCGGGAGCGATGCTCATTTTACTTGCTTTTAAAAACTGTATTTTTCACTGCTGTGTGTTTAAAAACTTACCGGCATCTTGCCAAGATCCTTGCCTGCTTCAGAGGTCCCAGACAGCCGATTTGGGCGCTGCCTTGGGGAATCCTCCCTCGCTGCCGCCATCCACCGCGAGCGAGTAAGCTCCGCCCACTTTGCAGGCCACGCCCTCTTCCTTTCCCTCTCTCCCTTTGATCCCCGCATAAAAGGATGTGCTTGGGCCGGAGGCGCAGCGGACGGGCGCAGCGGGCGCGACGATTGCGCGCCGAAGGCGCGCGTAAGGCAAGCCCGTCTGCGCCCGTCCGCGACTGTCCGGGGCTAGGGGCACGTCACTCTGCCCCGCACACCACCTATACCCCGGACCAACTACGCCGCCTCCAGGGACCATGGCCCATCTCAGCCTCCATCTGCTCTCACATTTCCTCCCTCGGTCTTTCCCCTGCTGCTCCCCCTCACATCCCCCCTCCTATAGCTGGCCCCCCTCTCTCGCCTAGAGGCAATGCTCTTCCAACAACCTCCAAAGCCCTCACGGCACTCTACCTTAACACCCGGTCCGCAGTCGCCCATGCGCATGAACTCTCGGTCCTACTGGATCTTCATGCCCCAGATCTTCTCTTCCTAACGGAGACCTGGTTCTGCGATGACTACCTCCCTGCCCTACTAGCCACCTTACCGGCCCCATACTATGCCCTTCGGGCAGATCGCCCTACTGGCAGAGCCGGGGGCGGCGTGGCGGTCATCGCTCGTACCGATCTTCCCTTTCAAACCCTGTCCCTGCCAGACATCGCGACCACCGAGTATCTGGTTATCCGCACCACCTCCACCACTCCCCCTCTGACCTGTTTTCTTACCTACCGTCCTCCTCAATCCCCTTTACAGTTTCTCCCTGACTTCTTGGAAGTCTTGGCTACTATTACAGTTAACAATTCCTCTATTCTACTTCTTGGCGACTTCAACTTCTGGCCCTCTGACCCAGCTGAATGTTCGTCCTCAAAGGAATTTTCCGAAACCCTCCAATCCCTTAACTTCACACCCCATGTTCATTCCCCCTCCCACATTAAAGGTCACACGCTAGACCAGATCTGGTCCCTGAACTGTCCTGTGGAATCCCTCTCAATTTTGCCTTGCACATGGTCTGACCACCACTTGATCTCATTCTCCCTACCTATTCACCCCCCAGTCAAGCCCCCCCGCCCCAAAAACACCTGGGTTCGAGCCTGGGGCCGAGTTAACCCGGAAGATCTCTCTTCCCTTCTCACCACCTCCCTCCCTTCCCTGCAGGGCCTATCCACCCTCTCCCAGGTTAAGACCATAGAACAGTGGCTCTCCTCAGGCTGCGATTCTGTTGCCCCGATCAAACGTATTACTTCCAAGCGTGAGAAGGACGCCAACCGGTGGTTCAACGAAGAGCTCAAGGCCACCAAATTAGCAGTACGTCGCGCGGAGCGGGCTTGGAGGAGAAACTATTGCCCCACTTTAAGACTGGAGTACATTAACACCCTGACCCAGTATAAAAAAGACATCTTGGAGGCCAAAACCACCTACTTCTCCAAAATCCTTGCTGCAGAAAACCAGTCTAAGGAAATATTTGCGATCGTTCATAACCTGGCGTTCTCGGATAGAACAACCCTTAAGCCCGCCCCGTCCGAAGAACTCTGCCACTCCCTCAACAATTACTTTATTCACAAAATTGCTACCATTAAAGCCAACATCCCTCCCCCTTCTCCCTCCTTTGTTGACCCCCAATGTCCCCCTCCCAAGGGAGAACTCACCACCCTCCCCCCCATAACTAAGGAATCTCTGACCTCCTTAGTATCTTTGGTCAAATCTGGCTCTCCACTTGACCCCTGTCCTGCCCACATTCTCCGCCATATTTTTGTCACCTGTCCAGACCCCCCCTTCATCTCCTCAATAGCTCTCTTGCTCAAGGCGTGGTACCGAACCCCTTGAAATCTGCGGTTATTGTGCCGATCCTGAAAAAACCCGGTGCGGACCCCTCTATCCCTGCTAATTTCCGCCCTATCTCCCTCTTGCCATTTCTGGCAAAGGTGCTCGAGCGCCATGTCACCTGCGCTCTGAGCTCCTTTGTGGAGATGCAAGGAGCTCTTGCCCCCCGCCAGGCCGGCTTCCGCCCGCACACTCTACGGAGTCCGTTGTCATCTCGGTCCTGGACAACCTCAGGGAGGGTATGGATACCAACCAGCGCCAGGCCCTGGTGCTCCTCGACCTCTCAGCCGCTTTTGACACGGTGGATCATACCATCTTGCTTTCCCGTGTCAAGGCGGCGGGGATCGGGGGGACCGCTCTGGTCTGGCTATCCTCCTTCCTGAGTGACCGCACCCAGGCCGTCCGCCTGGGTGATTTCACAGCGGACGTCCGGAAAGTTCAGTGCGGGGTCCCCCAAGGCTCTTCCCTCTCCCCTCTTTTGTTTAATCTTTATATCGCCCCTCTTATCTTTTCTCTGCAACAAATGGAGGTCGCCGTATTTAATTATGCGGATGACCTCCAGCTTGTTTTCAATCTGTCCTCTTCCCCCTCTTCTGCTTTAAACTTCCAATCTATCATGCTCCATATCCGGGACTGGATGAACCACAACCACTTGAAACTCAACCCCGATAAGACCGAGCTGGTGTTGACGGGTGGTTCATCCAGCCCCTGGTCCTCTCTGTTCTGGCCCCCCTCTCTTGGCCCCTCTCCTGTACCCTCTACCTCAGTCAAAACTCTAGGCATAAAACTCAATTCTCAACTCACCCTTCACTCCCAGGTCAGTTCTGTGGTCTCTTCTTCTTTCCTTTCACTGCGCACTATACGCAGGGTGTCCCGTTTCTTTACTTTTACCGCTCTCAAACTTATCATCTTGGCCATGGTGGTGTCCCGCCTGGATTACGGCAACCCCCTATATGCAGGTATTCCTGCATATAGTTTACGGCGTTTGCAACAGATACAAAACCAGGCGGCCCACCTGGTCTTCAAACTCCCGAAATTCCACCACTTCGCCCCCCCTCTTGAAGTCTTTACACTGGCTCCCTGTGCGAGCCCGGGTCCAATTTAAGCTCGCCTCCATCACCTTCTTGGCTCCACTGGGCTTGGCACCGGCGTTCATCTCATCCGAGATCACCCCTTACGTTCCCACCAGGGAACTACGCTCGTCCTCCCAGTCCCTCCTCACCATCCCACGCTACCGGAGAAAGAAGTGGGGAGGCTCGAAATTTGCCACCCTTGCCCCCCTCCTTTGGAACTCCCTCCCCCTTGAACTCCGAACCCTCACCCTTTACCCACAATTTCGGAAACACCTCAAGGCCCATCTGTTTATGAAGTCCTTTGACTAAAACCTCCGCAGCTTCCCCTGTCTTCTAGCCCCGGATCTTTGTTAGCTGTAGCGCCAAGAAACCGCTGGTGTATGCGCGCTTTACAAATAATTTCAAACTCAAACTCAAACTTGTGTCATTGCATGGTGGATTGGGTAGCCTGCTCTTTTGAGGATTTCAATTTTTATATCTGTTAGGGTACTCCTAGGAAGTTGAGGTCTCCTCAAATAGTCAGTGAGGAAAATTGAGCCTGTTTTAACATGTTGTAATATTTCTCCTGATCCATTTTTCACTGATTTCCGATCCTTGGTGACGACTGTGCTGTCTCCGACTTTTCTGTTTAGCCAATTGTATACTTTAAGAGTATTTCTTTGTTTCCTGGCTTGTTAGTGGTTGCTATCAGATTCCTGGTGTCGTCGATGTGGCTGTTTATAATTTCTGTGGCATTGGGCCCAGGTAGTTCATCCTGACTTACGGCTACAAACACAGGGATGTAACCTGTAAGAAACAGCTGACTACCATCCCTGCATCCATATGTTTTTTAAATGGCATGTTTCTTAAAGAAACTACTGCTTTAAAAATAAATATTTCCCATCTGGTCCACTGCCTGCTCCCCATAGACCGCCTGACAATTCTCAAAGGGGGTTCTGTACAACAGAGACAGCTTCCCCCTTCCAAATGGATTATTACCTTCTGTGTGAAGTTGGTAAGTTATCTATAGTCTGCGGCCACAATGATGGTCACAATACACTGAAATAACTCACAAGAATGTGAAATTAGAAAGGGACATCCCCTTCACGCCCCTCCTATTTACGATTTGGAATGAGTTGTTAAACCCTTTTTGTGGTTCAGAATGAGTTTTCCTAATTGCTAAAGATGTTTGGTACATTGTGAAATGTCACTTTGCAGTTGCAACCCCTCTGATTTTGAAAATTGCATGGTTTGGAACCGCAAAATGATTTCCTACATTTGGCCCATTGTCCCCTAATCCAAAATACTAGAAAAAGAAGCACCCTAACAAATCCACTCTCACTGAAAGGATAACACTATGCACTGATTTCAACAATGGCATTCTAACCAGCATGAACCCTGCAAAAACAAAAGCAAGCAATAACTCTGTGGAGATTCAGTGCACTACCTAGGAGAACCAACAAACTAATGATATCACAGGCTGGTTAGAAAAATTATCAAAACGACAGGAAACAACATCTTTGGCCAACATAGAAGATTTCAAGCAAGTACTCTCCACACCAACCAAGGAAAGCTCAGTAGAGATGGAAGAGGTATTGATTGGAAAGGTTTTCGCTTTTAGAATCAGTGGAGGACGGCAAAACGGGGCACCAGGCAAGATACAGCGCATATGTTGCAAATAAATGTAAGGCCGTAAATGGCTATAAGGGGTGGATCTAGCCAACACGCCTGCCACCATCATCTGCCACCATCGCCTAGTCAACTCATACACACTCAACAAAAATGCTGACAAGCCCAAATATGGAAAATACAGTAAACATCATCTTGTGAAATACAGCTCCCCTTAAGTCAAAGATAAATGATTCAGAAATAAACCGCTAGAGGTGAAAATTATCATTTTCCAAAAAAAGTCCACTCTCACAATTTCAAGAAGTATCATTGTCACTGAACCCGAGATACAGAAATTCAGTAAACTTGCAAGTTAGTGTAGGAATAAGCTTAAGTAATGCACTGAATGAACATGCAATAAGTTCATCAATAGTACAGTAAATAGATCTCCGATTGAACAAGACACCAAATTCTGGCTGACAAATATATATGCTGTGTGGCCCTCCTAGCATATGTATGATAATCTGTTGGACAATATTAGATTTATTAACCACACCAGTAAAAAAGGGTGGTTGTGGGGTGGAGGGGGCTGTTTCAACTCTACCCATAGAAGAAGAATTCAGTGCAAGGTGGATGCCTGAATAATATCAGGTGGGCTAAATGGAAGCATGAGAGGCACAGAAGCTCCAATCCTCTCACACACAATTAACATAAAAGATTAAAAAGACACATTCCATCAGTCTTTTTTGCTAAGGAGTGGCTAGTTTGAGTTATTCAAACAGTAGCCATAGATTTGCAAGACATCCTGACTTTCTCCAGCAGCAGCTCTACCTCTGCGATTGACTGTTTCCTCCCTTTTGCAAAGAGGAGACAATTCAATGAAGCAGAAATAAGTTGGAGAGTAAACATTGATCATGACCCCCTGTTTCTCTCAATGAAAATGGGAGATAAAGAGGAAGTGGGACTGCTCTCAGGCACCATAGACCCTTTGGATACCAAGAATAGAACATACTTAAGGGGGCAAGAGTTAAAGATCAAACCCGTAAAAGGTTTGCTCTTTCAAAAGGAAACAGGTAGAAGAAAGGAAAATGCAGTTAAAAGGCTATTGGACACACCACCTGTGGGGTTTGAAAGGAGCATGGCTCAATTAAATATGAACTACTGGTAAAAACAATGGAAGCATGGACCACAAGAGAACAGTGCTCCTTCAAACAAGCAAGAGAAATGGGAAAACGTCCAACATCTTACCAGGCTTAATTAGGATGGTATGACTAAGATTGTAAGGCCAAAACCCCATAGCCATAAGAATAGAGTACATCAGAAAATAGTAAAAATAGCAGGTCATCACAAAGAAGAAAGAATTTCTGGACAGAATTCGAGAGAACTGTGGAAGATAGCAACAGTAGCCTGTTTTCGAAAATAGTTACCTGGGCCTGGGGCAATCATTTTTTTAAACATAATTTTTTTTAGAAAGTATCAGCTCAGTACATCGCAGGGTATATTAGCCAGTACATCTGCATTATAATGATACATATCACATATCAATCAATAGTATCCACATTCCTGCAAGCCGTGATGTACATCATGTTCCTTATATTGGCATGTGTACAATCCAGAAACACCAATCAGTAATCCTCATTCCATTTTTACATCGCCGTGGGCCTTGCCCTCTCTATGGACAGTGCTGCAAGGATATACCTCAGGCTAAGGAGTCATAACCAGATAATACTGCATCAACGTGCTACATAGCATGAAACTTTAAGGTGAACAAAAACTCACTTACGTCCCCCGCCCACCTCCCTCCCCTGTAGACTCAGCAAACAAGGACATTTTTCCAATCATGTAATCAGTCCAGCTCAGCATAGCAAGTTTATACACACATTTCAATATTCTGGCCCCCGGCAGCAATTCACTGTACACTACAAGACTCTATTGTATCCCCAAATTCTGTACTCCTTATGCTCCATCAGATCACGCCCTAGAGGCAATATTCTAGTATGTCTACAGCTCCAAACTCCTCCATCAACATATTCCATTCTATGGATATAGGAGTCTTTTCTGGTCAATGCCAATCGAGCAGTTGAAATTGAGAAGACCCACTTGTAATTTAGAATATGTGCTCCCGGAAGGGGAGGCCTAGGCGGCACTCCATGTGCCCTCTCCACACTGTATAGAGCCGTCAGTCCCTCCCTTGCCACATAATCCTTCAGCCAGGTCTCCACAAACTGCGTGGGGTTGCATCCTTTACTTTTCTCCGATAGTCCCAGAATGCGCACATTGTTTCTTCGGGACCTCCCTTCCGCATTATTCACTCTGTCCTGGAGTCCCCACAATTGACGCTGTACCTGCTGGGTGGTTTGCTCAGTTTGTTGAGGTATCAAGTCATCCAATGCAAGTTTGTTTTATTTCACCTTTTCCGCCAGGTTCTTGTGGTCCACCTGCAAAAGATTAAAGCTAGTGGAGAGCGACCCCAACTGTGTTTCCAACGCCATGCGCGAATCCCCTATTTCTTATAATATGAGTTCCAATTTATCCGCAGGTTGTGTCTCCTCTGTAAGGGGAATCACATCCACCTCTGAGTCCTGTGTCTGGTCACTCAACATTACTTTGTTCGTGTTCTCCGAGGCATGTGAGTCTGTCTGCTTCGCTCAAGTGCTCCCCATGATGTCAAGTAAATTCTGTGTTCGTGGGACCTTTGTCTGCCTATCTCCAGTCCAACCGGAAACACCAGCAGTGCCGCCTCAGAGGAAGCTAGATCTCCAGTACTTGTCTGCTCTGTATAACATCACCACCTGGAAGGGGGCGCTCTTGTGGTATTTACTTTCCCATTTTAGGACCGTTGACAGCACTTCCTCGCTGTGCCCGGACAATAGCCAGCTGCAACCTGCTGCGTTGCGCAATGTGGTCAGTCCGGGCTTGTGACGTATGTGCAATCTGTGTGTTGCTCAATTCAGACCCCACCAATCAGGGTTCCCAGGTGGCCGCAACCACTCATGCCAACAGACTCCCGGGATCCAATCTTGCTGTACCAGGAGACCCAGCTGCCCAGCCTCTCCACCTTGCGCAGCATGCCACCATTCCACTGCCTGCCCCTCTGGTCTTTTCAATGCACATACCTGCTGCCTGCTTTCAACAATTCAATGCAGCTGGCCCCTCAATACATAGGCCAGAGATCCAGCGGCAGAGCTCCAGCCTGCACGCATTCGTGGCTCACTGTCACCACTTCCAGGGCCTCAGGATTGCATGGGGGGGAGGGGCACACTTCACGTAGTGTGGCGCCCGTGTAAATCTGTGCACCACCTTATTTCCGAGCCCCTACAATTATGCCACTGCCCCCCTAGGTACTCCGCTTCCAGCCGGCAGCTTCTAAACTCAAGTTCCGCGATCCCGCAGTACCTCCGTCTCCCGTTGCCAGCTTTTTCACAGGCCTCTAGACGCCATTTTTAATTCTATCTGCCAGCCAGGTCCACTATGCCTCTCTCCAAGCTCCAGGAATGGCAGGGCAAGGCTGTACGTATCTGCTACCGCATTTCACGGTCTCCGCTCGTTATTCAGGGGAGGGGGGTGGGATTCCTCTGTTGTTCCAGTAAGGCTCGCACTCGGCCGTGCTTAAGAGCTCTCGTCTCCCTTCCCCCCAGGACGCCCCATGTAGCAGCAACGTCTCGGTACCACTGTGATATGGCGTCCCGGATCTCTGTGTGCAGTCCGCCAGTGCCTTAGTTGTTCTGCTGCACAATGCAGGTGTTTATTCGTCAGTAGTACACCATTCTGCCAGGATAATTTGTAAAAGTGTCAGGTTTAGCACGGAGTTCTCTCAGCTCACGTCCGCCATTCTTGGCAGTTAGCCACGCCCCCTCGGCCTGGGGCAATCATGATACATAAAAGCCACACTCATTATGGCTGAGGCCTGGATCATGCACATCGGGTTCAATATTAGACTATACTGCCCAACAGAATCTTGTCCCTCAGTTAGAAGCCACATAATTGGGCCATTTGCCTCACACGGGGGGCAGAGGGGGGGCAGCCGACCGGAGGGAGTCCCCCCCCCCGGCTGTTTGGGAGGGGCATGTGGGGGGGGTTTAGAGAGCAGGCTCACTTTGGGCTTCATTTGGGCTGGTTTTGGGCTCTCCTATTTTCTACTGAGGGAGCCCAACTATAAATTCTGTTGGCTCCTCCTCCCGGCCACCATTTTAGGCTAGGTGACCTGGTGGCCGGGAGCTCAATTAGCTTAATAAAAATTTTTCCTTTGTGAGTGTAGGTTTAGTGTTCTTTTGCAATATGTCGGGTGAAGACTATCGTGTGCTAGAGGCAATTCGCCTTTTGAGCGAGGCGGGACGCCTGGATCTTGTTTTGGGGGATGCCACTGGGCCGCCGCGTCCTCAGCGGCAGGCCTCAGCTCGTGTTGCCGCGGTGGTTGCGGCTTGTCTGTCCCCGAAGAGGTCTCGCTGTGAGGCGGTAAGTGATAGGGGCCGCCCGCGCTCTAGGAGAGTGGTCCCTGGCACTGTGGTACCGTTGCCAGCAGGAGCGGTTTTATCTAGTCAGGCGGGGGTGGGGGAGGGAGGGGCATCTGCTTCTCTTGTCCCCGTGGTGCTGCCGGTGCGTTCCCTTTCGGTTCCCGCTGCGAGGGGTAAGCGGGCCGGTAAGCGGGGAGGTAGGAAGCGCTCTGCCTCTGCCTCATTTCTCCCAACCGTTGAGCAGGCGGGAAACGCGCCGGCGGTTGGCGCGCATGCGCAGGTTGATCTTTTGGTGCCTCACGCGCATGAGGCCTTGATGTTACCGGCTAAAGGGCCGGTTGGGCAATTTGCTGACCAGTCGACATTGGGGACACGCGGTGTTGGTCAGGAGGTCGAATTTTTGCCTTCACGTGATGGGGTTGAGGGAGTCCGTTTTTCTACGCCAGCTCATGTTTCTAGTGTGCCTCTGTTTGGGGGCGGTAGCATTCATGAAACGGTGGCAGTTTCTGAGGGCGACTTGGCGCCCGTTAGCCCCCTGTTGTTTTCTCCTCCTGTGTCGACTCGTGGTGAGATTTTTTCTGTTCTCAGTGGTTCTGTGGGGGAGGGGGAGTGGGCGCAGGTTGCAAGGAGGGAGAGGGATGTTTCACATGGATTGGAGGCTGATATTGGCGTGTTTGGTGCTGCTGCGTATAATCCTGGGTCAGGTGAGACAGGGCTTGGGCCTGTTCTTGGAGGTGATGTTTTTGGGTCTTTGCAGGGGAGTGGCAGTAAACAGGTAGGTGCCAGGTCTTGGGAGGGTCTGGATGCTTTTCCTTCCTGGGCAGAAGGAATTCGGGATGCGGGCGGAGTCCCACCTACTCCAGGTACTGACATGTTGAGTGGCTTTGGAGGCACTTTGAAGTTTCCGGGCCTGCCTGTGGGGGGTAGGCCTTCTGGGAGGGTTGAGAGGTCCATGTCGGATACGCAGCAGGGGAGGCATAGCGGGCAGGTTTTGGGTCCCGCGTCGAAGTTAGTTCAGGAACTGTTGGATTGGAGTAGCGATGGTGACGACGTGGAGCCGTCTCCTCCTCAGCAAGTTTTGTCCGGTCGGCCTAAGGGGTCTGTTTCTGGGCGGGCTGGTCACGCGCAATTCCAGGAGTCTGGGTCTTGTGTAGCTAGTGGTATTGATATGTTTGGAAGTTTTCGTAATAAGGGCCCCGGCACATCAGTCCAGCCTTTTTCTTCACAGGTTGGGGAGACTTGGTAGGGCGGAGTGCGGCCCAGTGGCACCGAGGAGAAGGGAGGGTGGAGCCTGGCGCGGCATGCCCCGTACCGGCGAGGGATCCCGGCGCGGTCAACATAAGCAGGTCCGGAGCGACTTCGTTGGCCCCAACGTCTTTGGCTCAGGATTTCGGCACAGTCAGCAGAAGCAGGTCAGGCGCGACCTCGCTGGCCGCAACTTCTTTTTCCCAGGATTTCAGCGGGGTCGGCAGAAGCAGACCCGGCGCGTCCTTGCTGGCCCCAACGTCTTTTTCTCCAGTTCTCGGCGGGGTTGGCAGAAGCAGGACAGGTGCTTCCTCGCTGGCCCCAACGTCTTTATGTCACTCTAAAAGAGATTTGTCATTGGACAAGGTATCCAAAAGTGGTCAACGTTTGGGGTAGTACAGACGGGTTCAGTCGGCTCCCCCGCCTCGTGTTTCAGACAGGGCGGGTAAGGCCCATGTTGGTTTTCAAAATACGTCAGTGGTGGTTGCCCCTCCTAGAGTGGATGAATCTATGGTGTTGGATTATGGTGAGGACAGCCCTGAAGAGGGCGAGTTACGTGCTGAGGGCACGAGGGGGGGGCATTTTCACGTTTCTGATACTGTGTTACAGGCGCCAGTGGTGGTGCGTGCGAAAACTGCAGTTTCCAGACCTACTCGAGAGAGCGGCCCCTCGGTGAGGGTTCCTCGGACGGTCGACGATGTGGAGCATCTGGCCTGGAGAGTGCGGCCGGCTCAAGTTCCTTTACTAAAACCAGGTGAGCGTTCTGTGCCACGGGCCAAACCTACTATGGTGTCTGTGGGGACAGGTGGTGAACCAGTTTCTGAAGGTCTGGACCTTAAGCTACACAAGGGTCGTTATGTCAAGGATCAAGGGGTGGGTACGAGTGATGGGGGTCTGGGTTCCAAGGTGGATTTTGGCACTGGTACTGAGCCCATGGAGGTAGGTAAAGATCCCCCGCATAGTAAGGAGCTTAAGATAAAGAAATTACCTTACATGGGCGTTACGAAACCTTTGGGCGCTCATTTAATGTTAGCAACTAAGGAAAGGATTTGGAAGGGGGAGTACGTTGAACTACTGAAGCTCTTACATAGGGAAGTTCGCTCCAAGGAGGGGTCTAAGGAAGACGAATACGAGCTGGCTCAGCGCCCAAAGGTTCCTTTGACGATAGAAAACTGGACAGCGGCATTTCTGATCTATGCTAGCGTGTACTGTGAAAAATTCCCTGAGCGCTGTGTTGCCATTTTTAAGTATATGGATGTGATCAGAAAGGCGCAGATTACTGGCAGTGGTTATGCCTGGTCACAGTATGATGAGGAATTCCGAGCACGGATGGCTTGGGATCCTGAGGCGAAATGGGGGGAGTTGGACAATGACTTGTGGCAACACACTATGGGTGCATCGGCTGGTGGTAAGACGATTTTTACAGCTAGCGGCTATCCGTTACTTTACCGGCCCTTTCAGGGGAAGCCCACCCGGGGAGGGGTGGGTGTAGCAGCGTCAGTGCAACCTGCCAATGGGACCTGTTGGGATTTTAACAGAGGTCACTGCCCCAGGGAATATTGTAAGTTCAGGCACGAATGTTCCCAATGTGGAAGAACGCATCCATTGGCCAGGTGTTGGGGGCCTCGCGTTACAGGGGGTCGACAATGGTCACAGCAGCCTGCCAATGCCCCTGGTCCTGCACAGCAGCCTCAGCCTAAAAGGGGGGGGGGAAAGCACTCCAGGAGCTGGGCCCAAAGGCTCGTACTCCGGTTAAAATTTTATAGCTAGCAGTAGCTCTGAGGGGTTATGGGAATGCCGAGGCTGGTAAGTTACTGCTGGATGGTTTTCAGGAAGGTTTTCGGCTTGGTTATACAGGGCCGTGGTTGCGGCGGTGGTCTAAAAATCTATTGCCAGCCGATGAACATCCTGCTGTAGTGCAAGACAAATTGGATAAAGAAGTGCGTGAGGGAAGGATGGCAGGTTCTTTTGATGATTGGCCCTTGGAGAATCTCATTGTTTCCCCCATTGGTGTAGTCCCTAAGGAGTCTGGGCAATTTCGTCTAATTCAACACTTGTCATGGCCGGAGGGCTCTTCAGTTAATGGCTTCATTGACGAGGAAGCTGCTTCAGTATCGTATTCCTCTGTGGATGTGGCCATGGCCCTGGTTGTGTCTGCTGGCTCTGATGCGGAAATGGCTAAATGCGATATAAAATCTGCATTTCGTTTGCTACCAGTACATCCCGGGGATTGGGACCTTTTGGGGATTCAATTTCATGGGAAATGGTATGTAGATAAAGCTTTACCAATGGGTTGCTCCATCTCCTGCGCACTATTTGAGACTTTCAGCACTTTTCTCCAATGGTTTTTCACTAATTGTTCAGGTCACCAGTTAGTAACACATTACTTGGATGATTTCTTTTTTGTGGGTGCTCCCAATTCCCCGGCATGTCAGCATGCTTTGCGGACATTTCAGACTTTGATGGATTTCTTAGGTGTGCCTTTGGCACCGGAAAAGACAATGGGCCCCTGCGCGACCATGTCTTTTTTGGGTATTGAGATATATTCTCATGTTATGGAAGCACGTTTACCTGTGGAGAAAAAGGCTAAAATGTTGGAACTCTTACATTCCATGCTGGTCAAGTCAAAAGTAACAGTCAAAGAGATTCAGGTGCTGTTGGGCCATCTTAATTTTGCCTGCAGAGTGGTCAGGGCGGGTAGAACTTTCTGTAGGCGTCTGGGTAGGGCTCTATCAGGGCACTATTTACCTCACCATCACGTTCGCTTATCAGCAGGGTTTAAGGAGGATTTGCGGATGTGGGTAGCCTTTTTACATTCCTTCAATGGCATTCCTCTGTACAGGGAAGAAGATTGGGTTTGGGATGTCCAAATTTTTTCTGACGCTGCAGGAAGTGATGGTTTCGGTCTTTATTGGCAGGGCAGGTGGTGTGCGGAACAGTGGCCGGCTCAGTGGAGGAACGGAGGCAGGAGCATTGCATTTCTAGAGCTGTTCCCGGTGGTTGTTGCTTTGACTCTGTGGGGTCATGAGCTGGCTCACAAAAAAGTCCTGTTTTGTATTGATAATAAGGCTGTGGTGGACATTATCAATAGACAGTCGGCTAGGGATGCCCAGATTTTGAAGCTCTTGAGGGTTTTTGTGTTGGGGTGCTTGAAGTACGACATCAGTTTTAAGGCCTTGCACATTCCTGGTGTGGACAATGACATTGCGGATGCTTTGTCTCGTTCACAGTGGGAGAGATTCCATGTGCTAGCCTCGGAGGCGGACAGGACGCCGACCCCCATGCCAGATCATCTTTGGACGGTAGGCGAGACAGGGTCTTACAGTTGGTGGTAGGTTCCCTGGCAGTTTCTACTAGGATAGCATATGAATTAGCCTGGAAGGAGTTTTTGGAGTCTGGAGCTTGCTGGCGCGTGCCCGGTTGGAGACGTTCTGAGGATGTGGTGCAGTTTATTCTTCACTTGATGGACAAAGGTCTGACCCGTGTTACAATTGCAGGAAAATTGGCTGGTATTGCGTTCATGGGCAAGTTATTTTGGGGCTATTCTCCTTCGGCAGGGGAGGTTGGTAAGCGCATGATGGAGGGTTGGTCCAGGGAGCAAGGAAGGGAGCGGATGGTCCGGCAACCTTTGTCCTGGCAGACTTTGGCCGAGTTTTGCAAGTATTGCCCTCTGTTTGTTTAGATGAGTTTGAGGTTTGTCTTTTTTCGACTCTCATGGTGTGGATGTTTTTCGGTGCTTTTAGGGTGTCGGAATTGTTAGGATCTAAAGTTATTTTTGGGGTGGGGTGTGGTGGGGGGATGTTCAATTTTCTGAGACAGGATTGCATATTTGGCTGGCTCGCGCGAAAACTGATCAGAGAAGCAAGGGGAAGGGTATTTGGCTGGAGGCGTCTTCTCCTCCGGAGACGTGCCCTTTGCGGTGGGCTAGGCGTTTGAAGGCTTGTTTGGGGGCGGCTGCTGAGTTTTCTGTTTTTCAACATTGGGATGGGTCCAGGGTGACTGAATACCAGCAGCGCATGGTGCTGCGTAAAGCTCTGCGTTTTCTTGGTTTGGATGAAAGTCGTTATGGTACTCATTCTTTCATGATTGGGGCTGCAACGGAGGCTTATAATAGGGGTTGGTCGCAGCAGGATATTATGTCTTTAGGGCGCTGGTCTTCCGACTGCTTTCGGCGCTATGTGCGGAATGATGATGGTGCTGCGCTTGCGACTGATGTCTTTCCTTAAAATTTGATGCTGCTTTTCTTTTTTCAGGTTCGGTGGCCGGCCCCCGTTCAGCTGTTATGACGATCTGGATTGTGGGGCATTTCTTCATAAGGCGTGCGGAAGATCAAGCTCAGAAGAGTTATTTTGGTCCTAAGCTTGGTTTTAATGACCGTTTGTTTAATGTTGTGTGGAAGGGTAAAGGGGGTACGATTTGGAGGGAACTTATTCCTGCTTTGAATTCATGGTTGGTAGGAGGTATTTGTCCGGATGTTTTGCTTTTACACCTCGGTGAAAATGATCTTTGTGGGGTCAAAGGGGTGGTCCTTCTACGGACTATGAAGAAGGATCTCTCCCTCATAAAACAACAGTGGTCAGGATGCCATGTTTTGTGGACTGAATTGGTCCCCCGTAGAACTTGGAGGGGTGCGATTAAGCCTAGGGCAGTGGATAAAGCGTGCAGGAAGTTAAATTTAGAGGTTTCTCGTTTTTGCAGGGACTTAGGTTTTGGGCGGGTGTCCCATAAGGACATTCGCTATGATGCTTTGGAGTTTTTTCGCAGTGATGGAGTTCATTTGTCTCGAATTGGGATGGACTTGTATCTTTTGGAATTGAGGGAGGTACTTTCCAGGTGCTTGAAAATTCAGAATTTTCTTGGTTAAACCTTCGATGGTCACTTGGTTGGTTCTTGGGGGGCAGAAAGAGAGGGGTGTGATTATTTCCCCCCCCCCCTCTTTTCTGGGTGGCGGAATTTGGTTTTTTTTTGCCAGCAGGAACATGAAGGCTGTTGGGTTTTGTTAAAATGGGGCTATGGCTGGAGAAGTTGAAATAGATGTTTCGTGGGGTGGTTACACTGTTTTGGTTAACGTAAGTTCTTGGTGGGCAATTTGGGAATGTGATGTTATGCTTTTGGGTTGGGATGATGTTTAAATGATTACGCAGGTTTTGTATTGGTTTGTATTGTAATTATGTTGTACAGGGTGGGGGCGGGGATTGTGACGTATTAGGTGAGGGCCTGACGTTTGGGGTTTGTAGTTAATTATTTAATTAGTGAGGTTTAGTTTTGTAAGGCGTTGGCCAGGGTTGTATTGTTGTAAATATGCACCTGTTTCAATAAAGCGGCTTTTTTCACACTCTCAATTTGTCTGGTGGTCTGCACCCACCTCTCCCTCCCAAGGGCTGTTTGGGAGGGGCATGTGGGGGGGTTTAGAGAGCAGGCTCACTTTGGGCTTCTTTTGGGCTGGTTTTGGGCTCTCCTATTTTCTACTGAGGGAGCCAAACTATAAATTCTGTTGGCTCCTCCTCCCGGCCACCATTTTAGGCTAGGTGACCTGGTGGCCCGGAGCTCAATTAGCTTAATAAAAATGTTTTCCCTCCCTTCTCTTTCGATCTCCTTTTTCTAGTCTTAATTTATTTATTTCCTCTTTGGGGTTTTATATTTATTTATATTATTTATTTTGGTCGTTTGTCGGAACAGGTGGATATGGGTTTTATGTTGTACATTGTCGCTTGGAACTGGTGCCGTGCGGAATTTGGGGTTTTTTTGCCAGCAGGAACATGAAGGTTGTTGGGTTTTGTTAAAATGGGGCTATGGCTGGAGAAGTTGAAATAGATGTTTCGTGGGGTGGTTACACTGTTTTGGTTAACGTAAGTTCTTGGTGGGCAATTTGGGAATGTGATGTTATGCTTTTGGGTTGGGATGATGTTTAACACCTTGGCTGCTAGGTGTTTTCCCCCTCCTGTGCTGGAAATTGTTATTCTCTTGCTTTTATGACGAGCTCAGCTCGTCATCAGCACAGCTCAACTGTGCATCATGACGAGCTGAGCTCGTCATGAGCATCGAAAGGGTTAAATGATTATGCAGGTTTTGTATTGGTTTGTATTGTAATTATGTTGTACAGGGTGGGGGCGGGGATTGTGACGTATTAGGGGAGGGCCTGACGTTTGGGGTTTGTAGTTAATTATTTAATTAGTGAGGTTTAGTTTTGTAAGGCGTTGGCCAGGGTTGTATTGTTGTAAATATGCACCTGTTTCAATAAAGCGGCCTTTTTCACACTCTCAATTTGTCTGGTGGTCTGCTCACCCCACACCCCTCCCTCCCAAATGATCCTCAGCAGACCACGTAGGTTAGAGCCAGCAAGGCACGCCAGGTCCTTCAGGTAATAACAGAAGTGCAACAGAAAAGGCTGGAAAAGGTTCCGTTGTCAGCAGGCTTGAAACAGAAGATCTCTCCGACGTCATTAACAATCTGGGAAATGTTCTTGGACCCAACCTAATTCCAAACAAGCTGGTTAAGTACTTCAAGACATGTGGATTGCCCATTTAAAGGCACTGTTTACCCACTCTACCGATAGCCTAGAGTGCCCTAATTTATTGTCAAACTTAGTAATCGAGTAATGATTCCCATCCATAAAACAAGGAAAGTTGAAGACCCATGTCTCATAGAACATTACATTTCCTAGGTGTGGAAGCAAAACACTTCGCCAAAATTATAATGTGGAGCCTCCAGGAATGGCTCAATAAAGGGAGGTTGCTGACACAAGGCAGAAGAGTTTCAAGGGTCCTATTACCTATAAACCAAGCTTTTGTCCTGAACCATCTGATTATGAAGTACACATCACAGGGGAAATGTTACGCAGCTTTCCTAGATTACGTATTGGTTTTAACCTCGTTGACAGTGGCAAGCTTTCACCAAAACTAAAAGCTTCTGGGATAAACCCTCACCTGGGCTGTCTCATTCAAAAACCATACTCATATACCTCTCCCAGATACCGTATGGCAATTCTGGGTCAATCAACAAGAAAACGTCAAACAACAGTTTCAAACAGGGATGCCTTTTGGACCCATTCCTCTTCAACTTATATCTCAACAGTAGAAACACCACATCCTTCAGATCCAGCCTCGAGGGTAGTATGCTGGAAAAGGCAACTAGATATCTCTTTCAAATGCATCTGGTTTCCTTGCCCCTTCACTTGGCTCCAACACATGGCAATTTCCAAGAAGGAAATGGAAATGGTAGCAAAATGAATCATGAGATTCACATACAGGTTTGGCGCTGGCTTGATCCGATATGTGATTTAATTTAATTTAATTTGTAGATTTATATAGCGCTGCTTATCACCTGTGAGGGTATCCAGGCGCTAGAGGGTACTGATGTCCCAGGTGTTCTACAAAGATGGAATCAACCACAGTTAACAGGGCAGAGCTATGGGGTTCTCTTGGTAACTCCTGCCAACCTGGGAATAACACAATAAAAGGTGAGGCAGAAAGTTCCCCGTCATCCTCCAGCCTTTCATTCAGCCTGCATAGAGGCTGCCTGTGCCCTTATGGACAGTAAGCAGAAAGCGTGCAAGAGTGTGGTCCTCTATGCGGCTCATTGATATCCTAGCACCTGATGGATGCCTGCTGGGATGAATACATCCACGCACAGTACACGGTCCCCAGAAGAACATTTATTGCAAAAGAATCGGAGAAATAAAGGCTTTCAAAGAAATAGTTCATGTCAAGAAAAATTACATCAAATTTTTCATGAAGAAGCCTCTCAGAGGAGCCGAAGAAAAGCATGGCAGGAAAATGTTCAGAAACTCCTAAGTTCTTAATATCAAAAATATATTTGAAAATATGAAGAACCACAGCCATATATCACCAGCATGTGGGGTTGAGGCAGTGGGTTGTAGTTGGCCAGAGCAGCCTGCTTCCATTGAAGAACAGTATCAAAAAATAGGGAACCAGTAACATCAATGCATCCCTTGCCTCACAGGCGGAACAAAATACATCCACCATCTCTTTTTCATATCCCCTTGATGTACCTATTCTAGAGCAACTACCACAGTAACGTTCTGTTCCCATGTGCATCTGAAGATCACCGAGAAAAAGCTGCCTAACTGTTGGCTGATCACAGTGCAGGCGTGACGAGATAAGTGGCATCCTATCGAAAGAAAGCGATCAGACCAAGAGATTAATGGTTGACAGAGAACCAAAATATGTTCAATGCTGCCCAGAAAGCATTAGACCATAACCTGATGGGGCCAACATGAATTTCATCATTATGTCTGCTCCAAAATCTTCATTTCAGAAAAAGCTTTAAAGCGACAGATGGCAGACAGACCCCCAAATAGAAAATAAGAACACAAAGACAGAATAGACTCGACAAATTATCCTCATGTTTTGTTTTGTTTTCCTTTTTGTCGTTTCCTTTTTCTTCTTATATTTTTACTTCCTTATTTCTCTCATCTTTATAATGTTTTTGCAAAAAGCCATATTACCGACTGAATGCAACTAAAACAAAAAGAAAAATACCTAG
Organism: Lissotriton vulgaris; assembly: GCF_964263255.1. NCBI lineage: Eukaryota > Metazoa > Chordata > Amphibia > Caudata > Salamandridae > Lissotriton > Lissotriton vulgaris. The sequence continues at coordinate 865,631,807 of NC_141689.1, forward strand.
AGCCTAGCTATATTGCAAATATCATCTATGGTCGTGAGGGCCTCCTGTGATGCTGAGCATGTTGTTTTGAGAATAGGTTAATTTGTAACCCTATCAGAGACACAATAGTCCAGGCACAGGCCACAATTAAGGAAACTTTCTAAATTCTTCATTTACCATTACTTTCCTGGTCTTGTGCGATATTCTTGATTATGCCATGATGTTATTTGTGATAGCACAAGTGAAGTACTGTGTGATTTTATGAAAATGTATCTTGAAGGCCATTTATATAGGGACTGTGACTGTCGGATTTAATGTGTGAAATTAAATAGTGTCGGAGGAATAAATGCAGCATTATATCTTATTTCCTATGGTGTCAGAACCCACAGCATCAGAGAGTGATTGTATGTCAGAGCGACAATAACAAAAATATAATTTTACATAAATATTGTAGTTTTACTATCGTTTACAAAAATATCTCACAATCAAGTGTTTTTTTTTCCATTAGGGTGATATTTTTGTAAACAATATTTCAGTAGGGGTGGGTGAAGAATTCCACTCCGCCAGCGGAGTTCGCAGACTTTTGTCCACTCCTCGCTCCTCGCGCAGTTCCGAAACACTCCACAAAGTGGCGTTTTTTCCCCTCAAGCAGCTCGCCATCGTTAAGTTGGCAAGCGCTCATGAGAAAAAATTGAGTGCTGTAGTCCTCTCGGCGAGATTTCTCAATGTGGGCGGTCGCGACCGCTAACGTTGAGAAATCTGCCAATTGTGTTGAGGAAGCTGCCGTTTGAGTAGAATGTCTATTTGAGCGGCAGAAAGCAGCAGCGCCCTCTGATGCGACAAGTAGAGCCGTTCACACAGATTTTTTATGGAGCGAGACAAACTAAAAATCAATACAAGCAGTGCAACATAACAGACTCCACCAGTGGGGAAACTCCGCACAGCACAACAGAGTTTTTCTGGCACTTCTCGTAGTTCCTTCCACGGAGTAAACTCACTGAACTCCGCGCAGCCCTATGTTTAAGACTATTGTACAAAATGTTATTTTTGCCAGATGATAGTTAAGCTATATTGCTTTGGTACTATAACCAGGAACTAGCCAACAGCAACTGATTATTAGGTTCAGAAGGTGCATGGCCATGTAGAGAACCATGAGTGGAATGTGCTTTGTTAACATGTTTGGGCATACTTATTGCCCCCTGTTTCACTTGCCTGTTTTCCTCACAACTGTGTTTCTGTAAGTGACAGCATCTTCAAGCAAGTACTTCACCAGTGGCACAGTCATGATCCTATGCTCAGTATTCCCACCTGATTCTTTCAATTGGATGTACTTTACAGATATTTCCATTGATCAAAGTCCACAGCAAACACAGTGAGTCATTGTCTTGGCTATGACCTCTTCTAAGACTTGATACACTCTGCTGAACCGAGGCACTGTGCAGACCCTCAGAAGGTCTACATAAGTACATGTCTGCAGGGAGTGACACATAGGAAACCGAGGAGCATGGCTGCTCACATGGTCACAGAAAGTAGGCTGCAGCACAATGTCATGGCACCACTATATTCCTGGAAGAGTTACCATTGTAGTATGGAAGGCTGTAGGTGCAGCTTGTGTTGCCAACTGTATACTTCTATGGTGTACAGTAGTCTGAAGTAGTATGTGGATGGTATGGTGACCTACAGAAATTGACACATGCATTGCATGAGAGGGTGCACTGGTAGTATGCACATAACCGACATCAGGTATGTATGTGTTGTTCTGAATATGCTTCGCCTTACGGCTGGCCCTACCAGCATGATATCAAGAATAAGGGGCCTGGGAGACGACCACTTCTATCAATTATTGAAATATGTGTGGATAACCAAAATATCACACTCAAAGTGTTCATTTTAAGTGAGCATTATCAACGTGTGGCATTTGCCAAATTCTGTACCTCTGCTACCTTGCCCAAGGTGGCATCAGTCATCCAACTAAAATGACTGGTGGTATCTTAGTCATTGGGAAGCTGCCCTCCAGACCAAATGGAGAGGGCATTCAAGCCAGTTAACATAAATCATTATTTTGCAATGCTCTGCATCACCAATAAACACCTATCTTTTTTATTGATCTGCAGACCTCCTCTCTATACCACATAGTTCACTAAAACCTTCTTAAACTTCATGACGGAGATTACCATAAAGCACTCAAATCTTTGCATACTTGGAGATTTCATTATCCGATTTGAAAAGTCTAATTGATATCAAGCCAACGCATACTGTTTAGTCTTGAATCTTTGAATTTTAGTTCCTGGACCAACCCACAGAGTGGGGTCTACACTTGATGCAACCTTTGCCTCTCCCAACACGATTTTAGTAATTTTAACTCTATCAATCATTGCATACTTTTCTTCAGCCTCTCTAGGCCATCACCAGTAAAAGGTTGTCACCACACAATTCACCCTTTCAACCCTCAGATCATAAAAGAGCATAGATCTCTCCTTCTTTAGCTCTACGTTTTGTAATTGTAAAAATTGTATATATGTTGCACTTACTATCCATGATGAGCACTGCAATAACAGTACAACATTTATATCATCGCCTCACAACATATACTGATCAAATCAATTTAAATAAATAAGCTGCCAAGCATTGATGGGTGGCTATCTTACTCCAGAAGTATAATCATCAAAATCAAACAGAAGATCCTTCAAGCAACTATGGAGGTTAACCGAAAGAAGTATTGGAAAAATAGCGCTCTAACAACCCTCAAGTTTCTGTAAGGTTGCAATGAAGAACATACGAGATTGCCTCACATCAGGCTCACCAATCGAGTCACAAATAGACCCATGCTCAGCTCAGACATCCAAGAACATTCTCCTCAGAGTTCTGCAGAAACTCTGGCCTTAGCCATGCTACACCATTCCCTAACCATGGGAATCTTCTCAGTAGAACTCAAAACTCAATGCCAGAGGTGGTCATTGGAACTAGCAAAACGTGTGACATGACACAGAGCTTCGACAGAGGAGGGAGGCTGCTGTGGGAACCCTAGTGCACCTAACCCGGGATGAGGGATCAGCATCAGGAACTTAGCACCACCTTCACCCCACTTTGGGGTGGACCAAATTCTTACCCTGCAAAGGAGGAAAAGCGAGGATGCTCTGGTCGCTGCGGGTGCGCAACTGCATGTAACAAACTTGGAGATCATCTTGGGCCATGTGCAGTGAAATCATCTGAACCAGCAGCTGCTTCTCCAGTGCCCACAGAGGGAACGCGCTCAGGTGCTCTGGATGCTCTGATCCTGCAGGTGCAGGTAAGACTCAATTAACCCCTTTGCTGCGTCGAACGTTCATCACCCAGTGCTGAACGTTCGAATAACGAGCGCTGGCCCGTCGGCCAACGGTCGTGCGCAGCACTGGCAAGGTAGTGCTCGCGACGACCGTTGGCCGACGGCAGCGCTTAAGGGGTTAAGGCCATTCGGCCCCAGGGAAACTTGTTTACTAGATTACGCTTTGGCGCTGGCACACTTTTGACTTTGAAATACAGTCGGTGGACTACTAGTGGAACTACCTTGGTTGCTGCTTAAAGTGAATAGGGAATAACCACTATCACTAAAGTGAGGTGGGAGTAGGAAACTAGGAACTGCCTATGAAACACTAGAGTCCCTCCCTCAGGGGAGACTCTCTAGTTGTTTCTGAATGTCGTATTTCCCTTTGTGTTATTAGCTGTAAAATACAATACTTCTTTTATCTTGAAAGTGAGTATTTGGCTGGACAATAATTTATTGCTTCTACTGCGTGTGCTTTCAGTTGTAAGCCATTGTCCACCGCCCCTGTAGCCACCTCCCCCTGAGGGAGCTTTTTACTGCTTGGACCACGTTAATCCTGAAAGTCAAAAGATAAAGGTGTATTTGGCCCAGTTGATCAGAATCCATAGTAGGTCTAGCCTCAGGGCATCAGGAGTAAAAGGTCTCCACCCTCATGGACCCAGTAGCTCCTTCTTGCCCTTGACAATGAGTTTCAGTAAATGTAATGCCTCTTGTGAACAGTGGCATAACTAGGCCTTTTGCCGCCTGTGGCAGTCGCGCCCTTTGCTGCCAGGCAGCGGCCATTAAAGCGGGGGGTGCTGGCAAACAAACCCTGCATTTGACGGCCCGTGGGGGAGGGGGGCACTCCCAAAACGCATGCTGCCCGGGCAGAACGCACCCCGCTTTGCTTCGCCACTGCTGGTTAATACATATATAATGCCAATAATAAGAAATGTACAACAGACACAGTCCACCGTAATGTTCCATGCAGGATATGTATTGCAAACATGGCCTGTGTTTAACAAACAAGACCAAGAAGCATGGGCTATGGTCACAGTTTATGTTACCACACAAGTCTGTTAAATAAGTACTATAGCTACTTGAAACGACAGTCTGGGTGTAATGGACTTTTTTTTTTACAAAAGGCAGTGTCTAACACACCTAGTTTGTAGTTAAGGTTTGAAGAATTAGTAGTGTTAGTGCTTTTAGCAAACATGTATGACCCAAAATAGATTTCTAGATTTTTTGGGGGCCCAATCCAGACCTAATTTATATGTATTTCTTTTTTAACTTAAGTATTTTTACTTTTCTAGTTTTTTGTATGCTTGTTGCATGTAGTTAGAGAGATGGCCCCGCAGGGGTCTCCAACCAGTAACTCGAAAAGCAATTGAAATGTGTTTGTAACACCGAGAAGGAAACCATAGAAAGTTTGTTTTTATCTTCCCAAGCCTTACATTTAGCAAAACTCGTGATGCTTAAAAACAAATTGCGAAGTTGCAATTTAGCCTCCCTTGCAATTCCGCACATCCCTATTTCAAATGAATTCCTGAATGCAAATTTTGACAAAATATATTAACCACTTGACTGATGAATTGCATCCTCTGAATGCTAACAATGAAACTACTCGGTTCACAAACATCCATTTAGAATAGTTATTATGAAGGTGACCACCTAACTCCAGGTCATTACGGACACTAACTCCTATCCTGAACTTTAAATCTACACGTCATTGATTTCAAGTGTGATAGTTTAATGGAAGCAAAACTAGACTACAACACCCAGAATGCATTACGCTAATTCACAATACTCTAGGACTGGAGGGAAGTGGTCGTCCTAGTTGTGATATTTGACAAGGTGATAGTAGGTGGCCACATTATTGTGGTTCAGACTTGCCCGTATATTGGTGCTATATTAAAAAAAAATTAAAGGAATGTGAAAAAAGCAGTTTTCAATGGAAAAGCTATATTTACGAAAGGAGTATTTAGTAAACTGTTTACTAAATCTGACATTTTGACTTGGTAAAATTGTAATCCATCCAGAAATGCACATTCATTCAATTGTAGCTAGAAAGAAACAACGTAAAATGTAGCTTCATATTTAAGATGACTAATGCTTTTTTTTTCGAATTTCGTATAATTTATGGCTTTTGAAGAAAAAGGCATCCTTGTTCAGACTGCGTGTTTTAGTGGGCTTCCATCTGACTGGATGTTGCTGTAGTCCTGTTAAGCAACTGGACAATATAATTGTTGGCACCGCATTACAAACCTTCAGCAATACAACTTCTTTGAAATTGCACATTCAGATGGAGCACTAAAGCTCTTTTTTACTACACTTCCTAAAGGGATCTCCTGTGGCAAGTCATCTTGAGTTTTATGACCAGCTTCTGGATGCAGTGCAGACGGAGCCCTCTTGCACGGCTTCAAGAACGCAAGATTTATGACACTCCGAAGTGAATTGGTTGGACTTTGTCTTCCTCAAACCCCCTGAGGGACTCGATTGAGCTTTCTTCTGCACATCAGCTACAAGTATTAATCTATGTGAGTCCTTTCCAAGCATTACTCTTCGTGTGCTATCGACTGCCTGTTTGTGTTGTCTTGAGAGCCCTAAGACACAGCAGCTGGTACTTTTCATACTTACACAATGATTAGTGTGTACAAAAACACATTCTAAGACAGTCAGAGAGTTGTGTATCTCAGCTTAAAAACAAGTAAAGCACATCAAATCACATATTTTAATGACCGCTTTAGTTATGATACAGACGAAGACCAATCAGCTATAACTAGACCTCGAACATGTAAATTACGCTGGCGTAATTTGTCTTAATTCAGGCTTTTCACACTTCACTTGTTATGCAAAATTCCTGAAATTACAGCCTCATGATTTTTTTCCATTCTTTTTTATCAGAGAGAGATCAGTAACTAAAAAAATATAAAAGGAAGTAGTTCGAAAGCTACCGGAAGCTATTTACTGCCAGGATCTATAAAAAAAACAAGCATTTGCAATGCAAAAGGTCTCGCATTTGCGAGAGTTTAAGCTATTGGCATTGTAAATGACAATGCCTTTTATATATCTGTGTTGATAATTAACACATAAATAAAAGGCATTGTCATTTACAATGCCAATAGCTCAAACTCTTGTAAATGTGAGACCTAGTTCATTTCAAAGAAGCGCCGCCATTGTCCCGGGCTGTTTGGAAAGTGAAAGCGTGCATGGTGGGCTCGCTGAATGTTGCAGGAAAGCATGTCCTGTCTGCAGTAGGAGACACTCATTATAGAAAATAGCGCTTAAAGATGAAATAAGACATACCGTGTAACAGCAAGATTAAAGGGCCAGTCCTCATGGGACGTTACAATGAAGACAAGGCGGTTCAAAGGCGGGACTAACAAGCCTATTAATGAGTCAGAAGCCAGCATTTATGAAGGGCAATGACACAAGCCAACGGCAAATATGAGCGGAGAGTGGGTGGGGCTTCTATTCCAGACTCCAATACAGCATGCCGCATAGCAGTGCATGCGCTGCCCAGGCTCGACCTAAACATAGGGCTCGGAGAAGGGAGGAGCCATGGGCGATATTAACATGAAGCGGGGGAGAGAAGCACATCAGTGAGAGAGACAACGCAGAGCAAGTCAGAGAGAAGCACCAAGGGGATAAAGAAGCACACGAGGGAGACAACTGGAAAACATATGCACACTGATTGAGTGCTTCAGGAAAAAGAAAAAGGTTATAACCTCAAAGTGAACAGTGTAAAAGCACAAGAGACTGTTCTCCAAATGAGTTTCAAACACAAGATGGACAAGACAAGTCATTAAATAAAAATCAAGCAAATGAAAGTGACAGTAACCCCAACCAATGGTATGCAATGGGTGGGCTTTAAGTCCACTGCAAGTTCTCGTAAACTCTGGTAAGCTGACAATAGGTCTTTTGAAAAAAGGCAGCTTACACTGTGTGGTAGCCTTTATCGTGACACCATGAGAATTTTCTCTAAGGATGTAGGGGTCATTTCCAGGTCGAGCTTACCTGACAGCACAGTTGTCTGTTTGCAAAGACATATTACGGGCTCCGTAAGAGATTGCCTAGGCTTAACGCCCACATATTGCTTATCATCTGCTTGTTTTATTTTCACTCTTATTTTTTTAGTTTCTATTTGAGGGTTTTCCTTCAGCTTGTCCTTCTTGTATTTGTCCCTGCCACGGATCATATCTTTTTATAATCTCTTTGATTGGATGGCTTATATGTTTCCACTGAACACATTAAAGAACTACTTTTTTTTCTCTTTGTGTAAGCAATCCAGTTAATAATTCCCCTAAATACCCCGGACTCAGCCGCCGAATGCTCGGCCGTAATGTCACATATACAGAGATGGATGACTTTAAATCATCTCAAACTTAACCCGGGCAAGACAGAACTGATCTAGCCGGGGGAAAGCGAACTGAGCTGGGGTCGACATTTTTGGCCACTTGATATGGGAATCCCTCCCACAAAGACCCACTCGGTCAAAAGCTTAGGGATCACACTTAACGAGGATCTATCTCTTAAAGGCCAGGTAGAAATGGTGGTTTCTTCTAGTTTCTTCCAACTCAGAAAGATTAGGAAAATCGCCCACTTTTTAACACACTTCGCACTCATTCAAGTAGTGATTGCCCTTGTCCTCACCCGTCTGGATTTCTCTAACAGTCTTTATTTGGGCCTTCCAACTGGCCTACTAAAACGCCTCCAGATGGTTCAAAACCAGGCGGCCAGGCTCATCTGGAAGCAACTCAAGTGGCAATCAATTAGGGCTGGGCTGTAGAAACTTCACTGGCTGCCAGTGGCCCAGCGAATTGCTTATAAGGCAGGGTGCATCACTTTTAGGGAGCTCCATGATAATGGCCCTATATTCATTAGGAAGGCCATTACTAATTATAAACCCCAGCGCAACTTACGCTCCACAAACTTATGCCTTGCAAATGTCTCTTCATTCAAGAGGAAACGCTTGGGTGGCAGCTGCTTTTACCATCTAGCTGCCTCCCTCTGGAACGCTCTCCCACTTCCTATTAGACATAGCAATGACTCACTGGCATTTCGAAAGTCTCTAAAAACGTGGCTTTTCCAACAGGCTTACGCTTAGAATTGTGTTTAGCGTCTTGAACAAACAGCGCAAAGAAATCCAAGGGTGTACCTGCGCTCTAGAAATAGTTATTAACATAACATTAGAGGGCATATGTTTCCCAGCTGTCTCCCTTGTGTGATTTTACCCCTCCACAATGCTCTCTCTCACCCATGTGCTTCCCTGCCCCCAACCATTCTTGTGTTGCTCTCTCTCGCCCATGTGCTTCTCCCCCCATTCTCGACATTGCTAGGTTTTGCCCGTTTCTCTCTTTCGCTTTGCCTGTTTCTCTCTTTTTCCCTGTGTTCCCTCTCTTGCGGTGCTTTTCTGCTTTCCACTGTGTTGTTTCTCTGAACCACCTCCCCAACACACCCGCAACCCTCTCATACGTTACGTACAAAAATGAAAGCGCTTTGTGCTACATTTAAAAAAAAGTTCTTTCACTCAATTTAAAAAAATGTATTAATCCATTTCAAATCGGTAAATAAAAAGCAGAAATTACACCTACGTTATTTTATGTACACTTGCATGCATGAAAAATGCATGTGCAAGCTTACAAAATGATGCAGCTGCTGCATCATAACCCTTTTACTTAGCTATGCTGCACAAAGCCAGTAGATATCATAGGTGAGACTTATTGGCTTGGCCAGTGCTTGTTATTTTTGTCTCTAAGGGACCACAAGGCTATTCCTGGCAGTCCTTAACAGAAAACAAGTGCATCAGACCATCTGCTTTAAATAGGACAGACACACACCTACTGCTCCAAGTCCATCAGGTCAGTGGAGTAAGGTTTCTGCAGGCGGAGCCAGCAGGTGCACCACTTGCAGAATCAAGGTAGTCCATCTGATACGACATAGAGTGGGCAGACTGTCAGTTTGGGAGGTGGGGTATTCTGCCATGTTTATGGCGGAGCACACTGTTCACCAAAGTCTAAATCAGAGCCACTGTTTTCAGTGCTGAACTTTTAACCTACAAACCATTGATGTCAGGGGGCATATTTACATACCCTCCGCACCACTGGATCGTTACTTTTTTTATGCTCCGGTGGTGCAGCACTATTTTCCATATTTATAAGGTGGTGCTAAGTCACTTTGCATGGCTTAACGGCACGTTGTAAATATGTCCCTTTCTGATGCAGTCCTCTGTGCAACAAGGAGAAATTATTCACTTCTCCTCGTTATTTGCTCTTTCCATGTGTGCCTCATTCTGCAGCACACATAGAAGGTGCAAATCGCCATTATTGATTGTTTATGTGCAGGAAGGAGTACGGGTGGCAGTCTTGAGGCGACAATAGGCTGGAAGTTCTGCCAAGTACATTACAAGTTTCCTCACTGCAACCCTAACCATGGCGGTTAGACTGCATTGAAAAGGGTGGCAGTGTGGCCTGGTGCCTCAGGCCAAAGGGCTGCATGCAGGGAGGCACATGGTGTGCCCCCCTGTATGCATGCACCCCCTTTCCTGCATGGCATGGACTTCACAGTCCATGCCGTGCAAAAACGGGGCTTTCATGTTCCCATTGAGGTGCCTTTTTGAAATGCACTGCTGTGGAAACGAGAAAGAACCCTCACCAGACTACGAGGAAATTAATTAATTAATCTGGAGGACGGCTTGCGGTCGGGTTTGGCGCTACAGGAGAGAGGCGGTGGCATGCCGCTCCTGCACCACCAAACTCGTAATCAGGCCCTTAATCTGATCACAACTGTTGATTGGTTTAGAGCCTGGGATTTATTCAGTTTTGAAAGCATTGTGCTTGGGTATTTTATTTGATATACAGGTTTCTAAACAGCATCAGGCAGTTGCTCATTTGTCAAACATGGCTGTAATTTTAACTTGTGGATGTCAAGCTACATTCTGTAAGGAGTGTCTCCTTACTTTTTTGTCGTGCATGGAGACCGCAGCGGCGCCCTGCTGTGGTTCTTTTTCGGCAGGGTCACCCAGTGACATATTTTCTCCCAGCATGTTTCACATGGTATTATGGGGTTACATCCTGCATTCCAGATTCTGACATATAGTGCATGCAGGAATCAAAATTAATGGGAAACTGGTATATTTATTTCTTATTTTGTACACCTAATATCCAGGGAATTCAAAAATGTTGTTCTGAATGCTTATGTGTATTCAAGTTGAGGTTATGATTTCCTCCCAGTCCAAGATGGCCAACACTTTTGAAAATGTGGATGCTTCCTGTTTTTTCCACTATATATTAGATTCTCCAACATGAAGTGCAGTTGCATCGTCATTGTTTTCTACCCATTGCTTGCTCCTGGTTTCCATTGATTTCCACAAGTCTCTAGCCCTTCTCTTAGATATTCTGTTTTCTGGTCTGACCAGCCTGGAGATTTTTTCTCTGGACTCAAATTTTTCCTTCCTGCTTGGCTATTTCCTGGAGCAGATCTTAGCTCCTGTTCCAATCTGCCCTCTGCTCCTGCCTCTTGAGATAATTGGCCTTTCCTGCATACAAGAAAGTCATCATCAGCATTGGTAAGAAGACCAGCTCTGCTCTAGACAATTAACCTATGAATGTACAGCCATGCAGTATAAGTAGAGTGACTTGGGAAACCTGCATTTCGTGTATGATGCTGGGTAAAAATATCTTGCCATCACTTTTTGTGTTTTTCATTTAAGGCAAGTGCTGAATCAATGATTCCAGTGTGACCTGCATCACAGTCTCCCAATGGCTCGCAAAACCTTGCATCACCAGAGAAGCTGAACTGCTATCTGTGTTTTGACCATATTAGAGCTATGATTTACTGTTTCATTGATATCCTATGACTACTAAACATGTATTGAAACCTAACAGTGGTACTTTACTTCAATCTTTTCTTGAACATGCTTGTAAAGTGTGTTTTATATATGTGGTTTTAGGTGATGACAGGGCCTGCAAGTATGTCTGGCTGAGTCAAATAAGCATGTGTTGTTGGTTTTGTGGGTCGTATGATAAAACAATGCCAACAAAAATATTGGCGCAACAAGTTTGCAAATAAATATCGAAGACACAAATATCGACTTTACACAGTTTGTATGTACAGTCAAAAATATGGACAACACAGATATAGATCACAATATTGTCAAAAATAAGTAAGTATATTGAATTATCACTATTTTATTTATTTATTTAAAGTTTTGTATAGCGTGAACATGACCCAAGCAAGTATCAGAGCGCTCAACATACGGGTTGTGGAAGACAAAGGAAGATAGCTGAGGGGGAAAAGTAAAGCAATATACATCAGGAACAATAATGACATAATGGCAGACGACACTGGGCTGTATCAAATGACAGGTAGTACCTAAAACAGCTAAACAATATCGGAGGCAAGAGGAGAAAAGCTTCTAGTTCAGTGCAGTGTTCATTAGTAAAGCTTTAACTTCCCTTTTAAAGGCAAATGTTGAGGGAATCATTCTTGTTTCCACGGGTAGTGAGTTCCAGATTATTGGGGCAGATTATCGGGGCAATGCCATAGAAAGTACGATTGTAGGTTTTCATTTTTTTAAATTTCTACGGTTTAAGCAGCAGTGTGCTAATGCTCCTTGAGGGCCGGGTGCCACCAGAGAGTTAGAGCTTATTTGTCAGGTAGAGTGGGGTATTAAAGTGTAGTGCTCTATGGGTCATACAAGCAAGTTTTAACTGGATCCTTACCTCAAATGGACGCCAGTTGAGTGATTTCAGGTCCAGCGAAATGTGGTTGGTTTTCTTGGAGCCAGTGATGAGTCTAGTTGCAGCATTTAGAGAAGCTCTGATGGGGGCTAAACTGAGTTTTGGCAGTCCACATAGAGTAGCCCTGCGTATTCAAGTCTAGTGATGACTAGTGCTTGCACCGCCGATTTGAAGTCATCTTGGGGAAGGTAGGGTTTGAGTTTTCTTAGGATGCACAGTTGGAGGTTCGCTCCTTTGGTAGATGCTCTGATGTGATCTTGCATGTTTAGCTTCTTATCTAGCACCACTCCCAGTGATTTTGTTGAATCAATTATGTGTGGTGTGCATGTGAGAGTGGTGAGGTTATTTAGATAGACAGTGGGGGTTTGCCTAGTGGGTGAAATGAGGAGAATTCAGTTTTAAGGGCGTTTAGTTTGATGTGGTTAGAGGTTAGCCATTTTAGAGTTTTGAGCGGGGTTCTGTTGAGTGACTTGATATCTGCGGGGGAGGATATTTTCATGTACAGTTGGGTGTCATCTGCATACATGTGATTTTGGATGGTAGATGCTTTGAGGATTACAGTCAGTGGTTCAATGAAAAGGATACAGAGCGTGGGGGTGAGTGAGGACCCTTGGGGGACACCCTGAGTGCAGGGACTGAAGTTGAATAGAGTCTGATTGGATTTGACTCTTTGCGTCCTGTTGTTCAGAAAAGAAGCAAGGACTGTGCCTGAGAGCCCCATCCTGCATTCCAAGAGATTGAGTAGATTGTCATGTTTGACAGTGTCAAATGCAGATCAGAGATCGAGTAGTAGTAGTAGGCAAGCTTCATTCTGGTCAAGCTAGGTGAGAGCATCGTCCACTATATGAATGATGGCTGTTTCAGTGCTCTGGCGAGTGGGGAAGCCCAAATGGACTTGGTCGAGATGTTGGAATTGCTCAGTGTTTTTACCAGTTGTTCATGTACAGATTTCTCAAGGAGTTTTGCAAGGGTGGGGATGTTTGTGATTGGTCGATAGTTATTCAAGTCTTTAGGGTCAGCTGTGGGTTTTTTGAGAATAGGGAGCACGAGTCCAGCCTTCAGACAGCCCAGGATCTCACCTTGAAGAACAGAGGTGTTGATGATCTTGGACCAGAGCGAGACTGGTAATCCTATCATTTCTTTAAAGAAGTTGGGGGAAAGGGGGTCATTGAAGTGATTTGAAGGTTTCAAGGTCGAGAGTATGTTGAGGATGGTAGAGTCATTGAGGAGAGTGAATTGACTCCAGGAGGCATTGTTTTTGGGAGGCATGGGGATGGGCATGGGTAATGTGGAGTCAGGAGAGGATGAGAGTTTGATTAGAGCAGACTTTAGATCTGATTCGATCTTTCTTGCCTTTTCGAGGAAGAAGTCAGCAACAGCATGGCAGTTTGGCTGAGGGCAGGAGATGTGCTGAGGTTGGATAGAAGTGTTAATGGATTGTGACTTGATCAGCTCAAATAGCTGTTTGGGGCGATTTTTGGTTTTGTCAAATTGGGATTTGAAGAAGTTTGCTTTCGCCATTCTAATGAGGTTGTTGTATTTACTTCTTTTTAGTCTTAGAGTTTTTAGAAGACCAGTGGATGGAGTGGATCTCCAGGCGTGTTCTGCTAGTCTCAGGCTGCGTCTGTCAGAACTTAGGCTGTCATTGAACCATAGTTTGGAGTCTTTGATGGGTATTCTTTTTAGTTGAAAGGTGGCAGTTGCATTCAGGGCATTGTTATAGTGCTCAGTGAGGTCGTGAACGTCGGCCATGTTTGCAGGCGACGGTAGGGAAAAAGTGCAGCGAGATATGAGCTCATTTACGTTTGTATTATGGCTCGATCTTATCCACTGCTTTTGTTTTAGAGGTTGTGATCTTTTGGAGTTCCAACTTTCAAGGATACGGAAGTTGATATAGTGATGGTCTGACCAGTCACAGGGGAGAATAGCTTTGAGATGAATGGAGTTGGGATTGGAGATGATTAGATCTAGGGTTGAGTCTATGTTGTCCGTGGGACTGTCACAGATTGAGTCAGGGAGAGGTCAGTTAGGAAGTTTATGAGAGTGTTAACCGCCTGATCGTGCAGGTCATTCCAATGGATATTGAAGTCACCAAGGAAGATCTGGGGGCAGTGTCGGACTAGGTTAGATTAGATGGTTTCTTTAGTGTGTTCAATGAGAGGAAGGTTGTCTCTTGGGGGGTGGTAGAAGATGTGCAGGCTGCATAGGAGTCTATGTGTGCTAGTGATGTCTAAGGATAAATATTCATATGATGAGAGATTAGCTGAAGGGGACTGTTTTGCTCAGGGAGAGTTGTGGTAGATACAGGCTATGCCAGCTCCCGTTTTCTTAACTGGATCGAGTCGGATAATGTTGTGGTTGGGAGGGACTAGAATGTCAAGGATGGGGCCTGAGAAGTCGGTGAGCCAAGTTTCGGTGAGGATAAGGAGGTCAAGTTCTTGAACAAAGATGAGATCTGCAAGGTCAGTGACATGTTTCACCGCTGATCTGCAATTGAGTAATATGCATTTCAGGTGTGATTTGGAGTCAGTGAGCGAGGGCTGCGTAGTGGGGATCTGCATAAGGTTATTAATGTTTAAGGCATTGGTGTTGAGTCTGGGCGCTCTATGTGGGTTAGATGTGATGCTTTGGATAGTCTCTGTGTTGCCTAGCTTGGGATAGTTTGGGCAAATAGCAATTAGAGGGGCAGTTAATGGAGTTCTAGAAGGGACTGAGATGGATGTATGAGGGGCATTGTAAGCTCGTAGGAGAGAGAATACCTGGTTCTGATAATTGATGTTTGGATATGGCGGGTCTAGAGGGGGCATAAGGGTAGAGAGTGGTATTCCAATTCTGGTATGGGGTATTCATCCAGGGGACACTTGGTAACATATTGGAAGGAGGTGGGAGATTGTGATGGTGTTGGCTCATATGCAGGCTCTCCTGCGAGGTCTTGGTGGAAGAGGGATCAAGGGCTAGCTCCTCGGTGGAGTTAATGAGATTTTGAATGACAGTTTTGAGAATTAGAAGTTCCTGGTTTATTTCCTTCAGCTTAGCAGCAGGATCCAAAAGTGGCTTATGGCTCTTGTGGAGGGGAGGAAGGTGGTTGTTCACTATGGAGGGTGTAGGCAAGTACAAGGCAAGGGGACAATATCCGCTGAGGAAGAGTTCCATCTCTGATGTACGGGAGAGCAAGGTGAGTGGGTGCTGGAAGGGAGGTTATGGGGAACTGATTTCCTAGTGGAGAGTGGGCGAGCCAGCTGTCTAGTGAGGGAATTATGTAGGATAGCGTGAGTGGGAGAGGGAGTGAGAGAGGTGTCAGAGAGGTGACCGGAGATAGGGATAACAATTGCTCCAGCATTACAGGCATGTGGATCGTTAGGTTGGGGCATGGTGTGTGAGTCTGAGGCACCTAGGTTTGGCGGGGCTAGGGCCCTGTGAGTGTTGATCGAGGTATGAGGGGTAATCATCATGCGTTTGTGGTGCACTAGAGAGGGATCAAGGTGGTTCTGAGTTGTAGTTAGGGGAGGGGAGTTCCTAGAGTGAATAGGGGTGTCGCTTAGGTCCAGCGATTTTTTTAAAGAAGGCGAATCTGTCATCAAAGATGCTCAGGTTGCGATTGGTGGCCTGAATTAGTATAGTGCTGTGGTTGCAGTCCCAAGAATCCCTGGTCTGTCTCCCTAGGCACTGGTTTAACAAGCGCTGGCTCTCCAGCCAAATTCAAAATGAATCACTGAGTGCTTTTTTTGCTTTTCTTTATCTTCTTGTTTATTTTCTTTAATGTGTTCAGTTCACACAATGTTGCTTCATATCTCTATCAGAGTGCATTCTCCATTTCCCATAATGCATTGGCATTCGTTAATCAAACATATGTGTTCTTCCCTCCCAATGCATTTCGGCACGTTGTGCCTTCATCAGGGGATTATCTATAAAATAAATGAGGTGTGTTCAAGTTCGATGTATTTCAGGAAATCATCGTATTTTTAACCACCAACGGGTGCGTTTAGTGATTAAGGTGAGTTTATGAATGAAAACGAACTGTGGTAAATCTTATAGAAACCTCCTCAAGTGCCAAGCGATTGTCACGTTAAGCGAATAGTATTGGACTGCCTAAGCGCTGCAGTATCATTGGCTGTGTTTTTTGTGTGTTAGTATCCTTCGTGAATCTTTTCTCTAGCGTGTGCTATGCAGAGTGTGATGTGGCGATCTCTCCGCCTGATTATATTAAGGAAGCTTTAAGCATGCCTATTACTAGTGCTCTTGATGTTAAACTACGCATATTCATCAATTCCATGTTAGTGACTTACCACAGTTATCTCTGTTGTGTTGTGCTCTCCATTCGTTGCTTAGCCCACTAATGGCAGTATCATCGAGTGTGTATTTGGCGCGTTCGCATGGCGTCTTACGTATGTACCCCTAGCGATTACTTTTAATTAAAGGGATAGTGTCCATTGTGGTTAATACAGACAAACTCGTGGTTAGTGGAAAAAAATGTCAGTGGATCAGAAAGTTGTGCATAGGGTAATACTGCTATTTGAGTGAACACTGTTTGAACATTAGTGTTTAGCAGAAAGTCTAGTTCTTTTATGAATGCTTAGTTCTATGTATCTAGTCCTTACAATATACGATCTAGAGGAGGTGAGACTTTCATAAATGAACATACTTGGATGACTTAAAAAAACGATAAAAAGGTGATGAGACATACATAAATAAACATACTTGGATAACTTAAAAAAGCTATTGCATGTCTTATCAAATGTCTTAATCAACTGTCTGAATCTTGTTCCATGAGTCATAAGTAGCATGAAAATGTAACCCGTTCATTCAACCCGTGAGGTTTTAGGGTGTTCAGATGGTAAATCCAATGGTTTTCTCTTTTCAATAAAGTGTTCATATTGTCCATTCCTTCTCTTTTTTCCACTGTTTCCAAAATGCAAGCTCTTAGTTGGCTTATGTGATGTTGAGCTTCTATGAAATGTGTTGTTATCGCGGATTTAATCAACTTAGTTCTGATGTTGCTTTTGTGTTAGTTAAGTTTCGTTTTAAATTTACGTTCGGTCTGACCAACATATGCTTTACCGCAAGGACACTTCAGCATGTACACTATGTTCGTTGTGTCACATGTGGCGTTAACTTTCAGGTGGATTTTATGGCCTTTCAACGGGTGTGTAATAAACCTTCCACTGATAATAATATGGCAGTTACTACAGTTCTAGCATGGTTTTGTACCGTTATATGTTTTAGGTTCACTGTCTCTCGTCGGTTGTTTCAATATTTCTCCGATGTTTTTTGACCTCGTATATACAAACAGTGGTTCTTGTTCGAAAATGTTTTTAAAATCAGGTTCCAATCTGAATAGACCCCAGTGTCTTTTGATAATTTTTTTACATTGACGATCCTGAATAAGGGAGCGCTCCCCCCAAACGACGTTTTCACCAGGTCACTCCCATCTGGAACTCACTATAATCAGCCCATGGCTCCTATGTAGCTTATCCTCACTCGGCATAGTCATTAATTTACAATCACCCGAGTACTTCCCCAATTAACCCCGGACGGCTCATTAACGCGATGCCTTGTTCCCTCGGCTGTGCGAAAATCGTTAGAAGCACCTGGAGTCCGTAACCGTGTTTAGTCACTTAAATTGATTATTCCTTAGTCTCACCGATTTCTGAAGCCACCATCGCGCCTGTTGTTTGTGGACCGTAGGCACCTTAAGACAGTATATGACACCCAGACACCTAAACACTACCAGGTTGCCATAATTTTCTAGTCAAGACAACCATCTCTCGGTAACTTAACCACCGTAGGCACCTTAAGACAGTATGTGACACCCAGACACCTAAACACTATCAGGTTGCCATCATTTTCTAGTCAAGACAACCATCTCTCGGTAACTTAACCACAAACCTGCACGTTCAGCTGAATGTGCCCGTAGTATGTCAAAATCACTCAAGTCTCCAATTTTCTTGCTGCCTAGCTGTTTTACCTTTATGTGTGAATTGTCTCTCACAGATCACTGTACTTTTTCCCTCCCTGTTCTTTACTCCAACAGGCCTTTACCAATTTTTCCAGGCAAATGTTATAATTTAGTCCTGATGATGATCCCGTTCATTATTGAGCATGGGATCAAAAAGTCAACACTTGTAAATAGCACCACAGTTTTCCATTGTGTCTAATTGTTGTGGTTCCTATTTTTGGTTAAACTCGTTACAGAGTACGATACATGTGAGTTACCTCAGCTCAAAGTCTTTGCCTGTAATTTTGTTACCTTTTTATGTTTGAACGTTTTGCATTGTTTTTCCACACTTCCTTCTCAATATAGGGTACAGGCTTGTGCCCTATCATAGAAACTTGTGTTTCAGAACTTGCTGATTATATTCCTAATTATAGTTAAATAAAACTCCACGTCCGGCTGGTCAGTGGATTCATATAGTAACCCATTGTGGCCTATATTGTATTTCTGTTCGTCATTCTTCAGTCTGCTAAGGACCATTGTTCCTCTTAATAGAATTGTTACCCGTGGTCCCATGCCAATTATCAGGTCCCCTTGTTTGTTCTCAAGGAACTAGTGAGTGGGCATCATCACAGCTCATCAATGATCTGTTTGGGGTTTGGAGCTCTACTGGGACTCAGCGGGAGAGGGAGATCTCCGAGGAGGTCTTAAGGCCTGCGCATGCACTGTTGTTCAAGGAGTGGGCATTTTAGCTAAGTCAAGTGTATGAGATAACACGTGGACAAGCAATCGTGTTATCACAATGTTGGAGCTCAGCGGGAAAGGGGGGGTCACCGAGGAGGTAAAAGGGTATGCAGTTGCACCGTTGATTAGGGAGCGACCATTCTAGAAATTTCTCTCAGAGTTATCACAATGTTGGAGTTCCGCGGGAGCTCAGTGGGAGAGAGAAGTCTTCGGGTCTGCTGCTGCACCGTTGATCAACTGTGGCCATTTTATACAGTTCATGGTTATGCGGTATCGGGGTCATGAAATCGGCCCTGTTAATGCAATGTTCAGGATTATGCGGTATTGGTATCAAGAAATCGGCCCTGCTATTACCGTATTATTATGGAAAGGTGGGTATATAAGAAACAGGAACAAATTAATGCATTTCAACAGGCTAGCCAGGCTCATGTTTTAGTATTTGACAAATTGCACTTTGAAGATTAACATTTTAATATGATTTCTAACTGCTACTACTTTTTCAGGTGGTTTTATTTCTGATTAAGGAAGCGACTTCAAAAGGGAACAGTGTATTTGTATTTGAATTTGAACCTGCACCTGCACCTGCACTTTAAGCTCACTATGAGCAGGTTTGCCTTATTATTGGTTACGTTGAAAGGTTGTGGCCATTATTGGGCCAGTATGAGATGCCATCTTGGTAGGCGCTCTAGTTGTTCTCCTGGCCAGAGTAATAAATGAACAACGGGGCATGGATGCACAGCTAGTCCGGCCATATTTTACTGTTTGACAAATTGAACCTTGAAGATTATCTTTTTGATGCGATTTTTTAATGCTTTTCTGAGGTTTAATTTTGTTGTGGGGGTAGACTTCAAAGAGGAACAGTGTATTAGAATTTGAATTAAACCCTGCACTTTCAGCCCACTTTTAGCAAGAGTGCCTTATTATTGACAACGTTGCAGTGTCAGCGGCTGTTATTGGGCCAGTATGAGACGCCATATTGACTGGTACTCTAGTTGGTCTCCTGGCCAGATTAATAAATGAATGCCTGGGTATTTTTGGGCAAAGGATGCTCTAAAGGCAAGCCTTTCTGTGACAGTCCATGTCCAGATGGGGCCAGTAACCCTGGTCGTCTTTTATAAACAGGTGTATTGAATTCTTTTGAACAATTACATGTCCTAAATATAAGTACTTAGAACAGTTGCCTATATTCAATTGATCCTCACACATCAATATTGGCTTGTGATTCTTGTAATTTTAGCCTGAGAGGGTAACACTACTCTTGTGAAAGATTCCCAAGGAATTTGGGATGTGGCGGATGTTTCTGCTTAATTGCAGATCTCTAATGCTGCATAAATTAGATTTGTTTTCAATTATTTGTGATGAGCAGCCAGATTTGTTATTTCTTACAAAAATCTGTCTCCATGCTGGTTCTATGACAGATGTTGTACAGGCTTTACTGATAGGTTATAATATTAACCAACGTGACCCTCTAGATAAGTTGGATGGTAGGTTATTAATTTATAAGCTGACATTAAGCTATGTTCTCGCCCCTTGTACCATACTGGATTTATCAAATTTACCTCTACTTTCACTCTCACTGGGGCCTCGATATAATGTCTTCCCAGCCTGGCAACACAATTCTTACAAGCTCTCCCTGGTGTGCTGGCTACCTTGGCGCTAAATAAAGCCAACTTTACCATTTGGGAGATTAAATATTCCTCCAGATCACCCAAATTGTGCTAATGCAATTAGTCTGAAGCAGGACCTAGCATCTTTACAACCGATTCAGTTAGTGATGGGACCAGCACATAAGAAAGGCCATCTATTCAACCCACTCTTTACTAACCTTTCCAATATGTTAGTGATGAGGCTGTTCTCTGTTACTTGGACTGGCCATTGTATGATTCCCAATTCTTCTTTCTGGTTAGACTGCAAGTAGACCCTCATCTTTGGCACAAAGGCTAGATCGCTGTTGGTCAAACTGAGATCCTATTCAAATGGAGCATACCCTTCATAAGTTTAGACCGGAGTTAGGGGACAATATCTAAGAGGCAACTTTAAAATTTAATGAATGGATTAAGATATCCTTAGACTTGAACATCCCACTCAGGAATCACAAATCTGCATGTTAAATTAGACAGGATCCCTGGTTTAATTATCAACCACAAGGTTTAAAGAAAGAGTGTAAAAGGTTAGAAAAGAATTGAAGAACAATGTGACTCCAGTAGTAAACTGGAATAGAAAAAAGTAGTAAAAAATTATTATTATGCAATCAAACGTTCACATTTCACCTACTACGCTTCAAAATAGACAATGCTTCGAACTCTGCTAAAGAGTTATTTATGGTAGTTTAATCCTACAACAACCTGACATACATAGAGCCTGTATCAACCCGGTGTAGATAGGGTCATACTCCATCAGTGACACGTTGAAATGATTTGGCTAACTTTTCCTTAAAAACTTCACTAATATATACACCTTGTTTGCAGGCAAGGCAGACCAGATGAAGGCCGCTGCTTTGTTGTGTCAGCCCAAGTTGCCAAGGTAAACCTTTACCTCTTTTCCAACCATCAAGGAAGAAGCCTTAATGGCCCTAACGACTGCAGTCGAATCTGGCTCTCCTCTCGATCTTGCCGCACCATACATTTTGATTAAGGAGTGTAGCCAATTTACCCATTACATCAAGAGGCAGAGTTCCACCCTTCCGGAAACATGCAGTTGTAAAGCCATTGCTAAAAAAAAACTCTATAGACCCCTTAATAGCTGACTAGTACAGACTGATAGCTTGTGGACAAGTTATTGGAAAAGCCTGTCAATCAGTATTTATCATCATTTGTTTAAAACAACATTTCATCCCATTCAAACTGGCTTCCGGTGGGACACAGTACAGAGACTGCACTTTTAGCAGTTGTGGAGGAACTTAAAATGACTCTTGGTCAAGGAGGCTCAGCAGCAGTTTTACTGTTGGGTTTAAGCGAGGCCTTCAACATATATCTCATTAAGTGCTGTTGCAGAGATTAGAGACTGTAGGAGTAACCGATCTAGCACTGAAATGTATTTTGACGTTTTTGGAGGACAGGAACCCTCAGATCTATTCAAGCCATTTTATTCAGAATCTTTTCCTCTGAAGTGTGCAGTGCCCCAAGGATCTTCACTGAGACCCACACTATTTAATCTGTACCTATGTCATTTGGCTGAGATTGTTCAATCGCACAGTCTCTCAATAGTATTGTATGCTGATGATGCTTAGATATTAATCTCTAACTCATGAAAGCTGTTCTAAAGCCTATCAACTTAATCCATGCCTGAAAGTAGTAGCAGATTTGTTGGCAGCCTGTTTTTCCTAGAATAGAACAGAATAGAGAATCTCTGAAACTGAAGGCGCAGCCAACACTGGCAATGAGAAGCTTCTCAATATGAGAAGGTACTCAATCTATAGAGGAGTTTGGCTCAAGTTCACCCCTCAGCGGTCACCTACCCAGCCGGACGTCAGACACTGTTTTTTCCTCGTCTTCCCGTTCTGCCTTCTACATCCTCTCCCTCCTCTTCCCTCCATTATTATCCGTCTACCTCCCCTATTCCTCCCCTCTCTCCCATAATTTCTCTCCCCTTGCCTATTTTATTCCCTCATGTTTATGCTATGCTTTTGTACTCATGTAATTCCTGTAACTACGCTCCGGTAACTGATGTAACTTTGTAACCATGTTCTGAAACAATGTTTCTTCCTCCTGTAAGGCGCTCTGATACCTTCGGGTCTAGCCAGCTCTATAAAAAACTCAATACCAGAATCCACAAACTCAGGCAAAACTAGCTGACTACATTGAAAAGATGCTGGTCTCTCGCTTTGGGGCCCACAACTTTCCCCACTTCCAGATTGTTCACAGAAAACACTAATTGTTAGCTTCTATGCTCCCTCCTGGCCCTCCCACCCACCCCATCATTACATATCTCCTCCTCACCGTACTTCAATTGGCCAGTGATAGAGAGTCCTAGGACATGAGGTTGCCTTCTACCTGGATTTCAATAGTATGATTCAGGAGGCCCACCAGGATTTTCTGCCCATAAAAAGAAACTGCAACAAGGTGGTGTACAATGCACAATGCTCTATCCGGCCCCTCTCAAGATTACTGTGAAGGGAAAAGTCCAGGTCTTCAATAACACTAAACTGGTAGTAGCATTTATGTGGAAGTTGGAATCATAGTGGCCTAAGTACTTTATGTCACCATCAACCTATTCATCACTGAGCCATAGTGAGGACGATGATTAAAATCCCATTGCATTGCATAAAATTACTTAGCATGTAAAGGGAGCATGTGCTTTAGAGCCTCACTGCTTACCATCTCTTTCATTGTTATAATCATCTGTCGTCCTTGCTGGGGGCCCCACATTGGGTCACATGGAGCAGGTTCTGTAGCACCTAAGCTTCAGCTACATATCAAAGCTGTGAGTCTTTTGCTGCTAACAGTTATGTGCCATTCTATCTCAGTCAATCAAGCAATCAATAATTAGCTTTATTAGATTTCCTACAAGAAAATCATAAACGCAAGTACAATAACATCACGTAGTATTTTCCAAGTCTGAAATGTATGTGATAATATTATTCAAAATACAGTTAACTACACACAATTAAAAAGCTTTTGTTGCACCTAGGTACGAACATGATCAAAGATTCATGATAAAATAGATTTTGTACAACTAATTACATTCTTTAAAAAGGATACTACTGACCTCGTAAAATGGTCATTGTCCTAAAATTGTAAAAATAAAAATGCTGGGCTGCATTTTTTAAAACCAAGCAGCCTTAAAATTGGCAAGGTCACCTTTCTTCTTTGTACTTCATAACATTTACAGAAAAAGAACATGTATTTTCGATTGCTGAGACATATCATCATATGGACATTTACTTAATGATTTTGACCAATCGTTAGTTACAGGGAAACTTATTGATCGATGGAAGATACCAAGTCTAAAACGGATAAGGAGAAATCTGTCATGGACACCTACAATATTTTTAAGGTACAGCTGAATGCCATATGTGGTCAGTATCATTTGGTTGGGCTATACAGTTGGCCTCAATATTTCTGTAGAAAATCTATTTGTCTCCAGAAGAGTCATACAATAGCTTTTGAAATCTCTTCTAGTAACAGAAACTATGGAGCTTAAATCTTTATAGTATTCTGGGTGTCCTGGGTGGCTCATAAAATCGTTTATATATTTCAACCATGGGATATCCAAGACCCGTTGAAGCTTAATACAGTCTCTTATATTGTCCTTGTTAAAAATGATTTTTGTGGAAGCCCAGATCCAATCCCACAAAAGGACTGGTTGGATTTTTATTAAGTCTGTTATAAGGTAACCCCAACTCTGAATGGCATAAGTACTACCTGGGACTGTCAAAAGGAATCTTAAAAAGGCATTCTCAACCAACTGTAGGGGTTGAGGATCAGAATAGCCCCACATGCCTGAACCATATATAGCATAGGTGACACATTTTGCTATATATATGTTTAAAGGGAAACATCCATTACAACGCAGTCATTACAACGCACTACCTTTACATTGTAACTGTTACAACGCAGCTGCCTTTATATCACATGCCATTACATCACATGCCCTTACACATGTCACTACAACACATTATAAGGTAAGTAATGGAGATTCTTTTGTTTTTGGGTTGGTATGGGTTTTAGGGGACATGGGAATAGCAAATTTTACCCCTACACTATCATACACTTTTCAAACTGTTGCACTCGCTGGAGTGGGAATAGTAATTTTTACCTCTGCACTATCCAACACTTACCCTACTGTTGCCCTAAAAGTATTATGTGTTGTAATGGTATTCATTGTAATGGTAAGCTTTGTAATGGAATGCGTTGTAATGGTAGTTTTAAAAAATGCTTTGTAATGGCATGCATTGTAAAATCATGCAATGTAATGGTAGTTGCGATGTAAACACAGTACAGATCACCCACTCTCTGTGACCAGCCTCCTCCCAGAAATTGACACCCCTCAGTTCCCCCTGTGCTTGTAATCATTACCATACTTAATGGCAATTAATGTATCATAATCAAGTTAGTGGCACTTTCTTTCGTGACCAGTCATCATTACAGTTCCCAGTCTGCCTGGCTAGCCCCTCCCTCTCATCTTCCAGGGTGCCTACTTAGCGACCTAATGACTATATCCTTTACCTCAGATCAGCTTATTCTGGTCAGTTTGTTTTTACCCAGTTACTTCAAAACAGCCTCATAAGCCAGTGGCGTATCGAAACATGAGGGGGCCTCCCTGCAAAGTACATGGAGGGCCCCCCTGACTCTGGACCTAGTCAGGAGCTCTACAGACAGGGGCATGCAGCCCCTGCACAGTGCAGGAGGGGGTCCCCTGGAGCTCTGGGTGATGGAGCAAGGTTTCATAAGTAAAGAAACTTGCTTGGATTCAATCCTTTCGAAATAACATGTAACCTATTAATCAACATGTTGTGTATTACTAATAATTGCACCACACAACATTTCTAGCATCTAGGGAAGCTTGCATATGTGCTTTACTAACAGTAACCCGAGTGACTTAATATGGCCGCCGTAAACGCGGGAACTCTTTTGCGCATGCGTCTGCCACATTCACGTGGTGTGATGCATCTTTCGATTGGTGGCAAATCTTTGCAGCTGCGCACTAGTATTAAAGATGGCCGCTTTATGTCTCACACATTAATACACATGCTACTGCTTGAACTAAATTTTGTTTGTTCTGCTTAACCTTTAATGTTATAGTTAAAATAAAATAATTGGAATAGAGTAGATATAAGTGGTATACAGTGTATTCATTTATTCTTGCATTCTAATGTGTCTGAAGAGTAACTTGTAACGCCATTTTGAAAACCGCACTACGCATGAGTCAAAGAACCGAGAGTCCTCGAGCAATGGCATTGAACTAATGCCAATGACAGTCTTGCCTGCGATGCGCCTGGAAACTCGACCCTGTGAACTTCCAAGAGGAAGAGACTATATAAATTGTTATACTTTGTATATCATTTTGCTACAATAATGCTGGGTGGAATAAATTAATGGGAAAGTAAATTATGGGCGGGAACTTTGATCAACATTATTGAATGAAAATTATCTGACCTATCCTCGCCTTCCTGACCAATCAAATCAAGGGATTATACACATTTACAACACTGGGGGTTGGTACATTGCCCTGGAAAATGGTATCGCTAAGGTAGGCTAGTCAGTTAGATTGTCCGACTTGTCACAGACCTGTCACTGACCCAACGTATGCTGAAGGAAATCGAGAGCAGAGGTGCTAGTCGAGCACTCTGTGACAAGAATCGGGAAATTGTTGAGGGAGAAGAATCGATGGCCCAGTCGGGTCCGAGTGTTAGCCGCATAGAGAGAGGGGTGTGATGCTGGTGTTGCGCTTAGCTAAGGTCCTGTCCTTCTCTGCATCCGTCCTGTCCTGAATCGGTACCT
This sequence comes from Lissotriton vulgaris, assembly GCF_964263255.1. NCBI lineage: Eukaryota > Metazoa > Chordata > Amphibia > Caudata > Salamandridae > Lissotriton > Lissotriton vulgaris. The sequence continues at coordinate 865,657,928 of NC_141689.1, forward strand.
GTCCTGTCCTGTTGGCACTGGTTTATTCGGGAGCACTGTCTTTGCCCCAGCCCGTGGCCAGGGTTGGTCTTAATACCTTTCTAGGTAAATATAATCTGTGTGGTATGTCCTTGTACTGTTCCCTTTTCTTACCCTTCCTTGGTACCAATGCATAAGAGGAATCTTGTAATATTCCTATAAATCGTTGCTTTAATTATTATTTTCCTACTTGAAAAGGTTTTAACTGCACTTGTGTGTACTCTGGCTAATAAGACTTTGCATAGATTGTGTTCATGGGCGTCCGCAGGGGGACAAGGAGGGGTGCTTGCCCCCCCTGGAGTGACCCTCCTTGCCCCCCCTGCAGACGCCCATGAAAACCGTGACTTCAAGACAGTGTTCTCACTCTTTCCTCTCCTTTCTTTTATTTGCTTCCCTGTGAAATGGATCCAAAAAAAAGATGCTTTTGCTGGAAATGTTTTAGAAAAGGGGGTGGTGATGAACAGAGTGTCTGAGTTAAACAGACCACTCTTACCCAGTCCAAAGATCAGGGCTTGATCCATCACCGTTATTTATCTCACTGCCCCATCCCAGCTCAGAACCTGGCTATATGCAAATCAGTCTGTCCCTGGCCCAGTGCATCATGGGAACAGGGCAGACTAAACTACCAAGCCAATTCTTCACCAGAAAGGAGACAAGCTACCGGGGACCGGTTTCTGGCATTTCAGCCTTCTTCGGCCCGGCTTGCTTGAATCCTGATGGAGCAGTGAGAAAGGGACTCATGTCTGAGTATACCCTGCCACACCTATAGTGGCCAAAACGATTTAGAAAAGGGGGTGCTGGAAATGTAGTATTTTTCTGACATTTTAATTCCAAAGTGCAGCAATGGGAATAAAAGGCTAAAAATATGAAAAATAGATAAATAACTGAATAAAGTATGACAGAGTGGTAGCAAACTGGCCAAACTGATTTTATTCACACTGAAACACATTAGCGCCACTTTTACAGAGTTTGCCAGTGAAGCGCTATTTTTCTTTTCTTGTCTTTGTTTTTCCTGGACTTGGTACTAGTGCACCGATCCTGGAGGTACCAAAATGTGTGGATTGGAAAACAAAATGTCTGCTGCGGCTCTGCGTCCAGGTATGTGGTCTTTTTACCATGCTGCTTACGTTTTGTAAGGATATAAGCAATGGCCATTGAAATGGGTCCATTCAGGGCCCTGTAGTCGTGTCCTTAACTTTTCAGGCAAAAACACTCACTGATTTCTGAATAGTGAGTGTAAAAGTATTAAGGTAACCATGTTTTTCCTGCTTACATTTCCCATGGTTTGCTAAATGTTGCATTCCCTATAAGTGTTTGCTTCTTCCAGGATGTTGTCCCTTTTTTTTTTTGTAGGCCGCATATTGCTCTTGTCTAGTGCGTCATTTAAATTGCGCATCCAGGCGTTTATAGCGGGCAGCAATTGGGTTGTAGTTGAAAACAGTTGGAGTTTTTCTCAATGGGGCAGTACGGTGTTCAGTGGGGGAGAGTATGTGGCACTATGGTCAGAGCTGCTGAATTTAGAACTGGGATCCAGGTTCAGCCTTAATAACCAGCCCACCAGGCCACTCTCCTGCGAGAGCAAAATCACATGCTAGACCTTAGAAGGCTTCGCAACACCTTAGAAGTCCTGGTGTCTTCGCACCAGCAGGTGGACCCTAGCATGACAAGTGTAGGTTAACCTTCAAGGCTTGTCCACCACTATCCATACTGAAGTTCACCTCCAGTCTTGCGGGCAGGCCTATGAAGCAGCACACCCTAGAACAACAGTCACTGACGTCACAGGACCCTTGAGAAGGGCCAGCTCTAGGGCGGTGCAACCAGTGTGACCGCACCGGTGCTGACTTTAGGTGAAGGCATCATGTTTGCAAGTATATTATGGTTTTAAAAACACTTGCTGCCTCCTTCCTGGCTTCCAGCAATTTTCGGCAACAATAAAAATGTCATGATGACTCTGGTGATTAATGTTCTTCCTAGAGAGAGATCAGAATTTTGTCTAGTGGAAGTTTTGACTCATGGAAAGGTAGCTCAGAGGGTTAATGTACCGGCTGCAAAGAACATGCGCCAGATCTGATAATGTATGAACGGGAAGAGCAAATACTAAACCAATTTGTCAAATTTTACCAACAACTCTATACACCAGATGATATACCACATAAAACAGAGATCTCACATTATCTTGATCAATACTTAACCCCAACGCAGGCTTTAAATGTTGAAGCACTTCAACACCTAAACTCTAATGTAACACTCGAGGATATTAAACTAGCAATCGATCACCTGCCCCTAGGGAAGGCGGTAGGAGAGGATAGTATACCGATGGAGTTTTACAAACTTTGCTCTCAAGAATTGCTTCCGCTACTACAAGAGGTGATTAATTCAATTATTCTTTCTAAACAAGCACCTGCTTCATGGAAAATAGCCAAAATTATCTTTTTTTTGAAAAAGGGAAAGCCCGAAATAGAGTGCGGCTCGTACCGACCCATATCTCTACTCAATTCTGATGTTAAAATTTTTGCGAAAATCCTAGCCAATCGATTAGCTTCTTACATGCCGGACATTGTCAACACCCAACAACATGGTTTTGTGGTAGGCAGAGATACCACTTTGCATGTCAATACCTCAATCACAGCTTTTGATGTTGCGGAAACCACTAACACCCCACTCTGCATGATATTGCTAGACGCGGAAAAAGCATTCGACCGAGTGGGGTGGGAATATCTCTGGGCAGTATTAAGTAAAATGGGCATTACAGGCTCCTACTTAGAGTGGGTTAAGTCATTGTATGAAGAACCTCAGGCTATGATAAGCTATGGAAGCAAAAATTCCGCCAATTTTAAGATAGCAAGAGGCACAAGACAAGGTTGCCCCCTTTCTCCCTTACTTTTTGCCCTGTCTTTAGAACCTTTTTTAAATGCTTTAAACGATCAAACCAATATTGTGCCGGCTTGTCATGGAGATATAGCTCTTAAATTAACAGCTTTTGCTGACGATATAGCAATTTATACACCCGACGTCAATAAAGCTATGCCAGAAATTGTAAACCAAGCACAAAAATTTGGGAGAATTTCTGGGTACAAATTGAATGTAAACAAAACTCAAATCATACTCAATTATACCCCGGAATCACAAATTTATAATACATGTAAAGAAGCCGTTTATTTAGGCATTAAAATTACTGCCAAAGTGGGGGAAATTTTGAAAATAAACTATGATTCTTTTTTAAAGGAAACATCCGATAGCCTCAAAAAATGGCATAAAATACCTCTTAGTCTGATAGGGAGACTTAATCTGATTAAGATGAAAATACTACCCAAGTTCTTGTATTTGTGTAGAGCTATTCCGCTGCAACCAAATAAACTTTTTTTTAGAAAACTAGACGGCATATGTAGCAGTTTCCTATGGGGCTATAAAAAGGCAAGAAGGGCGATTAAATTCTTGACACTACCTATTTTTAAAGGGGGTCTTTCTTTCCCAGACTTTAACCTTTACTTTTTAGCCACATTTTTTTTACGAATAAGGAGCTTGTTAAAAAACACCCCCTCTTTATTTTTTCATCAGTTCATGCTAGGAGCCGACTCAAACCAATTTCTGCTACGGGTGCACGATCCAAACTACTTTAAGCGGGTCAAATTCAAGACTGCTAAGCATGCTATAAAAATCTGGGATAAAATTCTACTTATTAGTAAAAGCACATTTTTTAACGCTGAACTTAGATTATGGAATAACCCCGGTCTTCCGGGCGTATTCTCGGATGGTTTGGCGAGCCGATGGATCAGACATGAAATAACTACACTAGGAGACCTCTATGGCACTAATGGACTGACCGATTTCGAGAACCTAAAAATTACCAACGGGCTCACAGAAGATATGCATTTTAGATATAGACAGTTGAGAGACTTTTTTCATAACAAAATGAAAATAACGGAAGTGAAACACTCAGACATTCTTGTGTGTATCTACTCTGATAAAACAAAGTCGTTGATAAAAGCAGGATACCAATGGCTAACTAAAGATAAGGAAGGAAACACAACCCAAATTGCTGCTAAATGGTCTCGTAGGTTAAATTTAAACATAAACTCGAACCAGATTAGAAACTCTTTAACCCACTTAACTGATATAGTACACTCTTCTAATCTCAGAATGCAATTATATAGGACAATTACTGAGCTGTACTATACACCACAAAAAATATCTAGATGGACCCAAGGACACTCGATTTCAGACAAATCTATGTGTGTCAAATGTAACACAGTCGCGGCAGGAGTCGAACACATGCTATTTTCCTGCCCCGCATTTTCCATCTTTTGGAACAACATCTCCGACCACTGTAGAGCTAACCAGATATCTATGCCGGAGCTTACTGGGCAATTGGTTCTATTAGATATTCAGGATACCAACAGCCCTAATAAGGATATTATAACGATTTTGCTAGCTTGCGTAAGACTAACTATAGCTAGGGGATGGATATCTAAAGAACCCCCTAGAGTAGCAGATTGGCTCGCATTAGTTCACGAAATTAGAACTATGGAACTTACCTTAGCCAAATATAGAGGCCCAAAAGCCCTTATCAGAAAAGAAAAGATCTGGAAACACTTTTTTGAAGGGCAAGACGGGGGGACAGGCCTTTAATGTCTATCTTTTTTGTCCTTTTTTTTTTTTTTTTTTTTTTCTCTCTCTAAATTTACTATAAATTTTTCGGTTCAAAATGTATTTTCTGCTCGTAAGCCTCGATTTGTTCCCACACCTTTACCATATAATTGTTACTTTTTATTTACGTTAACTATTCAAAATGATATTAGTGGTATAACCTTGTTAAAACATGAACTGTATTATGGCACGGAAGTGTAATGGTTTTTGTCGTATCTTGCAATAATAAAAATTATTTAAAAAAAAAAAAAAGAACATGCGCCATGTAGATCACAAAGTGCACATAATGTAAATAGGTCAGTGATCTACTGCTTTTGTCAGAGATCCTTTTGTTACTTGCAGTTAATAAGTTAAAATCCTAACTTAGAACAGTGAGCTATTAACGGCCATCTAAGAGCTGCATACAAACTGCAAGGTATAAATTCGAGCGTTATGTTCCCCACCTCCCCGCCCCACGCCCCCACCCCGTCCCCCAGTCTTTGATTATCCTAATGTCCCAAAAAGTGTTCTTTTGGACAGAAATCAGTTCTGATTATTAAGGAGAACCCCCAACTATGGTTTTACGTTTTAAATTCCAGGTATTGTGTTTCTCCGGACCATTCACTATAAAACTATATGGGCTACTAGTATGGTTGTCATGTGACTCCTACATTTTGTAGTCCTTAGTCTTACGTAACATTTTCTATACAGTGATTTACACACATATTGATTGTCTCTGTGTGCTGTGTGTGATGTAAAGTGCTCTGACACCCTACAATGGTATGAGTGGCGCTGTAATGCAAATTAAACGGATCTGAGAGAGAGTGGTTATGGAAACTTTGGGGGCACAGTTAAAGGGTGGTAGTGAGGGAATCCATGGCAGAGGTGGTCATTGGGGGGCACTAACAAATATTAATGCACAGGACACCGCCAGTGCTATGGCTGGCCCTGCCCTTGAGGCCAGTCTGCCTCACCCAAAGGTACCTCCATTGGCCTTGTTTCAGCAGCAGTAGCTGCAATTCACCAGGGATTGGCAATGCAGGATTTGCACACACCAAACTAAGTTCGCCAACTTCAGTCTCCCTGCTTCATTCACAAGCACTTTTAACATGTGCTGCCTGCTGTGGGGCCACTGAAATTAAGTATGCAGCAAAGGGTGACAACATTATGCCGTAGTGTTGACTAAATTATGCATTAAAAAAAGGCTGCAGCGTAATGCAGTATATTTTCAGATATTTTATTATTTTGACGTGTGTACACATGCTAACAGTCTCTGGAAAGCTTTTGCCTTATTAGTACCAGTGTAACATACAAATGCAGCAGTGAGAAAGGTGACCAGTCAACCTTTACAATAGGCCATCCACTCCGCAGCAACACAAGTCACATTTTATATTAACTTTTGATATGTTTGAGCTACAAACAATTTATTAGTTCAGATCATGCAGCAGATCTTGCATTATGAGGCAAATATGGCAGAGCCACAATTTTAGAGAAAACATTTGCAAGCTAGGATATTTTGCCATTCATATTTGAACTGCTGTTGTTGAATAAGGGTGACGTGCTGATGACAGAAACTCCATGGCTCGAAGACAAATGGCTTGTGTTTCCACATTTTATCGTATTTGGTACATTCTGTGATTAGAAGCATATCGCACTTTGTGAATATATTTTAATGTCAATAACTCATTATAACCTTAAATAATCATGTGTATCCATTGGTTGATTAAACTGGGCAGTGAAATGCCAAACAAATACTAAAAATTGGGATGTCTGCGCATTCTAGCCACACCTCTGGCTCCACCCACAGATCCAATCCTTGGGTTATTCCCGCCCTCTGATTCTCCGCCCACTGTTCCCCTACTTTTTTCCCCCATTTCGACCACTGTGTAAGACTCAGCATCCCAGGACCTGCGATGTGGCGCAGCTGCGGGCGCCGCATGTGTCACACATTTACGCTGCCGGGCTTCCGTATAAGGGAGCTGACCATTATTGTATCCCTAAACGTGCGCACAATGTCAGTTTGACATTGACTACACTTAGAGGGACTCTAAGCTTCTTTTAAAAAATATAGCTAACATTTGGACCTATACATTTTATTTTGTATAAATTAATTGAATGTGTGTAAAATTTAGCAATGTCCGGGGAATTCTAGTAAAGGGAGCACCCATTGTCAAATCACTAGCATGTGTTTGATTGCGACATTATTTATTACTAACTTTGACGTTGTGCTTTAACTTTGGATAAAAGTTACCATGAATTCTAGCACCAAGAAGCCAATATTGGTAAATATGTGTGCTGCAAATAATCCCTAACATACACTGTACATACAGTATATTTAATCTGGTGCTTTAATCATAGGCTGTTTTAAAGTATTCTGATAAAAATCGAATCGTGCTGAAGACAGCCTTGATTGGTGTTGGATCGAGGACCCAGAAGTCTGCACACCTAGCAGACAGAGATAAAGCACCTTGTCAGAAAGTTTAGCATTTTCCTTACAGGCGGTGTTTGTTGGCCCGTGGCAGGGTCAGTCACATGTCCTGGATTCCTGGCAGTTAATTGAGTCTATCCTAGTTCTGCGCCTCAGTGTTTCGTGTGCCCCACCTGGCACACATAATGTCGGAGGGTGGTGATGACGTTAACAATTCCCTCCCCCCCCCCCCCCCCCGCCCCCCTGGAAAAATGTCTGCGGACGCCCATGATAGTGTTTAAAACAGGGGTCTCCAACAGGTCGATCGCGAGCTACCAGTAGCTCGCCGACCCTCTGGGAGTAGCTCGCGCTGCTCTGTAATTATAAACACGTATTTTAAGCATTTTATTTTTCAACCCTTCATTGTCTTTTTCGAGTTATAAACCATTGCCCGCCCTCACATTAACCAGCTGCTCTGATTAGCTGAAATGAGCTTAGCTGGGGCGGGTCAATAAACGTGACGTTCTTCCTGCTGTCACACGCCGCCTGCATTTTCCAGGCAAGCTCCGCACTTCATATTTGCAGTCTCATCCTCCTGGGAAGCTGCGCAGGACTGGTAAGTGTGCCCCTGGCCTGGATTTATAGCAGAGTTGTTAATTCCGGCTAAATGCATTGTAAGTTCTTTGATTTTAACATCGGTTGCCACTGGGCTTTATATCGGACTTCAGTAACAAAGCGCAGTGGCAGCCGATGTTAAAATCAAAGCTCCTTGCAGGCACAGAGCTGCTACCGCGGTCGCAGCAGATGTAAAAATCCAAAGTCCTTGCCTGCACGAACTGCTTTCACTGACTACAGCACGCTTTAAATTTGCTTTGCGTGGTAGTCAGTGAAAGCTGCTCAGTGAATGCAAGGAACTCTGATTGTAACGTCTGCTGCCACCGTGCTTTTCTTCTGCCTTCGATAATAAAGTGTGGTGGCAGCCGACCTTAAAATCCAAGTTCTGCGCAGGCACTGAGCTGCTACCACGGTGGAGGCCAATGTTAAAATCAAAAGACCTTGTCTGCCCTGAAGTGCTTTCACCGACTTCTACACGCTTTATATTTGCCTTCGTGTTGAAGTCAGTGAAAGTGGCTTAGTGCATGCAAGGCCCTTTGATTTTAACATCGGGTGTCGCCGTGCTTTATATCTGCCTTTGGTAATAAAGTACAGTGGCAGACTCGTCTAGGGCATTAAAAATACTCTAAGTAAAAGTATTTTCTCAAAACAAATGGAAAGACGGAGAAGTGTATTATGAACAGGTAGTACGTGGGATAATGTCTGTAAAAAGATTATTGTTGTAGCAGTGCTGCTATATTGAACATGGCTGCTTGTGCAGTAATAAGTGGCATGGGTGTGGCCCGCTCAAAGAATGTAGGGGGAATTTACTCTGCCATGTAAAAAATGAAAGCACAAAAAACTATTCAAATATGGTAGTACGCTACAATATTTGGCAATACTGCGGTAAAATGGGATTATAGCAGGACTGCAGCTAGGGGTATGGTGGCTGCTTGCGCAGTAACAGAACATGTAGTATGTTTATTCATTGTATTGTTTGGCAAGGTTAAAGCATGTACAGCAATTGTGTATAGCCACGCTGTACTTTGGACAGCACCTGCACAGAACATCGGCTGGCTTGAACCTGTTATTAATCTGACTATGAAGCTTTCCGTTTATTGTGGTATGGCTGAAGGACATTTCCATATGTTTCATGCTACTATAATTACTGGAAGTAGAAGAGGACTGTGCAGTGAGGGCAAGGCTTAGCAGACAGCTTGTTGCTGAGCATTACAGAGCTATGCATTTTCTGAAAATGTACTTTGCAGAGTTAAAGCATGTGTTACTGACCTGAGTGAAGTGCTTTATAATGAAAGTAAGGTTGCAGCCTTTCCAAATATCGGCCATTTATTGTTCCAATAGTCTGCAAGCTTAACATATTAATATAACGTGTATTTGTAAAGCGCACGTTCATCCAGAGGTCTCTTGGTGCTGAATAACAGATGTTCATTGTTACCCAACTCAATGGTACTCATGCAAAGGCCCGGACATGAATGAAAATCATATGTATTCATTTGTAACATAACTTTTCTCTCTTTGTTTTAGTTTTTTTTCATAATGAAGAAAGGGGAAGCCTTCTGTTGCAGCTTGTTTATAGTAAGCTATGGCATGTGTCGGGTGGGTGGTTCAAAGTGTTTTCTTTGGATTTTGACCAGGGCCGGACTGGGAAACAAAACCGGCCCTGGCAAAGTGCTCGACCGCCCCCCCCTCCCCACCTCCCGGGGGAGGGGGGACGGCCGCGCTCTCTGCCAGGGCCGGTTTTCGGCCGATTTTGTTACAGGGCCGTTTTTGCAGCAAAACGGCCCTGTAACAAAAACGGCCCCCAGGGGTCCCAAACCGGCCCCCACCCGTGCGGCCCACCGGGGGATTGCCCGGTGCCCGCAACGGCCAGTCCGGGCCTGATTTTGACCCTATGTGGTAAGTGTTTCCTTGTCTTGCCTGATGAACACCAAGGTGCAGTTATCGTTATCATGTTATGGGAAGCAGTGTGTAGCATTGTGGTGAATGAGGTGTGAGACAGATATACAGTTTTGTTATGAATTTCAGTTTGCTGACAGCTTTTAACGGCTCTATAGGTCTATTTTGTTCAAACCACAGTATGGGCCACAAAGAAATTAGCCTTAAATACAATGAAACAGGGCGTGAGAGGTGTCTCCGAAAAATGCGCGGGTTGCTTGGCCTAAGTAGCTCACGGCTATTTTCACTGATCAGAAGTAGCTCTCACTACAGAAAAGGTTGGAGACCCCTGGTTTAAAACTTTCCCGACTCTGTGGTTATTTTTGGAGGTAAATGTTATATTCTACCTATTATGCTAACTTCCTTGATCCCATAGGACTTTAAGTACAGGTGACAAGGATTGGTAAGTCAAAGTGTACAGGTATAAGTCCTAAGTGAATTAAAATTCTGATAGGCAGGAAAGTAAAGCAGGTTTACCTGTTCATTGTGTGTATGTTATGGGCCCAGGTGAGTATGGTAAACCGAGCTGGTAATCCTGTGCGCCATCATGGGTCCCCCTGCACCACGGGGGCTGTGAGGGCCATTGTTACCCCATTACTATTAGCACATCATCTACAGGTCCAGTTATGAACAATTGGCAGATCACTGCCAGTTTCCATTATGCCCAGGTAGCATATCATTAGTTTCTAGTATGAACAGTAACAGCTGACTGCCAGTGTCCAGCATGCTAAAAACAGCTGCATCTCAATGACTAGTAATGTTGTGTCCTATTAGCAGAAAGCTTGTCTCAAGTATGCCAGTTTTCAGTTTGCCCACTTTCATTGTCCACTTCTCTTAATATTCCCTAATGAGGACATCAATAGAGATTTCACTAATGCACTGTAGTACTTCGCTGCAGGTTCTAGTCTGTTCTGTTTGCAGCTTCTTGGCAGCTTCCACTAAACCTGGTTTGTCCACGGTGGGATGGCGCAAAGTGTCTACCTTCTTGGCGTGCTATAAATAAAGGCAGCTGTTTCTGCCCTACGGCTTGTTCCGCGAATGGGCACAAGAAATCCAGAAAAGGATATTAAAACCTAAATGTTCTCTAAAGAGGAAAAACTGGCAATTTACTAAAAAAATGTCTGACCTATTAATCCAAACGGGCCTGAGAATATGTAGGTAGCCCTCTGGCTGTGGAGAAAAGTAGCTGAAATTCGGGAAGCTCAGAACCAAATCCGGAGCAGCAACAGAAACGGAACAATAAACGCTGAGAAGGAGATGCACCAAAGCTCATCTTATTGTCATTCTACAGCCGCTTACCGTGACCTGGAAGTGAAAGGGAACCATTTTAGATTGGGAAACAATGTAGAAATTATGTGGAAACTATTTACGACTATGAAGGACATAGTAGAGAGTCATGCCCCTTTCATCTAGAAGCAGGGAAAGCAAGACCAAGGAGCACCCTAGCTGACAGGTTGATGAAAGAAAACAAACTGGGAAACTGTTCAAACACTGCTGGAACATCTAAACTGAAAAACTATGGGTTACACAAGAGCCTGTGAGCTTGAGTAAAAGAGACACGTCGTGTCAAGTTTCTATGATTCTGCTCAGTACCTCAATGCTCAGTTCCACTGATTGACACTGTCTTTTAAGTCCAGTTAGGCCATCATTTACAGTCTCCATTTTCCCCGCGTTTACTCACATTATGGCCTCTTTTTAATATGCACAGTTAGTAAATCACTGGCAGCTTGCGCCATACCGAATTATCACCTCTCTGGGAGTGTCCTAAACAAACATCACCTCACTGCCAATTTTCGGTATGGCTAGTTAGCATCTACTAGCAAATCTCCCACCCACTATAAATATGGAAAAAGACATCATAATATGTTAATGTCTGGAGTTGTAGCACTAACGCAAGCCTTCATTGTGCTCTAACTCGTAGTGTAAACACAGAATGATACTAGTGTTTATTTACGTAAGGGTATCTGCTGTTTGTAGTCGTAGCTTGATTGCAAGTTTGCACTCATGCTGCAACTTGCACAATAAACATAGTAGAAAGACTATGTGTACTGACTGAGTGTGAGGTAACATTGTTTCTCAGCTATGTTTATGGCTGAAACTGGTGTGCAAGTGAAAATCTTGAGCTCGTATACAGTTGAAGGCTTAGCAGCAAATTTACAAAGCTTTTTTCTAAACGGTACTTAACCCACATCTGTGCATGAGCATAGCACCCTCCTTCACACGTGCATATAGACACACCTAGTCACGGACATGCACATCTGCACACGCCCACACATAATACATACATTGACCCAGATGTATATACACATGCAAACAGATACTCATGCTTTCACTCTTCCACTTACACCTCGTGTAAACCTTGTCGGTGAGTCATTTTGTGTGGGAAAATGTGTGAATACCACAACTCAGTAGTCTCTCGCACACTCATTTGAACATACAGAAATACACATACACACACACACAAGCAATGGATAAGTGAAAGTTTGTAGGTGTTGACCGAGTTTGTGACTATATGTAGCCACATGTGTGTGTGCATGTTGGGGCGTGGTTTCGGCGCCGACCGGGATGGAGGTGTGAGCGTGCAGCTCCGCGCCGAGTCCCGATATTTATCCAGCAAATCCTGCCTGTGTTACCTTTGAAGGCACGGATTCCCCTCACGGGGTGTTTGTTGAGTGGAGGGCAGAGTTTGGATCCCAGCGGGACCTCGGGGGACGTCCAGAGATCCAGTCCCGGAGCCCGGAGGAGCCGGGCTGAGAACAAAGAAAGATGGCGGCATGAAGACTCGGGAGGACTAGGAGATGGAGTGCGCCTGAGCTGTGCTGGTATATCGGAGGCGGCCCAGCTGAGCAAGCGGAGTAAGGATGCAACAGAGGGCGCCTTCGGCGCCGAGCGAGGGAGGCAAAGACTTTGTGGCACGGGGTCTTGGTGAGTGCGGAGCCCCCTCCCCCCCTGCTCCCCGGCCGGGCGGTTCGTGGATGGCGGGTTGAGCCTGGGCGGCGACGCCTGCAACTGGCAGTGGACGCACACCCGGGGGCTCTGGCCCGGATCTCCTGGAGGGGACAGCGCGAGAGGATAGTCCCGGCCGCCTGGGGAGGAGCTGGTGCAGGCGGTCTGCGGGTCCCAATGCAATGGCGGAGACGGGATCAGTGCGCACTCCTCTGAGGACCCTGATCGCCGAGGAGCGCGCCAGCCCCCGAGTGCAGCTGAGACTGCGGAGTACCCTGCACGCTGCTGGGGACAACGGGGGGCTAATGTAGCCAGCGGATGCCACTCGCCCGAACTATTGATAGAGTGGTGACTGAGGAAACGTGGAGCAAGGCTGGGTCAGCAGTATTGGCCCACTGCAACATATTGGTGTGGGCGACCGGCGCGATCGGCTCTGGGGGGCGCCCGCCTACTTGCTCAGGGACGTGCTGTTGGATTGTGCGGCTGGCTTGGCCGGGGACCCGGGTCCCGGGTGGTGCGCTGGAAGCCCTACGTGGCGTATGGAGGTGACTCATCGGCGGTAACCAGTGCCTGAAAGTGGGTTCTGGGAGCACGGAAGGCGAAAGGAAGGGGCACGTGCAGTTTTTGATGGTGTGTGGGGCCTTGGTGCTCATGGACACAGTCTCCACTGGGAAGTAGCACTTGGTGGTCTGATTGTGGTGGGGGCACTGTGGACTGGTGAGGCCATAGGTGGTGGCCTGGGAGGAACGCCTAACGCAGTCAAGATGGCCGCTGACGGCGGTGTTTTGAACACGCCACAGCTACAAGATAGCGCAACGGCCTTGGTCCAAGATGGCGGAACACGGGCCCCGCCGGAGGCTTCCACACCAGAACAGAGGCTGAACCTGCGCCTCGATGCTATCCTGGAGGCGATTACCGCGACGAAGGAGTCGCTACACCACGACATAGCGCAGGTCGCCACGGGGCTGGGCCTTCTGAGAGCGGACCATGCCAAGCTCTCGGACAGAGTGAAAGAACACGAACAATTGCTCCAGGAGCTGAAACCAGCGGTTGTGACGGCGGAACACATACTGACGGATATTCTTGGTCGCTTGGCGACTCTAGAGCGACGGGCGGAAGATGCCCAAAGTCGTAACCGGAGGAACAACGTGAGGGTGGTGGGCCTTCCGGAAAAAATTGAAAGAAATGACGCTGTGACATACATGGAGAACTGGTTTAAAACGGCCGTAGCACCGGAGGGTCTTTCTCCTTTCTTCTCCCTGGAAAGAGCACACAGGGTTCCGGCCAGACCGCCCCTAGAGGGTCGTCCACCGCGACCGATGGTGGTGAAACTACTGCATTATAAGGATCGTGACCTACTGATACAGAGGGCGCGGTCTCAAGGCCCCTTCCAAGTGGACAATAGTAAAGTCACAATCTTTCCGGACTATACGCAGGAAGTGCAGAAAAACAGAGCGTCCTTTTTGTCCGCTAAGAAAGAACTGAGAGATGAAGGGATTCAGTACTCCTTGCTATTCCCTGCCAAGTTACGGGTGATCATTGATGACAGGACGCACTTCTTCCAGACTCCGGACGAGGCATGGTCATGGCTTGAACTGTATCGTGCTGGAACGGATCGCACGCACAAAAGCGGAAGGGAAAGGCCAAAGCCAGCTCGGATAAGGAAGTCGCAGCGCATTCGCACACGGAACAAACTCGAGAGGGCCAAGCGAGAAGCCCAGATGGCGGATGACAAGAAGGGAGCGTTGGCTGCGACGGCGAGTATAACAGGGTCCCAGCAGGAAAGAACATAGGGGGGCTCGGACTCGGAGGTGGAGGGAGAGAACTCCGGTGAAGATGAATCGGAAACCGGGAGCATGAAGGGGCCGGCAGTCACCCCGCAGACTTCGGATGGACTGTTCAAAGGGTGATTTTCAGAGAACTGAACAACTCCGGGGTACCTGTTGGAACTGAGTCTCCAGATTTTTGGTAATATCTAAGGTATGGGGCTGTGAAGGCAGCATGGGACTGAGGGCGCGGGGTGGGAGCTCTGCCCGCTCGGGGTCGGTGCTCTATCACCCTCTTGTGGCCCTTAAGGCCTTCTGTGGTGACGACCACAGATTAGTGTACAGTGTGTGGGTTTGATGGTTTGGAACGGGGCTGAAGCTGGGTTATTAGGTCCTGTCCTGGGGAGTGGGGGTTGGGGAGTTTTGAGGGGTGTTTTGGAGAGGAGTTACAACTGCTGCAGTGCGGGGAATATCTATTGGGTGGGGATACTGTACAGAAACGCCTATTATGGGGTTGTTACCTAATGTTAAAGGCATCACATGGAATGTCCGTGGACTTCGAACAATGGTGAAGCGCCGCAAGGTGCATGCTTATTTGGTGAGGCGGGGAGTGCAGATAGCAATGCTTCAAGAAACTCATTTGACTAAGAAAGAATGTGGAGCCCTACAGAAGAGGTGGCGGGGTCAGGTGTTTGGCACAACATACTCGGCGTTTGCCAGAGGGGCCCTTATATGGATTAGAGCGGGGACGCCATTCCAAGTCACAAACCAGAGGATTGATCGTGAGGGTCGGTTTGTGGCGGTGGAGGGGCGACTTTATGGTAGGGAGGTGGTCCTGTGTAGTGTATATGCACCCAACTCCGATTAGGCACGGTTTTTTGATGGCTTAACAAATTCGCTGGCCTATTTCCTGGCTGGTCCTGTCTTATTGGGGGGCGATTTTAACTCGATCACTGATGTAGTTTTGGACAGGTCGCATCCGCCCTTGGCCGACTCCCCGGTGCGCAGGCTGGCAGCTCACAGGAGGGGTTGGCAGGAGAGATGGGGACTGATTGATGTGTGGAGGGAGCAGCACCCTGAGGTTAGGGATTACTCCTACTTTTCTGCTATACACGAATTACATGTTAGACTAGACTTGGTGCTGTGTAGCGGTCCCTTAGCAGCTGTGGTGACTCATTCTGAATATCTGACCAGGACCATTTCGGATCATAACCCCTTATTGGTATCAGTGCAGTGGCAGCAAGCGAGGTCAGCGGTACCGTCATGGCGGCTGAGGCCTAAAACATTGGAAGATCTGGTGTACAGCGACACGGTTAGACAGGGCATTGACCGCTATTTTGCGGAGAATGAGGGATCAGCTACGTCACGAGCGATAGAGTGGGATGCGATGAAAGTGGTGGTGAGAGGCGTGTGCATGGGTAGATTCTCGAATGCGAGGACGGCTGTCCTGAATGATCTGGCGAAAGCGGAAGAGGTGTTGCGGGGACTGGAGCGGCAGAGGCATGAGCAATTAGATCTGCAGGGACGACTGGTAGAGGCTAAGGAGGTGGTGGCGACTGAGACTGAACGGTTGCGGTGCTATGACTATAAGTTGTACAATATTAAGGTGCACGAGGAACGAGATAAAGTGGGTACACTCCTTGCCAAGCTTGCCGATCCGGAGCCTATGGGGTGTCCGATCATGAGCATAAGAGCGGAGGGGGGGGGGGGTAGTTTACTCGCAATCAGCAGTCCTGACGTGCTTCCAGTCCTATTATAAGGGACTATATGAATGCCACCTGGAGGCGGAGGGGTCCGAGATAGGCGACTACCTGGCCTTGATCCCACTACCGGTGATGGACAGCGAGGAAGCGAAGGAACTGGGAGGGCCCATAACGCTGGCAGAGGTTAGACTAGCTATTAAACAGATGGCTCGTAATAAGACCCCGGGGGTGGATGGCCTACCGATTGAATTCTATGCCAAATTCGTTGACACCCTAGCGCCCAAACTACTGGTGGTGTATTCGGAGACGAAGCAGTTAGGACGCCTACCTGAATCAATGAGGGAGGCGCTAGTGGTGCCACTGCTGAAGCCAGGCAGGGAGGCGTTGAATGTGACATCATACCAACCCTTGTCTATGCTGACGGTGGACTATAAGATCTTGAGTCGCATCCTGGCTACGAGGTTACTGCCACACATGACCTCACCAGTGCATAGAGACCAGGCGGGATTTATTCCGACTAGGAATACTTCCATGAATATACGACGTCTGGTCCGGATTTTGGATGGTGCCGGGTCCTCAGCTCTTGACTCTGTGGTGTTAGCAGTAGATGTCGAAAAGGCTTTTGATAGCCTCGAGTGGGAATATCTGGATGAGGTCTTGCTGAAATTTGGAGTCGGGGAAGGATTCCGGAAATGGACTAAAGTTCTGTACTCGTCGCCAAAGGCGAGGGTGCGCCTAGGGCCGCTCATATCTTCGGCCTACCCTGTCTGCAGAGGGACGAGACAGGGATGCTCACTGTCTCCTCTGCTGTTCTCATTGGCGATGGAGCCGCTGGCGGCACAGGCGAGGTCAGGCACCGTGTACGATGGGATAGCGCAGGGGACAGAGTCGCACTATATATCATTATATGCTGACGATCTGTTGTTGTACTTAGCGGACGCTGAGCGATCTCTAGAGGGTGCGGTGGATATGCTAGCTAGATTTAGCCGGCTGTCGGGCCTTAAGGTGAATTGGACCAAGACCTGCGTATTTCCATTGCGGGCGGGCATGCCCTGTCCCCTGCTGGCGAGGGAGGTGGTATGGGAACCCTCTGGCTTTACTTACTTGGGGGTGCGCATCTACCATGAAGCTGCGGACCTCTTGGAGGGGAACGTAGGGCGCTGCATTCGCGCACTGAAGGGCTGTATGGAATTCTGGGCCTCCCTCCCTCTGCCGGTGATGGGCCGGGTGGCATTGTTGAAGATGGTGGCGCTCCCGCGGCTGCTTTATTATTTCCGGACACTGCAGATATGGATCCCACAGCGGGTTTTTAAGGAACTGAGGATGCTGGTAACGGGCTTCCTTTGGGGCCATGGCCGGCACAGGGTGGCGTTGGATACCCTGACTAGGCCCAAGTGTGAGGGGGGGATGGCGGTCCCCGACTTTGAATTATACTACCTGGCGGCGCAATTACAGATCCTAACGCAGAATGTTGCTAGGGAGTTCAGGGGCCCGGAATGCAACCGTGGAACTGGCATCCAAAGGTGTGTCCTGTCATATATGGTCATGCAACAGAAACTGGACTCGAGAAATCTTACGGTGGAGGAAAGAACGCTTAAATTGTGTTGGCAAAGGAGTCTGAAAAGGGCGAGGAAAGACCGACCATATGCACCGGAGATACCACTGGGGATGCTGACCGCGCTGCCACATGGGGGCGATTGGTCCCAGCTGTTGGAATGGGAGGAGTTGGGCCTACAGATGGTGGGGGATCTGTACGTTGATGGGGTGTTGGTTCCCTATCGGACGTTGCAGGAGCAGTTTGGTTTGCCGGACGGTACTTTTTTATTGCACGCAGCAGTGGTGGCGGTGATGCAGAAGCATTGGGGGGGAGGGCTTGCTGAGCCAGAGGTGACCATGGCGTGCCAATACGTGGAGATGGCCGCGGGCACCACCAAGGCGGTCACTTGCCTCCATACTAGAATGTTGAATGAGGGTTTGGTACCATTGCTGGC
The DNA here is from genome assembly GCF_964263255.1 of Lissotriton vulgaris. Classification (NCBI taxonomy): domain Eukaryota; kingdom Metazoa; phylum Chordata; class Amphibia; order Caudata; family Salamandridae; genus Lissotriton; species Lissotriton vulgaris. The sequence goes on from NC_141689.1 coordinate 865,675,935, forward strand.
TCTAAAGTCGCGATGGGAGGCTAGTATAGGCAGGCCTATACCGTACACGGTCTGGAATCTTGTCCTGAGGCGGACGTGGAAAGGCACGAGAAACGCGCGATTTCAGCAGGTGCATTTCTTTATTGTACATAGAGCATACCTGACCCCGGAGAGGATAAAGAGATACTTCAGGGTGCTGGACGCAAAGTGCCCAAGATGTTTGGCGCCCGAGGTTGATTTGGATCACATGTTATGGGGGTGTCCGAAATTGGGGGCGTACTGGCCAGAGGTGGGGGAACTTTTGAATGCGGTAACAGATAGGGAGGTGGACTTTGATATGGCAGCGTGTCTGCTGCTCTGGTTCCCTCATACTAAGAAAACGAAAATCACGAGCAAATTTATTGATCTGGGACTCATATTGGCACAGCGAGAGGTGACTTGGCACTGGAAGTCTAAAGAAGGCCCGTCGGTGAGGAGATGGATGAATGAGCTGCTGAAATGGTCAGGCTGTGAAAGTATCATCAGACTGCGACAGGCCACTAGATTGGGCAAGGAGAGCTGCTTGGAAATGGCGAGAGCTTGGGAGTTGGTGGTCCAGGCGTTGCGTGACTATATGACAGGGGATGAAGTGGAGGAGGAGCAGTGATCGAAGGGGATTCCATGTTGCATTAGTGATTGTACACATCTCCTGATGAGTGGCGAGCTCCAGAGTTAGTACGGATTTGGTGCACCCGCATTGGCAGCAGTTGAGGGGGGGGGGGAGTTCTGAGGGAGGTAGTTTAGCATAGCGACACGGAGTAGAATTGGTGGATGTAGTCAGGACTGATCCTGGAAGTGGGAGGCTCCTGAGGAAGTAGGCAGGCTCCCGGGTAGTACTACTAAGGGGATCCGGGAGGAGGACCCTGGAGTGATGTGGGTGAGGAATGCCTCGGAACGGGTAGGAGCTGCTGACGGTGTCCTCATGAGAACTCTATATCGGCTGGTTGGGGTACGATGGGGGGAGTTTTAGGGGGGTAAAAGCAGATACTCAATGGTGAAGCTGACCGAATACCCGGGAACGGAGTACACTGGGGTATTTTCTTGAGAAAGATAAACTTGGTGCGCCGCCCAGCCTCCGGGATGTGGGCTAAATGGCTGTGTACAATACACATGTCACTTGCGGGTCTGGGATGCTATAAGTGTACTGGTTGGCCTATTCTGAGGTCTTGTTTCTAACTCTGCAATAAAAATAAATTAAAAAAAAAAAATGTGTGTGTGCATGTTTGTCTATGTAGTTGCATGTGTGCGCACCTGTGAAGAATTACCAAGGGTAGAAGCATCAATGGATTTGGATTTGTGCTGCAGGCGGATAAAATACGAGGCTACTAATTAATTATTTATATCTAGGTAGGCCCTCTGTGCAACATGTCAGCACCCAAATGGAAATGGATTTACAATGGTAATTTGTAATAGGACATGTACATAATGGGTGTACATGAGTGAATGTGTGTGGGAATACATGCATCCTCATGTGTCAGTATGCATGTGTGGTAGAGCTCCTGAGGAGTTTCAGGACTTCTCACCGACAGGGTCAAACGGGGAAGCACATATTTTGGATGAGCTGTTCTAGGGCATGTATAGGGCGGTATGGGGGGACAACATTTTGTAGAGAGTGGCAAGGGGTATGTAGGATGTGTGTTGGCATAGCAAAATTATATGTCTGTATTAGTTTCCACAAAGACTATAATAACCACATCCTACTAGAATGAGCTACTCTATCAACCACACTCAGTAATTGACTATGCCCCCAACCATACTGCCTAAAATGACTGCTTTTCTTAAAAATACTGTGGTGAATGGATAGAGATGTAATTATAACAGCAACGAAAACGTTATGGTCAAAAGACTGGATACTAGCCACCAGCTCGAAGGGACTACAAAGATGTATATAACCAGACTCACCTTCTCCACTCCGTACTGTGGTTAATCATTCATTTGCCCATAAACTCTGAAATATAGGACATTTTCAGTAATCTAAAACAAAATGCTAGTGTCATATGCTGAGGTAGGAAAGAGGCACACATAACATAAACTTCCTGAGTTGAATCAGAAAAATTAAATCAGCATCCCAGCACTTTTATAGTTAAACCCTACAATTAAGACTAGGATGTCAAAACCTTTCAGAAGTAAACCATACACCTTTCAGTTATAAAAACTATAGAAACAGGTCTAGCATGCAAGTGCCTTCGATTCTTACTGCATATTAGGAGGGCTACTATTTCTGCACCTCTCACATTTAAACTAGAAGAAATACTAGACATTTCCAGATTACATTTTGAAAATAGGACTAGCTTCCTGGTACATTACTTAATCAAAGCCAAACAAAGAATACCGCAAGCACCACCCAGCCATGCGGAAAGGACAAGAATGTCACCACATTCCAAAACAAGAGGACTTGAGTATCCGCACCTTTTAGAATTAAGCAACAAAACTAGTACTATCATGGTAGTCAAAAAGATGGAAGACTTTGATTTTTCAGCCCAGTGCTCTATTTCCTAGCGAAGTGCAATGTTTACCCTGACTACATATTCCGCACATTTAGACAATATAGGAATTTTAAAATGAGTTAGTGAGTTAAGCACAGACAAACGTATACCTATGGCAAATGGGATTATGCGGCAAGGCAAAGACAAATTATGTGAGAAGGCTGCTTAAATTATTCTGAATGTAAGTACCAAATATTATAGCCTTATAGCCCGCCGTAGAGGGCTATACCGGCTATTAAAGGCCCTTTCCAGCGTTAAAGGCCCCGAGCCGAAGGCGAGGGCCTTTAACAAGGGAGAGGGACTTTAATAGCGGTATAGCCCATCTACGAAGGGCTATAAGGCTATTAGAACATTCTGTCACTAGAGGACAGAATGTTCTAACAAAAAAACAAAAGCCTTTTGGAAGCGTGAGGGGATTGGAATCCCCTCAGGCCCCCTGAAGCCTTTGTTCACAGCCAGAGCTGTGAACAAAGAAACATTGGAATGTTGGAGTTTCAGGCTTATACCAGCCATTATAAGCCCAGAGCACTCCATTGTTTTCAATGGAGCTCCCAACATTCCAATGTTCTAATATATATTACGTGGGCCATTCTGTGACATTATTATCCCTCTGCTGCAGACAAATGCCCATCCCAAGTCCTTCATTTGGGAACGTTAATTCTACAGTTTCACTTCTTTAGAATCTGATACTAGAATACAGCACTCGTCAGCTGAAAAGAGTGATTGGACCATGAAGAAAAAGGGAACCGAAACAGAAATCTATTATCTTCCTGGGGTATCCAAAGATCTCTCACCTCACTTACTTATTGTGATTAGTTGTGAGGGCTGAAACATGGTGGCACTTGTTTAAATCAAGACTAATTGAGTAACAACACTCAATCATAACCTTTTTATTCCCTTTTTAACTATACCTTCAGAATCCTATGAATAAAACATTTGCTTTGAGGTATACTGTAAGGTATTTTTTACTCACTATCTACCACTACTTTCTGGATCCTTGCACTATCTAGTTTTATTTTATCTCAGAACTCCCAGAAACGTCCTTCTGGTTGAGTCTGCCGTGGTGGTATTGCACTACCAGGGTGTGGATAGGTGCTAATGATGACACATGTCACAATAAGTGAGTGAGGCGTCTAATCCTAGATCTTTGGATTCCCCAGAAAGGCAATAGATTTTTTGTCTGGTTCTCTTTTTTTTCATGGTCCAGTCGCCCTTTTGTGAGTGATTGTTGTATCTGGGAGAGCAAATAATTTCCCACTCTCTTGATGTGAGACAACCTTTGGAAAGTGCCTGCCACTGCGCTGAAACATGTGCACTGTTTTTTAGTAACTTTTGATCTGTTTTGAGCTACAAAAAAATTCTAATTATGCATGTTATGAAAGTTCTGACATTTGTGGCAATGCGACTGGAGGGAAGAAACACACACTCTTAAAGCGGTAGTAGATGAAGTGGGGAGACAACTTGAGGAAATATTAAACAGAGTGCAGGTAGTGGATCAGTAAGTGGAAGCAGCTAGGGGAGGTTGCAAGTGCTGGAGGAGCATGCCAAAGAAGGTGACAACAGTTGAGATTAAGGCTTTGGTGACTACAGTGAAACTTGAAAAGATTGAGACACTGGACAGTTAGAGCAGACTCACCCACATAGGATATTGGGAGTTCCAGCAGAGACTGACTGAAAATGAAGTTGTTCCAGGGGGAATTCTAAAATTCTAGCCAACTAGTGTATAATTTGAGCCGGTGATTGCTATTGGCGGCCACAGCACTTTTTCTTGGGGACTTGCATTTATTTTTTCCGCATTACAAATTTACTAACTGCAAGAGAGGGAAAAATACACAGATCGCTAAGACCGAGGATGAAAGACAGCAAAACCGCCACAAAGGGAGAGTGCAGGAACCTGAAAGAGCAAGGAAAAGAGGCAGGGAGTGTCTGGTAGTGGATTAAACACTACCAGCCTAGGTATTTGGTATGCCAACATTTAACTGCACTGGTCATCAGCTTCTGAGGAGAGCTTCAGGTGCCGGCACTCTTTCTTTCACAAGTTAAGCACTGTAGACAAGCCCTATGGCCTTCTTCAGGGCTCATGCTGCAACATGTTAGTAAATGTCTTCCGTGTTTCCCAAATCAAAGGAAAATTGTACAACGTGGAGGAACTGCGGTGGTGGTGGTGATTAAGTCAGTGGATCTTCAACAGCAGATTCTGTGGATCAATGTTGAAAGAATAGTACTGGAATTGGGAGAGAGTAGATTGCTGATCTTCCCCTATCTCAGTCCCCAAACTTTGGCGAGAAAGGGGGCACTGATGTGGAGTTAACTGAAAGAGACATAGTGGTGTTAGTTGATTACCCAGTGAAATTATAGGTCGAACATCAAGGAAAGAGAGTTTTGTTTTCCTTACTCTGCAAAAGCCTTCTTAGAAAGTTTAGGCTTAGTTTTGGTCTGATCTCTCAATTTATTAAAGGGGGCATGTGGATTGCTCAGTGATGGACTGGCATTGTTTCATTTGCTTTTGGTAGTGAGCTGTTGTGCTTCAGGAGAGCTGTAAGGAACTCATCTGAGAACAAAGATTTGTTATGTGCTTTTGTTGTCCTTTCTCAATTTCCTTCATTTGGTCCTTTTGGAGCCGCTGAGCTAGATATGAGACTGAGGTATTACAGACAGGCCCACTTATAATTTCTTGCGTTGTAGCTGTGCTTTTTATTTCCTTTGGGGATGGGAGTGCTTAAGTGCCGCCATGATATATATGCTGCTACGATGCTACATGTTGAGGAGTGTTTAATTGGTTCTACAATAAATAGATTTGTAAAATCAAGTTGGGGGAGAAGATTTCTTGAAGTTTGGTTCATTTTGAGCTTAGAGGTTAATGATTGTTGGGGGTTGTTTTGCTCCTTGGTATGAATCGATTTTAAGACTCTTCATCAAATTAAGAGATGAGGTAAGTTTGATCCAAAAATGGAGAATGAATGTGGTAGGATGGTTAGGAGAAGGCCATGATTCCGAGTCGTGCTGCCCACATCCTTAAGAGGTATATGCAACAATCAAATACACAAACAATAAACGATTGCTTTAAATAACTTGGGGCCACGCTGATTTTGAATTTGAATGTACATGAGTCACAACATTCCTGATTAAAATTAATAGGACAATTCTTACTTTAGACTTGAGAGTCCACTGCTCCTTCAATCTCTACTGCAGTTACTGTAAATTATGGTTAGACCCCTGTGTTTAAAACCCACTAGACTAAATCTTGGAATGGAGTTGATTTGGAAATGGCTTGTTCCTGTCTGATGTGGCATAGTGGGCAAAAGAACCCTTGATTAGGGTGCAACCTGAGTAATTATCAGTGGCCGAGGTTAATTAAAAAAGAACAATTGATGGACCGAATGCTGAACAATGTCAAACATTCACCCCAGTACAGATACCTGGGTCTAAATCCATCGTTTTTGCTCACCAGGCCATTCCAGTTTGGAACCAAACGTATGCAAATCAGTCTGGACCCTGCTCCCCATGGGAACAGTCCAGCCCGAACTGCCAGGCCAGATCCTCCCTGGACCGGAAACAAGCATGCCACCTAGTACCCTACTAGCCCTCTAAGATCAGGCTCATGAGATAGCTGTCTGATGTTCTAGTTGTTTTCAAAGCTCCGAGATGCCTTGCAGCAGTAGCAAGGGTTCTAACCACATCAGGGTGGACAAGTGCTTGTCCAAAGGTAGCGTCCATGGACAGCATCAGCTGCCATGGGAGTGCACCCGTCAGATTGCTGTCTAAAGATTATTTTTTGAAGGCATTGCTACTCCTGGAAACTGGTGCACAATGGTACCAGACCCACAGCCAATGTGGGGACCTTTGGCGCCCCAAATTTTGTGACCTTTTGCCAATCCTTCTCCTGGCCATGTGGCCATATTTTATGTTTTTCCTGGCGAGGAGCCCTTCCTTATGCCTCCACTGCCATTCCATAGCACAATCTTCCAGATTCCAAGCTTGGGAAACAGGACCATGGTGCAAGAGGCCCCTCCCCGAGGTCTCTTAAATTGAAGGAGTAGCCTGGAGGGAGCCACAGCCCTTGCTGTAGAAAGAGGCCTTCCCTGTCTCAGTGAATAACCTTGTTCTATTATGCTTAAAACTATTCGGAGAACCGCAGCCTGAAACTATCAAAACAGGAAAAAGAGCAAACTAGGTAAACTCACCCTGACTATTAGCAATTAAGAACACAGAAAACACCCCATAAAACACACAACTTTCTTTGCTGTTGTGACTGGAGGGAATGATTCAATCAGTTGAGGCATAAAACCAAATCCTGACTCGACATGTGTAAAGATTTGGATAATAAGAGCGGAGATTAATGGAAAGAGTTACACGAGATTATTTCAGAAATGTAAATGTTCCCGACAATATGCGGTATGTTCAAGCTGTAAATGCGCTATACCTCTAAAATTCGGAGCGGATTAAGAGGCACAATGGGCCGGGCCTGTTTGTTTCACTCTGTGTTCATCCCGCTTTTATATCTGCGGCTGTCTGACTCCAGCGGTAAACCCTCCATTTTATAAATAGCTGCTAATCCTTGTGAAACACACGGCATGAGTGTGGCCCGAAGTGCTGACAGGGAGGCATCACCAGCTAGATTTATTTCATAATGGTTTTTATGAGGCCTAGCAACATGTCTTGCTGTGGGGTGGGCCTTCACGACTTTTATTCAGAGAAAACTACTCGTTGATTCCTCACACGTTATTTCAGTTGTCAGTGTTTCCCACTTGCAGCTTCATATCACAATTGAATGCACAGGAGGTGGGACAATCACCGGATAGTGTTCTTAATTCCATGTGCACTTGGATAGGATATAGTCGGCTCCAGTTCTATAAGAGAAACATAGAGATTCTGCTTTTGGGGTCAGGAAAAACGAGAAATGTTGTCTAGGGAAGTCTGGAGCCCCTTGATCTACATTACAGACCTTTCACTGAAATTAGGAAGTCTAAATTCTTGGAGATGTCTTTGTTTTCAAATCCTCTTTATTGAATTATAAGAAATACAAATACTAACAAATATACATAGCACAGAATATAATCATAAAGGAATGTAAGTGAAGGAAAATAAAGAAAGATAATAATAAACTAGAGAAAATAACAATAATAATAAGTCCAAATCAATCATTGCATACATGTTAAGGTGCTCAAGTGCCTACCAAGTGCAGTCAAAGACCACACGTTGATCATGGATTGTAGGAGCAGCAGTGAACATATATATATACACCGCAAGGAACCACATAAGGAAATAGTATGTTAAACACAATCATACAGATGTTACCACAACAGGCAGCATTCACGGAGGATCAAATGAGAATGATGAAGCATCCAGGAATTTCCAGAGTTTTCAGTGAGACTTATGCCATGGAGAAGTATGAAGTTGTCCGCTCCTCTGAGAAAGGATAGCCATTCCTGCCACACTCTAAAGGATACATCTTTGGCACTCTTCCAATTGCATAGAACAACTTTACAGGCTAAAGTAAGCATAAGATCCAGCAAGTATTGGTTGTTAACATTTTCTAGAGTCTGGTCAAGAACGCCTAATATAACATACGAGAATTCTCTGGGGGGATCGATGTTGAAGATGTGACCTACACATTTGTAAATTTTATCCCAGTATCGTTGTAAAGTAGGGCAGGTGAGGAGCATATGGGAGAGGTTCCAACCGCCGAGTTACAGTTCCAGCATGTCGGACTTTCGCTTAGATGGAGTTTAAAAAAAATTCCGGAGTCCAGTACCTCCTATTTAGTAACATATATTTGGTCTGTGATAGTATTGGGGATATTTTATTCACAAAAGATGTGCTGTGTATTTTGTCCCAGTCATATGGGGTGTTAGTGGAGTTGGGTTCAGATTCCCACTTGACCTCGCATTTTTTATGTGTTTTACGGGGGTTGGGTAGTAGGATTTTATAAATCTTTGAGACGGCGTGTCCTGATTTCGATATTAGGGATATCTGAGGCAATAATGTCGGTTCGTAGGATTTAATAGAACAAGCTGAGAGGAAAGACTTCAACTTCAGGAAGTCATAAAAGTACATTGAGGTTAAGTTGTGTCGGTCCTGGAGGGTAGAGAAAGATAAAGGGAGGGCCCCTGAAAAGAGGTCTTTTACTAGGTTTATTCCTTTTTGAGACCAGTAATCCCAGTGGATCATTTTACCATCAATCTCTTGGAGATGACTTTAATGAGAATCCTACACCGACACTGAAAATGAATCAACTTGTGAAAAGCGGTTTCTTTCAAAATAGGAAGATTAGCATACATTTGCCTTGGTTCCAGAAGAGAAACCTCTGTATCAGTGGGGGCAATCAGATATGAATGATTAGATTATTATAACACCTCACACAGTACCTCACATAAAAAAAGGAAAGCAAAAGCCACAGATGGTGAAAATGCTTCAATTAAAGTAAATATAGTTTCCGACTGACATCGTCGGTTTCAATTCCGACCACCGCCTAATTACAATTTAGGCGGTCGGAATTGAAACCGGGCGGTCATTCCATCTGCCTTCCCTCGGGCTCAAGGAGGCCGTCGGCCAGTCGGAGACTGGCCCGTAACTCCAATAGGACGATGTTTGTGCCATCGGGATTACAATGTCGTTTTCCGACAGCCTTTCAGTGTCGGCCTTTCCGACACGGAAAGGCTGTCGGAGAGTGACTTTGCCTTCCTGGCCTACGGTTGTGGGCCTGGGGGGCACCTATGGTGTGGCAGGCTCCTTGAGGTGCTTGACACAGGCTGCACGGATTTACACAAACTCCCATTTCTCTATGGGAGTTTGTGCTATGGCCAGTTTATGGCTGTAGCACAAACTCCCATAGATAAATGGGAGTATGCGACTGCACAGTGTGCAATCGCATTGTAATCATGTGGGGCGGATTACGATGTTTGTGGGACGGCCACCGACAGGCCGTCAATGACATCCAGCAGAGCGGTCCGACCGCTGCATTATGATGCAGTCAGTTGGATGGCATCAGTCGAAGGTACCAACCGATATTTCCAACAATCTCAAGGAGCACATCGGACGGTCGGTCAGATCGTAGTTCCTATAATAGGGTCTGTGCCTGCTCAGGCACTGCCATGGAGGATACGATGTCTCATTCTGACAGCCTTTCCATGGCGGCCCGACTGTTATAGAAAGGCTTTCGGGTAGGGACTTTGGTGGCCCTGGATTACCCTCATCCTCCCAGAGCCTCCACTATGAGACTTGTGGGGCACCTGTGGTCCCCCTCCAAACATCCATACCCCGTATGCCAGGCACAGTGTGGTGTCTGGCACACGGTGCAACAATGTTTGTAAACATGCCTTTTGCCATTGTGGCATGTGCTACCGCCCTTTTCCGGGCCACAGCACAAGCCTCAATGGCAAGAGGCATGTTTCTGACTGCCTACGCGGCGGTCGGATCGCAATTTGGCAGGTGAGACCGCCGACTACTTGTCTGCCGCTCCCGTTCCCGCAAGGATGGCGGTCAGATGCTCACCCGACCTCCATCATAGTCAGCCCTTGTGTTTTTTGACAGCTGAGTGTTCACAACCCAGACCTAAAATGCCTGTAGTGTTCACACAGCAATGTGTGATCTGTACAAGCATTCTGTTGCAACACTCACATCTCCGTGTTGCTGCATATTGCATTCTTATTCATACAGGAGCTGCATTGTCAGGGATCTGACAGAATCATCACATCTTCTACGTTTCCACTTCTGCCCGTGGTTGTGTGACCAAATACCAACCACAAAAATAATGTGGTACAAAAATATAGTGGTCAAAACGTCAACCACAACAAATATCAAATTTGCATACGTATAATGTGAACTACAAAAACATTAGGGGTCAGCATATCATGGTCCAAAATATTGCCTTTATAATGGTAAGGATATAGCTCCCAAGTCGCTCCTTCCGATCACTGGGGACTCGAGGGAGGTGGCGCACACCCCGGCGGAGCACCCTGGTACGAAGTCCAAAATACCACCAAAATGACATGCACTCTCAGTGCTACGGAGTCCACACAAACAAATCCACAGGTTTATAGGGTGTTTATTCACAACACGTTTTGGCTTACAGATGAAGCCTTGTTCACGTGAATATCAGTGCACATACAGAGAGTTAATAAATCATTGTTGAACACAGTGAGCCACAACATGGAAAGAGGACTACTGAACACAAAATACACATTCCTGTGGCGGCCAGGTTACAGCGAATAATATTCTCACATGATCTAGTGATGATCAAAATAACAAGAACTCCTAGTCACAATTAATGAAAATTGCTGTGTACAAAGAGTATATCTATGTAAACAGTACATTACCATGGACCCACACGTAATAATCAGACAGCAGAAAAGCTCCATCTAATCGTCTCAATAGCTGCGGTCAACTGTACACGTCATGGAGCTACTGACGACGCAACGCTTTATTTTGGGTTTCTGGAGTCCCCTACCTTGCTGCCTCAAGTACTCTGGGCATTACTTCCTTGCTGGCCGTCTCCCTCCCGCCGCTGCAGTTGCCATCCCCTCACGACCGCAGTGCGGAGGGGGACCTTGGACTACTTCTCCCGGCTTCCCCAGCGGCGGAAGCTGACAGCTGTCACCATCCCGCCTGGCGGCGCATAAAGCAGGCGTAGCCCCGGTGGAGCGGGCGATGCTTTATTTTGGGTTTCTGGAGTCCCCTACCTTGCTGCTTCAAGTACTCTGGGCATTACTTCCCTGCTGCCCGTCTCCCTCCTGCCGCCGCAGTTGCCATCCCCTCGCGGCCGCAGTGCGGAGGGGGACCTTGGACTACTTCTCCCGGCTTCCCCAGCGGCGGAAGCTGACAGCCGTCACCATCGCACCTGGCGGCGCATAAAGCAGGCGTAGCCCCGGTGGAGCGGGCAACGCTTTATTTTGGGTTTCTGGAGTCCCCTACCTTGCTGCCTCAGGTACTCTGGGCATTACTTCCTTGCTGGCCGTCTCCCTCCCGCCGTCGCAGTTGCCATCCCCTTGCGGCGGCAGTGCGGAGGGGGACCTTGGACTACTTCTCCCGGCTTCCCCAGCGGCGGAAGCTGACAGCCGTCACCATCGCGCCTGGCGGCGCATAAAGCAGGCGTAGCCCCCGCGTCGCGGGTCCGCGCGCGGGCTAAGCCCAGGCAAAGGGCGGGCCGTCTGTGGCCGTCCGGGGCAGGAGGAGGCAGGCACCCCGCTGACATCGGTTTACGGATCATTGGCTCTTTACATGTAAGAACTCTGGCATTGACTCTTGTTTACGGACTTGTATTGAGAACCCATTGATTGAAAAATTACTAGTCTTTTGTCACTATTATAGATCTTATTTTAGCATAGCTACCTATAATGGAAATGAATCGTCGCCCAAGTAGTGGTAGGAAATCCTTGGTGGGTGGGTCCGTCCAAGGGACTCTCAACCAGTTTATCACAAGGGCAGCAAATGTATTGGAAAGAGAAATAGCCCTAACCGAGAGAAGGCTGTCTTCAGAACTACTACAAAACAAACGTTCCTCTCTGGGTTTTATCCAACATGCCACTACCCCCAATACTATGGGAACGGAAAGGGTCGTAGATAGCGAGTTTGGTATTCCATTGCAACTACAAGATAAGTACGTACCCACCGATTCTAGTAAGGAGTATGAAACTGACCTTTCTCACACTGAACCCTCAATAATAACTATCACTGAGGGGGCAAGCCAACCTAAACCTGCCTCGCCTACGAAGGTGAACAATTCATTAAAGGCAGGACAGGGAAACAAAAGGAAGCGTTGGGGGACCTGCCTAGCGGGTAGGCGTGCGAAAATTACTAAAACTACCCCAGGTGTTACAAAGGCCTTAAATTCAAACAATGAAGGTAGGGAAACCCTGCCTCACTGCCCAGTCACACCCTCTAATTCTCATCTAGAACTAATGGGAGCCATGGAAAACCTATTGAAGTCCCTCTTGCTTCCCTTAGTAGAGAGAGTGAAACGGATCAGTGACCAATTGGAGTCCCTTAAAGAAGTAATTACAACTAATACTAACCGGCTTAATGTTCCGGCCGCTCCTATTCCAAATCCGATTCCACTAGGACAACCGATAGAAGATAAAATGACTACATCACAAGTTGCCAAAGATGGAATCGCCAGTAGTTCACAAACGAACAAACGGGCCCCCATGGAAGTGGGCAATGCACCCATAAGAGATAAAGAAGGAAAAGAGGGAGGCTCAGTAGGTTTATTAGTTCCCAAGCCCATACAAGCAGCCAGGGAATTCCTTTCCAACAAATCCACATATGGTGCCTTACAACATATAGACCTCCCACCAGAAGCAGCGCCATATGTTATAGTCCTCACTGGGGTTCCTGAATTGACAGTGGGGAAGAAGGAAAGTTACCCAGAACTTAAAAATAAGGTGATTTATTGGCTCTGTAATAACCGGCCCCTACCACCCAACCTAGATGGCGAGTTACTTCATGTAAGACGACTGGGCTGGGTGGGACAGAGACCCAAGGACAAAAAAGGAGATGTCATTATAATAAATTTCAGGGACCGTAGGGTCATTGCACATATGAGGGATTGGTTTCTGGAAAGTGGGGAGGGGGGTAATATCAACGTATGATCTTAGCTACTTCTACCCTGCATCCCTGGTGACCAAACCACAAAGACCCTGGAATTTACACACAAGAAATCTAGCCGGTAAAGGTTTCAATATCCCAATGTCCAATCGCTTTTCACTGTTGTCAGGATTAGAGGGGGTAGACTGACTCGTTAAGAGATTAACTAGTAAGCCTCATCCTATAACCCAGGCAGTCATATCAGAGGCCAGCCCAGGTAAAGGAGATGGAGTCAAGGGAGATGGCATGAGCCCCCTCGCGTTAAGGGATCAACATCCCGATATCCAGGTTTTAGAATTAGCGAGGGATTATAGACTTGACCCAAGATGTATTGATCAGTGTGGTGTATCTATCGCCCAAACAAGGATCAATAACCCGCTTGTTAATACTTCCATTCCCACTCATTTGCAGGTTACCCAGCGTCTATTAAATAATTCGCCAGCTCACTTAATAGTTTCCTGGAATATAGCAGGTATAAAGAGCAAATTATCGTCTCTAAACTGGCTAGCATTGATTGACCTCTATACGGTCATTTTATTCCAGGAAACTTGGCAGGTAGACCCTCAGTTTAGGCAGGGTTACTTGAATTTTTCTGTTCCTGCAATCTGAACCACAAGAGGCAGGCTAATGGGGGGCTTAACTACTTGGGTCAAGCAGGATGATAGTTACACGGTTACCCAGATAGATTCTGGTTGTAATGACATTCTCAATATAAGGCTAGAATGTCTAAATGCCAGATACCTGTACATCATTAATGTTTACGCGAGGGGAAAACCGGGTGGTAAACAGTCAGGGGTAGTCTCTAAGCTGGGATCCCATTTGGACAAACTTAACGGTAAAGGACACTTGCTAATAGCGGGAGATTTTAATTGTTGTTTCGAGCCCCTGGATCAAAATGATATTAACCTAGCTAAGGAGGAAGACAGTGCATGGGGCATCCCGCAACTAATTATCTCCCTGATAAAGCGCTGGACTCAGGCCGCACTCCAGCTCAAAGCTTTATGCCTAGAACAGAGGTTGCGTGCAGTTAATGGTAGAACCAGCGCAGACAAAGAAGGAGCACCAACATTTGATAATGGGGTGCGTACCAGTAGAATAGATTACATACTGGTTAACTTAGAGTTTTGGGAATCTATTTATGATATGTCTATCATAAAAAGAGCAGAGAGTGACCATAATCCCTTAAGTTTAACTTTGGATCTGACTGGTGCATCGCAGGCAGATCCCAAACTAATAACCACTGACCTATTTCAAACAAATGATCATCGGAGGGTGAAATGGTCTGAATGTCTATTGAAAGAGGAACACATTTTAGCTATGGGGGAACTAGCCGAAAGGGCATCCATGGAGCTTCAGGAATGTTTATTAAACCAAGCCTCTCTGTCCAAGGCTGCTCCTATTCATTTAACACTTTTTAATAATCTTAAAAGATAATGTATTAAGGAGGTGACTGGACCCAGACACAACACTAAAAACCACAAACCAGCTTCCTGGTATGATAAGAGCTGTAGGGTCACCTATAAAATACTTTCTGCAGCAGTAAAATCGAAAAATAGGGATGTAATCCAAGATGCAAGGCACAAGTATAAGAATGCTCAGCGGGAAGCGAAAAAATCTTGGGACGAAAAATATTGGCAGGAACTATATGATGCCAGCAGATCTAGAAACATGGTAGGTTTTTGGGACCTGGTAAAATGTGGTAAGGGTTGCCCCAGAGCTCAACCAGAAAATAATGTTTCTCCTGAAACATGGGTGAAGCACTTTAAGAAGCAGTTTGCTTGCCAGACCTTGGATATTGGGATATCCCCTAACATCGCCCCTGCCAATACTTCCCAAACCCCTTACAATTTAGTCAAATGGAGGTAGAGTATGTCCTAAAAACTGTCCAGAAAGGCAGAGCGCCAGGTCTGGATACCATACCAGTGGACCTTTTCATTCACGGGATGGATGTATGGGCAAAGTATATAACGCACCTTGCTAACGCTATTGCCAAAGGCTCCCCAATTCCAGATACTTGGAAGGGAGCGGAGATAATCCCTATATTTAAGAAAGGTGACCGCTCTGACCTCGCTAACTACAGGCCAACTAGCCTAATAGACTGTATTCAAAAGGTGGTGGCCAGGTTAGTCCTATTGAGGATTCAAAGCTGGATTGATGATGCTGAAGCCTTGTCACCTCTACAAGCTGGGTTCTGTGCACATACAAGCACGGTGGACCAGGTTAGATTTGTCACTATTTATTGGAGGTGAGTAGTTCTTGGAGGGGGCACCTTATACGCTGCATTCGTCGACCTAAAATAGGCCTTTGATTTAGTGCCCCGAATGAAGATGTGGCAAATCCTCCAGGAACAAGGCATGCCACTCGAACTACTTGCATTTTTAGTTAAACTTCATGATAATAATAATGCCCAGGTCCGGTGGGGTCAACAAGGACAGGTAACAGATAGGTTTCCAATTCTGAAAGGCGTAAGACAAGGATGTGTCTTGGCGCCAACACTCTTTTCTCTGTACATCAACAGGGTTATCGACTACTACAAGGACTTTCCAACTGATGCTCCTAAGCTTAGTGGTGTGTCGATACCCCTGTTGATGTTTGCAGATGACACCCATTTGATTTCCAAGACCCAGCAAGGCCTTCAGAGAGCAGTTGGGCATTTTGAGACCTTCTGTAATGACTATGGCCTTGTTATTAATGTGTCTAAAAACAAATTTATGGTAATGCATAGGCACAAGTATGTGACAGGAAGAGCAATAATGAATGGGGAGCCACTAGAGCAAACCCAATCATTCACATATTTGGGCATTACACTAGGCTCAAGGCTCGAATGGAAACCCCATATTAACCAACTGGTAACCAGACACGCCCAGCTGGTGGGAGTTTTCTTAAAGGAATTGCGCTCATCGGCCACCCAACCCATAGCTCCAGCGCTTAAAATTTATGACACAAAAATTCAAGCATCTGTGTTGTATGGGGCAGAACTATGGGGGTCATGTAACATTTCTGCTCTGGCAATTGCCCAAAACAAATTTCTTAGAGGCTTAGTGAGGTTACCTCCATCCACCCCACTTTTACCTCTATATATAGATCTGGGCTGTCAGAGGATAGAGGATGTAGCGCAATTCAGACCTATAGCATACTGGCGGAGGATTTGGATCACCCCAGAACTCTCCCACTATGCTCAGGTACTCCTTGAGGTTAGGGACATGGACACAGCTAACAGAATAAAATGGTTCCGAGACTCCGAGGCCATTTACATCGCCATGGGCCTTGGTGATCTATGGGAAAACCCAGCGCAAAACATTTTTCCCTCACGCAAGATCCTTAAAGAACTGTATTGGTCGATGGTCTCTTTACGAGACTTTCGAAGATGCACTGTGCCCTCATTACAATGCGAGTTTCTTGAGCTTAAACATCTACCAGCCTATGAACCCTACTGGGACTGTATTACAATCCCTGAGGACAGGAAACGGTTTCACCAATACAGGGTGGGCACTTTGCCAATTAATACCTTTTCATGCAAATGGTCCACTGGTGAGGGTGCTATGTGCCCTTTCTGCATTACACAACTGGAAAGCCTTGTTCACATCTTGTTTATCTGCCCGGTGTATAAAATTCCGCGACTAAGGTGGATCAGGCCGGTTTGTCTCCAGAAAGGCATACAAAAAGGTACAGAGGCCCTTAGGGTCTTCAAAACGGACAGCTCTGAAAGTCTAATAATTGCTGTGTCTAAGTTCCTTAGCTGGATGTGGGCAATACGCAGGAATAAACTGAATTCAGTAGTTGCCCCCACTGTCTAAGTAACCCCTATATTTCATGAAACAATGTTTTGTATATAAAGTTTCCCTCTAAATAATTTGATGTAAACATTGTTCTATTTAAATGTTCTTTTAATGTATTTTAATATATTTATGATCTTAAATGGAAATGTTATTTAATCAAAGATAAGGAGTAGCCAGAGGACAGAATTGCTTGGAAGTTCTATTGTTACAGCTGTTAATGAATTAGTCCTGTTTATTGTATTATTTGAGGATGATTTTCACTTGTCCCTTTAAATTCTTTTTAAAACCCTTGTTTTTAATATGTTTGTCTTTTATGACATGATGTCGAAATAAAGACTGAATGAATTGAATTGAGTGTTTCACCCTCGGTGTGGGAACTCATCCTCTTCCCGGGGAAGCGGCACGGTTACCTTGGGAACTCCCTCGTGCATTGGCATTCCCTCAGTTTTCCCCCCTATTGAATTAGACTTTACTGTGCGGGTTAAACTATGGCATAATAGGGCAACTGTTGGATACCGGAGAACAGATTTTACAAAAACTCTAGACACACCGGCTGTTACTTCCGCATAATCATTACAACATCAGCATTTCCACAAACATTGTGGCCTTAACGGTGCATCTCAGGAGGAACCTATATTCTAAACAGGGGTACACGGACTCCACTGGTGACCACATTACAGTCAAGGGAGGTGCACATTATGGAGGAAGAGGAAGAAAGGAGGGCTGCAACCCAAATCCTATTTACAAGGAGACAAAAACCTAAAGTGGCAGCAGAAATAAGAACAACACAGTCCCAATCATTGAATGATAAGATAAACAAACTGGAAAAGTTAAAAAAGAGTGAGATCTCTAAATGGTGGTAAGCCATCTCGTTACAAAATTACATTGATCAAGAGATGGTTCCCAGGGGCCTAAGAATATTCATGTCACCTACTTATGAAACCCCCAACCCTGCAATGCTAGCAGAATGGTCAGAAAACTCTGCACTCAGCTCTAGAAGGATGCTGAAAATATTGGTCAAGTACGCTTGGATTGATAGAGAGCTCATCCTTAAACAAATAACGGACCTGATGGAGGAACTCAAGAAGGTTACAGAAGTGGACATGGTAGAAAAATCCCTTAATGCCATGAAAGATCAGCTGAAAAAGTATGAAGAGGATATAATGGCACGAAAGGAAAGGAAATTAGATCAATACTATAACGACTATGAGTGTGGAAGGACCCTAACGTTTAATCGAAAATATGACAATCTGCACAACACCAAAGAAACCCCTGCTATGACCACTGGACAGAAAGAGAACAATGTGACGACTTCTTTTTCAACTACCAGTGAAACAGAATCTGACATCTCAGTGGAAGGTGGCACTAATTCGGAACATACACCTCGGCAAGTGAATTTTTTAGAATATCGTCATCTGCGCCAGAGCAGACGGACGATGAAGGAGACTCTGGCAATTCAAGCACGGGCACAGAGAGGCCCGGGACGTGGCAGAGGAAGAGGAAGCAGAGAAACCAAAGCAAAAGACTACAACAACAATGGCAAAAGAGGCAGAGTAGAACCCAATATCGAGAGTACTGAACAAATGAGCACCACCCAGATACTGAACAATATGGAATTAAGATAGATAGTAGCACTGCCACAGTTTTTAGACCCAAATCTGTATTTTTCCCCACACTCACACATGATACGATCAACACTTTTCGTGAGAGTGTAAGCAGAGCATTCTGCAATTTTAGACATAAGAAAAGGAAGTATAACAACAACAACAACAATCTTTCTCACAGTCAGCGACAAGCGCTCAAATCACTTATGGAGGATACCAACATTGTCATCCGTCCGGCGGACAAAGGTGGCAATGTTGTCATCATGGATAAGGAAAAGTACATTGCTGAAGCGCTCAAACAACTAACAGATGACAAGTTTTATATAACCATCACTGCAGAAATTTATATAACAACAGCATTTCTGACCTCTGGGACAGACTTGCTATGTGGAAGGACTTGGGAATCCTAGAGTGGGATGAATACAGATACCTTAAGAACGATCATCCGGTTCTTCCGGGTCTTTATCTGCTGCCCAAATTACACAAAAGTCCTGTTGACCCTCTGGGTAGACCCATAGTGTCGTCCAGGGGAAGTGTATCTGAACATGTCTCCAAATATGTTGACCACTTCCTCAGGGACTGGGTCACTTCCCTACCCAGTTACATCCGAGATACTAAGGATTTCCTTATGAAAATCGAAGATGCAGAATGGGGTGAGGATTCCCTCCTCATTACGCTTGATGTCCAATCACACTATACTATTATCGATCATCAGCAGGGCATTGAGGTGTGCAAACATTTCCTTAAGGGTAGGCCGCTGCGCTTCAGAGAACATAGCAAGATGATACTAGGGATGATTGAATATTGCCTTTCCAACAATATTTTTCTGTTTGATGGTGTCCTGCACAGGCAGAGGGTTGGCACTGCGATGGGTTCGTGCTTCGCGCTCAGCTTTGCCAATCTGTTCATGGGCCACTGGGAGGAGAAGATCTTTTTCAGCACTGCCTATGCAGGACACCTAGAACATGTCACCACATGGATGCTTTATATCGACGACCTGTTCGTTATCTGGAAGGGCAGCGAACAGGAGGCCATCCAATTCATCTCTGACTTGTATAATAATGACAACAACATTGTCCTCACAGGACATATCAGCAAAACAAATGCTGAATACGTAGATGTCAGGCTTGACATCAAAAACAACCAAATATTTACCACACTTTTTAGAAAATCCACTGCTGATAACATTATTCTCCATGCCTTCAGCAACCATCCAGAGACTCTGAAATGGAGTATTCCATATGTAGAGCTGCTGAGGGCAAAGAGAAATTGCAACACGGAAACTGCTTATCAGCATGAGTGTGAGCAAATGCTGCAGCGATTCAGAATCAGGGTATACCCCAATTGGGTATCACAAAGGGCGAAAGCAAGAGCGGATGTGGTACCGAGGGTGCTAACTTTAAATGATAAAACCGCTGAGACTGGAGAAGGCAGTGACGTATTTATACGGCTCTGACTTGTTTTGTCAGATGGCACCTGTTGGGTGTGTTCATGAAGCCCTCACCCACCAACCTAGTTGGTGGCATGCTTCATCATCAGTCCCACCCAGGGACACCTAATGTGTCCCGGGTGTGCTTCAACGCCTGGTTACAGGGGAGCTGGTATTGTTCTGAGAGTGCAGTGTGGGGAAATGTGTACTGAAGTTAAAACGGCTTGGCAGGGGTCCCAGTACCCGAGGGTAAATAACATTTTAATAACTGGGCCTCCGTCAGTGGTTAAAAAACAAGGCAAGTGGATGTTATGGTGGCAAGTTAAGACCTCCTACATCCAATGTTGGTCGACATGTTTCAGCCAGTGCCTTTAATATGCTGGCTTTCCTCAGGACCGTTAAAAAAGTGCTGGTGCAAGTTAAAAAACATTAAGTGGAGTGTATTTACAGACTATGTATTACACTCACTATGGTGTTCTAGGTGTGTGAGGGGGATTCCCTTCTCAAGCATACCTGGACATACAACATATAAAAACAGAGCCAAAACATATAGGCGAAAGAGTCATTTTAGCTTGAGGTCACATAAAATACAGTGTTGCAGGTTCTAAAGTGCATCGTGGGAAGGCTAGAAACGGCAAAAGTGTAGCAGTACTGGTGGTACTGTTAATAGTGATTAACGGGTAATTACATAGGCGTGGTGAGGCTAGAACATTGGCAGCACACACACACACACACACACACACACACTATGTGGTACGAGCGTAAGGGTTAAGTTCTCACGCTAGCGATTTGCAGCCGATGCTTCCTGGAGTGAATTGGCAAGGGATTTGTCCCTTTAAAGAGAAATGGGGGACCACTGGGGGTTAAGAAACCTGTAGGGAGAAAAAGCGCTTACCCGGTGGATGTATCCAGGGTCATCATACTCACAGAGGTCTTGGTCAAAGCCTGCGGGGTACCTGTTGCTGCATCAGTTGGTCACTAACTACATGAGTGTGTATATTAGTTATTGATTATATGGGTGAGTATTTGTATGGGACACTGAGTTTGTGTCTGGTTGGATGGGGTGTGTGTAACTATATGCATAGATGTGTGAATGGTTGATTGACTAGGTGTATAGGTTTAAGAGTGCATGTGGAAACAGTTGTTTGGGTGACTGAGTGTATTTATTTGTGTGTTGGTGTGCGAATATATGTTTTAGTTGTACATCTTCAACAAAAAAAAAAAATAAAAGACTTTGTATGTGAGAGTTGGTGTATATAAATAAGTATATGTAAGAGTTAGTGATTGTAAGAGTAACTATAAGAATGAGTGTTTAATTGTAATGGTGATTTTTAACATATTAGCTATGAGTTACTATGTGTTTGAATAAATGAGGTGTTGGTGTATAATTGTGTAAGTGAGTACATGTAAGTGTGATTAATTATTTTCATGAATGAGTAGGATGACTGCATAACTGACTAAAATGACTGCTGATGTGTCAATCTCTATATATGTGTATAAGTGCATTTGATAATGTTCTATTAATTAGTGACTGCATGTATAAGTGATTTTGTTGTTGAATGGGTGGTTGTGTGTGTAGACTTAGGAATCAGTGAGTGGGTATGTAGTAACTGGAATTGGTGTGTCAATGGTTTCAAACATGGTACTCTGTATTTTACAGTGAGTGATGAAAGGTTATACTAGTGTATGATGAGGTGTATCAGATTGTCATGTGGATGATGTCATCAGTGATGTCATCAGTGATGTCATTTGAGATGCCATCAGTGATGTCATCAGTGATGTCACTAACCATGTCATGAATGATGTAATATGTGACATCATCCGCAGTGCATTGTGGGCGCGTGAGTTATAGTTAGCAGAACTAACTATAACGGTGGAATTTCTATGGTTTTCTACGAGTGAAATGTCCAGCTAACTATAACACCCCAGAAACCTATGTTTTTTTCTGTGAATTTCTAAGGTTTTTTTAAATGCTGATTTCTAACTATAACGTCTCTGAAACCTATAGTTTTTTCATTGAATTTCAAAGCTTTTTTAAATGCTAATTTCTAACTATAACGGCTCTGAAACCTATGTTTTTTCAGTGAATTTCAAAGGTTTTTTAAATGCTAATTTTTAAGTGTAAAGTAGTTAAACCTATTTTTTGTACTGATTTTCTACACTTTTTTAACTGTTTATTTAAAAATATTTATTTTTCTGCAATTGCAACAAGATTTTTTATTTTTGAATCAAACTGAAATATTGTTGAATTTTTTGTTTTATTTTTTCTTGTAATATATTTATATTATTTCTTTAATAAACAAATGTTTTCCTATTTTTTCGCGCACCCAAAGCGTACACATCACGGTGGGTGCGCGGATTCTAGCCCCCATTTTAGAAAAGTCATGAAGGATCCGCGTATGGTGTGCGATGGCTGCCTGTTTTTCAGTTACATCATATACATTTAATATTACGTGATGTGCGCGATTGGTATGTGACCAGTCCGCGACTCCTGCTCCCGTGCATTCGCAACATATGCGCATTACGGTACGCGACGCGTGACTACAGTGGCATGGAGAGCACAGGACCCACGTCAGGGAGACTTATTTGTTATCAAGGTTTCTAATTTCCTCATTTAGTACTGTCTCCTCAGTAGGAAATACTTTCAGTTTTTTTTACTTTGATTCCATCAAGAAGGCATTCAGATGTGTCACACATTTGTCATAAATTCTGAATGTTAGCACTCTAGTTGCTCATTAGATCACTGTAGTAAAGCTACTGCTCACCAGGGAAGTCTGCTGCTGGTATTGAAAGTGCATGTTTGAGTCTGCTTTTCAGAATTTGAAGAGGATTTGAGAAGTCACTCAAAATGTGCTATAATTTTCTTTCTGCAGCACTAATCATACTTTCTATGGCAAAATTAACCCCCTCATTTTGTTCCTTTTTAAATTAAATGTTTTAAGAGTTACCACTTTATTCCAATCAAGATGGCTTCAGGTGTGCTATACTTTTGTCATAAGTAAGACTGTTAGCACTTTAGTTGTTCTTTAGAACACTCTGGGACATTCTGTCATTGGGCTAGACTTGGGCTACATCTTGGTGATATTTCTGCTACATTTGGGCTCTTTTGTCTCTGTTGGCCATCTTGGGAGACTTATTTGTCATGAAGTTTCCTAATTTCCTAATTTACTACGGTCTCCTCAGTAGGAAATACTTTCAGTTTTGTACTTTGGTTCCATCAAGAAGGCATTCAGATGTGTCACACATCTGCCATAAATTCTGAATGTTAGCACTCTAGTTGCTCATTAGATCACTGTAGTAAAGCTACTGCTCTCCAGGGAAGTCTGCTGCAGGTATTTAAAGTGCATGTATGTTTCAGTCTGAATGTTAGAATTTTTTAATGAAATAGAAGAGGATTTGAGAAGTCAAAATGTGCCCTCATTTTCCTTTCTGCAGCACTAATCATAATTTCTATGGCAAAATGAAGCCCCTCACCATGTTCCTTTGCAAATGAAATGTTTTAAGTATTACTACTTTATTCCAATCAAGATGGCTTCAGGTGTTCCATACTTTTGTCATAAGTAAGACTGTTAGCGCTCTAGTTGTTCTTTAGAACACTCTGGGACATTCTGTCATTAGGCTATGCTCGGGCTACCTCTGGGTGATATTTGTGCAACATTTGGGCTCTTTTGTCTTTGGTGGCCATCTTGGGAGACTTATTTGTTATGAAGTTTCCTAATTTTCTCATTTACTACAGTCTCCTCAGTAGGAAATACTTTCAGTGTTTCTACTTTGGTTCCATCACAAAGGCATTCAGATGTGTCACACATTTGCCATAAATTCTGAATGTTAGCACTCTAGTTGCTCATTAGATCACTGTAGTTAAGCTACTGCTCACCAGGGAAGTCTGCTGCTGGTATTGAAAGTGCATGTTTGAGTCTGCTTGTCAGAATTTGAAGAGGATTTGAGAAGTCACTCAAAATGTGCTATAATTTTTCGTTCTGCAGCACTAATCATACTTTCTATGGCAAAATTAACCCCCTCATTTTGTTCCGTTTTAAATTAAATATTTTAAGAGTTACCACTTTATTCCAATCAAGATGGGTTCAGGTGTGCTATACTTTTGTCATAAGTAAGACTGTTACCACTTTAGTTGTTCTTTAGAACACTCTGGGACATTCTGTCATTGGGCTATACTTGGGCTACATCTCGGTGATCTTAATGCTACATTTGGGCTCTTTTGTCTCTGGTGGCCATCTTGGGAGACTTATTTGTTATGAAGTTTCCTAATTTCCTAATTTACAACGGTCTCCTCAGTAGGAAGTACTTTCAGTTTTGTACTTTGGTTCCATCAAGAAGGCATTCAGATGTGTCACACATTTGCCATAAATTCTGCATGTTAGCACTCTAGTTGCTCATTAGATCACTGTAGTAAAGCTACTGCTCGCTAGGGAAGCCTGCTGCAGGTATTTAAAGTGCATGTTTCAGTCTGAATGTTAGAACTTTTTTTTATGAAATAGAAGAGGATTTGAGAAGTCAAAATGTGCCCTAATTTTTCTTTCTGCAGCACTAACCATAATGTATATGTCAAAATGAAGCCCCTCACAATGATCCTTTGCAAATGAAATGTTTTAAGTGTTACTACTTTATTCCAATCAAGATGGCTTCAGGTGTTCCATACTTTTGTCATAAGTTAGACTGTTAGTGCTCTAGTTGTTCTTTAGAACACTCTGGGACATTCTGGCATTGGGCTATACTCGGGCTACCTCTGGGTGATATTTGTGCTACATTTGGGCTCTTTTGTCTCAGGTGGCCATCTACAGAGACTTATTTGTTATGAAGTTTCCTAATTTTCTCATTTACTACATTCTCCTCAGTAGGAAATACTTTCAGTTTTTTTACTTTGATTCCATCAAGAAGGCGTTCAGGTGTGTCACGCATTTGCCATAAATTCAGATTGTTAGCACTCTAGTTGCTCATTAGATCACTGTAGTAAAGCTACTGCTCACCAGGGAAGTCTGCTGCTGGTATTCAAAGTGCATTTTTCAGTCGGCATGTTAGAATTTTGTAATGAAATAGAATTGGATTTGAGAAGTCAAAATGTGCCCTAATTTTTCTTTGTGCAGCACTAATCATAATTTCTATGGCAAAATGAAGCCCCTCATTTTCTTCCTTTGCAAATAAATGTTGTAAGTCTTACCACTTTATTCCGATCAAGATGGCTTCAGGTGTTCCATACTTTTGTCATAAGTAAGACTGTTAGCACTCTAGTTCTTCTTTAGAACACTCTGGGACATTCTGTCATTGGTCTATACCTGGGCTACATCTGGGTGATATTTGTTCTACATTTGGGGTTTGTTTTCTCTGGCGGCCATCTTGGGAGACCTATTTGTTATGAAGTTTCCTAATTTCCTCATTTACTACAGTCTCCTCAGTAGGAAATACTTTCAGTTTTTTACTTTGGTTCCATCATGAAGGCATTCAGATGTGTCACACATTTGCCAGAAATTCTGAATGTTAGCACTCTAGTTGCTCATTAGATCACTGTAGTTAAGCTACTGCTCACCAGGGAAGTCTGCTGCTGGTATTGAAAGTGCATGTTTGAGTCTGCTTGTCAGACTTTGAAGAGGATTTGAGAAGTCACTCAAAATGTGCTATTATTTTTCTTTCTGCAGCACTAATCATACTTTCTCTGACAAAATTAACCCCCTCATTTTGTTCCTTTTTAAATTAAATGTTTTAAGAGTTACCACTTTATTCCAATCAAGATGGCTTCAGGTGTGCTATACGTTTGTCATAAGTAAGGCTGTTAGGACTCTAGTTGTTCTTTAGAACACTCTGGGAAGCTGCAGTAGAACACAAAGGAATCAACTGACAGTCTCTGCCCTTGTTGGATGTACATGTTTTACTGAGAATGTCAGACTTCATTCTCACATGACTGAGAAAGATAATGTGAATTTACAGAAAATATGCTCTCACTTTAGCTTATGGATCACCTTCCAAACCTCTGTGGGAAAAGCATGAGAAAATATTTTTCTCTCAAACATGATTCATGATATCCCAGCAGAAGGCTTTTTCACATGGTAAAATCACCTTAGAACACACCACAAGTCCTAAAATTTAGTTTGGACCATCATCAAATGATTTATGATGTAACTAAAGTCTTTAAAACCTTCTATTAGCTGCAATGCTTTTTGAAGAGGTGCTATCATGTATATTGGTCCCAAGATGGCTGCCAGCACTTCTTGGATAAAGTGCTGACAGCCAATCAGATCCCGCGATGAGATGTGTCGTGAGGCTCCGCCTAGATATATATATTTTTCCTTTAATATCTAAAAAACTACAGAACAGATTTACACCATTTAACAAAAAGGCATGAGTCTGAACCAAGGACTACCTCTTTGCCAAATTTGGTGTAATTCCGTTCAGCAGTTCGGGCTGTAGCTGCGACTTAAGGTTCCTATGGGAAATTGCATGGGGGAAAACAAGATTTGGGACCCCCTTTTTTCTCAGCCCCACTTGAGGAATCACACCCAAACTTCCAGGATAGGAGTGAACTGGAGCGCCCCACAAGTTTTGAACATTTCGCCATGATTCTTCAATCGGCGGCAAAGTTATTGCAAATAGAATGTTGCAGACTTCCTATGGAAAATAGGTCCTAACTATAACTACCTACTGGTGACCACCAGTAGGTTCAGAGACAATCTTTTCATCGTCTGGAGTGGAAATGACCAAGAATTCCAGCAATATTTTGAAACTTTGAACAACAGCACACAAGGTTTGAAATTCACGTATGAAATGAATAAAGAAAAAGTGATTTTCCTTGATGTGGAAATTTATGTAAAGAACAATAGACTGGAAACAACTTTACATCGAAAGGCCACATCCACCAATGCGACTCTTGAGGCAACCAGCTTTCATCAACCATCTTTACTCTCAAGCATACCCTATGGGGAGTTCCTCCGCCTACGAAGGATATGTAGTGAAGGAAATGAATGGCGCAAAACCACAGCGCTGGGACAATCAAAAGATTTCAAACAGGAAATACAGCAAAGGCACAATAAATAGATGCTGGAATAAAGCAAATGAAAAAACAAGAGAAGAATGTCCAACATTGAAAGACAAGGGAGATGATGTGAAGGATGAACCCATAAGACTTATTTTGGATTACAGTCAAGAATCGAAAGAAATCACAAAGATAATAAGAAAAAATTGGAAGATCCTCCATTTGGATTCCACCATAGGAGAAATGGGGCCCCATCCAGTGATAACGTACCGAAGAGCAAGGAATTTAAAAGACCAGCTAGTCCACAGCCATTACAGGCCAAAAACAGCGAAAACAACATGGCTAAATACAAGGGGCTTTATTAAGTGCCACAATTGTAAAATCTGTGAGATAGCAAAGCCCACTAAGGATGTAAAATGGCAAATGGAAAAACTTAGCAAATCAGAGATCTAATCACGTGCAAGAGCCAATATGCAGTATACATCATCGAGTGCCCATGTGCGGTAAAATACGTGGTCAGCACCATCTGCGAACTAAAAAAACGCATTTTGGAGCACGTTAGAGCCACCAAAAACAAGGACAGAAACAATGCGGTGGCAAAACATATGGAAAGCCACCATAATGGAAAAGCCCTAAAAATCTATGGCATTGAACTGGTTCCAACCCGAGGCAAGATGGCGGCCGCTCACTAGTGGTCGAGCAGTGCTGCAGTGAGGACGTATTTTCTGAACGGAGCACAAATGCGCTGAAACTAACGCGCTAGAAGCCGCTGGCAGCCGCTTGTTATCTGACCAGGAAAAACGAATGAAACAAACAAAACGAAAATGAGAAGAATCACCGATATGTCGTCTCGATGTTGATGTTGATTGCGACGATGCCGGGAGATATATGATTGTTTGGTAACTAAAGCGATTTTCTAAAGGAAGTCCTGGATTAATGCAGCCTGTCCTACATGGTTTGCCGTGGGTCCGCGAAAAGGATCTTGCGGGACCTGCGGGACTTGGTAGACATCCTCTTTGCTGTATTCTCAGGAGGCAAACGGCCGGCCACTATCGGGAGGCGGAGCAAGGAGAAAGGGAAGTGCCGACTACATTCTCAGCTGAAAGACGTAGTGGACGTCGAGAGCAGCGGCAGCAATCGGAAATAGGCGAGGAAAGCCAGTACATCGCAAATACTGTTGAAGAAACGCTTCCAGCGAAGCGTTATGGCCCCAAAAATAAATCCTGTGGACAAATCCCTCGGCGCCAGGAGAAAGCAGAAGGAGAAGGATAAAGAGAAAATGACAGGGAGAGAGGAAAGCACCGAACCTGGGGAAATTCACACACCCCATGCTGATGAGCGAAGCAAGAAGAAACAATTACAGCAGCAGCAGCTGGAAGGAGTACGAACACGGCAAGTAACAACTTCAATTGCCGAACTCTTCTTAAAAGCCGGTAAGGAGAAAGGAGTGGTTGATAATGTAAACCCTGTTGAAAATAAAAATGTCAGCGAGGATGTAATAATTGTCACCCAGGAATGTGCTCTGTCTAGTAAGGCCACTAAACCCACGGGAGACCCCTCAGAACTTACAATTATAGCAAATGAGGGAGAGCTGCAAAAAGTGGGTGAAAAGATAAATTCTATTATTCTAGACCAGGAGGATGTGAACTTAAAAGATACACAGCAAGTTGGTAATGAACCATTCCATACCAAGGCTAAAAGTTTAATTCTATCTGATTCAGCTGAGAAAAACTCAAGAAGTCTCACTTGCTAAAGTTAATCAGAAAAAGGGAGACATTGGCACAGAAAGTGATACAGGCGCTCGAATAATTGGAGAACAAAATGGAGAACAAAATGGGGATGTGAAGGAAAGTGCCCCAAGCAAGGCCTTCTATTCCGCGTCTGGTGGCCAAGAATGGTCTGAGGATGAAGAGGGTGGTTCCTCTTACATAGACTCGGAAAGTGACCCTGAACTAGAGCAACCGGCAACAGCGCAGAAAATTTCAGGTAACAAAAAGGAGCCGACCTGGGATCAGCCTCTCGATAGTTTATTGCAAGATGGTTTCGCCATGGAATCAGCACAAATGACACTCCTAGAGAGAATATACCAAGAGATTATCGCTCACAGGGAGGAAACCCGCAGGGAAAATCAGAAAGCCCATACTGCCATGAAAAAAATGCAGGGAGTAGTTAGAAAACTATCCAAAGTTTGCGCCACTCCGGGTGACAGAGTGGCAAATTTAGAAGACAGGATTGTGTCTACTGAGACAGAGGTGGCAGCTGCGGTCTCTAAAGTTGGGTCATGTGATGCGCAGATGACTGATATCCATTGGAAATTAGAAGAAATGGAAAATAGATTACGCAGAAATAACCTGCGCGTACTTGGAATTCCGGAGGGAAACAAGGGGTCCGACATTAAGGCTTACATAATCAAGTTATTCACCCAGGCTTTTCCCGAACTAAATGGATGGAACTGGCCCACAGAAGTCCAAAGAGTCCATCGTATACCTTTTAACATAAAAAAAAAATACGAACGAGGGGGCCTATCCAAGAGCAGTATTGATTTACATTGGGAACTTTGTCCTACGGCAAGCTATATCAGACCTTGCAAGACCAAATACAAAAAGAAATGCCGAAGGAATATCCTTCTTTGTCAGGCCAGACTTCTGCCACACTACTGTAGAAAGGCGATGGCGGCTAAGAGGGATGATTAAGCCCTGTCAGGACAAGAATTTGCAGGCCTTTCTGTTAAATCCTGCACAGCTGAAGATAGTAAATAAGGGCAAAACTTTATTCTTCTCTTCAGAGATCAAAGTTCAAGAATATTTGGACTCTATATGATTGTGATTATTACTGTCAATGTATTGATATTTAATGCAGGAATGAGCTGTTATAATCAGTAGCCACGTAGGGATGTGAAATACTGATAGTTTGGTTATTTCTTCTTTTTTCTTTGTTTTATAGTAAGCAGATTTGCTTTGGGCTCCACGAATTTCGTACTAAGTTGTTACTGATGTTAGCGTCCTCACTGGAATCACTGTATTCCATCACCAACACAGACTAGTTCTGTGTGCCTCACGAAGAGGGGAGAGTAGGGGGGTGGGGAGGGCGGGTGGGGCAAGGGTCTAGGAGGAAGGGGAGGAGGGAGGGATGTGGGGTGGGATTGGGTGGTGGAAGGGTGGAAAAAGGAGAAAAAAGGAAAGTGGTACAATTTTGGACAAAGATTTGATGAGAAGGACAACAACATGAGTAAGGATTTAAGTGATGAGATATATAAACAATCAAATGGCAAGTGTTAGAATATGCACTATTAATGCGGGAGGCCTGAATGACTGGAGGAAAAGGCAGAGCTTGGCATTCTTAGTAAGGCACAAAAGAATTGATATTATCTGTATACAAGAAACCCATCTCCCATGGTCAAAACGTAATCTACTCTCCCTGGCGGCTTTGAGTTAGTAGCCTGCTCTACACAGACGTCTTCAATCCGAGGTGTAGCTATACTGATTCCAGGTTCCCTAGGTAAAGCAAGGAAAGTGAAGGCGGATAGTAATGGGAGATGGGTAATTGTCGACTTAGACCTCGGTTTTACGTTATGTGTTACGTATGGCTCCAATCAGGATGAGCCCGAAATATTTGATTTTTTAGAAACTGAACTGGTGGGATGGGCTACACCGTTGATAATAGCGGGGGATTTTAATATTTCGGCTGACTGGGTCGGGTCAGAATCATATGTAGGTCGGAAACCCAAGGTTTATCAATCCATTTGATCTCTTTTGAGCTCTCATGGGATGTTTGATGTATGGGGGGTAAAAAAACCCTTGGACTCTGGATACACATACTTTTCTAATCCTGCCCAAAAATACACTAAATAAGACTACTTCTTGATCTCGTCCTCTGAATTATCGAAAGTTGACATACTTAAACTTCCTAAAGTGGTGTCTGACCATAACCTATTGATTCTATCCTATAATATAGGTCAGAGGGAAAGAAAAAGTAACTCTTGGTCTTTTGAGAAAAAGCTCCTTAGTGATAATAGATTTATAGATCATCTGAAAAAATGGGTTCCACAATTCTGTGCAGCAAACAGGTACAGTGCGTCTAGAAACACAGTTTGGGAAACTTTTAAGGCAGCATTGAGGGGTGAAACTATTAGCTGCTCAGCAAGACTAAGAAAGGAAGATAGAAATAAGATTGAGGGTTTGATGAAAGAGTTAGTAAAAGTAGAAGAGCAACATATGATGGATATAATCAAAGGAGCTAATACCACTGTAAGTCAGGAAGCTTTATTGACAATCAAAGCCGCACTCCAGAAAGAGGTCACTATAAAAGCCACAGGAGAATACCAGTCAAATAGGGTTAAAAGATATGAGACCGGTGAACAGGCAGGGAGAGCACTTGCCCTTAGGCTGAGGCAGGAAAAAGCAAGAAATACTATTGTATGTATAGAAGAGGATGAGATCAGGTATACAGAAAGCAAGGACATTTTAAGAGTATTCGAGAAATTTTATCAGCAGCTATATGAGCAGGAAGAACCTACTAAAAAACAAGGGGAAGGAATACAAGATAGGGGCCCACTCTTAGAGGAGTCAGTTAAAAAAAATTGGAAGAGGAAATTACAGTATTAGAAGTAACAGCTGCTTTGCGGGAATTGACCTCAGGTAAAGCATCAGGTCCTGAAGGGATACCTTTAGAAGTCTATAAAACAGTCGAAACCGAAATCACTCTGCTTCTGGTAGATTTGTTTAATGGGGTTATGTGTACAGGATTAACACTCGCCTCTTGGAAAGAAACAAATATAGCAATTTTCAATAAAAAGGGGAAACCAGAGGAAAAGGCAGGGTCTTACCGACCCATTTCATTAATAAATTCTGATACAAAGCTGTATTCTAAAATTCTGGCAAAGAGGTTGGGCAGGGTCATCGGCGGACTTGTATCTCCGTGGCAGCATGGGTTTGTCCCCGGTCGGGGTACAACGGATCATACTTGTAGGGCAATATCTCTGTTTGATGCCCAGGCTGCCGTGGGGGGGGGATGTCGCTATGATCCTGCTCAACGCAGAGAAGGCTTTTGACCGCATGGATTGGAGCTTTCTCTGGACTATTTTAGAAGCAAGGGGGTTTGGTCCCAATATTATAGGGGCCCTTAAAGCCATGTATGTAGAACCGACAGCGAAGGTGACAGCAATGGGCGAGAAATCCGGGGTTATACATATAAAGAGAGGAACTCGGCAAGGCTGTCCCTGTTCCCCCATTTTATTTGCGTTGTATATTGACCCCCTTATACAGTGTATCCTTGATTGTCCAGAGATTGTTCCAGTGACATGCAATGGTTATTCAAGTTAAATACTAGCCTACACTGATGACCTTGCAGTGTTAACAAATAATCCACAACAAACCCTTCCTATTCTGATTCAGATGGCTAAACTGTTTGGGGAAGAGTCAGCCTATCTTCTAAATGAAACAAAAACGCAGGTTATCTGCTCCAAAAATATAGTCAAAACTGACTATAGATTCGTTGACTCTGCCATATATTTAGGAGTGAAAATTAATGCCACTGTGGAGAAAATTGTAAGCGAGAACTATCTGCCACTTATTAAGGACATTGAGAAGGAATTAAAAAGAATAGATGTGCTACACCTCTCATTAATAGGAAGGGTGAATGCAGTTAAAATGTCCATGTTCCCTAGAATTCTCTACTTATTTCGGGCCATCCCTTTAGTAATAGAGGACAGGATCATGAAACAACTTGAATCTATGTTTATCAGATTTGTGTGGCAATATGGCAGGGTAAGGCGATCTACAAACTTAATGGCACTGCCCAGAGAAGGGGGGGGGGGGGATCGGATTGCCGAATTTAAAGTTATATTACTGGGCCTGCCTGTAGAGAGGTGTGGCTCACTGGTTAGAGGCGGCAGACCCGGAGGCTGAGAACGGCCCGGGACCAGGGTTCGATTCCCGACGCGGCAGGGTCGCGGACCAGGGTCAGCGGACTGATAATTCTCGCCTCGGTGCCCACTTTGGGCAGTGATCACACTCGGTAACTCTGGGCATTAAGCTTGCCTCATCTCTACAACGGCCCCCCACAGACGCCGGGGATGCCTGGCTTCACCTTGGAGATGCCCAGCAAGGGACCATCTCACAGGGAAAGCCAGGACGGGTTCCCCAGCGGTCATTCGCGCCAGGATACTCCGGTAGTAATTGAGCGCGCTACAAAACACCTTACATTTACATTTACATTTACATTTAACTCAAATGACTATTCTATTTCAATAGTTCAAGTTCAAGTTCAAGTTCAGGAATTTGTACAGCGCACTACTCACCCAGAGGGTCTCAAGGCGCTTGAGGGAGGGTGGGTGCATTACTTATCGAATAGCCAGGTTTTTAGTTGCTTTCTGAAGGAGAGGTGGTTCTGTGTAAGTCGGAGGTGAGTGGGGAGAGAATTCCAGGTTTTGGCCGCTAAGTTGGAGAAGGATCTTCCTCCCATGGTGGATCTTTGGATGCGCGGAATTGCGGCGAGGGCTTGATTGGATGATCGTAGTTGGCGGGTGGGTGTGTAGAAGGACAGTCGTGTGTTGAGGCATTCAGGTCCTAGGTCGTAGAGGGCCTTGTGTGCGTGGGTGAGGAGACGGAACGTTATTCTCTTGTTGACGGGGAGCCAGTGGAGATCCTTCAGGTGACCGGAAATGTGAGCATGACGGGGAATGTCCAGTATGAGTCTGGCTGAGGCGTTTTGGATGCGTTGGAGTTTTTTCTGTAGTTTGGCTGTGGTCCCGGCGTAAAGGGTATTTCCATAATCCAATCGGCTGGTGACCAGTGCGTGGGTGACTGTCTTTCTTGTTTCGGTGGGGATCCAGCGGAAGATTTTTTTTAGCATGCGTAGGATGTTGAAGCATGAAGATGAGACGGCGTTGACTTGTCTGGTCATCGAGAGGGAGGAGTCTAGGATGAAGCCCAGGTTACGTGCGTGATCTGTAGGTATGGGTGCTGTACCCAGGGCCGGTGGCCACCATGAGTCGTCCCAGGCAGAGGGGGATGATCCTAAGATGAGGACTTCCGTTTTGTCCGAGTTAAGTTTTAAACGGCTGTTCTTCATCCATTCGGCTACTTCTTTCATTCCTTTGTGTAGATTGGTTTTGGCGGTGTTTGGGTCTTTGGTGAGGGAGAGGATCAGCTGGGTGTTGTCTGCGCATCCGTACCTGATATAACACCTGGGTTTGTAGATCAACAATGCCCACCACAGATATATAGGATGTTATTGGGTGAAAAGGCTATAAATTTATTCCAGTGTGAATTGGAACAAAGCTTTCATAAAAAAACAGGATTGAAGACACTGTTTGGCTCGTGGCAGGTTTGGAAAGCAATTATGAAAATGTTTAGTATCCCGAAAGTTAATTCCTATCTGCAACTGTATAACTCATCTCTTTTTTGCTCAACTAAAAAATAATAGTAATTTGCTGATGTGGAAAAGGTCGGGGCTTAGATCCTTGGGAGATGTGATGGAAGAAGGTGAAATCCTGGAGTTCGAAATTCTCCAGGAAAGATTTGGTATCCCAGACAGTCAATGGCTGGTATATGGTCAAGTTACCAGGGCAATTAAGGCAGTCAGGCCACGGATCTCACGTACAGCAGATTTCCCAATGATTGAGTTATTAAATAGGGGCTGTAGGAAGATTAAGATTTTATATATTTGTTTATTGGATCCAACCCCGGACGATATCGAGAAGGTCGAGTCTAAATGGGCGACAAAATTAGGAGATTCTGATGTCGATTTGGATCTTGCCCTCGTATTAAATAAAAAAATATTTCGGGCATCAAATCTTCGTGCGCAACACTACAAGACTATTTGTAATCTTTACCATACGCCTGCGAAGATATCTGCCTGGGGTCTGAGCGAAAATGATAATTGCCCCAGATGTAAAGAAAGTCAGGCTGATATTATACATATGTTTTCTTCCTGCAAACAGTTGGATAATGTTAAAAAAGAAATAATGAAATTCATGGAGGGGCTGCTCGGTCAGTCCATCGACCTATCCGCTACCTTAATTTTACTGGGTACAGACTCCAAATTGGGTCTAGGTGAGGTTGAAAGAGATTTATCTGTTGATGTACTCAGAATTTTAATTTCTGCGGCCTGGAAAGATACGAATCCTCCATCCTTCCAGATGTGGCTTTCAAGATTTCTAGGAATCCACAACATAGAATCCTGTCTATATGAATATAAAGGCAAGAGGCAGCGTAACAAGGGCTCCTGTAACTAATTGGAGAACAGATAGAAATGGATAAAAAAAAAAATGTTTGTCTCTAATTAACTGAAACTGATTTCTATCCCTATTTATATATTTATATATTTATTCTCCTCGCTCCCGCTAACAAGATTTATTTAAAAAATGTATGTAAATATATCAAATGTATATCAATTCTTATCATGTATGTAATAATTTTCGAAACTTGTCCTTATATGTACCATCTTTCTTAAATAAAATAAAAAAAATAAAAAAAGAACTGGTTCCAACAAATGAAAGAGGTGGCCACCGAGAAAAAGCTTTGCGACAAAAAGAGTCCCGACACATTCTGAACTTCCGAACTATGACTCCTTTCTGTCTGAATCAATCCGAAGAATTATACATCCATCTTTAAATAAATGATCAGCTTCTTTCAGACTTTTACATACATATGCACCGGAAAAGATTTATACAGAAACCAATTAAGAACTACAAAAGAAATTGTAAACACATGCCCACTGGAGGGCTTCATTCAAAATAGTGGACATTTAAAAATGTATAAACGCTCGGATAAATCAAATTTTATTTATTTGGAACTACCAGATCATTGGCACTTTCGAAAGGGTTGTCCCATATGTAAAAACAAAGGTTTTGTGAAAATATTGTTTTTGCCAATGCTTTATAAGATGTTTTTCTGTGTAAATACCTTAATTGACCACCACCTTAGATCATTAAAGGTTAGTTCCGGTATTTGATAGTATATATATATATATATATATATATATATATATATATATATATATATATATATATATATATATATATATATATATATATATATATATATATATATATATATCTATATCAAACCATAGCAGAACCTTTGTGGAACAGGAGCCTCACAAAGGAAAATGTGATTGCCCTCTTTATTAAAGCGACAGCCTGCCAGCAGGTAAGTTCATGAAAACTTTATTTAAAAGTAGAACGCCAGACGCGTTTCAGGAATAAGTTCCTTTCCTCAGTGGCGTGGTGGCCAGTGTCAGCTGCAGGCGCTAATAATGAGAGGACTCGGTTAAACATCATCCGCTCAGATGGGCGTGGCTTGAAGCCTTCTGGGTGATGTAGTCCTCCTTAAGTGTAACCACTGTGGGCGCGCCCGCCCTTCTGCACCAAATGAAAGCCAAGTCAATGGAAGTGACATGAGCCAACCTGCCCCGCTTTTCGTGCCGTGGCTCAGAGCTTGGGAGCTGGAATCCTCTGCACGACCCCTCGCTCCACCTTCGCTCCGAAATGGAAAACAACTGTTGGTGCTTCCCTGGATTCGCTGGGGCGACAGGCTCCCTTCCGCGACCAGGACGGCCGCTACACATCAAACCATAGCAGAACCTTTGTTGAACAGGAGCCTCACGAAGGAAAATGTGATTGCCCTCTTTATTCAAGCGACAGCCTGCCAGCAGGTAAGTTCATGAAAACTTTATTTAAAAGTAGAACGCCAGACGCGTTTCAGGAATAAGTTCCTTTCCTCAGTGGTGTGGTGGCCAGTGTCAGCTGCAGGCGCTAATAATGAGAGGACTCGGTTAAACATCCTCCGCTCAGATGGGCGTGGCTTGAAGCCTTCTGGGTGATGTAGTCCTCCTTAAGTGTAACCACTGTGGGCGCGCCCGCCCTTCTGCACCAAATGAAAGCCAAGTCAATGGAAGTGACATGAGCCAACCTGCCCCGCTTTTCGTGCACCGCTTTGTGGCCGCCTCACTGAGCCTTCGAGCCGGTCTCCCCCTGCAAGGGCACCAGCCCGCCTCCGTTCATGGAACGCAGCACCACATTGTGATGCTGACATCGACCCGCAGCAGCAGTGGGCTCTCTCCGCGACCGGGATAGCCCCTAAATACATCCAACACTGCAGGAGACCCAAATGGAGAGATGCCACACGGAGGTAAGTTTCAGCTCGTTTTATTTAAAATATATATATATATATATATATATATATATATATATATATATATATATATATATATATATTCACTGAAAAAACATAGGTTTCACACCAGTTATAGTTAGCTGGTCATTTTACTCATACAAAACCTATGAAATTGCCCTGTTATAGTTACTTCAGCTAACTATAACTCGTGCGCCCGCAATGCACTGCTGATGACGTCACATATTACACCACTCATGACATGGTCAGTGACATCACTCATGACATCACTGATGACATCTCAAATGACATCCCTGATGACATCATCCAGTGAATGTGTCTCTTTCTGAAAAATAAATAAATATTTTTTATATATGTAGTAGCAGCCCGTCCCGACGTTGTCCGGGTATGAATTGCTGCCGCCAGTAGTATATTGTTTTGTGGGATTTCGTTTTGATAGCATTTCTTATCTGTGACAGGTCTGTGAAACGCTCCGATTCACAGTGCACTGCTGATGCACTTAAGAGTGCACGTTGAGTAGTGTGTGAACTCGAGTTTCCCTACTTTATTTTTCCTTGCAATATTATATAGCGCGAACTCGACAACATGGCATGAGCACAATTTACATTACAGAAGAACACATTCATTTGTGGTAGGCACGGGGAGACAAAGTGATTTGCCTGGAATCACAGGATGTTGAGCTGATGCCGAAATTCGAACGTAGCTCCCCAGCTCTAAAGTTCGTAATTCTAGAACTTGTGGCGGGAGGTGTGTCTAAAAATATATGTCGGTGCTGGCCATCAATGAGAAAGACCTGTGCATTTTTCAAATGGGTGGTGAAAAAATATGAGTATGTTGCTGGAGATGTGGGCCGCCGTGCCACCAATGTACTTACCGGGGGAGGGTGAACACCCATTATTCCGCAACTTTATTTCTGCATACCATCACTCCGCATACTTTCCTTACGAAAGTACCATGACTCCGCAATGCCATTATAACGCATGGCATTACATTTTATATGCTTTCTACCACGCATACAGTTACAACGAAATTCGTTGTAAATGCATGAATGGTTAAAGCATGTTTTTTAAAAATGTTTGGATAAGGTAAGTATGGGTATAGGGGTATATGTTTTGGGGTACTGAGGTATATGTTTTGGGGTGTTTGGGTATTTTAAGGGTTCAGATATAGTTTTGGGTTATGGGGTACAGGGGTAGTTTTAGGGTTTAGGGATAGGTACGGGTTTTGAGGTACAGGGGTATTTTTAGGGTTCAGTGCTAGGTTAGGGTTTTGGGGTATAGGGGTATTTTTAGGGTTCAGGAGAAGTTTTGGGGTGCAGGGGTATTTTAAGGGTTCAGGGATAGGTTTGGGTTTTGGGGTACAGGGTTATTTTTATGGTTCAGGGCTAGGTTTGGGTTTTGGGGTACAGGGGTATTTTTAGGGTTCAGGGGTAGGTTTGGGTTTTGGGGTTCAGGGGTATTTTTAGGGTTCAGGGCTAGGTTTGGGTTTTGGGGTACAGGGGTATTTTTAGGGTTCAGGGGTAGGTTTGGGTTTTGAGGTACAGGGGTATTTATAGGGTTCAGGGATAGGTTTGGGTTTTGGGGTACAGGGGTATTTTTAGGGTTTAGGGATAGGTTTGGGTTTTGGGGTACAGGGTATATTTATAGGGTTAAGATAGGTTAGTGTTTAAGGGTGTTGGGGTATTTTAAGGAGTAAGGGTGGGTTATGATTATGGGGTGCAGGGGTATTTAAAGGGAGCAGGGTGGGATTAGCACACGATATGAGACATGGCATGAAGGGCGGAACGTACCACGCGCCCCCAGCGTTTGTCACGCCCCCAGCACACGCCCACAACACAACGCAGACACGCCCACAGGGGACTACTTTGCTGGCACGGTTCTTTTACCTTTTAAATGTATATGTTCAGCGTCTGCATAGCCTATTTCCTTGTGCTGCAACTGCCCTTTTCAACGCTGTATTGGGTGTTGTGATTGGTGCTGTGGTTCCTGAGATTACCAGCCTCAAAGGTTTGGGCTCTCTCTTTATTATATTAGTATGGATATATATGTATATATATATATATATATATATAGCAGCCCGTCCCGACCTTGTCCGGGAGCATTCAGGCTTCCCCTACCCCCGCCCGCCCCGACATTGGCAAGCAGCCCGCGCCCCCGCCCGCTCCGTCCCCCGCCTGCCCCGACCCCGCCTGCCCCGACATTGCCTTTCCACAGCCGATCTGTTTTCCCGCCTGGCCCGACCCCCGCCTGGCTTGAGTCAATGGAGGTCAGACAGTACTACCTTCAAAATGTTCCACCCGTCAACTTGTTAGTCCCTGTCCCCCGCCTGCCCCGACATTGTCCCCGGAGCCTTACCTCAGCCGCCGCTCCTTAGTTCACCACTCCTTGCCGCTCTGCTCCTCACCACCTGTGTTGTTGTATCCCCTCGTCCCAAACCTGGCCTGACACCCGCCTGCCCCGACATTGTCCCCGGAGCCTTACCTCAGCCGCCGCTCCTTAGTTCACCACTCCTTGCCCCTCTGCTCCTCACCGCCTGTGTTGTTGTATCTCCCCGTCACCCGCCTGGCTCGACACCCGCCTGCCCCGACATTGTCCCCGGAGCCTTACCTCAGCCGCCGCTCCTCATTTCACCGCTCCTCGCCGCTCTGCTCCTCACCGCCTGTCCGCCGCCGCTCCTCCCCCACGCCATGTCCGCCTCTCCGATGCTCGCACCGCCGCTGGCCTGTCCGCTGCTCCTCAGGTCACCGCTCCTCCCCCGCGCCATGTCCGCCACTCCTCGTACGGCGCTCCTCCCAGTGCTCCTGACGTGAGCACGCACGTCGCGGCCGGCGCTACTTTGGAGGGACTACTTTTTTTTAATATAAATTTTGTAAATAACGTATTTTTTTTAAATTTATATAGCCTATGTCCTTCTGCTTGCCCTGAGGTTTGCAAAGATGTCTTGGGTGTTTGGATTGGTGGTGTACTTTTCAAGTTTACCTGGCTCCAAGGACACAGTTCTCTCTTTATAATAGTAGTATAGATATCTAAAGGTCAATGCAAGATTGACTGGGTAAATAAGTCTCTAAATGGATGTTTTTTTTTTATTGATTGTATAACTGACTTATTAAGTATATCTTAGTGAATAGGTGTATTAGCGAGTAATCTTTAAATATTTAAATATCTATATCAGTATCTCACTTTGTATATAAGTGGCTGCATGGGGTGGTGAGTAGCTACATGAGTGTGTATATGGGTTATTAGTTGTTTTTTTAAGTATCAGAATGAGTGTCTGTATGGTTTGGTGGGAGTATTACTTAGCGCACAGATGCATGAATCACTGACTCACTGTTTGTATGTGTTTTGAAGACAGCATGTGTGCAGGACTGTATAGGTGGATGAGTGTGCGTATGGGTGTGTTAGTGAGTGAATGACTGTCTCAAAAGTATCTTTATGAGTAACTACATATGTTTTAAACTAGTTTATGTGAGTATTGATGTATATAAATGAGTATATGTGAGAGCGAGAGATTGTAAGATTTCCTGTATAAATAAGCATGTGTTTCTATAAGTGATTGTTTATTAGTGTAGTGGTGGGTGTATAGCTGTATATGCAAGTAAATGGATGTTTGATAGTTTATTTGCATGTGTGAGTAACTCTATAGATGAGTGTCGGTGTGTAATAAGATGTATAGGTGTATGAGTACATATGATGAGTGAGTACATGTATGAGTGCCTATATAGAACTGTTAGTGAATAACTGGATCTGTATGTAGATTTTGGAATTACTGAATAGGTTGTTCTAACTGGAATTGGTATCTTCATTTTTTTGAAAATGTTACTTTCTATTTTTGATCGTGTGTATCAAAGGTTATATTAGGGTGAGAGGAGGTCTGCCGCAAGGAT
Organism: Lissotriton vulgaris; assembly: GCF_964263255.1. NCBI lineage: Eukaryota > Metazoa > Chordata > Amphibia > Caudata > Salamandridae > Lissotriton > Lissotriton vulgaris. The sequence goes on from NC_141689.1 coordinate 865,716,839, forward strand.
GATGTCATCAGTGATGTCATGAGGGATGTCACTGACCATGTCATGAGTGATATGTGACGTCATCAGCAGTGCATTGCGGGCGCGCGAGTTATAGTTAGCTGAACTAACTATAACAGGGGAATTTCATAGGTTCTGTATGAGTAAAATGACCAGCTAACTATAACTGGTGTGAAACCTATCTTTTTTTCAGTGAATTTGCAAGGTTTTTTAAATGCTAATTCCTAACTATAATGTGGCTGAAACTTATGGTTTTTTCAGTGAATTTCAATGGTTTTGTAAATAATAATTTTTAAATGTAATAATTGTTATATTTTTTATACTGATTTACTACATTATTATAAATAATTTATTTTGAGATATATTATTTTTTAAATTACATTAAAAAAAATGTTTGTACACCTCTCTGCAACGCAGCCCCCTGGTGTGCTTGCAGAGGGGGGAACTAATTCCCCTTGCATACTGGGGGTCCCTGGGGGCCAACTAGCCCACCTGGAACCTCCAGTATGCGCCAAGGGGCTGCATTGCAGAAAGGTGTAATGAGGCCACACCCTTTTTTACACCTCTCTGCAACGCAGCCCCCGGGCGCGTTTGCAGAGAGGGAACTAATTCCCCTTGCATACTAGGGGTCCCTGGGGGCCAACTAGCTCACCTGGAACCTCCAGTATGCGTCAGTGGGCTGCATTGCAGAGAGGTGTAATGAGGCCACACCCTTTTTTACACCTCTCTGCAATGCAGCCCCCGGGCATGTTTGCAGAGGGGGAACTAATTCTCCTTGCATACTGGGGGTCCCTGGGGGCCAACTAGCCCACCAGGAGCCTCGAGTATGCGCCAGGGGGCTGCATTGCTTTGCCCCGGGGGCAGCGGTCCCTGGGGCAGTGTGGGGGGATTGGGGACCCCCACACTTATTTATCACTATGCCCTTGCGATTTGATCCCCCCTGCCTTTTTTGTCCTTGTGGGACCCATGGGCAGGCCTAGGAGGTCATGGTGTGTCTACCCTGCCCCCTTTTTTTGTTCTACACGTTTGTTTTTCTGCTTTCTTGTGCCTCGGTCTACCTAGCACAAGATGGATGCCAACACTTCCTGGTTAGAAGTGTTGACAGCCAATGAGCATGCTGCTTTCCCGGGAAGGCATGATGATTGGCTGCCACTGTCTGCCAACACTCCAAACCAGGAAGTGTTGACAGACATCTTGTGCACAAGAAAGCAGTGAAACAAAGGTGGAAAACACGCAAAGGGGCAGGGTAGAAGTACCCTGACCCCCTTGGCCTGCTCAGGGGGTCCCACAAGGACCCCCCAAAAATTTTTGGAAGGGGGGGAATTGCGGGCTGCGCGCACCGTTCACGTACCTAAGCGAGGAACGCGCACGGTGCGCGTACCCCACGGTTTCCCCCCAAAAAAAGACATTTGGGGGGCCTTGTGGGACCCCCTGAGCAAGCCTAGGGGGTCTGGGTGCTTCTACCCTGCCCCCTTTTTGAGTTCTGCACGTTTGTTTTTCTGCTTTCCTGTGCCTCAGTCTACCACAAGATGGCTGCCAATAATTTCTGTTTTGGAGTGTTGACAGACAGTGGCAGCCAATCAGCATGCAGCTCGTGCATGGAAAGGTCCGCGTACGGTGCGCGCATCGTGCGCGCACGTACGCGGACCTGTGCGCGCACGGTGGGCGCTTATAGATATATATAAATTTTTTTCAAATTCGATTTTCTCAACAACTACTGGAGGGATTTACACCATTTAAACAAAAGGGCGATCTGCGAATCAGACTCTACCATTTTGCCAAATTTGGTGTAATTCCGTTCAGCGGTTCGGGCTGTAGCCGTGTCTAATCGTCCTATAGAAATTAACATCGGGAAAACACGTTTTGGGACCTCCCTTTTTTCTCGCCCCCCGCTTGACGAATCTTCCCGAGACTTTCAGGGAAGGAGCGGAGCGGAGCGGGCCATCTTCTTTGAGAAATTCGCGAAGATTCAACAACCGGCGCAAAAGATATTCCCAATAGAATGTTGTGGATTTCCTATGGAAACTAGGTCCTAACTATAACTACCTACTGGCGACCACCAGTGGGTAATATATATATATATATATATATATATATATATATATATATATATATATATATATATATATATATATATTCACTGAAAAAACCATAGGTTATAGACCATATATAGTTAGGGATTAGCATTTAAAAAACCTTATTTTATTTGCACAAAACCATTGAAATTCCATATATAGTTAGTTGCACTAACTATATATCGCGGACCCGCAATCCACTGCTAATGATGTCACATATTACATCATTCATGACATGGTCAGTGACATCACTGATGACATCACTGATGACATCTCAAATGACATCACTGATGACATCACTGATGACATCACTGATGACAACACCCAGTGACTGTATGTTTCTGTAAAGTTAAAATATGTCTTACATATTGAAGAATGAGTGGATGTATAAGTGTCTGGATGAAGGATTTAGTAGGTGCATGACTGACTGTATGAGAGAATGATTAAATGTGTCTCACTGAGTGTATGGGTTAGTGATTAAAGTGTCTTAATTTGGCAATCATTATTTATGTTGTTCTGTAAACTGCTGCATGTTTAAATCAGTAGCTATATCAGTAACTATATGGGTTATTGAATGGTTGCCCAAGTATTTGTATGGGAGACTGAGTATGTGTGTGGGTGGCTGGGAGGTGTATAACTCTGTGCATAGATGTGTGAGCAGTTGATTCCCTAGGTGTATGGGTTCAAAAGTGCATGTAGAAACAGCTGTATGGACAGTTGACTGTGTGCATGAGTATATTGGTGAGTGAATGGATATCTCAGTGCTACATGTCAAAGTAAGTACATATGTAAAACACACTCCATGTGAGAGTTGACATATATAATAACTGAACATAAGAGCCAGTGAATGTGTGAGTGGCTGTATGAATCATTGTGAACTTGTATCAAGGATTGTATAAGAGAGTAAATATGTGTTACTATATGTTTGAATAAGTAAGGTGTGTATAACTGTATAGTTGAGGAAATGGAGATGTGATTGATTCTTTGCATGACTGACTAGGTGTGTGAGTAACTCCATGGATGTGTGACAGTCTGTGAGTGCCTGTTTACACTGAGTGTATCTAAGGTTATATTAGAGTAATGTCAAATGAGATGTCAGTGATGTCATCAGTGATGTCATTTGAGATGTCATCAGTGATGTCATCAGTGATGTCATTTGAGATGTCATCAGTGATGTCATCAGTGATGTCACTGACCATGTCATGAATGATGTAATATGTGACATCATTAGCAGTGGATTGCGGGTCCGCGATATATAGTTAGTGCAACTAACTATATATGGAATTTCAATGGTTTTGTGCAAATAAAATAAGGTTTTTTAAATGCTAATCCCTAACTATATATGGTCTATAACCTATGGTTTTTTCAGTGAATTTTCAAGGTTTTGTAAATGCAAATTCCTAACTATATATGGTCTATAACCTATGGTTTTTTCTGTGAATTTCATTGGTTTTTTAAAAGCTAATATCTATAGCTGTAAAATATATTCTTTATTAAGTGACGTATCACGTAGCCCGTGAGACGCCTCATGATGCATCGCATAACCGTGACGTATCGTCTCTGCAGCGCAAACCAAACCCAAAACGTAAGCGCGCCAGAACACGCTTAAAGATATATATATATTTTTTTAACCTTAATTAGACAAAATCCACACGTGCACATATCACAAACGTTCAAAAAACACAATATGTCGGACTCCCGTTACGCTGCCGGTTAGCTGCCCGGTTAACGTACCAGGAAGCACCTTTACCGCGAAAAATCGCAATTTTTTTTTTCTTTTGCCCCGCAGGGAACTTTAATAGCCCCCTCATCAATCCTAGGGGTTCAGGAGGGGTCTGCCTTACCCCTTTCATTCATTTACACCTTTTTTTTTTCCACCTCTTGTCTCTCGATCCCACAGAGAGACAAGATGGCGGCCGCTCCAGACTGTTTACAATGATAACAGCCAATCAGCTTCTCCTCAGACTCCCGTTACACTGCCGGTTAGCTTCCCGGTTAGCTGCCCGGTTCGCGTACCAAGACGCGTCTCTACGGCGAAAAAATCAGATTATTTTTTTTTTTTTTTGGGCCCCGCGTGGCTTTATAATATCCCCCTCATCAATCCTATGGGGTCAGAAGGGGTCTACCTTGCCCTCTTTCCTTCATTTCCCCCTTTGTTTTGGTCTCCTCTTGTCTCTCGATCCTACCGAGAGACAAGATGGCGGCCGCTCCGGACTGTTTACAATGTTGACAGCCAATCAGCTACTCCTCAGACTCCCGTTACACTGCCGGTTACCTTCCCGGTTAGCTGCCCGATTAGCTGCCTGGTTCGCGTACCAAGACGCGTCTCTACGGCGAAAAAATCGGATTTTTTTTTTTTTGGGCCCCGCGTGGCTCTATAATATCCCCCTCATCAATCCTAGGGGGTCAGAAGGGGTCTACCTTGCCCCCTTTCCTTCATTTCCCCCTTTGTTTTGGCCTCCTCTTGTCTCTCGATCCCACCGAGAGACAAGATGGCGGCCGCTCCGGACTGTTTAGAATGTTGACAGACACCGGAGAGCCAATCAGCTTCGCTTCGCAAAGTTCCGATACGCGAAAAGTTCGCGAACCGGAGCGCTACCCGGAGCGCTGTTACAGATATATATCTTGTTTTAAACGTTAATTTCTCAAAATCCACTGGAGCACATATATTGAGACCTAGCAAAGGCACATCGGGCTAACAGTCCCTACAATTTTGCCAAGTTTCGTGGAAATCCATTCAGCCGTTCGGGCTAAAAGTGAGGCCAACCGCCCTATGGAAATTAACATGGGAAAAACGCGTTTTGGGCCCCCCCTTTTTTCTCAGCCCCCCCTTGACGAACCCCCCCCAAATTTCCAGGAGCTGCTCAGAAACAAAATGTGCCATTTTCCTGAAAATTTCAGCCGATTCCGTCGACAAACGCCAAAGTTATTAGGCATAGAATTTTCAAAAGTTCCATAGAGAAAAAATCCTAACTATATATACCTACTGGCTATCGCCAGTAGGTAATATATATATATATATATATATATATATATATATATATATATATATATTATTCAACCCTTCCAAGCCGGAAAGAATGAGTCACACACATCGCGGTGACGATTAATCCTTTATTTCTCTGCTCTCCAAGAGTCCTAATGGCGAGGGGGCGGGGGGTGAGTGGGCGCAGGAGAAGGCAGGCGCAGGCCAGGGCACAGAGCACAAAAAACAGTAATTGAGGAGAGAATTAAACAATTTTAACGGGCACAGGATGCAAAACAGCGAGGGACAGAGCACAGAAACCGGTAATTAGAGGGGGAATAAGACAATATTGACGGGCACAAGATACAAAACAACAGTGAGGGACAGAGAACAAAACCAGTAATTAAAGATAGAATTAGACAGTATTAACGGGCACAAGATACAAAGCAGAGAGGGACAGGGCAGATCGGGGACTACCGGGCGGGCCTCGAACCTGGCAGCAGCTAGGTGGAAGCACGGGCGCAGACCGGTGGAGCTGCGCGGTGTGGTGAGCGACCTGCCTGGGTGCAGGGTCAAGGGTCGCTCTCACTGTCGCGTAGCCGCCGCCATAAGAAGGGGAGGTGGGAGGGAGGAGCAGCTGGGTGGGGGCGATGGGCGAATAGGAGCGGGCGGGCGGGCCGCAGGGGACGCAGTGGCGGGAAGCGGGACTGGCGAGGGGGCAGGGGGTGAGCGGGCGCGGGAGAAGGCAGGCACAGGCCAGGGCACAGAGCACAGAAAACAGTAATTAAGGAGAGAATTAAACAATTTTAACGGGCACAGGATGCAAAACAGCGAGGGACAGAGCATGGAAACCGGTAATTAAAGAGAGAATTAGACAGTATTAACGGGCACAAGATACAAAGCAGAGAGGGACAGGGCAGATCGGGGCCTATCAGGCAGGCCTCGAACTTGGCAGCAGCTAGGTGGAAGCACTGGCGCAGACCGGTGGAGCTGCGCGGCGTGGTGAGCGACCTGCCTGGGTGCAGGGTCAAGTGTCGCTCTCACTGTCGCGTAGCGGCCGCTATAAGAAGGGGAGGTGGGAGGGAGGAGGAGCTGGGTGGGGGGGGACGGGCGAATAGGAGCGGGCAGGCGGGCCGCAGGGGACGCAGCGGTGGGAAGCGGGACTGGCAAGGGGGCAGGGGGTGAGCGGGCGCGGAGAAGGCAGGCACAGAGAAAAAAACAGTAATTGAACAGAGAATTAAACAATTTTAACTGGGCACAGGATGCAAAACAGCGAGGGACAGAGCGCAGAAACCGGTAATTAAAGGGGGAATAAGACAATATTGACGGGCACAAGATACAAAACAAAACATGGAAAACAAGTGGAACAGAGGGCAGAAGGACACAAAAAACGAGTGGAACAGAGGGCAGAAGAGCACAAAACAAGTGGAACAGAGGGAAGAAGAGCACCAAAAACCGAATGGAACAGATGGCGGAAGGGCACCAAAAACAAGTGGAACAGAGGGCAGAAGAGCACAAAAAACGAGTGGAACAGAGGGAAGAAGAGCACAAAAAACGAGTGGAACAGAGGGCAGAAGAGCACAAAAAACGAGGGGAAAAAACGAGTGGAACAGAGGGAAGAAAGGCACAAAAAACGAGTGGAACAGAGGGCAGAAGAGCACAAAAAAACAGTGGAACAGAAGGCAGAAGGGCACCAAAAAACGAGTGGAACAGAGGGCAGAAGAGCACAAAAAACGAGTGGAACAGAGGGCAGAAAGACACAAAAAAACGAGGGACAAGCGAGTGAAACAGAGGGCAGAAAGGCACAAAAAATGAGTGGAACAGAGGGCAGAAGAGCACAAAAAAACGAGTGGAACAGAGGTCAGAAAGGCACAAAAAACGAGTGGAACAGAAGGCATAAGGGCACCAAAAAACGAGGGGAAAAAACGAATGGAACAGAGGGCAGAAAGGCACAAAAACGAGTGGAACAGAGGGCAGAAGAGCACAAAAAACGAGTGAAACAGAGGGCAGAAGAGCACAAAAAATGAGTGGAACAGAGGGCAGAAAGGCACAAAAAACGAGGGACAAGCGAGTAGAACAGAGGGCAGAAAGGCACAGAAAACACTGGCTGAGGAGAGAATTTAAACAATTTTAACGGGCACAAGACACAAAGCAGAGAGGGACAGAGCAGATCGGGGCCTACCAGGTGGGCCTCGAACTTGGCAGCAGCTAGGTGGAAGCACGGGCGCAGACCGGTGGAGCTACGCGGCGTGGGGAGCGACCTGCCTAAGTGCAGGGTGCAGGGTCAAGATTCTCAATGAAGGTGTATTTTCTGCGTTTTCAGTTGCTACTTATTTTTTATAACTGTGGGCATTCACCTAATCAGTACTTAGAGTATCAGGCTGCCCTATAGCACCACATATCCCACCCCTTTACAATGAACATCATGTAATTAAATATCCACATACATTTCTACCATCATAACACATAAGCAATAATAAATCTACTTATATATACGAATCACTAACAAATATCAGTGATTACAAAAAAGAAAGAGCATTTAAATATGCGTTACGGTAATACAACAAGCCAGAATAGCATTTACTGGTGGAGTTAAAAAACGTAATGGTAGTTAACTGGTAAGGACGTTATAAAAACAACGAGCCATGCAACAAGCATCAGAAGAACGTTGAGGACGCGAAGCTGATACAGCTACACATTCCTCACCATCAGCCTCACCAAAAAATGTGTCTACCTTATCAACTTTTTCATCAGGAATCAATATGAATTTATGCTTGTTCCACACATGACCAACACCTGTATGTACGGCAGGCAGCCACACTCGCACTATGTATAGCAGAGCAAATAACATTGGCTCTCCTTTGTTCACATGACCAGGTTTCGTTATCCACACCCAACTACCCAGTCTCACTTTCATGCCACTGTTAAATGAACCACGATACCTAATTATGACTTGCTCTCTGACAACCACAACCCTTCCTAACTTAGAAGAAGCCACACTTAAATGCCCCATCCATTCCCTGTTCAACTTAGATCTCTCTCACAGAGCGCATCCAATTGGATTTGTTGTACAATGCTACTTGCATTTAATCCTTAAGTGTACACTTTAATCTTTCCACCAACCCACTGCTTCAGGGATGATAAAAATAAGTTTGATATGATGTATACCACACTCCATCAGAGAATCCTTTATCTCCTCTGAAAACAATGGGGTCCCATTATCAGTAACCAATCATTGTGATACCCTTTCTTGCTAAAAACAGATCTCAAAACTTCAATAATAGTGCAGGTTTCAACATTGTTCCTAAATGCTACTTCTGGCCACTTGGACATATAATCAATGATCACCACAGTATGCTTAGGGCATTCACCAGGAACTTTAAAAGGACCTGAAATTTCCAAAAAACCAACAAGAGCCCAAAGACATACTTATCTCAATAGGAAATACAGGGGACAATTTGGTAGAATAGCTCTTGTCACTCATGACACAATTTGCACAATCACATACATACTCTCCACAGACTTATCAATTCCTGGCCACCAAAACTCTTTCATTGCACGAATACGCCCCTCATGGGCCATCTCAAGTACTCTTATTCTTAGATTGGCCTTAACCACCAAGTATTTAACCCTACGAACCAATCCTTCATCACTATTTATCTCTGATGCCACATGTGCATAAGGAGCAAACAAATTTTCCAATCTCTTACTACTGGACCTATCTCTCTCAATCCAATACTTGACTTGGGACAAAACAGCATCTTGAGACAAAGTGTCTCTCCATTCCTGTTCTGAAATTGCACAATAGGACAATGCCAACACTTTATCCATGGTACACACTACTACCCCCTCACTGGTAATTTAATCTTCAACATCCAATGGCAACCTGGACAAAAAGGCTCCAACTACATTTTTGCTCCCAGGGACATATTCTACACGGGAATGTTACTCTTGTAACCAATATTGCCTTTAGGCAATCCTAGGTGTGGGTCTACCTCCGTCCTTTGTACTGAACAAATCCACAAAGGGTTTATGATCCATACATAAAACAACAGTAATGTTCCATACATAAGTTCTGAAATGTTGTGGGCCCCACCACAAAGCTAGTGCCTCTTTCTCTATCGTCGAATATGTAGATTAAAATCCACCCAAGGCTCTAGAAGCAAATTTCACAGTTTCTTACCTTCCCTTCTACCTCTTCTTTTCTGAAATAAAACAGCCCCAAATCCATCATTATTAGCATCAATTAGCATGATACTAACATCATTAGGATCAAAATATTTCAGGAGTAATACATTTACCATGTCTGTTTTAATCTTTTCTACTGCTTGTTGGCACTCTTCATTCCATATAAATGTGCTCCCTTTCTTCAACAACTCTTGTAACAATGCAGTTTTTTGTGCAAAATGTGGAACAAATTTGGAATAAATCGACCAATTCTAAGAATGATTTCAACTATTCTTTGATGGAAATTGTGCATCCTTAATGGCCTGGATGATCTTCGTCTCCATCCATTTCATGGTAATGTGATGGCCTACTTAACCACCACTTCTGGCATCGAACTTCCATTTTTCCACACGTAAAGTTAAGCGCCTTTCTCTCAACACAGATAGCACTCTGCACAATCTTTCATCATGTTCTAACATGCTTTCACCAACACAAGTATGTTGTCTTGGAAATAAAAAATTGCTGCTTGATTCCGAAACATAAACTTCATGAAATACTGAAGAGGCCGACGCCACACCAGACCGCATCCCTTTATAACAAAGAGCACCATCAGGAATGACAAATGATGTGAGATGTTTGAAATTATCAGTTAGGACAATTTGGTGATAAGCGGCGGACATGTCAAGGGTGGTAAAGATTTATCCTCCTTTGAATGTACACAACATCTCATTAATGTTAGGGAGAGGTTCATGATCAATCCAAATGTTATGCTTTAATCATGCAAATCTACACATAACCTCAATGAATGGTCGGTTTGCGGGCCAGAACAATTGGTGCCAACTACTTCGAGCTTTCAACTGGCTCCATGATATTAAGCTCACACACCTGGGTTAATTTCTTTTTAAGAACCTCTCTTAAACACAATGGTACTTTACAAGCTTGGTGGACTACAGGTGCAGTATCTGTCTTTAACACTATCTGATGTTGAAAAACATTCAATCTTCCTACTTTGTTACCGAACGCATCAGAAAAATACTCAGCTCTTTGCTTACTGGACACCTTATTCATACAACACACACACTTACTCTCTATTAATTGAGCCCTGGATATAAACCGGCAAACACAAGGAGATAATGGACGAAATGCTGAAACTTTTTAGACACTCACCCCCAGTAATAGATCTGGGTTGAATCCATCATCGTTCTTTAGCCCACTTTGCCACCCCAGTTCAGACACAGCTATATGCTAAATGTAAGGAACAATAACTGTACCTAAAGCCTATCGCCATCTACCTTGCTTGTCCCCTGTAATGAATCCTCTGCTACTCTTACCACATGTAATGCATACTGTGTTAATGTTCCAGACAGTGACAACCTGTGGCCAGTGTCTACAAGCTTCCGGTGTTTCTGCTCTACGCCCTCTGTTTTTACCAATCACCAGTGGCCTCCTTAATTAATCTTCAGCATTCTGCTGAAGGCTGCACTGGTAGGAAAAGCCACAAAAGAGACATCACTCTGCTCAAATCACTTGTCAGCTGGACTCTCCACAAAGCAGAAGAGTTAGGCAGCAGGGTGATGACATCACATGTCCTCGTAATTAGCTCAAACTTGCTATGGAGTTACGTGGTAGCAGAAGGCAGCCTCGTGACATTTAAGCTGTAGTGCAGGTGTTACAGTGCTACTTGAAAGGACATGAGATCACAGTGCAATTTAGCTGTAAACACAAAATGAGAAAACACAGATGAGACAGGCTTCCTAGCAGCGTGCCTACCACTCATGTACCTTCACCAACCACTTCAATGTGAGTTCCTTTGAGGAGTAGCTCAAGCTCTTGGCGTGGTTGCTCCAGACATGCAGCCTCAGGGAAGCTTTAATCCGCTGGATAAGGAAAATAATTTAACCTAGTAAATGCACTGTGAACCAGGACAATTACATCAATAAATTCACTCAAGCAGTTTGTCTAACTTGTTATAATCATTATTAGTTTTTGCTTCTCTTGTAGTGATGGACTACTATCCTCTCTGATCTTTCATTAGAGCTCAGATGTCCATATCCTGCTTCTCTAGTGGTAATTTCCTGGTAGGAACCACCCTCTGGAATACACATGTCATTTAGTTTCCAAAAGAGGTACAGTCTAATCTTCAGTATTTGTATATTATGCCCTTATTGAAAAGGAAATGAAAACAGCCACATCGTAGTGGTTTACGTTGATGGAGCTTTGCTTTACCTTATTTTTCATTCCCATACACGAAGTGAGTTAATACCCTTCATGTTCTCATTCAGTGGATCTCAATTAACGTGGCAAAGACTTTCTCAAGGGTTTACCTCTTAGTCATCCCAGATAACCCAAGTTAAGTGCAGTATATTGATGATTTGTTGATTGCATCTGTCACTCTGAATCAATGCTTGTTAGGTTCTCTATACTTGTTAACTAAATGGGCCAACAAAGGACATAAGGCTTCTAAAGAGAAATAAGAATTTTGTCTCTTGCATGTGCTTAGCCTATGTCATGAAATGCTGTGTGCACATTGTACAAAGTTATTGAATATAGATGCTTACCTCAAGAGCATTCAACACAAGTAGTTGAACCTGTGGCCATCACCAATGATTAAACAAAACAAACCATTGGAAAAGGGTCCTAGGGAGTATTTTGAGACCTAGCATAGACACAGCCCCCAATTCTAACTATACAACATATGAAATGTCCATGGGTCTGAAAACAGAAGACTAACTTAATTAAAAAATGCAAACCTAAGACCAAACATGGAGCAAACGTGGCAGAGTTCCTGCACTCCTGGCTTCTCCGCACATTCCCAAAAGACAAATTCTCTACTTGTTTCGTCATAGAAAGGGCACACAGAGCGCTGCTGGCGAGGCCTCCGGCGGGGACACGGACGCGGCCCGTCATTGCCCGCTTTCTAATTTTTTTGGACAGGGACATGATCCTCCGGGAGGCTAGAAAACTTGGGGATAACAGCCATGAAAATTCCCACATAATGATTTTTCTGGATTACAGCCAAGAGGTACAGAAGCAGCGGCACACTTTGACTCAATTAAGGCTAAGCTGAGAGACCTCCGAATCCAATACATGTTGCTATTCCCTGCAAAGCTGAAGGTGATGTACAAGGAGAAAACCTATTTATTTCAATCTCCGGAGGAGGCTTGGCAATGGCTGGAGGAGCGCCCTCCTCTCTCACGACATCAGTCGAGGGATCAGAGGACATCAGCGACGGATCGACCTGGGGGAGGCCGGTGAGGATCACCGAAGCAGCAGAGACTGCAGCAGGGACTTGGCAGCCGCAACCTGGCGGTGACCCCATACCCCATACCCCATATCCGGATCAACACAGAGGAGGCGGAGGAGTGCTGTTTCCCTTGACTCTAATCATCTGACGGGTTCCCGTTTTAGTTGTCTAGCAGAGAAGACGCGGTCGGATGGGGAGGACGAACCTGGCGGTACCTCATCCGAGGGAGAAGAACTGGAGGGACGCTCGCTGCATCCCCTGGTGGTGGCAATACAGGACATGGAACAGTGAAATATGAAGGGAACCGAGGCCTCACAGGGGGACCCTCAAGATTCCAACTTGTGAAGATGGGACAGTAAGGGATGGCCAAATGTGGATTGTGTGGCCAGGAGCACGCAAGTTGAGCACCCCCTTTTATTTGTTTGCTTTCATTGTATTGGTCTGATTTTCTTTTTAGTTTTTTTAGCCTGCTTGTGCCTTTGCCTTTAAATGTTTCTCTTCTAGAGGTTTAGAGCGGGCTCTTCATTTTTTGGGGTTGAGGTTGGGTGGGCGACAGACCTCCTTCACCTGAACAGCTAAATCTCTGTCTTTAGGATGGTGATGGGTTTGGAAAGGAGAGGGGGTGGGGAGGGGGGAGTTACAGGGGTGAATATGCATGGATGTTGGAGAGGGGGGGTACATTGGGTTGCAGGTTGGGGGGTTCATTGTTATCTTTTTTTAAGCATGTCGCAGACAGAATTGTTCCGTACGCCTATACACCCTACACCCGGGGCCTGTCGGGGCGTGAGCTGACTGAGACTGATGTCCCCTGAAGTGGTGGGTGGCCTCGGGACAGAGGCGCAAGAAAATGGAACTGTCAAAATCCTTACGTGGAATGTGAATGGCCTGGGTTATAAGATCAAACAGGGGTTGGTAATGGCTTTTGTCAAGAGGGCTGCCCTGGACATAGTCCTGCTCCAGGAGACCCATTTACATGGTACGCAATGTGGGTTCTTGGCCAGGGGTCATATAAGGTGCTGGCTCATGCGGGGTACACATCAGGCTCAAGAGGGGTAGCTATTCTGATTAGGAAGTCCCCCCCCCTTTAACACTCTCAGGAACATGGACGGATCCGCAAGGTACCTATGTGGGATTACGGGGACATGGAGACGCCAGAAGATCCTGATCGTGTCAGTCTACGCACCTCCTAAGCTACAGGCTAGAACCCTCACAGGAGTAGCTGACATCCTTCTGAAGACTCCAGATACATTACATGTGGTGGGAGGGGATTTAATAATGTTATGTACCCCCCTTTGGACAGATCCGGGGACCGGGCAGACCCCTTGGTACTGTCCCCTCTGGCGAGGTTCATTGACACGGTAGGGCTGACGGATGTCTGGAGATGGCTCCATCCGGACATTAGGACTTACTCTCATTTTTCTGGGGCCCATAAGGTATATTTTAGGTTAGATTATGTCTTCTTTCCCCGTTGTGCTCTTAGCACTGCTAGTTGGGCAGAATACCTGGTATGAGGCATCTCGGACCACTCACCGCTGTTAGTGACAGTTGGGACGAGGCATGAGACAAAGGGTAGGAGCTGGCGACTGGCGGCCTGGGATCTCCAGAATAAGGACTTGCTGCTGGGACTTAGGGCAGATGTGAAGGTGTACTTGGCAGACAATCTGGGTTCAGTACAGTCAGGGGTGACATTATGGGAAGCTTTTAAGACAGTCATGCGAGATAGAGTGCAGAATAGGCCAGCGGGAGAGAAGAGGAGAGTGCAGGGTGCCCTACGTGACCTTGAGGCTCGTATCTTAGAGCTTGAGCAACGACATGTAGCGGATGGAACGTTACCGTCACTTCGACAAGTACTGGGTGCACGCAGCAATACAAGGCCCTGACAAATGACGAGGCCAAAACGCAGGCGCAGGCGACCTTGCACAGATTGTATGATGTAGGGATAAATCTGGGAAACTTCTGGCGTGGCTGAGTCATAGGGAGCAGGAGGCGAGGTGGGTGGAACAGGTGTCAGATGCTCTGATCCTTGTTTCTTGAGCTTTTGATATTCCTTGATTCCTGAGCTATAGTTAATCCTTGTTCCTTGATTCCTGAGCTAGAGCTATTCCTTGTGCCTGAATTAGCACTGCCTGCTGTGCTACCTTGTTTCCTGAGCTATAGTTATTATATCTTCCTGTTCCTGAGCTTCAGCTATTTCTTGTTCCTGATTTGCACTGCTTGCAGTGCTCTCTTGACTCCTTGTTTCCTGAGCTGTATCTATTTGCTGTTTGTGCTGAACTAGCACTGCCTACAGAGCTACCTTGACTTTTGAGCTTAGCTCAATTCTTGTTTCTACTCCAGTACAGCCTTCAGTGCTACTGTGTTTTCTTGTCTCCTGATTCAATTCTGTTCTAGTATACCCTTGTAGCCTCCCCTTCTGAATATCCTTTTCCATTCCCTGCTTTTCTTCCCAGTCCTTGGTTCCAGTTCCTAGTTCACAGTCTTTCTATTCCTGCTGTCTTGCTTCTATTACCTTGCATGTTTGTTACTTGCTTTCTGCCAATTGTGCCCTGTGATTTCCTTCCTTTCCTGTTAAGCACTCCTCCCTGCTAGCTCATTGTCTAGTGTGCTTGTATTTAGTTCTACCCCCTTCCTGTTACTGCCTTGCATGTTCCTGTTTGATCACCAGGATCCATGGGCACAGCTGACAACCTAGGTGGTATTTCTTGTTCACTGTGAGTATTGTCCTGGAGTTACATTCATAACCTCGCCATAGGTATTAGCTCCACAGACCCTGCCCTTGCATGCATATATGTGGGTATTTGCAGTCAGTATCTGTAACAGAAATTATGGGTGAGGAACTTACTGAGCTTCAGTCTTACCGTGTAGAGCTCCCAAGTGCTTTACCTCACATTCCCTTTATTATTAATGTTGTTTTGTGTGTATATAGATGTTTATATGTCTACACGGCCCTCGTGGGTGTAGTTATTCTGAATGCTAAATTACCTCTTGAGTGCCCATCCTTTGAGTCTTAGCCATCTTGTTCACTTGTACAGGTTTACCCTTCGGATCCCTTTTTCTCCTCTGACTTCCTGTGTGATCCTGGACAATGCTATACTACTCTTTCTGAATATGTTTTCTACCCAGTTCCCAGACCTTGCCCATGTCCCTGACTGTGTTCCCGACATAGTCCTGGACAGTCCCTGACAACTTCCCCAGACAATGGGAGTGTGTTGCCTGCTCTCCTGTGACTGGAGGTGTGGAGACCCAGACAGTGGAGTGAAGGAGGATGGTGATATTGCTTCCCTTAGAAGTTTAGGGAGGGGGGCCTTGTTAGCAAAAGGCTTCTGATTATTTCTTCCTGAAGTATGTAAAAAATTGATGGATGGAATGTATGAATTATTTGAAGAGACTGGTAATTACTCGGGCTGCACCCCAGTCCATCGTTTTTCTGCTCAGCATGCCACTTTAGTTTGAACCCATCCATTTGCAAATCAATCTTGATCCTGCTCCAGTAAGAACAATCCAGCCTGAACTGCTTGCCAGGCCCTCCTGAATTGGCACACAAGCAACCCAAGACCAGTTTCACCCCTATTTACGGCTCATCAGGTGGATATAAGTTGGTTCCAGGGGAACATTGTGCATAGGACCAATGTTTGGTCCTACCAGCCCACTTAGGGTGTTGCACTGAAGAATTCAAACAAAGTGATTGTTGGAATGCTTGAATTAATCTCACCCACTGATAATTACTTAGGGCCGCATTCCAGTCAGTCGGTATTTTGCAGACCATCCCACCTTAGTTTGGACCCAGCAATGAGCAAACCAATCTTTCATCCTGCTCCGATAGGAGCAATCTAGTCTGAACTGCAAGACCAGTTCCTCCCTGTACCGTAACACAAGCTAACCAAGACCGGTGTCACCCTTATTGTGCTCATCATTTGGGTATAGCTTGTTCCAGGGGCACAGTGTGCACTGGAGCCACATCTGGGCATATCCGTCCCATTCAAGTATGCCAAAAGAACTTAAGACAACACACAAGTAGTAAAAGTACATTGAAGTGAGTTACTCATTTGATCATTGGGATATTTTAAGTAATCTGTACCTACGAGAAGAGAGAATACTGGAAAACAGATGTTGCACCTTACTGGAGCTTGCCTTTGAGATAACAACCCTGTACTTGCATTGATATTGAATTGGGTAGCATATGGTTTTGGTATGTGATTAAAGTATTTTCTTTTTAAATTAAAGATAAAAACTGTCCTGGAAAACATGTTATTGTGATTTTTGGTTGATACTTCAAAAATCTTGTTCCCCACACTAATTCCCTGAGAATCCTTGGATTACTTGCCTTTGCTGCCATGAGAGTTAAACAGACCATTGCAGGATAGTATTATGGGATACATATAACAACATCAAATGATAATATAAAGTCATTTATTTTATTAGTTAATATTTTATGTTTTGTGTTACGATTCTCTGGAGAACTCCTTCATCCAGTGCACTTGGCCAAGGTCATGCATGAAGGCTCATTCAAGGGTTCGTTCATCAAAGTCTCTCTTCCTTCTCCATGCATTGCAGGAGGAAAAATTAGTTTGTTCATGCATCCCTAAATCCAAAAAATCAACTCCAGAAACTCTCCACATTAGAAGGAGGCTCAAGCATGGGATCAGTACAAATTGACATTCCGCTTAGGTCCCATATCACTCTCCCTCCACTCTCCCTACACCCATTGAGTTTTTCAATTACTCTTGCAGGCATCGACCACTTTCCAACTAAACCTACAAATCATTCAGATAGCTGCATGCGAACCAACCGACCAACCTGACAGCGGTTTGCCCCTCTGTAGACCCAAATAAAAAGACATCCTCTCTGCACGCATTGACTCTCCTATGGACGAGCTCATAAACAGAAGTCTCACCATCATTCAATGATCCAGAGATACCTACTTTGCTCTCGTTATTTGATGTTGCTCAGATCCCCTCAGTGAAAAAAACATCCCTATAATTCACTATTACCCAACTATTATTATCTATGTTATGTATGGCTCTCACTGGGAGTGCTCCAAGCATGAACACCAGATTCTAAATGTATCTATTCACAGCTATGACGTAGCAACAGAGGGTAAGAAGAGCTGCTCACCATTGTTGTTATAGCAAAATGAGACGATGATAGACGGAATATTGAACATGTGAAACATTCGCCCCAGTCACAGATCTGAGTTAAATCCATTGTGTCTTTGCTCACTAGGCCACCCCAGTTTGTACCCAGCCATATGCAAATCAGTTGTATGCTCAGCATAGGAAAAGTCCACTCCAGCCCGAACTGGATTTAGGCCCAGATTTCTGTTCTGCGGTTGAGTGTTTGACATCGTTCAGCATTCTGTCCATCAATTGCTCTTTTTGCATTCACCACTGTAGCTCAGTCAAAAAAGAATATCAGGCTGCTCTGCCAGGGCTCTGTGAGAGCCTGTCAGCACAGTGTTGGATCTGTGCTTAGAGAGAAAGCAGGGGATTCAACTTTGGGAGATGAGAAGGTGAGATTACACACAGGGTGGTGGGTTAGGTGGCTGGAGGCCAGTTAGTTTTTTACATTTGGTTCAGGGAGAAGCCATTACTACTATGCCCCTCCGTAGCAGTTGAAAGTAGAGGGAAATCATGTTTTGGGGACCATACACAACATAAAATTATACATGGGTCAAAAGTGAATA
The DNA here is from genome assembly GCF_964263255.1 of Lissotriton vulgaris. Taxonomy (NCBI): domain Eukaryota; kingdom Metazoa; phylum Chordata; class Amphibia; order Caudata; family Salamandridae; genus Lissotriton; species Lissotriton vulgaris. The sequence goes on from NC_141689.1 coordinate 865,734,970, forward strand.
ACTGGGATGTTGTTGACCTCTGGGTTCACCTCAACAACAACTTGAGCTTCACTTTTGTTGTCTATTTGATGACACTCAATATTCCTCAATAAATACATAGCCCTTATTCATTGTCACCCATCTATAATTCTGGTACAGCGTAAAGTTTGACCCTAACTTTATACGTCACAAATACATATTCGAAATATGTACTTACTTAGCACATGTTTCCTGTGTGGCCTAATAACATTAATAAGACATGTTGCACTTGACATTATTATTGACGTGTTTACACTGTAGAATTAGAGAATTCATACATACATTTGTGCCCTAACCCGATTAAATGAGATTTTCTTTGAAGACTTGAATGAATAAAAACATATGTAGAATGTGTTTACTCTAGAAACGATAATGAATTTATGTAATGTGTGGGCTAATGTTATACGTATATGTCATATTAAATGTAGTACTTAGTCATACATACAAGTGAATATTAAAGTTTACTGTATACCATATGCAATATGAATCTAATGTACTGACAAGTTAATTTCATTTGTGTTTAAACGTGCACACGCATATTAAATGTGCACCATTGACTTAATAGGTAGTAGGCCCCTTTTCCATTCTGCATAAAGTATTGTTTTCCATGTCTGCTGACATGACTTTCCCTTGAAGGTATTCACATGCATTGTTAGTTTGAGAATAGATACAATTCTGTGTTAGCCATAGACTGAGAGTCTGAAAAGAAAACCTTGGTGAAAGAATATGGAGAGCCAGAGCGTAACTGAAGAGTCCTATTCAGCAATGTTACCACATGGGTTTGGTGGAGCAAGGACGATGTCATTCCCATGTTCAGTGTGGTATAATTTGACGATGTTACATCTTACAACGTGAGAATACAAAAGGACAATGGAACCCCTGATGATGGAAACAGAGGGGTGTTACCTGTATGACTTTAGTGTGAATAACTGGAGTCTACACTGCCTTATGACGCACTTTTCCTTGGACTTTGAGAGGTTTAGAACTCTATGGGATTCCCTTTGATTCTTGATGAGTGTGGCTTAGGCTAAACACTCTAAACTTCCCTGACCCAAGAAGACTCTTGACTGAGCTTCTGCAATGTTGAGACCTTCCTTTACTTGGTTCACTTCCCATACTTCCCCAGATTTTTCTATTTTTCTGCAGTTCCCTGAATTTTGAGATTCCTTAGACTAATGAACCATTCTCTTAGTTTGGAATTTAACATAGACGATTCTAGATTTACTCATGCATAGGAGTGAGCGCCGAAAAGTCTTCTCTGAGCACCAGATTTTAATGCTAATCTTTTGTATTGCTGTGACTGAACTTGTTGTCTGTTTAACACTGGTACACCTAAACTTGTTTAGAAGGTTGGGTTTCCCAGTTGTTATTCTGTATCTTTATAACATGGTGCTGAGATTTGTGTACCTTAACTAGATTGCTAACTTGTAACAAATCTTCCTATCTTTAGTTACTACTTCCTGGTCCTTATCATGTAGCTAAATGGATTACACTGTTAATTGAAATTAATTGTTGAAATGAGGACTCTCCTCACCTCTCAGTCAGATAAAAAGGTCCACCGGAAGACGAAGGGTAAGAGGGTATGCATAAAATGCTGCATCATTTCTATATTTGAAATGTGTGTCCAAGTGAAGCATTCCTGCAGGTTTGTCGACAGGGGTGTCATCTCAGCAAAATCATGAGTGCTGTAGCCTTAAGGCAGCAGTCACATCTTTCAACACACACCCACCTGGGGTGGGCGCAAGAGGTTCTCTATCTTTTCCTTCAGCCTCCCTACTTCAACCTAGACACACACACACACAAACACACACATAGAAGGGAAAGGGGATTCAGTGGGACCAATCTGTCCCAGGGTGCTGCAATTTTTCCCATTTTGGAAAAACCACCCAGTATTTAATACTTTCCTCACACACTAGATAGTGTCATGCTTCATGCAAGACCTCTGACCTCCTGGTCAGTAACCCTGCCCTCCACCCATGCAGTCCGCTGGCTGTGCCTCCACCTCTCTGCTAGGTAGGAGTTCGAGTCTGCCCTTTGAGTCCCTGTATCCTTTGTGACCAATTCTCTGTCTGCTTTCATTTTATTTGCTATTTTTATTTTTATTTTGCCCCTGATACCTCTGCCTTGGTTCCTGTTTGTGCCAGTTTTTGTTGCTGCTGCCCCCGTGGCCCCTCCCCCTGCTGGTTTTCCACTCCCACCTCCCAGCTGCACTTCCCTGCCCCTATTTAATGGTGGCCCCTGCGTGGACGTGCACCAGCGGGCCATAGGCAAGCCTGTCTGCGCCCCTCCGTGACCCGACATCGACCAGTGCCAGGGACCCTGGTCTACTGGCCACCCTCCAGTACGACTCTGCTACCCTCCTCGCACTCAACCTCGGAAGGAACAACAACTACCAGCTGTCGACGCTGAATACCACCCATTGGCCGTTCTCCTGCCGTCACTGCCGCAGAACCTTCACCACCCTCCGCACCTCCATGGCCGCCTACCCCATGTCAGCTGCCAACACCCACGTAACCCTGAAGTGCATCCTGCTCAACGTGCGCTCCCTGCACAGACATGCTGTAGAAATCTAGGATCTCCTCGACACCCCCTCGCAAGACGTCGCCTTCTTCACCGAAACCTGGACCTCCGACCCTGACATCGCCATCACCATTCCCGACGGCTACAAGATCCAGAGGAAGGGCCGCCCCAATCGTCCAGGACGAGGACTCACCCTCGCACGCAAGAGCTCCCTCTGACTCTTCCAGCAACACGACGAGCGACTCCTCCACCAGCACGAACACCTCCACTTGTGCCGCAAGACCTTCAAGTGGCTCCCCCTGAAGCCAGAAAGACGGTCACCCACGCACTTGAAACAAGCCGACTGGACTAAGGAAATGCCCTCTATATTGGAATCAACAAATACCTGCTATGAAAACTCCAGACCATCCAGACACCGCGGCCAAACTCGTCCTTGGCACCCCACGACATGAGCGCATCACCTAATACCTGCGAGACCTCCACAGGCTCCCCATCAAAAAGAGAGTGACTTTCAATCTACTCACTCACGCCTACAAATCCCTCCACAACATTGGACCCAAATAACTCAGCGAAAGAGTCTCCTTCCACGTACCCAAAAGGAACCTCTGCTCTGCCGACCTCACCCTAGCCGATACCCCATGCATCTGCAGAACAAGAGCGGGTGGAAGAGCCTTCTCCTACACTGCAGCCAGAGCCTGAAACGAGCTCCCAGTCAACATCAGACGCTCCACTACCCTGCATACCTTCAGGAAGAGTCTCAAGACCTGGCTCTTGATATGAGGGAGGAGGTTTGGGCAGAACTTGATCAAGCTGCTAGTACTGGAAGTAGTAGAGACTTCTGGAAGGTAATCAATGCCCCTTTTTTTAAAAACCCTAAGGACCCCATGCTGGACACCCACATTGGTGAAGAAGCATGGGTTGCACATTTTGAGCATATTTTTGCCTCCAATACGATCTCAATCGTTTCTACCAGTATAGATACTGATATGATGGACAATTTATCATTTTCATTGACAGGAGTAAAAAGAGGGTTGGCCGCCTATAGTGTCGGGAAGGCTCCGGTCCCTGATGGGGTTACCATAGATTTCTTTCAGGAAAATCAAGATCTGTAGGCCCCTTTAATAACTAATATCTTCAACAGTATAGCTAAAGTTGGCCCCCTGTCTTCATGGAAGACAAGTGTAATCGTCACTATATATTAAAAAAAAGGCAATAAGGAGAATTTTCAGAATTATAGGCCGATTTCTTTACTGGATATGACTGCTAAGATTAGGGGTCGACTGCTGTTATATAGGCTGGAAGAGTGGGCACAAGAGAAGAATATCCTAATGCAGGCACAGTATGGGTTTCAAAAAGGCAAGGGTACAATAGACTAGTGTTTGATTCTAACCCTGACCATAGATAAATATACTAGAGCAAAGGGTGGCAAGATCTATATGGCCTTGATGGACCTATCAGCAGCATTTGACTGCGCGAGCCACTCTAAACTACGGTACATAATGGAGTCATTGGAGATTGACCCTGCTATAATTAATTTCATTCACCAACTATACTCCCATGCCACTGCTTGTGTTCGCTGTGGCAAACACGGGGAGTGTACCCGGCTGTTTAAGATCGCCAGGGAAGTTAGACAAAGGTGCGTCTTGCCCCATTTTTCTTTTCCATCTACACAAATGGGGTTGAGCCAGCTCTCATGGATTCAACCCCGGATGATCTTGTGTTTGACACCCTCACCTTACCAATATTGGCGTTAATTGCCAGAACGGGGTAGCCCTCCAATGCCTAAAAACTGCATATGCGTCTTTTATGGCATCATTGGACCTGAGAGTTAATGACGCTAAATCTTTTGTCCTTATAGCAGGGACGTGCATTCACGATAGACTACCGTATTTTCATATGGATTTGCGTAAATTAGGCCTGGCAGATACCTTTCCCTACTTGGGAGTCCTGTTCGATAAAAACCAAGCCTGGTCAACTCTGGTGGTGGGCAGGGGCCTAGGTATCAAGAGGAGTATGGCAGCCATCATGTCATTTGCAAAGAAGCTGGGCTCAAGACTTTTAGAGTGAATAAAAAAGATCTACCAGGCTAAGACCGAATCAGCAGCTACGTATGGAGCAGGAGTATGGGGCATGGTTCCTATAGATTCTCTCTAAATCCTTGAAGCTAGATTTTTCTGAGTTTAGTTTCCCTTCTCAGCTCCTAGTCAAGCTACATTTTAAATATAGAGTTGTGTCAGACACTATTAGATTAGCTCTGATTCTAGGACCATACATCAGGGATCTTTATGGGCCCTAGGCATGATACCATTGTACATAAGCAGCGAAGGGCAAGTAATAGTATGTAGATAATACTAATAGATAACAAAACATACAAGTAATAGCAGACCAGGAGGGAGGGTAGTGGGAGGGGGGATATTATAAATGCTATAAATGTTAAGTTTTTGAGGTTGAACCATACTAAGTGAAACTACTCTAGAAGGAATATTGCATTTACAGTGTACGCAAAATCATCATATGACCGCAGTGGCAAAGGTACCAACAGGAACACCTGAAATCGAACTGTCTGTTAATTATACCGCTATGTCTTGTATATGATGGAGGAAACAACAAAAAGATAAAATGCCATGTGTACTACATTAAGCACATTGCAATGATATTTTGGCAATCAATCAAGTATGTTTAAAAAAAAAGATTAGCTCTGATTTTATTGTGGTATTCTATTTGGTGCAGGGACACAGTAAACCTAACACAAATCATAGTACAAAATTGCTAAAAACTGGATAATAAACATAACATTAGATGGCTGCAATATGCAGAGTCAACTCTGACCGCTCTAGGGTTAGTGGAACTATTTAAGGACCCAACTGCGTGCGTGAAGATCTCGAAACAGAAATGACTTGATACCTTTATATTTAGGGCCAACTATGACCGACAAGAAAGGAATCATGCTAAACAAACAGTTCTCTTATACCAGCTGACCCTGCCCATGATAGAGGGGGATACTCCTACTTAGTGAGTACTCGTTTAGCACAGCATTGATATCTTTTATTGAGATTCCGTCTGAACCTAATCCCCTTGATGTAGTGTTATCCTGCGAGAAAATTGAAGCATTCTGAACTGATACCGTCCCCATTCAATAACCAATCACATCAGTCTGACTTACAAATAGTCGTGTTTTGTGGGTAACACAAGAAAGAACGAGAAAACTTCATTCTTCCGATTCTGAGGCGATATAATTTTAGGCAATGTCGAATAGCTTTATACTTTTTAAAGTCTCTTTCTGACCCCTTTGTATGCTTTTTGATAGCCACATTCTTGTGGACTTGTGTAAGGAGGAGAAAACTCATGGGTCCCTAGATTGTGCGGAGCTCAATAGATTATAACCAAGCTGGAGATGAAGGGCTGTTATATACTCTTTGTATGTGGCCTACAATATATTTGTACAAAGTTTTAAAGGTTTTAGCAATATATGGCTTGTTTTATCTTACGTCTGATTTTTATACTATGTATGTTTATGAATTATACAGGCAATTTTACTTTGTACATGGTTAAACTTTAAGAGTCGTATAAGGGGTCTTTTATTAAATGAATTGGATTTACTATGTTTATTATTGTTCTTCGTATTTGTACTTTTATGATCTGTATTTTAATGGATCGAATAAAGAATATTGATTGATTGAATTAAACCCTCTATCCCAGCTGGTATTGGGATGCTCTCAACACAAAAAGAGTGATTAAAACATCCTAGTTGAATTTTCAACCAATCTTTATTCATAACTTTCGCCTGGCAGGGTTAAAATCAGTTTCTTAGGGATTTAACAGGTTTATTAGTATCCGTACCCCCTTTGACTGCATGAGCGAATCTAAACTTTGGTACATAATGGAGTCGATGGGGATTGACCCTGATATAATTAATTTCATTTGCCAACTATACTCCCATGCCACTGCTTGTGTTCGCTATAGCAAACTGGAGGAGTGCACCCATCTGTTTAAGATCGCCAGGGGAGTTAGACAAGGGTGCGTCCTTGCCCCATTTCTATTTTCCATCTACAGAAATGGGGTTGAGGCAGCTCTCTTGGATTCAACCCCAGATGTTCCTGTGTTTGACACCCTGACCTTACCAATATTAGCCAATGCTGATGATGCAGTATTAATTGCCAGAACAGGGGTAGCCCTCCAACGTCTAATAACGGCATATGTGTCTTTTATGGCATCATTGGACCCGAGGGTTAATGAAACTAAATCTTTCGTCCTTATAGCAGGGGCTGGCTTTTGAGATAGAGTAGCGTATTTTAATATGGATTCGCGTAAATTAGAAGTGGCAGATACCTTTCTCTACTTGAGGGTCTGTGCGATAAAAACCAAGTCTAGTCAACTTTGATGGTGGGCAGGGCCCTAGGTATAGAGAGGAGTAAGGCAGCCATCAAGTCATTCGCAAAGAAGCAGGGCTCAAGACCTTTAGAGTCAATAATAAAAACGATCTACCAGGCCAAGACCAAATCAGCGGCTACGTATGCGGCAGGAGTATGGGACATGGTTCCTATAGATACTCTCCAAATCCTTGAAGATAGATTTTTTTAAGAGTTTAGTTTCCCTCCTCAGCTCCTACTCAAGCTACATTTTACCTATAGAGTTGGGATTATTTTATGTGTCAGACTCTATTAGATTAGCTCTGATTTTATTGTGGTATTCTATTTGGTGCAGGGACACGGTAAACCTAACACAAATCATAATAAAACAAAAGGTCTACCGGACTTCCTCAGGATGAGGATCCCTTCTACTTCTTTGGGCTTGTTATTGCCCTCCCTATATATAGTATCTTATTGTTCAGGTATGATTATGGGAATATTTTCAATTTCTCCTTCACTTTTACCTCTTATCTTGGGAATATACTGAGTTTCATTTAAGCAATCTGAAACTGGGGTAGTGGTGAGAACGTCTCCCTTAATCACATTTTTGTCAGGGTTACTACATAACGTTTATGCCATCCGCTAGCCTCCGTAGAAGTACATCTGCACATATCATCGTGGATACCCCCAATTTTTCCTGAGGTCTGAGGGTAATGCCCACTGCTTCTCCAACAGACCCAAACCCTTCTCATCTTTTGGCTATGTCCTATTGTTTCATAACACCATTTTGGAAGTCTGGGGTCTGCGCAGGTACCAAGCACAGGCGAGATAGAGGTGAAGCCCTTACTCCTGTAGTTAGGGCTGGAGACAGCACAGTGAGAGAGAGAAGGAAAGGAAAGGAGAGAGAGAGAGAGAGAGAGAGAGAGAGAGAGAGAGAGAGAGAGAGCAATGATCTCTCTTCCCTGTCTTCTCTATATGGCCCCAGAAAACCTTGGTTTCAAGAGTGCTGGCACAAAGTGGGAAGCTGGAGAATGTGAGCATAGGGAAAGCAGTCTCAATGTAAAGCTTTTCTCTCTGGTTAACCTGCTTTCCTGCCTGGTACTGGAGGACACATGAAGCTGAAGAGGTCAATGTAGAATTCTCTGGTGGACTCTGTACCATCATCCTCAAATAATGTGACAACCTCATCCCCCAAAAGGACAGGATATTGAAGAGTGCTTGGGTAATACAAAAGTAAAGTGCAACAACAAGGCGATAGCTGGAATGCTTGAAATAAACCCAGCCACCATGACACTCCAGACAAATGCAGTTAAGTATCAACTCTGGTCCTCATAACAATAGTATGTCCTGAATTGCCAGATGAGGCCCCCTTGGGAAGTGACCACAAGCAACCCCAGATGGGTTCCAACCTACTTAGGTCTCATCAGTGAAGTATAACTTGAGTTCTATGGCACAGTGAGCACAGTATCCACATCTGGGCATACCTGTCGTACTTATGGCCAGATGTGGGTCCCATGCACACTACCACTGGAACCAAACTATATCTGACTGATGAGCCCTACTAAGGGTGAAACCCATCTTGGTTGTTTGTGTTCTGGTTCAGGGAGGATCTGGCCTGCCATCTCATGCTGGACTGTTTCTATTGGTGCAGGGTCCAAATTGAGGTGACCTGGTGTGCAAAATAATAATGAACTGGATTGTGGCTCTGAGTAGTTAGCAGTGGTTGAGATTAACTTAATCATTCCACCCATCACTTTTTTGTATCCTTCAGTGTGATATGCTAGGTGGGAGGTGTATGCTGAGACGTGGGTCCCATGCACACTGAGCCACTGGAATCAATCAATCAATCAGGCATTTGTTAAGCGCAACTACTCACCATAAGGGTCTCAAGGCGTGGTGGGTTGGTGGGGGGGGGTGGCAGGCTCCAGTCCATCAAAGGGGGGGGGGTCTGTCGAAACGCCAGGTTTTGAGGTTTCTTGCAAAGATGGAGAACAATGTTGTCAGTCTGAGGTGGAGCGGCAGGGCGTTCCAGGCTCGGGCTGCGAGGAAGGAGAAGGAGCGGCCTCCCGATCTGGTCTTTCTGGTGCTGGGGACCACAGCGTAGGAGAGCCCGGAAGATCGTAGGATCCTCTGGGGTGCGCGGAATTCGAAACGGCTGTTCAGGTATGCTGGTCTGGTGTCGTGGAGGGCCTTGTGGGCATGGGTGAGCATCTTGAAGGTGACTCTGGCTTCGATGGGGAGCCAGTGGAGTGTGCCCAGGTGCTGGGAGATTTGCCAGTGTCTTGGCAGGTCGAGGACCAGTCTTGCGGCGGCGTTCTGGTTGTTCTGTAGCTTACGGTGAGGTTTTTGTTTATTCCGTCATAGAGTGCGTTGCCGTAGTCGAGCCTGCTGGTGACCAGGGTGTGAGTGACGGTTCTGTGTTCGAGGGGGATCCATTTGAAGGTCTTACATAGGAGGAGGAGGGTGTGGAAGCAGGAGGATGAGACAGAGTGATCTGGCGGTCCATTTTGAGCTCGGAGTCCAGGATGATTCCCAGGTTGCATGCATGGACCGTGGGGGTGGGCGGGCTTCTGAGGATGGGGGGCCATCATGCGTCGGGGTTTGGGCCCATGATGAGTACTTCTGTTTTGTTGGTGTTTAGTTGTGGGCAGCTGTTTTTCATCCATTTGGCGATGGCTTCCATGCCTTCTCAAAACTGTGTCTGGCGGTATTGGGTTTGTTGGATAGGGAGAGGATGAGTTGGATGTCATCTGCGTATGACAAAATGTTGAGTCCGTAGGTTTTGACGATGGGGGCGAGCAGAGCCATGTAGACGTTGAAGAGTTTAGGGCTGAGGGGAGGACCCCTGAGGAACACCGCAGGTGGTAGGTGTAGGGTCAGAGAGGAAAGGAGGAGTATGACCCGATGCGTTCTGCCACAGAGGAAGGAGCAGATCCAGTTGAGGAACTTGTCTTGGATCCCTGCGTTGTGGAGTCTGCGTATTAGGGTGTGGTGAGACACTTTCTCGAATGCCGCTGAGAGGTCGAGGAGGATGAGGGATGCTGTTTCTTTTTTGTCCAGTAGGGTGCTGATGTCGTCTGTTGCAGCGAGGAGGGCGATTTCCGTACTGTGGGTTTTTCTGAAGCCGGATTGGGAGGAGTTGAGGATGTTGTGCTCTTCGATGAGTATGGCGAGTTGGCTGTTGATGGCTTTCTCGATTACTTTCGCTGGGAACAGGAGCAGGGAAGCAGGGAATCATGCTACACCCAACTAAAGAGCCCTAATAAGGGTGATCCCAGTCTTGAGTTGCTTGTGCAGTCCGGTTCAGGGAGGAGCTGGTCTGGCAGTTTGGGTTGTACTATTCCCATTGGAGCAGGATTAAGACTGATTTGCATAAGCTGCATCCAAACTGAGGTGGCATGGTTTGCAAAATAAGGATTGACTGGGATGTGGGCCAAGTAAATACCACTCACTGAGATTCATTCAAGCATTCCACCCATCGCTTTTTGGTATAGTTCAGTAGAAATAAGCGAGGACTAGGTTGTAGACCATTGCATGAATCTGTAAAAACCATGGCTGCTGTCCACCGCTGTGTACTGGTCTGTGACCATGGGTTACAAGGCAGCAAGTGGAGTCGACTTAAGTGTCCCCAATGGTCACATTTCTTTATGTGGGACTACTCAAACTTTCCGACTGTTGGGGAACTTTCCCACCAATGCTTTGCATATTTAAGTATCTTAAATTGGCAATAGTCGAGTACTGGATGTCTGAACAATGCCTCCAATGTTAATTTCACTTGCTGCCTCCTTTTATCACGTGGGACTGCCTGGGCCTCCTCATTCTGTATAGTTTGCCTAATTTCCAGCAGATACGGCATTACAATATTTATATATTGGTGAAACAAATATCTAAAGTAATACGGAAATACCTGACTCCAATTCTAAATCATCTGCTGGGGTGAGTCCACTGCATTAACCGGATATTCTAGAAAGTGTGTAGTCAAAATAGCAGGCAGGAAGTGCACCTTAGCCGCCTGAAAAAGGGTATGATTGAGAATGTTTCAGTTTAGTGTTAGTGCTCTGTTAACATCAATGCATATATTCAACAGGTACATGCAATTTACCCTCCATGCAGCACATTTGCCATCTGCATGTGTTATATTCCCAGTATTTTTGGAACAACTTGCAGAGAGGCCCCGGACATCTACTCACTAAAGACCACGGGGTTTGAAAAACATAACTGTTACTGAACAAGCTTGTGTAGCATATGAGTGTAACACTTCCAGTTAGATATGAATAGGGTTTCCCAAAGGCATGTTTTAAAACAAGGGCGACATCCGTGCAGTTGGGTTCTAAATATATTGGTAAAATGAGTTATGATTGTATCTGGTAATTTATAGTGAGCACAATCACCAACAAAACAGCATTGAATGCTCTTGAATCACAAAAACAATTACTGAGAGCAGCCTCAGAGTCTTACAAGGGACAGGTGCTGTTATATTTCATATAGGTACCCCAATATAGGTGCAGGCAACATCGTAACCTTTCACCTATACTCTCCCCTACAATACACAAATAACAGTTCCTGGGGACTAACCTTTTACCTAGATACAACACTGCACACAGAACACAGGATTTTGCCCGGTAAAAGCCTCATACACTATGCATGAGGATTCTTGGAAACTCAGCAGGACTACCATATCCTGTATATTAACTATGTATAAAGTTCTTTCCCAACGTCATCCTAAGTCCGACAAGTGGCACAGCAAAGTAGAACCCCCAGGGAGACCTTTGGTTATAAAAATATCACAGCTTGCTGAGACAAGCAGTGGAGGTCAGGATTTCCCTGCCAATACACACTGACGCAAGACGCTGAGGTTCCTGCATGCAGATACTCCAGCTTGCAGTGGTCTAACATCCCTTGCGGGGTGTCCAACTCGAGACCAAGACGGAGTCCCACAGCCTCTCACTTCAGTTAATGGGGTTGTCTTTATCCTAGAGGGATCCTTGGCTTAACACCTACATACATGCTAGGTACCCTTAGGTACATCTAGTAAGGGTAGCATCATAGGAGTACACATTTCTATTGTCATGTATTTTATATACTTGCCTGCATTCATGGTTAGAGCAAAATGATAGAAATCTACCATCCTTTTACTTTCTTAGTGCTTCTAATCATTTATACCTTTTACTGTCTGATGGTTGTTTCAGCGCACCTATTTTACACTAGAATAACGACTGTTAAATAAATACTTATTGAAAAACGTCCATACTGTTTATTCTGTGTAACTCTCTGAGACTGAGTGAGCACGAGTGACTGGGGCGAAATGTAGTACACTGTTTCCATGATCCTGAGGGATCAGGGTTGTCATGTTCAAAAGTTGCCAAGAACTATTCTCTTCTTGGTAAGAGGAGTTTCTAGTGGCACTGTGAGCAAGCTGGTACATAGGCCAACATACCTGGTGGGAGTGTCTAGAATCAGCCTGACACCAATACTAGGTACACTTAGGTACATCTAGTAAGGGTAGAATCATAGGAGTTTGCATTTCTATTGTCATATATTTTATATACTTGCCTGTATTCATGGTTAGAGCAAAATGATAGAAATCTACCATACTTTTAATTTCTTAGTACTTCTAACCATGTATATCTTTTACTGTCTAATGTTCAAAAGTTATCAAAGTCAAAAGAAGTTTCCCTGGATTAACTATTGGAAATTAGCTATCTTAAATCATTCACACCTCACAGTAACTTAATTATATTCTTTAAGAATTTGGCCACAAACTAAAATGTAACGTTTACACTCTTTCTTTATTAAAAATTCTCTTGCTTCACATAATATTTTCCTTCACATTAGGAGACAAGCTCAAAGTTAAAATTTCAGAAAAAGAATTTTTTCCCTGAAAAACAGTGAATATAAAGAAATCTCATAATTTACAATGAAAATTCATAAAACATTTATTATTATAATAAAAATATACAGTATGCATAAAAAACATTTATCACAACCTAATCACACAGGACTTATATGAATAAAAGACAAGAAAACCCCCTATTTTCAATGAACCAACTGATGTTACTACAGGTTAATCAGATCCAATAGCCTTTGTGCCATTTGTGTGAGGCTTCCAATGTCCAAAATTGAAGTATTTATGGAGACCCCTAGGCTTTACTTGGATTCTATGGAACGTGGTGCGTCGACACGTTTCGGTGTTTTAGCCATGGATATGGTTACACCTTCTTCAGGACAAATTTAATTGGGGTCATCAATTTCTTGATAGTGGTATCCTTCTAAACATTAGAGAGATATCAGACAGTACACGTTTATGTCTCATTTACAAGTACAACACATACTATTCAAAAGGGCAACCGCTATTGTATCTCTATATCAAATAGAACGGCTTTCATTGAGGTGGGTTGTACCTGATGTACCTGTTTACCACAAACCAGAGATATAGTCACTTAGTATACTTCAGTCCTCTTGTTTAAACACATTTCAGTTATCATTTATATATAACTTGCTACATGTTACATCTCACCCAACAGGGTATCATTGGCCCTCCGTTACATGTTAGTTGTCAGCCTAATTTCGTGCAGCTTTCATACCACAAGGAGTTCCATCCACTACTAACCTTTGTTGTAAATCTTGAACTTTCAGGACACTCAGCGGAAAAGTATGAGATCTTTCTCAGACTAGAAGCTCATCCCCCGTCACCTCACTGGGAGGGGTTGGGAGGCTTTCCTTTTAGAACTAAGGAGGGTAAGAAGCAGCCTTTAAGCCTAGTGTCTATAACTAACACTCTGTCTTGCTGAGAGTAAAATTACTCCTTACAGATACAGATATAGAGATATAGAGATACAATAGCAGTTGCCCTTTTGAATAGTATGTGTTGTACTTGTAAATGAGACATAAACGTGTACTGGCTGATATCCTTCTAATGTTTAGAAGGATACCACTATCAAGAAATTGATGACCCCAATTAAATTTGTCCTGAAGAAGGTGTAACCATATCCACGGCTAAAACACTGAAATGTGTCGACGCACCACGTTCCATAGAATCCAAGTAAAGCCTAGGGGTCTCCATAAATACCCCAGTTTTGGACATTGGAAGCCTCACACAATTGGCACAAAGGCTATTGAATCTGATTAACCTGTAGTATCATCAGTTGGTTCATTGAAAATAGGGGATTTTCTTGTCTTTTATTCATATAAGTCCTGTGTGATTAGGTTGTGATAAATGTTTTTTATGCATACTGTATAATTTTATTATAATAATAAATGTTTTATTAATTTTCATTGTAAATTATGAGATGTCTTTATATTCACTGTTTTTCAGGGAAAAAATATTTTTCTGAAATTTTAACTTTGAGCTTGTCTCCTAATGTGAAGGGAAAATATGTGAAGCAAGAGAATTTTTAATAAAGAAAGAGAGTAATTGTTACATTTTAGTTTGTGGCCAAATTCTTAAAGAATATAATTAAGTTACTGTGAGGTGTGAATGAGTTAAGATAGCTAATTTCCAATAGTTAATCCAGGGAAACTTCTTTTGACTTTGATTGTCTGTAGCACCCTGTTCCCTGGAACAAGTGGGGTCTTCTCTCTTTTGTTAACTTATGTTCAAAAGTTGCCAAGAACTATTCTCTTCTTGGTAAGAGGAGTTTCTAGTGGCACTGGGAGCAAACTGGTACATAGGCCAACATACCCGGTGGGAGAGTCTAGAATCAGCCTGACACCAATCCTACAGTGTATGTTCTCTAAATGTGCAGATCTTAAATAGGTTTTATAGGAACTACACAACAGTGCACATTGGGGTCTTCTCAGCTTATAACGTTCCGATAATGACCTTCTAAATTCACCCAGACAAATCAACAGAGCCTAGATGTAGTAACCCTCTGAAGCTCAAAAACATTTATATGACCATCGCCTACATGTTGGGGCCTGTTAGAGGCATGAATGAACCGCAGAAATAGTTTTGTGCAGCATGAAAGCTGTGTCCTTCTGAAACATTGGTCTACAGCTACAGCAATGTTGAGCACATATGCAAAGACAAGTTCCAATTGAGGCATAACCCTGTTCCCAGCCCGTGCTTCCTTCTAGCTTGGATTGGTACTTTTGACAAGTGGTAGGAGCTCTGACCTGGGGAGAAGAGCTTAATGTAATTTTTCATGAAACCCCTACCCTTCAGCTTGTGCTATTATTTATAAATTATCATTTATGTATGGCTCTTTGTTGCACTAACAAGCTTTACCTAAGTGAGCAAACCAGACAAGAGAATCAGGAGTGGGCATCGAAGCAGCATCTGAAAGCCAAATAAAAGCCATAAGGACCACATCATCAAACAGATTGCACATCTCAGCAGTAGAAGTCTTACGCCAACTCTTTGTCTTATTCACAAACCCAAACCTGATGCAGACTGCATTCATAACTATGGTTTCATAAACTTTATTGGTGTATGTCTGTAGCTCCTAACCCTACGACAACAGATTGGGTGCATGATGGCAATTTATCCTTATATGTTTGTGAAAGGCACTATTCATTTTTTTCCTTATGTGAAAATGTCACTTCCTCTCTGATTCCATGAACTATGGATGTATTGTGTACACTTTACACACTTCCAATCACGTTTTACCTTAGTCTAAATGTCCCAGGTACTAGTGATGTAATGTTGCAATCTATATATGAAAATATCCCGATTTCAAAGTGGCATTAGGAAACAGAAAACTATTTAGTAAATGTATTTTTTCCATTACAATGCACCCAATATATGTTTTACAGTCAAAACTTCCTAACTCTAAAATCTGAAGTGAGAACATTTGAAATGCATTTTCCATTAAAACTCTTTCCTTCGAACCCAGTTACCATAAGCATGGGCGGAAAATCCGTTTCGCTCGCGGATTTTGCGGATTTTCGGTAAATTCGCAATCCGCGAGATTCGCGAATCTCCCGCAAAATCCGCAAATCCGCGAGCAGCGGATTTTATGGCTTGCTTGCACTGTTCGCGTGAGTTCGCGGCTTCCCAGTACAACTTCGCGCCCCGCGAATAAGCGCAAAATTGCAGAAATACGATCTTAGCAAAACTGAAACTACTTACCAGGTTCAAAAGTTCAGGCTCATCATTAGTAGCCATTTCCTGTAGTGCTTCCTGAGGGGCCCCTCCAGAGTTCAGTTGCCAGTTGCAACTATTATGTGACCCTGCTCTGAACCTCAGAATAGTTACACATATGCCACAAAGGTCCTGAATTACAGCTAAGGGAGACAAGCAGGAGCCAGGCTGGAAGTTCAAATCCATTAATCAGCCCCTAATTCATTATTGTCAGTTGGGGCAGGGCAGGTGTTGTAACTAATTTTGCAACAATGAAAGCACTTAGCAAGTGCAAAAGATCACTAATCAGGAAGCACTAAGGAAGCAGGTGCCAGCTAAAAAAATATTCTGTGACACATTAATCAGCCCCAAATTAATTCAGGTCACTTGAGGCAGGGAAGGTGTGCTTGCTTTGCCACAATAATGTACACTGACTGGAAAACCAGAGGGTGCTGTGATGAAACAGAGGGTGGCATGGGTGGGCCAGAGGGTGGCATGAGTAGTCAGAGAGTGGCAGTGGTGACAGAGAGTGGCAGTGATGAAGAAGAGTGTCCCAAACAGGCTGGACACGTAGAAACAACAAGTTCGCGAAACTTGCGACCCGACAGGTAAGTTCCCGTTTTGCGAAATTGTACAAAACCCTCACGAACTGGCAGAAACCCGCGCGAACACAAAAAAAAACGCAAATTCGCGAGAATTCGCGGATTTTGCGGATTGCGAGTTCGCAAATCCGCAAAATTCGCGAACGCGAGATTCGCAAAATTCGCCCATGCTTAAGTTACCACCACACACCACTTACTCCTGGTTCTTTTGGGTTTATGTATAGAAGTGTAGATGAGTGCGTGGAAGATAATGAAAGTTGTAGTGGGTGACCACAAAGTTGTCACTTTGTGAGTATTCCACAAATGTTCAAGAACTCTTCCTGGGCTCTCTCCTGGAACACCCACAAGGTGAGTTTATGACTGCAATTTCTGCACACATTGTTGTACTTGCACGGTTGTAACTGGCATATTCATCCTTACAAATTTACATAATCAGGCCCTATGGAAGCATCAGGGCCAGACTACTACTAAACATTTGTGGGTCAATTAATGGTATAGCAGCTTAATAGCATTAGTGCACGTCACAGGCACAAGAATATCTTAAACAAGCAACATAGCAAAATCTGGCTAGATTGAGGTATAATGTCTACTATGACGTAGCAATAGCTCTGCCAATTATTTCATACAATAGGTAAACTGATGTTTGTCTTCAGTAGTTTCATTTTCCACTACAAAGTAGATATTTCGAAATACAGAGCAACAATAAATACATTAGCGTTGTTTGCTTTTTCTGTAGATGAGAACAAGTAAAGTTAATGGGACATATTTGTACTCACTCGTTTGTACTGTTCTCAATATGAGTGCTCTCATCACTGCCAGCATCAACAGGCACTGTGCCCTGTGTGGACCTCCAAAGTTGATGATGTGTTTTGAAATATTTGAGTACTTTTGAAAGATTGCTAGCAAATGGTTTGCATTATGGCTCTTTTTACACCAAACCCCAACAGCTGTCTCTAAAGTTCAGATTAAAAGTGCACCCACTTTATTGTCAAGCAAATCCAATCAACAGATGTGCATGAAAAAAGATTGAGCATTTGTTTAAAAAAATAAAAATAAAATGAAGGCTGTGTCTTCCTGGCATAATTACAAGTGACTTCCAGTCTCTGCACGCAGCTGAAAAGCTGCATTTTCAAGGGTCTCATTACCGCCCATTCTCCTGCTGAACTCATCTGGCAGAGTTGCATTCCACATTGAAAAAAATCAAACGAATGAACTCCTGGCTCACTTAAGGACTATGGCATTATCTTTCCACCACCCATGTGCTGTCAGATTTTCCTTAGACTGCAGTGCTATACGTCCTGAGAGTTGCCATGCCCCCTTGTTTAATTTCCCCTAAGATGTGTTAGTAAACACGTCACAAACTCCTCAGCACACAGTTTGGGCGGTCTACCGTAAGTACGGGTCTATTTAAAACAGACGCTAACTTTCTAAGCTCCCTGTTCGTGTTAATCAAGCGGTCCATAAACATTTACAGTCGCGATGAATATAGTTAGTATCTGAGCCTACCTAACGTGCTATCTCGTTTCTTTTGTTGAGTTCCTGAAGCAGGTTGTCTCCCGTCTTTAGCGGTGAACTGTATCGCGTCGGTGTCTGCCCTTTGTTTAACGGAATCGCAGCGTTATTAAATGTCTTCTTTGTGGGGCTTTGGTTTGTTACAGGCTGAAACAGTATATCATTTACTACAAAGAAATGCAACTTTTTGGGGAGGTGGAGGCAAGTCACCTGTCATCATTTCATAGAAAGGTTGTATAATGGTTCCCAGATCGAAACAAGGATATAAGTGTCCCTCTCAGCACTCTGGTCTGGATGTGGTATATTTTCCAACGTGAGGGTCAGTCATACTTTTTTTTCCTGCAGTTAAACATACTTTGTCCTAGACCTTGCTATTTTACACACGTCCATAATATAAGAAGCATTGGTATATGCTTTAGATTTCACCTATGTGAATAATAAATAAGCTGTCTTTTCTTGTAAGTTGTAGCTTGCTGAGTAGTTGTACAAGATAAGTTACAGAAAGTCAGTTAAAGTGCTATGACTTGCTTATTTGGAAAAGGCAATATATTGGGCTGTTACTAGTGTTATAGTGAGGGTAAGTAATAGCAACATTTTGAAACATGAAATGAAAGAGGTAAATAATACAGTTAATTGATGTAATAGCAAAATTATGTCTTTAGAGGAGTTCTGACAACTTTTGGGGCCAGTGCCACTGCCCCTGCTGCAATATTCAAATCATGCCCCTAGTGCCTGCAAGATAACTGCATTTGTGACTGCATGTTTAGTAGTAAAATAGAGCAATATTTGGTGTTTAGAGGAGTTCTGACAACTTTTGGCCCCAGTGCCACTGTACCTGCTGCGCCATTCAAATCATTACCCTGTTGCCTGCTAGATAAATGCACTTGTGAATGTCTTATTAAGTAGTACCATTTTGCAATAATCTGGGTTTAGTGGGGTACCTAGATCTTTTGGCCCCAGAGCCACTGCATCTGCTGCACCATTCAAATGAAGTTCCTTTTAACTGCAAGGTAACTGCAACTGTGACTGCCTATTAGTAGTCAAATATAGCCTTATAATTTGTTTAGAGGAGTTCTATCAATTTTTGGGCCTGGTGCTACTGCACCTTCAAATCATGACCCTGTTGTCTGCAAGGTAACTGACTTGTGGTACCCCGTCTAGCAGTAAAGTATAGCCATATTAGGTGTTTGGTGAGATGCCTGGAGCTTTTGGTCCCGATGCCACTGCACCTGCTGCACTATTGACATCATGACCCTAGTTCTTGCTAGATAACTGCACTTATGACTGCCTGTTTAGTTGTAAAATATAGAAATAATAGGTGTTTAGAATAGTTCTGTTAACTTTTGGGCTCAGTGCCACTGCACCTGCTGCGCTATTCAAAATATGACCCTGTTGCCTCCAAGATAACTGCACTTATGACTGCCTGTTTAGTACTAAAATATAGCAATTTGTAGGTGTTTAGAGGGGTGCCTTGAACGTTTGGTCCTGGTGTCTCTGCACCTGCTGCACCATTGAAATCATGACCCTGTTGTCTGCATTGTAACTACACTTGTGACTGCCTATTTAGTTTTAAATGTTAGCAGTAATCTGGATTTAGTGGGGTCCCTAGAGCGGTTGGCCGCAGTGCCACTGCATCTGCTGCACCATTGAAATAATGACCATGTTGTCTGCACTGTAACTGCACTTGTGCCTGCCTATTTAGTTCTAAATTGTAGCAATAATCTGGGTTTAGTGGGGTTCCTAGAGCTTTTGATCCCCAGTGCCAATGCACCTGTTGCCCCATTCGAATTAAGTCCCCTTTAACTGCAAGGTAACTGCATTTGCAACTGCCTGTTTAGTAGTCAAATATAGCAATATTTGGTGTTTAGGGAAGTGATGACAACTTTTGGGCCTAATGCCACTACACCTGCTGCACAATTTTAGTCAAGCCCCTTTTACCTGCAAGGTAACTGCCTGCATAGTAGTAAAATATAGCATTATTAAGTATTTAGATGAGTTCTGACAACATTTTGGCCAGCTGCTACTGCACCTGCTGAACCATTCAAATCATGACCCTGTTGTCTGCAATTAACTGCACTTTTGGCCGCCTGTTTAGTCGTAAAATATAGCCTAGCTCTTGTATATTAACTTTATTTTTAACATGCAATTTTTATTACAACATTTAGAATTTGATCATAATGACCAAATAGATTAAGTTTAACAAATCAATCCGATAATGCTTACAAGGTGCAAAGAAAGGTACTGAGGCATGACTAGGAAATGCCACAAACATTGTAAGGCTAAAGCATCTGCTTTACACAACTAAGTAATAAAAATCAAGCATTTCAGCATACTGTTAGAAGCTGTCTGCCTTTTCCGTAAGAAGAGACCTTATCATAAATGAGTACAGCCAGGGAAAATTAAGGAAAAAAAAGTTCCACACAAAAGCAAATGAACACAGTGATTCGGCTAGGGGAACTCTTAGGAGCCCCCTTTTAAGATATATTAAATACTAGAGATTTCACAAGCACAGCACAATCGCTGGGCAGGTGAAACCTAAAACTATGCCTTCTGGTTCCATCTTGCACATTACAAAGCAACTGGGGTGTGGTGGTTCCAATG
Organism: Lissotriton vulgaris; assembly: GCF_964263255.1. NCBI lineage: Eukaryota > Metazoa > Chordata > Amphibia > Caudata > Salamandridae > Lissotriton > Lissotriton vulgaris. Next base: position 865,755,633 of record NC_141689.1, read on the forward strand.
ATAGGACTGAGAGACTACCCTCACCAAAGAAATGCCACTGTGTTGTGGAACCTGCTTAGACTTTTAATACAGTGTACAACCAGAACATTTTTGCAAAGTGGTAAAGCCAGGATTAAATGTCATGTCTAGAGCCAAGGTTAAAACATTTCCACTGTAACAGTGGAGGTTGGGTGTCTGTGTCCATGCCCGCCAACATTCAGTAAATTGCACACCTTGAACGGGGTGTTTGTCACCGATTTTTTATACCACTCGCTACCTTCACTGAGCCTGTTTCTAAATACTCCAATGTTTACAAATTCGAGGCCATGAGTACAAGGAGATTGTGAGGCCTAAGATACTATTACATTCGAATTCAGCAAACAAGTTACTTCCTTTGAACACTTGACTTTCTAAATGTAGTGATAGTATGCAGAAAATACTTGCTTTATGTCCAGACGGCAGATAGGTACTCATATATAGCATTACATAGTATTGTCAAATCTATGACTCTTTTAGAAAGTGTCACAATTCAGGTAAGGTAATGTGACTTTATGTGCCACAGTCTTTCCTTCCACCATTTTATAATTCCCGGTACTGCTCAACTACTCTTTTAAATTCTTGGACTGTTCATATGCAAACATCAGTGGATTTCTAAATATTCACTGGGCACTGAACGAGTAGGACCTTTTTTGGTAGAGTTATTTTTATGAACATCATGTATCAGAGCCATTCGAAAGGTATCAAAGGGTGATTGCTGATGTGGGAAATGTTGTTTCATTTTGATTCAAATTGTTTATGATTTATATATGTTCTATTAATTAACAATTGTAATTGCTTTCATTCTTACTTCAGGAAATCCCTTACGAAGGACCTTGAGTGGTCCGAAATGCACAGGGGAACTTAAATTGCACTGAATCACAAATGCACTTTCTTGAAAATGTTTGATGAACCATGAAATGAAATAAATTAATAGAATAAAAATGTATGGAAGCTGTCACATTCATTGAAGAACTAAGGGCATAAAATGAGTTTTACTGTCCGATGTACCGCCAAACCCACAGTAGCTTTGGTGGGCAGACCTCCATAAAACTGATACTACCCCCAGAAATCCCTGATCCCTCAGCAATCTTGCAGTGGTCTGAGGCCACAATATGCTGGTGGTGCCGCAGCGGCACTGCCAAGCATAGTACGAGTTTCCTCACTGGCAAATATTTCATGACGGTGAGTCCACCATGAGAAGTGTGGTGGTGAGGAAACTAAGAGGGTCCTACAGAGCCCCCTGGTGCCTCTGTGCAAGGGGGTGCATGCACATGTTATGCCCCCAGTTTTTCTGCACCCCCTGTTCCTGCCCCCCTGTTCCTGCACGGCATGGACTTCATAGTCCAAGCCTTGCAGGAACGTGCTTTGGGGGTCCCACGGCGGTGCCTTTCTAAGGTTGTGTTATGAGCCTTACAAAGGCACCACTGCCGCAGGACCGCCTGCCGGATTTTAACTCATAATCTGGTGGGCGGTGTGCAGATGACTTAGGCAGTCTTGGAGAAGGGTGCGGGTCTGCTTGAGACCACCAAAGTGGTAATCAGGCTCTAAGTGATTGAGATATGGTAGATGGATTCAGCTTACAAAGAGGAAACATAGATACCCAATTGGCTTGCGTTGTGCTTGAGGGGAGACACTGTCCAGCTTCTGGACCAGTGCCGGGCTGGCATACCTCCCTGGTACACATCACAGATGCCAAAATGTAACACTCACTTGTATTGCTCATCGTTTATGTTGGGATGGTGAAAGGTGCCTTGAGTACATCATAGCTTGATGTAGTGACCACTGTCTCAAAACTAAACTTGGTATAAACTTCAGAAAACCATAAACAAACCTATTCCATGGTACCACCCCTATAAAACACTTGCAGGCTTCCTGGCATTTTCAGTCTTTTCCTGGGCCTCTGCAACAAATCACAAAATGATTCATGAGTGCTTCCAATTTTGGACCAACATTGCTGACTCTGCACCTTGGTCAGGGATTTGTGATGGAACTATAACACACTACTTATCATTTATGTCTAATGCTGATATCTATCTAATCCTGTTCAGGGGTCTAAATGAAAAACCTACTCAGCATCCTACCTCTTACATGGACCGACCATTCCCTTCTCTTTCACATCCTCAGATGCCTATCTCACCACACAAGAATCACTCCTAATTACATTCTCTTCTGATTGATAACTAAATCCCTCTTCCGTAAATTCAAAGCAGAAGTCAACCCCCACTTTTTAGATCTCCTACACATGACTCCTGTCTTGGCTATCACTGGTCTCCTATTCCATCGCCACCAATGAAATGAGTGACTGTTCTGACATTCTTGCACTAGCATTCATTACTATCTTGTAATAGTTACCTAAAATCTGAAAATATCTCAAGGTTTTTATACCCCTATTATAAAATATCGAGGTCCCCAAGGACTAGCAAACTGCACTTCCTTACAGATTTACCATTGTTTTCAGAGTTACAGAAAACCGTTCTTCACTTCTAGCAGCACATGGACACAGATCAATGAGGACATCACACTAGAACTGAAAAAGTCCTGTCCAGTGATGACCTTCTAACAAGGTCACCCAAAAACCTACTGACAAAGTCTATTCTCCAGGATCTGCCTACGGCTTTCAGTATTTTACTGCATAATATCTTCTGGGACTAAATCTGAGCAGCTGTGTTAATAAACAGAAGACTATGTTCTGGACATCATTAAGTTATTATTGTTGCATCACTTTTGTATGCATGCTGCTGCCACTTGTGTTGTCTCATGGTGTTCAGCTTTGTACTTTTTGTTGCAGGCTGGAGCATACACCTTAAAAATCACAAAATACACTTAAATAATAAAAAAAAACAGTCAGTTACATAGTACAGTATTATTTAACAATTAAATATTTAATTAGCATAAAATAATAAAACATTAAAAAAACATTTATAATTTAAATAACTTTCCACCCTATTCCTCTACAAACTCAGCACCCGTTACTAAATTATAAATTACTAATTAAATGCAATAAAAGTGACTATATGTTCAGACTTACAAACAATACTACTAAAACAATTATAATACAACTAATACCTAAATAAAACATAACTATTATAGATGATCAAAAAACGAGTATAATATAGTAAACAATATTGTATACAATATTGAAAAATTATATTATATACATAAAAAACGATATTCTTACCTCCTATATTCTCTCTGGATATTTTTGATTTGCTGATATTTTTACTTCCAATTAGATATTATTGATATTTACAGCTCAACAAGCTTAATAAAGCTAGTGCGACCCATATTGACTACAAACATGTACAAAACATATACAAAAAAACAATACTCAGCCCTCACCCCTTCCACCTACCCCTAAAAGGGTGAAAAGCAACAATTAAAATTGTCTTTTTTTTGCAAGCCAGTTTGCTTGTCTAACAAACTCTCTCTCTCTCTTCCTTCTGCTCTCAGGGAACTCGGACACCCCAACATAAGCGTTTCCGCAGACATATAATCCACCAGCAGGTGCCACAACTGGTCATACTTGTGACTCCTATCATGAAGGTCCCATGGCCAGTAAGGACTATAGTTTACTCGTCCATTCATGTAGAGTCGCTATCACTGTAGATTACCATTTTTAGGCTATCAATTGTTTTGCTGCTAGGTGGTGGAGAGTCTCCTATAGTGTGTGGTGTGCAGATGTAGCTAGATCGTAGCAGGACTAGGACGCATCCTTTAACTCAGAACCCCCTTCAGTTGGTCTTTCTTTCCAGAACATTTGCAATCGGGGACATTACCACCAGATATGTATATTGCACCTCTCTTGTCCAAACCCCCTCCAGCATAATCCTGATATTTTTAGGTACAGGTACATTCCTTGTTATTGTTTTGGTGGTAAGTGCAAGGCATCACATATTTGTAAAAAGACTCTTTATTCTGTAAATGTTCACAAACAGCCAGTATATCTCACCAGAGTGTTGGCCATTGTGTCAAAGAGATGTCGTGCTGCAAAACATTCTGCCATTTTCACATGTACAACCATTGGGCTTCCGGGCCCATATCTGTAAGTGCTGAATAAATATTTGATATGATCATTTTAGGTGATGTGTATTCAGGAATACATTTTTCCCAGTTTGTGTGGGGCCTAGTAGTAGTCATCATATTAGCAGGGTGAAGACGCAATTCCAGATATCTCATACGTTCAACCTCCCACACTTTAAAGTCCTTCTTGCACTTCTCAAATGTTTCAATCTCCCCCTTCTCATATCAAATAAATACATGAGCATTCTACATCCTCCCTCTGCTCATACGTAAGCAATGTATGTTCCTTACATTTAGTCATTCAGAACTTTCATATTTTTAATTGAAAGTATTTAATATTTAGTACAGATTTGGTAACGTTCTATACTTCTAAGACGGAAGTCAAAATGGTGAACGCCTGATATATTTTCCCCAAAACAAGATGGCTTTCATATTTGCGAGAATCACATCCCACATGAAAAGAAACATGAACTCTGGTATATCAAAGCACCTAGCATGAAGAACCTTGCGTTCCAGTGGATGTTATTTGTCTGCTGACTTCTCGCTCAGTTTGAAGACTTACTTGTTCTATCATCATCGTTGGAAAATTATCTTTGCTTTAGCAGCTGAATCTCTTCAGTGGAACGGATTGATGCTGGAGTACTGCCAGCTGTATGTGTATGGGCTTGAACATTTCTTCAAAGACAGGTATTGTTTCACAAATTATTCTATTGAATTGAACTATGTTTTTGTTTCTGGGGTGGCACTCTCCCATTTCTTCCAAAGATTTTGAACCACATACTGGATTTGTTGTTTCTGAATGTAGTGTGCACAACATTCAATATTATTCAAGTTAGTTGAGCAATTTGCGTTCTGCATGCTTATATCATTACACTGTGGAAGAGTTAGACTTAGATTAACATTTGATGTTACATGCTTGAGGCGAATCATTTATATTCACGAGCACAAGTAGCTGTAGAGTGCTACCCACCTCTGTAAGGTGTATTATATACAGTATTCTAAATACTTCAGCTCAGGAGACAATATAGTAGATGTTTTTTGTTTACTTTTTTCAGTTCTCAAACGCGTGACAAAACCATACCAAGTCCAAGAGAGAGTGCTATGCAGTGTTGTGTGTCTTTCTAAATTCCATTTCCCCTATCTATCCTCGAGAGTGGCTCCTCAGCATCCTCAGAGTACAAAGTGGTCAAGAGAGAGCTGCCTCGAAGTCCGGATATCTCCAAAGTGGTACTAGGAGTCTGAAAGTTGGTACACCATAAGGAGCTGTGAAGTAACTGCTCGTTGGTGTTGCGGAGCACTGCAAGAGTTGTACTCATGGATGGAAAAGAAGGTTGGTGGGCCCACAGATCTAAAGTTTGGTGTTGGAAAAGCCTGTCTGTTGACCACTGAGAGACCCCGAGACACAAGTCTTGAGAATAAAGGCAGGTACATGTTATAGTCAAAGTGGATTGGGAATGACGTTCCTGATCGGCTTAATTTTACAAAAACAGTTCCCCTACTTCTTGTTTAAAACAGCCATTTCTGAGCGGCTAGTGCAAGCCTTGAGGTGCCTCCGGCTGAAAGAGAGGGGATGGGCTATCCTGTACCATGAAGCTAAGGAGAGGCAGATAGAAAATTAAGAAACAAGCCGTCTTGCCTTGGTGTGTTCTACCGGAAAGAAATGTATGCAACTGGTTAAACAGCACATCCAAAGACAGCTTGGGAGCCAGTATATGGCTTTAATTGATAGAGACATTTCAAGCTTCACAGAGACAAGAATGTATTCTGTTCTAGAGGTTTTGCGAGGCTGTGTCCAGCTGAGTCCTGGAACGTGTCCTTTTAACATAAACTTTCAAAACTGGTTTGCACTAGGTGCAGTTTGTTTGTTATTAAAATATATATATTCAAAGAACTTGCTTTATCTGAAACACTAAGATTTTGTAGTACTTTAATAGTACTAAAATAGTACTACTAAAGTACTAGAAAATGTTAGTCACAGGCCTAGGAGTGTAAATCTCCACCCTCCTCTCCTATATTTTCTGTTAGGAGATCCTCATACATGTAAGTTTATTATTTAGTAGTAAATGTGGTAGGGACTAGGTAGAGTTGCTGGAAATAGGGGCATATTTACTACTAAATTGGAGGGTGTTAGAGAGGAGTAAGGAGGTATTTAGGCAGGAATTGGGAGGGGTTTAGGGAGGGACATGCACCCATCGACAAAAGAGTAATCCCATTGCTATTCACAAACTACCCTCCTAAAATGACTACTGCCAAAAGGGACCCAAAACAGTAGTACATTTCACCAGCTGAAAGCTAGAATAAGTCCAGCACCACACATGGCTAACACTTGATACTGCAGCACCCTCCTATGAAAAATAATGGTGGTAGGGGCTTAAAATAAAACCTAACAGGAAGGAATAATAAATTAAAGTACTTTGTTTAAAGTAGTTAAAATATAAGTAAATAAATAAAGCTAAATAAAAAAGAATCTAAAAATAAAATATTTATTATTTATTTACAAATATTGTAATACCTTTTTAATTTTACAAATTAATGTTACATTAAGTTTTATTAAAATATATTTAAATTACTTTTAGTCAACTGTGTACAATTCCTGTAATAACTATAAATGCATATTCAAAATGTTAGTTATTTTACTACGAGTGGGAATTATTAATTTAATCTTCATAAAAATATTTTTTATTTCATGTATTTAAATGAATGAAAGGTTGAAATCAAAATCAAATCAATAGCGATGTTGCATTTTGAGCATTTTTTTGTTCTACTTTTATAATAAATAGCAGCCCGTCCCGACGTTGTCCGGGTATGAATTGCTGCCGCCCAGTAGTATATTGTTTTGTAGGATTTCGTTTTGATAGCATTTCCTATTTGTGGCTGGCCTGTGAAACGCTCCGATTCACAGTGCACTGCTGATGCATTTAAGAGTGTGCGTTCAGTAGTGTGTGAACTCGAGTTTCCCTACTCTATTTTTCCTTGCAATATTATATAGCGCGAACTCGACAACATGGCATGAGCACAATTTACATTACAGAAGAACACATTCATTCGTGGTAGGCACAGGGAGACAAAGCGATTTGCCTGGAATCACAGGATGTTGAGCTGATGCCGAGATTCGAACGTAGCTCCCCAGCTCTAAAGTTCGCAATTCTAGAACTTGTGGCGGGAGGTGTGTCTAAAAGTGTATGTCTGTGCTGGCCATCAATAAGAGAGACCTGTGCATTTTTCAAATGGGGGTGAAAAAATCTGAGTATGTTGCTGGAGATGTGGGCCGCCTTCTCACCAATGTACTTACCGGGGAGGGTAAATACCCATTATTCCGCAACTTTCTTTCCGCATACCATCACGCCGCATACTTTAATTACGAAAGTACCATGACTTCGCAATGCCGTTATAACGCATGGCATTACATTTTATATGCTTTTACCACGCATACATTTACAACGAAATTCGTTGTAAATGCATGAATGGTAAAAGCATGTTTTTTTAATGTTTGGATAAGGTAAGTAAGGGTATAGGGGTATATGTTTTGGGGTACTGAGGTATATGTTTTGGGGTGTTTGGGTATTTTAAGGGTTCAGATATAGTTTTGGGTTATGAGGTACAGGGGTAGTTTTAGGGTTTAGGGATATGTATGGGTTTTGGGTTTATGGGGTATTTTTAGGGTTCAGGGCTAGGTTTGGGTTTTGGGGTATAGGGGTATTTTAAGGGTTCAGGGGTAGGTTTGGGTTTTGGGGTACAGGGGTATTTTAAGGGTTCAGGGCTAGGTTTGGGTTTTGGGTGACAGGGTATTTTTAGGGTTCAGGGCTAGGTTTGGGTTTTGGGGTACAGGGGTATTTTAGGGTTCAGGGGTAGGTTTGGGGTATAGGGGTATTTTTAGGGTTCAGGCTAGGTTTGGGTTTTGGGGCACAGGGGTATTTTTAGGGTTCAGGGGTAGGTTTGGGTTTTGTGGTACAGGGGCATTTTAAGGGTTCAGGGCTAGGTTGGGTTTTGGGGTAGAGGGGTATTTTAGGGTTCAGGGGTAGGTTTGTGTTTTGGGGTACAGTGGTATTTTTAGGGTTCAGGGCTAGGTTTGGGTTTTGGGGTACAGGGGTATTTTTAGGGTTCAGGGGTAGGTTTGGGTTTTGAGGTACAGGGGTATTTATAGGGTTCAGGGCTAGGTTTGGGTTTTGGGGTACAGGGGTATTTTTAGGATTTAGGGATAGGTTTGGGTTTTGGGGTACAGGGTATATTTATAGGCTTAAGATTGGTTAGTGTTAAGGGTGTTGGGGTATTTTAAGGAGTAAGGGTGGGTTATGATTATGGGGTGCAGGGGTATTTAAAGGGAGCAGGGTGGGATTAGCATACAATATGAGACATGGCATGAAGGGCGGAATGTACCACACGCCCCCAGCGTTTGTCACGCCCCCAGCACATGCCCACAGCATAACGCAGACACGCACACAAGGGACTACTTTGCTGGCACGGTTCTTTTACCTTTTAAATGTATATGGTGGGCGTCTGCATAGCCTATGTCCTTCTGCTGCAACTGCCCTTTCCAACGCTGTATTGGGTGTTGTGATTGGTGCTGTGGTTCCTGAGATTACCCGCCTCAAAGGTTTGGGCTCTCTCTTTATTATATTAGTGTAGATATATAAATTAATTCCAGTTCTTACAACATGCAAAGCTTTCTGTGGTGGCCAGGGAACTATGGCCGTCATTCCTGCAGGAGCAGCTGGTCACAAAAGTACAGCAGATGATAACCACCTTGGCAGGGGAACTTAGACTGGTTTCGCAGTTATACAGAGCACTACGGGATGGTCTCCCTATAGAGCCGCCTTCCAATGCATGCAAAATGGGATATGGTACTGGACAAGCCCCTTACAGTGTCAGAACGGAAGAAAGTACATGAAGGGGTCAAACACATAAGTTCCAACTCAAGGTTTAAATTGACACAATTTAATATCATACATCAGGCATATCTAACTCCCAGAGTACTCCATAAAATCTACCCAGAACGTGCAGACTCTTGCCCTAAATGTAGGCACTCTGATGCACACTTCGTTCATATGGTATGGGACTGTCACAAATTGACATACTATTGGGGGAAAGTGTTACATAACCTTCAGACGTCACAGGATGGACGATACCGGCCACTATCAAAGGGGTGGTGTTGGGGGTTCTTCCCACACCAACAACCAAAAAACTCACTAGGAAATGTATTCAATTGGGCTTAGTACTAGCAAAACGAAGAACAGCAATTCATTGGTTGAGTTCAGAACCTCCCACAGTTGAGAGATGGGCCAGGGATATGCAGGAATGGGCTACCGCAGAATTAGTCCGAATGAAAAAAATCAGAAAATATACGATAAACTGGAAGAGGACGCGTGGGCCTGGTACCAAATGATAACAGATATTTATAAAGAAAGAGAAGCCCCGGTGGGAGAGGTAGACCCATCACAGTACACCCAGGGTAGAAATGACACGCTGGTGGTGCCTGGGGTTCTTCCCAAACTAGATAACAACTGAGACAGATGAGATGAAAGATAAGGAGGTGGCTTCCCAGCTCCCTGGAAAACATAGCAAGACCACTGACTCCTTGTCAGTGAAATTGCTCTCCCCCCCACTGCAGCTCCACCATCAAGTGAGGCCTTCCCCCGAGCCCCTGCACTCTCGAGTGCTGAAGTTCGAGGCCCTCCTCCACCCAGAGGTTTTACCTGCGCCTCATCCCTGGTGGTTCAGTGGACCTCTGTCTCCTTTCTCTCGGTCCGCTCTTTCTCTCAGTTTTCACTTGTTTTTCACTGATTTCAATCTTCCCCTTTTACTCTCCTTCTGTGTCTTTCCTCTGTTTTCTCTTGTTTATTACTGATTTCAATCTCCCCCTTTCACTCCCTCTGTGTGTCTCCTCCATTTTCACTCGTTTTTCACTGGTTTCAATCTCCCCCTTCCACTCCCCTTCTGTGTCTCTTGTAATGAAAAGATGACTCCCAGAAGTATAAATCAGGTTCCCGGTTTATTCAGTAGTAGGAAGTAGTATAGACCTCATCCAGCACCAACGCCCTGCAGCTGTCAACTGACCAGCTGCTCACAAACTCATAAGATGCTGAATGTACATTCTAACAGTGTAACTTAGAAACTATGAAGATTCTAATATAAAGAGACAGAGAGACAAGTGAGAACAAGTGAGAACACTACATCACCTCCCTCTTAATAACAAAAATAAACAAAATAATAAACAAAGATTGAAAAGCCCCAGTAAACATATATTAACAAAATGAAATTTCATTTAGATATCTGGCAGGTTTCCGAATACATCTACCTGGCCTAGAAGGAACTATCACACCATGATTCCCTGACTCCACAGAAGGCTGAGAATCTGGTCCTTGACACTTAGCCACTCTATTCAGATTCCATACTCTATTATCGCTCGTTCAAATGGTATTCTTGAACACTTTAGTGACCTTAAAAGGAACACTGAACTTTGAACCAGCTTTACCCAAGCGGGGAGATCTTATTTTTACCCAATCACCTACAGAAACCTTAGTTTCTTTAACCGCTTTTCTCGCATCAAACCAAGTCTTTCTCTTCTCTTTGATCATTCTCTCCCTCACTTTCCACTCCAGAGTGTCTAAAGTATTCTTGTCAACAGACATTCTTTTTTCGCACACCCAAGAAGGACACACCTCCGTACTAGAAACCCGCTTCTTAAACAATTGAAAAGGAGAAACTCCTGTAGTGGCGTGTGGAGTAAACCTGTACTCTCTTACTTTCTTCCGTAAGGCAGTTTCCCAATCAGCACCAGTTGCAACGGCCTGTTGTAAGGACTCCTTCAAAACTTTCACAAACCTTTCCACAACCCTATTGCTCTCTGGATGGTACAACGTTGCTTTTTTATGTTTGATACCTCTCATTGCTAAAAACTCCTCCACCATAGAGGAAGTAAATTGCACTCCATTATCGGATAACAACGTTTTTGGGAAACCCTCTCTTTCAAAAAGAGATTCCAACAAATCAATCACAATCGATGAAACCACAGAGTTAAAAACCTTAATCTACGGCCAACGAGAATACATGTCCATGCACACCAGAACATAAGCATCCCTGGATCTCAACTTAATGGGACCCATTATGTCTATTGCCACATCCATCCTGGGGCCCTCAGACTCCCCTCTAACCACCATGGGTTGTGTCCTACACTTCAATATCTTGTCACAACAGACACATTCCTGGCTAATGCGAACTTCTCTTTTAATCCAGACATCCATGCCTGGCCACCAGTAAGCCTCTCTCAGTCTTCCCTTCATCTTACCAATACCCATATCGCTCGCATGGGCATGAGATAACAATTTTGACCACAAATCACAAGAAGGAATTAACATTGAGCCTCTCAAGAGCAAACCATCTACCACAGTCAGTTCATCTTTAACTTGCCAATAACCTAATAAAGACTGATCACAATCTTTCTTATCACACCTGCCCTTGACAGCCATCTCCAAAACACTTTTTAGAACAACATCCTTCTCTAATGCACTTCTCCATTCATCTTCAGAAATAATACCTTCACTAATAAGGCAAACATCCACACCATTTTCACAATGATCACCACCAAAATGATCACACTCTGGAATTTCATCATTGATACCACCTAACCTGGACAAACAATCCGCCAAAATATTATTTGAACCAGGTAGATATGAAACGACAAACTTAAATTCCTGCAAGGCAACCACCGATTTGCTTATACGGTGCAATACAAAATCAATGCCTTACTTCTCAAAAAGTTCCTTCATAGGCTTATAATCCGTTAACACCTCAAAATCACTTCCCCATAAAAACTTCCTCAACTTTCGGATAGCCCAATATATGGCTAAAGTCTCTCTTTCCACAACAGAGTCATTAAACTCTGCACCTCTTAATGGTCTAGACATGAAAAGCACCACCTTACTGGTACCCTCGGGTTTCTGAAATAAAACAACAACCAAACCCTTGGAGCTTGCATCTGTCATTAAATATGCCTTTCTCTTTGGGTCAAAACTACTGAGATCTTGTGCCTCATTGAGAGACTTTTTCAAATAATTAAACTCCACCTCACATTCTTTTGACCACGTAAATTCACACCCCTTCTTTATCAGATTTCTGATATGGCTTGTTGAACTTGCAAAGTTTGGAACAACCTTGTGGTAGAATTCTGCCATACACAAACATTTCACCAACTCATCTTTATTCTCAGGTGCATTGAGTTTAGAAATGGTCCCCACAAGTTCCGATTTAGTCTCAACCCATTTGGTGATATATGATGACCCAAATAATCAATTTCAGATACACCAAACTTGCATTTGTCTGCTCGTAAAGTTAAACCTGCATCACTCATCTTTTTTAAGACCAAACTCAGTCTGAAATCATGTTCTTTAGAATCAGATCCAAAAATCAATACGTCGTCCTGATAAATCTTTACACCTTCGACACCTTCAAGAATGTGTTCCATAACCCTCTAGTACACCGAGGTCTCAGAGATCAGGCCGAAAGGCATTCTGAAAAACTTGAAGGTGCCAAAAGGAGTTATGAACGACGTAAGATCTTGACAGGAAGGGTGCAACTTCACCTGATGATATGCTGAGGTTAAATCCAGGAAGGTGAAGTGCTTCGCTCCCGCAAGAGAGAACAACATCTCACTGATGTTTGGAAGTGGATAATGGTCCGCAATAACAGCCTTATTTAGCTCCCTAAGATCCACACATAATCAGGCCTCGCCATTGGCCTTACGGGCCATTACTATGGGAGAAAGCCATTCAGTAGCTTCCATCTCCTCTATAATCTTATTTGCTTTGAGTTTATCAAGTTCGAGTTTCATTTTGTCCTTTACAGCAATAGGGACACCTCTCACTTTTGATGCCTTAGGTAAAGAACCAGGAACAATTTTTATTTGATGTATGCACCTTTTAAGTCAACCCAGTTCCTTTCTAAAAACCTGTGGAAACTGCTCAACCCAGGATTTTGAATCCTTCTTAATTTGATTGACAGCAGGAAGATCACCCAGACACACAGAAGGAGTACAATTGGGATCTAGGAAAACGTATAGATCTCGTTGATGAAACCAACTCAATAACGAATCCCCTTTCATTGAGACATAAATCTTCCCAGGAACCACACTGTCTTTATAATCTATGGTACCCCAGAACCAACCTAATAGAGGTATTATCTCTCCTCCATATCCTCTTGGGCTTATATCAGGTTTTAACAAATGTACTGCCAGTGAGAGACAGTGAAAGAACCTAAGGCAAAAGAGCGCAATGATGCTGTGTGCATCAGCGTGAAGAAATGACTGCTGGCGTAGGAATGAACAAACAGCAACAAGTAGGCAGAAGCGCTTCATGTAGTTAAAAGCTACTGGGCATGTGCAGACGAACAGACGTGTTTCTCTCATAGAGGAGTAGCGCACTGTGCTCAGCGCGTGGAAGACGTCACAGGGAGAAGAACACACATCCAATGAAATCCAGCCTGAGGATTGCTTGCGCGGCCAATGGAATGAAGCCTTAGAGAACTGTCCGCGCTCTGGTCGCGCACGCAGCCTTGCTCGAGGTCAATAATGCTGGGGATGTCGGATCACACGCTGCTTTCCTCGCGCATTAATAACGCTCAGGATGCCCAAGCTCGCACCGCCTTGCTCGCGGAATGGTCGCGCTCAACAAACAGCAGTTAAGGTGAGCCTCGCGCTGCAGAGACACACGCTGTAAATGTTAATTTCATCTTGTGCCAAATGAAAGTTGTAGATAAATAAGGTACCAAATAAACGTTGTATAGATATAGCAGGCACACAAAGTCTCTATCCAATTTTTGCTCTCGCGCTGCGGCAGGTTAATTTGAATAAGGAAGACCTGAAAAGTGAAGAACCGGATTTTAGAACCCAGCGGCGCCAGGGATAACGCCCGATGTCTTCGGATTCCCCTGCCTCGGCAAACAGAGACACTGGACACTTCTTGATGACGTCAAAGACCAAATTTTATTGGCTGCAACCAGGAACAGAGGTCTACGAAGCACAACACGGGTGGTTCGCTAGAGACTGCACAAATTCATAGAGCGGAGCATCGTCTTTTATGCCAAAAATCACATTCCTGGCTAGCATCAATTACATACAAACTGACCAATGGAGAAACGACATTTCAAACACATCGTATGACGACAATCCCACTTTCCGTTGTCCAGCCCACCAGAAATGACCAAGCAAAATCCAATAGTCCTGTTTGATCAGGCCGGACAAACCCATCATAAAGACCTCAACCCAAATCAGTGATTAAGCCATAAAAGAAGGAACAGAAACAGATGAGAAGCAAGATAGAAGGGTGTGTGCATGTACCATAAACTCAGCAATGTCCTGCTCTTTGATCTCTATCTGACCAGCTGCTTAACAAGGAACTGGCTCAGTGAGGTCAGCCTCGGGCAAGGGAGTCAGTTCGGCCAGGTCACACAAGAGTCAGCTAAGGTGTACGTGTCCCAAGGACTCGTTCGGCCATAGTCATCGGCCTATGTGAGGGCAACCACACAAAATGGCTGCCACACACAAAATGGAACCCGAGGGTTCAAACGAAATCCCTGAATACGTAGTGATCTCATTGATCGGTTATGATGAAAACACTCGTACACACCGCACCCATGATTTGCGGTCCGCCGACCTTCATTGAACGGGTTCAGAATCTCCGAACCACAGACCCTCAGAGTTACAGAACCACAAAAGATGACTCCCAGTAGTATAAATCAGGTTCCAGGTTTATTCAGTAGTAGGAAGTAGTATAGACCTCATCCAGCACAAACGCCCTGCAGCTGTCAACTGACCAGCTGGTCACAAACTCATAAGATGCTGAATGTACATTCTAACAGTGTAACTTAGCAACTATGAAGATTCTAATATAAAGAGACAGAGATACAAGTGAAAACACTACATCTCTCCTCCGTTTTCACTCGATTTCTACTGATTTCAATCTTCCCCCTTCACCCCCTCTGTCTTTCCTCCGTTTTCACTCATTTTTATCTATTTAATCTTCCCCTCTCACTCTCCTTCTGTGTCTTTCCACCACTTTTCTTGCAATTTTCACTGCCTCATTTCCACTCTTTCCTCTCATTTGCCGTTTTTGCGCACTTTTCCCTGCCGCTGCTGCCCCTGTGGCCGCCCCCCATCACGCCCAACACGACTGGCCCAATCCAGCTCCCCTCCCCGCTCCCGCCTCCCAGCTGTCCAGCCCTCCCCGACCCCTACTTAATGGCAGCCGCTGCGAGGACAGGCGAACAATACCACTGACTCACTGTCAGTGAAATTGCTCTCCCCCCTTGCAGCTCCACCATCAAGTGAGGCCTTCCCCGGAGTCCCTGCACTCTCGAGTGCTGAAGTTCGAGGCCCTCCTCCACCTGCAGGTTTTACCTGCGGCTCATCCCTGGTGGTCCAGTGGACCTCTGTCTCCTTTCTCTCGCTCTGCTCTTTCTCTCCGTTTTCACTCATTTTTTACTGATTTCAATCTCTCCCTTTCACTCCCCCTCTGTCTTTCCTCTGTTTTCACTCGTTTTTCACTGATATAATCTTCCCCTCTCACTCTCCTTCTGTGTCTTTCCCCCCACTTTTCTTGCACCTTTCACTGCCTCATTTCCACTTTTTCCTCTCTTTTGCCTTTTCTGTCTGTTTTTCCCTGCCGCTGCTGCCCCCGCGGCCCCTCCCCTCCAGCACGACCAACGTGACCGGCCCGATCCAGCTCCCCTCCCCGCCTCCCAGCTGTCCAGCCCTCCCCGACCCTACTTAAAGGCGGCCGCTGAGTGTCTGCACCCGTACGCGACCCGACCGCGACCAGTGCCAGAAACCCTGGACCTCCTCAATGCCAACACTACAACCCAGCAGCACTCCATGCTCTCAACCCAGGATGCAACAACTACAAGCTAGCATCACCAGCTGACACCCACTTACTCTTCAGCTTTCACCGCTGCCGGCACACCTGCAGCACCGCCAAGACCACGGAGCCCCGGCTAAATCCTTCAACCCCAACCGGGCTAAGCCATCCGCCCAATGGTTCATTGAGGATCTTCGGCAACAACGCCAATACTGTAGGAATTTGGAAAGGCGATGGCGCAAACATTACAACATCTCAGACAAACAAACTTATAAAGATGCGCTTGCATTATATAAGAAGGCCATCATTAAACACAAGAGTGCTTTCTTTTGTGATCAGATTGAGTCTGCTCAGAACTCGTCCAGAAGGCTTTTTCAAGTTGTTGAATCTCTCTCCAATCCCCCAACAGGGCCTATAAATGAACCATCTCAAGACCTCTGTAACACACTGGCAAACTTTTTCCTCACTAAGGTCTTGAACATCTACTCATCTTTCTCCCCTGCAATGAGTTCCGATCATGCTGAACCTTTTTCTCAGCCCCTCCTTCTCACGCCCTCCTTTTCCAATTTCCATTTGACCACGACAGATCAGATTAGCAAGCTAATCAACTCTATTAAATCTGGGTCTCCTTTAGATCCATGTCCCCCTTCTATATTGAGCGCCTTAAAAGAGGCCATTACTTCCCCTCTCACAGACCTGTGTAATTCCATCTTTCAAACAGGTATATACCCTGAAATTTGGAAAACTGCGATTACAAGCCCTTGCTAAAGAAGCCTTCCCTGGACCCCTCAGACTCAGTCAACTATAGACCGATTGCTTGCCTCCCTTTCCCGGCCAAAATATTTGAAGCCATTATGAATAAACAGCTGGCGAACTTCATCGACCGCCATCAGCTTCTAGATGACACCCAGTTTGGTTTCAGGAAGGGCCATGGGACTGAGATGCCACTAGTAAAGGCCTCAGATGAGATCAGGACTATACTGGACCAGGGCGGGGCAGCGGTCCTGGTACTTCTGGATCTCTCTGTCGCCTTTGACACGGTCGATCATTCCATCTTGATCGACCGTATCACATCCCTGGGAGTGACACACTGTGCCAGGGACCTTATTGCCTCCTTTCTGGCTAACCGTACCCAGGCAGTAAAACTAGGCTCCTTCTACTCGCCAACATTTACCCTCCTGTGCGGGGTGCCGCAGGGCTCTGCACTAAGCCCCATATTATTTAATATATATGTGGCAGACTTGGCGAGAGTCATTAAAGCACAGGGTCTCCGCCTAACCACCTATGCGGATGATACCCAATTGGTGTTGGCGATACACAAAGATGGACCAGCTGTGGCTGCAAGATTTCAGGAAGGAATGAGGATCATCAGTTCGTGGATGTCAAGTAATTGCTTGAAGCTAAAATTTGGATAAAACCGAGGTTATGACCTTTGGCAATCTTGCACCAGAGTGGTCTTCCAGCTGGTGGCCCAGTGAAATGGGTCCACCCCCCACCCCGGTTGCCAAGGTCAGAAACCTCGGCGTTGTGTTCGACGATAAGCTGGAGTTTAAACATCATGTGAACAAGGCGGTCTCCTCATCTTTCTTTATGCTAAGGAAAATCAGAAAACTGCTGCCATATCTCCCGTCAGGAGCTGGGAAAACCTTGATTACCACTCAAAATTGGACTATGGCAATGCCCTTTTCCTTGGCACACAGGAACAGATTCTATCTAAATTGCAGTCTGTGCAAAATGCAGCGGTCAGAATTCTGCTCGACATCCCTAGTCGCCGCTCCACCTCCATGGCTATACGCCATCTGCATTGGTTAAGAGTTAAGAATCGTATAAAATTTAAAGCTCTTTGTATCGCCTACAAAGCCATTCATGACTCTGGACCAAAGTTCCTTAAAGATGCTTTTCGAATTTATGCCCCACAAAGATACCTTCGTTCTGCCAGAACCCATCTTCTTGCTGTCCCGTGTACCAGAACTGCCAGCTGGGGAGACAGGCGTTTTCTGGTAGCCACCCCCAGGCTATGGAATTCCCTTCCTTTGTCCATCAAAACCAGCCCAACCCTCACTATCTTCCGAAAACTCCTGAAAACGTGGTTATTTGATCAATGATTTTAAGGTAGTTTCATCTCAGGAGTCTGATCTGCACCGAGACACCCTCGGGTATTTGCGCGCAATAAAAATTTCAGAAACATAAACATAAACCCGCCCGCAAGAACACAACCCAACCAAAGACCCTGCAATGCATCCTCCTCAATGTCCGATCCCTCCAAAAACACGCCTCCAAAATCTGGGACCTCCTCGACAGTACCACCCCGTACGTAGCGTTCTTTACAGAAACATGCACCAACACCACCTCAGGACCAGACATCGCCATCGCCATTCCCCAAGGATACAAGGTCTCAAGGAAGAACCTCCCCACCAGCCCGGGAGGAGGTTTCGCCATTGTCCACAAATCCAACCTCCGCCTGAGCACACTCCCTGACAAGTCCACAGACCTGATGGAACACCTTCACTTCAAGATACTGGCCAGCCCTACCACCACCCTCTGGGGAACCCTCATCTCCCAACCCCCTGGACACCGTGGACTTTTCACCAACTCCATCACAGACATCATCTCCCTGCATGCCATCGCATCCACCAACTAGACCTTACTGGGAGACTGTAGCAATGAAGGAATCACCGGATTCTAGTTGATTTGTAGGTTCTTTATTAAAACCCCCAGCACAGGAGAAATAAGACTACAGCTGGCAGGACTTCTTTCATGTAACTGATAACTAAGGAATTTACACAGTGAACACTCCTACAATTCTAGATCATACTTACATGCATAACATTCTATCTTAAAGTGATATACTACAGAGACCTCAACTTCCACCTCGACAACCATCTGGACCCCAGTACCACATCCCTCCTGGACAATCTCCACAACATTGGACTCCGCCAGATAGTGACCGAACCCAAGCACTCAGCAGGACACACCCTCGACCCCCTCTTCACAACAGGTAACTCCATCACCTTCAGCCACTGCTTAATTTGTGCCGGTGCTTTCCGGTGCTTAGCACCGGCACTTATTCCTCAGGGCTGGGTCTACACTCAATATTAACTGAAGTTACGTTCACACGAGGCTTCCCGGTAAAACTCGTCAACTATTTCAAATTGGTTGCTGAAAGGACGATGCATGCCTTATTATGAGGCACAGTAAAAGCCTTCAAATATTTCAAATTGGATGCTGAATAGACGTCACAACGCATGCCTTATTATGCGGCACATTCCGCCTCTCTGGAGCGGGCTGCTGAGAACACATAGGGCAGGGAGCAGTGCCTGCCCATGCTCCTGCCTAAGGCAACATACATTGTTCTCTCCGCCTGTAATACGTCCTGTCCCTCCTGCCTAAAAGAAGCAGCGCAGCCTCCAGGGAAGATCAACCTTCTCGAAACTGCACCTCCCCCCACTCTCTAAATTCCGCCCGCCTCTCCGCTTCCGCTTACTGCCCTTGTTCTGACGTCACTTGAATAGCAGCAAACTGCGTGTATTTTCTTTTATGGAGGGAACATTTCAAAATATTAAAGATACAGTGGTTTTGGCCTGCTCCTGCCAAAAGACTGCCTTTACAAGCCCCTTTAGCAACCACTGTTGTAAGCAAAGGGTTGAGAAGCAGAGCAGTTGGCTTGGCTGCTTCTATGGGTAGTTGAGGGTCCCCTGGGCTCTGTGTGTCTCGTCACTGAGAGCAGCATGGCCCCGCCACGCAGCACTCCACATCGCTCATCGCTGGCATCCTCTGTTACTGATTGTTCCCGCTGTTCCTCCTGGCACTGGCGGGCTTCCGAGCTTAACATCCCCAATCCAGGTGCTGTTTCCTTATCCTGCGGCCGCAGGCCCGGTTCTAGAGGCACCTAGATGAACCTTGGCCCTCGCAGTGACGTCAGGCTGACCCCTTCAGCTGTTTAACAGATCCGTCTGTGGCACAGTGCAGGTAAGAGAATGTGTGGCTATTGCTTCGTTTTTTTAAACTATAATCTGCGAAGGCCCCGCTATATACTTTGTGTATGCTTCGAGAATGTGTGTATATTAGTTAATATCCTAAAAGTCTGTGAAGGCCCAGCAAGACACATACTTTGTGTATGCTGCGTATATTTAATTTATATTGTTGTATCGTTATCATGACAGATGCAAGACACAACTACTAAAAGCAATATTTTGTCCGTTCATAATTTTTAAGTGCAGATAAACTGTATTTTATGTGGATGTGGATAGCTCAATGGATTACTTGCAGAACAGAAGTTACAATCCTAAAATTGGACAGTGATCTATAAACTGACATCAAAGAGCTGCATACAAACCTGAATGGTATACTAGAACTTTTTTTGTGTGTTTCAATATAGTTAGAATTTCCCTACTCTTTCATTACTCTAATGTTGCTATAAAGAGTTTGTTTTGGCAGATATACATTTTAATCAGTAAAGCCAACCCCACAAACACTGGAGTATACAAATTAAGCACTGCCTTCAGCTACACCATCGAACTCCCATGGGCTGACCATCGATGCGTCCACTTCACCCTCAGAACGCCCACTATCCACAGACACCTACACGTGCTCCCATGAAGAAACTCAACCAGAATCACAGATGACTACCTAATCTCATCGCTCAGCAACTCCACCCCAACCATCGCGGAAAACGATGACCCCAACACCTCAGCCCGAACCCTGCACAGATGGATCTCCGACAGCACCAACACCATAGTCCCCTCAAGAAAAACAACAACACCCACGCCAAGAAAGCTAGATGGTTTACCACCGAACTTCTAGAGTCAAGACGCACTTGCAACCGCATCAAAAAGACCTGAAGGAACACGAAATCCACAGAAGCCTACAACAACTTTAGAGCCACCACCAACGCCTACCACCAACTCATCAGAAAAACGAGGAAATAAGAGATTGAAGACAGAATCTCCACTCACGCACACAACAGCAAAGAACTCTTCTACATCATCAAGGAGTTTGCCCAACCCACCAACGAGTCCTCCTCAAAAGACCTCTGCGACAAACTCAGCACCTTTTTCCACCACAAAATCAAGAGCATCTTTGACAACTTTGACGAAGACAACCAACACACTGAACCCTCATCAACCACCTGACACCCTGAAGCCAGCGATCGACAACTGGACAGCCCTCACCGCCGAAGACACACTGAGGATGATGAAGTCAATCCACTCCGGGGCCCCCACGGACCCCTGCCCCATCACAGTTTCAACAGAGCTGCCGACACCATCGCGCCCATGCTCTGCCACACCATCAACCGCTCCCTTGCAACCGCCATGTTCCCCGACAACTGGAAACACGCCAAGGTCAACCCGCTCCTGAAGAAACCCTTGGCGGATCCCACCGACCTCAAAAACTACAGACCCATCTCCCTGCTCCCGTTCCCAGCGAAAGTCATCCAGAATGCCATCAACAGCCAACTCGCCAAATTCATCAAAGAGTGCAACATCCTTGACTGCCTTCCTCGCTGCAACAGACGACATACACGCCCTACTGGACAAAGGAGAAACAGCAGCCCTCATCCTCCTCGACCACTCAGCGGCGTTCGACACAGTCTCTCACCGCATCCTAATACGCAGACTCCACGACGCAGGGATCCAAGACAAGGCCCTCAACTGGATCTGCTCCTTCCTCTCCAGCAGAACGCAGCGAGTCATACTCCCCCCTTTCCTCTCCGACCCTACACCTACCACCTGCGGAGTCCCCCAGGGGTCCTCCCTCAGCCCTACACTCTTCAACGTCTACATGGCTTCGCTCGCCCCCATCATCAGAACCTACAGACTCAACATTGTGTCATATGCAGACGACACCCAACTCATCCTCTTCCTATCCAACGCACACAATAGACACAATTTTCAAGAAGGCATGGAAGCCGTCGCCAGATGGATGAAAAACAGCTGCCTACAACTAAAAACCAACAAAACCGAAGTACTCATCATGGGCCCAAACCCCGACGCATGGAACGACACCTGGTGGCACCCCACACTCGGAAGTCCGCCCACCCCCACGGACCACGCACGCAACCTGGGAATCATCCTGGAGTCTGAGCTCAAAATGGTCCACCAGATCAACTCCTTCTCGTCCTCCTGCTTCCACACCTTCTGCCTCCTACGTAAGACCTTCAAATGGATCCCCCTTGAATACAGAAAGACCGTCACTCATGTCCTGCTCTCCGGCAGACTCGACTACGGCTACGCACTCTACGCCGGAATAAACAAAAACCTCAACCGCAAGCTACAGAACATCCAGAACGCCGCCGCAAGACTGGTCCTCGACCTGCCAAGACACTGCCACATCTCCCACCACCTGCGCACACTCCACTGGCTCCCCATCGAAGCTAGAGTCACCTTCAAGATGCTCACCCACGCCCACAAGGCCCTCCAAGACACTGGACCAGCATGCCTGAATAGCCAACTCAAATTCCACGCACCCCAGAGGACCTTATGATCTGCCCAGCTCTCCTACGCTGTGGTCCCCTGCATCAGAAAGACCAGATCGGGAGTCCGCTCCTTTTCCTTCCTCGCGGCCCGAGCCTGCCACGCCCTGCCGTTCCACCTCAGACAGACAACATCGCTCCCCATCTTCGTAAGAAACCTCAAACCCTGGCTCTTCGACAGACCCCCCCACCCCCGATGGATTGGAGCCTGCTAACCCCCCATCCGCAGCTCCTTGAGACCCTTACGGGTGAGTAGTCATGCTTAACAAACGCCTGAATGATTGATTGATTGTAGCTCATGACCGGGCAGGGGGAGGGGGGATATGTTTACAATTATTGTTGTTTACAGTTGAAAACATGAAAATAACATGATATATCTAATTTGTGTGATAAATTGGAAGATAGGAAGGGGAGTAGATAATAATCTATGATAAGACGACTTGTATCCTCCTCGGATCGAAACGAGAATATTGTAACTATTGTGATACACCTATATAAAAATGTATGGTTGTTACGCAAATGCCAATAAAAACATTTAAAATAAATACATGTTTTCACTTTCCCTATACTTAAATGTTGGGAGACTTCACAGCCGGGGTGGAGATCTCCCAATCGTAAGAGTAAATTACAACTGTGATTTACTCGCAAGTGTAGATTACCTTTGTGAATAGCCTCCTAAATCTCTTTGCGCATTTTGCGGCAGCCTATCATACTGTGTGGTATACAATTTTAATCTCTTGCATGCTGCGCACATTTTCGCGGTGTACAGCTTATTTAATTAGGTGGCTGGATTCGGACGGCCCCAGGACGTCTTCGCACACGCCCACCGTGACGTCGGAGCATGCTAGGGGTTAAAATAATGACTTGTATAGTCACAGTGCTTTCAGGTGCAGGCTGGGGCTGCATAGAACTATAACTGCTCAACACTATTCCCTGGTGCACAAACCAGGATTCGAAACTTATTAACCAGTGAGTTTTCGTAATCTTAAATTGCGCATTTCCTACCGTTGACTTCAAATTGCAATTGTTTTTCATTTAAGGTTTGTGTCTGTATTTTCTATGTATTTACCTGAATGTAAAAGGCCAACAAAACGGTAGTAGAAAATTCCGTTCTTTTTAGCCACGCCCCTGTCCCTGCATCCATATTGTTTTGTTATGTGCTGTTGGACAGCCAAAGCCAGAACCCTACCTGGTGCGATCATCAGAATTCTCACCAGAGAAAGACAACGAACCGTGACGGGGGTGCTGAACTTGGCCCATCAGTGGTGCCTGAGGTTCTGACCTGGCAGAAGCTTGAGAAGGACAGCCAGGGCCTTCCGTCAGGTCACTGCATTCTGGAGCAAAAGGCCAGCTAGGCAGTGAAAGCGGTTAATAACAGAACTGCGGATCGCTGAGGAGGAGGGCGATTCATGATGAGAACAATGAGACTGGAGAGATTGTTAGTAAAACAGTGACTGCTGAAAAAATGACATCACAGGGGGAAAGGTGACTGCTGAAAAAAGACGCCACAAGGATTTTAAAAAAAGGTCAAAGGTTCTGATGAATGGCACTACCAATATATAAATTGAAAACTTTGTTGCTAGCTTCTCTGGTAGTTGGACCGACATTGTCTTTTATAACAAATGTAACACTTTTTTTTAGCTTGTGGTTGCTTCCTTGAAGAAAGAGCGCAACTGTATCTATTTATGCCTCTAAACTAAGCTGTCCGACTTATTTTTAATTAGCATTCTAGTTCCCTATGGAGGAGACAAGAGGGAAAAGTGAACGAAGGGCGTAGAGATGGATACAAACATTTTAGACCAGGAACTCACTGTTACAGGATCAGCAGGGAGCGAAACGGCCCTTCTTGACTAAGCGTCCCAAGGCAGGGCCCCTACTAGGTAACAATGATGAATGAAGGGCCAATTGCTCCGTCTAACACTTGATTAATATTGCCTATGAAGGCCGAGTTCTCTTAATAATTATTAAAAGTGTTAACTGGAAGTTCCCAGGTCCCATATACATTTATGCTAAATATTAATGTTAATTAACGTTATATATTTATCTTAAATGTAGAACAAACTAAAAATGCTACAGCACTTTTAATTTTGAATTAAATACATTTTCTGAAGTTAAATGAATAAATACATTCTCAACTTACATTAAAAAAAATAGCATTTTTATTATGCATTATTAACTAATAAAAATAATTCATAGATTTAAGCAAAACTAATTTAATCATCTCTTATTAGTCAGTCAATTCTTTTATTCGGTTTTCAAAAGATATAAAAAAAACATAAAAGTACAATAATAAAAAAATACAATTTACATTTCAAAATTGCACTACGTTCGCTATATACATTAAATAATTTAAAATATCTACTCATTCGGGAATTAAGAGCTGATAGCATCTGATTTAAAAAGGACCTTATTCGCATTTAGGTATATACAATGTGCATTACTATTCAAGATTTTTCCTATGCCTAATACAAATTTTCAGGAATTGCGCAATATTTTTCGCAAAACACTCTGTTTCCAGACATTGTAAAGCGATGAAGGCTGGGCGGCATAATCTCAGACCAAAAATTCTTAAAATTGGTTTTATCCATCTTCCCCTCCACTCCTTGTAGAACTTGCAAAACAAGACCGCATGCATTGTCGACTGGGCAGATATGCCATCGCAAGGGCAAAATGACAGAACCTTTGTCCAGTCGGAAAGGACATCAAGTGATGGAATGTATTCATACTAAACCGTATTAGCACAAATCTCTCATACCCATTTAAATTGAAAGTCAGATATGGTTGTATCGTTAGAGTGGTTTGGACAATTAGATTGTACTGTACTGAACACTTGTTAGCTTCAGTAAGCAATCTAAGCAATCTAAGCCCCTCCAGATGCCCCATGCACTGCTTTTTAAACTGTTTCCTCTGGATCTGAGCTATCAACGCTGGATTATAATAATATGTTGAAAGGCTCAGGTCAACTAAAAACTTTTTCACGTACATGAGCCACCCAATCTTATCGACATAATCAAGGGCGAGGCAGTCCTTCAGTATCTCCTGATTAAATTCTGGTTTTGGAGACGACCAAATACGATGCCATAATAGAATTGGTTGTGCTTTTATTATGTCAGTGATGTAGGGTATTCCTAGTTCCACATGGCAGTTATACGTTGATGTCCCTCGAGGAACTGCCAGCAAATACCTCAAAAAAGCGTTTTCCACTTTCTGTATAGCATCTACCCCACAGAAGCCCCAGATTCCAGCTCCATATATTGCCGTACTAGTACATTTGGCTTGGTATATCTGAAGCATTTCTGCTGGGGGCCTCCTGCCTAGCCTCTGGGCAAAATCGACCAATGAGGTAGTCACCCTCACAAAGAGGACTTTCCTGCGATTATTGCTTGTCTCCAGGAGCCCTTATTGTCACTTAAGATGCCTAAATAAGGGTATGTAACGGTTGGTTCTAATTTAGGGGCAGATGTATCAAGCCTTTTGCGACTCGCAAAGGCCGAAATTCGCAGAATTTCGGCCTTAGCGACTCGCAAAAGGCATTTTAGCAATTATTGATATGTAACAAAAATTCGCAAAATAAGGAATCGCAAAAATTTGCGATTCCTTATTTTGCTTAAGCATTTAAGGAATCGCAAATTTAGCGATTCCTTAAATGAGATGTATGTAACTTTTTCAGATTGCGAATTTGGGTTAAGAAATCGCAAATTACCACCAACTTGTAGTTGGTGGTAGTTTGCAATTTCTTTTGAAACTGCCATATTTGGCATTTGTGAGGGTGGCATGTGACGCACATACATGCCCATAGGACATGTATGTGCACCACATGCACACACACATGTAAATTTCAGGGGTGCAGCAGGGTGTCTTTGAGACACCCCTGCACCCTGCACTAACTTGGTGGTAAAGCTGGGTACCGTACTGAAAGAAGTTTTCAGTTAGGGCTATGGTTGCGCATGCCAGTATGAAAGAAATAGGTGTGGGTGAGCACCATTCTTCCTGCAGTAGAGTAGTCTCGACAGCTTCCGGGGTAGCTTGTTGGGGGATGTTGGTGTACAATGCTTCGACGTCTAATGTGAGAAGGAGATCAACACCCTCCCTCCCCTCGATGTTGTCTATTAGACGGAGCACATCCCTGGTGTCTTGGAGAAAAGAAGGTATCTTCCTCACCACCGGTTGTAAAAAGGAGTCGCAGAATTTTGACAGTGGCTCAAGGAGAGAGCCAATCCCTGAGACAATTGGCCTTCCAGGGACTGGACTTTGCCCTATATGGATCTTTGGAAGGGTGTAGAAATAGGGAATCACTGGATCGGTGGTTATCAAGAAATCTGCTTCATTTTTGGTGATCCATCCGTTAGTTTCACCTTCCATGATAAGGCTAGTGATGGATGTGACAAGCCTTTTGGTGGGGTCTGTGTTAAGAGGTCTGCAGTGGGTGGTGTTCACCAGCTGGCGTTTGCATCCGGTGTCGTAATCACTACTGTTTTGAATCACAGTGGCCCCACCCTTTTCAGCCTGTTTGATGATGATGGAAGTTTCGTTAGATAGATCCTGAATCGCTTGTCTTTCAACTTTGCTCAAATTGTTGAAGTTGTTGGTGACAGGTATGGTTTCGAGACCTTTGAGGACTGCCTTTTCAAAGGCTAGGACCTCAGGGGTGACCATGTTGTCAGTGGGAGTGAAAGTGGATGGTTTGCGTAGACCTGTATCAGTACTTTCAACGGTGGGTTTGTCATGGAAGAAAGCTCGTAAGCGTATCTTCCTGAATAGTTGTTTCAATTCACACATCTCCGTGAAGCTGTCGGGGATAGGTGTTGGTACAAATCCTAAGCCCTTCTCCAGGACCTTGGTTTCGATTGGGGTCAGCGACCTTTCGGAAAGATTAACGATCAGACTCTCCTTTCCCTGGTCGCGCTCCTCGTCTCCATTTAGGGGGTTGTGGTTTGCTGGTCTTGCCACAGCACACCTTTCTGCGCTCCTCTTTTGTTGCGCCCTCTTCCTCTGCCCCAACCTCTGTCTAAAAAAGGAGGGTTCATGGGATAGAATTGCGGTAGGGCCTGTGGTCGGCACTGTCACATTAATTCTTACCCAGCTGGCTCCACATCCATATTAACCCCTGTGTTGTGTACCTTCTGAGTTTCCGCCCCCAAGATGGCCGCCTCGATTAGGCGACTGTCATCACTGACGGCTTCGTTGTAGTGTTCTGAAGCCTTCCACTCTGACGCATGCGCAGCCCTCCGTTGAAGCTCCGCCCCCACGCGGACTCGGCGAGACAGGAGCTACTTATACTCCACATGGACGTTGGTTTCGTTACCAGCT
This sequence comes from Lissotriton vulgaris, assembly GCF_964263255.1. NCBI lineage: Eukaryota > Metazoa > Chordata > Amphibia > Caudata > Salamandridae > Lissotriton > Lissotriton vulgaris. Next base: position 865,783,299 of record NC_141689.1, read on the forward strand.
GCTCTGTCCTGACCAGACGGTGGGGGTAGGTGTTAGCGGCGCTGACCGCACGCTATCCCGGTAAGTTTGCTTTAATTTCCTATAACGTTCTCCCGCCTCGTGAACCCAGCCGGCTTCAGTACATGCCGGGTGCGGTCTTGCCGATGGGACAAGGGGTGATCCCACACTTCCAGTTGCTCAACGCCGTCCAATGGACGCGAGTGCTGCCTCTGTTGGCGCCTTTTACGTGTGCTTCTGTTGTGCCCTGGACGCAGTTTTGGCCATGGCTGGAACCTGCTCCCCAGCGATCCCCGCTTGGGTGCGCGGGGTCAGCCTGTGATGATTCGGTGTTTAGGTGCTCACATTGGCCTACGTATTGCCTCAGGTTCACTTGTTTCCTTGTGGCTACATCGGCGCACAAATGGTCTTTCCGATTTACTCTCACCCCGTCGGCAATTTCCACTCTGTGAGTCTTGACCCACGACGGGCTACCACTATAATACTGTTAAGCATTATCCATTGCTCTACACCGACGCACTCTCCATCTTCTCCCAGGTTCCTGACCTTTACGTGCAGGTCCCACTGGAGCAGACTGCGGGGCACCTTAGGATCTCCCTTAGGGTAAGATCGGCTATTATGTGCCTCCCCTCACGTGTCTCTTGTTTAGCGTCTTTTTAACAATTTTAAACCTTGCATCGTAAACCACTGTTTTCCCTTTTGAGAAGGCACCTGCCATTGTCTTTGCAGTCACTGTTCCTTTTCCCCCACGAGTATGTCTTTGAGTGTTTTGTTTGTGTGACCTTGTAACATACCATAAACAGAACCACCACAATGCTTTTTGTTATGTACTTCCTTTAGGTCACCCCAACTCAGCAGGACTTCTTTGCCTGCCTTTATAGGACCTCAAGGCATAAGGTTGTATGAACACCCAATTTTTCACTGTGTAGTACGTCTCACTAAGGTCCTGACGAATTGCCATCCGGGCAAGAAACATGTTGACCTGATCAGGGGGTTGTAGGTATACTGCTTAATACTACCCGAAGCATATATCTCCCCTCCCACCATTTTAACCAAGGGCGCCAGCCACGCTAATAAATTTCATTGTGGACTGGCCCACCTTTTTTAATTTTCACCACTTTTTCTCACGACTACACCCTTTTCCTTCCCGCACACCCGCATGCACCATATGGCTGGAACAAAAGATCTCCGATAAAGAGCCCCTTTACGGTTGCCCGTCAGACATTGCAGCGCCAGTCTGACGAGGAGCAGAACCCATATGATGAAGAATGACATCTAGCTTGCTAGGTGTGTAAGGGTTTTAGTTCCAACAAGGGTATTCCCCTTCTTTGGCTTTTCTCTCCCTCTCTTTTCACGCTCCACTTGACATACTCTGGCTTTCCACCACCCCACCTGGGGAACTTTGTACATTGTTTTGTGACTACAGTCAAAAGGGTTGTTATAATAATTTATAATTAAGTAATGAATATGCTTTTTAGCTATGTATTACATTAAATTACATATATATATATATATATAAACTTTTTTAAAATTGTAATTTCATTTAATATTATTTCCAATAGGCTTTTATTTTAAGTCCCTACCTCTATTATTCTCTATGGCAAGGTGCTTCAGTACTAGTGGTTGGCTATGTGTGGTGCTGGACTTACTCCAGCACTGAGCTGGAACAAAATACTACTGTTTTGGGCAACTTTTTGCCTGTAGTAACTTTTAAAGTACAGTTGGTGATGAACAATGGGCTTACTCCTTCATAAGTGCATAAGTTGGTGCATCATCACCGCCTCCTCTCTTATCTTTTCTATGGGGAGAGCATCACAAATTTAAGTTTATTATTTATTAGTAAATATAGGTGGGACCAGGTAGAGTTTTTGGAAAAAGGGACATACTTTCTAATAAACAGGAGGGATTTGGGTAGGAGTACAAAGGGGTTTAGGGGGAGTTAAGGAGTGTTTTAGGAAGGGACTCTAACACTCATATGTCTATGACTTTAGGTGTACAACTGTTGCACTAGAAAATGCGGTTTCTGAATAGGCCCTATAGTGATTATGGCCTAGATTAACATGTTGGCAGAGAGGGAATTCCTTCTCAACTGTGATGGAGTTCCGTTCCAGCCAAGACTATGGTTTGCCCTCCAATTTAAACCCGGGGGGATCATAATTTGACGACGGCAGAGACTACTCCATCTGCACTGCAGGCACACTTTTCTGACGGAGAAATGGCCATCGGAAGTTTGGTTGTATGTCCACCCACCTAATTTAGAGAGGCAAACATATAGCTGTTTTTTCAATGCCCGTCACCCCCAATAAAAACCTGGCAGTAAGGGGCACAGAAAAAAGCTCAATGCCCCCGTGCCATTTTTCTTTCAAAAAGAAAAACCCGCTTTGTGATTTTCTTTTTGAAAATAAAAAAAATGTAACTTTGCAACATGGCTCCATTATGTTTGACAGAGCCATCCAGCAAACCTACAGTGTATTGGCAGGAACCGCCTTGAAGGGGGTTCCAGTCAATGCCTTAATTGTTTGTTCGGTTGACAGACATGGGCTCCTCCGCCAGGGGGACAGAGTAATTTACTCTGTCACCCTGACGGAAGACTGCCTGACTGCCCAAATTTAAATTGTCCCTATATGTTTATAAAAATGTGTTTGCCATCTCTTGATACACATAGCTTTTTTTATCTTTAAGACTTAACTGAAGCATGATCACAAATAAGTATTTTTGTACAAAATAAATAATTTTTCATCTTCAATGTTTTAATGTATTACATGTGCTTGTTGTTGGATTCTATGGCATGTAAGACATAGAATGTATTAATTTTTCTGTTCTTTTTTGTTTTTAGTGGTAAAAAAGAAAAACATTTGTGTGTTTTTTAATGAATTTATATGTGCCCGGAGACGCATTGGTATTAATTGTAAACACATGTTGGCCTCATTTATTAAAAAACTCTAATACAATAAAAATTAAGCTAAATAACAAACATTTTTATACTACCCTTGGGCACCCTCACTTTTTGAGAAAAACGACATCACTTTGGAAGGATAATTTTTGAAGTTAATGACTACTGAGTTAATGTGGGCCAAATAATTGGTGAGCTCTATTTGTTAACGAGTGTGATGTATACCAAGACCAGTGATGACTCACAGTGTATTACTGAGTATGACGGTGGTCTGGGTCTAAGTGAATATTAAAGAAAGGAGTCCATCGGAAATTATAAAACTGTGTAGTATGTTCTAGAGTGTCAGACTGTATGGTGGGATGGGTCATGGAAAATGTCTACGCAATATACTTAATAGGTTGGTGCTCAGATTCTGAGAGCCCCTTACATACATTATGGCTTAACAGGTCAGGAGAAGGGTGGAACTTTAAGTAAAGAAGGTGAGCTAATATTTGGAGTGTATGGTGCTAATCCTGGAGATGTGTGGAGGTCAGTGTCGTGCTCTCACCTGTGTTTCCGCGGGAAAGCCATGGATTGAAGACTGGTCCACAACTTCTCCTTATCACCTATGCTGCCAGACTGTGTCTAGACAACAGAGGTAACATGGGGAAGGAGGGAAACAAAACAAGGAAGAAGGGAAAGAATCCTTCAATGTCTTCAGCACTCAGAGGACTTCTTCAAACAGTGGAAAAGCTGTCATCTGTGACTAACCGAACGCTGAAAAAGAAGGGGAACATAATTAGAGATCTATCAACTGTACTGAATTTTAATGTCTCTTTAAACACCTTCAGTACCTGATAAACTCCCTCCTTCTTCTATGAAGATTTAGGAAATCGTGAGGCAAGTTAGTAGAATTGTAGGGCTGAAAAGGCAGAGAGCAATTCTTAAGACAACAGTGTAATTGAGAATTTTTCAGTTAACGTAAGGATCTAGCATCTGCCCACCTGTACAACTCCTGAAATACGTTCTATTTGGTTAGAAGATGAGATAGAAATTATAACATAAATTCTTTCTTGTAAATAGCAAGTCCTCAGAAGATAAGTTTGGCTGCGTTGAAGAGAATAAAAATAGAACCCAAAGTGCTTCCTATGTATTAGTAATGCTCAAAGCCAAATATTACTTTAACAGAAATAGATAGCCCAGGCGCACCAGCACCGTAACCACGGTATAAGTCAATTTTAAAGAATAATGTATACAGCGCGAGAGCGCTGTTACCAGTTTCAAAGTTAGTCCAATGATATCTCTCCACGTTGCAGACTCTCCAGCTGGATGGCACAGGTTCAGGAGGCAAAGGGCAGGCAGGAAGACGAACAGCAGGCGTAGGCGAAAAACTGCTGGCGAAAGGGCGGAATCCACCGAAGGAAAACGGACGCCAAGAGAAAGCACAGGCAGCCGACACGGGGGTGAGGGGCTGCCACGAACCAGGAAACGTGTGAGCGGAAACTAGAACGCGAAGCGTCTTCGCGCGCAGAGGGCCAGTCTTTCATTTGCCCAACCTCCCCCTGCACATGCGCATCTGTTAGTGGTGGCGGCCATCTTTGTAGTTCAATCTTGCTCCGCCGATGCAACAGTCCTGACAGTACACCCCTCCCAAAGCCCCCCCACCAGCTTGGGTTTCTCAGGATGTCTTCTGAGGAAGGCTCGTAATGGACGAGGGGAGTGCACCTGGCTAGCTGGTTCCCATGTACGTTCTTCCACACCATAACCCTTCCAGTGTATGAGATATTGAAGTCTACCTTTCACTCTATAGAAATCAATAATTGCCTCAACTTCATATTCCTCGTCATCGTCAACTATCACTGGGTCAGGAGTCTTAGGTAATAGTTTACCAGGTGTTACAGGCTTTAGGAGGGAAACGTGGAATACTGGATGAACCTTAAGGGAAGCAGGCAAACATAGTTTCATCGCTACAGGGTTCACTATCTTACTGATCTCATAGGGACCTATGTATTTAGGTGTGAATTTACAAGAACCTTTCAAAGATAAATACTTAGTTGATAACCACACCTTGTCCCCCTGTTTATAATCAGGCACAGTACGTCTATGAGCATCAGCTCTCTCTTTGTATTCTTTCTTGGACTTATCTAAATGCATAATTGTATCCTTGTGCATCCTGTGCAGATCTTGTACCAATTCCACTACTGCTGGGACAGAACAGGAAGAGAAGTGTGGAATTGGCAAAGCCCTAGGGTGATAACCGTAGGTGCAATAGAAAGGTGTATGATCAATGGAGGAATGGTGAGTATTGTTGTATGATATTTCCGTTATCCATACTAGCTCATCCCAATCCTTTTGTGAGTGTAAAACTTGGCATCTAATGTATTGTTCAAAACTCTGATTCACCCTCTCTGTTTCCCCATCTGTTTTGGGATGGTGACTGGAAGATAGGCGAACATCTATATGCAATAAGGTACAAAATGCTTTCCAAAATTTGAAAGTGAATTGCGCTTCCCTATCGGATGCCAATACTGAAGGGAGTCCATGTAAGCGCACTATGTGTTGGAGGAATACAGAGGCTAGAACTTGTGATGTAGGGAAATTGGTTAAAGGAATCGAATGAGTCAGTTTAGTGAACATATCCACCACTACTAAAAGAGTAGTGTTTCCCTTAACAGTACGAGGTAGTGATAGAGCGCGCAGGTCGCCCGAATCCTTGATTTACCAATTTACACGCATTGGGCCCATGACGTGCTTAAGACTGTATTTTTTATGAGTCGGACGAGTTTACACTACACCATCAGTAATTCTATGTGTTTTTCTTACCACTATTACCAGAGTACCTGACTTACCACCTTGTCACAGGTACCTATGTTTCCGATAGATCAGGAGCTATCAGTGGATAGGAGATAAGGCTAACAAATATACCTTATACATTTAATAACACTTTATACCTCTTGTAATAACCACAGACACCTGAAGGGTTTTAAAAACTTTATATAGTAAGTTTTAAAGTCCAAATACCATGAGAATAAAATTGATACAGATTAGAATATCAATAATCAGGATTATAACTATAATGTAACTATGAATGAGAGCAAGCACCATTGAGTGCGAGTGAAAACTATAGGGTAAGGGTAACAGGGAACATACTATTCAGTTTTCAGGCTTATACTAAGGTAGGTGAGTTTAAAATATATTAGTCAGTGGATTGCTAAATTCCTGCAAGTGATTCAAACTGATCTTTGTCTAACTGCTAATTTAAGCATAGATTCTAAACACAAGTAAAATTAGATCACACTAATTAAGTAAACAGTTTCAATAATGTCCTACAGGTAGGGGAAAAATGGAACATAGCTAATAAACAGTTTGTATGTAAGTCTTTTGGAGATGACAGAGAAAATACCATGGGCAAGAATGCTTTAATAAAAGGAAAAGAAGGAAAGAGAATAGATAGACGGACACCCACAATTATATTTACCTAGGACGGGAATGAGGACTAACCCAGGCCACGGGTCAGTTTGGGAAAGGCGAGGACCAGGACCCTCAAGGACTTAGGATGCCAGTAGGCGGGCAGGTACAGCTCATGGACAGTCAGGACAGGATACCCCTCAGAATTTGGATCGGACTGGGCTCACCAAAGGGCACGACCAACACCTGCAGCTTCGGATGCAACGCCTGCGCTACTCCCTCTCTGCACGGAATCCGCCAGTAACCCCGATTGGGTTCTCGAATCTCCCAGCAAAGTGCTTCGCCAGCACTTAAGACTATTCCACCCCTTGGAGTTTGTGGAAATTACGAACAGAGTGCTCCTCAGCTCTCTGTATCAATCACCTATAGAGTTTGTGTTGCAAGTGACAGGATCCCCAACTTTGGATTGGTTAAGAGAGGTGGTTAGGTCATTGTCACCACCTAAAATTCTGTGTTCTCACAATGAATATTTAATTTTCGAACCCACCCCTTACATTCCAGTTCCCATGGCCTGTGAAAGGTGTAATACAATAGGACACACATAAAATATGTACATTTGTATCAATTTTAGGTACAGCCGAAATCTTCTCCTGGTACAAGGGTGACTTTCCCAGGCGCATCTCAGCTTCAGAAGCCAGCTGGCTTGGTTTCACTTCTGCGCAATTCGGTTTTTCCCTCATCACGTGATTAGGGTGGCATGGGTTTCAAAGATGGAGTGGCTCCCCACTCCCAGGCCCACAGATATGCGGTACATGAAAAGTAAGCGAAAACAAATTAGAAACACAGAAAAAATGAATACACTGTACACCATGATTAGCTACACCGCACCCCTTACTTTATAATATCTATAGCATTAGAGGTTACGCAGAAATAGACAGTTGAGCAAAAGCAGCAGTAGCAAGCGGAGAGCATGTTAAAGACAAAGCGGCCATGTTAGCAGTAATGCGCATGTGCGAAAAATCCCTCCAGAACTACGAGTGCGTCACATCACATGGGTATGACCGACGCATGCGCAGTCTAGATTTCTGCAAAGCAGCGATTCTGTAGTATGCAAGCTTCATTAAGATTAATAGACACATAGGCAAGCATCTCTGGGACACCCGCGTGTTGTGTGAAAGTGCACTACAGGTTGATTAATGACATTATAGATTAGGCGAGGTTCTTGAATGTGAGCAAGTCGCTTTACGTGCGAATCCTTGCTCCATCAATCCCCTCTTTGATGATATTTACTATCATCACTAATAATGGAAACAGATGCCAACTTCTTTCAAATCTCATTCATCTCAATCTCTACAAATTTGTTGTTGAGCCTCCTCTCAGCATCCTTATTAGGATGGAAATTCTTGGCCTTTTTGTATATCTGGTTTCTCAACTCTTCTAATTCCAGTTCATCTATATTCCGTTTCACTCCTCTCTTATTCACAGTATATTTCTTTCTGCATTTTTGGCATTTGCAGCAAATTATAATGATCAGCATAACCAAACTTATTCCAGCTATTGGCATCAGTATTTTTCCCATGAGACTCCTACCTATGTTAGAAAACCAACTACCTACAGAAGAGAGACCAGTTAGTCTCTTCCAGGCACTATCAACCTCCAGTGGTTTGAGTTCTTTTTCCAGATTAGTAATGTTTCTTACATATTTCTTAATCTCAACACTCTTATCAGGAATGTAAGTGCAACAATGTTGCGCCTTCAACATCCTGCAGACTCCGCCCTCTTTTGCCAATAAGGTATCAAGAGCAAGTCGATTCTGTAAAACCATTGATCTGATCGCAACCATTTCAGTATTGACCAGCAGGAATCCAGCAGCAGTGTCAGTTGATAACCGATCCACTACTGTAGACAATTTGCAAATTCGGTGAGTATTCAGAACCACTCCCACTCCAGGTATCAGTGCACTAAATATATCACCTATAATTTTTCCTACACTTTCTCTTCTACTACGTACTAAACCATTAGTATTTTCATTGCTTCCAGCGGCGTTGTTCACATGGTATACTTTCGGGAAGACAATGCCAAAATAGAAGCTTCCATACCAGTGATCCGGCAATTTGAAATAAGCCTTGTTTCCACATATATAATAAATTCCGGGAAACACAGGCTCTGACCCATTTTTGAAACCCCAACCTCCAATTACCTTGTAATTGTGTTCGCATTCACTGGAACCGATGAATACATTGTTATAATAACTAGTCTTTTCTCTATGAAGACAGAGTTTCCCTTTCCGTTCTAAGTCCAGCAACAGTGCAGGATTAGCTTCACCATTTGAGGTGCTTTCCATGTTTTCAGCCCATTTAGGAGTTTTCTGTTTCTTATCATTTGCCTTTTTCTGGAAACTCTCCCTTCTCTTTTCTGCCATTTTCAAGAACATTTTCTCTTGTTCATGTAATGAACAAGTCAAATTATCTCTGCGTGCTTCATTTAAATCTATGTCGCCTATAGTCAGGAAATATTCTCCCATATAACGAGTCACGTCACTTCTAATATGTACAATGTTCAGGTTTCCCCGAATAGGAAGTTCAGAAAAAATCACGTCAGAGTTTGAATAGTAGTACTGTAAGGTGCTTCTATAAAATAAGCTTGCTAATATACTACAGGAAATTCCATAGGTCAGGGGTAGATGGTGATAGGTCACACCTTCAGCTACAGAAGTAGGTAGCTTCATGCAGACATAGCAATCTTCTATTTCCATGGCTTCTACATAGTGCACTAAAAGATTTGCAAAGACATTTAAATGTGTTCTGTTTTTGACTCTGTGATGATGTAGTCCTCCCTCATCTGATGCATCTAAGTCAGGTCTAGTTTGTTTCAGGCTAACTGTATTCTCACGTCTTTCTACACTTTGTGGTGTTTCTTCGGTTTGTACAACTTCTGTGTCTGGCGTCACTTGTTTAGTAGGGTACAGGTTAGTATCTTTACTTATCATAAAAGGTATAAAGACTGTTAGTCCTATCCATACTATCAGTACTATTGCTATGCTACATAAGCATATTTTACAGCATGTTTTACAACAGTTTCCTCTAGGTCTTCCATTCACATTTGAATCAGACATTTTGGCTCACAAGAAGCTTTCCAACCCCTCTTTGTAACTTTACACAAGAGGCTTACGCAATTTCTCTTTCAGGTTGGGTCTTCTTCTTCGGAACCCTGATCAGTAATTGATTCTTTGTCGCTTTTGTCGCTTATTTCGAGATCTTCTATTTCTTCCAACACCAAGTAGGTCCATTCAGGACTCCGATAATTTTTTTTGTCTTTTTATTCTGGTACTACGTCTGTTTGGCTGAGTTCCTGCTTTCTGTCTTTCATCGGCAGCCCTTTTTCGGTCTTCTAATCTCTCTTCTACTGTCTTTAATCTTAGTTTCAGTCTTTTTATGTATCTGGGTTTACTTTTCTTTTTTAGCCTTTTAGCTGTCACTGTAGTTTGGCTCTCCTCACGAGCCCTTTTATTTTCGTTCAATTGTGGCACTGTTACTTCGATGGTATCTTTTTCCCTTCCTGTCTGACTAGTCCCAGGTCTTTCTTCAGTTTCTTCTGCCTGGTTTCTAAGCTGGCCTTGTTCAGGTATATTTTGGATTTCTCTTTGATTTTCAACTGTTTCAGGCCCTACCTCCTGAACACGTTCGTCTATTTCTATCTGTTCCTGTTTATGCACTTCGAACCCTTGATTTTCTTCCGCATGAACTTCAGCCCTAATTACTATCTGTCCCTTTTCAGTTTCTCGAGTCTTCAGAGGAGTGTCGATAACTTGGTCTGTCCCTACTTGACCTATTTCCTGATCAGGTCTGATGTGAGTCTCGATAACCTGATTTTCTCCGTCTATTCCTGTCTCGTCCTCACTATCCCACTCTCTATCTAGGTAGGAATACTTTCTGGTTCTTATTGGATCAAGAATCAGATCGTCTGCTGGGAACCATTCGTCTTGACTGGTGCTCGGTAGTTCGATATCAGCTAGTTCCGGACCCTCATCTGGAGACTCCTCAGCTGCACCACCTTCAGCTTCAGTCGCTTCTTCTCCGGTCACCCGCTTAGTATGACTGGCATGGATCCATTTTGGCACGCCTGCACACTTCACTGCAGTGGTAGTGACAAGGATCACCTGTCTCGGTTTTCCCCACTTCGGTCCGAGGCAACTCTTCCGAGTGTGTTTCTTTAACACAACCCAATTACCAGGTTTCAGTTTATGAGCTGTAGTTGTTGGCCAGGCGACGGCGTCCTCCCCAATCTGGTGAGAGATAGAACGCACTTGGTCACCCAGCTACTTGCAGTATTCTAGTACCAAATCATCAGAAATACTTAGCAGTTTGTGTCCAGGTACCCATGCCTGTCGCATCACTCTTCCCATTAGTATCTCATGGGGACTCAGGCCTGTCTTTCGGTCTGGAATGCTTCTTAATCCCATCAGGGCAAGGGGCAAAGCTTCTATCCAGTTCAATCCTGTAGAGTTACACATTTTGGCCAATCTTGACTTTATAGTGCCATTCACCTGTTCGACTACTCCAGAAGCCTCTGGATGATATGCACAGTGCAGTTTTGGGGTAATTTTGAAGGCTTTATAAAGATCTTCTAAGATTTCGTTGGCAAAATGCCCACCTCTGTCTGTTTCAATTGTTTCTGGAAAACCGTACCTAGGTATTAGTTCCCTTAGTAACAATTTGGCTACCGTAATGGCATTTTTTTTCTTTGCTGGGTAGGCCTCCACCCATCTTGAGAACAGGCAGACTATAACCAGAACGTACCTATATCCTTTGCACATGGGCAATTGAATAAAGTCAGCCTGCAGTCTGACAAAGGGACCTTTTGCCTTTCCAATCGTACTCTGGTCTACTACTGTTCTTTTTCCTGGATTAAATTGCTGACAAATCAAACACCTCTGGCAAAGTGCCTCTGCAATGTTTCTGAACTTCGAATTGTACCACACTTCTTGAAAAACACGGCACATTGCATCCCTTCCTATGTGTGTGTCTCCGTGTATTAATCGGGCCATTGGAGCAACCATACTGTCGACAATACAGGCATACCCTTCCCACAGACAATAACACCATCCCTATCTCTAGGTTGACATCCATCTTTCTCCCATCTCTCCTTTTCCTCTTGTTCTGCTGCTTGCTGCAACTCTTTCAGTTCCCTCCAAGTAGATACATTCGCAAACACCATAAGTTGGCAGCTGTTTCCGCCTCCCCATAATTCAGACGTCTTCAAACTGTGGGGCCCGACCCCCAGGGGGGTCGTGGAGTTCTAGGAAGGGGGTCGCAGATTCCCCAGCTTTACTTGTCCCTGCAAAAAGACAGCTGGGATCACTAATTGAGATCGTTATCAGCTGCTTGCCTGAATGAAAGGCAAATGCGCCTTATCAGTTAATCTGCAAGTGTAAAGGAAGCATCACACCAACAACCCAAAGCATGGCATCCAAGAAAGCTTCTCTTCTGCACACAAAACATGTTTTCAAAGACGGCACAAACGTCCCTGTAAATGTGTAAAACAGAGTATAGTTGGAACTGCATCCTCTAAGATCGAGGCAGCCTGATCTTGCTCTTGACATCTGATGTGTATATTGGGGGTGAGCAGGTCGCAGGTTCAGCCAGTACAGGAAAACAGGTCTGTATGTGACAAGATTCCACTGTGAGCTGTTACAACTCACTCTTTCATCCTTCGAAGGTCGACAATACAACTGAGTTTGAATTGGTTGATATGGACAGACCTAAAGCGAGCACTAAAATGTATTAGTAACTTTACGAGTCATTTTAGCTGAGACCTGTAGGTCGACTATAGATGAAGCTGTGGGACTTAAGGATGGATGGGTACACATTTAGGTGGGAGATTTTGGGGCAGAAGAGGGAGAGTTGTGTTCCGTGATTTTAGTAAGGAGCAAGCAAGGCTTTGGTCAAAATAACAATTTTTCCAGTGAAAGTGGTTTATCTCTTTCCTGCGTATGACTTATCGGCGTGGAAATACATCTTTCTGTTTTGGAATTTTAAAAGTTTGCGTTTCCCAGGACAGTATTTGCGTTTCTCATTTGTGAGAGTGCATGGCCACTTCAATCGTGTACAGACCAGACAGTAATTGTAATTTTGCCACAATTTAAGGTTGACTACGGTGGTTCCAATCTTTTGCTTGTCATTGTTCTATTTAATCTGTTGATGTACTGGTTTGTGTGAGATAAATTAGCAGTTTGTAAGTAACTGTTAGAAGGGTAAAATTTTCTCAAATTGTAATATTAATCCTTTCCAAAGGTGGCTGCCAATCTTTTTTGGACGTTCTATTGTGTTTGTTTTTGGGCGTCCCATTTTTAAATGACAACTGCGAATCCTGCGCTCTATTACAGGATGCCATGTACTATTTAGGGAAATTACGCTTATTTGCAGAAAATTTGCTCTTGTTGCAGGAGTTTGTAGAGGCAAAATATGACCAGTTAAGGCTAGCACATTTGCAAGATGAGTTACATGGGTAAAAGTTGTTAGGAGCATGCCTGTGTCTTTCAACAAAATAAAACTAATGTATTTCAAGCTCTCCTGGTACTGTTGTGCTGAGCTTATTTTTAAGTTCTGCTATACTCATAATTCCATAAATACAAGCCTTTCTACAACCTTCCCTCATGTATCCCTCCTAGACACACTTTTTAGACCCTTCCCTGTTCTATTCCTCCACTATCCTTTTCAATCCAACTAACAGACTCACACGCCCACAGCTCAAATTAATTTAGTATTTCCCTATACTAATTCACCACTAATCCTTTTTTGGTCCCAGAATAGCGTGTACTCACCCAAAAGCGCCTTGACGCCTTGTCAGGGTAGTAAGCACTACATCAATGCAATTACAAGTCAAGGGTCCCTTCCCTTCCAGTGACAGTACCACCTACCCCCTACTGCCACCATCAACAGCCCATGCCCCATGCCAGGCTGCCCTCCAAGGAGTGTCTAGATATGCTCTGACGAGTCTGTAACCATGCTCTGCATGTACCAGACATTGATAGGCCCTTCATTCCCAAGTCAAAGGTCTCTTCCATCTGTCCCACTTCCACCTTCAATCACACACCCGATGCCAGGCTGCCCTCTGAGGGGCATTTAGATGTGCTCTGCATGTTCCAGTCGTCCATAGGCTGGCCCTTCATTCCCAAGTCAAGGGTCCCTTCCATCTGCACCACTTACACCCTCAGTCACCCAGGTCCAAAGCCAGGCTTCCCTCTGAGGAGTCTGCAGACGTGCTCTACATGACCACGCGACCACAGGCCACCTCTTTCCCTTAGGGGTTTGGAACCACCATCCCCAAGTCAGCACAGTGCCACAGAAAACAGGAGGAGTAGCAACCCTTGGCTATTGTGCTTGGCTTAACCAAGCTACATTGGTGCTAGGTAGCAACTTCTGAAGGGAAAAGGACTGGAATGCTCCGTATTTCATAAGAAGGTCAGAAAGGAAAAAAACACGGGAAACCTGCCAAAGGATGCCAGGTCTAACAGGGGCATTTATGGTTAACGATAGATGCTGATGATGAGGAGAACCATTTTCTAGAAAATTTTGTCAGAGGGGTCCTTACGTCTAAAAAGGTTTGACAAGGGGGTCTCGACATCATAAAGTTTGAATACCACTGCCATAATTTGATTTTTAGGGACATTTGGTATCGGGCACAATATTGGGCAATTTGGTCAGCATATCGATTTCCGGCTGTCACATCGTCATTGCCAGATTTGTGAGCAGCACACTTGACCACTGCCAATTCTTTGGGTAACTGGATTGCTTCCAGTAGGTTCTGTACCACTTTTCCATTTCTGATAGGGGTACCTGAGGAAGTCATAAATTCTCTTTGCAACCACAACTGGCCGAAGTCATGCACAACCCCGTAATCATATTGACTGTCAGTGTATATGGTTACCCTCTTATTTTTCCCTTGTTTACAAGCTCTTGCCAATGCAATTAATTCAGCTACTTGGGCAGATTTTATTTCACTTAAGTAGGATGCTTCTAGGGTCGTTTCTAGAGTGACTACCGCATAGGCAGCACTCAGACCTCCGTCCTCATGTCTTAAACAGGAGCCATCCACAAACATCACAAGGTCTTCTACAGGTAAGGCTGTTTCTTTTATATCAGGACGTGGTTTAGTGCTAAATTCAGTTAAGTCAATACAGTTATGCTCCATTTCACCCCCAATTTCTGCACTTTGGGTGTTTGGCAACAAGGTTGCTGGATTTAGAATATTACATCTGGAAATTATCACATTTTCTGCACCTATAAGAATTCTCTCATACTTAGTCAGCCGACTGGGTGTGAGATACTGAGTCTTAGTTCGGGTCAGCAGAATCACAACTGAATGTGGAACATATACTGTTACAGGATGCCCCATAACAATGTTTTCACTTTGTTCTAAACTAGTACAAGTTGCAGCTACTGCTTTCAGGCATCCAGGTAATCCAGCAGCCACCGGATCTAGAGTAGCCAAAAAATAGGCCACCGGACGTCTGGTCAGACCATGTTCTTGTGTTAGGACTGAGAGTGCACAATTGTCTCGTGTATCACAAAATAATTCAAAGTTTTTGGAATAGTCAGGCATTCCTAATGCAGGAGCTGAACACAGACAGTTCTGCAATTTTATCCAGGCTGTCATACTTTCGTCATCCCAAGTAACTGGATCTTGGTCATTTTTATCAATGGTTTGGCTAGAACAGCAAATCTCACAATCCGCTGTCTACAGTACCCTACAACTCCTAGGAACATTCTGACTTCTTTCTGGGTTCTAGGTAACTCCATATCTCGAATTATTCTAATTCTTTCTGTAGTGACCCTTCGAATACCTTTTTCTATCTGGTGCCCCAGATATTTCACTGAGTTTTCACAGAACTGCAATTTGTCAGGTGATACTTTATGTCCTCCCTTGCCTAGATGATTCAATAAGGCAATGGTATCAATAACACAGTCGTTCCAACTTTTAGACGCCACCAGAAGGTAGTCTATGTACTGGACCAAAACAGATTCTCTAGGCAGGATTAGTGATTCAAGACATCTTTTTAAAATCTGATTGATAATCGAAGGACTTTCTGTGTACCCTTGAGGGACACGATTCCAGACATAGACATGGCTGTCGAATTCAAATGAGAAAAGAAATTTGCTGTCTGGATGTAATGGGATGGAAAAGAATGCGTGACATAAGTCAATAACGGTAAACCATTCCGCATTCCATGGAATTTGGTACAAGATCACTGCAGAGTTCGGCACAATAGGACAGCAAGGTACAACAATCTGGTTTACCTTTCGCAGGTCCTGTACTACCCTGTACTTTCCGCTAGGCTTTTTAATTCCAATTATGGGTGAATTACAAGGACTGCTCAACTTCCTGTATTATGTTTGCTTCTAGCAACCTTTTTACTTCAATTGCAACTCCAGCTTTCACTTCTGCACTCATTTTATACTGTCTGGTTTTCGGGTAATCAGCATTTGTTTTAATGGCTATTTTAACTGGGTCCACATTTGCCATTAATCCCACATCTCTCCCAGTGAAATCCCACACATCTGGTATCACTTTTTGTTGGAGCTCTTCCGGTAAGTCCTGTATTGTCAGTGTCTTAATTTCTGTGTCGGGTCTAAGTAACATCAATTTGTACAGTCCATCTTCATCTGGGGTCTGAATTTCGACGCCCTTTGGTGTGCAAAAGATGGTACAGTTCATTTTGCACAACAAATCACGTCCCAGTAGATTCACTGTACTAGAGTCACAGACAACAAATCTGTGCATTTCTTTGAAGTTCCCTATAGAAATCTCCATTAGTTCAGTTACTGGAGTACTGATTATCTGATTTGACACGCCCACTACTTGGATGGCTTCTCCCGAGAGGGGTAGGTTTGGAACGTCTACTGTTCACACAGTAGAACCATTGTCCAACAGAAAGGTGACGTCATTTCCTTCAACCTTTCCTTCAATGTATGGCCCTGTCTGGTCTACCGGTAAGGAGGCGCCAAGCACGCACTCCTCGTCCTCCCCCCTCAGGCCCCGTCAGTATGGTTCATCACAGAGGAATGCATCGTTTAACAGGAATTGCGAAGTTGCTGCATTTCTCTCATCCCCTCCTTCCCATACCTCGACCATTTATGGGGGCATTACCAGCCTGCAAATGTGGACACTCGTCTCTCCAGTGCCCTATCTGACCGCACCCGTGGCAGGGAAATTTCTTTTTGGCCTCTTCTTTACTCATTTTTACTCGAGGCTTCCCCCCTCCCCCAGAGGTAGTGTTTTTAGTATTATTATTCATTTTACTTAACTGTTTCTCTTGTTGTTCAGCCAATTTTACTTGTGCCCACATCACTTTTTCCTTCAGGGCTTTTCTTTTGTTCTCCAACTCATCCTCACAGTACTTAGCGTACTTGAGGACCTCATCTATGGGTTTTCCTTGCCAACAGATTTTATTATCCCTGATCCACTGGGATATTTCAGGCCTCAAACCCAACACGAATCGATAAATGAAATGGGTCATATCCTTCATTTCAATATTATCGATTCCACTGTAGGTTTTGAATACCTGTAGTAGTCGTTCATAGTAGGAGTGCACTGTTTCATCACGATGTTGGGTAGTTCTATCTATTCGGGTCCAATCAGTTTCCTTTGCTGGCACTTTCTCTTTTAGGTATTGTATGACTTCATCATACTTTCTCATTACATCTGGCGAGGGAGCTCCGGTTCTGGAGTCTCTCTCATATTCTTCACTGGGCCAATCAACTGCAATTTTGCATTCTGTCCACAAGTCTACAGGAACTACAATGTCAAAGAACCCATCCAGGTCCTTCAGGAGACATTTTTGAACCTTCACGAAGCGCTCAACCTGCCGATACCATTCTACAGGTTTCTCTCTTAATTTTGGGAAATCATTGGTAAAGGACACAATATCCTGTCGGGACCATGGGACATGTACATATTTAATGTCAATACGTGTTTCCTGTGTCACAGGATTCACACTCACATCCGCACTCTATTGGGTATTTTCATGTGTCGGTGAATCAGTTTATTCAATGAATTTCTTTACTCAATTTGTTGATTAATTTCATTTAATTTTCATGAAAGTTCATTTTTCATTATCCTTTTCATTTCAATCACAATGTAGTAATCATCAATTTTTACATTGCCCGATGCATTTCGAGCTACACAGCTCTTCCTCAGGGGACTTTATGTCTGCAAACCAAAATATATTCATTTACTGATGGGTATCGATTTAGTGTGAAAGCAAACAAAATACATCCTTAATGAATCATTAACTGTCATTAGTTGATCGGAAACACTTTTTTATGGTTCCCCAGCGTGAAAAACAATTTATCATATACACACAGTGATTGGCAATGATACCTTATATCCCCGTGTTTAGGTCGGAGACTTAAATACATGTGAGTTCAGTAACTGACCTGTACCTTCATGGTTTGTGTACAGAGCTGTGCGCTGTAACGAAACAAGTGAACGCGCTAGAGTTACAACCTTGGCTAAACGTGACGAATGTTTGTTTCCCACCCGTGAAGGCTTCTGATCTAATCTTACCGAATATTTGTCCGTGTTAGTTCCAACGGAGAACCGCCGGCGTGCGTCGCTCTCTCTGCCCGGTGTCTCTATGGTGTATGTGCCGGTCACGTGGGACCGCTTTATTTACTTCCGCGGAGTGACGCTTGGAGCGCGCTGGCTCTATGTGTTGTCCATTACGCGTGTGCCTGTGGATGTGGTCTAATGCGTGTGCCTGAACGTGGCGTGAATAAAGATTTTGAAAAAAGTTAAAAAAACGGAAGAGGGTTTCTTGTATTAAACCTTCTGTAAGAAACCAGTGATATTTTTGATCAACTTGGTGCGGAGGAAACAGTACTGAATGATTCAATCTAATTAATACGTGTCTTATGCAAACATTATTATAAAAAAACAATTTGTCAGAGAAAAATATTTTGTCAAAGAAAACATTTTGTAAAACAACTGCACATGTCAATTCTGATCATTTGGAGTGCGGGAGGCACCCTCTATGGTTGCTATTATCAGATAGTACTACAGAAAACAACTGAGTTCGATCCGTTCATTCAACCCTTTCGGGTGTAATGTACATAAAAAGTCAATCCAAAATGTTTCTCTTTTTAGTAAGTGGTTGTTCGTGTCTCTTCCTGGCACATTCTCAACTTTTTCTAGGAGGCAAAATTTCAATTGTGCTGGATTATGTTTCACTTCATTGAAGTGTACCGCAACTGTGGATTTCTGATTTTTTAACCTTATATTACTTTTGTGTTCAACCACTCGGGTTTTTATTTTCCTCTGGGTTTTTCCCACGTATGCTAGGCCACATGGACATTTCAATAGATATATTACGTTGTTGGTATCACATGTGCCTGATACTTTGAGAGTGATAGGCGTACCTTTTGTGGGATGATTAATTACATTCCCCTTGATTATGGCTGAGCAATTACCGCAGTTGTGGCAAGGAACTGTTCCTTTGTGTACGTCGGAGACTTTGTGTTGTGTTGGTTTGATTAGTTCCTTCAGATTTTTAGTTCTCTCATATGCAAATATTGGTACATTGCTGAACTGTCCTTTGAAATCCTCCTCTAAGGCCAGCAGTGGCCAATGTTTCATTATTATTTTTTTGATGGAAAAACTTCTTGTTGAGAATTTTGAGACAAATACTGATCTTTGTGTTTCTGGTTTGACTTGTGTAGCTAACAGATGGTGTCTCTGTAATTTATCCGCTCTTTCCGCAGCTGCTTCCAGGATGGGCTCAGGGTATCCTCTGGTTTTGAATTTGAGTAGGGTTTCCTTTTTGTGTTTGTTATATAGTAGACAAACACAAAAAGGAAACCCTACTCAAATTCAAAACCAGAGGATACCCTGAGCCCATCCTGGAAGCAGCTGCGGAAAGAGCGGATAAATTACAGAGACACCATCTGTTAGCTACACAAGTCAAACCAGAAACACAAAGATCAGTATTTGTCTCAAAATTCTCAACAAGAAGTTTTTCCATCAAAAAAATAATAATGAAACATTGGCCACTGCTGGCCTTAGAGGAGGATTTCAAAGGACAGTTCAGCAATGTACCAATATTTGCATATGAGAGAACTAAAAATCTGAAGGAACTAATCAAACCAACACAACACAAAGTCTCCGACGTACACAAAGGAACAGTTCCTTGCCACAACTGCGGTAATTGCTCAGCCATAATCAAGGGGAATGTAATTAATCATCCCACAAAAGGTACGCCTATCACTCTCAAAGTATCAGGCACATGTGATACCAACAACGTAATATATCTATTGAAATGTCCATGTGGCCTAGCATACGTGGGAAAAACCCAGAGGAAAATAAAAACCCGAGTGGTTGAACACAAAAGTAATATAAGGTTAAAAAATCAGAAATCCACAGTTGCGGTACACTTCAATGAAGTGAAACATAATCCAGCACAATTGAAATTTTGCCTCCTAGAAAAAGTTGAGAATGTGCCAGGAAGAGACACGAACAACCACTTACTAAAAAGAGAAACATTTTGGATTGACTTTTTATGTACATTACACCCGAAAGGGTTAAATGAACGGATCGAACTCAGTTGTTTTCTGTAGTACTATCTGATAATAGCAACCATAGAGGGTGCCTCCCGCACTCCAAATGATCAGAATTGACATGTGCAGTTGTTTTACAAAATGTTTTCTTTGACAAAATATTTTTCTCTGACAAATTGTTTTTTTATAATAATGTTTGCATAAGACACGTATTAATTAGATTGAATCATTCAGTACTGTTTCCTCCGCACCAAGTTGATCAAAAATATCACTGGTTTCTTACAGAAGGTTTAATACAAGAAACCCTCTTCCGTTTTTTTAACTTTTTTCAAAATCTTTATTCACGCCACGTTCAGGCACACGCATTAGACCACATCCACAGGCACACGCGTAATGGACAACACATAGAGCCAGCGCGCTCCAAGCGTCACTCCGCGGAAGTAAATAAAGCGGTCCCACGTGACCGGCACATACACCATAGAGACACCGGGCAGAGAGAGCGACGCACGCCGGCGGTTCTCCGTTGGAACTAACACGGACAAATATTCGGTAAGATTAGATCAGAAGCCTTCACGGGTGGGAAACAAACATTCGTCACGTTTAGCCAAGGTTGTAACTCTAGCGCGTTCACTTGTTTCGTTACAGCGCACAGCTCTGTACACAAACCATGAAGGTACAGGTCAGTTACTGAACTCACATGTATTTAAGTCTCCGACCTAAACACGGGGATATAAGGTATCATTGCCAATCACTGTGTGTATATGATAAATTGTTTTTCACGCTGGGGAACCATAAAAAAGTGTTTCCGATCAACTAATGACAGTTAATGATTCATTAAGGATGTATTTTGTTTGCTTTCACACTAAATCGATACCCATCAGTAAATGAATATATTTTGGTTTGCAGACATAAAGTCCCCTGAGGAAGAGCTGTGTAGCTCGAAATGCATCGGGCAATGTAAAAATTGATGATTACTACATTGTGATTGAAATGAAAAGGATAATGAAAAATGAACTTTCATGAAAATTAAATGAAATTAATCAACAAATTGAGTAAAGAAATTCATTGAATAAACTGATTCACCGACACATGAAAATACCCAATAGAGTGCGGATGTGAGTGTGAATCCTGTGACACAGGAAACACGTATTGACATTGATTACCTGACCCTTAGGCTCAGAAGGGCATCCACACCCAGCACCAACGACACTCCAGAAACTGTTCATATAAAAAAACCTTACTGTTCCAAGTAACACAGAGTGCGCAGTCAAAATTCCATTTGGCCATAACATGTACATATTTCCCACCTGGTACTTCTCTCATGGGATACAGATTTTCTGCCTTGTCCACTTTTAGAACATATTCAGAGGTCTTTGGTTTGGCCTTACTGTCTTCCTTTTACTTTGCCCACCTGGCTTTCCACTTATCTAGATCTCCCCATTTCTGTGTTATGTTCAGCAATTCCCTTATCTGTATCTTCTTCCCTGACACATTCATATTTTCGAAATCCTTGTCGGAAAATTCTGTTCTGTAGGGTTTCTGTAGTACCTTGGATCGACTAACATCTATTCCCACACTTGTGGCTGTGTCCATTAATTTTTCATGGAACACTCTAGTATTCCGGGTAAGGCTTTTGCATAGGAACAGCAACTCTTCTTCATCAAAGGTATTTAACCTGTCTAATCCTACATTCCCAGCCATCAGTTCCTCCAGCTCTATTCTTAGCTTGTATATATCTAATGGTTTTGGCTGAGGGGTTTCTTTTCCCATCTCTCGGGACCATCGTTCTATTTCTTCCGGAGTCAGTACAGTGGCACCTGTTTCTATCAAGACCTCCTTTGCCTTAGTCTGGTTTCCCGACCGTGGCACACTGGTTTCAGGTTCCCTTATGGGCAGATCCATCAGAGAGATCACTGACTCACATTCGCTTGCCTGATCGTCAACTATGAGCGGCTCTTTTCTAGGCGGTGCTACACTTGGCGTAATAACTGGAGTTCTTGGACTAGCCTGTCTATCCCCATAAAGGGGAACAACTGGACCAATAGTAACTGGAATTGTCAATGCTTCAGGACTGGGATTTATCTGAGCTATGGTCTGAATTAGTTCATTTCGCTGTTTAATCAATGCTTCTTTTTCTCGTTCATGCAAAACCCTTTCCATAGAGTTGTCATGCATTACTTGGGGTACTAATGGAGGGTATATACTCGGGGCAGTTGGGATTGCCAAACTTGGTCTGTCATCACCAAAGGGTCGGTAATTTGGGATCGCTGTGCCAGGCCTACAAAATTCCTCACTACCACTGATTTTGCTACCGGTACCAGCTACATCTGTCTCACTGGCCCTTCTACTTCTAGGAAGCCGGAAAAATTGATTTTTCGAGCTTAGGGGCCCAGACTCTTCAGCATAGGGAGGTGGATTTTTCATTAGTAAATCTTCCAGGTATTCATCCTCTGAGTCCCCCATAGCCATTAAATGTCGGGATTTCTCTGTTCTTTTTTCTCCCTCTTGTTCAGTTACCCAAACATTGGAAATAGTCCCTCAACCATCATATTCTGTCTCCACTGTTTCATCTTTTTCTCTTTTGTTTCCCGCTGCAATTTTGGATACCATTTGCTCACTCCCTTATCCATTCGGGGTCTGTCTCACTCTAGAGCCTCAATCTCCTATTCCTCTAAAGCTTCATATTGCGTTAATCTGGGTCGGGGGTGTAGTTCATTCATTCGGGTCCTCAAGTTAAACAGGATTCTACCATTAAAGGTACCATCGAGGGGAAATGCTAAGACTCCGTCATCTTCGGTATACTTTACCCAATTTTCCAACCATACACAGGTATGATACCCTTTGTCAAACATCATAAATGATGCGGGAGTATTAGGTGGTGGAATGATCACACCCTCTCTAGTTCTGATGGGCTTGTCTTTCTTGAAATAGTTCTTAATCTTTTCGGCAAATGACATTTTTCTCTTGCTTCCGTACATATTGTAAGGTCTACCTCTTAGCATCTGCTCCTTATGAAAACCTAGATTTTTCGGATCAGGTAAAAATTCAGGATACCACATACACCTCTCCAAACTGTCTTCAAGCTCGGATTGATTAATTTTGTTTACCAAAGTGTTTCCAATGCTAGCGCGTCTTTCAATTCACAGCAACCAATCAGCACAGAGGTTGCAACTACTCTTGACCAATGGGTGCGCGGCCCCTTCGCGAGACACGGTCTCACTCTTCGGCACTCACCCCTCCCTTACAATTCTAGCTTCGCTACACACCCGCTGGCTCAACCAATACCAGCGCGGCACGGAGTGACGTCAGTGCAGCCTTGCGACCGACTCCCTCCTTCACAAGGTAACGGAAACTTTGAATTTTTCTCAAAATGCAAGTGCTCAATTTAGTTAACAACGTATAACTTTCGCCACTGTGCTCGAGGGTTTTAAACAGGAAAAGGGTTTTTCTCTTACTGCAAGTAAACCACTTCTGTCTACTTTTCATTCACTACGGATAGATCTTTTCTGCCTATCCTCTCACACAAGCATTAGAGAACCTGCTACTTCTTTGACTCATCCACTTCTTTCCGGGATATATACTAAGTCATAAGTTTCACCAGCGGACTCCTCTGCTATCATTCAAGCTCCGAAGAACCTATTACTCCTTCCGCATGTGACCCTTACTAGGTGATATCACAACGGGAGTTTCAACAGTGGACTCGTAGCTATAATTTATTCAATAATTCATTCAGGAAAATCCTAATTAGTGCTTCCAGTTCTGCCTAACCATGCACTAATCTCCCTCCCAGCCAGCGACCTCACAGCCAAGTGGGTTCTACTCACCACTTGCTATTCTATTTCCCCGGGGATTCTATACAACATAAAACAATTACTCACAATTATGTTAGTCACATGTAATAATATAGCAGCAATTCATAAAATCTTATTTCAAAACCTTTATAACATTTAAATGCAATAATAGAAAACTTATTTTAGCAACAATAACATTTTAGCAGCACATTTTATTTTTCACAGTTCATCAGAAACTATCTTATCTACCTATCTTAACTAGTCCTAACCATTCTACTGCTACCAGAAAATTACTGATAGAGCGCGCAGGTCGCCCGACTCCTTGATTTACCAATTTACACGCATTGGGCCCATGACGTGCTTAAGACTGTATTTTTTATGAGTCGGGCGAGTTTACACTAAACCATCAGTAATTCTATGTGTTATTCTTACCACTATTACCAGAGTACCTGACTTACCACCTTGTCACAGGTACCTATGTTTCCGAAAGATCAGGAGCTATCAGTGGATAGGAGATAAGACTAACAAATATACCTTATACATTTAATATCACTTTATACCTCTTGTAATAACCACAGACACCTGAAGGGTTTTAAAAACTTTATATAGTAAGTTTTAAAGTCCAAATGCCATGAGAATAAAATTGATACAGATTAGAATATCAATAATCAGGATTATAACTATAATGTAACTATGAATGAGAGCAAGCACCATTGAGTGCGAGTGAAGACTATAGGGTAAGGGTAACAGGGAACATACTATTCAGTTTTCAGGCTTATACTAAGGTAGGTGAGTTTAAAGCATATTAGTCAGTGGATTGCTAAATTCCTACAAGTGATTCAAACCGATCTTAGTCTAACTGCTAATTTAAGCATAGATTCTAAACACAAGTAAAATTAGATCACACTAATTAAGTAAACAGTTTCAATAATGTCCTACAGGTAGGGGAAAAATGGAACATAGCTAATAAACAGTTTGTATGTAAGTCTTTTGGAGATGACAGAGAAAATACCATGGGCAAGAATGCTTTATTAAAAGGAAAAGAAGGAAAGAGAATGGATAGATGGACACCCACACTTATATTTACCTAGGACGGGAATGAGGACTAACCCAGGCCACGGGTCAGTTTGGGAAAGGCGAGGACCAGGACCCTCAAGGACTTAGGATGCCAGTAGGCGGGCAGGTACAGCTCATGGACAGTCAGGACAGGATACCCCTCAGAATTTGGATCGGGACTGGGCTCACCAAAGGGCACGACCAACACCTGCAGCTTCGGATGCAACGCCTGCGCTACTCCCTCTCTGCACGGAATCCGCCAGTAACCCCGATTGGGTTCTCGAATCTCCCAGCAAAGTGCTTCGCCAGCACTTAAGACTATTCCACCCCTTGGAGTTTGTGGAAATTACGGACAGAGTGCTCCGCAGCTCTCTGTATCAATCACCTATAGAGTTCGTAGGGTCGGTGAAAGGTCAGCTACTCGGACAAGTCGGACAATTTCTCTAGCTAAAACTAGGCTAGTTATACTGTTTTCGGGTCCCTAGACCACCCACAAATGTTGCAAGTGACAGGATCCCCAACTTTGGATTGGTTAAGAGAGGTGGTTAGGTCATTGTCACCACCTAAAATTCTGTGTTCCCACAATGAATATTTAATTTTCGAACCCACCCCTTACATTCCAGTTCCCATGGCCTGTGAAAGGTGTAATACAATAGGACACACATAAAATATGTACATTTGTATCAATTTTAGGTACAGTCGAAATCTTCTCCTGGTACAAGGGTGACTTTCCCAGGCGCATCTCAGCTTCAGAAGCCAGCATGGCTTGGTTTCACTTCTGCGCAATTCGTTTTTTCCCTCATCACGTGATATGGGTGACATGGGTTTCAAAGATGGAATGGCTCCCCACTCCCAGTCCCACAGATACGCGGTACATGAAAAGTAAGCGAAAACAAATTAGAAACACAGAAAAAATGAATACACTGTACACCATGATTAGCTACACTGCACCCCTTACTTTTTAATATCTATAGCATTAGAGGTTACACAGAAATAGACAGTTGAGCAAAAGCGGCAGTAGCAAGCGGAGAGCATGTTAAAGACAAAGCGGCCATATTAGCAGTAATGCGCATGTGTGAAAAATCCCTCCAGAACTACGAGTGCGTCACATCACATGGGTATGACCGACGCATGCACAGTCTAGATTTCTGCAAAGCAGCGATTCTGTAGTATGCAAGCTTCATTAAGATTAATAGACACATAGGCAAGCATCTCTGGGACACCCGCGTGTTGTGTGAAAGTGCACTATTAATGGCAAAACAGGTTGATTAATGACATTATAGATTAGGCGAGGTTCTTGAATGTGAGCAAGTCGCTTTACGTGCGAATCCTTGCTCCGTCAGTAGCTCTACTATAAAGGCTAAGTATACCGAATGCCAAGGACAAGGAGGTGTGGGGAAGGGTTGTAACAATCCTACAGGTCTTTGATGAGCTGCCTTCCCTTGAGCGCATACATGACATGTTTGGACAAAGTGTTTTGTGTCTCCTCCCATAGTAGGCCACCAAAAATATCTCCGGAGAGACGCCAAGGTTTTCTTGTAACCTCGATGCCCAGCTAGAGGATGGGTATGACATCTTTCTAATGCCTGTAATCTCAATTCTTTTTTTTTTTATCCAAAAACTTTTATTGCACCTTCAAGTTCACACAGCTGTAGGCCTACAACCCACCGGGCCGGCCGCCATCACATTCTTGTTGGCAAAATGTGGTGGAATCAGACTGGGATCAGCAAGTCGGTTAATGCATCGTCACTTAATTGCATCAATTAAAATGTACAGTACTGTTAATGTTTTGTCCGTTAGTACATGTTCTTGGTTTTCTATTTTTGAACAACAACAACACAAACAATTCGAGGAATCACATTATGGTCAAGCTGTTTGTCTAGATGGTCGAGTCAACTAATTGTACAGAGGCCCCTCCTCAGAGTCCCACACCTGGTCCCATCTTCCCCCCATTAGAACTTGTTCGTGGGATTAGTCGGGCTTCCCCGGACACGATTCTCCTGGTTCCCTACTTACCAACCCTCAAACCCACCCTGTAGTGTGTTGGTGTATCCAGTTCCCGTGGTCCCCCTACCCCTTTGTTCCATGATGTGTTCTACACCTCTTCAGCCTCTTCATCCGACAGGTCCTGTTCGTCTACTGGTAGGGGATCACAAATTTCCCCCCTATATTCGTTCCACTTAGTCCAGATTTTGTTCCATTTCCCCGGGCACGCTCTGCTAGAGTACACCGCTCTTTCTGTCACCATAACTCTGTCCATGTTAAGGCACCATTGTGACTTTGTTGGTACGTCTGCCGCCCCCCACTTTTGTGCTACGTCCCGTTTCGCTATAATCAAGCCCACTGTGATCCAAAGACGACCATGTCTGGATAAGTCAGTAGGTTCCCATACGTTCAATAGGCACCTTCGCGGTTCGGGCAACAATGAGATCTCCAGCGCCTGTGACAGTGTACGCAATATTTGCCTCCAGAACTCTTGGATTAGAGGGCAGTCCCATATAGGGTGGTAAAATGTACCCTCCTCTCGCACCCACGCAGGCAGTAAGGGTGTTGTGCTCTATTAATGCGGTGTAACATTGTCCTAGTGTAGTATGTCCTATGTAAAACTTTTAATTGCACTAGCCTCAGTCTTGCAGAGATGCCTACTTCCTTGGGCGATGCCATCGCCTCGTTCCATTCCTGCTCGTCAATCTCACAGGTGTCACCTTCCCATTTCTCCTTCAGTAGGGCCAATGGGTCCGGTAGGTTGTTAAGTAGTTTACGGCATATAAGTGAAGTCGCACGGTCGGTCATAAACTCCGTGAGAAGGCGGTCTTCGAGCGGGGAGGATTCCGGCAACTCAGTGTCGGGGGGTATGACTGCGAGTAATGCATGTTTTATCTGTATCTACCTGTACAGTTCCCTCTCTCCCATGTCGTATAACTCTCTCAACCTATCAAAGTAATCTCAATTCTTGAGTGGGAAGTACTAAACCACCCAGTACATACTGTAAGCCTTGCTCAGTGATACACTCTTGGGAACCCACTGTTTCTCTCATAATAGGTAACCTTTGAGCTTCCTTAGATTGTTGTAGGAAATCTTCCTCAGAACATAAAACTCTGATTATCTTATTTCTTGCTATGATAGGGGGTGGATTCTCTGGAACTTCGAAAGGTTCAAAGCCAAAACGGGATAAAGCGTCTGCTTTCTCGTTCTTCTTTCCTGACTGAAACTGGATTACGAAGTCGTACTCGCTAAAAAACGGTGTGCATCTTAGTTGTCTCATAGAGAGAGCCCTTGGGGATTTCAGCAATTGGAGGTTGCGATGGTCTGTTAGAACTGTCACTGTATGGTTCGCTCCTAATAGACACTGCCCCCACTCCTAAAATACCCTCTTGATGGCTAGTAATTCCTTGTCTCCTATAGGGTAATTTAACTCCGCTGGCGTTAATTTCTTGGAGTAATAAGCTACCGGGTGGAGAATTCCCATGTTGCGGTCTACTTGGGAAAGGACACCCCAACTGCCACTTGGGATGCATCTGCCTCAACCACAAAAGGGCAAGATGGATCAGGATGTCATAGTATGGGAGCTTGTGTAAAGGCAAGTTTAACTTGGTAAAGGTGGCGTTTGCCTCAGATGACCATACACATGGTATTCCTTTTCTCAATAGTTTTGTAATCAGAGAGACAATATCAGAAAACTTACAGATAAAGCATCTATAAAAATTGGCAAAACCAAGAAAACTCTGCGTCTCTTTCATCGATCTTGGAGCTTGCCAACAAAGAATGGCCTCCACCTTTTGTGGATCCATACCAAGTCCCTGTGGAGAAATCACAAATCCTAGAAAACTGACCTGTTGTGCATGAAATTGACACTTCTCCAATTTACAAAACAATTGATTCTCCTGTAACCTTTCTAGCACCCTTTGTACATGAGTCTCATGTTCTTGTAAGTTTTGGGAATAAATCAACAGATCATATATGTATGCTATGACAAATGTGTCCAATATATCCTTCAGGACCTCATTAATGAAGAATTGAAAAGCGGCAGGGGCATTACAAAGCCCAAAGGGCATTACTAGGTATTCATATAAGCCGTATTTGGTGCAAAAAGCTGTCTTCCACTCATCTCCCTCCTTGATACACACCAAATGATATGCTCCGCGAAGGTCTAGTTTAGTAAATATCCGTGCATCCTTGATCTGATCTAGAAGGGAGGAGATGAGTGGAAGAGGATACCTGTTCTTTATAGTAATAGTATTTAAAGCCCTATAATCGATGCAGCATCTGAGACCTCCTTCTCACTTTGGTATAAAGAAGAGAGAAGAAGAAGCTGGGGACCTAGATGGACGTATGAACCCTTTCTTAAGCATATCATCCAAGTAATCATGTAAATATACATTCTCCTTTTCGGTCAAAGAATAAACCTTGCTACAGGGTGTACGAGCTCCTGGCTGTAAATCAATTCTGCAGTCATAGACTCTATGGGGCGGTAAACTAGTGGCCTTCTCTTCGTCAAAATACTGACGTGTATCCCTGATAAATTGCTGGTAGTGTGCCTTCCTTGATATTAGTAGTTAACTCACTAAGGGGTTCAAAGGAAGAATACTATGGTCTTTCCAATCTTTGTTATTGAAATCAATTGTCCATGCTTTCCAATCTATAAAGGGACCAATGCTGGCTTAACCAAGGTATTCCTAATATAACTGGGAATTGAGGAGACTGTATAAGATCAAATGTGATTTTTTCTTGGTGTTTTTGTTCGACAATCAATTTTAACTCTATGGTAGTATGTGTTATAGGACCAGATTTCAAGGCACTACCGTCTATCTTTGTGACCTCTTCCCAAACATCCTTAGACTTCTGCGGAATCCCCCATTTCTGGGCCCATTGAATATCTAGAAAATTACCGGAAGCTCCTGAATCAATCATTATTTGTGCCTCAATTGCCTGGTGTTGCCATATCAGACAAGCAGAGTGGAGGAGGTGTCTGGGCTGGTCTTTCAGTACGTCGAAGGCGGAGACAATCTGTCCGGAATAACCCGAAGTCCCTGTCTCTGAGGACTTTGGGCTCGCTAGTTTTCCTGGCGCATCTTTTGTGGTTTCACAGGGCACTCTCTAAGAAAGGGACCCTGCTTGCCACTTATAGGCACAGTTTCTCGTCCCTTCTTCTCTGCTTTTTCTCTTCACTGAGGGGGACTACCTATCTGCATAGGCTCAGGCCCTTCCAAAGGTCTTTCAGTTTCAAGTTTCCGATCTCGATACAGAGCCAATCGGCTTCCTGACCTGCCTCTTTCTCTTTTTCTTTCACTAATTCTGTGATATAATTTAACCACCAAATCAATAAGAGCTGTACAGGTGTCGGGTGGATCAACTACTTGTGCTAAGGCATCTTTAAGATCCTCTCTTAAGGCCTTATAAAATAAAGCACTACGCTTTTCTTCAGGCCTCCCTGCTTCTGCGACTAGTCTATGGAATTTAGAAATATAGGTGTTATATCCTTGTAATGATGCAATGTTCCATGGTCTCTGTGCTCACTGGATTCCAGAGTGTGGAATCCAGGGGGCAGTACACAGATGAACAGTTACTGGATGAGTTGGTCTTGGATCTCCCTGGGGTTGTTATTATAAATAAACTACTTATTTAATCTTCAAATCTACTCTACTTGAAGTCATTTCAGTGGCCACGAGGATGGGATTGTTTTGAAGAAGTTCAACTGAATTAATGAAGACTTCATGAAGAAAATCAATTGATGAACTGAAGATTTTCTTTCAACTGATGAATACAACAACCCCAGATTAAAACTGAATATTTCTGTGGATTTCCAAGGCATCTGATGTATGTATTCAATTTTTTTTTACCTACATCGTGTTAATGTTTCACCTTTAAAAGTTATTATTTTGCGTTTAAAATCCGAACTAATTGATAAATTCTTCGTGGTAAAAACTTGTCACTTTTATTTTACCATTTTGCGCAACTTTAATATTTTTGCCTAAGCGTATGCCAAAGCGTAGCGCAATTTCGACATTTTTACCAAAACGCAATCTCAACGTTAAAGATCTTCATAGACTGCCAACGTTTCTTACTTGAAAAACGCTGTATACATTCAACTTGATTCCTTCGCGTGCACTCGACCTTTCCATTGTTTTGGTGTCTCTTCAAGCGTCTGCAACAAGCAACGCATCTACGCCAGGATACGTCAACGCTCCTACGTCACTGCGTATTATCACGCTACTACGCATACGTGGCGGCCATTTTGAGTTACCATGGCAACTTGATGCCATTGATCTTCACGTCACGACTCGGCTGCAATTTCTTTGTTTACACGCGTTTTTACACGCTACGTACAATTTCCTTCGTTACAGCTCATAAAACGCTACCAAACTTGTTCATTTTAGTAACGTTTTTTTTGAACCTCAAGCATCGCTATAAAACTGGAACTGCTTAACAATAATCTACTACAGCTACAGTCTACAGCTACATTTAACCTGACAACGGTGACTACATTATTTATTTTAATTCAACTGACAACGGTGACTACATTATTTATTTTAATTCATTATTTTATACTACAAAGTGACAACGGTGACTACTTTTATTATTTTAGTTACTTGTTTTTCTTCATTTCTTCTTACTGTTATTGTGTGCTTGTTATTACCTCTGTGATTAGTATGGATGTTTCATCTTCTGTGATTGCTCCCCCAAAATTTTTACAATCTCCTGGTCCTCCACCTATGAATTGGGAAGATTGGTCTGAATCCTTCGAGACTTATTTGGAGGCAATAGGTGGTGATGTATTTTTGCCATCCAGGAAACTAGCTTTATTAAAACATAACTTGGGAGTCGAGGGCAGGAAAGTCTTAAAAACTTTACCTACCATCATTCGTGTCGTTTCAACTGTTGTTGACAATGA
This sequence comes from Lissotriton vulgaris, assembly GCF_964263255.1. NCBI lineage: Eukaryota > Metazoa > Chordata > Amphibia > Caudata > Salamandridae > Lissotriton > Lissotriton vulgaris. The sequence continues at coordinate 865,814,868 of NC_141689.1, forward strand.
TGAAGGCAGTGAAACCAGTGAAACAAGCGCAAATGATACGTCCATAGATGTATATTCAGACGCATTAAAAGCATTAGAAGAAAACTACGGAAAGAAAACCAGTATTGTAGTTGAAAGGCATAAATTTTTCTCTAGAGCACAGCTACCCGGTGAAAATGTGCAACAATATGTGGCATGCTTAAGAACTTTAGCCATTACATGTAAATTTAAAGATTTACATGAGGAGATAATTAGAGATCAATTTATAAACAGAATTAAAAACATTAAAATTCAAGAACGTTTACTTGAACTCAAGAATCCATCTTTACAGAAAACACTTGACACTGCTAGAAAAATGGAGAATACTTCCCATTACGTTAAGGAGTTAGGTTCTAAAGATGAGTCAAGTAATGTTAATGCCTTAACTTCAAGCTACAAAAAGTCAGATTCCAAAAGCGATAGTAAGGAATTTAAACCCAATTTCAGAAATAAGTCTGTTTTCACAAAAAGGGTATGCTTCAGGTGTGGTAGTCAAAAACACACTGCTGACTTCAATAAATGTCCTGCTAGTAAAGTTACCTGCATTAAATGTAAAAAAATTGGCCATTTTGCTAAGTGGTGTAGGACTGGTGATAATAGTAATTGGAAACGTTCGGTTAATCTTGTTGAATCAAATGTTGAGAGTGATGATGAAGAAATTGACAGCAATGACAATAATATTGAGGTAATGATGCTGCAAGATGACTTTGTCAATGATATATCTGATGATTATTGCCCACCTAAATGTGAAGTGTTAATAAATGAAGTATACATGATGTTATGGGCAGATTCATGTTCACTGTATACCATTATTGATAAAGATATGTGGGAAAATGGGAACAAATACTCCTTAATAACTTCTGATGCACAACCTAAAGGGTATTGTGGCATTAAATTACCAGTTGTGGGTTATTTTAATGCTAAAGTGACTTTCAAAGGGAGGTCTTGTTCAACAAAAGTATATGTTGTTGAGCGAGGACGTGCACTATTAAGTTGGAAAGATCTTAAAAAGATGGGGTTACTACTGAACCCAAATCATCCTGATCAAGTAGTTTTAGCTTATGATTATCTTGACCAAGTTTTATTAACCAATGAGGATTCATCTTCAAGATGGGAAACTATCTTTCCAAAATTGTTTAGCAAAGATTTAGGATGTCTAATCAAATTCGAACATAAAATCATATTAAAAGCCGACAACACTCCATCTGTCCACAAAGTAAGGAATGTACCTTTTGCCCTACGGAATCCTTTAAAGGAAGAATTAAATAGGTTATGTGATGCTAAGGTAATAGAACCAATTGAAGCTTCAGAATGGCTTAGTCCCATCGTTTTGGCTCGCAAACCCAATGGAAAAATTAGGATGTGTGTAGACCTGAGGGATCTAAATAAAAATATTTGGGTGGATAGATATCCCCTACCACATATCAACGAAATGATTTCTAGTATTAAAGATGCCATGTACTTTTCTTCAATTGATTTGTCAAATGCATATCACCAAATCAAATTACACGCTGATTCTAGACATCTAACATCCTTTATTACACCTGAGGGTGCTTTTCAATATCTCAGGATGCCATTCGGATTGGCATCTGCGTCCGCAGTTTTTCAGAGAGTCATGTGTAGCATTTTGAAGGATGAACTGAATGTTAGAATTTTTCAAGACGATGTTCTTATTTGGGGGAAGGATTTAACTTGTCATGACCATGCAGTTCACAATGTGTTGCAAAAGTTACAAGATGCTGGTTTAACTGTGTGTGGCGAAAAATGCAAGTTTGGAGTGAAAGAAATTGATTATCTTGGTCATACCATCTCCAATGAGGGTGTTAAACCTAAAATGAAATTATTAGATGCTATTGAGAAAGCACCTCACCCCATTAATAAGGATCAATTACGATCATTTTTGGGACTTGCAGAGTACTATTCTAAATTTGTCCCAAACTTCGCTGATAAAGTGTATAATTTAAGATTACTAATGAAAAAAGGTACCTCTTTCGTATGGTCAACTTTGTGTCAACAAGCTTTTGAGAACATCAAAAATGATATCACAAAAGCTGTAGCTCTTAAACCGTATGATCCTAAACACCTTTCCATTATTGTGGTGGATTCCAGCGCTTATGGTTTAGGTGCTGTTCTTATGCAAAAGCATGATGGAATTGAACGAATCATAGCCTTTGCGTCTCGCACACTTAAGGGTGCTGAACCTTCATATTCTGTAATTGAAAAGGAGGCGTTAGCATGTTGGTGGGGTGTAGACCATTTTAAGACTTTTATTTGGGGAACTTCATTTGAATTAAGAACTGATCATCGACCTCTTATTGACATTTTTACCACTAAAGGTGCTTCAAGAGCTACACCTAGAATAGCAAAGTGGTTATATAGATTACAAGGGTATAATTTTCAAATAAACTACGTTCCCGGTCATAAGAATATAAGTGCAGACTGTTTATCCCGCCTTCCTTTGCCTTGTGTCAAAAATGATACAACAGGGGATAATGATGAGTGGTTAATTGCCAGCATTGAAGAGTCTTGCAACAATGCATTCAGTAAGCAGGAATGGGTTCAAGCTGTGTCTGATGACACTTTGTTACAACAAATTATCAACAATCTACACGTTGGTGTAGATCTGTCTTCTCTAGACAAGTCCATTTTGGCAGACTATAAGATGGTTTGGCCGGAATTATCGTTCTATGATGGAATTCTTAGGAGAGGTGACAGATTAGTTGTACCTGCAGTTTTGCGTGACAAATTATTGAATTTGTTACATGAAGGACACAGTGGAATGACTAGCATGAAAAGAAGGGCTAGAAATGATTTTTGGTGGGTTGGAATGGACAAGGACATAGACAGGTGTGTTAGAAATTGTCTGGCATGTATGTCTAGTGACAAGTCTCATAAGTCCCAAGAAACTACCATCTCTGCTACTCCTTTTCCTGACAAACCTTGGGACAAAGTGGCTATCGACATTTGTGGTCCATTTCACGTTAAGGGTATTGAAAACAAGTTTGCAATTGTCTTGATGGACTTTCATTCTAAGTGGCCGGAAGTGGCTTTTGTCAAGGATATTAAGGCCTCCAATATTATTGAATTTTGTGAAGGAATCTTTCGTAGAGAGGGCTATCCAAGTGTTATCTTATCTGATAATGGTCCTCAATTTATAGCAGAGGAATTTTCAGTTTACCTTAACAAAGTTGGTATAAAACACATGACAACTTCTGTATATAATCCAAGAGAAAATGGTTTAGTAGAAAGATTCAACCGAGTGTTGAAAGAATGCATTCAACTGGCCAGCAATAATGATGATGATTGCAAAAATGCTGTCAAAGAAATGTTATGGTGTTACAGGAATACTCCCCATACAGCTACTGGAGTATCTCCATTTTCTTTATTAAAAGGGTGTGCGGCTGGATCTAAAGTCAAGCCCGCTTGGATGTCCAGAAACTGTCCAAGGGTAATTGATAGCAAGAATTTAACAAGTAAAGTTCAACGATATCAAAACAAATATGTTAATTGTCACAATTCAAAAATCAACTGTAGTGATAGAGCATTTAAGGTTGGTGATTGGGTACGTTCACAATTAATGGGGAATCGGAAACCTGGTTCCTCTAAATGGTCTAAACCCAAGCAAATTGTCTCAGTTACTGGTAACATCGTGAAACTAGATGACGGTAAGCAATGGAATATAAGAAGCATTACAAGATGTAATGATCTTGAATGTAAACACATCTTTGATCAGGCTGTAAGTTCTCAAAAATCATCTGTTGAGAAGAGAGATGATGTTCCTGTTTCTGTTTCCACCTCTTTATCTACTGTGCCTAAATGTAATTCTGTTCCCACCTCAGTGTCTTTATCTACTAGGCCTAAAGGTAAACCTGTGTGGATGAAGGATTATGTTTGTTCATGATTTGGTAGCACTCTGACACATGTTATAGGTTTGCAGTAAAGTTTCTTGTTTTTCTTTTAAGTTTTGTTTTATTGTTTTTATAGAAAGGGAGATATGTTATATCCTTGTAATGATGCAATGTTCCATGGTCTCTGTGCTCACTGGATTCCAGAGTGTGGAATCCAGGGGGCAGTACACAGATGAACAGTTACTGGATGAGTTGGTCTTGGATCTCCCTGGGGTTGTTATTATAAATAAACTACTTATTTAATCTTCAAATCTACTCTACTTGAAGTCATTTCAATAGGTAGTTAAGTCTTTGGTCCCTTGTTTTAAATTTAGGAGTTCTGTGTCCGCTGAATGGGTAAATGTGTGACTGTCAAACAATTTTCTAAACTCTCTTTTAAAAGCATTATAATCTTGCAATAATGGGTAATTTCTCTCTATCAAAGGTAGAGTCCAGTTCGCTGCTGTTCCCCCTAGATACAAAATTGCAAAAGCTACTTTAGCCTGGTCGGAAGGGAAACAAGTTGGTTTGCACATCAATTGAAGCTGACACTGGCTAATGAAAGCAACAAATTTGACAGAGTCTCCGAAGAAGCGTTCAGGGGGCGCCAACGGAATAGACTGGGGAACATTCACCTGAACGACAGGATTAGGGGTGGTTTGACCAGGAGTTCCTATGCTGGCTTCAGTTCTCCTTTCTCTTTGTAGACTGTCTACTCTGGAAGATAATGACTGAGTTTCTGCCTGTAGATTCCCTAACATGTGGGCCAAATCAGCTAATGTTACTTGACTCAACTCCATGGCATTCGGGCGGAAAAAGAAACTATTCTTCTGGCTTCGCGTTCTGTCGTGCTCTCAGCTGTGTTTCCGCAGGAACTCCATGGATTGAAGATTGGTCCACAACTTCTCCTTATCACCTATGCTGCCAGACTGCGTCTAGACAACAGAGGTAACACGTGGAAGGAGGGAAACAAAACTAGGAAGAAGGGAAAGAATCCTTCAATGTCTTCAGCACTCAGAGGACTTCTTAAAACAGTGGCAAAGCAGTCATCTGTGACTAACTGAACGCTGAAAAAGAAGGGGAACATAATTAGAGATCTATCAACTGTACTGAATTTTAATGTCTCTTTAAACACCTTCAGTACCTGGTAAACTCCCTCCTTCTATGAACATTTAGGAAATCGTGAGGCAAGTTAGTAGAATTGTAGGGCTGAAAAGGCAGAGAGCAATTCTTAAGACAACAGTGTAATTGAGAATTTTTCACTTAACGTAAGGATCTAGCATCTGCCCACCTGTACAACTCTTGAAATACGTTCTATTTGGTTAGAAGATGAGATAGAAATTATAACATAAATTTTTTCTTGTAAATAGCAAGTCATCAGAAGATAAGTTTGGCTGCGTTGACGATAATTAAAACAGAACCCAAAGTGCTTCCTATGTATCAGGAATGCTCAAAGCCAAATAATACTTTAACAGAAATAGCTATCACAGGCGCGCCAGCACTGTAACCACGGTATAAGTTAATATTAAAGAATAATGTATACAGCGCGAGAGCACTGTTACCAGTTTCAAAGTTAGTGCAATGATATCTCTCCACGTTGCAGACTCTCCAGCTGGATGGCACAGGTTCAGGAGGCAAACGGCAGGCAGGAAGAAGAAACGGTAGGCGTAGGCGACGAACTGCTGGCGAAAGGGCGGAATCCACCGAAGGAAAACGGACGCCAAGAGAAAGCACAGGCAGCCGACGCGGGAGTGAGGGGCCGCCACGAACCAGGAAACATGTGAGCGGAAACTGAAATGCGAAGCGTCTTCGCACGCAGAGGGCCGGTCTTTCATTTGCCCAACCTCCCCCTGCACATGCGCATCTGTTAGTGGCGGCGGCCATCTTTGTAGTCCAGTCTTGCTCTGCCGATGCGACAGTGCTGACAGTCAGCCTCCAGGAGCTACCTTTTTTTAATTACAGTGTATCAGGTCCATCCAGAAGGGGTTGAGGTTCAAGACACAAATTCCAAGTCTCACTTTAGAGTCCACCCAGAAATTGTGAAATTGCAACCTACCTTCCTTGTTGTTGCTTCAGTGTTGTATGTGATCCTTGTACAGGGGTAAAATAATTGCTCGCTGTTCCTATAACTCTTCTGTCCACAACTGAGTGTTACTCTTTTTTTTTGCTAATCAATTTTTATTGAAGTTTTTAATACAAGAAATTTCCTTGGTAATAAGTCACATATCATAGCTGAAAACGCCTCTCCCTTCCCGATGACAACACAGTTTATATTAGTCTTTTCTGAGTAAGGAAAAAGTCTCCCCACCTCACACTGACAAATCGGGCAAGAGCCCATCAGGATGTAATTAGGCCAAACCATTTGCCCCACACTTTGTTGAACATCTCTGGGCATCCTCGGGCCTCAAAGAGGGATTCCTCCTGCACCCCACACCAGTCGACCCCCCTCCTCCACTTCTGCAGCACTGGCGCCTCAGCTTGGGACCATTTAGCCTCTATGTCGCTCTTCGCCACTGCCAACGCTGTTCCCAGGAAGCGTTTGTCTGCCCGGGAGCCATCCAGGCCATCGAACACTACCAGTAATAGGTGTCTCGGATCGTGGGGGACCACCCATCCCAAGGCCCGCGTGAGCTCACGTTCCACCCCTCCCCAGAATGGATCTAAGGCCGGACACAGCCACACCATGTGGTAGAAGTTGGCTGGGGCACCAGCGCAGCGCGCACAGGCCGGGGATGCTCTCAAGTCGGCTTGAAAGAGACGTGCCAGTGTGAGGTAAGCCGTGTGGAGATAGTAAAGCTGTACCAGGCGTAGCTTTGAGGATGTGGTGAGGGTTTTAGGCGCCATAAAGGCATCGCGCCAGTCCGCCTCCTCCAAGGGGCCCACCCACTCTTCCCACCGTTCCCTAAGCCGATCCAGGGATGTGGGACAGTTATTTATCAGAGCTCAGTATATACGGGACACCCCCCCTCTCCCCAGGTCTTCCATCATGACTTGGGCTTCTAGTGGGTTAAACTCCAGGAGGGAGGTGGGTGCTGGGAGGTGTATGTGGAGGGTGTGACGGAGTTACAAATATTTGTAGAACTGCGAGGGGAAGAGAGCGTGTCTGTGCCGTAGGTCAGCAAAGGAGCGCATGTGGTCTCCCACCCACACGTCCCCAAGTTGTGATATCCCCACCAATTCCCAGCGGCGGAAACCCTCCAGTGATGAGACCTCCCGCAACCAGGTGCCATGCCAGAGGGGCGTCTGTCTAGTCAGCTTCCGGTCCCAGGTCACCAGGCGAAGGGCAGCTCACCAGGCCATAAACACAGACCTGGTAATAGGGGGCAGGGATTGTGGCACCGGGGAGCCATATAGGTAGCCCTGAAGCTGCGCAAAATCTAGGGCCTCAAGCTCTACCCGATAAGCTGGGTCGGACCAGCCGCCCGCAAACCAATCATGGGGCACAATGAGTCTTGTCGCTAGGTAGTAAAAATGAAAGTTGGTGACACCCATACCGCCGTCAAAGGGGGGAATCTGGCAATGGGACAGGGACATCCACGGCCTCCCGCCACCCCACAGATATCAGGTGAGTGTGCCATCCAGTTCCCTGAACCAGGTGCTGGAGAGGTGGACTGAGGTTTTTTGGCGAATGTAAAGAAAGCGGGGGAGGATCATCATTTTGAAAAGGGCACTCCTGCCCAGTGGGTTAAGAGTAAGGGATTGCCAATTCCTAAGATCAGTTTTCATCCGGGAGACCAGGGGGGCAACGTTGAGGGCCCATTCCAGCTCTGGCAGAAGGGTCACCACCTCTCTAAGGTACTTCAATGATTGCCTCCGGAGGGGGATAATTGTCTGCCAGTAGAAGCATGCCCGGGTAGGGTGTAGAGGAACTAAGGTAGACTTCGTCGGGTTGAGACGAAGGCCTGAGACCTGTTCAAAGTCCGACAAGGCTGCCAAAGATCTGGGGCCGGAATGTTCCGGGTCGGCCAAGTAGAGCAAAACGTCGTCCGGATACAGAGCAATTTTATCCATATGGCTCTGATCCCATACCCATCCCTGGATAAGGGAGTCTTGCCGAAATAACGCCGCCAGGGGCTCCATCGCCAGCGCGAATAGGAGGGGTGAAAGAGGGCTTGCCTGGCGGGTGCCCCTCTGGATAGGGAATGGCTCAGAAATCGCACCGTTGACGAGGACACAGGCTCTAGGGCTGTTATAAAGAACCTAGGCCAGGCGGCGGAAGGGAAGGCCGAAACCCATTTGCTCCAGGATATCCCTTTAATACCCCCAATCCAATGTGTCAAGGGCCTTCTCAAAGTCAACGAGAAGAAGCGCCAAGTACGGAGACAAGCGGTGTCAGTGGGCCAGCGCCAGGTGAGACGACGGATGCAGTGGCGGGTGCGCCTGGCTGGCATGATTCTGCATTGGTCAGGGTGGACTAGGTCTTGTAGAAGGGGCCGGAGTCGCTGAGCTATTGCAGTAGCGAAGATTTTAATTTCAGTGTTTATCAGTGAAATTGGGTGGTAATCATCACAGTTGAGGGAGGGCGGTTGTGTCTACAGGATGACCACAATGGTCGCCACGTCAGACTCAGAGGGGAAGGAACCGTCTTCAACCACCTGGCTGAAAAGCGCCGTTAAGTGGGGGACCAGGTCATCGCGGAACACGGAGTAGTACTCCTGGGGAAAGCCATTGGGTCCGGGCGTTTTGCCTGAGAGAAGCAGAGTGATAGCCCCATGAATTTCTTCTGGGGTGAGAGGGCCGTCCAGGGTGTCCGTGGTTTCTCGAGGGAGACTAGGAAGGTCAGTTCTAGATCCCTCCAACAATTCAGAGAGAGAAGCCCTGGGGGGGTGTGCTGTGTACAGAGCAGCGTAATACTGGGAGAAGGCTTGGGCAATAGCCCGCGATGTCACCAGGTGGGTCCCGTGGACCGTTCGGATCTCCGGAATGATGCGGTGGGCCCTGGGATAGGAGATCAGGTTATGTAGCAATTTGCCATTCTTGTCACCCCAGCCATAAATACGGGCCACGGAGGAACGCCATAGCATTTTGGCTGATTCCAAGGACGAATCTCATCGCGGACAAGCGCCAGCTGCCTGGAGGAGTCGGCATTATCATTAGCCAATTGAGCCTGTTCCAGACGAACCGCTCAGGATTCCAGCTGCACCAGTTGGGTGACTTGGGCCGCACGTTTGGCATGCACTAACCCCCTTGCCACCCCCTGAACTACCACCTTGCCCACCTCCCAGAGCGTTCCCTGCGAGGGGACCGACCCTGTGTTCGCGGGGAAGTAATGGCGGAGCTCCTGGCCAAGGGACTCCACCAATTCGGAGTCTTGCAAAAACCATGTGTTTAATCGCCAGGTCGTCCTGGGGCCCGTGGGGGGAGACCCGATGTGGAGAGAGATAGGGGAGTGATCGCAGGGATCCCCTGGGGAGGATCTCGACACCAGATGGCAATCCAAGGCAGGCATCAGAATTAAGTCTATGCAGGAATGGGTATGGTGGGCAGCAGACGTGTGCGTATATTGTGTTTTTCGAGGATTCCACACTCTCCAAACATTGCAAAAACCCATTGCCGAGGCCCAGCCCATGAGATTCTTTGCGGATGTCAACCGATGGGGCGAAGGACGGCCAGTCACGTCTCTAGAGGGCTGTGGGACAGCATTGAAGTCCCCCCCAATGACATTAAGGCCCTGGGGTAGAGAGGAGACCACCTGCGTGAGGCGCCGAAGGGTGGATGACAAGAGCGCCGGGCGGAAATAGGTGCAAAGGAGGTTCACAGGGTTACCCTCAACCATGCCCGACATGGCCACAAACGTCCCCTGTCTGTCAGTGGCGACATCAACCACGGTGAAGGGGAGTCCCCGTCTCAGAAGGATGGCCACCCCTTGGGAGCCTCTAGCAAATCCGGAATGCCAGACCCGGTCAAACCCGTAGCGGGCCAGGAAGCAGCATTGGGAACCCAGAAGGTGTGTTTCCTGGAGAAGCAGGGCATCAGGCATGTGTCGGCATGCCGCTTGAAGCACTACAGTATGTTTAATGCAGTCCAGGAGGCAATTCACATTCCAGGAAACAACGTGGAGGGGCGTGTTGTTAGTGTGGGTCATGTGTGAAGGTGAGGACTGGCGTGAGGCAAATGGACAAGAAGAACCCCTTACAGTCAGGGGGAAGGCTACAGCCGGATCAAAGACACCAGGGCATGGTTAATGGAGACAGGGGTGTGCGTGACAGCTGAAGAAGATAGCAGGACATGCAACTACCAATGGGAACAGAACACAGCAGCCCGTAGGCGGCCAAAAACAACAAACTCCCAGGAGACAACGGTCATCCCCGCCTTCCCACTCCCCCCAACTCCCCCCACCCTATACTTCAGAACGGGAAGCATCTGTCGCCCGAACAAGTCACTAACACCTAACAGGGAGGCAACAGCTAAACTAAAACGGTTGGCAGCCACAAGATTGGGACATGGCTGAGTCAGACCACCTCCATGTGTTTGGATGAAATACTAACAGCAAGTTCCAGAAAGAGAGAAGAAACGTGCATCTGTGAGCTGAAGTGTTCAAACTCAGGATTACACCGATGTGAATACCCCATCAGACCAAATTAGCGAGCTCCTTACGAGTTGATTCACAGAGTCAAAGGCATTTTCATTCATAATGAGCCCCTGGTTGGAGCCCCAGGTGAAGACGGCAGCGTCACTCATGACTCGGTGTCTACATCAGAGCCACGGATCACGGGGCTCCCGGACATTCAAAGTCTGACCTGACCCGCCTCGGAGTTTCACCGGGCCCGGGGACGCTGCCCAGGGCGATCAAGGAGGAGGTCAAAGGTGGAGGAGTAGGGCCACGTTCCTGAGCCTGGGCCAAAGATTGTCCGATTCGTGCCTCCGGCGATTGGGAGCCATCACCTCGGCCGCCGGCCCTCCTCCGGGATCCGGTCCTACGTCGCCTGAGCTTTGACACGGTCCGAATCACCCGCTCCGGGGCTCTCTGGGAAGGAGAAAGAGTCGCCTTAGACCGTAGGGTCCGCTCCTCCGTGAGCCAGGTCCATGCGGCTTGGGGAGAATCAAAGAAGGTCTTGTTCTGAAAGAGCACTTTAAGCCGGGCCAGGAAGAGGAGCCACAGCGGAGGCCCAGTGCCCTCAGTTTTTGTTTAACTTCGTCGTATGAGCGGCGCTGTGACTAAACCTCCATAGAGTAGTCTGGGAACACCATTATCCTGGATTCTTGGTGATGCAGCGGCCCCAGCTCCCTGGCTGCCCCCAGGATGGTGTCCCTGTTGTGGAAGTTCAGAACACGGAGGATGATTGGAAGGGTCGGGGCGCCAGGTGGTGGCTTTGGAGCGAGGGAGCGATTAGCTCATTCCACCGCAAACCAGGGGGAGAGTTTCTCCTTGGGCATCCAAGAGTGGATCCAGGTTTCCATAAAGTCGGCGGTGCTGTCCTTCTCCACTCTCTCCAGGAAGCCTGGAGGCGCAGGTTGTACCAGTGTGCCCTGTTTTCAGCATCCTCGGCCCGGCGATGGAGCTCAGAGGTCTGCGACTGGAGACGGGCCACTTGAGATTTAAGGATATTGAGGTCATCTTCCACTGTGGAGATACGGGACTCAGCCTCGGTGATACATTCCGTAGCCTTGCGAAGGTCCTGGCGGATGAGGCCCATGTCGATCCGCGCCTCCCCGATTTTGCTTTCAACTGACGCTTAAGACGCGTTGATCGCCTGAAGGATGGTCGAGAGGTCCCCCCCGACTCGGCCCGGGCCAGGTGTCGCGCCGCCACCAGGTCCCTATCCGTTTTCGCAAACTGCTCTATCGTTGTTTTGATCGTGGAGCCAGAGGTCGGGGGGCGCTGGGCTTGCCCATAGTCGCAGACAGTCAACCAACACGGATTAGGGGGGGACGGGGTGCAACTCCCAGCAGCGTCCTAGCCACTCGATATGATGGCAGATCTGCACCCCAACCTTCAGATCACCCGTAACAAAGTTCTCCTGATGGGCGCTCAGGTTGAGGGGGGGCGCCACTCAATGTGTTGGTCGGACGTCCCAGGGCCAGACTGCACTTCAATAGTCCCACACCAGGTATGATGGCTTCCCCAGACAGGTTTCAGGCAGGGAGGCCACCTGGTCCGTCCTTTCTCGGCTCAGCTGTGGGCACTGGGCACGTCGCACCCCTCCACGGATGGACAGGCAAAGGTCCCGGCTGCTCCCCCCCTGGGGCACTACCCACGTCTCAGTTCCACAGGCCCCAGCCAGGATGTCAAGGTGCAGGCGGTCGCCGCCGCCCGGGAGGAGGATGATTCATGGAGTCGCTATCCATGGTCCCCTCATGGTGCCCCCCTCACTGGGGGGGAGCATAGGGGGCACACTCCGTCCACGCCAGGGCCGGGGAGTCGGAGGGCCACCACGCAGAGGCCAACAGGGGCGGAATCAGCGTGAGGGACAAGTCTCGGGGGCAAATCGTGCAGGCTCAAATTCACCCCCCGGTGGGTGCCCCAGCCACAGCGGCACCCCCAGCTAGCGGGCCCCGTCCTGGGAGGAACAGCCCTACCCCGTCTCAGCTCAACCTCCAGCCGGTAAGTCCCACTGTTCCACAGCGTCTCTGGAGGGTCCGTCGCTGCCGCTCCTAGGCCGCCGAGCCCAGCACAGGCAGCCGGGGGGGGTCGATGGCACTCGCGCCCAGAGGAAGAAGGATTCGCAGGGCCGCCCCGCTCACAGGCCTACCAATGGGCCACAGTCCTCCACAGGGGTTCCCGGGTTCAGGCGGGTGGCGGCAAGGCCGGGGGGGCCAAAGGGAGCGCCTCCTGGGGGGGCACCGGTCCAGCCCGCCGTAGAGCGGGCCTCGAGGCGGAGAGCTTGAGCCCGGTCATTGGACACCCCCCAGGAGCTCCTCACCTCAGTCGCTCCTCTTCCCTCGGTTTGCTGCTCTATCGCCTGCGACTCAGTCAGCTCCTCCACTCCCCTCGCTGGGTCAGCCGCCGGAGCTCTCTCGCCGCAGCCCGGGTCAGCTACTGCAGGATGGGCCCGGGCCCGGTGGTCCCTCGTGTACAACTCAGGCCTCAAGGGAGACAGGCGACGGCCCTCCACTCCGGCCCACAGTCCTCTTGGCCGGTGGGCACTGGAATATCAACAGCCCCTTTGCTCCTCCGCCCCGACCCCAGCCGCTGGGGAGGCCCCGGGACCACAGGAAGACGAGCGCCCGTGCTCCGGCCCGGGCTACATGGGGGCCGCCATTTTAGCGAAGTCGGGCCTCTGGCAGGGAGGAGCGAAACAGGGGGAAGTAAGCTCCGGAGCTGCCCCAAATTGACACCTGGGGAGAGCGGACAGCACTGGGGTCCGGATTCGGTAGAAGGGCGGTAGGAAGACAAGCTATTAGCGGTGGATGGCGGGCGGATGACGGATGGGGTCCAGGAGCAGTCTTAGAGTGCGACCGCCATCTTGATGCCGCAGGCCACGCCCCCCTGAGTGTTACTCCTTAACCAGTAGTTGGTAGTTGTGCCCCCGGCAAACACAGCCCAATAATCCTTGTGTACAACTTTCCATCCTAATTACTGTAGGTTACTGGAAATTAAGTTTTCAATAACTTACAAAGTACTGGGAAAAGCACAATCCTGAAACAGACAGCTATAAAATGTAAACATGCAGATCAGATATCATCACTTTACCAAACAAATATTCCCCACTTTTCACATCCAATCCCCCCACTCTAATATCTTCCCCCACCTGTCACCTTCTTCTCTTGAATTGTTTACTTTTCAACATTCCTCAATCTTCTCCCACCTTTACCTCATTCTATATGGCCCCCACCATCTCTTCTTTTTTCCCTCCCTCCACTATCATCCCATCTCACATCTCCTCCCATACCTTGAACTTACACATTCCTCTGTAACTCTCCCATTAGCTTCTGTTTACCTGTCATTCTCAGCAAAGATCTTTCCTGCTAATCTCTTCATCTATCCTTCATAATCCAACTCCTTAGTTCTCCTTTCCGTCTGTAGCTGTCCCTCTCCCTTTAACATTCATTTAGTGCCTGACTACAAATTGTCCTTTTCCTATTCCATTTCCCACTTGTATTTTTCTCATCTATGTAGGATGACATGGGAGACTTAATGAGAACTTAAGTTTTCTTTCTCCTCCTGTCCATTCATACATTCCCCTACATCCCAGACTATATAAATGCCCCCACATTTTCCTTGCCCTTTATTTTCTTTCAAAGATGTCCTGCTCATAATCTCTGTTTATTTTAAATCCATCCTGTACTCCTGGCGTGATAACATGAAACTTCCATTGGCAGAATGAGAGGGATGTTATCTGCAGCCTTGACTCGTCCTGTGGCCCCAATGTTTTGCACATGTCACAGTTTGGTGTAAAGGAGGTATGCTGATCAGTAACTCAACCTGTGACAAAATGGGAACAGTTGGGTCAGACTAGGACTATTCATTAATATAGTCCAGTCGTCAGAAAGGGGAGCTAGATAGATTAGCATAGGGAAGCTCCTTATGTATTGACTTAACTGTGTATTGGCCCAAGTAGCTGGAAGGCCATGTTACTGGATGTGAGAAAGTGGGTTATTCAGCCGTGAGTGGGGTGGCCCACTACCTTAATAAACACTCTCTGGTTACGTCACAACAATGTTCCTGAAGAATCTCTGCTCACATACTTTCCTAGAAAAATGTGTGTTAAGACCAAGCAGTAAAAAACAGCATTACAATCAAGAACAGAACATAATATAATGCCCAAACCAAGTGATAGAAATCAAGAACAAAAACAATAAACAAAAAGACACCAAACTAACAACACTGGATAAGGGGAGCTGGAACAAAATGCATTTAAAAACTTTTGAGGAAAAAAAGCCAAGAAAACATAAAGCAGCAATCAGACGTCACAGTTTGCGGTTGACTAGGACACAGGAGGGATTATTTCGAGCTGACTAGAATGGGGCAGTGCAGAGGTCAGTAAGCCAAGCTGGTGTCACACCAGTCAAAGTTTTTAACTTCAGGTTTAGTTTGTTTCTTGAAGCTCCAAGTCTACAACAAAGACTTGGAAAGAAGCCGAAGATCCAATGACAAGAAAACAGCGAAAAGGGTAAATGTCCCCACTGTCCGTCAGAGTCTCTCTCGTAGGCTCCTATTGTTCATCATTTGAGCACTTGCAGTGGAGCTATCGGACCAACTTTTGAAGAATCCCACATCGCTCAGGATGAGGCACCCACCTTCCCAGGGGAGCACACCCGATTAATTCTGTCCAATGTCCGAAGAATGCACCAATCTTGTCTCTCCCTATGCTACTGTTGCTTGATTTATCAAGTCCATCCGTGCTAATCTGACTTTTCCTTTGGTGCACTGTTGCTCCCTCAGGTCCGTAGATTATACCTAACTACTCCAAAGACAGAGGGGTCTGCAAACAAGTACTTAGACACAGAGGGGCCAATGGACTGGGGCTCAAGCACAAATGGGCCAGCAGACTGGGGCTCCTGGATGGCCCTGATCTCAGGAGGCACTGCCTCATTCAACACTGAATTATTTTCTTTCTCCGTTTGTGCCCACATCAGCCGAGCATCCGAGAAAGGAACAAAACAGGGCACCTTCTCTGTTTCAGACTCACCTACTCCATCAAGCACCCACTGATCATAGGGTAAAGGGAGGGGAACCTTGAGGCAATGTTGGGAATGGATCCAATTCTTCCGGCTGGTCACCATCAAGGCTGTGCGAGTACCAAGGAGGAATTGTATTGGCCCCTTCTGGTGCGGCTCCAAACTACCTTTCCTCTGACAATGCCTAGTCAGCACATAGTCCCCAGTCCAAATATCATGGCCTGGCCCCTCGGGAGCTGGTGGTAGGACTGCGTGGATCTGTTGGTGAATATAACGCAGGCTTTTAGTCATCTCATACAGCTAATCCACTAGCAAAGGGTATTACATTTCTGAAAATCGTTGAGGTTCGCGAGACGCCCCGACATTCGCTGGACGTCTGAAAATGACCTCATACGGCGACAATCCTATCCTAGAGTGAGCGTAAGCTCTTGTAGACAAAAGAGCTAATGGTAAAGCATCTGGTCACTGCAATCCTGTGCTCTTTTGAATCTTTGCCAATTTCAGTTTGAGAGTACCATTGTACTTCTCAACCAAACCTACTGATTGGGGGTGGTTTGCAGCATGAAATTTCTGCTTGATTTGCAGACCATCGCAAACCAGCTGGATAACCTTTGAATTGAAATGACTTCCGTTGTCACTCTAAATCAAATGGGGCAAACCAAAACTCTGGAAAAATTACTTTAGGAGTGCCCTCCCCGTCGCCATAGCTGTATTCTCTTTAGTGTGGTAAGCCTAAACCCATTTACTGAATGCACAAACAACCACTAACAAATATTTCAGGATGTTGACTTGTTCCATTTCTATGAAATACATCTGAAGGACCTTGAAAGGGAAGGAAGGCGATGCAAAATTACCGGGGATGCCTTTTCCAGGATTATACATAATGCATACCATACAGTACTTTACTAAGTGAGCAGCAACCTTGGGAATGTTGTCATTCTGCTATATAGGATGTTACAGTTTACAGATGCCTTTCACACTAATGTGGGCTGGCCTGTGCGCCATAGTGACCACAGAGAGGACATATGCTTCTGGTAACTTCCATCTCTGTTTTCCTGACTTATCCGTCCAACATCCACCCTCATCTAAGCGTGCTCTGCTTTTCTGCCATACTGCTAACTCCTCAGTCATTGCCTCACTCGGGATTTCTTTCACTTCGTCTAGAATATCCTCAAACATAGTGACCTTGTGCACCCACCTGGCAGGACCCGCTACAAACATCTTTTTAATTTTTGTTCGAGCTGTCTCCTTAGCTGTCTGGTCTGCAAATGCATTCCCTCTTCCCACATCATCAGTAATTGCCTTGTGGGTACTGCACTTTACTATAGCCAATTTCTTAGGAAGCGTCAAGGTGGACAGAAGCCTATGTATAAGAGGGCCATGTCGGATATGCGTCCCATGTGAAGTAATGAACCCTCTCTCTGCCCAGAGCGACCCAGAAGGCGTACTGATTGTCAGTACAAATATTAACAGCCAGCCCCTCTCTCAACTCACAAGCTCTAATAAGAGCGACCAGTTCAGCTGCCTGAGCGGACTGATAGGGAACTAGTGATGTCTCAACTACCGTATGCAGTGTAGTAAGCGCATATGATGTGGTGGTGGTGCCATCTGATAAATTGAAACATGAGCCATCGACATATAGTTCCCCTTGGGGGTCAGATAAGGGAACATCAGTCTGGTCTACCTGTCCCTTCGTCTCTTCCTCTGTCTGGAAAAGACAATCATGTATGTCTATTTCTTCACTCTCAGAAGGGAGGGGTAGTAATGTGGTAGGGTTCAGAGTGGCACATCTTTTTATCGTAATATGCGGGGCAAAGAGCGTTAGCTCATAACCGGACAGGTGTGCACTGGTAAGGTGCTGTGTCTTGGTCTCATTCAATAGGGTATCCACAGCATGAGGCACCATGGTTGTGAGGTCAGTATTAACCCTGGGTGTAGTACTACGCTAAGCTCCCAGAGCATGCCTAGTTTGCGCTACTACGCACTACGCGAATTGCACGTAGAACAGTGCAAAAACGCATAGCATAGCAGGCTTTTTAAACTTGCTTGCGGTTCTCAACGTCAAGTTGGCGACCACGAGCGAGCAAAATCAACATCCCGGTGAAACTTTTCCCTCGTTCGCGATCAGCAACATCAAGTTACTGATCGCGAGTGAGAAAAGAAACCTCCCAGTGAGATTCTCAATGCAGGGAGGTCAGGTTTCTCATTGCAAGTGGTCGCGTATGCTCGCGACTGCTCGCGATGAGAAACTACCAGTCTGCGTTGAGAAAGCTGTCGCTCGAGTACAAATCTATTCGAGCTGCAGAAAATGACCGCTTGGTACTGTGCAAGATGCCGTTTGCAATGATTGCACAGTGCGGACAAGCATCCGGCACTGTACAATCAGTGCGAACAGCATTTCCCTACCGCACTATGCAGTCCGCGTAGCGTGTGTAGTGCAAAGTGCACTTTCCGTAGCTATGCGTAGCTCTACCACACAAACTACATTCAGGGTTAGTCAGTATCAAGTACGAGCCCAGCCGATTGCCTATAGTGATGGCCACATCTGCGACCGCTCTTAGACAGCTCAGGAAGGCTCTTGCGACTGGATGAAAAAATAAGAACATGGCCGTTGCTTACCTCCAAAGGCCTGTGTTAAAACACAGAGCGCACAGCCAGCCTTCTCATGTACATACAGCACAAACGGCTTCAGGTAATCAGGCATACCAAGCACAGGTGCAGAGAAAACCGCAACATGTAATTGCTCAAAAAACTGCTGACATTCAGACGTCCAAGCCAGGGGCTCCTGCACATCTTTAGTTGTTAATGCAAGCAAAGACTTTATTAGTAATGAATAATTAGGGATTCAATGGCGACAGCAGAAAGTGATGCCAATAAAAGCGCACACATCCCTCTGAGTTTTAGGGATACACATTTGGACAATTGCGCTAATGCGCTCAGAGGTCAGTCTGCTACCCTCCTTCGACAGTAGTTGACCTCCTGTCGACAATATTAAAATTTAGATAAGGACACTTTATGTCCACGGTGAGCAAAATGTAGCAACAACTTAACCGTACTGTCTGTGCATCCCTGTTCTGTGTCAGAAGCTATTAGTATGTCATCCACATATTGAAACAATACATTACCTGGGGAGAGCGTGAGGGAGTCTAATTGGGCTTTCAAAGCTTGGCTATATATACTAGGGCTCCCAGTATAACCCTGAGGAGCGCGACAGAATCTAAAGGTAGGGTAAAACCGAACAAATGTCGGCTGTCAGGATAAATCAGGATACTAAAGAACACATTTTTCAAATCAATGACAGAGAATATTTTAGCAGGGGAAAGAATCATTGTTAGAAGGGCAGTAATGTCAGGGACCACTGGGAACTGAGGGACCACTATTTTATTAAATGCGCACAAACCAATCACAAGAGGATAAACATCTGGGTGGTCATCGGGGGAATCTGGGGATGCCTTTTTCAAAATAGGAAGAGTAGGACTATTACACACATTCGCCACTGTCTCCTCAACTACCTCCGACTCAATCAGATCTTGAATAATTCGCAGCAAAGCTCGCTCCCCCACTTGAGGGATTTTGTACTGGAGAATACTAGGCAAAATGGTGTTGTCCTTAACTTTAATGGAAATTGGCAGAATTTGAAATAGTCCTTCATCCGTGTCACCTGTTGCTCACAAAGTGGGCGGCACATCCTTAAACTCAGCAGGAAGGGGCGCAATAGGCAGTGCTTAGAGCTGATCACATTCAGTCCCATTGTCATGTAAACACGTTCCGGAGAGCAAAAAATGGTTGCATGCAACTTCTTTAATGAATCTAGGCCCATTAAATTTTCTTCACAGTTTGATGTCAGTGGGAACAGTAAATCCACAGTAAAAGGACCAATAGGCAAGAGGATTGGCAATGGGGCTTACAACCAGTAGGTCTATCACGTGAGGAGGCACCCCTATGATGAAGCATGACACCTCTGGTTTGTGAAGGGAACCGTCCTGAAAAGGGAAACCCCCTGTTTTTGCATGGCGTAGTACATTCATACAGGTAAACAACCTCCTTCTAGTCTGGACCTGTGGCCCCTTTTTCTGTGCGGCTTACAACCGTCACGCCAGAAAATCCTACCGAAACTAATTTTGGCCAGACAGAGCTGCCCGGGGACCAGTGAACGAGAAACAGAGCTATTCATTGCATCTGTATCCATGAAGAATTTCTTAGCTGAGCCTTGCAAATCCGCAGTGACATAAGGACCGCACTGATCTACAGGTATCTGGACTGGTCCCTCACCCTGCCCCTGACTCTCCTCGCTGTGGATCACTCCTGTCACCTCATCCAGATCATAATCGTGGTAATACTGTCTCCTCGAGGGTCACCAAAATATTTCTGGTCTGTGTGACCCTGCGATAGCCTATCCTCCTGAACCCTATCTTGTCACTTTATTCACATCCCCGTCCATGAGAATACTGTCCCCCGGGGGCCGCAACTTTCCGCAATGAAACCGGACACTCGCTATGCCAGTGCCCCTCCTCCTTGCAGTACGGAGACTGATTCGGCCCTACTGGCGCAGCACTCCTGCTAGTATGTGAAAACTGCCGGGCCGGACCAGCGAACGTCCCCTTCCGTTTCCCCTAGACGGCTGCTGCAAGAACACCTTCGTCTTCAACGCCTTGTGCTTCTTCTCTACCTTCTCCTCGTTCTCCCTGTGTTCATAATACTGTGCCATACTCAATATAACAGAATGGAAGAATGTCATCCAAGTGCTCTCCGAAGCCTCAAAACGAGCTGCTATCTCAGGAAGCAGGTTCGAAACAAATCTATTACCATACAATTGAACACCCCCTTCCATCGACAAGTCCTGTCAACTGAAATACAAAAAGACACCCTCAAACCAGGTGAAGAAATCTGACACTTTCATCTTTCTTCTGACGACATGCTGTTAACTTGTCCCAATCTACCCTTCTCAGAGGAATGAGAGAGTGCATATACGTAATAATTCGGCCAGGCAAATCTAGTATCTCGGCATTAGGCTTGTCCCCAGGCTTCCTTTTCTTATCCCATGCTTTCCTCTGATCCCAGGTACCACCCAGTTCCACGACGTGGTCCTGCGTGTGCACCTGCCTCCAAATGTTGACGGCCACCAGCAGACTAAAGAACATGTCAATATCCTCAAGCATCATTACAGTCGATGTAACAGCCTCAGTCAATTCCTTATAGTACGCAATTGGATTTATCCTAGGGTCAGGTAACTGAGTCTCAAGAGACAAAATCTCACTCTTTTTCCACGGAGTGTACACCCATTGTTCCTGGAAATGGTCCTCAATCCTCGGTCTAATAACAGTACTCTGCTGATCTCGTAATTCCGGCAGTTCAGGGTGGTATGTGGGATGAACTTCCCTCATTGGAAACTGGGACACTGTCTTCAAGCTCTTCTCAAACAGCCTACCTCGATAAGTTACCAACTTTGCAACATTACTGAAAATCTCCTCAGGCGCCATACCTGCAGCATATACATAGTCCCTGATATTATAAATAATATGAGGCGCTACAGTGTTGAAGCACTGTTCCCACAATCCAATCAGTGTAGCCAACATGTGGTTAAGGGCATGCTGCTGCACAAACGGCTCATAATCTCTCATCACACTCCACACATCTTCCACACTATAGGTGGGGTGACGAGCCGACTGAGCGGCCTGATTGGCTACTGCCTTTTTCTCTTCATCTCCCACATCCGATTGTTTCAATATCCGTCCAGTTGCTCCCTAGCAGTTGCCCAGTCCTGTCCCCTGAGCCACGTACAGGCGGCCCACTACCTAGTACTGTCGGGGAATGAAAGAAAAGGGAAAGGATTAGCAACAGAAGGAACAAGTACCAATGTCATCAATGGTTGTGTTGTGGGTGTAAGGGCTGGAGAGAGGAGTGACGCCAACACAATAGGCGTAACAGGGAGACTAACAGTTATCGCAGGCGCAGAAGGCAGAGCCACAGAAATGGCAGGAGGCGCGGCGGACAAAGCAGCTGGGTCAGTAACAAAAGAAACAGAAACAACAGGGGCAGAAGAGATGCGGTTCCATGGTTCGAGGGTCTGTGGTTCGTAGATTTTGAACCCGTGCAATAAAGGTCGTCGGATATAGAGGATTTTGGTATCAGCGGACCGCAAATCCCGAGTGCGGTGTGTACGAGTGTTTTCGTCGTAACCGATCAATGAGAACACTACGTATTCAGGGATTTCGTTTGAACCCTCGGGTTCCATTTTGTGTGCGGCAGCCATTTTGTGTGATTGCCCTCACATAGGCTGATGACTATGGCCTAACGAGTCTTTGGGACACGTACACCTTAGCTGACTTTTGTGTGACCTGGCCGAACTGACTCCCTTGCCCGAGGCTGACCTCGCTGAGCCAGTTCCTTGTTAAGCAGCTGGTCAGATAAAGATCAAAGAGCAGGACATTGCTGAGTTTATGGTACATGCACACACCCTTCTATCTTACTTCTCATCTGTTTCTGTTCCTTCCTTTATGGCTTAATCACTGATTTGGGTTGAGGTCTTTATGATGGGTTTGTCTGGCCTGATCGAACAGGAATATTGGAATTTGCTTGGTCATTTCTGGTGGGCTGGACAACGGAAAGTGGGATTGTCGTCATGCGATATGTTTGAAATGTCACCGTTTCATTGGTCAGTTTGTATGAAATTGATGCTAGCCAGGAATGTGATTTTTGGCATAAAAGACGATGCTCCGCTCCTTGAATTTGTGCAGTCTCTAGCGAACCACCCGTGTTGTGCTTCGTAGACCTCTGTTCCTGGTTGCAGCCAATAAATTTGGTCTTTTACGTCATCAAGAAGTGTCCTGTGTCTCTGTTTGCCGAGGCAGGGGAATCCGAAGACATCAGGCGTTATCCCTGGCACCGCTGGGTTCTAAAACCCGGTTCTTCAGGGAAAGATGATTAAGGTTGTGGCACAGCAGGCTTTATTATCTGCTGAGCGTATGGGGGCAGAGGTTGAGTGTCTAACAATTCTTCCACAAATGTATCATTCTCTTCTCGAACCACATAAGACTTTTAACATTGCAATTGAAACTTCCTATCAGCACACTCTATACCCTTCTCAGTCTTCTCTTCATCATACGCAACAGCTTTCTGAGTCACTGTCTGCATCCTTCCCTTTTGGGCCTCCTTTTCTGCTTTCATTCGTCTCTGTTTAGCCTCCTTTGGCCATGTTCTAAGGGAATTAAACATCGACTGACTACTTCTCTTTGCAAACAATTTTTTCCTGCAGGAAATTATGCTTTTGCTCATCAAAAGTGCCTGTCAGCGGCCATTGCAACTAGGCATTGTCCCTCGTATATTAGAGCTATAGTTTACTAAACATAGTAGGGCCAAGCCCATGCTTGACATACATCTTGAAATTTGGAGTACCTTCCGGAGGCGTAGGTTGACTCTCTTCCAATCGAGCATCAGCAGAACAACAACGACAACTCACACAGCAGAATTTACTTAAGCAGGGCAAGTTCCAAACAAAACGTGTACACTATTTATACCAAGCAAATATCTTACCCAAGTTGGTCCTCAGACCTCACCAAATCCAAATCAAAGTGGTACCATGTTCACAAAGAACTCAAACAAATTCAAGCACTTGTCCAAAAACTATCCTCAGACCGTACCAAACACAAACCAAAGTGGCACCGTGGCCACAAATCAAAACCAAAGCAGACTCACCTGGTACACACAGGTCAAACAAAGTTATTCTCCACTTCCATCTCTTCGGACTAAACAGTCAGATCCAAGGGTTTCGCCCTTCAGGACTCCAGCGGTATGACCACTGGGTGAGACCTGCCCGGTCAGACAGACGGGGCAGCTGCGAGTACAAGACTCTTTCATGCAGGGATCCCCAGTCCGGCCATCTGACCCAACTTGGCCCCGTCCTCCTCATCCATCCGCGGGCGAGGATGGGTCACCTGATGGGGTTCCTGTTTGGTTGCCAACTGAAGGAAGTGACCCGATTAGGACTACCTGAACTCCTGACCACCTCTCACCCTTCCATACAAATGAAGAGACGGTCAGACAGTAGACAATACAAACCAAAGGTATTTATTAGTCATACACTCGAGTGGAGTCCAGTCTGACAAGCCTACTTAGAATGCTGTAGAGAGACTGACTTCCGTCAACATGGTAATGTCAGATATACATTTCCAACACCCCTACAGACCCGCCCAGACTGGAACTTTCCAGTCTGGGCGCTGATGAACAAAGGAGGTAAAGAAGGACGAACTACCATCCTGGGACCGGGTACATGCTATCTTAGTTTCAAGGTTACTCGGCCAGTGCCCGTCTCTCTGAGAGTGGGAGCAGGTCTACCTACGGGCGAGGGCATGTAAAAACAAAACAATCTATTCATTAGTGCAGTGAAGCTCAACCTTGAATAATAAAGAGAAACATTTGAGACAGCTTTCTGCTGAGGCAAACAGTATAGGACAGAAGCTTGCATTCGATCGTAGTAGAAAATGGCAGCTGAATACAAAATGGTGCCGCAAATGCTAACTTAACTCGCACAATGCTAGAAGGAGTCGGCTAGACGCATTCTCAGTTCAACACACCTTGTCTGAATCCTCTGAAGGGTGAACTATTACTATGTAGCAAATTTCTTCAACTTCAGGGAAAAATACTCCTCATCTTTCACACAGCCTTCAGATTCTAGGCACATGGCCTCACTCTATCCAGGGCTTCAGCAGGGCAATGGTGGCCGGGGTGATTCGGGGGTGGAGGGGCGAGGGGCAGGGACGAGGAGGGGAAGGGGATCTAATATAAGGAGAAAACAACTTAGCGCTGCATCTCTCCTCCGTCTCTCCTCCTCTTCCCTCCGCACCGCCGGAACAGGATGCCCATCCAGGCTCCCCTAAGCCAATCACAACGCTGCCGTGCAACATTGTCATTGGTCTGAATGCCATGGTTCAGTGCTCAGCCAAAAAATGGGAGCCTGGGCATGTTCTCCACCCCGGCTGTAATGCATCCTGGGTGGAGATCATGCAAAGTGTGCGTGAATGTTTAGCCAGCCAAGTATTCATGTGCACACTTACAAAGTATGCACACCACTCGCCCTGCTCTTGTCATCAGAGCAGCCCCGCTCAGCCTCGCCCTGCAAAACTGCTGCAGCAGGACAAAGTACAATGGTAATAACCTCAAGTTATTATAATTGTATTTTTCCTTTATTGCACTGTTGCAAATCAGAGGGAAACGCTCCTTCGCCTTAGTGGAGGAGCTCCACAGTGATCAGTTGAGCGTTCTTGTCATCTGGAGGTAATGAGGGTACCCACTTGACCATTAGAAAACACATTTGGTTCCTGGATGCCAGCAGGAATCAGGAGTCTTTCTGTTTTATTTTTTTCCAGCAGCCAGGCAAGCAATTTTGTTTTTAGGATGTTTCTTCTTAGGTCCAAAAAGGTTCTGAGGAGATGGTGGTGAAGTGACAGTCTAATCTTATGCACCGGTCACTCACTGGAAAATTCCCTTCACATGTTCCTGGACACTTTATCTTTTTTAATTAGATTTGCTTGCAATTAGCCAAGAAAAGCAGAAAATAAGCATAATAAGCACACAGTATCATACATGAAACCTTGTTGTAATTGGCAGTAATACACAGATTAAATATCATGAAACAGTACCCATGCAAAATACAAAACCTCAAAGAAACATATTATCCCAAATGTTTTTCAAACACGTGTGGGATTTCGGGCCTTTAGCCTTAAGAATAGCTAACTCAAGTTCAAAAATATTTTTAAATAATGTCCGCCATTCGGAAAGCATAGGGGGTGTAGGGTAAACCCACACTCTGATGATATACAGCCGGCAACGGTAATCGTAATAGATACTACTGGGATTAATCTGGGACTAATTTCGCACTTGTGTACCAGCATGATATACTAAACTGCCAACTCCATATGGTGATCCAAGTGAAAGGATAAAAACTGCACCACGCCTAACCGGAAATCTTTGAGTGTGGGGCATTCCACAAACATATGAATGATATCGGTTGAATATAGACCACATTTTTGACAATAGGTCTTGTGGTCGGAACTACTCTTAGACCATTTGTATTTTCTTTCTGGGCTATAATGTAACATACATGCAGTCCAATTTGCTGAAGTTTAGGCTAACAGAACAAACAGAACAGCCAATAATATCAAAGGTATCAATCGAAATATCCTGATCAAGCTTGTCACTCCATTGGGCAGCAAGACTAGACCTATCATC
The DNA here is from genome assembly GCF_964263255.1 of Lissotriton vulgaris. NCBI lineage: Eukaryota > Metazoa > Chordata > Amphibia > Caudata > Salamandridae > Lissotriton > Lissotriton vulgaris. Next base: position 865,840,562 of record NC_141689.1, read on the forward strand.
CTCTCTGTCTGTGGACATAATCCTAAATAACATTCTGGTAGTAATTCTTTATTTAGATATAAAAAACATATCTTTAAAAGATTGCACAAATCACATTGTGTACAGTTTTATGAATAAAAGATGATAAAAGAAAAAAATAAGACTGAAGTATGTTAGTTAAAAACCTTTCAATTTGTAAATTAACTCTCCCCGTTATTGCAAGGCTTTTAAAATGCAGGTTCTGTCTTAGTAATCAGCTATATGGCCTCAGCAATGTCCATTTTATCTAAATTGCGAAAGGCATACTGAATAAATTTAGACAGATTTATATTTAAAACAATATTATCTGGAGACAGAGCAGCGATGATGGCGTGCCTACAGGTCCGAATACCAAGTCTGTTCCATTCTGGCTTGAGCAGGTATCGATGCTGGAGATTGAATGAGGGACAGATGCAGAGCACGTGCAAGATTGTTTCTGTTGCTGACCCGCATCCTCTACATGTTGTGTCTTCCTTCTTACGACGCCAGGTGGGAAGATTTTGAAGAAAGCGCCAGTCTCCCAATCTTAGGGCAATCAGACAGCGCTTTAAATAAAGTGCAAATGTCGTAGAGAGGTAGGCCGCAGGGGTCAATCGTTTGTAGGAATTAACTATCGCCCAGGAGTGACTGCGTTTCGTGACAAGAGCTTTGTCTGAAGCCAGAGATTTCAGTCTGACGCATTTTTTGATTATGGTTTTAAAGACAGTCTGGCTGGGGTTGAGGGCCCAAAGATCGGCAGCTGACATTTGATGAATGTAATCATTCAGAAGGCGCCCAAATGTTCCCCCTGTATTAGTCTCGTTTATTTCATTCCATATTAGGGATTCTAGCGTGCCTGATTCGGCCTGTCTTAATTTATGACATAGCTTAAGGTAAGTACCGACGTTAGAGGCTTCATAGTTGGTTAATCCCAGCTCTAGTCTAATCTGAGCAGGGGAAGCAACGCTCGGTAAATGAAGTAGCTTCCTATAGATTTTAGTTGTATATTTGTTAAGAGCAGTATTCATTTTGCCTTTAAAGATCTCTATGCCATAAGAAAGTGTTGGCCCTATTTTAGCTCTAAGGACTTCTAATAAAGGGGCAAAGGTTGGTCCTGAAAGTTTCTTCGATAATTTGGCTAAGGATACCACTAAGGCCGTAGTTTTAGCTGCGATCACACTGCTTTGCTTTGAGAAGCTGCCCCTTGCGTCCAAATGGACGCCTAAATATTTATATGACTGGCCAATCAAAAGGCTTGTATTGTTAATTGACCAACCGCCGCCGCTGTGGTGTTTCTTGCCAAATGGGACTATCAAGGTTTTCTCCATGTTGATTTCTAACTGGTTGTCAGATGTGTATTGTGATAGTTCAGCGAGGAGCCTTTGTAACCCTACTCTGGTAAGGCTGAACAAGGCCAAATCGTCAGCGTATAAAAGGTTACATAGTGCCGCACCACCTATTTTGGGTGGATGGCTATTTACCTTGTCTAGAGTGCTTGACAGGTCGGCTATAAATAGGTTGAAGAGGAGAGGGGCCAGCACGCATCCCTGCTTGACACCGCGAGAGGTCATAATTTTCCGCGAGAGATGCGAGCCGGACCCTAGCTTCACTCGGACCCATGTGTCAGAGTAGAGTTGAATAATTGGGTTCAGTATTTCATTTGGAATGCCCCACTGGGTCAGTTTTTTCCATAGGGCCGCCCTGGGCACTCTATCGAACGCGGCTTTAAAATCGACAAAGCAGCCGAAGACCATCCTGTTTGTTGATAAAGCTTTGTCGATTATGGTGGAAACTGCCAGTAAATTTATCATAGTTCCTGAATTGGCAACGAACCCTGTCTGGTTTAGAGGAATCAGATCGTGGTCCTTTGCCCATTGCCTTAGATCCTCCAGAATGAGTCCTGCAAAATGTTTTGCCTCTATGTCCAATAGGGCAATTAATCTATAGTTGTTTGGCATAGCTCGTGGGCCAGATTTGTAGATGGGATGAATTATTGCGCCCGCCATGAGTCCGGGATTGTCGATGTTCGCAGGGTGTAATTGAAAAGATTCAATAGCACCATGGACCAGAAAGGAATGTCCGATTTAAATAGTCTTTGTGGCAGGCCATTAGGGCCTGGTGCTCCATCTTGTCTCCCTTGTGTCACTACTTTGATGACTCGTTCCTCTGTTAGTGCATATACAGGGGTTGGTCTCTGATTTGTATCCAAAGAGGTGTTCAGTGATTCGTCGTCTACAGTCCCGCGTCCCATGGGTGGTCTGGAACTATCATGGTTATCTTGTGCCTGGAAGTGAGCTGTTAGATATGTTACCCATTCTGCTTCCCGGATATTTGCAGAGCCAGAGTTTGTCAGGTTTAAATGGGTGCGGTTAACGAGGGACCAGAATTTCCTTGTGTTTTTTTGCTTACTTTCCCACACCAATTTTATCCAGTATTGGTTTTCCTGAGCCTGTTTCTCTTGAGAGACTGCCCTCCTAAATGCTTTTTGGGCATGATGATATGTGGCAAGGAAGGCGCTGTTCCGAGGAAATTTTAAAATCAACCTCAGTGCAGTGTTCCTTGCTCTCTTTAGTAGTTTGATGGCGGCTGAGGTCGCGGCCCCTACGTGAGGCAAACGATTTAAGCTCTGAGCTGTCGCGGGATATGAGTTGATCAGGTGGAGGCACAACTGTGACCATTTCCATATCGGGTTGGCTGCTTTGTCGAGACTGCCTGTTATGTAGTCCTTGCTTGCTTTTAGAACACTCTGACTGTTGGTTTCATTCCATTTAAGGCGCTTGAGGTTTTCTGTATGAATTCCCTTATAAGTTGAGGGAGCCGCTTTATGAAGTTCCGAGTTTGCGGTGAGAGTAATGACATGGGGCCTGTGGTCGCTTTCGGGCTGTGGATGGATGCAAAAACAGTTCAATTTGAACAGTAGTTCAAAATTACAGATAGTGAAATCTAAATAAGATTTTTTTCTTCCGTTCGACCAGGTCCAGTTTGGGGGTGAATCGCTTGATGTCCTTCCATTCACTACTAGGTAGCCTGCATTATAGAATCTAGTCACGGAGAGCTCACCTAATATGTTTGGGGCTTGCTTCAGGGGTTTGGATTGAGCTTGTCACTCCATTGGGCAGCAAGACTAGACCTATCATCCTCTCTGTCTGTGGACATAATCCTAAACAACATTCTGATTGATGGCTTGCCTTCTGAGGAAATAAGTATTTAAAGAAGGAATGTTGCGGAGTGTCTGCAGAGTAGAGAATGCCCAAAACCTGTCAAAATCAAAAATCTAATCCCCAGTCATAATGCCATCCTTTGACCACTGTAACCTGCTTCAGCCATGTTTACTTGCTCATGCTAACATTGTCCACAAGCTGTGACTGTCTCTGACATTGGGACCCACTGCGTGTTGGCCTCGAACTGAGAAGGTGTGAAGAGATTGCCCAGATGAAAACTGTTTACATTTTTGTAACTCTTGAAAGTAATTTCCCTAGTTTCCATGAGCTCATATGAAGGACATGAAATTAGAATTAAACAGAAATGTCCAGGACATGAAAATAAAAATTGCAGCTCGCCCTATTCCGCAGCGCAACGGGATGGACCTAGTGATGCAGCCTGCCACTAAGGGGAAACCCTGGTGGGTGAGTTTCATCTAAAGAAAACATTCTGTTTTCCAACTAGATGTGGAGGTCTAGTCCATGATTGACAGACAAGCTGTTTTTAGTTCTTTAATAATATTGACAGGAGGACGAGCCCCTCTGTTTCTTTCTAAACATCACCCCTTGTTCTAAAAGGTACATATAATGCCACACATCTTGGAGTACTTACCTTATTCTGAAAAACAACAGCACCAGAGCAAACAAAATACCCTGACACACTGGAGAAGCGGTAACCGCCTGCTGGGGAGCAAACATGGGTTAGAGCATGGACTCCTGCCTTGCGGGACAGGTAAAGAATCCTAATGTGGGAAGAACTTATAGGGGGAAATAAAATAAACCTGTATGGTGCCAAAGGGTGTGTGCTGACTAGCAAAAGAAAGAGCCTTACAACAATGTTTCTAGGCAATTTGACTTCCTTCTGATTCTGCTTATATTGACGTTGACGCACTCACCTGACTTTTGTGAGTCTCCAAAATCTCCAGGTTGTGGGCATCTATAGTAACAGAACATATGCTATGCCTTTCCTTGCTTTGGGAGTTCCCTGAATGGAGTAGGGGCCTCTCGGGAGATTCCTGAATTCCTATTCACTCTAAGAAATCACTACCCTAAGCAATCATATGCATTATGAAACGTCATCTGTACAAAATGTGTTGAGCATCCTTTACGTTCCTTGAGTAGCTTCAGCATCCAAACAACAGAAATGTGGAGTGTATACTCCATCAAGTTATTCTCTGTAACAATACTTTAAAGTAACTTGAGTTCATTCATTCATATATTCTTTATTTCGGTTCCAAGTAAAACCATAAAAGATACAATAACAATTTGCATGTTCAATTGATTTAACAAATAACAATAGTTTTTTTAGTTCTTAAAACCAGTGCGGAGGAAATAATTCAAAATTATGGTAGGGGGGAGGGATAGTTCAGTTCATTAGTGCAATTACCGGCCGACAAATTCCAATAAAATATTTAAATAAATAAAACCTAGACATAAAATGCTTAAGAACAACAATACATTTAAAGCATGGTCAATATATCTTAGCCTGTCTATGCTTATACATGCCTTTAAAATTTCTACAATTACTGTTTTAGCACACCACTTAATAATTCCAAATAAAAAAATAGCATTGGGCATTAGGCTAATTGTACAAATGTATAATCTCAGTCCAGCTTTTGCTCTTATAAGGCTCACATTAAATAAAAACCTGCTAACACTGAAGACAATTTTTTGTGATGTATCTGTTTTCAGTATTCTTTCTGCCTCAATACAAACTCTGTATACCGTTGAGGTTAAAAGACAACTGGAGGATGTAAAATGGTACAGGAAGATCAACAAGGACCCAACGACTGAATTAAAGAATGAGTTCTACTCAATTCTGGAAAAAGGGTTTGCGGAATGTTTCTTAGGAAAGAAGGAATTTGAATATTTAAAGATAAAGAATCCCCGCATTCCACTTTTTTATGTGTTACCTAAAGTGCACAAAAATGAGACCACACCGCCAGGGAGACCTATTGTCTCCGGGTGCGACTCCCTAATGGAGCCTTTAGCTAAATTTGTAGACTTCTTCCTCAAACCGTTCATGGCCACCGTTAGATCTTTCTTGAAAGACACTACTGATTTTATAAACAAACTTGGATCAATTCCTTTTGAAGAAAATGCCCATTTTTTGGTCACAATGGACGTGGTGTCCTTATACACCCAAATTCCTCAAGATAAAGGCATACATGTACTGGAATCATTCCTGGAAACACGTGAAAGACCGATAAAGGTTCCTACGGATTTTATCGTGAAACTGGCGAGTTTCGTATTGAAAAAGAAGCTATGGGCTGCCCTTTTGCTCCAGAGTTAGCCATATTGTTTATGGCACGTTATGAGGAGACCTTTGTTTACAAGAATAATCCTTTCTCAGAAATTATCGTGAATTGGAGTTGTTTTATTGACGACGTTTTTTTCGTCTGGACTGGGACGGAGCAAGATCTTAAAGAGTTCCATGGTTGGTTAAACAACCGTACACAAGAAATACAATTCAGCATGAACTATTCTAAACACCGCATGCCGTTTTTGGACGTGACTGTTTATCCTTCCAATGGGGGCTTGGTAACAACTCTCTACAAAAAAGAAACTGACAGGAACAATTCACTTTATTTTACAAGCAATCACCCGCGCAATCTTAAAGAAAACTTGCCATACGGACAGTTCCTTAGGATCCCGCTTAATTGCCATTTCAGAGACGAATGCGAGATTCATGCAAATAAATTAATGGAAAATCTGGCAGAAAGAGGGTACCCGAAAAAACTGTTAAAAAGATCTCTCAAACGGGCTTGGCGGACCCCTCGGGAGTGCCTGCTGGAAAATAAGACCAGGAAAGAAACAGACAGGCTTGTCTGTGTATCTACATATTGTCCAAATTCAAATCTTCTGAAAAAAGTGATACGTAGTAATTGGCACTTGGTCAAAAATTTGGACGATTCGCTCAACAGGGTTCCTTTGTTTGCCTTCAGAAAGAACCAAATCATTGCAAACCAATTGGTCCGGGCATCGCTTCCCCAGAAAGAGCAAACAACAATGAGGTCTTACTTAGGACTCCCTCCAATAAAAGGACATAGAAAATGTGGCACATGTGTGTGCTGTACATGTACAGAAGAGGGTGATACCTTCAAACACAAAAAAATATCTGGGAAACACGAGGTATTTACAAACTGTAAATCCAGATATGTAGTCTACGGAATGAGATGCCCGTGCGATTTGTTGTACATAGGTAAAACTAACCAGGAAATCAGGACAAGAATAATTCAGCACAGGTCGAGAATTAAGAAAAATGTCATCACGGCTCCCTTGGTCAACCACTGGCTTATGATGAAACACACCGAAATGAACCTCAAATGGACTGTGATCTTAAAGGTTGAAAGTGATTTCAGAGGAGGTGATCTGGATCTGAAATTGACCAGAAGGGAGGCAATGCTGATTGTCAAATTTAATACAGCCATAGAAGGATTGAACGAAATGACAGAGCTTTATAAACTGAGTTAATATATCACCGTCGGGAGGCGATCCACTTTGGACATATCAAGGCTACCTACTGCTTACTTGTAGAGCAACAAATTTGCCATGCTCTGGTCATTTATAACATAGGTGTTGTCTCAGAGAGAAGGATCCACGTCCTCCAAACAGTAAAGGGCCCATCATATGATTGAAATCAAACATGACTTTTGGACCGTTTTAACTGGACAGATTACAACGAAATTAGGGTGGTTACTTGGCAGTCCAGGCCACCTTGTTGAATAACGACCTTCTTATTCAAATCGTTCACCCCATGTGAATAAACGTCCTCCAAATAGCAAAGGGCACATCAATGGATGGAAATCAAACATGACTTTTGGATCATTTCACTGGACAGATTACAACAAAATTAGGGTGGTCACTTGGTAGTCCAGGCCACCTCGTTGAACAATGACCTTCTCATTGAAATCGTTCACCCCATGCGAAAAAACTACAAAAACTACAAATCCCATCCCCCCTAGGGTCTTTTCAGGCACAAATCTGCCACAGCATTACGTATCATTCAAGCATGAATTGTAGCCACACTTCAAAAGGTCACAATCCATCGGTACTCCCTCCCCGTGCCCACTAAAACAGTTTGAATCAGGATCCCGATATTTTTATAAACATTACGCGAGTGATTTCCGCACCAAACTACAAATCCCATGCACATTGGGGTTTTGTAGGCTTGAGCATCCATTCAACTAACGCAGTACGCAGACACGGCTTTTGCAGCTGATTCCATCAGTCACTTCCGCGTCGCATTGATGGACGATGGCTTGCCCGGGAAAAGGTAGGAAGCACAACTAGATCGTTCGATACGCACAAGACACTATGGCATTCAGCGTGTAATGCCCTGACACATACCATTTCTGTGTCTTTCAGGAGGATTTAGGAGCGAGATTAACTCAAATTCTTTTGGTTGAAACGAGACGAGGTAAACTCAAAAGAGACTCAAATCGAGGTAATTTGTCCACCCTGTACCTACACCTAACGTCCGCTGTGATATATATACAGATAGGTCCAACAGTGGCTTTCATAGGAGTATTTATTTGACCCATACAGGATCCCTACTTTTTGATCAATTTTCCATCAAAGAACGCCATTGGTCCATTAAACCAGGTACCATTGTGAGTATTCTTGCGCAGTATGTAGTACGCGGCATGCATGTAAGAAAATGTTTGAGTGAACAGTACGGTTTAACAAGGGAGGCCTGTCTGTTTTCTGCCACAGTGTCCTGCGTCGGATAAAGTGTTGAGATTCCTCATCTGGAAGGAGGTAAGAAGTAGTAGCATTGAGTAGGGGTCAGCTAATTTCTTGTCACTAAGAGCTAGTTTTTAAACAGAATTTTCTGTTTTTTTCCACAATCATGAGGTCCTGATGAGAACTCCTAACCCATTCGGAGTTCGAAACGCGTAGACCGCTAGTTTATACACCATATTATCTCAAATGCTGAAAAACTTTTTTGTTAAAAAGTACAAACATGCAAAACTATTTAAGGTGCTATGATTGTCTAATGTAAATTATTAATAAGTGTTTCTACTGTTTCATGAGTATGAAAGTGACTGGGTGAATGTGGAATGTGTGGATTGGTTGAAAATCAATGTTTGTTTTGTATTGTACTTGAATTGTTTTTAAATTCTGATTGTATATAATGTCTATGATTGTAGGGATGTAAAGATTTGTAAATGTGTAAAAATAATTGATACATGCATTCAAAGTGAATAAAACTACATAATGATTTAATCAGACTGAACAATTAGTCTTGGAACCCACGCTGGTTTGATTCCACTGTGCTGCGAAATATAATAGGTCAAAGGAAAAACAGTATTGTCGTTTTGTTTATTAATAGGTCAGTGGCTTGGCCTTACTGTTGGGAGCCCACACCCAGTGGTGTTGTTTTTCAATACAAACTCTAACATTACAATTGCGACAGATGGGTTTAATCCATTTGTTTCTTGGTTTGCCATATGCGGGGCAAAAGAATAACATATGTGAGTCATTCTCTTCAGATGCATTTTGACATAATTCACAGAATCCATTGTTACTTCTATTCTTATTTGTTGCCCAGTTTGAGGTATTTGTATTTTTATGTAATATACCATATCTAAACTTCATATACAGGGCCTTAGCCAGTGGTGGGCTTAACTAATCCATAAAAGTTTCAAAACCGGCTGTACCCTTGAATAGAAGGAATTTTGTTGTCAGTATGCCGTTACCCGCACAATATAACACTTCATTTTGAATGTGAGACCAAAAGGCATTTTTAAACACTTTTTTGCTGGACTTGGACAACTCTGTCTGGGTTTCCCAAAAGTTCTTCAGGCCTAGTTTCTCGATCCAGTACGAAACATGTTTAATCCACGGTGTGCCCCTACTTTTATCGATTTCTAGGATCTCCTGCAGTCCCTCTTTATAGATAACTAATTCAGGAGTTCGCAGTCGTACCCAAAACAATAGGGGTCTTAGCACAGCATGATGATCAGTGCGTTTAACATTTAAATCCATTAGGATAGGTATTAATGGTGTTCTAACTGGCAACCACAGTATTTGTCTAATGAATTTGTTCTCTCCTAGTTCGAAACTCCTTTTACAATATGGCCCCCAAACTTCGGCACCGTATAACGAAGCCGCTTGTACTTTGTATTTGAAGACCTCCAGAGCAGGAGTTACCGCCTTTGATACACTACTCCCATGCATTTTTACAATAGGAAACGAGGTTTGGAGCTTGACAATTTTATTTTTTTCCAACTATTGTTTCCAGGACAACCTTGTGTCCATCATTTTCCCCAAGTAATTAAAATACTGTACATATTCTAGCTTTTGGTCTCTAATAGCTAAATTCGTTTTAAAATACTTGTGTGGGTTTATTGCCATATACTTTGTTTTGCCAGAATTTATTTCAAGGCCCTTACCAATGAAATATGAATTAAAAGAAACCTTTCGGGGTTTGCGATATCAGTATGGTGTCGTTATCAAATAGGAGTGCTGGCTCATAATCTCCGCCCAATTTTGGTGAGTCATATGCACATCCTAGTAAATAACTCGGGATATCATTAACATAAAGTAAAAATAGTGTCGGTGCCAGCACACACCCCTGGCGTATACCCCTTTTTATCAGAATAGGCTTTGTTAATTCACCCCATCTTACTTTTGCAAAATTTTCTTAGTGCAATCGTATTATTTGCATCAGGAGCTCAACAGGGACGCCTAGATGTTTCAAATCCTCCCAGAGCACGTTTTGGGATGCAAGGTCAAAAGCAGCCCTTAAATCCACGAATGCAATGTACAAATGACCTTTTTTTATATTTACGTATTTCCAGCATAAACATAAAAATCTAAAAACCTGATTGATTGTGCTCGTTTGTATTCTAAATCATGCCTGGAACTTTGAAAGCACATTATTCTCAACGAGCCAGTCATTCAATCTCATTAAAATAAGTCTAGAATATATTTTTTGTAAAATATCAATAAGACTAATCGGGCTGTAATTTGCAGGATCACTGCAATTTCCCTTTTTAAAAATTGTAATGTTTCTGGTATTGGTGAGCCTGCTGCAATTGCATTACAAAGATGATTAATATAGGATCCCCATACACTGCTATCATGTTTCAATAGGTCTCCCGGTATTTTATCGGGCCCACGGACTTTCCCTGGTTTGACCAATTTTATTGCCAAAAAGGTTTCTTCCAGGCTAAAGTAGAGATTGTTAATGGTGGTGTGATGATGTCCACAAGTGACCACAGCTGTAAGGCACTAGGACCTGCCCGAGGGTGGACGAGGGTGGGTGGAAAGGGAGGAGCTGGGGCTAGGGACGCAGTTAGCCGTTAGCCCACGAGGAAGAAGTACACGAATAAAGGAAGCTCTGATCAGTAACTCAGTGTCTGCGTGTGTTCATACCCAGCTAGACACTACATCTGGCGACGAGGGTGCCTTGACCTATCTCACGCGTGTGTGAGGACGGCTAGCTCGGTTCGGTGCACGTCCCCAGAGAAGAGGCGTCCACCAGTGGGAGAACGACCGCGCGAGCTGGGAGCTCACCCCAAATACCCGACGGTGCTCGACCCGCCTTGAGCTCGCCCAACGTGTGGGGGCTGGAGCGTGCCGCGGCGCCTGCCTACCGGGAGCCCACCCCGGCGGTGAAAGACTAGAAGCTCGCCCCACGTGCGGGGGCTCAAGCGTGCTGCGCGAACTGCCTACCTGGAGCCCACCCTGGCGGCGGAAGTCTAGAAGCTCGCCCTTCGTACGGGAGCTTGAGTGTGTGGCGGCGCCTGCCTACCGGGAGCTCACCCCGGCAGCGGGAGAAGCGGAGCTCGCCCCGCGTGCAGTGGCTGGAGCAGACTGCCAAAAGTGCCCACCGGGAGCCCACCCCGGCGGCAAAAGACACAGAAAGCTGCCCTACCTGAAGCGGTGACTCCGGCGGTAAATCCCGGCTGCAACCGTTAAGCGGTGAGTGGCAATAAAGCAGCTCCGGTAGAAGGCAAGAGAAAAAACGGCCAAAATCTCGTTGAACACGAGATTCCCGCGCGGCCATTTTGGGGTCAGGCAGCATTGTCCAATCCCCTGCGAGGGATCACTGGCAGCCATTTTGAAGTCAGGCAGAAGACCTGAAACTGCAAACAAACACTGGCGAGTGCAACAGGGCCAACAAATAAGCACTGGCGAGTGCAATAAATCTAGTAAACAAGCACTGGCGAGTGCAATAAACACAACAAACAAGCACTGGCAAGTGCAATGAATACAGTAAACAAGCACTGGTGAGTTCAACGAAGATAGTAAACAAGCACTGGCGAGTGCAATGAACAAAGTAAACAAGCACTGGCGAGTGCAACGTAGACAACAAACAAGCACTGACGAGTGCCACGAACATAGCAAACAAGCACTGGCGAGTGCAACGAAGATAGCAAACAAGCACTAGCGAGTGCAATGAACATTAAGAAAGAGACTGTAAGAGCAGTCAAGAACAGCAGAGTCAGAAAATGGCTGACCCAGCTCCCGTGAGTACGTTTAGGCCTCATTTCTGCGCTGTCCAGAGCCCCCCGCTCTTGAATATGGCGGGGGTATGGGTTTGCGATGGCAAGAATGGATAGAAGACTTCACGGTCTACATGAAAGGGTCAAAAGTAACTGACGCCGAAGAGCACCTACTAGCTCTCAAGAACCTGGTCGGTAAAGAAGTTGGACAAATAATTTAAGAACTGCCCACTGAGTCTGCTGGGTCCATTGAGACAGTCTGTGAAGCACTCAACCGCAAGTTCCTACACAAAAGGAACATTGACTTTGAGCGGTACACATTCAATCTGGCCACCCAAGAGAGAGGTGAACAAATGGGTGTATTTGTCGCACGCCTGAGACGGTTGGCGAGATACTGTGAGTTCGACAAATTTTCCACCGAAGATGCCCTTCGACTAAGAATCATAGAAGGCTGCATCTCAGAACCACTGAGACGTAAACTGCTCAAGAAAAGCTACTCGCTAGAAGAGATTGAAGAAATGACAAGAGTAGAGGAGCAAGCCGATGAGCATGCAAAAAAGATGGAAGCCGGCAGAGGGGATAAATGAGAACAAGCATTCAGAACGCAGTCTCGACAAGCGCATGGACGATCGCCACCTCAAGTACGCTTCTCCAGATCAAAGACACAGCATCAACAGTCCCACAATGGACGCCACAGCACAAGACACACCAAGAGACGATCCGACAAGCAACTTAAATGCTACAGATGTGGCTACGACTTCCCGCATGCAGACGCATGCCCAGCACTAGGGCAATGACGCTGGAAGTGCGGCCGAGACAATCACTTCAAAAGCATGTGCGGGACACTGCATAAGAGCAATCAACGAGGACAACGCCGGCAACATCATCACTCAGACAGTCGTCACCATGTCAGAGCAGTCCAGGATAGACGAGACTCGTCCACTGGGTCGTCACAATCGAGCTGCCACTCTTGCCGAACATATCAATCTCGACGGTCATCATCGAGAGAATCCCGATCCCTCTCACCCATCTCACAAGACCGAAATGAGTACATCTATTTTGTAGCTGTATCTGACCCTGATCGGCTGAAGGAATATCCACGGTTAGACATCAAAGTTGGTTCTCATCCTACCAAGTTCGTGCTGGACAGTGGGGCATCGTTAAACTACCTACCAGTAGCGGAATATCAACGAATGAGACCGCCTCCAAAACTGGTCAAATCCTACGTACAGGTGTATACGTGGATGTCGAAGAAACCAGTAACGTGTCTTGGGAAGTTTGCAACCGATCTGTCTTACAATGATCGCAAGATGCAAGCGTACATACATGTCATCGAGGGGCCCGAGGCAGACTGCTTTCTGAGTTTGGCCACAGCTGAACGACTGAAATTGATTGACCTATTGTACAAAGAGGACGACAAACCAAACGTCATCCAAAAGTTCCCCAAGCTCTTCCAAGGCCTCGGAAAAATGAAGAATTGCCACGTAAGACTGCATATCAATGAACAAATCACACCGGTGGCACAACACCACCGGAAGATCCCATTTCACCTACAAGAAGACGTCGAAAAAGAGCTACAAGAGCTATTAGAGGCCGACATCATAGAAAGAACGGATGGACCAACACCATGGGTCTCCCCAGTTGTGGTAGTCCCAAAGAAAGGAAAAGCCAACCGAGTCCGTCTATGCATGGACATAGGAGCGCCCAACACGACAATAGAAAGAGAGAGACATCCAGGTCCGCACATCAGTGACATGATAACGTCACTCAACAGAGCAAAAATATTTTCGAAATTAGACCTCAACAAAGGATACCACCAACTAGAACTGCATGAGCGGTCAAGATATATCACGACTTTTTCGACGCATCTGGGGTTGTTCAGATACAAAAGACTAAGCTTTGGGGTGTCCTCAGCAGCAGAAATATTCCAAGAAGTTATCATGAGAACAATTCATCATATCCCACATGTACTAAACTACAGTGACGATATCCTAGTATACGGAGCAACTACTCAAGAACACGACAAGGCGCTAGATTGAGTCTGCCATGCACTAATGGAAGCCAACCTCATACTCAACCAGACAAAGTGTAAGTTCCACAAACCAACACTGAAATTTTTTGGCCACATATTCTCTGGAGATGGCATGAAACCAGACCCTGAAAAGGTAGCAGCTCTAAATGACACACCAAGCCCAGATGACGTTGGTGATGTACGATCGTTCCTAGGCATGGCCAGCTACTGCTCCGGATATATACCTGACTATGCCACAATAAGCCACCCACTGAGAGTACTGCCCAAACAAGGACAACCATTTCAGTGGTCCACCCAATGTGAAGGGGCGTTTAGAGAAATCAAGAGAGCTGTGGAGTCAGCTAAAAACTTGGCTTACTTCAATCCAAAAAAGAAAACGGAGATAACAGTAGATGCTAGTCCCGTAGGACTGGGAGCCATCCTAGCACAATACGACAGAGATGGAGACCTGCGACACATAGTGGCATACGCTAGCAGGAGTCTACCGGATACAGAGAGAGCATACTCCCAGCCAGAAAAGGAAAGCCTGGCTGTTGTGTGGGCGTGTGAACATTTCCACATATTCATTTTTGGAAAACATTTCACTCTAGTCACTGATCATCAAGCACTAACCACAATCTTTGGAAACCCTGGAGCTCAAATGCCACCACGGATGGAGCGATGGGGCCTCAGGTTGCAAGAATACACATATACCATCATACACAAACCAGGAAAAGCTGCAAACCCCGCAGACGACATGTCCAGACACCCCACCAAATCCAGCAAATCAGAACAATCGATTGCGGACGAATACATTCATTTTGTAGTAGACCAAGCTAGACCTCCAGCGGTTCCACTGGAAGCCATCTGTGAAGCGACACAAGCTGACGTCACCCTACAAGAAGTGAAACGCAGGATCCAGGCCAACAGCTGGAGGCATTCACAGACCAGTGAACAAAGCGACCAAGAGATGGCGGCATTCAAACACGTCCACAACGAATTGTCAATAGCGGCAAATGGTCTCATCTTAAGAGACACCAGAATAGTAGTCCCACGACAACTTAGACAAGGGGTCATCAACCTGGCGCATGAAGGACACCCGGGCATAGTAGCAACAAAAAGAGCACTCCGCGAAAGAGTCTAGTTTCCAACACTAGACCTGATGGTAGAGAAAATTCTGAAAGATTGCCCCCAATGTCAACTAGTGAGCCATCCAGATCCCCCTGCACCACTACAAATGTCTCCACTACCGGAGGGTGTCTGGCAACACATTGCCATTGACTTCTTTGGGCCAGTCAAGTCGGGCCAATATTTCCTAGGCGTCATGGACGAATACTCCCGATTCCCCTTCGCACAACTATGCACATCCACGAAGGCGTCTAGCACCATACCGATCTTAGAAGAGGTTTTTGCTGCGTGGGGCATTCCTCAAGTGATGAAGTCAGACAACAGGCCTCCATTCTACAGCCATGATTTCGCTGATTTTGCTCAACATCTCAACTTCAAGCACCGGAAGATCACACCTCTATGGCCTCAGGCGAACGGAATGGTTGAACGCTTCATGACCACGATCAAGAGAGCCATTCAGCAAGCAGAACTCACCAGGAAGAACATTCAGACAGCACTGAACGAGGTGCTACAAGCTTACCGAAACACGCCACACTCCACCACAGGCAAGTGCCCTGCCACCATCATGTTAGGACGACCAGTGCGTACAAGGCTGCCAATGATGGTTCCCGCAGCGAATGAACAATATCCCGACTCTGACCATGAGGAGATGGTGGCCATGGATAAGATAAAGAAAGAAAAGATGAAGGACTATGCGGATGAACGGTGACATGCCGCTCCCACTGAAATTCACGAAGGAGACTGGGTGCTGGTGTGGCAATAACAACACCGAAAGACTGACTGACAATACCATGAGGTGCCTCTGAAAGTGATACAACAAAACGGAACTAGGATCACTGCGGAGGCTGACGGAAGACGAATTACTCGTAACGTGACGTACTTTAAGAAGTGCCGCCCCAATGTCAAGGAACTACTGACTGAACCAAGAGTTGAGAAAAGAGAACCAGAGACACCACCACATCACAGTCAGGCACTGATAGAAACCATTGACGAGCATAAGCGTGACAGCCCTGACCTCCAGTCACGCCCCAGACGGGTCATCACAAAACCGTCCCGGCTGATTGAAGAACTATAAGTAGAGACAGCTAACGACTAGAAAGAAGGGGTGCAAACTATTTGCTGTGTTTTGTTTTGTTTTATTTTTTTTGTTGTGTTTTTTTTGTTTGTTTACAGAGGGAGGAGATGTAATGATGTCCACAAGTGACCACAGCTGTAAGGCACTAGGACCTGCCCGAGGGTGGACGAGGGCGGGCAGAAAGGGAGGAGCTGGGGCTAGAGACGGCAGTTAGCCGTTAGCCCACGAGGAAGAAGGACACGAATAAAGGGAGCTCTGATCAGTAACTCAGTGTCTGCGTGTGTTCATACCCAGCTAGACACTACAGGTGGTATTAGAAATCACTTGTGTAGAGCAAGATGACTCTGACATTTGGTCATCGGCATAAAGTTTCCAAAAGTGGTCCTCCCAGGTTTTTACGTCCAGAAAGAGGTCCTTAATCTCCCTACATGACTTCCTCCCTTTGGCTATTATATGCCAAAAGCCAACTTGATCTTTAGTTTTTGCCGCATCAATTAGGTCTGTCAAGGTATTGTCTTCCCATGCTTTTTTTGCATTGGCTAAGGCTAGCCTATATTTATTTATTTTCTCCCTTATAACTACTGCATTATCCTTTTTTATTGATAGTATAAGGTCAGCCTTGATCTCCCTGCACTCCCTATTATACTATTGGTTGGCCCCTGGTTTTACCCCTAGCCCTACTCTACTATGGCTCCCTACTGCGTTACTCAATACTGGTTCCAATGCTTCCTGTAGCAGTTGGTGTACAGCAACCATGGGAAGTTCTGCTTCAGTACTATCTAAATACAGTTGGGTTGTATCAGAAAAATTATTATATATTTGTGTCATAATATCAATTTTTACTGCTATATTTGGCCATTTTAAAGCCCGGGATTATTAGTCACCATGCTAGCATCAATGGGACAAATAATTTCATCACTCTCCCAGCTCTTTTCAACAAAAAGGCATGGGGTTAATGACAGGTGCAAAGGATGATGGTCACTGTCAGACCTGTCATCAACTTTCATGTCTATTATGTTTGGCCAAAGATCTACAGATGCCAATATATAATCGATGCTACTCCTATAGTTGCCTCTACAGAATGTTGAAGTATTGGGTTTATCCGAGTGTGTACGGCCATTACATGCTCTAAATCCTTGGCCTAATACTAATTTCATAATCTGCACTACTGCAGTAGAGCAGGATACTTCCAGGCTACTTTGTAGTACTGGGATATTGGTTGTGGTATCCTCATCTTAAAAATATTATCAAAGCCCACCACCGGTTCAAACTTACAGTTTAGGTTGCCCCCAATAATTACCATAGCTCCTGGTTCTATTGAATTCAGAAATAAATCTAGTTGGTTTATTACCACAGATTCTTTTTTAGATCAACTAGGCCTGTTGTAAACATTAATTAGATATAAAAGAGTATTATCCTGTGTTTTTATTTTTACACCTACCAGATCCTCAGAGTGTATGTCCACTAAGATTGATTGATTCTATAAGGGTTATCTCATATAGTGAGGCCCCCTGAGGCCCTACCCCTTGCGGACGGAATAGCATTTACATTGAAGGTCTTATACCCTACCCTATACGGGGTTTCCAGGGCCCAAGTCTCTTGTAACAGTATGATGTCACTCTGTTCTGTATATTCCATCCATTCTGAGTCACTAATGTTCCTATTTAACCCTGCTATATACCAGGTAGTAAGTCTTATAGTTTTCCCTCTATTTGCTCCCTGACTTGTAGTGTCTAGGCTATATAGACTGCTATCTTGGTCAATTAAACCATTTGATGGAATAGCTTGCAGACATTTTTGCTCTACCTCCCTTGCAGATATATTTAATTTATGTGTATTATGTTCCATTGGCTCCCCTGTCTCTCCACTTGAGAGAGTCTATTTGTTTGATCTAATTCAACATTCTTTTTATTTTTCCCCATAAGCAACCTTACTCCAACTATAGGAATTAGTTGTCATTCCACTGCATCTAGAGTGGATAGGGCCTGGAACATATTCACCGATAGGACTGGAGTATTCTCCATACCTAGTGTCCTGGGTTTTGGTTTATAAAAATACCCCAATGGAAGAGCAGCAATGCAGGTATTTGGGGTGAAAGTTTCCTCCCTGGTATTTAGTATGATCGAACCATCTGAGGACGTCGAAAGTTTATAACTATGCAGTCGCCATCTATATTCGTTGGAGAACCACCATCTCTACGGACCATCAAAATGTCATCAATATTCCGTAGTTTAAACTTTTTATATTTCGGAGTATCGTCCATGATTCACTCTGCCCATTTTTCAATACTGGTACCCCAGTTAAAAATATTACATATAGACAAGAGGCAGGTGGTAGACCTAGGGTTTCAGAGCTTATGTTCAAGGGCCTGTTATATACGTTTTTCATTCTATCCGGCCCTGATCCTCTTGTTACATCACTCCTATTTTGTACCAACTCTTTTGTGCCCTTTTCACTAATATCTCCACAGGTTGTTAAAATGGGCACTTGTGATTCTTCTGTCCTTCCCCGCTCTTCGTCAATGTTCAAAGGCTGGGGCTCCTCTGTGTGCCTTAAACTACTACCCCTTTCCTCGATGCAAGGTTTAGTTGGGTCTATTTTACCTCTCATAATTCCTACTGCTTCCTTCAACTGCTCGATCTTTTGTTCCATTCAACCAAATCTTTCATCTAATAAACCGCTTATCTGATTCATCATGGATCCTAAAGCTGTTTTTAGTAACCCACTAATTATTTTCTCGAGAGCTTCATACTTTTCATTTTCTTTCTCAGCGGAAGAAGGAAAATCTACTTCTGTCTGTGTACTACATGTTTTTTGTGTTAACACTGTTTGTTCTTCTATTTGTTGGGTTACTTGCGGATTAGGTCTTGGTCCCGCTGTCTTCCTGGGTTCTGTCCCCCCTTAACACATTTCTGCCTCGTTCTTTGTACTTTCCCTGTAGGCTTTTCTTTTTGTTTTTGGGTTCGGGGTCTAGCTCCTAGGTTTTGGCTATTATCCTCATCCCATTCTTGGCTCAAGGATATCGGGATTTGGTCTGGCGTGGGCGCAGTTTCTTCTCTGCTTTGGACTATTATCCACGGTGTTAAGGGTATATTTGCCTCTCTAGACATCGCAATCAATGCCGGTTCCAGTGAAAGCTGTCTTTCTGTTAACTGTATCTCATGGGTAAGCAGCAACTCTGCTCTAATTAAAAAAGCATCTAGGGAGGAGGAGCCAAGCAGGCGACCAAGATGGTTGTGTGAAGGCTCGGCTCCACTGATCTTCGCTCCTAACTACGATATCCTGTAATTTATCCTGTCTTAAAATGCCACCTCAGGACCGATGCAGTTGAGAGACGAATATACCTCCTCTCCTGATCCCTCTACACGCCCGGAATTGGAAGTTATCTCGCCCGTACGATTGGGGCCTGGTCGAGACTGAAGCTGGAACCTCACTTCAACATGGATGCCGGACCCAAAGTGAACAACATAGGGGTCGAGTGGGATGATATCCCGGTCCGGAACCCAAAAATGATCGTCGACGTGTGCTGATGAACTTGATGGACTTGATGCTTCAGAGGAGATATACACATTGCATATTGTGACAAATGGTGCAATCTACCTAATTTTTCATCCTTATGCTTATGTGCATGTTCAAAGTTGACAACTTCGCCCTGGGTGCGATTCAATTGGTGGTACCGCAATAATTTATTGTCATACACGGACGCCCTGACAATGAGATGGCAGTGGATCTAGTGTGGGTTTCATCTCCGATCCGGATCGAGTGAGAAGGTGTCATGGCAGCGCGACCCGAGCAGGACAAGCCCGCCTCACGATCCGCCAGGGGGCCCAAGACCGTACAAGTCAACAAAATGGAACGCTATACTGTCCTCAAAGAATCCCCAGGTGAGACTAAAAAGAAGCCGTCGGTGAGCCAAGAGGACCCAACTGAACCCACACTAGCAGATTTAATGGCGGCCATTACTGGTGTACGAACATCACTTGGCCAGAAGATGGAGGCGCTGGATACTAAACTGGACACTGTCACCATTGAAATAGGGCTGATTCGTACCGACCTTTCCAAAACTAATAAAAAGGTTAAATCGCTAGAAATCAAAGCGAATGCACTAACGGATGATGTCAGCCAGTTGCAGCAGGAGGTGAAAAACCTTGAGAAATCAAGAACTTTTATGGATCGTAAGCTGGATGAGTATGAAGGAAGGGTTTGGCGTAACAATATTCGTATTCTTGGACTTCCAGAAAATTCAGAAGGGCAGACACTGGATTTGTTTATCGAGACTCTGTTTCTTAATCATCTCGTCCCTAAAGGTCTCAGCAACATGTTCACCGTTGAGCGGGAGGAAGGTCGAAACCGGGTGCGCGCCCTCGTCCCATGATTGCAATGATGCTGAACTTTCGGGATTGTGATGCAATCTTACAAGCTGCACGTAATGCTCCCCCATTGAAGTATGAAAATGCGTCTCTCTCCTTTTTTCCGGACTATACTCAGATGGTTCAGAGACAACGTCAAAGTTTTCTTGCCGTGAAGAGAAGACTGAGGGACAAAGGATTGAAATATGCAATGCTGTTCCCGGCCCGGTTACGAATTGAATTCAATGGAAAGACCTGTTTTATAGTTGAGGCAATTCACCTTGCTAGAGGGATCTCCGATCACTCTCCGCTATGGATCAGGTTTTATTTTGCCCCGAACTCTGCCGGTAGGGTTGCACCTCTTAACCCGTGGTATATCCGTAACTCCAAAGTACGAAAAGATCTCATAAAAGCACTTGATGATTATTTTACAGATATTGTGGGCTCGGTGTCTTCATCGCTATCTCTATGGGAAGCTTTTAAAACACTTATCAGGGGACAAGCCTTGTCATTGATAGCAGGAGTTAAAAAGGAGCGTAACAAGGAGATTGTCGAAGCTGAACTAGAAATTAGTAATCTTGAAGGGAAGTTGGAGCAGGGGGTGACGCAGGCTAATTTACATATCCTGAACCTAAAACAACGTGACTATAAATCATTGGTCACTGATGTGGCTAAGTCGCTTGGTAGGGAACAACAGGGGAGGATCTATGATTTAGGGGACAAGGCTGGGAAGCTCATTGCCTGGCTGGACAAAAGGGAAGGAGCCGGACGCATTGTTCCGGAACTGGTTTCGGGGACAGGATAGCTGATTACTGACCCGCAGGAGATAGTTGAAACCTTTGCGGACTATTTACACCTCGGTCTCGGATAGACCTGAGGAGGACTCCCACCTGTTGCTTCGTGATATACGGCTCCCCTGTCTGTCCAAAGAAGACGGGGGAGTTTATGAATAGTGAACTTACAGTGGAGGAGATTGCTCAAGCCATCCATACTTTGAACTCGAGCAAGGCATTGGGCCCAATGGACTCCCGATTGAGCTTTACAAACTTAGGCCGTACAGTTTAGCTCAATATCTAAAAACTATGTTTGAGGAAGCCCGTGAAGAAGGGGTTTTGCCGATAGACCGGAGAGTGGCATCGATAGTAGTGATACCAAAAGAGGGCAAACCGAAAAATAAATGTGCTTCATACCGACCTATCTCCTTATTGAACGCTGAACCTAAGATTTTGGCTAAGCTCCTAGCAAATAGATTAGTAAAAGTCATTCATGGCCTGGTTCATCCGGACCAATCAGGTTTTATCCCCCATAGGAACACGGCCCTGAACCTACGTCGATTGCACGGCATCATAGCTAGAGCGCATACTTTGTAGGAATCGGCTGTGGTCGCCTCGCTTGACGCGACTATGGCCTTTGATAACGTTGAATGGCCCTACCTGTGGGCAGTCCTGGCCAAATTTGGATTTGGCTCTGATTTTATTGAATGGGTACGATTGTTATATTCTGAGCCACTCGCCCAGGTCGTGGTTAATGGTAGGGTTTCAGCCTTGTTCCATTTGAGTCGGGGCACCCGGCAGGGTTGCCCCTTCTCCCCTCTACTTTTTTGCTGTCCCTGGAGCCCCTAGTGGCTTGGATTCGATGGGAACCATCGATCCGGGGTATAAAATGGACCCCTGACTGGGAAGACAGGATTTCCTTATATGCAGATTATATTTTGCTTTATTTGACTCCCCCCCGGAAATCCCTTATGGTGGTGTGTCACGTATTAGCCTCCTTTGGTAAAAATTCTGGTCTTTCCATTAATTGGGGAAAATCTTTGTTATATGTTCTCAGTGGGGGTGCTCCAGTTCCGCCTAAAAACTGCCCTATTCAGATTGCTACGAATGAATTTTGATATCTGGGTATTTTTATCACACTTGATCCAGCAATCAGATATAAAGAAAATCTCCTGCCTCCACTCCAGAGATTTAGAAGCGACTCGGCACACTGGCGTCCCTTACTGATACTTTTTAAAATGATGGCTTTGCCCCGTTTCCTCTATGCGCTCCAAAATACCCTAGATTTTGTGCCGGCCAGTTATTTTCGAGAAATATAAGGATTGCAGCGTAGTCTCTTGTGGGAAGGAAGATCTCGTATTGCGTTGGCAAAACTAACACTTCCTTGGTATGATGGTGGAATCGCTCTACCGGACATTATAAGATACTATTGGTCTTCCCAGCTCGCCGCTATCAACCACGCAACATATGGGCCCGTTGCGGATCCTGGATATGCAATGGATAGATGGCTGCTTCCGGGGGGGTAATTACTATAGAGCGCTGATTTCGAGATCTGCAAGGCAGAATTTGACGGGCCCCACCAAACACGCAGTGAAAATCTGGTGTGATGCGACGAGTTCGTTGGGATCGAAGGGTAAATTAACACTGGCTGCCCCCCTTTTTGATTCTGAAAGGCTGGGCAACCTGTGGAACACTAAAGGCTTCGACAAATGGGAGATGATAGGTATTTCTGCCATTAGGGATGTATGGAGTAAGGGAAGTATTAAATCCTTTGTTGAAATGCAGAAGGAATTTGAGCTGTCCAGTTCGGAGTATTTTAGGTATGCACAGATCCGACATGCGCTACAGGTGACTCTTACCGTAGATGAGGAATTGCCTAAAGCATCTCCCCTGGAAGATAGGATATTAGATGGCCACCTCCCTGACAGAACGATTTCCCTCATCTACAAAAAATTAATCAACACAGAGCGGACCTGTTGGGCGATTTGAGGGAGAAGTGGATAGGTGATGGAATAGAATTGGATGACGAGAACTGGCAGGCGGCTGTCTCTTCCCCGAAGGTGGTTGCCTTCCTGCCAGGCTTCGAGTCGTTCAATTGAAGATTCTACACAGGGTATATATCACAGGCCCCTAGCTCTTTCACATGGGGTTGACACCGGAGGGTTTGTGTAGACGCAAATGTGGCCTCTTAGGTACATTCTTCCACATTATCTGGGCGTGTCGAGAGATTGCCCCGTATTGGAGGGAGGTTCACACTATTATGAATGTGGTCACGGGGATATCCCTACAGCCAGCCGGAGGTGCGTAGATGTCTCTTAAACATTTGGGAACCCACTGATTGTACGGCAGCGCAGACACATTGGGTTACATTGGGTAACATGATAGCCAAAAGAAATATTGCCCAACGGTGGGGCTCGGACACGCCACCTACCCTTGGAGAGTGGGAAAGAGATATGGACTGGTCCATGTTCCGTGAAAAAAACTGTGTATATTGTGAGAGGGCGTCCCCGGAAATGGGCCTTAATCTGGAACCAGTGGAATGCACATAGGGGCGGGATTTGTACACCACCTAGAGATGTTGTAATTGATGTTCCTTCATCCCCATGAAAATGTCTTTTGATTGTGTACTTTTGTTTTCACCTCCCCCCCTCATTTCATGATTTGCTGCTAAATGCTATGCAATTTTCTGTACATATATTTTTACTGATGCCATGTTTTAATAAAAATATGTATAAAAAAAATGTTTTAAAAGCATCTAGGGTGCCTGCTGCACCATTACGTTTATCCATGCTCCCAATCTAATGGCTATCTATACTTCACAAGGTTTGTAAGATCTACCTAGATTGGGTTACACCTTGAGATACCTTGAGATACCCTCTCAATATCCGCTAAGCATAGAACAATATAATCCGTTGGACCTTGGGACCTAGAGGTCTCTGTTCACACTGCAGCCTTAGCGAATAGCAACAAAGTCTCAAAGTCTCAATGCGGACTTATCCACCATTGAAGAGTTAACAATGATACCAGAAAGATTTGTTTAGCGTTGGTCTTACCCGCTCTTCATCTGCGCCTGGAAGGACCACAACCAAGGGGAGTGGCCCTGTCCTGTCTCTTCCTGGCCCTGACGGGCTCGGATGGTCCTGCCCTTGGCCCAGGCTTTGTCCGGACACGCCCGCACGCGTCCCGTGCCGCGAGTGCCCTCAGCCCCTTATGAGCCCCTCCTGGCGCTCGGTGATGCAGTGCGCGACATGCGCGCCGCACAGTTGCTGGGGGATGTAGTTCCGGGCTTGGCTGGCAGGCACAGGGAGTCGGGCGAATCCGGCATGCAGGCAGCGGTCTTCAGATGCCTCGCACCTTTCACAACAGCAACCCAGGCAGTGGCAGCAAGGTTTGTAATGTTATGGACAGAAAAGTGCAGCAAAGTGGGCTCCTGCGCCGCAGGAACTGTCAGCCCCTTATGAGCCCCACCTGGCGCTCGGTGGTGCAGTGTGCGGTGCGCAACGGGCGTGCCACACAGATTGCTGGGGATGTAGTTCCGGGCTTGGCTGGCAGGCACAGGGAGTCGGGCGAATCCGGCGTGCAGGCAGCGGTCTTCAGATGCCTCGCGCCTTTCACAACAGCGACCCAGGCAGTGGCAGCAAGGTTTGTAATGTTAAGGACACAAAAGTTCAGCAAAGTGGGCTCATTTTCAAATGTGCCAATTTCTGGGAATACTTCTCAGTATCCAGTATCCAGTATCATAAAGTTCCAATCACGCTTTTACAGGAAAAACAGTCTCCATGATTTTTACAAGAAACAAGGTCCAAGCTACAGCATAGCATAGCAATGACATTCAGCACCACCGAAAGTCAGAACCTGTGAGGATTGTTAGCAAAATCCTGAGTTCAGGCCCTGAAGCAAATCTCCACCAAAAGAGATCAAGACTAGAGGCTGATAAATGCATTATCCCAAGCCAAAAAGATCTTGTAAGAGGAATGGTGGTAGATAGGAGAAAGAGAGAACACACTGGTGGACTTTGTTTCATCTCTGGGATCTTTTGGATAGAAAGGGATAGCAACTGTGGTAAGGCTCACACAGATACTACAGTGGATGTGAAGAAAACTAGCTTAGAGAAAGCCCATTAACAGATTCGGCTCACCTGATGCTCTCATTAGCAAAACTCATAACCACCATAGAGAGTAACAGGAAACCTTTCCGAACTCAGGAGCACCAGACGGCGCTGTAATTGGGAGTGTGGTTTAGGATGGAAATGTACTGCAAACGGTCCAATGCTGACATTGGAGCTGCCACCGAGTTAAACTCTGATGAGACGAGGGAAAACTGAGTTAGGCAGGGAAAACAAAACAAAAATGAAGGGATCACTAAAACAGGGAACGTAAGGGAACCTTACAACCTAGCCGTAACGAGGCAACGTGCTCCAAGTTCACTGCTGCTTACATTGTTCTAGATGCACTTTTTCCATTACTCTTGCTGGTCTTTTGCTTCTGCCTGATCTGGGAGACCACCTCCCCCTTGCCTCAGCCACAGCTGCCACTGCCCAGACTTTCACAGTTTCTAGGTCTTGGATCCAGGAGCGGCTCCTCCGCCAAGGCCGAGGATGGTTGCCCCACTGCTCTCAGAGCAGTGGAAAAAGGAAAAATAAAACGATAATAGCATAGTTATTATATTTTTTTGTTCCATAGTTGTGGGGCTGGGTTGGGGCGGGTGTCACAGCGGTAAGAGTTGTGGCACTCTCTTAGTGCGCATGATGGTTTGGCTGTCCGTCTTGGGCCGGCCAAACAGTCATACGCACTTTGCATGTTCTCCACCAAGGTGTAATAAACAGCCTGGCTGGAGAACATGCACAGGCTCCCAGTCTCCCTCCGAGCTCCGAACCACGGCGCACAGACCAATCACAGTGCTGCATTGCAGAGTTGTGATTGGCTTTGAGGAGCCTGTGTGTTTCCTGCTTCCGGGATTCGCCAGAAAGAGAAGCAAGCATGCAGGAGAGATGGCGACCGTGTAGATGTGTTTTTTTCTGGTACTCTGCCAGCTGCCACTGCTTAGACCACGGTCTTTTCACTTGTGCCAGTGATGTGTGTGACAAAGCCCAATCCTGCTTAATTCTGTTCTTTGTCAGATCATGACAAACAATAACAAACTCTACGCAATAGCTTCACGATGGCCACCAGCATTACCGAACATTGTGATAGTACTGTGGTCCCCTATTCTAAGGTCTATTTGTACTGCATCCTCCAGAGATGTGAAGTAATTCATGAAGTGGGACGAACATTCCAAGTGGATCATCAGACTTTCCTTCCCCAAAATGATTGTAGCACTCATGAGATCAGAGTATTGCTCTTAACAGGCAAGCACATTCGGAAAGGTAAGGCCTTAACATTGACCATGACTGATGTCCACAAGCGCTAGAGCAAAATGATTGTGAGGGACTGCAACAGTTGCCTAGGTTTCTATGCAGACCCTGATGGATGGATGTGTTTAAAGAGGTACCACTTGTTCAGCTGCTACTAACCTTCTGTGAGTCTCAAAGGATGGTGTTCCGATTACATAGTGGCAGGGGACAAGACTGTAATGATGTATAAATGACATCATAATGTTAGATGAAATGGAATGTCAAAGCTAGGGGAATGCTCAGGAGGCATTCAAGAGAAAATACTAAATCTGGCTTCTGACGTCCTTCCAAAGAGCTGGCGTGGAGAAGGACTTTTTGTTTACCTTCCTCTCCCACTGCCTCCATGGGATGAGTTATAGCACAAGGTGGCACACACCCTGAAATGATTTCTTGGTTGTAAATGTGTATGAAAGGAAAATGGTAGTCTGACCGTGTAATTGTGGGAGACTGGGACGGATGTATAGACCAGGAGTCTTAATATAGTTCGCAATGGTGTCTTTATTGATCTATGTACAGGTATTTCTGAGCATCTCTGGGTTGTAACGATGTTATTAATCGCTTTTCCGTCTTCTTCTTTCTTCTAGGTCATCAGGTATGGAAAAGATCTCCGGAATCTCTGTGGAAAGAAAGTAGCAGTAAGTAATCAATTAAACAAAGAGAATATGCCAGTAATTTCCTTCACCAGCACCGTAGGGGTGTAATTGGGGAGGGTATGTTACACAAGGGTATATTCCAAAACGGAACTTGTTCTGGTGGGCGGCCCTACCAACCCTTGGGACGACAACTTTTGGCCCCCTTCCCTTGGCTCCCCCCCTCGCCCGGTCAGCACTGTGAAAAGCCTAGGAGTGATCATCTCTGAGGATCTATCTATGAAACCTCAGATCTCAGCAGTAACATCATCCTGCTTTTTCCAGCTGCGCAGGATCCGCAAGATCTGTAGATTTCTAACCAGAGAGGCACTCATTCTAGCTATATTGGCTTTGGTGATCTCCAGGGTTGACTTCGCTAACATTTTGTATGCGGGGATCCCTGCCTACCAACTTCAAAAACTCCAGCTAATTCAGAACCAGGCGGCCCGCCTGGTGTTTCACCAACCCAAACACCAGCATGTTTCCCCTCTCCTGAGGAGCCTTCATTGGCTCCCGGTGGCCAAACGGTGCTCCTTCAAACTCGGATGCACCTTATTCAAATCCCTTCACAATCTCGCCCCCGAGTTTATCTCCTCTAAACTCAAGCGATACCTCCCATCTCGCAATCTCCGATCCTCAGCTGACAATCTCTTATGCATTCCGTCGAACCGCCGCAAAAAACACGGCGGCCTTCGTTTTTCTTTTTTAGGCCCCACCTTCTGGAATTCTCTCCCTTCTTCCTTTCGCCACTGTCTCACCTATGAGCTATTCCGAAAAATCTTGAAAACCTACCTCTTAAGTCGGCCTATGAGTAACACGTCCTGCCCCGGTTTGCCATGTCTGTTATGAGCGCCAAGAAACCGTCTCGGTGTACGTGCGCGGTACAAATTTATTAACATAACATTTAACATAACAAGGAGCTTATTGCCGTAAGATTGAAGCTAAGCAGTCAATAATTCAAAAATAGCTTATGATTTCTCCTCTTTTTGGCTTTCTTTATATAAGAGAAAGTAATCCTCCTTAACTTTGAGTGCTCTATTTGTTTTTTTTAATAACTCAGGCCCAAAGTGAATCAGGAGGTTGCACTTAAACCAAGGCAAAACTTCCCTTCTTTCCCACAATTCTTTCCCAGTGCCAGTGTGTGTAGTGCATTCAAACGAAATGGGGGGTTTCATTTTTGAAGGATTGGGTTAATTTCAAAACAAAAGAAAGAAGCCTTCACCACCACCTTCCTGTGCACGGTAAACAGGCCCGCACTATCATCCCACCTCCCGTCAAGAAAACAACTGTTCCGGCCCGAGGTCTGCAACTCTCCGGAGTTGCGGAGACTGGCCGGTGTCCTCCAGGGCCATCCACCACTCGTCCAGACTGGAATCATCTTCTACTTTCCTTCGGGATACGTCTGGCTCCTCTGGTTCAGTGATTTGCTGGGTAGCTTTCTGTCGAGTTGGGAGCCTCCTGTGCTCGAGCACGTCCCAGCACTAATGCCTGTAGTCCTGCTTCCCCCAGCTGTTGCATCCTTGCTCCTTCTCCTCACTCCTTCTCGGGTTGGTGATTTCGCTTTCTCCCAGCAGCCTTTTTTTGATTGGACATAATTCCAGCCCTGTTAAAAGAGATCACCCTCATTATTGTGGGCATAACTGTTTTGTGCGTTGAGGTGACCTTTCTCTGTTTTCTTTTTTTTTTTTGTTTAGAAAGCTTTATTGAATAAGGTAAACAATGTAAAACGTCATTACAAAACAAGGAGCATTGAAGTGGATTAAATAGATATCACAATTTAACAATGTATAGTAGGATCCCAAAAAAGGAAATATAGGCTATACCAAGGGAAAGAGCTTTTAAAGGTATTTTGTATTTTGGGAGGGAGAGGGGAGAAAGAGAAGAGAGAAGAGAGAAGAGAAAGAGGGGGAGGGGAGGGAAAAGGAAAGGCAACCTAAAACTCAAATTTAATGTGATAAAATATCAAAATCAACATAATAGATAATTAATACAATTTTAAAAAAATAAAAAGGATAACAAATGAAATTCATGGAACATGTTTAGAAAGGAAATTAGTTAAAGGCAACCATTACAAATCTTTTTTGATCAAAAGAGGTACAGTATTAGCATAAGCAGGATCAAGTCTATGGTGATGACATAATAGATTCCACCAGGCACTATATGAAATCTTCGAAGTGTCCTTCCAATTTGTTGTGATTATCTGCAAGGACATGGCTATATATAGATCTATAAATTTACGAACATTACATTGAACATTCCATATGGGTGAAAAGCCACCCAAAAAAATGTGAACAATATCAAATGGGTGATCTGTATTTAAAATGTCATTTAATTTGAACCAAATATGAGACCAAAGGGGTTTAACCAACGGGCAGTGAAAAAACATATGGAAAAAATCACTATCAGCACATGAGCAGGACCAACACTTTTTAGAATCTACTAGTTTAAATTTATAAAGATCAGAAAGAGTAAAAAAAAGCCTATTATAAAAAAAATATAAAGTCTGTGTGGTGCTATCAGAGTGAGAAACTTTGTGTAAATTAGACCAAATAGAGTCCCAAACCTGAAGGGAAAATTCCTGAGATAAATCCCTTTCCCAGGAGAGTTCAAGTTTAGACTTGGACCTATCAACAGTAGGACGGGAAAGTAGTTTATAGATGACAGCAGCTTTAAGAGGAACGGAAAAGTCTGGTAGTGGGGAGTTAGTCGGAACAGCAGTATTCAGGGAGCTATGTTGGGAGATAAAGGCAGTTAAGGCATGTTTAAGCAAGGGATATTGGGAAGAGTATGTGTTAGAGAGGTGAAAGGAATTACGAATGTCAGAGAAAACCCTCAAGGAATTATCTTGGGGAAGATGATCATAGATAATGATGCCTTTATCGATCCATTCTTTCCAAAAAAGTGCCCTATTGTTAATTTTAAAGAATTTATTGTACCAGATCGGAGTAAGAAAATGAAAGTCTGCTTGTGACAAAAAAGAGCGAAATATGGAGAGGGCAAGGGCTTTTGAGTGCTTAAATGTGGGAGTGAGAAAACGCTTTGGGGGCTGAGATAAGCGAGTAGCTGTGAGGAATGGTAAAGGTGAAAGTTGTGCGAGTTCAATCGTGCTCCAAGCTGTCAAGGGAAGACAAGACGAGTCTGTTAAGAAAGGCCAGATTTGTTTTAAAGTAAAGGCAGAATGAACTCGAGTGAGGTTAGGAAAGTTGACCCCACTTAATTCTTTGGGTTGTTGAAAATGAGAAAGAGAAATCCTAGATGTACGATTATTCCATAGGAATTTAGTAAGG
Organism: Lissotriton vulgaris; assembly: GCF_964263255.1. Lineage (NCBI taxonomy): Eukaryota > Metazoa > Chordata > Amphibia > Caudata > Salamandridae > Lissotriton > Lissotriton vulgaris. Next base: position 865,870,859 of record NC_141689.1, read on the forward strand.
ATGCGATTGATGGTTGTAAAAAAATAAAGAGGAAGAGAAATGGGAAGCATTGAGAGGTAAAAATTGACTATAGGAAGAAGCATTATTTTAATAGTTTCTAATCTCCCCCACCAGGATAAAAACAAAGGGGACCAGCGATCTATGAGTGAAGTGAGCTTTTTAAGTATATCTGTGATTAAGTTTAATAGTCTCTCTAATATTGTTGGTGTAGAGAATACCTAAACACTTAATATTTTTGGGATTCCATTCAAAACCAGTGCCATGGAACATATGAGGAAGACAAAACTTGTTAAGGGGTAGGACTTCAGATTTATCTATGTTCAGTTTGTAACCTGAGACTAAAGAATATTCTTGTAATAAAGAAAAGAGTGCAGGTAAAGAAGTGATTGGGTTAGAAATATAAAGTAAGATATCATCTGCAAAGGCAGTATACTTAATATCAGTTTTCTGAAACGAAAAGCCAGTGTACGATGCTGAGCGCCAAATTTTTTCTAAGAAGGGTTCTTAAGCGAGAATGAAAAGAAGAGGGAAAAGGGGACAGCCTTGTCTGGTGCCTCTATGAAGAGGAAAATAAGTGGCTTGGGAGCCATTGACCCAAATAGAAGTAGAGGGAGCAGAATATAACAAATGAATGTATTGAATAATGGGAGGGCTGAAGCCGTGCCATCTAAGCGCTCCGAACATGAAGTCCCAGCTAACCCTGTCAAATGCTTTTTCAGCATCTAATGTAATAGCTGCGACTGGAGAATCCATCTTTGAAGCAAGGTGGATGATATTAAAGAGAGTTCTCGAATTGTCTGTGATGGATCTACCCTTATTAAACCCAGATTGGGAGATATTGATAAGATCGAGAATAACTTTATTAATTCGGGTGGCTACATTTTTTGCATATATTTTACAATCTGTATTGATGAATGAGATGGGCCGGTAATTTTCACAAAGGGAGGGGTCCTTATCCTTTTTTGGGAGTAGACATAACATTGCTTGTGTGAAGGAGCTCTTAGATTCACCCATGGCAAGAAAGCTGTTGATCAGTGAAAATAAGTTTGGTATTAATATACTCTTAAAGTGAAGATAGAAGCGAACGGTGAAACCATCCGGACCAGGTGATTTATCCTTGGGTAGAAGAATGATGGCATCGAGGATTTCCTTTTCAGAGATAGGAACATCTAGGGAAGAGAGATCTGTAAGAGTATCGGGGGATTTAGGAATAGATTGAAAAAAAGAATCAATTTGAGCAGGAGAAGGAGTTGATTCCGGGGTATATAAGGAAGATTAGAACATTGAAATGTTGATAGCTCCATTGATAACAATGGAGTGCTCTGAGCTTATAATGGCTGGTATTACCGTGGAGCTCCAACATTCCAATGTTACTTTGTTCACAGCTCTGGCTGTGAACAAAGGCTTCAGAGAGCCTGAGGGGATTCAATCCCCTCACGCTCCCATAAGGATTTGGTTTTTTTTTGTTAGAACATTCTGCCCTCTAGTGGCAGAATGTTCTAATAGCCTTATAGCCCTTCGTAGCTGGGCTATACCGGCTATTAAAGTCCCTCTCCCTTGTTAAAGGCCCTCGCCTTCGGCTCTGGCCTTTAACGCTGGAGAGGGCCTTTAATAGCCGGTATAACCCTCTAGGGCGGGCTATAAGGCTATAGTAATATTGGACAAAGCAGTCAAGAATCTTATCAACGGTAAACTGACAATCCCAATGAAGACCAGTAATGGCTGTGATTTTGGATTTTTGCTTTTTAATTTTGAGATAGTTCGCAAGGGATTTGCCGGCTTTGTTACGCCCACCATACATTTTAGCGTTAAATTTGAGGAGATTATTACATGCAGCATCCCAAGAGTGTTTGTTGTATTGCATTTTCGCTTTAATGAGAGGGGAAAGTGTAGCAGAAGAGTTCGTAGTGAAAAAAAGAAAGGTGTTCAAGCTCTTTGATCTGTTTAAGAATGTGTGATGCCTCTGAGAGAGCTTTTTCTTCTTCCGAGAAACAAAGTCAATAACAAATCCTCTGGCAGTAACCTTAAAAGCATCCCAGATAAAGTGAAATTGAGATGTGGAATGAAGATTGCCGTGGAAGAATTCCACCATGAAAAGTGTCAAATGTTCAATGAACTGGGGATCAAGGAGGAGAGAGTTATTGAAGCGCCAACGCCGAGTAGTGGGAATAGTCGAGGGATAATCAATGTCCAATATAACCGGGGCATGATCTGAGATAAGGATAGATCCTATTTCTGAGTTAGTCATGAATTGGAAGATGTGGTGAATGAGGAAAATGTAGTCTATACGGGAGTGTGATGCATGTAAAGGAGAAAAAAATGAGAATTCTAGTGTATCAGGATGAGATATTCTCCAGGAATCTATGAGGCCTCTAGAGGAAATAGCTTTAGAAAGGATTTTTGTATCTTATTGGGAATATATCTAGTTTGTGATTTCCGATCCAAAATGGGGTCGACAAGTTGGTTATAGTCACCGCCCACAATCAAATCATCAGACGCATGTGATGAGAGAAGCGTGGAAAAATCATTCCAAAAAGTTACGTCGACACCGTTGGGGCCATAAACATTGCAGAGAGAAAGTTTTGTATTATTGACAGTAACATCTAAAAACAGCAATCTACCATTAGTATCATGAAGCTCGGTTTGTAACTGAACAGTCAACGACTTATGAAACAGAATGATAACACCATTTTTGTTGTTCACTGACAGAGAGCAGAAGGCTTCTCCCACCCACTGTTTGTGCAGTGAAGACAAATCTTTTAAAGTGAGGTGAGTTTCTTGCAACATTGCAACTTGACATTTTAATCTCGCTAAGTGAGATAAAACACATTATTTTTTAACAGGATTACGAATACCTTTGACATTCCAAGAGATAACGCGAATACCATTCATCTTTGGAAATTACATAATAGTAGGCGGAAAGGTAGAGAGAAAACAATGAAGAGTAGGAGAGAAAGGAAGAGGATAAAAAGAGATTGGGAAGATATAAAGATTAATGAAAAGTACAAAAGAAAAACATTGAGCCATGTGATCGCCACAGAAATAGAAACAGGAACAATCTGGAAGAACAATAGCAAGTCCAAAACTGATTTAAAAAGAGAGAAAGGTGGGGGCGTGGCTAGCGGCCGAGTAAAATGGCTGCTGACTAAAGGAGCTCCGGAGAAGCCGTAGCCCTTCACATCGATCCGGACACCTATCCGCACTACAATTGCGCCCCAGAGACTTGCAATGAGGCACGGGACCAAGCGGCAGCTGCAGGAGTAACTCCGGTCAAAATCTTACACCGGACCCGTGCGCAGCGGAAAACGGACGCCAGAGGCCTGCAGATCACGCGGCCGCCGGGGACTAAATTACCGGACGCACCCAGCACAGGGCACGGTGGGGGCAGGCTGGGAAACGTAGAGGTGGAGATAGGAGCGCCTCGGGGCGAGGCAGAGTAATGCGCGACATACCTCGAGTGCCGGAACAGATGCGGAAGCCCGGAGCCGCGGCCTCGGAAGAGTCGGCAGCGAGGTGAGGCCTGCCAACAGGAGGAAAGCCGGGGACTGGAGTACCTGAGCCCCCAGGGCCTATTCGGGCTGGAGACACGGAGGCCCGCACCCCAGTTGAATTCGGGAGTGGCGGTGCCTGCGCCAGCGGAGGGACCAGATATACCAACCCCTCCCTCCCCCCACCTAACTTGCTGTGTGGTGTAAAATCCCTACACCGGCGGGGGGAAGGAATCCGGAGGCCCACAGGAAACGGCCTACACGCCAAAGATGGTGGACTGAGCAGTCGATCATAAATACAGGTAATGGCTCAGTGACTGATAATCATTCTGAGCTGAAGAGGATTCGACCGTACAGTGACCCCCCCCCCCCCCCCCCCCCCTATTACTCGCAAAACACAACTCCTGGGGGCAGCACCACACCGGATGGAGGCTCTGAGTACATCACCGGGTTACAGGGACTGATTACCCCGAGAACAACGCAGTGCTTCCCAGCAGGGTACCCTCCCAAACGCTGGAGACACCATGGCGGGCAGGGGCCCTCGTAATCAGGCCGCGCTATGTAAACTAGACAAGTATGCCTATGGTAAAGACTTTCCGCCACTGCCGGAGCGTAGTGATTCCTCGGAGAAGGTCCCCGGGGGCGACGGCTCCATAAAAGTTGTGTTAGAAGATATAATGACAGCCCTTACTAGTGTCCAGACCACGGTGGGTTCAATCTCCACAGATGTATCCCTATTAAGAGCAGATTTCCAGAAAATGACAGCCTGAGTCACAGAAGTCGAACAGGTCACCAAAACTCTGACGACCGACACTGCTGCCCTGGGAAAAATAGTATCCCAGCTCGAGACCGAGAATAAATTATTGGCTGAGAAGCTGGACGATCAAGAAGGATGCTCTCGAAAATACAACGCCCGAATTCTCGGAATTCCGGGAAGTGAAGGGACCCCGGCAATGGACCTTTAAGTGGAGGACCTTATACAGACTCGGCTACAACCAAAAGGACTATCAGCCTTCTTCTCAGTAGAAAGAGCCCACCGAGTGTCGGGGGAAAGACCCAAGCCGGGGGCGCCCCCCAGACCAGTGCTTGCCCGCCTGTTCAACTTTTGCGATCGAGATGGCATATTGCAAACGGCCAGAGTGGCCCCACCGATCCTAATCCAGAACTCAGCAGTGTCTTTCTTCCCGGACTACATGATGGCAGTCTCCAAGCACCGCTGCAGTTTCTTGGAAGTTAAAAGAGAACTACGAGCCAAAGACTTGCCTTACTCAATGCTATTCCCAGCGAAACTGTGGTGGCGGAGGGCAAGACATGGTTCTTTTAGACGCCTGAGGAGGCACACAACTGGCTGGAGGGCTGGTGCCGAGCGGATGGACCGCGACGCGGGACTAGAGGCCAACGCCACCGAAGAGAAAGTGAAGACATGGGCGGACAGGAACAGCAGCGGCCAGACGAGGACGGCCTACAACACATTCAAAATGAGGACCTCGTCACGGATAACACTGGCGAACTGAAAATAACTGAAAAATCAGAGCACCAGCATGGACAAAGATGCAGTTTTGCAGGCTTTGGGCACTGGGCTGATGCAGTCTAAGGGGGAAAGGGAAGGACTGCGCTTCTCATTGGACCTCTTAACCCCCTCACGCAAGTACAATGTTTGGGGTTGGGATTGAGCACTCTGCTAAGTTGGGGAGGCGGGCAGTTCAAAGTCCATCGGGCAGGGAGGCAGGGCGGGAGGGAGGGGCACAAGGTTGGGGGGGCTTGGGTTTTGAGTTTTTTGGTTCTAGTTTGTAATGGCAATGATAGAAGGACATCGTACCCACTCGATGCTAGGCTTCCACACTACACGGATGATGTAAAATACACACCCCCTGATTTTCGAACTTATGGCGACACTCACCCCGCTGAAAATAATCTAGAAGCGACCCCCAGTGCTCCGATCACCCCCCTAACACTACTCACATGGTTTGTACATGGCTTAGGAGATAAAATCAAGCGAGGTCTGGTATTGCAGACTCTCAAACGTCAAGCCCCCACATTAGCACTCCTACAAGAAACACACCTCACAGGCACGGCGTGTAAGGCATTGTACAGGTGGGGATACAAAATGGCAGTACACTCAGAGTTCTCATCGGGCTCCAGGGGAGTAGGTATATTGGTACGGAAGACTTCCTTCTTCATAATACAGCAGACAAAAAAGGATGATCAGGGGAGATTTGCAGCGGTACGGGGTCAATGGGAAGGGAAAGCTATCAACATAGTGTCGGTGTACATCCCCCCGGCGCTCCACGCAGTAGCGCTCCCAGCTCTTAGTGAATTTCTGTTTACGCTGCCAGAAGGGGACCTGATTATCGGGGGGACGTTAATGCCACGATGAATGCTAACTTAGACAGATACCCAGTGAGGACACAGATGCCTGGAATCTCTCGCCTGCAGAGTTTCACAGAGGCACTTGGGCTCGTTGACATTTGGAGACACCAACATCACGCAACACGACAGTACACGTTTCACTCAAATGCACACAACAGCCTATCCAGAAAAGACTATTTCCTGACTTATACTAATAGTTTGCAACACATAGATGATATAACAATTAAGCCCAGAGGCATCTCCGACCACTCCCCGATAATGCTGACCTTTTCACGTCCCCATGTGACCCGTAGGAGGCTGTACCCTATCAACCCCAGGTACCTGCAGGTCCCGAAAGTTCGAAGGGAAATCCGCAAAGCTACGAAGCATTTCTTTGTGGAAAACACTGCGTCTGCTAGCACCCCGTCAGTTCTATGGGAAGCTTATAAAGCCGTCATTAGAGGGCAAGCTATAGTCTCCATCACGGGCTACAGGCGAGAAAAGCAGAAAGAATTACTAGATCTAGAGTTGGAATTACACTCGCCCGAAACACACCACGCAAATGACCACTCATCATCCTCAGCACACACTCTGCACCTCAAACAACAACAATACAGAGACCATTTGCGAAAGGAGACTATGTCCAACCTCACTGCAACTAGGCATAAGATATATGATGTAGGTGATAAGGCAGGGAAGCTCTTGGCGTGGCTGGATAGGCAGGAGCAGGGTATTAGGGGAATAGCACAACTACAGACGGTTGAGGGACAATTGACAACAGACCCACAAGAGATAGTAAGCACGCTGGCACGGTACTTCCGAGATGTTTATACGTCGACGTCGCTCGTGTCAGAAGAGGAATCTGCGACCCCCATAAAAGATATAGTAATGCCCAAGCTCACTCAAGAGGCTTCCGTGGAGTTGGAGACAGATCTTGCAGAGGAGGAATTGCACACCGCAATCCGTTTGTTACAGTCCGGAAAGGCACTGGGACCCAACAGGGTCCCAATAGAATTGTATAAGCAGATGGTGGACGTTCTTAACCCCCACTTACTACGTATATATAATGACAGCCTGGGAAGAGGTGAGCTGCCGCAAGATCAGCAACTAGCCACAATAGTGGCTATCCCGAAACCCGGGAAACCCCCGACCGAATGCGCCTCCTACCGTCCAATCTCCCTGATAAATGCGGAGGCCAAAATACTGGCTCAAGTTTTGGCAAACAGACTTATAGCACACCTTCTGCACTTAATTCATCCGGATCGATCAGGCTTCATGCCGAATAGAAACACCGCGCTGAATCTCAGGCGCCTACACGGGGTGATGGCCAAAGCACAGGCCCTGACGGAGCCGGCAGTTGTAATATCCTTAGATCCAAGAATGGCTTTCTATATGGTGGAGTGGAATTTTCTTTTTGCAGTCCTTAGTCATTTAGGTTTCTGCCCCAAATTCTGTGCCTGGGTCCGCCTCCTATATAACAACCCGCGAGCGCATGTGACGGCGAATGGGCACATATCAGATAACATACCGCTGACAAGAGGGGCACGCCAAGAGTGCCCCCTGTCACTGCTCCTTTTCGCGTTAGTGCTGGAACCCTTGGCGACTCAGATCAGAGGGGACCCCTTATTGAAAGGTATTTGATGGGTGGAAGGATGGGAAGACCGTCTATCCCTCTATGAGGACGACATCCTGGTGTACTTGACAAACCCTGAGCACTCCATACCAGTACTTCTTGAGATATGTGAGAGTTATGGTAAAGTATCAGGCTACACTATCAACTGGTCCAAGTCTGTCCGGTACGTATTGCAGGGACCCACACCACATCTCTCTGAGAGCTGCCCACTTTGGTCTCCCATGGTTCCTTTAAATACCTAGGCATTCACATCACAGCAGGACCAACAGATTTCTTCACCAGAAACTTGGCGCCCCCACTGGAGCGTTTGAAGAGAGATGTGGCGCATTGGGAGCTGCTCCCACTAACTCTGTTGGGGAAAGCAGCGTTGTTTAAATTGATGGCCTTACCCCGTTTTTTATATGCCCTTAAAAACCCACCATATCCAGTGCCCCTAAAATATTTTAAGAAAATAGCTGCACAGGTATCCACGCTACTGTGGGGCAATAAACCGCCCGAATAGCGCAGGCGAAACTGAGTCAAGGATGGTACGACGGAGGAATAGCACTCCCTAAAGTCCAGTTGTATTATTGGGTGACACACCTCAAAATTATCAATCAATGGATACACGCCTCCCAAGACGACCCAGCTTACAGGGCAGTCAGGTCCCAGCTGGGCACGGGAACTATGCTTTCGGTGTTATACAATAAAGATCAAGTCACGAAACTAATAGGACCGACAAAACACACAGCTACACTATGGCACGCAGCACTGACATGACTGGGATGGAAGGGGATCATTACCCGACTTACCCCACTATGGGACACAAAAAAACTGGGGAGTTTGCGTAATAGCAAGGGATTTGACCAATGGGACAACATAGGTGTCTCCACGGTAGGAGATCTATGGGATAGGAGGAGTGTGATTCCGTTTGCCCAGCTCAGACAACAATATGACCGTGCTTCCTCTGAGGCTTTCCGATACATGCAAATACGACACGTGCTGCTGGCGGCACTGCCACAGGGTACAGACGTCCCTGAGGCTTCCCTGCTGGAAGATAGATTACTCACAGACTATATGCAGAAGCACGCTACATCTTTTACTTACCGTAAATTAATCAATAACCTGCCGGACCCTACAACATCGCTGAGGGAAAAATGGAGGGTAGATATAGGTGACTGTGATGTGACTTTATGTGTCTCCCAAGCTGCTGGACCCCTCATTCCCACCTTACAGCACCTCGTAGGCTTACTGGATCAGGCACCAAAGAGAGTAAAGAGTGTTGGGACTAAGCACTAATGTCACAAACACTCTGATGGTTGTGGTGAGACAAGAACTGAAAATGGATACCTCTGAGATACAATTCTGTAACTTAGCCTACTTGTGTCATGGTATTGCACATATTAGTCAATAAGTGTGATCCGTGCTACTGCAACTTATTGGGTTGTACCTTAGTTTCCGTCCTTTACTCAATAATATAATACCAGTTGAATATACCAAGCCGACAATGTTGGCAAAGGTGTCAAGACTCCTCCTGCTGCACATCCTGCATCATGGGGAGCATTTGCTCACATGCGGACCATCTTCATCCAAATGAGTTGATGTACTCACTCTTGTTCTTTAGTATACATGTTCACTGGGATGAAGCCTATTCCTGTACTCAAGTTGACACTATCACTGTAGCCAAGAGATTACTATAAGTCTTTATACCATGGTTTGGAATTCCATTTTAGGTTGGAAAAGAAAAGGGGCTCACTTTGTTTCCTGTGTCCTCTGTATTTGAGGAAATATGCAAAGATCTCACAGCACTTCACTGTGCCTAGAACACTGAGTCCTCACTGAAAATGGAATGTTACAACAAAGGTTTGAAAAACAAGGTGTCTCAAATATGTGAGAAAAGCGGAATTAATTGACCAAGAACCTCACTCTTAGCACTCATGTTGATTACAGCCACTGCTAGCCAAAAGATTCAATCAAGCCAAGATGAAGTTGTCATGGCCAGACTCATGATTCTTCCTTTTACACATCCAGTGTGTTCAACTCTACTCAACTGCATTCATCTGATGATGTGACTCTAGAATATCACAAACATCCAATGTAGTGCCTTGATAGCTTCCGTTCTCAAGTTCAAGCTGCACTGTCTACCAATCTGATCTAAGTTTGCCATGATCTACAGCCTTGTGAGTGGATTCACATGAACGTCCATCAGTAAAATTCAGTGCTCCAACCCCTTTGACAAGGTCCTTTCCAGATCCTTTTCCACCATAAAGTGTTGAGGAGTGCCAGCTTGGATTCACGCATCACGCTGCAAGTGAATGAGATAGCTTCAAGATACTGGACCAGCTGTCTGAAGAATTCCTGTCCCAACCATTTCCTCTCTAAAATGTAATCAGGATGCAAACCATTCTCCTGCCCACAGCTAGAGCCTTTGACCCCAGTAATGGAAAGTCTCTCAGTAACCTGTACCTCTATGGGTCCGCCCAGCCCTCTTTGCTTCCAGATAGTTTCCTTGGATCATCATGTAGCTGTGTAGTTGAAGTGGGCAGTGGGTGGAAGCAGCCAACCGCATAGTGCCTACTATGCACTTCTGCAGTTACCATTCAATCTACAAAGACAATACTTTCTTCAAGTTTCGGATCGGTACAAACTAGTTCTGCACCCTCTTTTTAAGCTGGCCATCCTCTCATGTATTAACGGACTCCAATGTAGCCATAAAAACCTGCGTCTCAGGAATGGGAGAATGACTTACACTTGTGCTTGCATTTTATACCCAACTGTTATAACATCAGTACCTGTATTACCCTTGCTGATTTGACCAATCTCCTGGACAATCAACAGATAATACTGCTGAATTTCCAGCTCGTTTTGCTACAAATGGGCTGGGCTAAAAAGTAAAAAATGGCAGCATCTTTAATGGGTAAAGCGGGTATGATGTATTAATTTCTAAATGCGCCGAACTGATTTCTTTTCCATGTTTACCCTAACTGAGTTCTCAAGAACAATCCTTCTCTCCGGAGTGGTACGTCAGATCAGACTGGAAGTTACAATGTTGGTGTCAATCAGGATTACACGTGGGTACCCAAGGATTGGTCTGGACCAAGCGTCCGGCTTATTTTGTGCCTCCCATCAAACATTTTGCCAAGTGACCTCCTGCCTTGCTAGTAGACAGACCAAAGGCATTTCAGAGACTGCTCAATTTGCCGCCTTTTAAACCCCAAGGTATGTAATGGGTCTCTCCATCTGTGAGATGTGCTGAGTTGCTATGATAATAGAGGAGGTAACAAATTCAACTGCTAATGCTCTCAAGCTGATAATCACACAGCTAGTGGCTGAGCGAATTGCGATTTCACAAAATTGTATTAACTTTGGTTTCGTCTTGCCTACTAAGGGTGGGGGTGAGCTAAAATTGGGGAACATGCTGTGCATAAATCCCTCATATTTCCATTCATTAACAGAATGAGACAACATGGGAAAGTGTCAAAACTCTACATACAATTAATGACAGCCTATGTTTTCAAGGTCGAGACCTCTTGATAGTTGGAAAGCATTTCTGGAGGAGGGGGGTTTAAAATACTTGATGTAATATGTATCAATATTGCTAAATTAAATTCTTGACCTTATCATATTGCCTCTATCACGAGCATTACCAGAGGCATGGGTATTTCTGTATCTTATATAAACCAAAATAACCCCCGCGGATAGCCGGATAAGGGAACTAGAGGTTACAGGGCGCCAGGAGCAAGACAGCCTCTAACATACAATGTTACACACAAATGGGGCTGCTCCCAGAAAAGAATGACCACTAGTGCTCAAAAATCAAAATCACACTATAAGTGTTACCATCTCACAAAAAGTGAAGGACTGGCCTCACACACCACCTGGTGTCATGCTTCATCATTGGCAGTCCTCGCCCTCTAAAAACTTGGTTTGATAGAGGGCGGGCATACACCTGACGACAGGGATGCACTTCTAAACTAAATGGGAGCCCGTGAGTAGTGAATGTGATTTAAAAATCATTACAGATGTCAAATTAATTTTAATAAAGTGGGCAACTGTATGATATTAAAAAGTGGTACGGTGACTCTGGGAATTTATTATCCCCTCACCGTGGTGTATAGGGTCAACATGTTTCTGCCTAGTGTCCCGAAAGGGTTCGCAGCATTCATCAGGACCTGTTTAAAAGCATGCTCCAGCCTTACCAATTTTGTGATAAGGGAAAACCACTATGTGGGGTGACCTTTTACCACTCCACTCGTTGAGGGGGCTCCATGTCAGCCCAAGTTTCTTAACCTATGTGTTCCATGGAAGGAGTGGAGGGAAGACCCCTTTAGTCACACTTGTGTCAAAGTGCGCCTTCCGCCGAAAACACCTAGCTCTCCCCGTCCCTCCTCCCCGTCGATGATATTTCCGTATCTTACCCACTGACATCTATGATGATGGTAGCAACCATGGTATTGATGAAAGCTCTGACTGTGGCAATCTAGAAAGTCATGTTGGAGATAATGAGTGTGAAGTACTTTGACTACTGAACACTGAAGTGTCTTGAAAGTTGCACAAATGATGCAGTGCAAGAGGGAAGCATTACAAAATATTTCAAATGAATTGTCTGTATTAACATAACTGTAACCTGCTTCAGACATGATTATTTGCTCATGTTAAGTTTGTTATAAGATCTGCTCATCTCTGACGTTGAGGGATGATGCGTATTGGCACATGAGACGAGAAGGTGAGAAAAGTTTGCTCAGGTTACATTTTTCTAACTCTCAAAGGTTATCTTCCTAGTTCTTGTGAGCTCATCTAGGCACCTGCTTGTATGCATTGTGAAAATGTTATCTTTGACCAATGCTAGAAAGCCATGCGAGGTGTAATATAAATGTGAGCCCCGACTGTACTTGACAAATTTGTCTCCACCTATGATTAAAGGACGACCCACTGGTTGTTTGGTGGGTTCTGTCATTTACAGACTGCTAGTTTTTGATCAGACACCACCTAAACCAAAGTGAAGATTTCTTTAATACTAGCTAATGCCACATCACTAATTTTCATCATGGAAAGTTGGTAAAATAGCTGCATAAGATACTGTATTGAAGATATTGTGGATCAACAATCAGCCTGCAGCATTTCTTGCACACCTCACATTGTTAGCCAGCAGATGATCTTTACTTTCATAGAGGTAAAAGGGCCAGATGTACGAAGCTTAGTGGTTGTGGTTACCAGATTGTGAATGTTTGTGAATCGCTATTTGTTAATCGCAAACACTAATGTAGGAAAACGTGTTTTTACACTCTCTGGGATTCCCTGTGGGTCACAAATAGACCTACCTCATAATTATTAATGAGGTAGGTCTCAGTTTAAAAACCATTGGGAATCGCAAAAATGACAGGCATGGTGGCCTACTGAGGTCAGCAGACTCCATGTCTGTGATTGCTTTTAAATAAAGCAATCATTTTTTTTTTAATGCAGTCCGTTTTCCATAAAGGAAAATAGGATACATTTAAAAAAAAACTATTTTCTGTTTTATTTTTTAAGAGTAGATGTCTGCTCTTAAAAAATCTTTTTATTTTCATTCTCAAACAAGAAGGGGCCCCACAGGGACCTCTTCCCTTTAGTGAATGGCTCACCACCAACTTCGAGTTGGTGGTAAAATGCAAATGTTTTGTGACCGCATTTCCTTCGCAAAACATTTGTACATACCAATGTAAATCAGTATTAGGAATGGACACCCTAAACACGCCCCTTCAAAGTAACGATTCACAATCTCAAATTGCGATTCGAGAACAGGTTACAAATTTAGAATTTGGGCTTTGTACATTTGAAAATGACTTTTTGCATTCGCAAACAGCCCCATTCTGTAAATCAGGCCATTTGCAAAACCAAAAAAGCTTTGTACTTAAAGGTCCAAAATGCAGCCCATGCTTCTCCCAGAAGAGGAAGTGAGTTGTGCACATTTTGTGCTTTGGGAATCATAAGTGCCAACAGGAATTTATCACTCAGGATGTAATATGAGACTAAATAACAACTAAGGATTAAAAAAACAACCAGAATGTGGAGCATGTTTCTCCCATTTACCTAAGAATTGTGATCAGACTGTTGAGATTTGAACCTCAGACCTTTATCAAAGGTGTCACAAGTATAAAGGACAAGGGCTTAACTCACTGTGCTATCCCGTCTTGGATAGTGGTATGCTTTAGCCTCTTTTGGTGACATGAAAACATATGGTACGACACCTCTGCATTTTCTGTTGTGTTTCCATCTCTCCTGGGAGCTGGCCTCCTGAGGGATCTCAGGGGCGAGTAGGAATGGGGTGAAACAGATGAATGCTCATTTTCAGAGCGGGCTCTCAAAGGGACCATTGATCACCCTTGGGACAGGCCCTGCTCACTGCAAACTACGGGCTCCTGTGTTTACCAGGGGAAGGTGTAGGAAAGGATACAGTATCAACAAGGCAGACATCCTTGAAGAGGTGTTATTTCAATGAGGGCTTGCTTTATAAGTGCAGCTCTACCATTTTCCCTAGAAGTGACAACCTCCGGCCCAATAGCTGTCCTAATCTATCTGTGCAATGCCACTGACAGAATGACCAGCTTTGATCTCCCTGGTAGCATCCATAAAATGCTGAAATATTGAATTTCATTTTGTAACATTTGAGTGGCTTCAAGCATCTCTATCAGGTGCACAGCTGTCTGGTAGACAACATAATATACCTTGTTTATATTGTGATATATCTATTAAGTTAACTGTCGCACAAAACTGCCTTGTGTAAGATCTATGTGTTTTTGTTGCAAATCATGTTGGAAAACTACTATAAGATACTTTGCTTGTTTACATTTATCTATCAGGTTTCTTGTAACCCTTCTGGAATGCTACTACAATGTATGGCCTTTTTGTACCTTTTTTTAAAAGGAAATCATGCAGAAAATAAACCACTTGATCAAAATATTGTCAAAATCTTCTCAGGTGGAGAATTCAGTTTCCTCGCAAAAGTCCCTGAGTATCGGTAAGGCTTACTTGAGGAGCACAGTTGGGTGAGCTTTTAGGCTCTGCTTCTATGAAAGTTCACTAACCTTTACTACAGACCTGATAGGGCCACCACTGCTGTCCTGCTGGTCAAATGATTTATTTGATATGAGATTGGTCTCTTTAAAGACGTCAAGGCTCCATGAATGTCCTTGCTACAACAGCGTCTTAGTAAAAATGTGAAACGCTACCCACTCATTCACTGAAATATAGAATGGAAAGAAGAAGAAGATGTTCCAAAAGTGTGTAAGCTTCTGTGATGTTCAAAATTGTGAATTACAAATGATAGTAGTATTGAAGTAAAATTTCAGTGTAATGTTTTAATGTATAGATTTTTGGTGGTGAGTAGGTAGATGCTGTGTGCAGGGATGGTATTCTTGTTTTTTTTTTTACTACATCTTGCTTCGCCTAGTTGACCAACAAATGGTCCACCATAATTCTGACCAGAGCAACAAGTTTTTGTAACTTTATCATGAATATGCTGATGGCTCAATTTTTCAGGGATTGTCTTAAACAAAACTACACTAGTACAACCTGAAACAATATCTGGCAACATACGATTATCCGAAACACCTGAGTATTCTATAGATGGGGGGAACTGAAGGCAGTTAAGGGTCACAGAACGAAGGGATAGGTTAGAAATTTAAGGATGAAAAAGGAACTGAAGATGAAGTAAAGCGGAAGTCCCTGTAAACAAGGCAAAGCACCTTAAAGAGAACTTTTCCAGTAACATGGAGTCAGTGCAGACTTGCTAGGTGGCCTACAATTGAGGTGAGCAGAAGCATTTGGAATGTTAGGATTCTAGACAGAAGATGACTGGCATACCAAGATGCAAAGAATTCCCGTAGTCAAAAATGAAACAAATAATTGCTGATATGCCAGATTTGCGAGAGTAAATTGAATTTCTTGAGGATTTGAAGATTGAAAAAAACATTAACAGCAAAGTGATTGAACTGAGACAAGAATGGATTATTAGCTCTTTATCCATTAGGACCAACCCAACCCTTCTCCAACTCAAGAAAGATTTGAAGACACACATCTTTAAGGAACACTACATCATGAACCAATAAAAGTCCACTAACCAGGAAACTCTTATTGACCTTGAATTTATCATTGTGTTTGACCAAGTACAGTGGTCCTCTGCATCGAGAAGGTTCACAAATACTACATAAAAACATATACAGGGAAATCCCAACTTCTTAATGGATTTGGTCATAGGTGTACCAAGCTCAGTACGCTAGCTGATAAGAACTTCGGTTTTATTAGACATAAGCTTAAAGTATTCACGTTTATCTGTCTTTACCTTCGCAAGACACTTTCAAAATTAGACTGGGTGGCCCCTTGGTTGTCATTCATTGTAAGGATTCGCTGGTTGTCATCAGCGTACATTATATATGAAAGACTACAAGTACACGAGTTGTACAAGTGGGAGAACAGAGATTGAAAACCGTGGACTCTATGAAGTTCCCCGCGAGTCCCCACCTCCCCCCAGGCCTTCAAAATTGACCTCAAAGTTCTCCTCCTTCAAAGACACTTCCAAATGTAATTCACACCCATTCTAATATGTGAAAGAAGACCCTCCATTATAGAGAATCCTTTTCTCCATGACTATGGAAGTGCCTTCCCAGTGTGTTCTACCAGTTATTGCAGTATTATCCTTCTACCTGTGTTTGGTATTAGTTTGTAACATGCACACGTCAATTAACAATTTAACAATTTTAAAGCTTTATTCGACAATTGTCATAAAAGCATCCTTCCTAACCCTAATACAATAAATACTACATTTAAAAATAATTTTAAAACACATATTAAACATTTTGACAGCCGAATATTATACATAGTAAGTACTATAAAGCTAAAATTTCAATTAATTTCTATATAAAAAGAACAATTCATACAATGCAATAGGATAATTTGATGGAACAATACTATTTCATAACATATTTACATTTGACTTTAAAGTGCGTGTACGTATTGACCATGCCCAGGCAAGAAATTTAGCTACGGCAACTACAAAAGGTGTGGAACAATCCGTTTCAAGTATTCTCAAGGCTATCGATTGACTACGTGTGCCGATATTTTGGCACACTGGCTTCAGCCATTTACGTCTAGGGGTAACATATAGTGGACAACAAAACAGCAGATGGGAAATATGTTCAGTTTGGTCCTTACAAAAATAGCAGTGATCATCCCACATGGGAGACCAATGTTTTTTAAATGCATTTACTGGTAAGGTTCCAATGCGGAATTGGAAATACAATTTCCTATCGTATGGACGTTCTATAATATCCCAATATGTTTCACAGGACGGATACATTTTAATGTCCCAAAAGCGAGTTGTCAATGCTGATTGGGAACCTTTACAAAACGTTACTACGTACACCATTTCCCAGTACAGATCTTTCAATTTTGCTTTCGAAGGAAAGCTAGCCACATCATAGTTTCCCCATAAATGATCCAATTTTAACGATACAAGAAGCCCCTGGAATTCCTTTAGCCATTCGATACAATGGAAACGGTCAAACTCAACGACATCCTTCAGAGCTTCAGCATAGTGACTCAGCTCTGGGGTCACCATCAAGCGCTTCCAGTATAGGAGTGGCCGTAATCTAGCTATATCCTCGATATTTTTCTTGCCAAGGTTCAATTTCAGAGGAAGCATGGGTGTGCTTTGTGGAACCATGACAAGCCCTCGTAAAAACCTGTTTTCTGCACGTCCCAGCTCTCTCAAATTTGAAAACCCCCACAGTTCAGAGCCGTATAAGCAGGCGCCTAATACTTTCATATTGTATATCTCAAGTGCAGATTTAACCGGTTTTGTTAGTGATTTGCGATGTTTCAGTGCTACTGCACCAGCAAGCTGGTTAAACTTTAATAGAGTATTATCAATATGCGATTTCCACTTCATGTTTCCTTGCAGGGTGATGCCTAAATAGGTAAAAGCGTCCACTTTCTCTAAGGGGGTACCTTTATATTTGATTACTCCTTTGAAAGAGGACTGATAGTTTAGGCACATGAATTTAGTTTTAGTGGTATTCAATTCAAGTCCTCTACTATCACAAAATTCCCCAAAGGCATCAACCACTTTTTGGAGACCGCTCGGAGTGCGTGAAAGTAAGAGCGTATCGTCCGCGAACATTAGAACTGGGACGTGGCGACCTGCTATGATCGGGGCGTCACTTGGGGATTTCATTAAATGGTCAACAATTCCGTTAATGTAAATTGAAAATAGTGTTGGAGCTAGCACACAGCCTTGTCTGACTCCTCGTTCTACTGGGAAGGGATCTGTGGCTTCTCCTTGCTTGCCCCATCTAATTTTGGCAAAGTTATTGTCGTGGAGGCGGACAAGGAGGGTGATGAATTCCTGACTTAGACCTACATCAGCCAGGGTCTGCCACAATTTTTCTCTGGGGACTAGGTCGAAGGCTGCTTTTAGGTCTACAAAGACAGCGTACAACGAACCCTTTTTGAGTGTGACATTTCTCCAGTAGATGGTTAAGAAATAGAGAACTTGGTCAACACTACTAGTCAGAGGACGAAATCCTGCCTGATATGGGGATAGTATATTTTTGTCGTCAATCCATTGTTGTAACTTGTTCTGGACTAGACGACCCATCAGTTTTTGCGCTGTGTCTATGAGACTAATTGGTCTATAGTTTTGGGCTAGTGTTTTGTCTCCTTTTTTAAATATGGGGATTATTTCTGCTCCCTTCCATGAGTGGGGCACTTCCCCCCCCATTGCCACAGCGTTTGCCAGCATTTTAAAATATGAACACCAGGCATTCCGGTCCGACAAAAATACGTCGGCCGGGATGCCATCCATGCCTGGCGCTTTTCCTCCTGCTATACCATCCAATGCTTTACTTACTTCGTTCTCATCAAATATTTGATTTTTGAAGAAAATAGATGGCGGAGGTTGAACAGAAGCATGGACCGGGTTGCGGGCATACTGTGGTTTGAAAAACTCAGTCCATTTGTTTATTGGAACATTATTTTGTGGCTGGGCAGCTATTCCTCCCCTCTCCCATTTTACTATAGCCCAAAAGCGCTTGGAATCCTTGGCAGCGCAGGCTTCCTTCAATTCCTGCCACCCTTCTTCATCCCATCGTTTCTTGGCCCTTTTTTGGGTTTGTCTGTATGCATCTCTTGCTCTCCTAATTGCTATTGCATTGCCTGTTTTTAGCTCTAAACTCGGATTAAGTCGTGCCAATCTGCAACTTTTGTCGTACCAACCTTGCCTCGGTTGGGTTTTACCCTCTTTGCTAGGATCTACTCTTTTGATAAAAAAACTTTGCAGTTTAGAAAAGAGTTTGTCATGAGCCTCCATCATGTAGTCTTGGAAGCTAGGCATCCCTTGTTTAGACTTGATATTGTTTACTTCATTTACTACTAATACTTTAAGTGCCTCTAATTTTACATTATCTTCTATCATCATTCTCCATTTAAGGTGGCGCAGGTTATTTGAACATACTACATCCTGCGTCACCATTCCATTATTATTAGAATGCGGTGAGGACTTGTAATAGGAAAGAAAGGTTAGTCGCAAGGGATTATGGTCGCTTTCTAGTCTAGGTTCTACAACCATGTCTAGCATTTTACTCCAAAATCTTACATCTATTAGTATGTAATCAATTCTACTAGATGATCGCCCATTATCAAACGTATTATTACCTATTAGGTCGGATGGCGAGCGCCCATTTGCCGCTCTCAACCCTCTAGCTAGGCAAAGACTTTTTAACTGGATTGCCACATTACTCCATTTTTTAATGGCAGGCAGCTCCAACTGGGGAATTCCCCACTTGGCATCCTCTTCCTCAGACAAAATCCTGTCCTCCTCACCCAGGGGCTCATAAGTTACATTGAAGTCACCACCTACTACTATTTGGTTTTGTGGTGGTAGCAATTCGATGTTCTGTTCTAAAACTACTAAAGTATTAGAAGATTGACCCCTAGCCACTCCCCTGGCGTAGACATTAAAGATGGTAAACTCTTGGCCGTTATCCCATCTGACAGTAAGGGCCATAATGTCATTAGATGGTATTGATAGTTGTGTTATAATGACATTCAAGGATTGTCGTATCCATATTAACAAGCCTCCGGAAGGACGTCCGAGGCGGTTTCTAATTGCCGGAATATGATAATTTAAATATCCCACTCTAAATGATGGGGTAAGAGACCAGGTTTCTTGCAGCATAATAATATCGTGCTGGTTGATATATTCGGCCCATTCCAGTGTGTTTATCTTACTTACTATGCCTGCAATATTCCATGATACAAGGGATAGTGTATTAGGTTTGCGTTGGTCTAATAACTGGTCTTCTTTCTGGCCGCTTACATTGGCTGTCAGTTCTAATAATGATGTTTTTCCCTCCCTTGAGATAATCTTGGTCTCTTTCGCCTTAGTAGCACATACGAAAACATCGGTTGCTATCTTTGGCTCATTTGAAGCGGGATTATTACATACCAAGTGTGATAATTTCTGTTTCTCTATATTCTGATTGTCCAGATCGGTGCATTTTATGTTTCCTAATCCTACATGTTGTTGCTGCATCGGCCTAATATGAGAGACTGGATCGGGGCTTTTGAGTCAATCACATTCGTTTAAATCAGATAAAGCCGAGAAGCAGTTTTTCAAATTTAACCCCCAGTCACCGCTAGGACCACCCCTAGCCCTTCTAGATCCAACCACTGACCACTTAGTTCTAAGGATACTTGGTTTTGCCAGTAGGCCTCTTCTACTGTAGAAGAAGTCCAGCGTTAGCGGCACTATTTCTGCCGTTCTGCGTTGGGGTGGTAGAATATTTTGTAGGATGTCTGGTAATACATCTGGACCCTTTAGGTTTAGTACCACGCAATCCCCGGCAAATTTCTTAGGTTTGGACCCTATCCACTTTACTCTTCTTGCTGTTAACAGATCATCAGACAACTTTTCTTTACCCCAAGGAGTTGCTTGAATATTATTGCCTAACCACTGCAATGATTTATTTAGGAGGGAATCTGGAGTCTCAATCTGATCTTTTTTCAATAGTGGGACGTTAGCAAGTACTAAAACTAGAGGTGACGCTTCCACTATCAGCTCTACAGGATTTAATTCTGGGAGGGAATCAGATGTAAAAACATTCTCTTGTGTTGATGGGGGAACTACAACTGTGGGGTTGTTAAGATCGGTTTTGGCACTAGTTGCACCAGTCTGCGTTGGTACAGATGTAGCTTTTACGTTCTCAATCATATTCACCTGAAGCTCATCTATTTTGTTTATGATCGAGTTCGGAATATCCCCCATATTATCATTTGTTGTTTTTATAAGGGACTCCAGTTTATGTACTTTGTCGGACAAGTGATCTATTTTGGATATAAGCGGTTTAATTATTCGTACAATCCTAGATTCTAACATGCCCATAAATTTGTTCGATAACAAATCATCCCAATCTATAGTGCTACTCCCTTCCTCCCTTATGTCATCAATTACATTCTTGTGTTTAGTATTAGGCGGAGTTGATGGTTTTTTACTATTAGATCGTAGTCCTGGTCTTTTAGAGGGAACTTTAGTAGACCTCTTAGCTGCTCTTGGAGCAGGGACTGGCGTTGGCGGGGTAATGCTGCCATCAACTAACACTAAGTCATTACAGAGCGAGTGGGTTTCATCTCCCGTTAGCAATTCAGTATTTATAGCAGATTGTGGGACATTTATAGAAGCATTTAGTGCTGAACAAACAACATTTTCCACACTTTCAGCATCACTGGGATTCATTGCTTCTGTGTCCAGATCGATTAGACGAATAGCTTCTGTTTGAGCGCAGGGAGGGGAGTCATTAAGCCCTAAAGAGGACCTCCGATCGTTAATTATTTTTGTCACCCTGTGCACTAGATAGTTCTCCATGGTATTGGCAGGGGTAATAGGTGTTTTCTGTTTTGACATAATTAGTCAAGAAGGCAAAGTGAGAGAATCAAAATAGCCCCTGCGTGTGTAAACCGTCAATTGTAAGTAAGCACTGCGACTGATGACTCACGGTGCTGAAGAGGTTATTCTCCTGGTCCAGTCCAGTCGTGGCCAGTCTTGGACTGTCTTAGACTGTCCGCCCTTTGTCCGGGCTTCGTCCGGGCGTCCCGCTCGCGACCCGCGACGCGGAGGACGGTGGGAATTTCAAGCGCCTCCGGGCGCGGTGACCCCAGGGAAGGTGTTCCGGGTCACAGTGCAGTCTGGGAAGTGTAGTTCCCTTCACTCAGCGGCCGCGAGGGAGACTCGAGCGGCGGCGGGAAGGAAACCGAAGTGCGCCAAAGCAGGTGAGCGTTGAAGACTCTGGAAGCTGGTAGCTCGGCACCCCCAGGCAGGTTGTGGCAGGTTACAGGCAAGACACCCGCTCCACCGAGGACGGCGGGAATTTCAAGCGCCTCCGGGCGCGGTGACCCCAGGGAAGGTGTTCCGGGTCACAGTGCAGTCTGGGAAGTGTAGTTCCCTTCACTCAGCGGCCGCGAGGGAGACTCGAGCGGCGGCGGGAAGGAAACCGAAGTGCGCCAAAGCAGGTGAGCGTTGAAGACTCTGGAAGCTGGTAGCTCGGCACCCCCAGGCAGGTTGTGGCAGGTTACAGGCAAGACACCCGCTCCACCGAGGACGGCGGGAATTTCAAGCGCCTTCGGGCGCGGTGACCCCAGGGAAGGTGTTCCGGGTCACAGTGCAGTCTGGGAAGTGTAGTTCCCTTCACTCAGCGGCCGCGAGGGAGACTCGAGCGGCGGCGGGAAGGAAACCGAAGTGCGCCAAAGCAGGTGAGCGTTGAAGACTCTGGAAGCTGGTAGCTCGGCACCCCCAGGCAGGTTGTGGCAGGTTACAGGCAAGACACCCGCTCCACCGAGGACGGCGGGAATTTCAAGCGCCTCCGGGCGCGGTGACCCCAGGGAAGGTGTTCCGGGTCACAGTGCAGTCTGGGAAGTGTAGTTCCCTTCACTCAGCGGCCGCGAGGGAGACTCGAGCGGCGGCGGGAAGGAAACCGAAGTGCGCCAAAGCAGGTGAGCGTTGAAGACTCTGGAAGCTGGTAGCTCGGCACCCCCAGGCAGGTTGTGGCAGGTTACAGGCAAGACACCCGCTCCACCGAGGACGGCAGGAATTTCAAGCGCCTCCGGGCGCGGTGACCCCAGGGAAGGTGTTCCGGGTCACAGTGCAGTCTGGGAAGTGTAGTTCCCTTCACTCAGCGGCCGCGAGGGAGACTCGAGCGGCGGCGGGAAGGAAACCGAAGTGCGCCAAAGCAGGTGAGCGTTGAAGACTCTGGAAGCTGGTAGCTCGGCACCCCCAGGCAGGTTGTGGCAGGTTACAGGCAAGACTCCCGCTCCACCGAGGACGGCGGGAATTTCAAGCGCCTCCGGGCGCGGTGACCCCAGGGTAGGTGTTCCGGGTCACAGTCCAGTCTGGGAAGTGTAGTTCCCTTCACTCAGCGGCCGCGAGGGAGACTCGAGCGGCGGCGGGAAGGAAACCGGAGTGCGCCAAAGCAGGTGAGCGTTGAAGACTCTGGAAGCTGGTAGCTCGGCACCCCCAGGCAGGTTGTGGCAGGTTACAGGCAAGACACCCGCTCCACCGAGGACGGCGGGAATTTCAAGCGCCTCCGGGCGCGGTGACCCCAGGGAAGGTGTTCCGGGTCACAGTGCAGTCTGGGAAGTGTAGTTCCCTTCACTCAGCGGCCGCGAGGGAGACTCGAGCGGCGGCGGGAAGGAAACGGAAGTGCGCCAAAGCAGGTGAGCGTTGAAGACTCTGGAAGCTGGTAGCTCGGCACCCCCAGGCAGGTTGTGGCAGGTTACAGGCAAGACACCTGCACACGTCACTTTTCTCTTGTAACACACTGTTTGCTACCTCTTACATTTTGTTTGCTTTAGATACTTGCACAAGTGCCACCATTGCCTACGTAACATTTGTTCTTGTGCTTGAGTGTCTGCCATGTATTGCAGTATTATACCTCTATTTCTACTTTGTACACTCGTGTAACCTGCACACGTCACTTTTTCCTCCTGTAATGCACCGTTTTCCACCTCTTGTATTTTGTTTGCTCACAATTGTCATTTTTGCCTCATGTAGCTTAACGTTTGCTTTTGTAACTTGTTCATTTGTAAAGTTTCTCCTCATGTATCAGTTCTGTTCCTACTGTGAAGCGCTCCGACAAAGTCTGCGCTATATAAAAGTGCATAAAATAAATTAAATATATAAATTAAATAAATGTATCTTCAAGGTAGTCTTAAAGTTGCAAAATGAATTTATTGGGAATAATTTGAACCAGAATAAGAATGAATCAGTGATACTGCTAATCTAGTCGGGATTGTGGGGTGAGGCTAAGGGTGGGCGTAAAATCAGTTTCACGGGCGAATTTGTGGATTTTCCGCGATTTCGCGATCCGCGACTCTCGCGAAATCGCGGTAAAATCCGCGAATCAGCGGGGACGAATTTTCAGCCAAGCAAGGGTTACAGCAGCAGGTGCAAAAGTTGAACCTAATTTCTTTGTAACCTTTTACAAAAGGGTCACAAACAAATTAACTTCAAATTGGACACCTGCTGCTAATTGCTTCCTGGCGCCTCGTTGCCTACTTGCAACTAATCTCTGACCCTGCTCTGACCCTTGAAGCAGGGTCAGAGAATAGTTACAAGTAGGCAACGAGGCACCTGTCCAAGGAATTAAACCTCATCAGGAAGCACTTACAGATATAAAAAACAGGAAGAAGGGAGAGGATGGCAAATACACCCATTTTGAGTTGTCAGGAGGGGTTAAACTAAAAGAGACCTTTACAGCACAATTTTCATATGCATTTTACTAAAAATAAAAAGCTGTATGTTCTGTAGGGGCAACTCAGGAATCTGGCCCTTCATAGATCCGGCCTCTCTTTCTTTCTCTCGTTCTCTCTCTCCCTCTCTCTTTCTATCTATCTATCTATCTATCTATCTCTCTCTCCCTCGATCTCCCATAAACGACTGCATGGGTAACTTCGCTATGCAAGCGGCTCGCGAAGACGCAAAAAACCCGCGAACACGCAAAAAACCCTGCGAACACGCAAAAAAACAAAAATCCGCAAATTCGCACAAATTCGCGAATTTTGCGGATCGCGAATTCGCAAATCCGCAAATCGCGAATTCGCAAAATTCGCCCATGCTTAAGTGAGGCACCATAGCAAACAATTCTGAGAAGTCCAGGAGAATCGGTGCAGCACAGCTCCCCTGATCCACACATGATCAAAGTTAATTGGAAATCGCTTGAAGCCAGATTCGGTGCCATGGGGGCAGGGGGTGTCAGCAGAATACACGGAATCAAGACATTGGCTGGATTCACGAAACTCAGTGAGACAGTTGAAAATGTGCATTTCTAGAATCCAAGAGATAAATGGCAGAAGGGAGGTGGGGCAATAGCTGCTAAGAGTTATACTGTCTATGGAAATCTTTTTCAACAAAGGCACAACGTATTCTATGTTGTCGTACAAAACGATAGTTAAAGTAATTGTAAAATTCCTGTGGAGGAGGGACAGCACTGTTAAGGCAGGGAAGAATGATTTAATGATTTTGAATAGTTCCTTGGCAGAATTATTGCCCCAGAAAGTGCTAGTGGAAGAGCAATACAAAAAAGAGAAGTGAATTTTTAATCTGGACATTTTAAATGAGGCAAGACAACGGGCTTTCGTGTCGCTATTATAATAAATTCGCCATTTTCTTTGAAGAGCGTTACGTCGGTGTTTGAACGTCCTAAGTTCCTATCTGCACCAAGGGGTAGAGGCAGTGCTTTAAATGGGCTGGCACTGTCAGGTACTGAGTACCCAAGCTTTTTTTATTTTATTTTGGGAGGGAGAGTACCTGCATTTCCCAGAAAAGGTGCAATACTTTTAATTGGAGAGTGCCAGCACTTCTCAGGAGTAAGTGGGAGGGTACCTGCACTTCAATGTTTCCATTTCAAGCTTTGTGTAGATGCAGCATGCATGCTGCTGCAACAAATGGTTTTGAGGGAAGATAGATGATCTAATGCAGAAGAGATTCGGAAGTCAAAACTGGTAGCATATGAGTGTAGAGAGTTCCTAGTGGAGGGGGTAGATGAGAAGTGCAGCCAAAAAAGCTTCAGTAGCAGTGCTTAATTTGAACCAGTGTTTACAGGTTGAACCCACCTGCACTTATTTTTGGGGACTGCCACTTATTTTCTTTCTCATCAGACTTTCACCCAGAGCAAGAGAGAGAAAAACTCATAAGGGGGAAAGGAGGAGGAAAAGCAGGACAGAAGAGCAGGGGTAGAAGGAGAGGGAGCAAGCAGGGATGAAAATGTACTCGAAAGAGTGACATTAAGATGCAGGGGTTGCCTCATGCTAGATTAAAGTATTATAAGGTGGAATCAAGACCAAGCAGCCTTGGCATTCAGCACCCCTGATATTTGTACCTCCAACCGCAGAGTCCTGAGCAAACTTTAAGCACCAGCACTTTCTATTTTAGCAATTAGGCACTGTTCAGGTGTGCCCTGTTTCAGCTCTGTGGAGATTTGGGTACGAAGAGGGGACTTTGCACTCAAACGTGGTGACAAGTAGGAAACTTGGTAAATGAATGGGATTTTCAAGACATTGACATTTTAGAGGTTCTACATCCTTCACTCCCTTCTAACAGCCTTTTTTTGTGGTTCTCCCAGCGTCCAGGTCAGTAGTTTTTAAATCCGATATTCACCCTGATAATTACATGCTTGTTCACCCACTAGAGTTAAAACTTTGACGCCTTCCAAGAGGCATGATGAGACCGGACGAACATAATAGCCAACACCACCACTCTCTTTTTGGTTATAAATTAGAACTCTGTGGGATTGGCCTACTATTTGAGACCCGTACCACTTGTTGGACCAAAATTTTAGCTTTACACCAAACCACCACATTTCACAAGTGGGATTACGTATGTAATAATCTTTATTTGTATCAGTTTATTACAACCATTACAAAAGAGAGACAAACTTTAAAAACAGCAAAAGATCTCATACTAATATGTAGATACAAGTTACCCTGACATATAAAACAATGTTAGCAACAAACAGGTTAACAAATACTTAATCGTTTAACATGACCCTGTTAATTGTTCAAGTCCTGTATATCAAAGTGCTGAGACAAAGTGCCTGATTCTATTAATTCTATGAATTAGATAGGATTCCTTTATACTCTCATCCATATTGTTTTATAATACCATTATTATAAAATATGAACCAAGACTTCAAAGATCCAATAAGATACAGATGTCTGGAACTGAATTATCCGGTTCCTATATCCATGATCGCTGTGCAGTTGGGCCTGTGGTGCTCACTGAATTGGTCTGTCACTTTAGTCTATCGTGGTTTCCTATACATTAAATGGGGTTTATTTTTGGCCTGTAACTTTATTGCTAGTTTCTCAACTCTTTCCATCCTTATAAATAAAAATGTGTTATTGTTACAGCAAACCTGTGGAAACAATGTCATTCTTGCATCCTATTACCTAGGTTCTACTATGAATTTCGAGTTCCATTACCTTCTTCCTTGTCTTTGGCAGTTGGGAGAAACTGGCATTATAACAGTAAAAGGGACAAAGCAGTGAGCCCAGGAGATAAAATGATTTGCCAAGAATCACCCAGTTATATCAAGTGAGGGAGTGGAATCGTAATGCTGGCGTCCTGGCCCCACAGACAACAATGAATTGACTCCTGACATCTAATCTGGAATGTTTAAAGCTGTATCAGAAACAGCACAACCTTTGTAAAGGGGTCCTTATTAGCACTGTCTGGTTTGTTAACTACCTACTAGGGCCCGTGGGGTGAGACAGAGGGCAGATACTGCAGAGCAAAACACCAAGCCCGCTATTACCTGTGAATGAACGCCTGGTGGAAAGCACCCTGCCTACTGCCAAATTTCAGAATAATTCCTAAAACCACAGAAGTGGGTGCAAGGGTTGCATCACACTTGCATCTCTAACCCCCGCCCTGCAGGACAATGAAAATAAAGCATCTTCACCAGGAAAAACTAACTTATATGTGTGAGGCACTTTTAAATTAACTAGTTTTAAAATGGAAGTGCTGTTGATGTGCATCTAGCAAAACCAAAGGGGATAATGGGCGGAGTGTTGAACATTGCAAGCACTCACCCCACAGTCAACTGATATGGGTTTAATCCATCATTGTTCTTTGGCTCACTCCACCACCCCAGTTCAGACATGGCCATATGCAAAACAGTCTGACCCTGTGCCTCATGGAAACAGTCCAGCCAGAACTTCCAAGCCATGTCTTCCCTGGAACAGAAGCAAGCATACTTTTAAAAATGGTACGTCATATAGTATTATTAATTTTTATAACAATTTATCCCAGGTTGAATGCATGAAAACTGTGTCAGCAATTACCATGTCTATAAGAGAACAACCCGCTAAACATTCTTCTACATTGTGTAATGTAATATGGGGAGGTGATTTCAATGTACAAGTGTGTCCTAACTATAAGAAAACTGATTGTGGCCTTATAGATGAAAATGATTGCCCGTTGACACACTTTACCCACTCCCCGGTAGGAGACTCTCTTAATGATAGTCTAATGTCTCTAGAAATGTTGTACGCCAATGAACTTGTAGACCCTCCCGTGGACTTCAAACCTACTTTTCACGGTAGGGGTTGTTTTAGCACCATAGATTTTATTTTGTGTTCTTATTCTTTAAAGGGTTCACTTTATCAGTTTATTACAGGATTAGAAGTATCAGGAGATCACTTCCCTAATAGCATTGTATTAAAGCTATCCATGAATGTTCCTCATTTTTCAAGGAAGAGCTTACTGACCCAAAAAGCACTAAGTATGGACAGAACCAATGGTTATTCCGTGAAATGGTCACGGGTAGATCCACTAGTAACATCAAGTAAGATCATAACTAAGGCACTCCCTTGGATAAACACCTGCCTTAAAGAGGATTCTACCCCCGAGCAAATTATTTCTAGTTTTGGGGAAATCCTTAAAACCATTCAGAATGAGTTAGTTTGAACCCATAAATCAGGGACCCACCCAGACCCAAGATGGTTCGACACGGCATGTCGGAAAGCACTAACTGCCCTAAAGAAAGAACTCCATAACCCAACTAGAGACAAGGACAAAGTAGCCAAATTAAGATCTGAATACAAGCAGGCCCAAACCAGATGTAAAAAAGAGCATAAGAAAAAACTGTGGGCCCAACTACACGAGAGCTGCCATACAAAGGACAGCTCCCAGTTCTGGCAGGTAGTTAAATCCCCATTTTTGCTTGAGGCCAACACGCATCAACACCTAGACGTAGCAGTGACCGCGGACGAGTGGGTGAGTCACTTTTCCAAGATCTTCAGTGATCTCCCCCTGGTTAGCGCGGCGCAACACAACCATGCAACTGTGTGCCCAAGAAAAGGGGTGTATCCAATTGATTTATTTTTCACCCTGGGGGAGGTTATAAGCGCATTATCCTCCTCAAAAACTGGAAAGGCTCCCGGCCCGGATGGTGTCCCACTCGATATATTTGTCTCTAACATCGATTTATGGTCCCCAATCATTACCCAGCTAATGGGGGCAGTGTTAAGCACTGGCCTTTTGGACTCTTGGTCCTCCTCCATACTTCTCCCAATTTTTAAAAAAGGGGATAGAAATAACCCTGCCTGCTACAGGCCCATCTCCCTCCTGGATTCACTGGGTAAAGTCGCGGGCCGCCTAATTCTTGATCATTTACAGGATTGGGCGGCAGAAAAGAACATCCTCACCGACCTCCAGTATGGATTCCGGGAGGGACTGGGTACTGTTGAACAGGCTTTAAATCTGACACTCCTAATAGGAAAGTATGTGGGAGTTAAACGGGGTAATCTATTCATGGTCTACGTCGACCTTAGCGCGGCGTTTGACTGTGTAATCCACGCTAAGCTGTGGTCTATTTTGGAGGAGTTGGGAGTCGATCCGCCGCTCATCAAATTTTTGCGCGAGCTTTATTCTGAAGCTTCCTCTTGCGTAAGATTTGGAACGGGTGGCGAATTAACATCTTCTTTCCCAATAACTCGCGGAGTTAGACAGGGCTGTGTCCTGGCTCCCTTCCTGTTTAATCTATACACCAATGGTTTGGAAGCAGCCATGCTTGAAGGGAGTCAGGATTTACCTACTATTAATCATCGCCCTATTCCAGCATTACTCTATGCTGATGATTCTGTAATCTTCGCTAGGTCCTTAGTACAGCTCCAGAAACAGTTGGATAAGTATTGTAGCTATATGCTCTCACTTGGGTTAAAGGTGAATAAGACCAAGACCTTTGTCATGCAAACAGGCCCCAAGGTGAGAAGCTCTAAGCATCTCTGCATCGAGCAATCCAAACTGGAACGTGTCAGGGAATACCCCTATCTGGGTATTCTAATAGACGAACAGCTAACATGGAAAAGGGCTCTGGTAACTAGAAAATTGCTCTACCAACGTGCCACCTCTGCCCTGGTTTCATTTTCTAGAAAAATGGGTAAACCAACCCCCTCCGTATTACTTAAAATTCACCAAGCAAAATGTCAGAGCATTGCTACATACGGAGCCGGTGTATGGGGCTACGTAAACACGACTGAACTTCAAAAAATCCAAAATGGCTTTGTTAAATATCTGTTGGCCCTCCCACAGAGCGCCCCACATACGGATGCCATATCGAGCTTGGGATTGATTATCTAGCTGATTACATCAAATGTCAACCAATGCTCCTATGGCACCGTATCTGGTCTAAGCCAGAATGCCATCTCACTCGTGCCTTGATCCTAGATTGCTTAGGGTTGACATCCTGGAAAAATATTCCATGGTTGGCATATGTTGTCAACTTTTTGAAAGATCTGGATCTTAACCAATATGTCATAGAGCCATCACTAATCAGTGAGTTAAGCAGAAAAACCCTCAAGTGTCATTGTCTTAATCATCTTAGGGAACTTCGTTTGTGCGGCAAAGTACCCAAGCAAACTAATGCTCACATCTTGATGGTTCAAGTGTCACTAGGTATACAGCCTTATCTCACATACCATTTATCCAATCACGAAAAATACCTACTAACCAGGTTCCGTTTTAATTTGTTTTTTCGATTGGTGACTTTTCCAAACCCATTTAATTGGTCTCATGACTTGGAGAAATGCCCATGTGATAAGGTCTCGTCCCAAACAACCATGCATGTAGTCTTTTTCTGCCATTTTTCTGCTATAACACGCAGACGCTGGGTCCTCCCAGTGCTGCGTCAGTTGGGACTGAGGACCTGTCGACCGGCGTTTCTAGCATTGCAACAGCTTGAATCACAATACGTGGCAAAAAATGTAGTCATGTTTTTGAAATCATGTATAACAATTCGTAAAGCAATAATAAGTGAAGACCTAAATCCTTAAAAATTTGTATTAACTATACAGATGATGTAAAGCGTATTTTCCCTTTTTTATGCTTTTTTAATCGTATTGTAACATTGTAATAATAATAATGTGTTTTTTACGAGGTTATGTTTTAAAAATTATGATGTACTTTTTATGATTAACAAAACGTTTAATCGAATAAAAGACTTTTGGAATTTGGAAACTAGTTTTAAAATGGAAGTGCTGTTGATGTGCATCTAGCAAAACCAAAGGGGATAATGGGCGGAGTGTTGAACATTGCAAGCACTCACCCCACAGTCAACTGAAATGGGTTTAATCCATCATTGTTCTTTGGCTCACTCCACCACCCCAGTTCAGACATGGCCATATGCAAAACAGTCTGACCCTGTGCCTCATGGAAACAGTCCAGCCAGAACTTCCAAGCCATGTCTTCCCTGGACCAGAAACAAGCATCCTGGGACCGGTTTCTGGCTAATCAGCCGTCATCAGCCAGGCTAGCTTGAATCCAGTGGGAAAGTGAGCAAGGGACCCACATCTGGGCATTCCCTGCTAACTTAGGGCGAACAAAGCAAAACCAAATGGGATGATGGCCGGAGTGTTGAACATTACAAGTACTCACCCCCAGTCAACTGATCTGGGTTTAATCCATCCTCATTCTTTAGGTCACTCCACCACCCGAGTTCAAACATGGCCATATGCATCTGACTGTCATGGCCGACATCGTTTCCAAGCCTAGACTTTCCATGAGACTACCTAGTGCATTTTGGGTATTGCAGTACTGGTTTGCTTCAATTGAACTAAATAGACTACTACAACTAAAAGTCATTATTTGTATGCGAGAAGTCCAGGACTGGAATTGGATTATGACTGAACCACCAAGCGTCCAGCAACAAATCCAGCATTTTTAAATAACATTGCTAACAGTGTATCTCACCCTCTCCATGCTTAGTATTGGTGCCTTTAAAAGGTGAGCAGAGAGACACAACTTCTCGAGATATTCCCCCGTTGGGGGACGCTCCTCTCTACCTCCCCGAGTGCCCCTCTTCCCCAGCCCGCAGGCAGCCAGCTCGGGCCCGGTCGTACCGCTCTGCTTGCCCCGCACGCCCGGGCCGCGGCACACACCGTCTCCCACCCCAGCTCCGCGCAGAGTGTGAAGGTTTCCGGGCCGTCACGTGACCCTGACAGGTCCTGCCTATCGAGGGAGCCGGACCACCCACGTGGAGACGATGGGGCTGCTTAATAGGAACAGGCATGTAATTGTGCGCGCTCCCCGCACTCGGCGTGAGGCCCGCAGCCCGGGAGGAGGCGGAGGATTAGCGCACGCGAGGCTCCCGATGGCCCCGCACTGCTGACACCGGAGCGCCGCGCACCGAAGGGAGCACCCACCGCGCCGGCGGGACGCCCGCGCCCCGGGGGACATGGTAAGGGACGGGGGATCGCGGCCGCTGGCGGGGACTGGCCCTGCGGCATCGGGGATGGGGCTGTGGATAGATCGGGGCGCGGCAGCCCCCCAGCACCGGCTGGGTTAGACTCTGTTTTACGCGTAATTACCGTCGCCCCTGCTCCGAGAGGGTTTCGTGCGCCTTCTCTGGATGCTCCCAGATTGCCGCTGCTGGATTTTCCACGGTGTGATGGAGTTGATCAAAAGGATGACATTGACTTAAAATGTTGGCTGCTGTTGAAACAAGTTATTTCCGGGGTGTGTGATATGGTTGTTGAGTGCGCTCCAGAATTCAATAGAAGGTATTTAGCGTTGCACGACAGATTTTGCCATGAAGACACATACGTGTATTACTTTGCATGCGGCTCGATAACGTGCGCTAGACGCTATATAAATTGCTTTGGTGGGCGCTACATCATGCAATGCCGGGGCCTCTCTGGCAGTGTGGGTTTCAGTGTGTGTACCTGTTGTGTTATGCTCTGGCCTCTCTTGGGACATGCAGGCGTATGTTACGACTCCTGCGTGA
Source organism: Lissotriton vulgaris (assembly GCF_964263255.1). Lineage (NCBI taxonomy): Eukaryota > Metazoa > Chordata > Amphibia > Caudata > Salamandridae > Lissotriton > Lissotriton vulgaris. Next base: position 865,903,615 of record NC_141689.1, read on the forward strand.
TTTCTGTGGAGTCTCCCGGGGCATCGCACAGGCAGGGAGGGCAAGCACGGGGTGAAACGGATGAATGCTAATTTTCGGACGAGGTCTCCAGGGACCCATTTTTCATGCGTGGGGGATGCCTCCTCGCTGAGGGCCCCCGCAGGCCCAGCTGTGCTATAGGGAGGCCACAGGAAGCCCCGAAGCAAATTGTACCAACGCAACCCCTCGTCCCCCACACCTCAGCCCGGTGCACTGATGCTGACCCGGGCCTGTGGTGGGCAAGGTGGGTTGGCTTCCACAGCAGGTAGGTGTGCTGCTGGTACTATATGCATGCTCTATGGCTTTATTTCCACCTTCCCCCGGAGTAACTAGCGTATTAAGGTGGATATAACTTCCTCGACACACCTGGTGGTTTATAACCGGTGGGCATCATCTGTCACTCAGCCTTCAAAAGCTGGACGTGATGTTGGGCTCGCTGTCCCCCATATATTTAACGTTTGGGTGCACTTGGCACCCACCTGCCAAAAGCTGGGATAGTCTGCAGGAAGGGCAGGGTGTATACCTGACAGTGAGCCTCATGTTAAAGCGAAGAATACGTTTAAGGAAAATTGAATAAAAACATGGCATGGGCTTTTTATGTGTTTTAGCCAAAGCATAAACATAGATTTGGCTTTTGTCATCCTATCACCTTGTGTAGATGTGCGCATCGTAACTCTGCGTCTCAGCAGTTCCTGCAAGGCTGCGCCACTTGGCTTAAAGTCAGACCCCCCACCCCCCCTTAAAGAATTATCCGATGCTTTGAGAAACGCCGACGGCATCTGGCACCTGCCTGGGGGAGGAGGACACCGGTCAGCCTTCGGTGAAACCGTTTTTAAAAGATGGTCTATAGCCCCCCCTTCTTTAAACACATCCACCTGGGCTCAGGTGTGAGGGATACATTTACCCTAAAACGCTTGCGAGGGCGGTAGCATAGCGGGTGGCATGTTTTACCAGTAAATATTTGTGGCGAGCCCGAGTACACACTGTCTCGTTTGCATGCAGTGGAGCAGAGGCGCAGTAAACCCGGGAACGAGAGCCCTCGGTCTTTCCTTGTACTCTGCGCCCCCTCTTCCACACACCTCGGGCTCTCTCCGCTGCCACACACCGCGCGGAGCCCCGCGGAGACGTGTAGGCGGGATGTGTAAACCGGATTAGCAGTGTGAAAGAGAGGCGCACAATGCGCCCCTATTGTCTTACCCCCTTTCATTTCTCACGCCTTTATCGGGGTAAACGTGTTGCGCGCGCAGTGGGCAAAGGGGAGGAGGCCGAGGCAGAGATCAGTGGCATTAATGTCTCTTCTTAATGCCCGGAGTTGGGTAGCGCACGGGTTTGCCCCCCGCGTCTGATGGGATCTTGCAAGCTGCTGGTGGAACTAGTGCGGGTCCGCGGCAACCCTGCCCGGGGCGCCGTTAGCCCTTACACCGGTGCTGTCAAGCGCTCTCTGCGAAGAGAATGGTTGTGGGTTACAGGTCTGTCGACAGGCACCACAAACAGACCTTGCTTTTGAGATGTATATAAAACACTTTATCCAGATAGAGGAAAAAACGATTTATTGATACCTGTCAAAGTCGGCGTCAGCCAGATGAGGAAACGGAGGTAATAAGGGGAGATAATGTGGTGTGACCAGGATCACCGAACGGGGAATCCCGGATTAGAACTCTTGATCCTTGGTTGCATGCTCGATAAATCATCTGCTGGCTTCTATGTGTACCTCGTGCCGTGCTTGTTACAACCATAATGTACATGAAGTATGCATGCGCAATGGAAGCTGGGTATTTCTGAACTCGCCATTACTGTGGTCTTTAAACAAAACGGTGCGGCTCCTGTGCTTGCTTTGGGGGTGGATGCTCGGTTAGAAAGCCACCCGTCTGTCAAGCTCGTCTCGCTGGACACTCGCTTTGGTCTCTTCACCAGCAGTCCGGATAGATGGACCCTTCCCCAGAGCCCCGTTACCTCTTCTCTCCTCCCCACCATCTTTTGAATGTTTACTTTAAGAGGAGGGCGCAGCAAAGGGCAGCTTTCTCTGGGCCCTGTGTTGGGTTGAATGTTTTCTTATGAGGCTTTACCGAAGACCTCTAGCGCCCTGCTCAAAAACGGTATGGGGGAAATTAAATAAGAAAACTGTACAAGGGCACATCTCGCCTTTGTAGAGGATACCTGCAGTACTCTATTTTGGCTGTTGCTTAAAAAAACTCAAACACACTTGATGAACACCAAGATTGTAACTCTGTTAAATCTTATTAAATTGTGTATTTTGTACTATGTAGGCCTGCACTGGTATCTAACTAGTAATCTATGACGGTGTTTTACTCTGCACCCATGGGGATGGATTTGATGTGCTTGGAATACCCATATGAGGGGGGAGGATATCCTTAGAGGAAGATCGCCACCTGCCTGCCTTTTTCTCTTCCCCATAGACAGAGACCAGTTAGAGCCCCCAGCTCCCGGAGAGGGTCGGTGCTGCCCCCTAGCACCCCCTGAACTCTCGGAGATGGTACATGCTGACCCCTGGGCTCTCGCGGATGCTACACGTTGGACCCTCGCACCCCCAGCCCCCGGGCTCCCATGCTCGGGCCATGCATATTAGAAACACAAAGGGCGCGAGAGTAAACAGCGCCGGGATTGATCGCGCCGGCATTATCCGCAGCATTGTCGCTCACACGCATCAGCAAGGAGGCAAATTGGGGGCAGGCCCGGCCGGGCCACCCAGGTCGCGGGCAGACTTTTTACTCGGACACCTCTTACACCCCCCTCTCCCTGTTCTCTTTAAACATTACAGAAACAAGGCCAATTAGATGCCAGCGGTAATTCATCTCTTGCGCGCGGAGCAGGCAGGACCACAGGGGGAGAGGCTTTAAGACGGGGCCTGTTTGGTTTGAGCCTGCGCTCCGCGCCCCAGGAAGCAGCGGCAGGAATGCCCTATTGTTTCTCTGTTTGGGAGAATTAGAAGTTATCCGCTGGCTGGGGTGCGGGGGCGGTGGGAAGGGTTTGCACAGCTCGGCGCTCTTCCTCTGGGGTGAGCTCTCTGCCATCGGGCGGGCAGGGCAGTCAGTCAGTCTGCCGCGAGAGGGCCCTGGGCACCGCGAGTGACATGGACTGCGTGCTGGGCCTCGCAGACCCCAGGGACGAGCCCGCTGTGAGGCGGGGGGGGGGGGGGGGGGTGCAGATATTCACTATGACTACAGCTGGGTCTGGGCCCCCTTTATAGTGCTAGACTGCAGAGAGTGGGCCCTCGGGGGCCACTGATGCCCACGGACTGCTGCTGGGCCTCGCATCCGGCTCCATAGAATATTGGTGACTTTAGCTTTGGGTCACTCCACGCAACACACAGCTGCTCGGTCGTTTTGTACCTCCTGGGCCACGCAGACCCCTGTAAATAAGTAGCCTGTCCTGAAGGGGACCTGCATGGACCGCACTGACCACTGCTAGGCCAAGCAGCCCCCCTTAAAGTACCTTCATGGGGGACACACCCACGGTTTCCCGACTGCTTCTTGGCGACCTACATGCCCTTAAAATGCAAACATGTTGTGATTGGTCCTCTCTTTTTGTGCATTGTGCTCTTCTAGAGTACCCGTCTGACGGGAGTGGATCTGGTGCACTCTAAGGCACACTCCTCCTCTAAAGTGTAAGCCTGCCTCGAATTCCTTGGGTGACACTAACGGTTGGTCACTAGTGCAGTGCGCCTCACCGCCCTGTTTCAAGTGCTAGCCTGCCGTAAAGGGCCCTGGGACACAGAGGCTACTGCTAGGCCGCGCATCCTCTGTAAAGTGCCTCCATGTTGTGCGGGTGCCATCGGACACCTGGCTTACTGTGCAATATGTGTGCAATGCTCTGAGCCACCCAGGCCCCACCCATGTATTCTTAGCTTTCCCTCTGGAGTAGAGAGTGAGACCACTTCTTTATATGTGTCATAGTCGGGGCCATTGGAACTATGTTACTTCTGCGTTTTGTGCACAATTGTGGATTTGCCACGTAATCCATCACATGCCCAATCTGCAGATTTCATCCAAAAATATTTCTAACTCAAACGGATCATAAGGTACTAAAACTGTGGCGCCCCCTGTTGCCATAGTGTAAGGCCCTTTGAGAAGGCTGACTGGTTGTAATGCAGTTGCTTATTGATGTATTCCATTGTAATTGAATGCTTTATATCGTTTATATCGCCCCTAAGTGCTTTATGGCGAGTAGAACGCTACTCCTGAACCCAAGGATAGTCATTAATCCAGTGAGTAAATGTTGGTTATTGTGATTAGTCGTGTGCTCTCAAGAAAACACATTACTTTCATTTACTCCTGTTATTGCTAACATTAATAACAGTTTGTGTGATCATTAGTGGGGGGACTATCTGGTTTTAGGTAAATGGATGGTGAGAGAGGCTGGCGGAGATGAGGTAATCTTAGGTTGCATGGATAGGGTTTTAAAGCAGGTGTGATCTATGAAATGAGGTGTCTCCCTTTTGCAGAGTTTCAGTAAAAGAAATGAAGGTAGACTGGTGTGAGACCAGGAGGAGGCGTTACTCCGAAATAGAAAGCATGTGGATGAGGCAAGGCAATAAGAGGGTAGCTTTGAAGGACAAAAAGGAAAGTAATCCAACTGAAAGGAGTCCAGTTCAGTTTTACATACAGGGTTTTAGGAATATAGTGGGAGACTGCTTGATGTAGGGGATAAACTGGGGCTAATGCGGTGAAACTTTAGTTCAAACAATGGTAACATGTAAACCTGACCAAATAATTAGTACTATCACATCTCTATTGCATTACACAGTTGCCTTTATTGCCTCGTAATTTATTCAACCCTGCCACAATGTTTTGTGCTCCCCCTACCATATCATTCCAGTGGCCCTGGTCACTATATGCTACCGAGGAGGATTCGACTTTGGTGAAAATGCACCCTTTGCTTTACTCAATTCAGATTTTAAAAACTTCTTTTCGATTGCTTTAAAACGCATGGACCCCCTTGATCCTGAGCATGTGCTGGTCATTCTCCCTTTAGAGAATGCATTTTGAGTCAGACCAATTCCTTTTCTACTCACTGCTTGGAAGATACGACATGTCTTCTTTCTGCGCGAGGCCCAGCTTGATCTAGTCCACTAAACTCTCCTTTCAGTGCATGCACACGTTAACTCACTGATTTCCTAATGTGCTCACACTGAAAACGCAGAGGGACTACATGTAAATGGAGTGTTCAGTGGTGCTGTTTTCAGATAAGCAGCAGAAACTCCAGAAGACATCGACACAACCTTACACATAACAGTCCCTGCCTTTGCAGGCGGGTTCATGTGATTGCATTATAGGGCTCGTCCACTAAATGATGTCACAGCATATATGAAAACCTCAGCTGAGGAAGGAACATTCAGGAACGCCTACTGCTGGTTATTGTTAGCAATGCATAACCGTGTAAAGCCAACTATCCTTTCTTTATTATTTCTTCACATGATGGCACCTTCAAAGCCAGCGGTGTGTTGCAAATGGTTGATGTCCACATTGTGTGGGTCCTGAACAAAGAGCAGGCGCTCGCATTACCCTGGTTAGTTTGGAGATGTATGAATGATTCCGAGGACCACCCACTGCAGCTCAATGGGCATTTCATGGCTTTTGTCCAACCTGAGCCACAGCAACAAGACCGCGTTGTTGCAGCCGGCAGATTAGCATACCGCCACTTCGCTCGAAAAGCGAGCTGGTGTGTTGGGATGCCCAGCTCTGCTCCCTTCCCATATCTAAACAAGCTTTCTTTAGTTGTAGGTCCGACTGAGCACTTGTGCAAACATGACTGGGGAAAGTGTTTTAAAAAAACAAAAAGAACTATTCTTTCGTTTTTTTTTCATTTTTTGTATTGTCATAAGAGCTCATCATAACCAGTACATGCATGTGCCTGAGCTGCTGATGTTGTAAGTGTAGTATGAAACTTCACCTTTTCACCAAGCAAGCTTCACCCACCCTCAAATGTAGACGTGCGCTTCCAAGTGAGGACTTTGACCTCGGAATACATAAGAACGCAAGGCCTCATAACACAAGCTACTCTACATTCCGCTCTACGTAACCATTGCTCTACGCATTTGCCTATGTAAAGCCATATTCCAAGTACTGAACATTTGGCTACACCTATGAAGAGCCCCAATTCATGTAAGGAATGGTGTCTTCCTGGAAAGATGTTCCCTGCTGTGTAAGTGCTTCTTCCATGAAAGATCCCTTTGGCACCTTAGAGATTTACTCTTAATAGGTTCATCCGCCCTTTACAGGTATTGCTTCTCGGTGAGTGTGTGAATGGACCTACTTTGTGTACACCAAGAGTGGTTCCACCTGCAGAAATCCTCAGACGCTAACGTACCAGTAAGTAGAATGTGTGTTATCCATAAGTCAGGAACATTACAGCTTACACTGCCCTGCTCCACATAGGAACCCCATACACGTTACCAGCATGCCTCCATCCTGGAAGATGCCAGATGGGTTCAAGGTGTGATCTACTTTTTAAGATATCGAACCTGCCTTTGAAGCACAGGCTTCCATAGAAAGAGCCCTAGTCAATGCATGCGAAGACGTAGTAGATGGTTGACAGTTTTTTAGTGTGCACTGGTCGCTTTATGAAGGAATGCATCACTAATTACGAGTGACCTACTGCATGTGAAAGGACACCATGCCAATGCAAGAGATCTGAAGCCTGGTAGACATACCCAGGTAATCTAGGAATGGACCGCCTCCGTGTGTGAGTTCTAAGTAAGGATACCCATGGTCCATATATGAAGGGATCCCACCCAAAAAGATATCAAAGAATGGGGTTCACCTTTCCACCATGCACCAGGGGTAATAGCAGCTACATGACTGAGGCAGTTACATGTGACGGTGCACTGCATCGCAAATGCAAAGTCCAGTTTCACAAAGGAAGAGGACTCTATCATGGGATCTGGGGCATGTAAGGGGAACAAGAGCCCATCTGTGTATATGAAGACCCCTGAACTGGAAGGCACAAATGCCAACAGCAATAGGTAGCCATACTAATAGTAGGCTGTGCGCTAAATATAGAACAATGATAAAACTGTCAAGTGTCACTCCATGTAAAAGAAGTCCTGGCCTGTGCCAGAGACCTGATCCATCCAACAAAGACCGCTGTTACTTCTTGCAGGAGATGTCCTTCAGCGAACACTTGTCCTTTAAAGAAAAGGAAGACCACTGATGTACAAACATGAATTCTGCTATAGCCTTTAGTCCTCCTCCTTACACGAAAAAATATTCGAACCAAAGTTCCCTTCCAGCTATGGAAGGTCTTCTGTGTTTGTGTGGCAACAGTGCTTGAAGTCTCAATGTTTTCTTGCTTTTCTAAAGGGGGGTCCATTTGCAAATATGAATCCCTTTCCGATTATGTGAAGAATCCCATTTTGACAGTACCTCACCATGCTCCGTATGCTGTTGTGACTCTTCGAGGCAAAAAAAGAGCACTGCTCTGACTAAGGAGCTTAGCTCCAGGTAGAGGCACCTCGCTTGAACCACGTCTCTCGCAAAGGAAGAGCCTGTTCGGTGTATTTAGGATCTGGTCTTGATGCTTGTAAGCACTTTGCTTTAGGATTGTCCATAGGGATTTCTCACTGTGCCGTAGGGCCATTTTTGTGTGGTTAAGAAATGCTCATAATGTTAAGGCACTCGAAGGGGAAAAAACAGCAGCTCTAATCAAGAGCCATGCTACTTGTAGTTTGGGAATTTTCCCATGATATGGATGGGCCCAGAGCCTCTATATGTAAGAATTCTGTCCAATAAACATCGAAAAACTTCAGGCATATGTTTCGAGTTTCTTCCCGCATATGTACCCAGTGCTCAAGGACTTCTCCGTACTACCTGTGTAACTCTTGCCACCCATTCAGTTTAAACTGGGATTTTGAACCTGTTTGACTATTGTTCAATTATTTCTCCGGTTCTGCTTGTACAAGTATTCTCTGTAAGAGCCAGTGTCTGTTCCTCTTTCCCACACTTCACTGGAAAGCACGCTCCTGCCCTCGGGTCTAGTTTGTGCTGTAGAAATAGATAAACAACCTCCATGCTCCCTTTGTTCAGTCTGTCTGTCTGGTGGGTGCTTGAATCACGCCTCCGATACAGTGGAAGTGTGCGCCGTGCATACAAAAGCCCTTTTCTTCATATCTTGTTTGTAGGAGCCACTCCGCATCTAAGTTTACCTTCATGTGGGCGTTTCAGCACTGCTTACTGAATGTAGAATCTGCCATATGGGTCCTTCCTATTACACATTAGAGCCTTCCCCTTTATACATTTAAGCCCTACTCCCTGAGAGTAAGAGTTATGTACGTTAAAACCAAGCCCAATATATCAGCGCCTTTTCTCAAGTATGTTGTTCATTTCCTTGTGTAGAAAGCTTGGTGTTCCCATGCTCTTTCCCTGGTTCAACCAGGGAAGAATTCTCCATCTCTTTTCCAAGAGCCCTATGCTTTGCCTTGGCATATGTGAGACGGTGTCTTCATATGATTGAAAAAGTTGTGCACAACCCTGTGTACTTGTGTTGGATCCCTGCACCATATGTTCTGCCCTTGCTGCGTTCATATCCTATACCTCCCAATCAATGGTAATCTGACTGTGCCTCTAAGAACACATCCTGGAGGTACCCGAGCGGTTTGTAAGTTATATTTCGATTGGATGCATGAATGGACGTGTGATCTAGGCTTTGAAGAGCTTGTAGGGATAAGTGAGTTGATCTAATAAAGCTTACTAGGGATGTCTTAGGTCCTGAAGAGAGCTCTTGGACCCATGGGGCAGAAAAGGCTGAAACATGTAAACCTAGAAAACAGATGTTGGAGTACTAATGACCTCCATGAACATCAGAATGTTTTTAATTTTCCAAAGATACCCGTGGAATACTTTGGGCCCCAGAGGGGACCTCTTTAGGCAATTTTAAATGTGGTTATTATAAGGAATCCTCCACATTGATATCAAAGTGCTCTCTCCAAAAGTGAGGTTGAGCTTGCCCAGAGGTATTTGACTTTGTGGGCGAAGACTCTATGATGAAGCATGCCACAGGTTTTATGTGGGTGAGAGTTCTTTGAAAATATATCTCTCAAGTGGGTAGAAGGACCTGTGTTTGCTGGATTAGTGGACAATCCCTTAGTTCTGGAAGAGTATATCTCTTACAACCATTCGGCATTTATGGCTGAAACGCCAATAAATATTTGAGTACCATGGAGGCCTCTCTCTGAAAGGGCAAATAACCTGAAATATTTCAAGCATTCCACAATTTTCATTCCCTGGGTGCCAGTACAGACCTACCTGAACATGACTAACTCTCACTAAATCACAACATGCTGGTTAGTGTTCACTTTCCTTGTTGCGAGTATGGAATAGGTAACCATGTGCAGAGAAGAAACCATGCAATATAAAATATCTCTCATAGCTAAACAATGGTGTCTTCAAAATACTCTGTGCTTAATTTGAGCTGGTGGTTTCCAATGCTCAGCACCGGCACTTAATCATCAACACCAGCGCTTTTCATGAGCACCCGTTAAGGACACATTAATTGATGGGGAGATTAAGTGATTTGCCCAGAATCACAGGATGTTGAGCCGAGATTCGAACCTGGTGCCCCAGCTATGAAGTTTGCAGCTCTGACTATTACACTCTGACCATTACACCATACCCTCCCCCACTTTCATGGTCAGTAGTCCGTACTGTTTAAAGTGGCACTAACAGGAGAAATGGGTTGGTGCAAGCTGCCTCCTGATGAGAGCCCCAGCACTATTCTTTTACAAATTAACCACTGAAAATGCTATACTATGAGAAAAGAAGCCCCTGCATCAACCTTGTACCTAGAGAAGAAAGCACCCAATATCCCTTCAATCCGCAATGCTAGAGACCTGTGTGTGCAAAATGTGCTGTATTTGTGCCAGAAAGATTAGGTGCTGGAAAAGGATACCCCAAACACATTGTGCAATGGAGAAATGTCCAAATGATGCCATGCCATGAAGTCAAAAATATACAGTATTAGACTGTTCTCCTTGAACGGTACTGTGCCTAACTCCTAGGACACGTTATCAGAACACCCGAGATTCAGAAAATGAAGACTTTAAACCCCACATTTTCTAAGGACATGCCCAGTAGGGCTTAGATACAATGCTTTAGGTTTTCCACACCTAAAACATTGCTGTTCACCGTTACGTTCTGCTATGCCACAGAATTAATAAAATGTGCCATGCTACAAAAGGGACAACCCATTTTGACAAAATATTGCAGGTGCCAATATGCTGAACCGGAGTGCAATAATAGCCCACTGTTCCATGTCATCAATGCCCCTAATATTACTATTTAATGGAATTAAGGTGAAAATATCCAGTGTCTGAACAATGGATTCACTGGGGTAGCCATTCTACGGCCTCTTGTCAGATTCCTTTTCAATAATTACCTTGCACAGTTATTACTTGTTATGCCGGGAAAAATACATTCTTGTCTCTTACTCATGGTTATAAGTTTGTATATTTGGAAGGGCATATGTGCATACCCTCCCTCGCAACCGTACTATTTACATGTGTTGAGTTACTGTAGTCAACGTGATCAACTTAACTTGGAATGCGCTACAAATTTATAAAGATCCACATAGGCAAAGTTGATGCTACATAAAATTATTCCCAAGTTTATTGTTCTAACCGATTTTGGAGGAAATGTATTAGGAATAAAGTACCTCCGTTGTACATTATAAGGATATTGCAAGACAAAGAGGAGCTTCACGGCTCTATTGAGGAAAAAGGCAAGTTCCATTATAATGTCATGGAACATTGAGGTGACTCCTCTCTTAAATATTTCAACACATGTGCCTTAATATGAGCAAATATGGTTGAAAATATGTAGAAATAAGGTGGCATCTGTAGTGCAAAATGAAACACATCAATGTGTACAGCTAGTAAAAAGTTGCAACAACCTAGTTTATGCAGTTTAATGTAGGTCACTTAAAAAATTGCTATAGTTCATAAGGCATGGTGACTTGCAAAGAGATGTCTGCTTTTGTGTAAAGAACTATAGTCATGGAAAGAATAAACAGCTGCCATAAATGGTTCCTTTCTGTGAAAGGTTGTTCACTTCAGGAAAGGAGTTAAGAAAAGCTAGTTCCCTTTTTCTTTGTTTAAACAATGTGTATGGAACATTTACAGGTATTTACATTATGTTGTGTGTTAGGAAAGGCTTTAGGATGTAAGTTTTACTATCACGCCCCCGTACCCCAGCAAGAATGTCTCATCATTTGCTTTCTCCAACTGCTAAGTGGGAGGAGTTTCTAAACGCCAATCCTCGTGTTAAAAAAAGTAAATAAAAATAAGCAACAATTGGTCAGAAGACATAGCCTGACATTTGACAGAAATGTGACAAGATAAATGCTGCATTTACGGGCATCTTAATTTATTGCTTGGATTTTGCGACCCACAAAAATCTGCTCATGAGTGACTGGGAAACTGCCCAAGGGCACTATAGCCTCCCTGGATAAACGCCTGCACCAACACCAGTGCACAACAATTATATTGCTGCCCCAAACCAATCATTTGCATGCAGAGGAAAGACCAACACTTCATAAGAGTAGAAGGAGCCGGAAGCACCTAAACCATTGCCAGACCCTTCTCTTGACGCCGTTTCCATCTTCAGCCTAATGGTGCAACCCTTTGTTTTGGTCATGGGGCAGTGTTGCAGTGTTTACCCCACCTATCACAAGGCAAGGGATCAGTCTGTCACCCCACTAGCCACAGTGGGGAGGATGTGCTTGGCTATGTAAGAGCCTTGTTTATTTCTGCCTTGAAGCATCTTTGTAGTGGCCCAACATTGGGTATTGCTGTACTAGGTAGGATAATGCATGCACCGAATGTGCTAGAGGCCTCGGGCTCAAATTGTAGAACTCATGTATGCTTAAGCTGTGTGCTTGAGGTGGCAGTTTCTTGTTTGTAATAACACTGCTTCATATTTGGGAGCCCTGCCCAGCTTGTGTAGAAACCCTGGCCCATTGTGTAAAAAAAACAAAAAACTGATACAACATACCCCAAATCTGTAAGATCCTTGACAGATAATACCATAGCTCACGTCTTAACTCATGTGTCCTACCATCCTATGTTGGAATTATGCTCTGTGTGTTTGCTCTTGAAGACCCATTTAGCTTGTTAAGCATAGGGTCCTCTCTCTGAATTTAGTACGTGTAGACCTTTAACATTTCCGTTTACCAGGGTATAATGGAACCTTCAGTCTATTGCTGTACATCCCGCTCTACAGGGCTCTACTTGTACTGAGACCTTTGTGTCGGAATTGTGTCCTTTTTGCAGGGTCATCCCGAATGTTTTTCAGAACCCTATGTTTGGTGGCTATAGAACTCTGTGCACTGCTAACAAGGGGTAAAGTGCTTGTGCACTTCCGTTCACCATTGTAAAATCTGTATACTCGATTAGTTTATTTTATTTGCCTTGGGGTCCCTAGTATTTGTTGCCACGTGTACTTGGGCTTGTCAGTTACATGCTACCAGTGGACTGCAGCACTCAATGCGCCATCCACTGCAGTGGCACTTTAAAGCATGTCTCCAGGCCTGTCATTGTGGCCTGACTGTGCAGTTTTAAACTGCAAATTCAACCAATCAATATAACCCGTTTTTGACAGGCCTAAACTTTACTTTTAAATATTTAATATGTCACTGCTACGTAAGCCTTATTGCACAAAAGGCAAATTGACATGTAAAAGTTCAATGTTCCACTTGTCCTCATCGTGAAAAGGCTTTACAGCTATTTCTACTGTGGCAAGACTGGCTGGTTTCATAGGAAGGCATTGAATTGCAATACTACACTTAATCATTATGACTGCTGTTTGATAATGGCTAGAAAATTATTTCAAGGACTCTAGTTTTTTTGTTTAACTGGTAAAGAAAAGGTACGTTAGAAAAGTTTGCATGTTTCCTACCTATATCCTCTAGGCCTATCTGTGACTTCCAACTGTCTCCTGACTGCTGATGGCTTCCCCTTTGGGAGGAGTGAGCTTCTCCCAGAGCAGGGACAGTGGGCCTTGTGTGTAGGGAAAGGCTTTCCACCCCTTGACAGGATGGCCTGGGGATGTGTCCAGCCCCAGGGAGCACTTCAAAAATGCCTCCCCTGTCACATGCAAGTGTTGACACCTAAGGCCTTCTTTTGGCACACATCACAGTGGACCTCTTGTTGATATCAGTGTCAGATTTTGCTGGAGTGTCAAGACCTGCTTGACAGGTCTGCTAGAGATTTACATATCACATTTGGGGCACCCGTCAAAGGAGCGAAATAGAATGTCGAAATACTTTGTGTTTATTCACTATCTGGTCACTGAGAACTCTGCTTGTGTTCACCCAGAACTTTGTCTCCGAGTTTGTGGGAGTACAAGCACTGCCTAAAATATATTTTAGTGTCAGATGGGGAGGACACTAGGATTACCACAGTACACATTATGTTTACTAAATTGTACTTTATTTTCTAATTCATTTTGGAAACTTTATTGTTTTGCATTTCGACTTTATTACTGTTTTTAGTACTGCAAAAATACTTTACACATAGCCTCTTAAGTTAAACTCGTCTTTGTGCCATAGCACAAAGGGGTTGAGCGCAGGTTTATTTAGTGGCTCACACTGTGACCAGGATTATGATTACTTGAGTTGGGTATTTACCCCCTCACCCCCCCCCCCAACTAACAACTCAATTTCTTATACATTGTATAGAAGAGGAGCCGCTTAATCAGCATTGTAGGGGGTCATTAAAGTTTGCTGGGGTGGAGGGGCATAGTTTCACGATGTCACTGGACCACTAGTAATTATGGGCTTCAAGACAACATTAACTTCACTCTGGCTATAATAGTCATGTTTGCTGGAATCCTGCTCCCTGCCTGTTGGTGTCTTTCTCCATGAATGCTGGCTGGGACCTTGCCTGTCATCACTGTATTCTTTACGCGGGCCTGCCTTACATATAATTGTGGTGGAGTTATGCCTTTGGATGTGCATTGTAGCACCTGCATCATCCCTAAGATGTGCCAAAGCCCTGCCCATTGGATCTAATCGCACTGCAGGGTGTGTATATATATCCTAGAGCCTCACCCCACCTGTGCCCCATCCTGCGGACACATTGAGAAGACTTTGAGTTTCAAACTATCTGCAAAACACACAAACTTAAGGAAAATGGTCACCAAATTGATGTGTATCGACATTAACCTGCAAATAGATTCTGGGTGGCACACCTCATTCTAGGAATCCAGGGTTGTAGGCATCTTTGTCCAGGGAGTAGGAGAGCCACTACTCTCCAATTATTAGGGCTTTACTTCTCGGCTGGGGTTATGGGGACCCCATTTCTCTGTGCCCCTCTCACCACCGCCATGCCTCTACTAGGATCTTCCAGCAGTGTGACCTTTTGGCCACTTTATGCTGCAGTAATCACGATACACAGACATTAAAAAGTCATATCCGTACATTCTCATGCCAGATTTGGAAAAGGGGAGGAAAACGCCAACCGTTTGCTCCCTCGAGATTAAGCCTTCATTTGGAGCTGTGTTCTGGAAGGATCCCAGGAGTGACTGAGGGAAAACTAAAATTGTTTTAGTTTTCTTAGGGTACTTGCCTGTGTAAGATCGTTTCCAAATACCTTAGTTGTTGGGGCGTTCTGCTGCATTGGTGAATTAAATGTCTGATCATTACTAAGATGGGTAAATATCAGCAGGGAGTGTGTCAATAACCAGAAACCTTCGAGTTCATAGATGATGATGTTCTCTTTTCCTTTTTAGCAAACCGCCTTGAAAAATATTATACAAACATGTAATACTGTTTATTGCCCTGAAGAGTCGTATGCATGGCATATCTTAGTTTTCAAACGTATGCCATTAGACAACCCCTTGAAATCAGCACCATATTAGCCAAGCAGATCATATTATAAGTTAGCTAACAAATCTAAGCAGCTGTTGCAAAGCTATGTATATACATAGGTCTCTAGGTTTAATGGATACACTAGCACTGATGGTTAATGCTCTTAGGGGGGGGGGGGGGGGGGGGCTGTGTTCCGGGTTTTATTAGTCAAAAGCTTTAATCCCCCTAAGGTGGTCACTGGGTTAGTATTCCTGCTGCTCAGCATGGCATGTTGTATGCAAGACAGGATATATCTGTGGATGTTGTAGAGCTACTAACGTAACCTGCAGGTCACAATTTTAAATCAGAACAAAACCGCTCGCAGGTTATGCATCCATGGTCCACTGCAAATGCCCGAATGTAACCCAATCTTTCATTCAATAACGTTTGAATTGCATGATGTGTCAAGTGGGTACTAGTATAATTACACACACCAATCTACACACGATATATTACATTTTACCAAAAAACGTGAAGCACGCACCCAGAGTCTGTTTGTACCATGGTAATGCAAAACTGTGTTTATCTGGTGATTAAGTTGGTCCTCTGAGTTTACAACTTGCTCCCGGCCAGAAGACACTTTGGATAAAAAGAGAATATTAAAGCTTGTTCTTGTATATGGAGTCAGACATCCTTGAGGTGGGGGCGGCGGCTAGGGAGGGGTCAGCCTGCAGCCCCTCTTCGTACAACACCTCAGTACAGAGTCTGTGGGTGCTGCAGAGACATGCAACAGTTGGTGCCCATTGCAACGAAATCTATCAATAGTGCAGTGCAGCACTGACATCTAAGACCTGCGTTCTGGCATTTTTTTTGTAATCGTAACCAGTACAACTCTAATATTGCTCTAATTTGAACAGCAGGAGCCCAACACACACCGTGCAGACTCAGGCTTGTAGTAAAGCATACAATAGAAATGTCCAGATTACCTACAAGCAGTCTTCATAACAGAGATATGTTATCTCACGACGCCCACCCCCTCTCCCTTACATGTTTACCTGGGTGGTATTTCGTGAAGGTATAATAGGTTATGAGAACGATCGGCTGAGCTTATACCACCTCCCCAAGTGAACATAGTTTGAAGGTAAAGATTGGCCATCCCCTCAAAATCTTGAGAAGGCACACACATGCTAGAATATGTTGGGCGTGTTGCTGCCTCTGTTGAAAATGTTGAGTGCCACCACTGGCATGACTGCTTGGGGCGTGCTACACACATGCGTCCAGAAGTTGGACCCTGGGTCTGCAGGCTGTTCTATATTTACGCTGCATCTGACTGTTGGTGCTCTGATCCTCGTGTGCTTGCATCCTGTCTCTGCCTGCTCCAGCTGCGCTGTGTTTTTGCTGGGACCCCGCCCCGTCTGTAGGGTCTGCTCTGTGTGTGCTGGAGTCCCGCCCCCGGTGCGTCATGCCCTTCTGTATCTGGCGCCCCTTCCCTCCGTCAGTGCTCGCGCTGTGTGCGGCTGCCCTCTGCGGTCAGCGGATTGGCCGGCTCTACCTTCACCCCCCGGGCTGCGGCGCGGGATGAATGGAGGTGCCTCTTGCCTCCTCTCTATTGGCTTGCAGGGAACAGCGCTGAATATCATTGGCTGCGCTAGAGGGGGCGAGCCCCGGCCTCAGGAATGTACTATGGCTCGCCCGGCATGTCCTCGTGCCTCAGCGGCCGCA
Source organism: Lissotriton vulgaris (assembly GCF_964263255.1). NCBI lineage: Eukaryota > Metazoa > Chordata > Amphibia > Caudata > Salamandridae > Lissotriton > Lissotriton vulgaris. The sequence goes on from NC_141689.1 coordinate 865,920,151, forward strand.
CACAGACAAGGCCGCGCGACCTCGCGAGCCACGATAGTACCTTGTGAGCGGCCCTGTCAGTATGCGGGGCAGGACGGCAGGGCCTCCCCGCTGCAACTCGGCTCCTCGGGCGGGTTCTGTTAACAATGTAAATACACACGGATGCCTGGTGTGTAATTTCAGTACCATGCTGTTTCATGCTTATCTTTGGGCATCGCATCTGTCTCATCTGCCACATTCTGCTGGAATTGTTCTCAAACAGACGTCTGTGCTGATTGTTTATACAATTTATGTTAACATTTAATGTGTAACTATAACTCCTGTGTTATGGTGCTTGGATTACAAAAACGTAAAAGGTAATCTCCGTTTAAAAAGGTTGCTGAGAACTGTCTAATAATTTGTCACTTAAGTTTACGCACAGAAGGGTGCATTTGGATGGCAAAGTGTGCGTATCGAAAGTACTGTGAAGAAGGGATAATTGTTGAAAAGGAACAATCTCAGGCGTGGGTTGTAATCCAAGTATGAAGTTTATTCACACATTTCCAGCATCACACGGGAGTGCCACTGGCCAGTAGCAAGTACAACATTCAACTGACCAGTAGACATACCGTTTACGTGAAACAGTAGAATAACAGACATTGCATCCTCGAGAGATGCACACCTCAAACATAAACATGTTTGAAAGAACACTCGCTCTCGAGGATGCATATCACGGAAAACAGGATGAGGGTGTTACATAGCTCGTGAGTTACCACGAGCGGTGACAATGGTAGAAAGAGAGAATGTCAATACCTTACAACATCTCCCTTTTTATAAAGGAGAACAAAATAAAAGAACAAAATGAACTAAAACATATAAAAATCCTTGAACCTAGAAGGAAAAGAACAATTGCGATTTGATCTTACTGATTCATACCTTTCACTTAACATAGAAGATGTTTGTGAGGGAATTGGTGAAGTGAGAACGTGATGAAAGAAGAAACAGAAGAGATGAAAGAAGTAACAGAAAACAGACTATACCTTACATCATCTCCCTTCCTATAATAACAAAATTGAAATGAGTGAGGTTAGCCTATCTCAAAACCTTAAGGAAACAATGCAAGGAAAATACAAAACGAGAATGTCTTCACAAAAACCCTTTGACACCACCACCCCTTCTTCTCAATAAAAGGTAAGTAAAGAAATGAAATCTGCGCTGCAGATAAGGAGTGAGGATATGACAGACATGGAACTGAAACAACAAAAACCATTAGGCCATGCAAGGGAAAAGGTAGATTGGATATGGAAAAAGAGTAACAACATCAAAATATTAATTAATAAAAGTTCTTGTCAAACCTTTGTATAAATTTTGTGGAAACCCAATAAGACAAAGTGTGCGCTCCAACCAAAACCTCAGGTTTCTCAAACACCCCCAAAGGAGCTAAAGTTTCTATAGTTGAACAATATCTCCCTGTATAGACTCATTTGAAACTGAAGGTAAATCTAAGGTGTGAATATCAACATGTTGCATATCAGATTCTAAGGAAACGACATCAAACCCTGAAAGAATATCATGTTGATCATGTTGATCAAAATTCTCAAGTGTTGACACAGATCTAACATGTACGGTAGGCCTGGCCCTGCACACATTATCAAAATGACCAAACTTCTGACAGTTCGTACACTTCTTCCCTAGAGCATTACACATGGGACTGTTACTGAGATGTGTTCTTGATCCACACCTGAAACAAAATGTATTATTACCTCTCTGCTGAGGTTTACTAAAACTATTCTTGAATGACACTGCATTAACAGAAACATCATTCTGTACAAAGTTAACAGGAGAAACATTTTCAACCATAATACTTTTTGATGAAACAATGCTCCTTTCGATACTTTTGGCCATATCAACCACTTCAGCCAATGTTGGATCTCTGCAACTTAAAATCCTTTCTTGAATTTTTTTATGGCAACAACCATAAACAAATTGATCCCTGATGTAAATGTCTAAATCAGCTCCAAAGTTGCAATCAGCAGACATGTTCCTCAAAATTGAAATGAAATCTTCTACGCTTTCCTCCAGGTTTTGCTTTCTTTTTCTAAAATTATATCGCTCCAGAATGACATTCGGAAGTTCCAAAAATTTCCTATTAAGTCTTAGAATTGCATCTCTGTAAACATTCCAGCCTTCGCCTCTTCCTGAAGGTGGAATTGAAAGGGGTAAGTTATCGAAAACTTCTCTACCAGCTCTCCCCAAGTGACTATAAAGAATAGCAAGTTTCCTTTTTGGAGCATATTCCTCTGCATCAATTGCCACTAAATAATTCTCGAAGCTTCTAAACCAAGTTTTCCATGGTTCCACAGGTTTTCCATTAACGGGCAAGAATTTGTTCAGAATAATTACCTGTTGGTTATTAGCCATTTCTCTTTTTTAAAATAAATAACTTGTACTGTAAATAATATAATATGTAAATATGCAACTCTTGTACTCTTCCTTTCTTATAGCTTTAAACTAAGCTTTGTAAACTTTAAATCAAATGTAAAATGTCTTTAAAAATGCTGAAGATGTAGTCTTTAAAATGTTAAATGTCTTTAAACTGCTGAATGTCTTTAAAATGCTGAGTCTTTAAAATGTTAAACCTTTTTTTTTTTAAGTGCTACCTTTAAAATGCCCCAGAAGACATTTTTGACAAACGTCTTTAAATTGCTGTTTCTTAAATTTCAGTAAAACCAGTCTTCTTAAACTCCAAAGTCTTTAAAATGTTAAATGTTTTAAAATAGAAAAATGTAGGAGATGTGAATGTTCAAATATTCACCAAATGTGTAAAAAGTACTTGAACTCTTGAAGATTTAAAAATATAAAATGTCAGTTTAAAAAGGATAGTGAAATGCCCAATGAGCCACTGAATTATAGTTATTCTGTTAAAGTTAAAGTTACCTTGAGAAGTGAAAACAGAATGCACATACCATTTTCTTCGAGTTTCCCTTTAAAAGATCGGCAGTTGCACGAACAGAAAGGAAACCAAAGCGGTGTTTGCTTCTAAAACGGGCTCAGAAATGAAACGCTTACGTTGAAACTGACATTCACTTCCTGACAGGCAATCCTTCCGTTGCGAGATGTGCGCGATGAGCTCACGTTGGGAGAAGAAACTGACATTCACTTCCTCAAATGAAATGCTTCCGTTGCGCGATGAGTTCACTGAAGGCAACTCTCGCGATAACTGAACTCGAAGGGTTCATGAAAGGCAATGATTCCTCGAAAAATCCACAAAACGCCGAAGATAGCTCATTAAGAAAAAATTTCAACACGAGGTGAGAAACGCTTGTTTCTTTGAAATTTGACACAGTGAAACACAAAAATATTCTCGGAATTATCGTTAGACGGACCGAGAAAATAGTGATAAATGCCGAAAATGCAGAAAAATCCCAAATCCTTGTCGCCAAATGTGAAGAAGGGATAATTGTTGAAAAGGAACAATCTCAGGCGTGGGTTGTAATCCAAGTATGAAGTTTATTCACACATTTCCAGCATCACACGGGAGTGCCACTGGCCAGTAGCAAGTACAACATTCAACTGACCAGTAGACATACCGTTTACGTGAAACAGTAGAATAACAGACATTGCATCCTCGAGAGATGCACACCTCAAACATAAACATGTTTGAAAGAACACTCGCTCTCGAGGATGCATATCACGGAAAACAGGATGAGGGTGTTACATAGCTCGTGAGTTACCACGAGCGGTGACAATGGTAGAAAGAGAGAATGTCAATACCTTACAAGTACCCGAGCCATGGGACTCTGGTATTTAGTTAGCAGCACAAGATCACAAAACCTAGATCAGCGTAGAAATTTGCTATGTGGGTGATAGGCCGCACCTTTCTTCAAGAAGACCTTTCTGGTCACACCGTTTTCCAGTGCGAGCAGCAGAGCAAGAGGCAAAGAGCTGTGTTGCCACTGTTATTCACACTTGTAATAGTGCGAGTTATTAAAAAAAAAAAAGTTTGACAGTAGCTCGTAGTGTGTTCAGAAGCTCAAATACATGCAAGAGTAAACTCGTTTCACTGTGGGTCAGCTCATTGTATTGTACACACTTGCTGCTTCCTACTTTAGCGACTTAAGAAAGCACCCTAACGTAGAATCCACTTGAATCCATGTCCCGTGTAGCGTTCATTGCAAATCGTGTAGAGGTGATAAACCTTCTAACCAGAGTTAAGGACAAGTAAATCTGATGTGATTGGAAAAGTTCCGAGAAAGTAGCATGACCACCACACACCTCTCAAAAGAAAATCTCATAAATATGGTTCTCAAAGTAACTTTCTGCTTAGCTTTGCAGTGCTTTATTTTCGTCGACATGTGCTTTTCCTTCCATGCTGTGGGACTGAAAGAAAAACAGAGCAGCGGGCTGCGCGCCCCCTCGCCTGCCCCCGCACCCTGTCATTATGCGAGCCTGGGAATGGGAGCCGGACCTCCCAGCCTCTGCCGTCGCCTGGGGCCAGGGTGCCTCCCGCGACCGACCGGGGGAGGGAGAGGGGAGGCCACTTCTCTCTGCACAGGCCCGCGCCCCCTCCGCCTCCCTGCGGGCGGGTGTGGGTTTAAAGGGCTGGAGGCCCGGGAGGGGGCTCCCCCGCAGCCGCAGAGGCTCGCACAGCGCGGGCGGCCTGGGTGGTCCTGCGCTCCGCCGAGCTGTTGCTAAGCAGCTAATAATAGTCGTGTTTGCTGAGTAATTTCGGGCCCGGCCAATGGCTGAGGCGGAACAGGGGCATCTGACAGGCCCGGGGCGGGCCCGACCCGAGCCCGCCTTCCGCCGGCTCCTCCTCCACCCTTCCCCGGCCGAGACAGAGAAGGCTTTCCCCGCTGCCCTCGGTTGCATCCCCTGCTCCTTACACCGCGCGGAGGCTGCGGCAGGCAGACTGCTCCCGGAGCCCCACGCGCAGGCCATGCACCCCGGCCCTCGGAGTAAGCACCCGGCCTCCACCCGAAGCAGCAGCAGGAGCAACCCGCCAAGGACGTGCCGCTGAGACCCCCGGAGCACCGTCCTTTGTGCGCCCGCACTCCCCAGCTGGACGCGCCCCGGGGGCAGGAGAGGCTGGAGCGGCCCCCGCGCCCCCTCCCCGCCGCCTCTGGATGTGGGACGCGGCGGAGCCCCCCGGAGCCTCGCGAAATGTGGCAATGGGAGGCGCGCAGCCCGCCCCGCCGCCGGCAGCAGCAGCAGCATGAGGACCAGCAGCGCCAGCCCAGCCACCGCCAGCCCAGCCCGAGTCGCCTGCCCGCCGCCGCCCAGGCTCTGAAGCGGAGTCCCGCGCTCCCACTATGGTGCTTCTTCCCGAGCGGGAGAGCAGCGGGGCCGCCGCGCCGCCTCTGGGGCTGAGCAGTCGCCGTAGGAACCGGGGCGGCCGCCGGAGAGGAGCCGCCGCCGTCCGGCCGCCCCTGGACCCGGAGTACCTGCAGCGGCCGAGCTACTGCGACGCGGCGTTCGCCCTGGAGCAGATCTCCAAGGTGCGTCCTTGGTGCCCTCCTCGAATCCTCCGGCGCCCCTGGGTCCTCGCCGCGGGTGGTCCACCCAGCCCCGCCTCCCCTGCCTCCCGGGTGGTCCGCGGCTTGCGGTCAGGATGTGGTGTGAGCCCTCAGGCTATGCGCAATCTGTGTTGTGGCGCGGGGAGCAGCCTGGAGGCTCTCCAGATCCCTGCAGGCACTGCTCCTCCAGGCACGACCAGCCAGACACCCTGCCACTGCCTCCTGGCTGGCTTTACTCCACCCCCACCACGTGGACCGGCCTATTTACTACAGAGTTCCGCTGGCTAGGCCGACCGTTCTCCCACACATAGCCTTGCCGTTTAGTGCTAAAAGCAGCGTGCCTCTGCTGTGGCATTTGCCGACCCTCGTTGTGGAAAGCGTTGGAAAATGTATCAATGTGTTACGGACGCAGGCTTATTTTGGGTGGAAAAGTAATTCCCCAGTCTTTTTTCCCATGTGTATATTCACTCTGTCTTGACAGCCAGCGCCACCAGATGCCGCGTGTTTTTTTCCCCTACCCGTGTCTGCCCCCTTAGCCTTGTGTACGTCTCACTGCACCAGCCCCGTTGGCCTTCTTCTGCACTCTTAATGTTTGCACCCCTAGTTTATTGATCCTGCTTGTTTTCACCTGCCCCCTCTCAATTATCTCCCAACCTCAATGTCCCCCTTGTGTGCGAGGCAGCCCTTCTCGTCCTCACCAGCCTTGTCTGTCTCCCCCTCTCTAGGGCAAAGCTTCGGGCCGCAAAGCGCCCCTCTGGCTGCGAGCAAAGTTCCAGGGACTGCTCTTCCGACTGGGCTGCTACATTCAGAGGAACTGCGGCAAATTCCTGGCGGTGGGTCTGCTCATCTTTGGCGCTTTCGCCGTCGGATTACGAGCCGCCAACCTGGAGACCAACGTGGAGGAGCTCTGGGTGGAAGGTAAGATGTGACCCCTGTTTTTCTAGCCACTCTCGTCCCCGGCATAGCTGTGCTCCCCCTTACACTCAGCAGGCAGCTGCAGTGGGCTCCGGGCCTACAAAGGACCTCCACGCGCTCGGAGGGGGTTGATTGGCAGCTGAGGTTTGGGGTGCTCGGGGCTCCCTTTCTATGCTTGTTTTGCTCTGGGACGCCATCTTGTCAGAGCCTGCACTGCCCCCAGCAGCCAGAACCGCTCTCTGCAGCCAGCCATCCTGCCTGTGTGTGGTCCTGTTTTTTTGGACGGCTTTCAACTTTCAGAGCGAAGGGAAAAACATTTGTCTCAAGGTAAAAAAAAATGTGAAGCAGTGAGACGCATGTTTTCTAAGTAGATTAACGTTTCATTTTCTAGCGAGGGAGATTTACTGGTACATGCCTTTTTTGTACGTGTATGTTTGCCATCCGTGTTTAGTGAGACTTTGTTTCAATAAACTTGTAACTTTCTGTTCTTTTGATTTCTTAACTCTCATTCATGGCAATCCCGATTTAATAACCATGTAGATGATCACTCAATTTGCGATAGCTTGGTGGTTGTCACTGGTGGTTTTTAAAATGTTTAAACCAAGTGTAGTTGGTGTATTGCTTTGTTTACATAGAACAGTCTCTTTTGGTGTTGTCGGGGAACAGGCTTTTTAAATATTGATTATACTTGTGAGCAGTGAAGGTCTACTTTGTCCGCTCTTCTGCAACTGTGTGGTACTGTATCTACGCTTGTTTGTGGTGCGCATTACAAAATAGACGCTCCGTAACCATTTAACACCATTTTTGTTTACTGATGACTATATGTGCAAAACTTGCAATGAGGTTGCCTAAAGTCAGTTCTCTCTACACAATAAATCTAGGGGTGTCCAGCATACGGAAACGTTATATAACTTTACTTGGATATATGCTGCATTTCTTTCTGTATAACTACTGTTTGCTATTGAAAGATGGCAATTCTGTTGGTCACGTGACTGTTTAAGATCTTTGGTTCTGGCTTTCAGTTAACAAGACCGTCAATTTAGAGTTTGACATGCGATTCATAATTATCTGGACTGCATGCAATGCAATGTGTTCTGATTTTTCGCTAGCCAAGTAATGCTCGCCATGTTGTGCTAAAGGTCTCTTGACATGTAGCGCCTCAAGGCTGTCTCATGTTTTAAACAGTCAGACTTGTCGCAGTTCGAAAGAGGCCTTGTAGCATTACCTCCTGGGGATTGTGTGCACCGCCCTCTGACAGGTGGCAACTATCTCCAACATTGGTGTCCATTTCCCTCCTATATTTGTTCCAAACGAGAGTAGCTCAAAATGCTCCTTTTCTGTTTATGCCAATGGTGATCTGATGACGAAAGAGCAGTCTGTGATTGATAGGCTCCATCTTGGGGTTGTTTTTACAGGTAGCTCACATTAATACAATGGATGGTCTGTCAGTGAAGCTGTTGCTTCAGATGAATGAGTCACTTCTGTGCAAGGACTTCAAGGACGCCTGGGCTCTCTGTAGCCATAGATGCATCGTGCGTGGCTGCAGATGTCTATAATGGGGGTGGCCTGTCCACAGGGGAAACTTTTGGGATGAAGTATCCGCTTGCTACAGCGTAATATGTGCTCATTAGCCTGGCATATTTCTTTGTGACCCGAGCTGAGTTGCTGCAGGTTGGAGTCTGCATTTTTTCCTAAATAGTTCCCATATGTACAATTAATAAGGCTGAGTGTTTTAATTGCTTCATTCCTGTTACAGCAGTCTCTTCGTGTTTAGTGGATTCTCTGTGGAGGCTACGTTTTTATGCAAGATCTCCTCGTATGGACTGCACGCTTACTTATTATACACGCATGAACGTGAATCCCCAAGTGTGACTTAGCTAACTTTGGACTTTAGCCAATAATGTCAGACTTCCAGAGCCAAAACAATGTCATGGTAAACGTTTTTTTTATTGTCCACCCCCCACACCCCTCAAATAATTAATTTGTATTAGTACATTGGAAAGCTGGGCGCTTATTTGAAACCATGGTTTGGGAGAGGATGACTGACTGAAAAGAGCAAGATTACTACAGACCATGGCTTCTGCCTACAATGTAAAACCTTGTGCTCACAGTGGGTGGCTTGTTCTTGTAACCTTGCTGACACTGGATTTACATGTCCTTTAAGGCTCCTCACTCATTACTGGACTTGGCCTGTGGCTTGAGCCTATAACTCAGGACAGAATGCATTTGACATCGGTTTTGTTGTTGACTGTGAGTTAACTCTATATAGTTGCATATTAAACACGTGTACATATGTAATTTTTTGGGCCTTTAGCTGTTTGCAGTCCTGGGCGATGGGGACAGGGCATTTTTACCACAACCCTCTTTTTGGCGTTCGTGAAGTCTCCTGGGATTCATCTGTGTCGAAAGCCTGGTATGCACTTACCAATCATGCACTTCAAAATGGCGGAGAGGGTGTAGAGGAGAAGCTTGCAGTGCAGGCCTAGGTGAAAGACCTCGGCTTATAAGAGTAGTTTGTCTGAAACCAAGCACATCACGCATTCAGCTGTGCCCCTCCTTACATAGAGAGAAACTTATGCTTGGCTTGTATGTTTTTTCAGTTAGCTTTATATGATCTGGCCACGTACATAGGCCGCAGACAAATAAACCAGGGAATTAGCAGCCACTGCATATTTCTGACTTTGTATAAACAGAAGGGAGTACAGGGCGAGAAGCTGAATGGGAGTAGAAATTAGGGGCCTGTGAGGGGGAAACAATGTTACTTTTGTGCAGGCATAGACGAAGACACATGCCTGAGCGCAGAATGTGGCCTTTTTGTGTTGCTAAATATGCTCCATTTGGGATTTTTCCAATGAAGTTTAACCGTTCAAGCGAAAATCTGCCTGGAGGGGTGTAAAAGTAAGATGATGTTGCCTTAATTTTGCCCACGTTAGTTTGAATCCGTTATGCCTTTAGTGCTTTGCAGTTTTGTACAATGTATTTGTTTGATTTAGACCAGTTTTAGGTGTTTATAGCCACCAACATTGTCACTACTCCCCTCGTATTCCTAATTCATAGAATATTTTCTTCCAGCCCCTGCGTCCTTCCTATTGTTGAAAGGTGTTTTCATGCTATCGTCCCATGCTGGTTATTTTTTATTTACAGCAAGTAGCAGGCACATACATCCATCTCTATCAAGCCCAGCATTACATTAGACAGTTCTTAATTTTTAATAGCACAGATGAAATTGTTTTACTAAAAGACTTTCTGGAACACTTGCCAAAATGTGTTTTACTGGCAGACAATGAATGATATGAGATTGCAGAGAAGTGACTAAGTGGCGTGCCACCTCCCTGAATTAAAAAAATAAATATATAAAATGTTGATACTGTACATGCTGGAGCACTATTCTTTTTCACACAAAGATAAGTAGTGGTAAGCCATGTTAAAAATGATTCTTTCATTGTGCTTTTGTGTGTTTTGGTCTAGAACTTTCATGTTTTTTTGGGGGGTGTTGAAGTTTATAGTCTCTCAAAATGATCTCCATTCAGTTGGGATAGCTGAACAGGATTGAAAGGGAGAACCGTGGCCCACTTTAGCCAGTTTTTCTCTGGATTTGACCGACCACCCAAGCCTTCACATCTCTTACTTAAAAGGAAGGGCAGCATCCGTGTCATGAGTTTAAGAAACCAAGGAGAACACACCCACCAGAAACCTGATATAGTCTGTTTAATATCTAGTCCTGGGGTGATGTCTAGATTAATGTTGGCTGGCTCTTTGTCTGGTTCCCGCAATTAAGTTTGTTTAGTGGTGTGTGCTTGTATTTTTAAGGTTGCTGTTCTGTGAACTGTTGGACTGGTGTCCAGGAGACTGCTATCTTTTACTGTCCAATTCAGTGCATTTTCATGCTTCTGTCATCAGTGGGCTCTTGGTCCATTTCGTGTATGCAGTGCTGGGTAAAAAAGTTTTCAGCATGTCCTCACTTGCACATTGTTTCTCTTTTTACTGTTTAATGTTGTCTGTGGGCCCATAGGCAAGGTCCCACCCTTGCCTAGAAGAAAAGACAATGGAATTCTTGGCTGTTTCATTCTAGCGGCTGGTGTCTTGATTAAATAGAAGAACCAACTTGTATACATAGATGACCATAATCAGATGGACTTTTGTCCCTTGCTCTTTGATAGATCCGCAAAACATGTATGCCAGCAGTGGGATCCAATATAGACCACTTGCAACGGGCCAGGTTGACACTGGACACGCCTGGTCTAGTTTCCACCAGATGAGGTTTACTGTGTTCTTTATTTGATGGGTGTGGAGTCGGCATAGTAAGCCTTGACCAGTGGGCAAGGACCTTGACCACCTCTAACATGTCAGTTCAGTACTCGTTATCTGGATCACCTGTACAGAACTCTTAATATAAATTGCAATGGTTCACCCAGTTTTGGGCTATTGGTGTACATTTTGATCTGCACAGTTAATGTGTATTCCACGAAGATTACCCAGGGTGCAGAATGTGGCATCACATGCCCTGCTTGAACACACCTTCCAGCCAAAGCTCTGCTCTGGGTACCCATTCACTTGTTTTTCCCATGAAGCATCGTTGGTCCTCTGCCAATGCTATGATTTCCCAGTTAATGCTCTAATGGTACCTTATTTTCTACTAACATGCTACTCCTTGCAGTGCCTTGCTTCTGCTTAAGTAGATGCCGTGGCAGGCGGATATCTGCTCAAGTAACTGCTGCTTTGCTCTCCCTAATCCCTCTTCTTCAGTGGTCTGACATTCAACCCATTTAGCAAAATCTATAGTTTGCTAGGGTCAGGAGCCCATTTTTTTTTTACTTTGCTTTCCTAGCTTCTACTTGGCTCACCTGGCATTGTGTGGGTATGAAAATACAGTATTCTGTTTGTCATGGTCTGATTGTAGACCGGCTCTGTTGGAAGGGGGTGGCTTTTTTTCCTCCTCTGAAAAGGTGTTTTCACCCGTCCTGTACTCCAGTGTAAGCTACAGGAAGGTCACACTATGGGGTTTAATCTGAAGAGTACAGACCCTTCCTGTTGAGGGAGGTGTGAATTCGAGGGGTTGTCGGTGGATACAGTGATGCAGTTATTTATCAGTTGAGCAATACTACCATGTCCTCTGTAGATGCTCCCACTTTTGGAAGATGCAGAACTCAATGAGATTAACCTGCTAGCCTCCAGATGCTAATGGCCACTACTTTGGGACACTGTTATTTGGACTCCTGACTCCAAAAGAACAGTTAAGCTACTGCCATAGGGTATCACTAATGTAGTCTTGCTGAAGACCTTGCAACATATATGTTGATGATTCCAGTCTGAAGACTGATGCTTGCTGTCATCAAGTTGTCATAGGTGAAGTTTCCAGCTAGACCACATGCTGTGAAAGGCATCAGTTGAAAATGCTGCTCTTCATCACAAGGAAGCAATAACATGATATTGGGGCAATCGGTCCTAGTTGTCACCTGCCTAAACTGAAAAGGGTAATTTAGCTTGGAAGCATGTTTTTTAAATATGGAAGCAGCATTGACATTGGAAGATAATACAGATGCTGTGTATTTTGTTCCTCTGATGGTGTACCCTCTCAATTATCCTCTCATAAGAGACGCAATAGGATGTCCATGCTATGGTCAGTCTGGACTCGTTCCTATAAAAGTTATCACATACTTTTATATTAACTAGATTCCAGTTCAGCCAGTCTTTATATAGCTAAATATTATTACTGTTGTCTTTGCTGGCTTTTTCCCTAGTCTAAGACTTTTCAATGGACACAATTGGCAAAGTGGGCTCAGAAAACTTGCTTATTCGCTGGTTGTGAGCTGTCTACTTCCCCCAAAAATAAACTGACAAAGCAGGACGCTTACATAATAAACCTACTCAACAACTGATTTACAGTTCTTTTGGCAATTCCCATGATGCCTCACACCAAATATGGCGGCTATATAAAAACAGATGTCTATTGTTTCCATCTTGTCTGAACTTCCAGCCCAGCATGACATGCCCTGCTAGACTGTCTTTTCTCAAATCCATCACTACATTGACACATTTTGGCAGTCCACAGAGCATGTAATTATCGCATTTAGACTACTTGCACAATACTGTTATGAGGTGGATGACCTGCGTGACGTTGATGTGGGATAGTAATGTCCGTTTTATTTTTTTAATTGCCCTTCTATGCCCCAAGTCTTCCTTTCTTGTTCCGTACTGTGTAGGGTTACATCTGCAATGGAAAGGTGATGCATCACCCGTGTTTAAAAACTGCACTGTTGCCTTTATTTGTGTGTGTTGTGCCCTTGAACCACAACTTGTGTTCGCTATCGAAATTCTAGCTCCGTTTACTCTCGAGGGTTAAAAAAGCAAGCATTTTCGTTATGTGCTCCCCTTGCTTACCAGCCTTTGGTGACAAAAAAGGTTCTGCAATCACTATAACTGGAAATGACCACAAGCACAACTTGAACATCATTTCTTTAGTCCCTTAACTCACTGCTTAGGGGTGCCTGGCCCCCGGTTTAGGAATCCAGCCCAAAAATGCCAGATGTATTATGCAGTCAAGCTCTGCAATGTAAACAGAACTCATTGCCACGAGTGCAGGGTGGTCCACCTCAGATTAAAGGGGGGGGGGGTTGAAGGGAGAATTCCACGCTTTGAAAAGAGCACAGTAGTTGTAGTGTTATTTGTGTTTAGGGTGAACAGCTTGGTTTTTGTGCCGACAAGGGTGTCTCCATCCACGAATGGAAATCTGTGTAGACATGGTTCCTTAGTTTTTTACATCTTCATATTATTGTATTTTCAGGTTCACATATGCTTGGTTGTTTTGAGTTATTTTGAAGTGTACTGTTCTGGTTTATATAATCATTAATTCGTGTTTTCTGTTTTGTCAAGACATGGCCTACTAAACACACTGGCTTTACTTTGTTTCTGCATTTTGTGCAAATTGTTTCATTAGATTTGTTCATTGTTTACATGGGTGATAAAAACGTGTGTGTGTGTATACCGCAGGCACCTCCCTATATACAGTATTGGTGCCTGCTGTGGAATGGAATATTAAACTATGCTTTTCTGTTGTGATATTTATTTTTTGGGGGGGGGGTGTTGGGGGGGGGGGGGCTTTGCACCGGTTGGGTGGCCCATGAGAGTCCTAATTTTGACCTGGGAGGATTGTTAGGCATGTTGATGTCTAGCACATTTGCAGTCAATGAATACGTGAATGTTGTAAAGAATTCTTTGAGATACTAAGCAAATCCCATGTATATTTGGCTTGTGTAATCTTTTGAAACAACCTGAGTTTATCAAAAGAAAGTTCAGTGATCTTGGGTCCACAATTTGAGGTACTTGCTTACACTTGGGGCCCCCTTATCAGCTTGACGTGTCCTGCTCCTCTTGGTCCCTAAGACAGTTGCAAACTTTTTTTTGGGGGGGGGGGGGCACCTTTATTAAGTAATGCCTTTGCACAAGCGCAGTACTGAAGCTCTGCTGTTTCTTGTACTTCTGCTGTCCTCTTCCATGTCCCAGTAGGTGCAGAGTCGTGCTTTCTTATACCTGCAATATGCCTTTTGTGACAAAGCAGCGTGGCCCCTCCATTGCTTGTGTTTGTGTGCACATACTAGAATCTGTTGGTTATGCTTTATCCAGATTTTTTTGGTTTCTTGAAAAGCCAACACAACCTTCCCTCTTGAAGACAAAAGCTGCAACATCAGAGAATTGTCACTTCCCCATTCGCTACTTCTTGCCGAGTTCTGGAGGGATGGGCCTCCCTTTTATCACAAGATACAGTTTCACATGGCTTGCAAAAGAAAGCTCTCTCCTTTTTTGTTTCCCACACCAATTGATTTATCATTTTGCTTGCAAGCAGACTTAGAATGTTAGGGCAGGAGCACGCTCACTTTTTTCTCGTAACTTTTTTGTTGCGGACTGAAACCAGTTGACTTGAATAAATTTTTCTGTGGCCTGAATGAAGCCAGCAACGTGGAAAAATCTTGCCATTCAGGGCAGCCTGAATGTACATTTCAGCCACACAGTAAGCTGCATTGGTAGCCAGTGGACTGCTAAATACAACCATTTTTCGCAGCAGAGAGTTAGACAGGCGATTAGCATAATTAGCAGAGAGCCCGCTATACATATGGTAATGCTAAGTGTGTAAATGCCAGCTGCGGTGTAAAATTTATGTCAGGGGTCGACAGGGCTGTGCGAAAGTATTGTGTTACAGCTGCAGGCCAGAGCCTCCGCTGAGGTGCCCCCTTTTCTCTGGTTGGTGAATGCAGCAAACGGGAGAAAGCAGAAATATAACAGATCAGGCTTTGATTGAACAGCCAAGTTTGTGTGCTAGATGAGGCCTCTTGGGAAGAATCTCCCCAAAACACAATGCGCACATCTATGGGTCCTTTTTCCATACCTTTTTTTAGTTTGAGTGAAATGGTGGTTAGAAAATAAATACAATGGGTAAGGCAAGAAATGTTCAGTTTTTTGCAATGGGGCAGGGAACACTCGCTTTTATCCATATTTAATAGCTTCCGTATTGCGGGCCTTTATATTTTTTTATTGGACTGACGGAACATTATGCGCAGGATGCTGGAGTGCCCACGCGTAAGTGTCCGAAGCCTGTTCCTCGAATGGTAACACCGTGTATACCGCGACCATGAGTGTTGACCTAGGACAGTTTTCTTTAAAAGGACTAACTTCATGTGTGTATCGGCTGCTGGTTTTGGCCTAATATGGCGGGCACTTTGTACTAACTTAAATAAAAGATCTGACACGCTCTTGTCGTTTTCCAACCGAAATAAACTACGTATTTACCCAACTATACCGGACATTTCTACTGTAGCGAACCCAGGTAGTTTTAGATTAAATATCGAACATTTTTGGGTGGCTCTGTGCGCGCTTATTTCGTGTTATAAACAGGCAGGTTTTTGTGTAGTCTCCCTCGATTGGTGTTGACAGACTATGGTTCGAACTATGCTGACCCCGTGATGAAACTTCCTCGCAGCTGCAGGGGGTCCTTACGAACCGTCCCTTAATCCAGCTAATCCCGAACTCAACAAAATCATTGAAAAGTGGCCCCCAGTGATGTTTCCCCTGCGCAGATGCCCAGGCGCAGCCGTGCCTGCGATGAATCCGGGAGGGAGGGGGTGAGGGAGGGGTGCTGCCTGAAGAGAGAGAGGGGCTGCCATTGTCCCGGGTCCCGTGTGGCCTCCGGGTGGGGGGGCAGCCAATGGGAAGCCGGCGCGCCGAAGAATGGAGCCGAGGTGATGTCAGCCCTGCAGAAGGCAGCGGGGTTAATGTTATGCAACACGCTGAATGCGCAGGGAGAGCTTGGCCGCTGCAGCCGCTCCACTTGCTTTTTAAGAAGGTTTCAACTGATTCGATGGGGGAGGAGGGGTGTTTGCATTTGGGACTCTGTCGATCTGGTCCCCGTGCTTCCATATTTTTGTAAAACATCGCAAGTTGGGGGGGGGGGGGGGGGGTGGATCTTCTCAAGAGCAGGTTATTTGAACGTTTTTTGGGTTGCCTAGCTGGGGGCGGGACGTAGTTGCTTTTGGTACTTAGCAGCAGGAGGGCTGGGCTTCTTGCAGTCAGGTTTGGTGCAGCGCAGCCTCCGGGCATTTCTGGTGCGTGTGGAAAAGGAAGTGTGAGAAATGGGAGCTGTGGCTGGTTCTGCCCTCTCCGGGAGGAGGTGGTCCTGCATTGGTACCGTGATGGTGGGAGTTGTGACGGTGCCAGGGTGTGCTGACCTGACCCGATTGTGCCCTGGTGCGGGAGCAGTTCTGCTTCAGTGCAGCTCCATTCACTGGGAATTTACTCAGGCAGCAGATGGCACAGAAAGCAGCCGTGAGAGGCTCTTGAAAGAAATCACATTCGGCTTTACAATATTTTCACAGCTTTCAATTTTTCTGCGCTTCAGCACCGTTCTAGTGGCGCATACTGGATTAACTTACTTTTTAGAGTACTACACATCATTCAAGCACCTTTTTCCTCCTTATTTTTTAGGTAGTTTGAATTAGAACCGTATAGTAGGTGGAATTTTCACGAGAGTTGTAAATGGCTTTTTAACATCTCACAAATATTTGAAGCTGTATGGAGAGGATTTAAAAGGGTAAGCGAGAAGCTGGTCTCCTGCAGAGAAGGCAGCTGAGGCAACAAAAAGCACCCTTATAAATGTTCTCAAACAAGCAGCAAAGCTACTCTGAAGTTGAGGCATTTACTCTCCCATCTGGAGAGGTTGCCCTTGGCTCGCGCTTTCTATAGAATCAGTTTGCGTTGTCTGCGGGTCATGCCCAGGAATTGCATCTATTTTGTAGTTAAGAAATATGTACAGAAATAATATTGGCTTCTAAGTGGTGAATTGGTGAAAAGTCTCTTTTCAGCGTAATTGCATGCCATTCAGAACATTCATGAACAACCCTTTGTAACCTATACACAATCTTAATATTGACCTAGATAGTTGGTTCGGAAGGAAGCTAAAGTCCATATCCTGGACCAACAGCATGTTGATTAAACAAAATCAACAAACTTGACGAGAGTCCCAAATAACAGCCTGTAAATGCTGTGGCCCTCACATATTATGGCATGACTTTAAAATTCCAGCTGGGAACCAAACCCTGGCTAATGTCCGTGGTCCACAAGTGTGTAGTTTTAGTCATCTTTAGTTTGTACCATATGTATTCTAGTGCTCGCCTCCTTTTCTCACTGACCTAATTGTTTTTCACTACGGTCTAAGTTTTGCCCCTTTTTTTGAAACAGCTTCCATGTTTTGGTTGATGGTATTTACATATTTAGTCTTCATCTTTCCTTCTCTGATCTTCATCTGTTTCTTCAGATGATCAATTGGCTGTTTTCTTGAGGGTCAAATTATTTTTTTGAAGCAGTACTGCCAATTTCTGTTGGTGTTTAGGGTTATTGGCTCTATGGTTTCTGCTGGACTGTAATTCTTCATATTCATAAACTCAGTCCAAACTTCAATTTTGACTTGTAAGTATAGAACCTTCTGTTTACTCCCTGTTGACATTTGAAGAGCGTCCCTGTGTAGTATGTGGGTACCTAAGTTCCGTGGTTCGTGATTTAAACAATGCATCATTTTGGGCTGTTTTCTGGGCCAGTTCAAATTTTGGGGGTCCTCCTGTTTTGCTATGTAGCAGCAGTCTCTAGGACTGGCTTCGATACTCAAGACCTGTCCATGCTCTAGCCCTCTGCCTTAATGTAACTGCTGACCATTGCAAACGAATCCTTCAGTTTATTACTTGTCTGATGAAAACACTTGCGTCAAAGGAATTGAATTCTGTTGAGCATGTAAAGCTGTTCGGAGCCTTTGTTTGGAATTTTTTTTAGGGAAGTGATTATGCAGCAGAAAGCTCCACAAATGCAAGTAAAACAACTGAAATAGGATGAACATTTAAAAAAATGAGAAATAGGATGTGGTTCGACGAAGGTGACCAAGTTCTAAGGCCCAAGTCACAAGTAGGCCTGCTGACAGATTGCATGCTTGTGGGGTTCTTTCGTGAATGATAGGTTGAATTAAACAGTTTGGACAATGAAATTAGATATGCATTGGAGCTTCAGCTAGTCCAGGCAAAAATACATAATTTCCAGCACT
Source organism: Lissotriton vulgaris (assembly GCF_964263255.1). Classification (NCBI taxonomy): domain Eukaryota; kingdom Metazoa; phylum Chordata; class Amphibia; order Caudata; family Salamandridae; genus Lissotriton; species Lissotriton vulgaris. Next base: position 865,938,118 of record NC_141689.1, read on the forward strand.
GATTAGCAGGATCATCTGAAAAGATTCTTGTGGTGGTTCTTGGGTTTCTTACACTGCCTTCTACATTTCAGATGTTCTCAAGTCTGTTCCATTTTTAATTTACGTGCATCGTTTGCTGAATGCTGTCCATGGTTTTAGGCAAGTTAACCTTTTCAGTTTTGTTCCTTGTTACAATTTATTTTAAGTTCCCCCTTCAGTAACCTTCCACAATGCAGTTACGTGATAATTTCTTTGTTTCATGCACTGCTGTTTAATCCTAAGGTTTTATAGTGAGATTGTTTTAGTCCTTTGGGCGTAGCATTTCACATTCCAGGAATGTTCTTGACCTCTATGCGTCAGTTTGTCTAAATTTGACAATGATCGTTTAGTAGTCTGATGGTGGACAAATCAGTTGTGCATGTCATGGAGACTGTGGAGCAGAAAAAGATTGATGTAGCCAAAGCAGTACAGTAAACGGATTAGGTAATCTCCAAGTACAGGTCGTCATTCCTAGTTCTGGTTGTTACCAGTCATCTTTTAGGGTCTGATAGGAAGAGCTGGTATTCAGGGTTCCTGTGAGGAGCCTAGACTCTGTAGGCATCAGCTATAAAGGAAGAAGAAACCCTCGGTCACTTACTAGTCCTTTTACACGCAGTCTGAGACGCCTGCTTTTGCCATTGCCTTTCTTTATTTTTTCCATGTATTTTTTGCCTGGTAAAATGGGTTAATGACCTTTTCTGCCCTTCCCTTCCCCTCCCATACAAGCTATTGCCTTTATAATCGTCCTGGGTGGTTGGGATGCTGTTGGAGTTCTTGAAAAGGGAGTGTCTTGCCTCTGTGTCTACTGTCTTGAGGTAGCAGAGTACCCAGGCGGCCCTTCTTCCAGGATTGCGTGAGACCAGGTGCTAATACGGACTTACACAAATTGTCAGTGTCTGTCTTCCTTTCACCCTGCTTGACTGCCCATGTGCTGCCTCGGTTGTCTGTTTCACTGCAATAGACCGGTCAGCTCACTGCATGTTGACTTCACATGGATCCCGCCATTGTGCACAGAATTGGCTCTCCAGCGTATCCAACACTGTCTGCTGGACTTCACCTTTGATCCTTACATTTTCAAGGCCTGAGGCATGTTCTTTTTCCCACCCCAAACCCATGTTGCTTTTGATTAGGGCTCCCCCTTTTGGTAACCAGAGGTGGCCTCAGAAAAGCAAGAGGTCAAAGTTGAAGTTTCCTGGTCCTTATGCAATCTTGTAGTTTTCTCTATACTAGCTGGTTGAGCACCCCTGGCCTCTAAAGGAGAACGGGAATTCTTTTACAGTACCGTAGGCCCATATCTGAACTATCTAGAGAAACGTTTACATGCCTGTATTATCCTTTATTTACAATTGATTTCCAGTCCATTTTTTGTGTTTTGAACTGTGCTTACAATGGTTCTAGGCAAGCCATACTGGTAGCTAGTGATGCAGGTAATTTCCAGCAACGTGCCTTCTCTCAGGATATATAGAAAGCAACACCTCGTATGCATTTTAACTTAACAGAAGATGTAATGCTTCCTTATGGCTTTGAGGTCTCGCCTACGCAGCGCGCATGCTCTGCATAGGAGGACCTTTAGCCGTCGTTCTACTCTTTTACGAAGCACATACTCCTGCTTGTGGTGACATCCACCTTGTGTGAGCGCGCAGGGGCGAACCACATGCACGAGTGTGCTTCGAAAAAGAGCAGACTGCGCACGCACCACTCCCGGGCCGGCAAACACATGATTGCAGCATGCCACTGTACCAGCGGGGCGCTTCCAAGCCATATGTTTGTTTTACTTGTTTCTGTTTCTTTTTGCAGCCACTCTCCTTCTACGTATCGGGTGTCTGTGTCCTTTCAAACAACCCCCATTATCTCTCGGCCCCTCACTACTACCTATCCCGTCCAAACTGTCATCTTCTGTTACTAAATGCAACGTTGTCCCCTCCCCTGAGTGCAGGCAAAAACCCTTACCAGGTCTGGAGTCGGCCTGCCCCTTTTATCAGAATGCTCGTCGATACTCCTTTCCCATATTCACACACCCGTTCGTAGGAACATCCCAGCAGTAGCCATGTTTTTTAAAGTTTTGTTCTCTCTCTCCCAAAAGCAAACATGAAAGTACCTCCAGGAAACAGTGGATAGATATTTTAACTATGCAGCCATAATAAAATTATCCTTAGTTTTCCCCCTCACAGCCTATGTGCTTGTGAACTGATTTTTTTTTCTGTGTCACGTAGTATCATGCATAGTGTAACAACCTGTCTGTTTCTTTACTATGTAACCAGCGGTCGAAGTGCGTTAAAGTACAGGGACTGCTTTTAGGGAATTTCTCGGCTTTCTACTTCTCTCCCCGTGTGCTCCCCCAACCCCTGTGATCTGTTTCTCATGTACTTTATCCCTGTTCCCTTGCTGTCTGTTGTTTTCACCCTCGTGTGCTTTTCCTCCCGTTCCTTATGTCACTGTGCTGTTTCTCGCACTCATGTGTTCTTACCCACCACCAAAACTTTTGTAAAACCCCTGAAACAGGCATGAGGAAGCAAAATGAAGTGTTCAATGTCGCACACTGCATCAAATCTCAAATCTAGGTTGCAATTTCAAAATTAAAACGTGAGAACAAGGAATTGAAACAATATTAAAAATGTGGGTTTTGTTACTTTTTATTTCTAAATTAAGACCTAATGAACAAGCATTTGCAATGTAATACGTCTCACATTTAGGCAAGTTTGAGCTATTAACCCCTCCCATGCTCATGACGAGCTGAGCTCGTCATGAGCTACAGTGCTCCTGTGCTCCTGTGCTCATGACGAGCTGAGCTCGTCATGGCCCTCGGAACGCTCACACGCTGGGATAATTCTCCTGCTGTGCTGAACGTTCTGAGAAAACGGGTGTGGCCATGACTAGCTCAGCTCGTCATGAGCAGCTGAGCTAGTCATGAGCATGGGGGCGCTGTGCGCCCCCCAGCGCAGCAGGAATATTACCCCAGCAGCCAAGGGGTTAACATTGCAAATAACGCTGCTTTTATTTTTGTTTTCGTTTTTAGAACATAATGGGCCTAATCATTTACAATAGCTGAAACTCGCATAAATGCGAGACCTATTGCATTGCGAATGTTTGTTTTTCTTGCTTTCGAGATGTTGAAAGATCCTTCTCTTTTTTTTATTGATCTGCCTTAAATCTTTCACGAAACTTCAGAAAGAATATCTCCTGTTACCACCCAATCAAATAAACCTGGTTGTACCTGGTTTGTTACTATTTCGCCCTTGTGTTGTACTGTTTGCTTCTGTGCGGCACCTTGGATAAAAGCATAGTAATAAATAAAATGAGAATCTGTGTTTGGGGTAGTCCAACCTGGATAAAGGGTCCTGCAGGTCTCCGCTCTGCTGTTCTAGTAATTCTGTGCCATTAACTTGAGTTATCTTGAGTTGTCATAACTGCCCTACATGGAAGGTGGTTCTTAAGCTTTATCCAGGAGGCTAGATTTAGAGCACCCCTCCAAAATTCAACCTCAGACTTGCTAAATCGAGAGGCAACAAGTTGTTGCTTTACTTTCAAAGCATACAATCTTTTCATGGCCATAATTGAAAGCCCACTTTATATTCGGGTATGGCTTAGCACTGCACCTACGGCTACTTGAAGCTTGATCTCTTCAAAGGAGAAATCTCCAGATATTCACATTTTTTTCAACTCTATATATTCCTTTTTTTTTTAAAAAAAAAAGCGTTAAGCAATTATTTGGTTTAAGAACTTTACATTCTAAGAGGCTTCTTACATTAGTTTGTTCACACCATTCCTTTACTCCAGATCTCTTATTGGATATGAACCTGCTGCAAAAGAGCACATAGCTCAAAATGGATTGGAGTATTTTTCTCATGATACCTATTTACCACGAGTTGTTAAATTGAACAATTACAAATGGTATCTATCAAAAGAAAGGGTAGAGGTTAAAAGTTAGATATGTGGAATTGATGTTTATAAGTAACCTAACCTGGATAAATTTAGTCAGCTAAAAATGATTTTCAGTATCAGCAGGTGCATTAGTAAAGCTTATCAATCAATTTAAGAAATTCCACCTGTTGAAGTCATAAAAACACATAAATCTCAATAACCGACTGTAACATAGTTACAAATGTGCATTATACAAAAACAACCAGGTAAAGTTGTTCTTCGGGGTGAACTCTGGGTTCACAATAGCTGCCTGCTGGCAAAACAACCATTATGATAACATTTGGCAATTTTGCCACAAATGTATAGAATTTTGATATAAAAACTGGATCTAAATTACATATCTATTCATTTCCTAGGTCTTACTGGAGATTTTACATGCGAAATAACCTGTAAACGTACTTAAGGGGAGTTCAATAATTGCAGGTGATATAAGGTCTCTCTGCAACTGCGAATCCCGATGTCCTTTAATAAGGACTGGATTTTGCGCAAATTTAAACTGGTTACAAAAAATATAAAATGCAGCAATGACTGACTAGTTTTATCTCTGGGGCAAGGCAAAGCTTTAGCACTCCTAAAGCCTGGGGCATAATTATAACAAAGTAGCCACCAGATTGTTCCTGCTCAAAGTAAAAGACCTTTCCCAGTGTGTAAGGGAAAGGGACATGTAAACGGGTTCAACTGAGGCTAGCACCCTATAATAGGTCACCACTGAGTGTTTGGTACATTTTATCCTGAGCCTATTTTCTTCGCAATGATCTAGGAAGTAGCACTTCACCCTCAATTTGTCCTTACTACTGCTCCTTGGATTTGTGAAGAAAGAGTGCAATCCCAACGCGAGGCAGTAGCGGCTGCTACGGGGCAGTAGAGCTGGTGGGGAGAGATTGGGGGGGAATGTGCGGAATTAAAAATAAGAAAAGGGGCAAAGAAAAAAAAAATACCTTCCTGGTGCCCGCTTTCCTCTGTCCTAGTCAGGTCGACGAACCAGGAAGCAACCAGGCTCCCCTGTCCAACCGCTACGCTGCAGTGCAGTGTTGTGCTCAGCCAGGGAATGGGAGACTGGGCATGTTCTCCATCAGGCTGTACAACACAGCCTGGTAGAGAACATGCTAAGTGTGCATGAATGTGAAGACTGCCAGCCAAACCCTCATACTCACTTAGATTGCCACCACTCCTTCCACTGGTCTGCAGGAAGCGCAGACCCACCCACACCAGCTTTACATAGTCTGTAATGAAAAGTAAAATCCTAGCTTTGTTGTTATTTATTTTTCTCATGGAGCGATGCCGCGAGGAAACTATTACGGATATCATTCACCGAAGGATTGAGAACTAGCTAAGGCGGTCCGGTGCTGGTCTGTGATAATGTCTTTGTAGAGAGACTCCTTCGGATTCGTCTTCACACTAACCCTTAACAGCAGGAGAGCCAGATGGACCTTTTCTGCAAAATAATCTAGTTTTAACTCTGTAGTTTTAACTCTGATTGAATAATCTAACTAGAGGTAGCTGGGATAAAATGCAGAAGCTTCGGACATATGCGATTTTCCTCAGTTTGTAAATAAAAAAAGGAGGATCTGGGTAAACCCTATATATAGCGGCAGGAACACACTGAACATTGCATACTTTTATGAGTGTGTGATAGACCTTTTACTGTTGGGTCTGGGTAAACTGGTAGTTACTCCTGCAGTCCTACTGAGTTTAAGGCGTGAGGTGTTGACTGACCATGCCAGGACCCTGAAGCAATGAAGTTTGCAGCTAGATAGCTAAAATCATTAAGACTTTTAATTGATTGCTCTTTATTAATAGGACAAGAAATTCGTTTACCTAGGCCATTATATGTGATTTTCCATCAATTGTTGTCCAATTGCGGTTACTAATGAGACGCAAACCGGTCTACCAGCTACGACAATGCATTAGGGGTGCACAGAAGTAAAACGGCAATGTCTGCATATACAAGTGCAGGCACCTGTTTGCCGCTTATACTAGGGGTATCTACCAAGTTCAGGGTCAAATAAGGTTTAATGAGAATTTTGGTGATCAAGTGCAAGAAGTTCACCAAGGTGAACTCCCCCCCACCCCCCCTAAATCCAGTAACATCAACCACAGCCTAGACCTATTTACAAAGTCAAAGGCCATAGATAGGTCCATAAAGGCCAGGTACAGCGGGCATCACTCTACATGAAAGTTTTTGCTCCCTATCAAGCGCTGATTTAAACATTACTCCACTGTACTGAGGCCCTAACATAACCCAAATTGGAAAAGAGATAATGTTGTTCTCTGCCCAGTCAATACAGCAACTATATACAACTCTTCCTAGCTTGACTGTACTGTCAACGAGTGTATATAGGTCGGCAGCTTTTTGGGGATGTCTGATCACCCTTTTTAAAATGGGGATAAATGATCACCCTTTTTAAATATGGGGTAATAGAAGGGGGTTCAAGAATGAGTCATATTACATTTGAGGGAGCAATTTAATACATTAGTAATTGATGGACCCCATAAATCCTCCCTACACTTAAGGTCAATAGGAATCCAGTCGGGGCCAAGAGGTTTCCCTCATGAACCCTGCTTTAATGCCAACTCCAATTCTGGAAAGGAGACCAGAAAAGGCGACAATTGCCTCAGCCGCTTATAAGGTACGGGCCATAGCTACAGTATCCTCTATGTGATATATGATAGAAAAATGCGCCACCCAATCTGTCAAATTATTACATTGTGATAGAGGGCTTACTGACGCATTCTATTTTTAATTCTTTTCACCGATCCCAGAAAAGTGTACTATTTTTTTCCATCGTTACCTAGTGTTCTAGAGCTTCCTAGTGTCTGTTATGTAAAGCACCTTTCCTCGCTCTTAAGAGTAGTGTTCTAGTTCTGCCAAGCAGCTCAGACATTGGACTGAATTCTCGGAAAGGAGGTCAAAACTTTCCTCAATCTACGGTTGGCTGCTGAACAGTGCTTGTCGAACCAGCGTAGTACTCCTTTATTGTGTTGAATAGACTTAAGTAGAGTCTATTTGATACTCTTTTAAGCTACCAAAATGAGTCCACGTGGTATCTTCCATTAACTTCAGTCAGTTAAGAAACTGGCCTAGGTGTGATTTTTAATAAATGAAAATAAGGTATTAACTGTATTTTTTTTTTTTTTTTTTAAATATGCCAGATTAGGCATAGGCCATCTTTAGAGTGAATTAGAGGAGAGGGCATTAGTAACTTTTTTGTCTGCCCAGAGGTAATTTGGCTGAAACATAGTGGGTATTATGATCACCCCACTCTGTCTCTATGGCCTCCCCTTCGCAAAACCAAGGTTCAAAATTGTGAGATGTGAATATATAATCAATGGTTGATGCATGACCATTGCCTCTAAAAGTTGGCAGAAATACATTGTCCCCTCGGAGTGTATCAAGGAAATCAACTAACTAGTGAGCTGCCAGAAAAGTGGACAGCTCTGCCCCGCTAAGATCACTAAAGGCTCTACCATTACTCTCAGTAAGTGATCCTGGATCCAAGGTATATCCTACCAACTTCGGGTTGAAATCTCCACACATCAGATAGTAAGACTGTAATTTCCTATTATCCTCTACAATTGCAATTCGGAAAGAAAATTTAACAAATGATAAAAATGAACACAGTTTAAAAAAAATAATTTTTGTAGAAATTAAGGGAATCGTGACAAGTTATCATGTATCTTATGAGTTGAAAAGGCCAAGGATCCCTGAGTCAATAATAGTTACCTTTATGCGGAGCCTCAGACTAACCCAGATCGCCAGACCACCCAAAGCTCTACCTCGTAATGTAGTGGCACAGCAGGAATAACAGGCAAAGCCATCACAAGTGATATGAGTCCTAGACGGTTTCCTGAAAATCTATTATATCATATGCAGTACCAAAGGCTCATCCATCTTAATTGTGAAGTCTCATTTTAAGGCCAGCAATATTCTATCTTATCATGGTATATGATCGCCCCTTATTAAGTCTTGGGGATTCAACCCTGGCAGGTGGAAAATTACGATTGGTTCCCTGTGCAGGGATTTGTTGAGCCACTATCTGGAGTCAATCCAAACTTGATAAAACATTGAAAGGGTTGAGAATTGAAAAAGTTGCTTGAACTTTTGGTGACTGTTGCCAGGCCTTGGGTAGATGCCCTAAATGGCATCTTAACCGAATGATGTAGAGGGGTGCATAACAGGGATTGATGTTGATAATCATAGAAAAAGTGGGGGGCGACCGATTACTGATTGACTGCAGTGAAAACCCGGTACAAAGGGGGTGGTGATGGACGGAGCATCTGAACCAATCAAACACTCACACCCAGTCAAAAGATCTGGGTTTGATCCATCACCGTTCTTTAGCCCACTCTGCCACCCCAGTTCAAACATGGCCAAATGCAAATCAGTCTGACCCTGTGCCTCATGGGAACAGTCCAGCCCGAACTGCCAAGCCATGTCTTCCCTGGACCGGAAACGAGCTTCCGAGGACCGGTTTCTGGCATTCCAGCCGTCTTTAGTGAAAACCCTGCATATGAGGGGAACATGGCTTGTAAAAATACCCACGGGGAACCAAAGATATAGCACTCCTCCGAATATTTGGGGAATCAACACTAAACAGAAGATTATGAACCAGCCACGGCGATCTGAAATTCACAATAACGCAGTTCCCATTGCTAACAATTGGTCCGTCTCCAATCTCCAGGCACATCTCCTTACTGATAGGATATCATTGCCATAATCGCTCAGCAGCCGTTTATTCTGCACTAACTAATCAAGAATTTAATTATACAGCCCCCCGTAAACTATTTACTTAAAAAATGTTGCACTTTAAGAGACCTATTAAATTCGTTTGTTCACACCATTCTTTTACTCCACATGCATCTTATTGGATATAAGCCCACTGCAGAAAGAACAAATGCCTCAAAATCGATTGGAGTATTTTTCTCATGAGACCTACCATGAGTTGTTAAACTGAGCAATTGCAATGGTATCCATCAAAAGAAAGGGTGGAGGAGGTTAACAGTTAAAAATGTGGCGTTGATGTTCAGTAGTAACAGAACCTGGATACGTTTTCTATAGCTAAAAATGATTTTCAATATTAGCCAGTGCTGCATTAGCAAAGTTTATTAATAAACATGATGGAAGACCCGCCCCCCACATATGGCTGCGATTGGTCGCTGGTGGTGAACTCTAATCGCACACCCCTGTGGATAAAGCTAAGAACCTTGGGGTTATCTTAGATGAGAAACACAGCTTTAAAGCTCAAGCTTCCAAGGTAGTGTCTTCCTCGTTCTTCGCGATCAAGACTTAAGAAAAATTCTCCTTCATTCTAAAATCCTCTAGGAAGCTGTTTGTAACCTCTTTAGTCTGTCTAGACTGGATTACTGCAATGGATTATACATCAATGTGCTTTCTTCTCTCCTCAGGAAGGTACAGACAGTACAAAACGCTGCCGCAAGACTGATTCTGGATATATCTAAACATCCGTCTGTCGGATCAGCAATTCGAGACCTTCACTGGCTGCCAGTTGGTCAGCGAGTAAAGTTTAAGGCACTCTGCATTGCCCACAAGGCACTGCACAAAGAAGGGCCAACATTTCTAGGGGACCTTTTCAGTTGGCTCTCCCCTAATAGACCTCTGTTCAGCCAATGCAAATCTGATGCCGGTGGTCGGGATCAAAAAGATGAACGGGGGGGGGAGGAGAGAGTTTCATCTACAATACTATCAAGGAATGGAACTCCCTTCCGCTACATCTCAGAAAAACGTCCTCCCTTCTTGAGTTCAAAAAACATCTGAAGACCTGTCTCTTTTAGAAGCAGTAGTCCATAGCACAGTATGCAACACTTCAAGCGCCAAGACACCTGAGGGTATACGTGCGCTGTATAAATTTAATTAACATAACACCACCTTCCAATTTATGCCTAGTTTGTTTTTCCTTTTTCATAGAGGTGCCCCCCCCACACACACAACCATGCCTCCTCTCTTTGACTCCTTATTTTCTTGCTCTATCTGCAATTTAAATGGCTTTTGTTTAATCTTCTCACTTAACTTGTGTTTATTCCTTTTTATTAGGCGCTGTTAGTTATTTCACCTTCTGTTTATCCACGTAACTATTCTACATAATACTGAAGTGGTTCTTGCGCAACCCTCCCCTGACCTCTCCACGGAAGTGTTTCCCACTTTTTTTCGTACTCCAAATAGTGCACTTGTTTTTTGAATGTGCACGTTGAGGTTAATTCTTGGCAGGTTTTGCTTTAACAACTTAGTTAAGATATTAATTTTGATTGTCAGCCCATTTACTTCCAGCCGTCTAACCACAAGTTAATAATTTGCTTCCACCTCTAAGCAGCTAGGACTTTTGAGGCGACTTAATTGTTGCTAATGTGGAGCTTGCTCTCCCAGTAAAGTAGCTCATAGTCTTTGTGGCTAGTGATGGCCATTCCAGCCTCTTTTGCTGACTGTGGCTGAGGAACTGTAGGAGCCTCGGGCCTGCTCGTGTAAGGGTCTGGTAGCGCTGATCCCCGACTACTTTGCTGGCTACAGCCCACATCACATCCCCTCGGAACAATGACCCAATAACCAAGTTTATTGCATGGGTTTTATTGGGTAGCACTAAACCATTGCTCCCTACCACCGTTAAATCTGCTCCGAAACCTCAAAACACTGTTCAAAACCAAGGGTTTGTTTTTGTTCTAAATTGCGTATCTCCCCACCACATGCTTTTTCCATCTACGCCAATTAAGGAATCTAAAATCTACCTTACCTCTGAATAGAAATTTCCCGTGATCAAGGCTGCCCTATGCTCCAGATTAAACTAATATACCTCACTATATCCTATGTTATCACATCTGCTTTGCACCAGCTGCAAATGAATTCTTCTTAGAGATCCTCGCTAGCGCCACCATATGAATACTCTTCATTAGCTACCAGTAGACCAGAGAATCCAATTCAAAGCGCTTACCATTTGTCACAAAGTCATAGATGAGCCTTTTCCTATTTTCATAAAAGGCGTGATTCAAGCCAACCCCCCCAACCACAATCTGCTTCCGCCTCACACCTGATTGCTGAAAGACCAGCATTTTGTAAACCCAGACAAGGAGGACGCGTCTTCTCCTGCGCAATCACTGTTGTGGAATCAGTTCATTAATCTGATCATGTCCCTTTTCGCTGTCCATGTGACCGTGTTCCCAGCTTCATTGCAACTTAACATGCTTGAAATCAAAGCCTCGCAAGCAATGATTCTTAATTCAGCTTGCCTCAACATAGTGGGGTTCTCCCCCAGAGACGAGCCAGCAGTTTTTAATCATGACCCAGGGTTGAAGTCTTGTTAGTGGAAACAATATTGGTCACTCCGTGTTCGTGTCTGTACAGTAAGGCTCTCCACCTTAAAGTCCCTTGTTCACTATTCAAGCATGTCTGGTATTAGTTGTATGCACTTACTATTGGTTCCTAATCGTTCTAGCTAGAAGTGGGTAGTCTGTGAAGTGTGTGTGTGTGTGTGTGTGTGTGTGTGTGTGTGTGTGTGTGTGTGTGTGTTTTTTTATATATTGCTTGTGCCCACCTTCTGCAACACTTTTGTAGTCCTGGATGCTGTTCTTAAAATAAAGTATTTTTTAAGGTTTAACTTGTAATGGCTCTTGCACCATTCTTGGCTAATATTGTATTCTATCCATACGCTTTGTTTCAGCATCTTTTCTTCCATTGACTTCTTGGCTCAGGAGCGTTCACCAATGGCTTAGGGCATTGTCAGTCGCATCTTGGATGAGCACACTAGTATTTCTTTCTCTTACTATTGGTGTGTTTGGCTGTATCCTTCCGCATCCCCTAGAATGCGTGCTGGACTCTTTTACATCGAAGTATACACCTGTCACACAATCATATCTCAGCCGTTCATAGTGATTGTTTTTAGGGTTCTCTAGACAATCCTCACTTAACACCCTTAACTTGTTTAGCTTAACGAAGTATACCTATCATACCTACTTACCTAACCTGCCTCCACTTCTGCAGTGCCTATATTTAGCACACGCCATGAGGTGGTTGATTAGCGTTATATATATATATATATATATATATATATATATATATATATATATATATATATATTATCACCACCTCTTGGCTTTGCCACTGATTGTTTGACTTGCTTTTGTTGGCACGTGACTATCAAACCATAGGCAGTTGTTTTTACTGAGTGAGGTCCTATCGAGGACTATGCCAGTAATTAAACCAAAATGGAATCCTTTCCGGTTTGGTTGTAATGGTGGGGTTGATTTGCTGTATCCAGGTTGTTCCTGATGCGTGCACGCGCTCCTATTCGATGAACGTTTTAGTATCCAGTGCTGTGGTTTTAAAGTTCAATTTATCTGACTGGCTGGCAGGGTGAAAGTGGCTTTACCTTTGTACTGGTATGCTTATTACCTTTTGCTTGGAATCGGCTGTACTTTTTAGCTTTCTTATTGGCTTCACTGCATGCGTACATCTTTGTATGGCATATAATGGCTGCATGTGTAACATTAGGATTTTGGGTAAAGTTTTTAATATCTGTTACGAAATGCACTGGTAAGTCCAGTGGCAGATGAAACGGACATCACTTAATTGACTGGGTAGTCTTAGTTTTGGTTATGTTTAAACGTCCTGGTACGAGATGGGCCTACCTATTGTGCATCCTTCATTCGTTTAATTTTAAAAATTTATTTCGGCAACTATGTGACTATAAACATTTTTTTAATTAAAAAGCACAATACATAGCATAATGAGAAGTGCTTCACACATTGGGCGCACATTTCATCAAGGAATCAGTAAGCTTTCTAACATTAAAGTGCATGCTTCATCATAATCCCTGTGACCAATTCCGGATTAAAAGCGTCAATAAAACATAGTAAATTAATAACCACCACCAAAACGCTACCATCGGCGCATTATAAAATCAGACCTAAAACCAGCCAAAACAGCATTCAATTACTCCTTTTAATTGCACCTTTTAAGAAAGGGAAGATGTTAACACAATTCGAGGGGCAATCCAAGGTTTGCAAATATTCCAAAGCAACTAGAGATGGCCAAATGCCCCGCACCCTTACAATAATTGTTGTAAATTCGAAGTGCAACAGGCTTTGATGTGAGGCCTCATCACAGGGGCATTTCACAATTCTACCCCCTTTATACCCCCTCACCCCCCCCCTCTTCCAAGGAAACTCCAGTGTCCCCTCTCGAAACCTAAGCGGAATCGTGTAAGTAGCATTCTCTCCCATGAGGAGTTAACCCAGCCCAAATATGGTGCCATTCCCGGGGTCCCATGCAGAGCAGCGTGCTCTCTAACCATAATTTTAGAAGACTCGCATAATTCTCTAACATATTGTCGTCTTGTTTAAACAGACTTGACCAGGGCCGTATCCTGCTTCAACATCCTTTAAGGCTGATGAAGGATTTGTCACTCTACCAGATCACCCAACCCTAACTTCACGTATTGAATCCAAAGGATGGCCATAGCTCCGTCGCACATTAATCCTGTGCAATTTCTGATAAGAGGCCTATGGCTTTGTTCATATGGAACACCACCACATCAAAGGTGCTAGGTTAATAGTGTCCTCTACATATTCCATCCCAAGCTCCTGATGGGAAATAGAAGTGGAACTGGTCGGAGGAACCCCCAGGAGTCTCCTTAATACGCTATTTTGTACACTTTGCAGGGGCTTTGGATTTATATAGCCCACACACCCACGACCTATGTTAAAATAGGGAGACACTTTCTCTTATAAATTTTCAAAAGGGGGGCCACAGACTTTTTCCCAGTCCAGTGGCAGATGAGACGGACATCACCTAATTGACTGGATAGTCTTAGTTTTGCATCTTAAAACATTGGCCCCCCACTTTTAATTCCTGCCTCATTAGCGCAGGTAAACCTTTCTATCAAACTTACCGCACGTGTAACCCACTGAACTCTTCTCTAACCTGTAGTACACTATTCCAGCCCTCCATTTAATGTTGGGCTTTGCAATTCAAGTATTAAATGCTGCTAAGTATAGAAAGGACCCCAAGACTAAGTGATGCTGTGCCTCCAACATTAACTTTCAGGTGTTTTTATATCTGGCAGGTGGTGCCCCATTTTCTTTTCTCCGCTCTGGGTGCTGTTTTTGTCAATAGGTTGCCATATAAGGTTGGGGAATGCCTTAGATTCTAGTTCCTTGCTCATGCACTATTACTCCTTAAACCATAGCGTTCTGAAAGCAAACTTTAATTTAGCCAAAAATGCTGATATTAATGGCCAGTCTCTCGTGGGAGCATAGATGAGTTTGTATACGCTCATAGTGGCGGAAAAAAAGTGAGAACTATATAGGGAAAAAGTAATTGGCATGTGGTGACTTATCAATGTTTGAATCAGGCAGCTTAAAATTTGAGTTGAGCACTAAACAAGCTATTAATATAAAGGGGAAATGTGGATTGGTAGATGCATGTGTACATGTTCAGGCAGCCTCTTTGAATAGTTGAAGCCATAAAGGTGTAGGGTTTTACCAGGTGTACTGTTGCACCAAAAATGTAATTTGTCTAGCTTGCTGCAGAACGGATGGACCGTGTGGTGTAGCAGGAGTCCTGTGAGACAAATATTGAACCTTTTTACTGTCTGGATACAATAGGAAAGGGTAATTATCTATTTGAAGGACTCCACTCTTACTTATGTCTGTAGTGCTAACCAAACCAGAACTTCAGTGAGTTGGGTCTGACCAGTAATTAGTTTTAGTGGCATGAGCAGTATTCTGATCATTTGGATGTATTGTACCATTACTTGGGTTTGCCAACATCTCTGGACTACAGTTGGGGGTGGGGGAGCGCTTGTTAGCCTAATCTGCTTATTAGTAGGTATCCAAGATAAAATTAGTTATGTTATTAGATGCAATTTATCACACGAGCAAAGAGTAAAAGTTGATGACACTACAGATTTCGGTAGTATGATTGTTTCTCCTTCAGTTGTAACATTTTGGGCTGACATGGTGTTTGAGATTTCTTGGGAACAATTGTCCATTAAATGGCATAGCCTACTGAAGATGTGCAAGGCAAAAGCTGCAATAATTATGATTTCACTTCTAATTGGAGAAAATGTACGGAATGTGGATTAATAACATGAAGGGAAACTTTTTGAAGCCCATCATATGGTTTAGTTCGATTTTAATAATCATCTCTCCTAGATGTCTATAAAATTGTCTGTTTTTCCAATAGTTGGTGGACGAGTGAGTCGGGAATTAAACTACACGCGCCAGAAGATTGGAGAGGAGGCCATGTTTAATCCCCAGCTCATGATTCAAACACCGCAAGAAGATGGTGCTAACGTACTAACCTCTGAAGCGCTTCGACAACACCTCCAATCTGCACTTGAAGCCAGTAGGGTCCAAGTCTACATGTACAACAGGTAATGCATGGTAGTATGAGTGGTCTTAATTGTGTTCTGTACTAAAAGCATGTGGGGCGTTAAAGAAATTGTGCTGCTGTTATGCTTTTTTAATTCTTCCTAATGCGGATCCTGTTAGTAGAAATGGGAAAGTAACCCAGTTTTGAAGAGTGCCTGCATATGATATTTACTTTATGGAGTACTGAAATGTATGATGGCAAGAAGCCATCAAGACCAAATGGCAAAGGGAGATGGCGGCAGGCAGGTGCCTAGAACCGATGCAGGAGGCCTAACTTGTGTTCTTTCCTGTTCCTCTTGCAACCCTGTTCTTATGGATGTAGATAATCTGCATGGAATTAAGTTGTGATTGTGTCTCTCAAAGATGACTTGACTGATTTTATTAAACTGGTGTCCGTTAACTGTGAAAGCAGTGTCCTGGCAACACAGTTATGCTTTACTCTTTTCGCTGAAGCTTTGGAAAAATAAACTCTACAGGCGACTTGCTGTTAAAATAGTGGGTGTTGCGGTTATTTATCATTGCTATGTCCTTGTACGGTTTGTGGATGCATTGGTAGTAGGATGGTTCGAGCAGCAGTGCTTTTAAAAAGCTGCCAATGAAAGTCAATTTTTTTGTGCTTTTAGGAAATGGAATTTGGAACAGTTATGCTATAAATCGGGAGAACTTATCACAGAAGCTGGCTACATAGTGAACAAGGTATGTAGGCCATTTTCTTCTCAAGTACTCACTTTTCATTGTGTTCTATTTTTATTTCTTTTGTTCTTTGAAGGTTTTCCCTTCTTAGGTTCCTACTGTGGTGTCTTATTCGTGTGCTTGTACTTTCCTTGCTGGTGTTAAGACACTTGATTTTTTTGCAGATTATTGAATCTCTTTATCCGTGTTTGGTTATCACGCCTTTGGACTGTTTTTGGGAGGGTGCTAAACTACAAACTGGAACAGCATATCTACCGTAAGTTCTTACTTTCCTCTTTCAGCGGCCTAGTCTTGTATCACTGCGTGTGTGTGTGTGTGTATGTGTGTATATGTATGTATGTATTTTTATATATATATATATATAATTTTATACTGTCTTGATAGGGTAGTCATTTAATAGTGATTTTTAATTCGTCACCTCCATGGCCACTCAAAGAGTAGTGTGTACCTGTATTCTTTGTAACATGTAAAATAGTTTGTCTTTCTTAATGCCTCCAGTCCCTTTCCATCCTTGCATAACTTAATACTTTAAAGAATATTGTCAGTACAGATGATGCCCTTCTTGTTAGCTTTTGGTGCTGATGGGCATGGCACCGCATACACTGCACCACGTTAACTAGGCGCCTGATGCAACAAGCGGCATGGATACAGACTGTATCCTCCTCCCTATTAACAAGGTTTATAAAAATATGGACTGTAGAAGTCTGCATTATTCACATCCCGGGTTGTGGACTTCCACTCACACCCCCCTACCCCAACCCCAAAAGAAAGCAATTGCCTGCTGCACTAACACTGAAGAGCAGCACACAAAAATAGTGTACTGAAAAGCGGATGGGGGGGGGGGGCTAAAAGCATGGAAATATCACTAAGGGAAAACACAAACACCACTGCATAGTATTCAGCAGTATATGTCCTACAGCGAAATATCCACAGAGCGGCTTCTTCATTAAATGTGGACTGATTGCTATTGTGCTGGTTGCATGTTTTGTGTAGTGTGTGCAGTAGAGCCACCTGTCAGCTATGTTAAGATCGCTTTAGGGAGTGTGCTTGCTTCCGTTGTAGGGCAATTAATACAAAATTTGGTAAAGGTTGTGCTGTGTGGTTTGAAACCTGTCGCAAGCGAGTTGGATGCATTTCTGATGAGTAGATAATGCTGAAAGGGGAGGGGAGTTTTTAAGGGAGAAGTAACGTTACGTGCATGTTGCAGAAGTAGGTTTTTGCCAAGCTTTCTGGGGGTGTGGAGTTAAGGTGCCATTAGTGGCACCCAAGATCTTATCATTTGATTCCATGTTCAGATTGCTTATTATCCGGTGTGAACTTCTGTTCGAGCTCTTGCACCCTTCCCCAGGTCTGTATGACTGGAGAGCGCTTTATGCCCTAAAATAGTGATCCTTACTGCAGCACTAGCAAACCACCTTTTTGTTGGTTGCAAAAGTTACCATTTGTCATTGGATACATCACTCACCCTCCCAAGTATGCTAGTGGAATGATGTTTGAATCCCTTCCAGCGCAGTATAATTTCACAATTAAACTTTTGAGTCCTGGGGGGATTGCGCAATATGCCGGGTTTTTTTCTCTCAACTTTTTGTATTCATTTGGACGCGATGATAAAACGTGCCCTTTGTACAGTTCTAAACACAGCCTCGGCCTCACCCCCTGGAGCCTGCTCTGCCCGCAGATGTCTCTTCAGTTCACCCTTTTTGTGGGCTTCGGTGGTATTGCTTTCCTTGAAAAGGACTCTGCTGAGGTGGTGCTTCTGGGTGATAGAGCAGCGGTGGCTGCTGCTCCTCTGACCAACTGCATGTGGTGGAGAAACTGCTGCTGCGTGTATTTAAATAATCGTTTTCACTATATGCTCATTCTATTTTGGTCAACTAAGTCTTGAACAAAGATGTTAAAATTATGTTGAAAAACAGATCCGTGCAGTGCCGCTTGCAGTTATGCATTGGAGGGCAAAACGTACTAGTAGTTAGTGCTTGTGCACGTATGTGTTATCCACAACTGCGGAATAGTGGTTTCTTGAATACAAAGCTCATCTATCTTGAGATGTCGCCAAAAATATGTACGTGTGTGTGTAATATATATATATATGCAATAAATGTGAGAGTTGCTTTTAAAGACTTTTCTTGATCACGTTCTTCAAATGTTTTGTTCTGCAGAGGAAAGCATGCGCCTTTACAGTGGACACAGTTCGACCCTTTGGAATTCCTGGAGGAGTTAAAGAAAATAAATTACCAGACTGACAGCTGGGAGGAATTGCTTAACAAGGCTGAGGTCGGCCAGGGTTATATGAACCGGCCATGCCTGAATCCCACAGATCCCGAATGTCCTGTTACAGCCCCCAACAAAAATTCAACTAAAGTAAGTTTGCAGATATCGCTTGTGTTTGTTCGGGGGGGGGGGGGGGGGGGGGGGGGGACAATCGGAGTCTTGTTTTGGTGCTGAATTTTTCTGAATGGAGTAGGCCATAGCATTGAGATTTCTGAACACTTTTATATCTGTGTTTTGGCAGCACAGATAATGTTAATAATCTAGTATACATCAAGTGTGCTTTGGGTCCATCACTTTATCATTTGCTCTTTTCAAGCAGCCTCTTTCTGCCATTCCCTGGAAACTTTCAGAACGAGGGACTACTCTACAACTATAGTCCTCTGTCCACCTCTGAGGGCTTCTTCTTGTGTATTCAAATGTCACATGAGTTGGCACATTAAACCCAGAGATACTGGCTTTGCCAATGCTTGTTTGTAACAGGTGCATAACGCTCTCAAAAGTGTGTACCTTCTCCCTCCAACCTCACACTGTAAGAATGTGGATTATTTTTTGGGGTGGCTGACTGCCCACCTCAAGGAAACATCCCTATTCCTGTCCGGGTGAACCCTCCAACTCAATAAATTAACCTGAGCTATATGGAGCTATGGTACAGAGCAGACAGGCGTAACTTAGGGTGGTGTGTATGCAGTACCACTTCGTAATAAATTAAAAATGTACAACAATAAATTCCAAACCGAATTAGAAAAATTTAGTGAAATTTAAAACAAAAGTACAAAAATTCAATAAGGGAAAGCAGAGATATGAACTTGTCAAAATTTTAAGTAGACTTGGTGCTAAAAAGCTCAAATGATGGATAATGGTTGTGTTGCAGTGAGAACTAGCTACAATTTGAGGCTGACCGTGAATGAGTGCAGGTCAGGGAGACAAATCAGGTTTGTTCTGAACAAAAATGTTACCTTCTTACTTAATCTTAAGTCTCACTAGTTGGGAGGAAAAGTTTTCAAGTTTGCAAACTTTATTCTGGTGCTCAAACAACCACAGGAGTAAACTTCTAAAGCTCCCCAGGACCTCATGTTAGACACTTGGAGATTATGGTATCGGGCAGAGCCTAACAACCGGGGCCAGTCCAGGTTCAGTTGCCAGTGGTTAACTTAGTACTAACTTGGAAAAAAGACTTTTGCAGCTTGTTGTGTTCCTGTAGCTACACAGCAGGCCAGCCAACTGACGCTTTTAATTAATTTCTTGTTTTTACTTCTAGCCTCCTGATGTGGCACTTATTTTGAGTGGTGGATGCTATGGACTGTCGAAAAAGTACATGCGCTGGCAAGAAGAACTGATTGTGGGTGGTACGGTCAAGAACAGCAATGGAACGCTCCTCCGGTAAATGACTTTAAAGTTACTTTCTGTGTAATTTACAAGACATTTTAGAAAACATTGGTCGGTTGTGTACAGTGTAGCTTATACCACGACCTTACATGAGAGCTTCAGACAGTAGTTGCTGTATTCCTAAGTCCGTGCTAGTGGCAGACTCTAAATGGGAGTACCTAGTCAGTTGTAGACTATTTAAAAGATATGTGCCAAACTGCATTTTCTTTAACTCCCTAGTTAATATTTAAGTTGTTTGTCGACCACTTTTATCCTGATCTTATAGTTGAAGTGGGTTGCTAAAGCTTATAAAACATGTGGGTTTGGCGATGGCATGGTTATCCATTGTAGTGCTCTCAAAACGTTTAGTTAGTAGTTCTAGACTCTAGAGAGTCTTTGCTTTGAGCACCTATTTTTATTACTTCAAATCTAAGGGTGTTGCTTCCTAGCACCCCATTGGAACTACAGAAATGCTTGTTGGACTGTGGGAATTTGGTCTAAAGCTTCTTAATACGTTACCAACACCTGTGTATTGCATTTCTAAATTTTTTGTCCTTTCCTGTTGTGGTCTGATTTCTGTGCACCCTTTTTGTTCTCTGTGGGATTTAAGTCCATGTGTTGTAGTAACTCTATTCTTTGGGAAGTTATCAAAGTGTTCTGTCAGTTCGGGTTAATTCCATAGACTATATATAATCTTTGTGGTATGTCTTGTATATATGGTTGTGTTTATTTTTTTGTTGAAGAGCGAAAGGTTGTCCATTGCATGGCCATGTCTGTGTATGTCAAACGAAAGTTGTATATCTGATGTCAACGATGGTTTGCTGCTTTCAGTGTGTCACCTCGGTTATGAATAGTCTAAAAAAAGAAGAGGTTGGGAGGTGCTAGATTTTCTGAGATTGCTCCGCATCTTTGGAAAACTGCCTTCTGACATAAGAACCACAACTGCCCATCCGAGATTCAGGTCACTCTTACTCTTGGCTGTTTAAACAAGCTTATGGCTACGTTTTGATTTTTGGTGTTCTTTCTCTTACTCCACGCCATGAAACCTTTTTTTTTTTTTGTATGTGCCTTTTATAACTGTTTAACGTAACTAATGTTGATTTAGTTTGTATGGTGGTCGTCATGTGTAAAGTTAATTGTATTATTGGGTGTCCGCTCCTAATTAACCATCATTTGCATTGTGTGTGTGTATGTGCATGTGCTGTGTGGTTTGAATAAGCTTTTCTGTTGGCTGTGTGAAAGCTGAATGTGTAAGGAGAGGCAAGTATTTTTTGGGGCGGCTACCCTTTCCAAAAATATATGCTTTTGATGGTGTTTGAGCTTGCCAAGTGTTCTTGTGATCTTTGAGTTGAGTTTGTCCCGGCGTCTTTCCGCGTGCTGGTTGAAGGTAGAGAGTTATGGTGATGTTGGATGGTTTCGCTTAGCTTTGGTATTGTGCTCATTAGTTCCTGAAGGATTGATTCATTAGGGTGTTCAGTTGTATTTGGTTATGCTGGGTATGCCCTGATTGCCCATCTGAAGTTTAATCCGATCCAATGTAGGAGGCTTTTATTTTTAACCTTGATGAGCATTACATTGTAAGTTCTGCCATGTTTGTTTTTGGAGTTTTATAAACTGTACATTGCACAAGGGTTGTAGATCTCTTAATGCGAAAACCAGATTAAATTCTGGTTTTGGGGGGAAATGGGGATATTAAGCAACATGCACCAGAATCTCTGGATGTTGAGCATGGATCAGGACTGGCACATAATGTGGCATTGCTCCTGTGGGTTTTATTTATTTGGTTTTTTTATATATTATTTTTATTTATAAAGAATGCACAGTTGTCACTCAGATGCATTTTACTTAAATTAGAGAACGTGAAGGCGTTTGACTTAATTATGATTCATATATTAAATTACTAGCTCCTTTGCATATGGAAAGAGCAGAATGACTTGGTTTTGAGTCCATAGTCCTTTCTCAACGTGCTGGCTCGTTCCTAGTTTGAAAATATGTGCGGTTTTGTTTTTAGTGTGATCCTAGCCGAACAGCAGTGAAGCACTGTTCAGGGTCAAAGGGAAAGTGATTGGAAGGGGACCTGGGTTCTGAGTCGAGGTGGACTGTTATTGTATCTTGATGTAGTGTTCTTTCAGGAGGTGGCTTTAGACATTTCCTAAAAAAAAAACGTGAGCATTGTTTGGATGTCCCTGACGGATATGGGAATGTTGTTCCAGATCCTTGGTGCATAGATGGAGCAGCCCTGCTGTGTGGCGTAATCATGTTGTCATGTAAAATGTGGCTCTTTTTCTTGCGTATTACCTCCAGGATTGCTGAATCATTCACGGTCGTCCCGATCTTCCCCCTGTTGGGGAGTTAACTCTCACCAGTTATCCCATATTAAGAGGGTTTGCCTGTTGTGAGGTAGTGCAACACAGCCCGTTGACTGGAATTATGGCAGCAATTAGTAGGTCAGCTGCTTGTGCCCTGCTATAGCATTTGATGGTCAAGTTGAGATTGGTGGGGCCACGCAGTGGATGGGTCTTCTAGCCACATTCGTTTCCAGAGGACTTTATTTGCTGCTCCACTTGACACCCGACACCCTGCACACTTTCTTGTTATTTAAGTTAAGTACATAGATTTTCATTGTGTAATGCAAATTGACCAGTGTCTTGGGTTCCAGATGTTTTAGTTTGAAATAAATCTACGTTCGAGCACTTTCAAGCATTCACGAGCTGCTTTTCTCTCAAACCTCCAGAAGTGACTCCAGGTGCATTGCAGAGCATACATGGACGTCCTGAGAGGGGCGGGGCTTGCCTATCGGTGGCCTGCAGAACGTGATTAAATAATCTGGGGGAGGGGGATGCAATGCGTTTCAGTTAAACAATAATCATCCTTTGTGTACTTTACTGATTCTGCAGTGTGTCATGGGTGCACGTCTGGTAATTCTCTTCAGGCGGAGCCAAATGCTTCTCAGACCCAGGCTAGCCTTTGCGCCTGGCCCTCCTGAAGTTGATCTGCTTTGAGTATCCCTTCTTATCGTCCTGCTTCATATATGCAAGAAAGGAAATGGGTGATTTCATTTTTATGTAAGTGCCTTACCACCTGGCCGACGTGGCCTCCTTTGTATGCGACAAAGCGGCTGCTTGTACGGTTGGCCCTGGTTGCTTTCTGTTCTCCATTCATTGATGTATGACTTTTTTTTTTCCTTATTGCATTAGTTCAAAATACTCCTTTCTGTCTTGGTGGGGGTAAAAAAGCAGTCTGCTCATGTTTCTTCTCTTCTCTCCTGTTGGTGAATTGCAGTGCCCAGGCTTTGCAGACCATGTTCCAGTTGATGACCCCCAAACAAATGTATGAGCACTTCAGGGGATACGAGGACGTTTTGCACATCAACTGGAATGAAGACAAGGCTGCAGCCATTCTTGAGGCCTGGCAGAGGATGTATGTTGAGGTAAGAACCATTTCTTTTTAGGTGTTCACAACTTTGTTCACTGCTGCCTTCGAAAGGTAGTCTGCTCTTTCACGCCGTTCACCCCTGTAACGAAGAACACCATGACAAAATGGTTTTGGAAAGAATTACTTGACTATTGATTACACAAATAAGTTTCACCTTTCAGTCTCATAACTCAAGTGATCCAGCATGCATTCTTTTTTCCAATCACCTTTCTAGTAATTGTATCACCACCATTTTAGGATGGCTTGAGAGGACCATGCAATAAAATGCTCTTCATTGGCTCTCAAATTGTGATCCTCTAATAGATATTTTAAAGCAAAACAACTCGAGCTATCAGTTTGCTCTAAACGTTAAAAGGGCCCAGAGTTTTTTCCTTGAACCAAAAAAGTTGACTCCTTTGAGCGCAAGGGCTAATGCATCTCGGTTTAACCCATCCTAGATGGCCCATCTTGGTGAGCACATCTCTTTGCACTCTTCTTTGTATGCCTGTTTTTAAGTCCTAGCACAGGTTTCTTTTGTGTTATATTTTTTTTTTGAAGGTTTTGAACTACCGAATGAGCAGGTTGTGTTTTCTCCTACATAAAACCCACCTCCTGCTGTCTTGGTAGCGTACTAATAAAAGTCATGGGGCCATTTATCATTTTATTTTCTGATCTCTTAGCATTCTTAAATCTCTTGAACATGGGTGGGGGGGGGGTGTAAATGCAGCCTCCCTCTGTGCTTTCCTTTTGCGTTCTTAACAAAAGTAGAACTGGAACAACTAGATGTCTGGTGCATAAGTATATGGAGCCATCTGAAAAGCGAAAGTAACATTTTGCGTTAAAATATACTTTGAGTCTAGCAGTGATAGCTACTCTTAAAGGTATACATTCACAACCACTTTGTTTTTATTTACTTTAATAAATAGCTGAATTGAATTGAAATGTGCTCAAATTTGGTTCTGTAAAGCCTGCAGTGTGTGATTCAAAGCGCTAAGTAATGCACAATTCGATAAGTGGATTTTCTTTCTGCAATGCTTTTTACCCCATTTGTTCTTTGTAATGCACAGTTCATCCAGGAAGTGGTGAGGCGTCTCCTTTACTTTTGTTTTCCTCTTTAGGGAATTGCTGATTTGATGCACCTACTTTACCATATTCATCTTTGAGTACACATGGTGTATTAAAAGGGGTACTGTAAAACAAAGGAGGTTTTTCGCAGCTTTGAAGTGAAGCCACAAAACCAGTTTGAAAAATAACGAGTTTTGTGCCAAAGCAGGTTGTTCGATTTCAGAGAGAATTGGCCAGTATCTTTGCTTCGCTTGAGTACACAGTAACATTTAAAAAAAGAAAGGTGTCTGGAAAACATTAGTGAGGCCCAGATTCTGTTCACAGCTGCAGTCGCCTTGGTGAGGTCATGTGACATGATCTGGCCTTTGTTTCCCAGGCAGTGACCTTTGCAGAGCCGCCCGTGACCCCCACTGAACTCGCCAGTCAATTAAAAGTCGAGAAAAGCAGGGCAGTGCTGCCCCAAGAATATTTGTTGCATGGTTCGAGGGACATCTGATATAACTACTGACATGCTGTAGGGTTGTATGGCCGAAAACGCATCAGTCTTATGTTTCAAGAGTCAGAATGCTCTACCAACAGACTCAAAACCATTCTGTAAGCTGCAAGCTAGCAGCGTGCTATACGTACTTTGCCGAGCCTGGGAACTTGTCGCCATTTTTGTTTCACATGCGTCCCAATTGTTTGCGAGGGGTGCACAAAAACCAGCATTGGCAAAGCCAAATGGCTTCCACTTTAACGTCTGAATAAAATAATCAAAGCTAGGTGCGGTGAACAATCGGAACAAACGATTTTTTCCTATATACAATGCTTAGGTGAAATGCATTTTAATGTCACGATTGGGTGTATTCATAAATATAAAATACCCCCTCTTACCATTGAAATGACTCACTAGGAGGAGGAATAATGTACCAAACGGCCGATATCATGTGGTGAGATGGAAATGCTCCTGGGCAAAGCCAGAGCAGGCAATATTGTAACCGGTCTGACCAGACCTGCATAAAACAGCCATTATCTTAATGTTTGGAGCATTAATGTTGTTTGTTTTTTTTTTTGCAGGTTGTTCATCGAAGTGTTCCACAAAATTCAACTCAGAAGGTGCTCTCCTTCACCACGACTACGCTGGACGATATATTAAAGTCCTTTTCTGACATCAGTGTTATCCGTGTTGCGAGTGGCTACTTATTAATGGTAAAATACAATTTTCAATTGAATAAATTCCTTTAGCATATATATATTATAAACTTTAGGCAGGGTCGTGTTAATGAAATTTATTTTGAAGACTAAATCAAGACCACTTGTGGGTTTTTATTTTTGTGTGATGTTTACCGCTTGTGTGTTTGTTTCTCTTCTGTCAACAGCTTGCCTATGCCTGCTTAACCATGCTGCGGTGGGACTGTGCCAAGTCTCAGGGTGCCGTGGGTCTGGCAGGAGTGTTGTTGGTTGCACTGTCTGTGGCTGCAGGATTGGGCCTGTGCTCATTGATTGGAATTTCCTTTAATGCAGCCACAACTCAGGTACTTAAGACATTGATTCATGGGGGACACTAAAGTAGCCTTTATTTTAGAACTGAGACTTGGAAGGGATGCTTATCCATGACTGGCCTGATCTGGGTTTTAAAAAAACATGCAAGGACATTAAGCTTATAATTGGACAAGGACTTATGTCCCATAATGGAAGCTCTGGCATGCCCATAAAGAGTTGGTAAAAGTATATAAATGCCACAATATTTTTGGTGTTTTTAAGGTGGATGAAGAGGAAATCTCTGCACCCTGAGAAAGTGTTTACAATTCCACTCAAACTTTGTGAACTGTTTTACATGGAGACTTCTTCTCAGCATAGTTTGAGATGTGTCCAGGCATATCCCTGTAGTTCTCCAAAATTTTGCTACTGGAATACCATGAACCTTGGCCCTTAGATTGATGACTAGTGTGGACAATCTATACACATGTATGAGATCTTCGTACTAGATTTGACTGTTAAGTACAAACTACTTTTTGGACTATCACGGTCTGTCTCGACTTCGTAGGTAGTGGCGTAGTTTGGTCAGTAAGATTGTGGGGGTGGTCAGCTTCAGATTTTCCAACAATCCAGCTGACCTATAATGTTAAAATACATAATACGAACGACTAGCAGGGCGCAAGAGGAGCCTCATGGACCGTGGCAAGGGAAAGAAATGTGGACTGGTAGGAGTTCTAAGAGAAAACACAATATTTTGTAAAATAACAAACATTTTTTAGGACTTTCAAAAGCAAGAGTGGGCCCATTTATGTCTATGTAAACATTATTGGTTAAATCCTACAGACCTCTCACCATTACCAGACTGAAAGCACCTGTACCCAACTATTGAGCAGAAAGTACATTTGTTATGTGGGGGTGAAGTGTGGTGGAAAACCCTTACCCCCACCCCCTCTGAAGCTATGCCCCTGGTCATAGGCTACTCTAGTAAATTAGTCAACTAGCTTGTCCTAAATAGTTACTTTACATTAAAATGTATGTTGTTCAAAATGACTTGTGTAAGAAAGTAGAACCCATTGGTGTATTTCAATTAACTCTGCAACAAAACCATAAGCCATCCTACTAACGTAGCTGCTTGTTCTAGGTTTTGCCTTTTCTTGCGCTTGGAGTTGGTGTGGACGATGTTTTCCTTCTGGCACATGCTTTCAGTGAAACCGGGCAGAACAAACGAATTCCATTTGAGGTAATTGTTAAATGTAATCTTTAAACTTAAAGTACAGCCATCGATGTTCGGAATTATTTGTGCCTGAACCTTTCTGCGTTTCTAGAACTTTTTCCTGCCACTAATGTGAGGGTGTGACGCTACTTAGACCACTCTCATTCTTGTATTTTTATCTACTATACTTTTTTTTCTCCTCAACATTTTGAGATAAGCTCCTTTTTTTCTTTTCTTGTTGTTTAAACCCATATTCCTTGTAAAGCACCTATCACTAAGAATGTAGCCATCCTGTCTGATGGAACTCGAGCTTTCGGGCACCGCTCCCTCTTCACCTCTGTCTTTCATCTTGGCATCTTCAGAGTGTGAAGTTTCAGGGCTGAATGACATGTCTGTTTTAAAAGCAACATGTACTTGCCTGCTTTTTTTGTTTTCTGCAGACAAGATCTACCGCATGCATCTTTGTTCACAGACGTAGCCGCCAGTTACTGCAATCTCAACCTTTGTGGTAACCACTTTGTGTTGAGCAAGAGTCTTGCTAGACTTTGAACAGAGACTAAAGATCTGTGTGGTCTTTGTGTTTTTATTGCTTCACTTTATTTTGTGATGTGCTCATTAATAATGTAGTTGTGCCACGTATGTGTATCTTGGCGAAACATTATTGACTGAAGTAATAACAATCGTACCGTCCTGGAAAGAGGAAACTTTGTAAATGGAATGCCCGGGAGTTGTTTTGTTACTGGGTTTAAAACTTACCTTATTGTGCAAACAGTTTGTGGTCTGATCTGTTAGTCTTTAATATAATCTAATAAGCTGCTTTACGTGCACTGGAATTGTTTATTTCAATGTCCCTTGTAATTGTATTTTGCAGGATCGGACTGGGGAATGTTTAAAGCGCACTGGGGCCAGTGTGGCCCTGACCTCCATCAGCAACGTCACTGCCTTCTTTATGGCTGCCTTAATACCCATCCCAGCTTTGCGGGCGTTTTCACTCCAAGTAAGCATGCAAGAGTGGTTTAAAGGCTGGCTTAGCAGCTGGTCCTAAGAGTATTTTATTTTTATTGCTTTAACTCTGCGGAAGTGACCTGCTACAAATGAGATTACAGGTTTCTACGTTTGAGAAAGGATTGGTGGCTACCTCTGACTAAATGTGGTCAAAAAGACATGTAAAGAAGCAAGGAACGTGCGAGGCTGCAAGTGGTACTTAGTTTGGAGGAAGGAGAAAATCCTTCTGCATTGTGTAATGCTATTTGACACGACATTTGACCAGGCAGCAGAGTTTGTGTTGTGTTCGCGGACTTTGAAAAACCTGTAGAAAGCCTTTGACTCTTGTAGTGGCTTATAAAGGTTGGACGCAGTGGTAGTCTCAGAGAAACGAGTTCTCTACAAAGTAGTATAAAAGTGAATTCTTTGTTTTGTTGAGAAACTTGTCTCTTGCTTTTATCACTAAGCTGGCTCTCGCCACTCGTGCACCGCTCAATCCATATAACTAAATCTAGAGTTCACATGAGTTGTGCTACCTATCTCCCACGAATTTGCAGCCCAAGTCCATGCTAAAGGTTATGGGTTTTACCCTATGCACAAACAAGTGAAGCAAACGCAAGTGGTAGTATGATCAGAGAGTGAGAGGTGTCATTAATGGAAACCAACCTGTTGCTCTGTCAGTTTGTTTTTAATGGTCAATACGTGTCTGAAAAGGGTTTGGTATTTGTCTGAAGCATTGTATTTTTTTGCAGTTAATTTTTATGTATTGACCTGCTGATTTGCCGCTCTCTGAAGGATTCTATATTGTTCACTGGGGCGTTACCTTGCTGACCACTCCTTTCTGATTAAGCTCTTTTTTGTGTTACCATGTTCTTTCCATTGGTATTTTAGCGAAATTGTTCATGGTTATTGAATTGTTTCACTGCTTGGTAGAAAAGTTCCAGTGAAGTGACACTTCTAATCTGCCCCAGGAGCTCATAAGGGGCATTAAAGGTCCCTTGTTTACCCACTTGGCTAGAGCATGCCCTGTCCTTGAAGGCTTTTGCTGTAGCTGTTAATGGTTGCCAGTCTGGTGTCACAACCCTGTGAGACCCAAAACCTTGATAGGTTACTGCAAGATTAATCCTACATGCAATAAAGAGTAAATCAAAGCCATCTTTAACTTTGTTAATTTTCCTTTTCCAGGTTGCTTAATTTGAAATTCCAAGCAGGTCTTTGGTTTCACCTGTTGAACGCTTGTAGGCATTTTGTTTGCTTTAGTGTGTGGTCTGCTTCAAAATTTGTGCTTTTCAACCCTTAAATATACCTCCTTTTTCCGACCTCCTCTTATATTTACGTTGACCTGGGACGAGAAAACAGACTTCACTGCATCAACCAAAGTTGCAAGTGTTGGCATATGCACACTGGTGTGTGGGTTTTTTGTGGTATTATTATATCACCATATTTACTAAAGGCAGTGTATGCACTCTAGCAGTGAACACTAACTGCACAGTGTGCCTTAACTAAATAAGGTAGTTAAAAATGTCAGTGACTGTAGTCAAACACAGAACCTTTTTTCCATAGCTTAGTACGATGTGGTCTTATCTTAAAAAGCTTTGGAATATTGTATTTTTCTTCTCTGGTCGTAGACCAGATTACTTCCCATTTCGCATACCCGTTCAACGCTTAGTTTTGTGTGGAGTTCATAATGTGGATCACTTTGTAATTCCAGCCCTTTGGAAAAAAGGGTCGGGGTGCTTTGGCCTCCTGCTGTAAGATTCAGATTTTCAGTCTAGCTGTTGCTGAGGAACTCTGAGCTGGTTTACTGATCCAGAGCCTATGTGTCAGATTGGCAAAAAAAAAGTACTAAAGTACTCGTCAGAGCACACAATCGTGGAGTTAGCATATGCACAGGCGAGAGTTCTGCAAGGAAACTAAGCAGTGCTTTGAACTAAAGTGTTGCTGTGCAAGACCATCCCCGCCTAGTTTTAGGGATTCTACTGATATGGGGGTAATCAGACTGGTTTGTGCGGCCTTCAGGGGCCCATTGTGCACATTGTAAGTGTAGACACCAATAGGAAGGCTCCTCCTGAGCTATCCGAATATTTGCAGGAAAACAATCAGCCTGAATTGAGAAGGGTGGATACGGTGGATCCCCAATAGAGGAACAAGCTTGACACATTCCATCGGTCCTGTGGGAACTGTCCGAAGGCGGAAGGAGTGGCATGACCCTATTTGTCCCCTCTCATAGCAGACCTTAGTTTCAAAGGGGGCAGGGGGTACACAAAGTCTACGCCACATTTTTCCTGCACAGTTAGCACACCAACCAGAGTTCTCGTTGCCCCTATGCCTCTCGTCCGTAATAGGCAAAAACAACAAAGTGATGGCTGGAATGCTTGAATTAAACTTGCCACCGGTAGTCGCTCTGGGCCACATCCCTATCCATCATTTTTTGCCCACCATGCCACCTCAGTTTGTACCCAGCCATATGCAAATCGGTGTTGACCCTGCATGCAAACAATCCATCCTGAACTACCAGGCCAGGTCCTCCCTGAACCGGAACAAAAGCAACCTAGGACCGGTTTTGCCCTAGTTAGGGCTTTTCAGACGTATAGGAATTGGTTCCAGTGGCACAGTGAGACTGGAACCCACTTCTGGCATACTATGCAGTCTTGGTGTCCAATGCAAAAACAAGGGGATGGATGAAATGCTTGAATTCATCTTGCTAACTGGCAATCACTCGGGCCACATCCCAAACGTTTTTTTGCCAACCATGCCACCTCAGTTTGGACCCAGACAGATGCAAATCAGTACAGCCTGAACTGCCTGGCCAGATCCTCCCACTGGTGAAACATGTCCTGGGTTGCTTGTGTTCAGGTTCAGGTAGGACCTGGCTTTGCAGTTAGGGCTCAACTGTTCCCATGAGGAAATGGGTCAAGACTGATTTGCATATAGTCTGGGTCAAACTGAGGTCGCATGGTGTCCAAAATAACGATACATTGGGATGCAGCCGGAGTAATTACCAGTGGCTTAGATTAATGTATTCATCACTTGTTTTTGTATACTTCAGTGTCATCAGTAATAGGCCACAGGTGTATCAGCAAAGACGTTTGACATGGCCACACAAGTGCAACTGATATGTCCATTTCGCTTTGCGCAGGCTGGAGCTTGCGTTCACTCAATATAATGGAATGGGCTGCACAAGCATTTGCATCGTCTTCTGCACTATGGAAGAGCACAACGGGCACAAATCCTGCTGTGTGTGCAGGAACCCTCCAATAATGCGCCTCACCTTTTCTCAGGGCAAAGTCCAAATTGCAGTTTCATGTTGATCACCCCTCCTGCACACTTAGTGGGAAACGTCATTGTTTGACTCCAGGCACGCTAAACATGGTTTGCTTTTCTCCAAAAATACTTATTAGTTAAATCCGCAGTGCCCTTGTGTGAATAGTAGGAATATTATAGATG
Source organism: Lissotriton vulgaris (assembly GCF_964263255.1). Lineage (NCBI taxonomy): Eukaryota > Metazoa > Chordata > Amphibia > Caudata > Salamandridae > Lissotriton > Lissotriton vulgaris. Next base: position 865,969,346 of record NC_141689.1, read on the forward strand.
TGACTGTAGATCAGGGGTGCAGTGTAGGTACCAGGGGCATATTGGTAATTGTCTGAATCTTCTCCTTATCTGGCACACCAGTTGATCAGAAGTTTGACACCTTGCGTTGCAATATTTTGTCATGCAGTATTTTCCCCTACTAATTAAAAAGTCCAATTGCTCCCATAGGTGGGTTAATAATGTGTTGTCCTGTTTAGAAAACGTACTTTCGGATTTTAAAGTTGACGCTTTATCACTGAACCGCCCCCTATAACGCACATGTGCTGGTTTACAAGGAAGCTGGCAGTGCCAAGGGGGCAAGTCTCCGGCCCCATACTCTGGTATTAAATCGCGGCCTCTTGGAGCCCCTCCTTTAACCTCCGTCAGTAAGAGTCGGCCTGCGAAGCTTTACCTCAAAAGGAGGCAGGTTTCCGAAGGAGGATAGCAGCGGCAGCAAGGTGGAGCTCCGGCTGACAGGCCCTCTCATCTGCTCCTCGCCCGCGGCCGTGAAGCAACCCCCGGCGCGCTGTGTGGTCTGCCCGGAATGGCAAGCGAGCGCGTATACCTTGGGCAGGGCCCCAGCCGCGCGGCCTCGCGAGCTGCGCCCGCCCCAGATCCAGCACAGACTCCCCATTCTTCTCCCACATCAGTCAGCAGCAGCCGCCAGCTTTACAAGCCGGGGATTACTGATACCTTGCAGATGCCTCCGCTCGGGCTCCCAGTGCAGTGCAGTGCAGGGGAGCGGCGGCGCCTGCGCGCGCTGGAGGGCTCGGTGCGCGCGGCCTGCTCCTGGGGTGGAACCTGGGCGAGGGTGGGGGGCACCGGTGTGTGTGTGTGTGTGTGTACATGCAGCTCTGACGCACCCTGCTTATGTGGGCTCTCTTCATTGTCAAACCTCCCCTTACACCAGCAGAACCCCAAAATACACGTTTTGAAAAAATGAAAACTAAATAAAGCTGCACATGATACCAGATCCTGACATCACACTGCATGAAGTCCCTTGTATTGTATTTTTTGTCACGATGCAGCTCGTTGATGATCACAGGCAGGAAAACTCATCTGATGTTCATGGTGTTTTTTGTCTTCCAGGCAGCAGTGGTGGTGGTGTTTAACTTTGCCATGGTCCTGCTCATTTTCCCGGCCATCCTCAGCATGGACCTCTACCGGCGCGAAGACTGCAGACTCGATATTTTCTGCTGTTTCACAAGGTAAGGCGGTTGACAGTCTGGAAAAACAACATAGTTTTTTAAGTTTTTACGATTGTCTTCGGTTTCTACAAGCCCTTCCCATTCAAGTGCTTGCTTCCACTGACCAGCGCTTATGGCAGCGTGATGTTTGTCTTTTGTTTTGTGTTAGAATACCACTGTTGAGATGTCGCGTGCGGAGGATGGAGCAGCCTGTTGCCTTGAAATGTGATGCCATTTAGTAGTTTTGAGTAGTCATTGCTTTTGTACTTGGTGCAGCTTGGTTTGCTATGCCAACAGTTGCTGTACTTTTTAAAAGATGGTGTCTTTTAAGGCTGTTCACATCAAAGCGTAGTAAACTGCACAGCTTCCCGTCTTAGTCCACAGTATTTGAAGCCCTGAGCCTTCTTGGCTGGATTGGTAATCTCTCCTCTCGATTTGGTAAGCAATCTTTGACGCTCCAACCTCGATTTTTTTTTTTTGTCATAGCCTAGAAAGGTCCAAGACCTAGAAGAGTCACCTATTTCAGCATTTTGACAAAACCTATTTCAATGGCATTTTCACGAATTAAGAGGAGTTTAGAATAAACTGCGGAGGTAAAAAGCTTGGTGGAAGTTATTTAATAATGTGGATTTTTCCATCACCCCCACCCTTCTAAATCTCATTAAAATAAGCAGACAATATTTTGTATGCATGTCATTTTAGAAATGATGGTGACAACATGCAGAGATTCTGCTTAAGACTGAGATTTTTTGGAGATCAGTGAAGATAAAAATTGGTTGTTTCAGTACCTACTTGTTTCCTAGGATGAAACGATTTCTGGTCCGCTGGACCTCTTGATCGAGGAAGCTCCTTCATAGCAACGAAAGTGTTCAGTTTGAATTTAGAAGTTTATTTTCAGTTGTCTCTGTTCCTTTACAGACCCTGTGCGAGTCGGGTGATCCAAGTTGAACCTCAAGCCTATGGAGACCCCGGCAACCGCTCTCAGTACAGCCCGCCTCCACCATACAGCAGTCATAGTTTTGCACACGAAACTCAGATCACCATGCAGTCAACGGTACAGCTGCGCACTGAGTACGATCCTCGCACCCAGGCATACTACACAACGGCTGAGCCAGTCTCTGAAATATCCGTACAGCCAGCAGTAGCTGTGCCGCAAGAAAACCTCCCCTGCAATAGCCCAGAAAGTACAAGTTCCACAAGGGATTTGCTTTCCCACATTTCTGACTCAGGAATACATTGCCTTGAGCCTCCATGTGCCAAGTGGACACTTTCCTGCTTTGCTGAGAAACACTACGCCCCGTTCCTTTTAAAGCCAAAAACAAAGGTAATTTCATGCACTGTTGAATGTTATTAGTTGATTTCACACAGTTTGATATCTAACTGCTTCGCTTCTTATTTTTATTTTTGTGCGATTTTACTCCTTCCTCATCCACTTCTAAAATGTTCCTAGATTGCGACCCAGTAGTGCTAGTGCTCTGCGTCTTATACAGTGCTCTGATTTAGTTTGACTATTAGCTTTACTCATGTTCTCAAAGTAATTCCCTGACACTCTAGTGAGATATCTGCACCATGTTTTTAAAATATTATTAAATCAAGGCATTTGCATGCCCCTTTTAGAACCATCAACTTGGCTTGGTACCCAAAATAATGGTTATTCGCTCACAAATTGTGAAACTGTAATGAGCATGTATGCATTTTGTTGTGTAGTAGGTTATAATTTGCCCACACTTCACATTAAATTGTGAAGTACAAACATTTCATAGTGATTTGGATAGTAAGCCCTCCGCACCATTCTGCTGGTAGCAAAAGCGGTCCCTTATTACCAAGATCTTACTTGCAGCTTACTAACTTCTCCCTGAAAATAAATGGTTCTATGTTCTGCATTTTGTTACATTTGAATGACTGGAGTTGTGCTCTGTTAGTTCTATTGATATTTGGTATTGTTTACTAACTAAAATTTCTTTACATTTCAGATCATGGTAATTTTCCTGTTTTTGGGTTTGCTTGGTGTCAGCCTTTATGGAACTACCTGTGTGCGGGATGGGTTGGACCTTACAGACATTGTGCCCCGGGAAACTAGGGAATATGACTTTATTGCCGCACAATTCAAGTACTTTTCATTCTACAACATGTATGTGGTGACACAAAAAGCAGACTATGCCCATGCTCAGCACTTACTCTATGATCTGCACCAAAGTTTCAGCAGCGTGAAGTACATACTGTTGGAAGAAGACAAAAAGCTTCCCAAAATGTGGTTGCACTACTTTCGAGACTGGCTGCAAGGTAGGCTATCACTGGAATCTTCATCCTTTTCTTCTTGACCTGTAGGCCCTTGTGTTGATATGACCGGACATATTTAGAGAGGAGTTTGTGCTCAGACGTATAGTGTTTCAAGAACAGGATTTTGAGGCTTAAGTTCTCAAATTTTGAGGCACAGATATGGAAATTTTGCAGAACTTTATTGTGCAATAGTAGGGCTTTGGGTCAGGAAGAGGTGGGGCCTGCTATGGGGTCATGGGTCATTGGTGGTGGAGGGGCAGTGGTTCTCTGGATGATTCAAGAGTGAGCAGGCCGAATTTTGACTTGTGCTTGGGACTACCCATAGCCCTGCCAAGTTTCTTAAGTCCGAGGGTGATGTGCTGCTCTATTAATTTTTTCTGTGAATTCTGGGGCTAGTAGTCTTGTTTGTTCCTTTACTGAACAAGACTACAAGTTCCAAAATTCAAAAGAGAAAACCTTGACTGGAACAGCACATCACGTATGGCTCTGGGAATCTTGGTGTTATGTAACCAGGCTCTGCCTTAGTCGGCGGGGGAGGGTTGAGGGGGGGGGGGGGGGGGGGGAGGGGGCAGGCAATCTCCATTAATGTTTGGCCCTCGCCCCCCTCCGCTGCTCTTCATTTCTGCTGGCCGTGTAGTTTGCTCCCTCTTCTCGGGGGCTACTTGTATAGGACTGCTCTGGCTTCCTGTCTCAAATGCTCTTGCTTAATAAAAATGGTGTTGTTCACTGCGGATCTCCCGTCACCCTCAAGCCCTGGAAGGGTGGCATGGGAGAGAGCAGCTAGGTGTTAGCTGTGATCTTTACGCATGCTGGCAGCGGAGCCCAGGGCTTGCATTAGCTGCACAAGTTGAACAGATGGAACAAATTGACAAACTCGTGTTAGCTCACGCTGGGCTTGGAGCAGCTGAGTTTCTGTTTGAAGTCGAGAATTGGCTTTTTTTTCGTCCCTGCAATGGAATTTCAAGTTCGGTCTAAGAACCTGTGGCTTTGGCTATCCGCAGTAGCATCAGCTAGTTGATGGGTGTTTTGCGCATCCTCCTCCCACAGATTGTGCTTTTGACCTGCTTGGCTGTTGTCTGTTTGCTCTTCTGTTTTGGCATGGATCGGTTTTCCTGCGGCTGTGCTCTGCGCTTTGCCTCGTCAATCGTTTATCCAGGATGCAAGCACTGTTTGGATGGTGCAGGTGGAATTGTGTTACCAGATTACATTATTTTGACGCCTTCTAGTATACACTTCGATTGATTGCCTTTGATCTCTCAGCTGTGGGAGTTGGAGTGTGTGTGTCCAAGTTGCTGTCTATCGAACTGTTTTATGCTGTTGACATAAATGGGAGTATTTGTTTGTTGTAACTGGAGGTTTTTAGTACTACTCCATAGTAGACCTATTAAAAGTTCGAGGATCTAAATTTCTTACATTGTACAGATAGGGAGCTGCAAATAGGCTACTCCCAGTAAGTAGCAAGACAGTGAATCTTTGTCGGAGGTTGGTAGGTGATGGTAACATTACTGCCCATTGACTTTTTATGCTTTTAATAGGTTTGCAGGATGCTTTTGACCATGAATGGGAAGCTGGAAGGATCACTGAAGAGGACTACAGTAATGGCTCTGACGATGCAGTTCTTGCCTACCATCTTTTGGTACAAACTGGAAACCGAGACAAGGAAATCGACATCAGCCAGGTATCCCATCCGTTTTCTTTCCACCCTTAAGATGGTGCTAATGATAATCACGAGGGTTCGCATGCCCACGTGATTTTAATCACCCACTCACTAAAATGCTTCCTTTCAACTAATTCTTCCACTGCCAAAGTGGGAATGCAGACCAGTGAAAGGACGCAAGTGGAAAAGATGCAGATCTGGGAAGAGGGCCACTAAGGTTGTAGGAGGGGATTGAGTCAAGGAACACAGCCTAAACTGGGGGTGAACTCACCTCGCACAAAGTGTTTAATACAAGCCATGCTTGCAAGAGTAAATTTTCCCAAACCTCCTGCTGGTTTTTTTTGGTGTTGTGTCCTGTGACCTGGTCCATTTAAACTCTCGGATTGTTTGGGTGACCCTCTGTCCACATCCTTGGTCCTGGTGATTTGTGTTGCCCAAGAAGTGACAAGACCACGGTATTTAAGGAAGTGAAGTTGTGAATTAGTGACATTGTTTTATGATTTAATGTTGCAACTCTGCATGCAGAGGTACTACAGCCAGTAAACACTTGGGCCAGTTCATTGTATCAATGTTTGTCCTGTGATGTAAAGCCTGAGGCTCCACGTGCCCTCGGTGGCCTACACTCTGGTGAAAGAGCATTCATAAAATTAGTGGGAGAGATATCCAAGAGCATGAGTTGTCGAAAATGTGTGCCACATAATTGCCTCAGATTCTGAGATTGCGCCTGAACGACGAAATGTGGCAAGTGAGAAGCGGTTACTGGTGAAGATTACTTTAGAAGTCTGTGGTGGCTTGAAGGGCTAGAATAATGCTATATGAACTTCAATTATATGGAGCTTGTGCAAATACTGAGGCTTACCTTTTTATTTTTTTCATACATTTGCATATAATGGAAGGTGGCAAAGTCGGAACACTGTAAAACTGTCTTCCTAGGCGAAGGTCAGAAACTAGAACTTGAGGAGTGGGGTGGGGGGGGGGGGGGGGGGGAGGGCAGGCAGGGGCCCCAGAGAAACAACGATCAATAGTGCAGCAAGTAAAATGGCGCCAGGGCCCATTTCACCCCAGTTAGTGACTGTTTATTGTACTGGTCTACCTGGGGACGGTGGTAACCAATTTCATTGCTTTTATTAGGGCTTGTAGCACCTTTGCTATGCTACTGATGAGCCACGTCCGTGAGGGGGGGGGGGTGAGAAGCAAGTAAAGGCAGATAAAAAAATACGATTTGTGCAGTGCTCTAAAGAGGGTCTGCAAGTTCTGGTTGTGCAGTGCACCGTGGCATCCCGCACTGCATCCAACAGTTTGGAAAACCTTTTATATGAAGTGAATCTAGATCTTAACTATCCTATGTCTAAAATCACTTTTTAAATTGCTAACCCTGGATATACAAAGTCGGTGTCTGACCAAAACCATACCAGTTTAATTAGTGTTCAACAGACACATGAGGTTATTTTTTTTGGGGGGGGGTTATTACAAATGTGCACTTTAGCACTATACATTTTAGCCCCTATGATTGACATCTGCAAATATGTTACCCCCTTGACACTGGCAGCATGTTTTTTGTTTCCCCAAGGGCGTCTAGTCTACAGTTGAAGGTCAGAGGACATGTCCTGGTTTTTACAGATGTTTAACTCTCCTGTGAGCTGGCAGTTCTTGGAGCACATTTATGAATCCCTTGCTTCTCCCTGGTACATTAACGTAATATGGATTATTTAAACAGTCCAAGCCTTATTGAATAGTCTTTGTTACCCTTGTTTGTCCCTATTTCATCTCTAGACCCCGGAGAAGATGTCCAATAATTGCCATTGTAGGCCAGATCTATCTAATGGCAGAATTTGAATAATTGAAATTTTTAAGCTTTTTCATAGTCTGCTTCATTGAATTTAGCAAATTTCCTGACTAGGTGATCTGTCCTGAAACTGTACTTCAAAACATTTTCCAAAGATTGAACTGTTGTGACCTATCGAGGATGCCATATGTGCTGATTGTGTTCAGCTTGGTACGGAACTAGCTGTTAATTTTGGCTTGTACTTTGTGGAAATCTGAAAGCCAAGTGGAGCTCCGAATGTAACCCCCCTTTCATTTTTACAGTTGACCAAACAACGTCTGGTAGATGCAGATGGTATCATCAACCCAAACCTGTTCTACGTCTACTTGACTGCATGGGTGAGCAATGACCCTGTGGCCTATGCTGCCTCCCAGGCCAGTTTCAGACCAGGCCCCTCAGAATGGATCTACGATAAGGCAGACCAATCCAGGAAGACAAGTGAGTACACATATTGTGTGACGTTTGCTAAGCATTGGCCTCAACCATACGTGCATGACTTGCTCAGTTTAAAGAGTTTGGGTCACTTGAGGGGCCTTATATCAGAGTATGTTTAAGATTGTAACTTGAGTTAAAGTGGCATTTTTTTTTTTGTTTTTCTTGGGCTCTGTTAATCCCTTCGAGCTATGCGGTGGAAGCCCTATCCAATATTCCATACAAACCTTGTGGGATTTATGCTCGCATGAGTGGTGACTTGATATAGCTGGGCAACAGTGCCAGACTTGGCATCAAAGACACCCTTGGTTTAAATGTGGTTATTGTGAAGGTAGTGCTTCTTGGCTTTGTCTAGTTTTCTTTAACTATTTGAGTTATATGGCAGACTTGTATGCCAGCTCTTTAAAGTTGGACTGAAATATCTGAGACTGCCTTTCCCCTGTTTTCTTTAAAACAACCTACCAATCCTAAGTGCATGGTCTCTTTTTGGGAGGGGGCGTTCATGGGAGTGTGTTTAGATTCCCTGGTTGACTTTTGCCCTGAAAGTATTTGACTGCCTGCTGTCTGTAGTTTGTGTGCAGGGTGGTGGCGAGGGGGGAGGGCAGGGTAACCCACAAGCAGGGCCTAAATGAGGAGGCTTAAGTTGAGGTTAGTGCCTGGAAATATTAGTGGCTCCGTTGTACTGTATCGGATCCCTAGAGCAGCTTGGCAGTCCGCCAAGTCTTGTCTTAATGAAAATTTATAGTTGAGATTATAATAGCCAAATCATGTTTAGCAAGTCAACAGAATGACCCTGCCTGGTCGAGAACACACAGACCGTAACTTAATGCTTGTTATTTGAATTACTGCCCACCACCACCCACCCCAGCGATTTTTTTTCTTCTGTTTTCTCCGTGATCCTGATTTTACTTTGCACTTGAAACATTTGGGGATCATATGCCCTCTTTGAGGTTTTTTTTTATGCTCATTTGTTTGCAGTTGTAAATCTAATCCTGTACTGCGCGCACTAACGTTCTAGAAACGAAAACGCGCGGTACTGCCATTTGGCGCAATGATTTTAGGGGCTTACTTAGCCGGGTTGTTAAAATAGGTAAATAAAAAGTGCGGTAGTTCGCTAGCGGAACGTGCCATCCGAGCAATTATGCTTTTTTCTCATACCATACTCCATTCCAGTCTGCCCTCCCTCGCGTCTGATTGGTGGATTTGTATCTTAAATGTGTTGTACATTAGCTGAAAAAGACAGTCTTCAAAACGTTTTTTTTTTCTCCTTCAGTTCCAGCATCGCCCCCCATTGAATACGCCCAGTTTCCCTTCTACCTCAACGGACTGCGTGAAACGTCAGACTTCGTGGAAGCGATTGAGAAAGTGCGGGTAATCTGCAACAACTTCTCCAGCCTGGGGGTGGCCAGTTACCCCAACGGCTACCCCTTCCTCTTCTGGGAGCAGTACATCGGCCTCCGGCACTGGCTCCTGCTGTCCATCAGCGTGGTGTTGGCCTGCACGTTCCTGGTGTGTGCCCTGTTCCTGCTGAACCCCTGGACAGCTGGAATCATTGTAAGTTTATAAGGGCCTCTGTGGCAGTCGAATTCCTTTCAGCATAGCTCTTGCTATAGTCGGCGAGAGTTTGTTTATGTCTGGGCCTCTGGTGCAGTGTGGCTCTTACATCATTCATGAAATGTTTATTCGACCTTGGATGAGGCAGGGAGGGGCCAGGAAAAGAGATGGGGTGAACTTCAGCGCTGAAGTAACTGGGCCCTGAGCGGGGTACTCCTGCCGAGAAATGTTGTCCCCGTGGGCGCCATATGAGCAGCACTTTTCTAAAAGGAGCCTTTTAGCAACTTTATTTTATGTTGCCTTGCATAGTTAACGCCACATTGATTTGAAGCTCAGTTTTTTTTTTAACACTAGGTGTACTTTTCTAAATGGGGAGGAGTTTCACTGTTGTGTTCTCGGTAATGCACGTAGGATAGTGAAAGAACAAAAGCTTATGTGTTGGTTAGTTGTACCCTGTCAATCATTAAATGCCTCTCCTGATGCGGAGATTGATCACCAGTGCCAATAGAAATTGGACTTATATCCCACATGTACTTCATATATGTGTAGTCATAAAATGTCAGAATGGCGGAAGGAAATTGACTTTTCACATGGTCTTCTACCACTAATAGTTCTATATGCTTAGAAAAGAGAATGGTAAATGTCAAACTATCAAATAAATGGATCTGTGCTTGGTGCTAGGGTTGTCCAGCTGCTTATGTCTCAGCATCTCTCTAGCAATAAGATTTTTTTTTCATTGCATTACAGATGTGTTTTCATACCAACTCATTCACCATAAGTCTAGCGTTAATGTTCACTTTGGGCCTTGACTGGATAGCTTAGCTGCTCTAGGGGAAATTAGCTTGTGAGATTGAGCAGTCAGATTAGCAGAAACCCCAGCACCCTTTTTGGACTGGTGTGGTCAAGGGGTGGCCTGTGTGTGTTGTGGATTTTACGTCTTTTGCAGTAGGCAAACATTGAGCATAAAATGTTTGTTCGACATGCAGAGTGTTTAAATGGGCAGAATCTGCCTGCCCTGCATTCTGTAACGCTCTCACCTGTTCCTGATAGTAACTTGTGTTAGGATGTCGCTTTTTCAGAGTAACTTTGTTCTTTTTAACTGTGATATACCAAGTCCATGTTAAACTGTACTTCATTGTTTTGGGAGGCAATGAAAAGCACCGCTGTATAATCTGTTCCACACAATAAAAGGTGCGGTCCCATTCCATGTGTGCGAACTTAGCGTTTTTATTCAAAGCACTGGTCACATTAGAAAGTGTTTAAATTCATGCTTGCACTTGTTAGCTGGCTATTCTGGTAGCATGCACAGGCTAACTTGAGCAGAACATCGGATCACTGTTAGCTACTTAAAATAAAACATTGGTGCTCTCTTGCTCCTCATTATATTGTACTTAAAGCACTAGATGGCAAATCTTGAAGTAATTCCTAGACGGAGCTGGTACAGTAAGCATGGGCTATAGATGTCTGCCACAAGCAAACTGTTGTGCGCTCATCTGAGATTACTTATTTCGGTATTGACTTGTTGAACCATTCCTTGGTTCTTGGTGGTCTGACCAAAGAGTTTACAGTGTATGTTTGCATCCTTTCAGGTGATGGTGCTTGCTCTGATGACGGTGGAGCTCTTTGGAATGATGGGGCTGATCGGGATAAAGCTGAGTGCTGTGCCTGTCGTCATCCTTATTGCATCCGTCGGTATTGGAGTGGAGTTCACTGTCCACGTTGCTTTGGTAGGTACTTTCCAGTACTTTTGCACGTGGATGTGAGTTTGCCAACACAGGGTGCAAAATCTTTTTAAGACCTTGGGAGGAGTGCTGTAGGAACATTGGAGCCCGAGTCTTTTTTTTTTTTTTTTGGGCAGTGCAGTTTGCAAATATTATTACTTATTTTTGGGAGCTAGGTTCAATCCTCCGTCACCTAACCTTGGATGTTAAATGCAGCTGTACTCTTTTGCAACACTGTCTGAATACTTTGCATAATGTGTATATTTTCTTTACTGGTGGTCAGTTCAAGAGTAAAATATACTGTAAAACGGTTGGCTTGTCCTGTAACCACTTGCATGCAAGTCCTGCATGTTGGGCTCAGCGTTTATCTCCGCTATTTCTATTAATTATGGAAATCACTTTGCATTATTGTTAAAGCCCCTGCAATGTGTTGCATTAGGAGCAGCAATGAGCCTATTGTTGTACCTCAGCCCAGTCCACCAAGATAGGTGACCAGGTTTTTTCCAGCACTGCAGTACCTCCAAAAGATAATCTAGTGTCACTAGTGTTAGTCTTTATTTGGAAAATGTCAAATGTTTAGTACGGTAGTGACATGTACTCTAGTCTTGATTAATACTTTGACAAAGAGCATTTGTAATGGCAAATTTCGCTTCCATGAAATTTGTAAGAAGGAAACACATGGGTGACTCCCTGTCCCATGTCTAGGCATGCAGTTACTGACCAAGTCCTCAAAACACCCACGTTTTAATGTCCTACTGAATTTTCAGACCGCTTCTCTTAATCTGGATTTCTTTGGAAAGTGAAACCTACACCTGACCCTAGACTAAGTGCATCATTTGTATCTCCTCTTGCCAACAGTACGTGATGTTGATTAAACATTTTCCTTCTGGTGATTGATAAAAATATGCTTGAAAACCTAGACGAATTGTAGATTTCCATGCTTCTCCCTCCATCTAGAATTGGTCCTATAGATTTTCTACTCTATACTATGACCGGAGTGAGTATAAAGGGCATGTATTAAGTAATACATGGAACTTCCAATTTTTTTATTTTCTGCACCTGGTTTGTTGTAGAGGTTGAAATCCTTTCCGCCCTCACTTGTGCCACTCATTTTTTACAGAAGTAGTAGGCGTACAATTGATGGGTATACACAGTCGAAATTAGATTTTGAGTCTTCTGTATATTTCCAATGACCTCCTGCAGTCCTTTCCAGTGAAAGCTCTTGTTCCATTCCTAAACCCCGCACTTGATTTTACCCCAGTTGGTGAAATGTGAAGTCCAAAAATCCACACTCTAACCTCCCTTGATTAGGATTTCCAACCACAGGTTTTGCTTTTTGCACTATTAGGTGATGGAAATGTCTAAACTTTAGGGAGCCAGATCCTCTATACTTCTGCTGTAACTCCTTTTGAGAGTCTGAATCAAATTTCTTGTAACTAGGCAAGGATGCAGATTTAAGAAAGGGTGTGTGTTGGTGGTTATGTGGTGGCTAAGATCAGGAAATGTGATGCTTGTAGCTGTTGATGTACAATCTAGTTAGGTGGACAGTTAAGTTGCGAGCCAATGTATCTTGAGCGCCAAGGTCTAATTACTGTTCCTTCTAATTTTACAGGCTTTTTTAACTGCCATTGGTGACAAGAACCGGAGAGCTGTCCTTGCACTGGAACACATGTTCGCACCAGTGTTGGATGGAGCTGTGTCCACTCTTCTTGGTGTGCTGATGCTTGCAGGATCTGAATTTGATTTTATTGTGAGGTAAAAGTGGTGCCTTTTCTTTTTCTATAGTATGACTTTGTTCTTCAGTCAAACAGTGCCTTCTTTATGTCCTAGCTGCTCTAGACGCCTGCTGTTTAACGGCTGTGCATGATACATTGGCATGTTTGCAGAACACCCTTGTTACTGCACACTCAAACCTGTGCAACTGGTGCCAAGTGTTTTCTTGACCACTTTCTACGCTAGCTGGCCAAGCATTCCTGCCATGACTAGGAAAGCCTTAAAGCTGTACCCCATTACATTAAAATACACCATTCTCAAAGCAGCGAGGTAGAAATGTAAACATCCCGTGCCATCGTGGGAATCTCCTGCGACAAATTGGTGCTTGGCTAAGCCTCGTTACTGAGGTCGGTCCGGCTGCTGAAACTGAAAAGGCAAGTTTTTTTGGATGAAAATCACGTCAGCCGAATTCCACATTTCGGAAGAAAGGGGCTGTTACTTGTGGATTTAATTAAGACTCTGTGTTCGGCAGCGAGAGGGGTGCAGTTTTTTTTTAAAGGAGAACTTGAGAAGTGCAGTGAAACTGATCCTTTCTTCTTAAAACGAGCAGTGTAGCTCTGGGTGATCTGAGCAGTAACACTGTTTCTTTGTAGCTGGATTTATGGGCAGAAAACCCCCCAAACAAACTGGGGGGGATTGAGGAGGGGCTGCGAAACACAAAGGGGATGGCACATACCATGGTTACCGCACAGGGCTTGCCCGCGTCCCCCGCCCCCTCCGTGCAAAGGTTTGTCGAAGTGAACCTTGTGGCAAAGGGTGTTCAAGTGTTGGGTTTAAAAATGTACGTAAGGCATGGTATGTCCATGCTGCTATTAAAGTCCGGGTCTAACAGAGGGAGCCTCCTCTTAAGAGGGGTTTTGCTGCAGCAATCCAAGATGGCGGATTTGTTGAAAAGCTGCGAGTAAACTGACCGCATACTCGGCACCTTTTCATAAAAACGATTTGAGATGGCTTCCATCATGTCATGTGGCGATCTGAGTTAGTTCCGTCATTCCTTACGTAATATCCCGTTTGTCAAACTGTAGACATTTTGCTCGTTTCGGTCTGAATTTAGTTTTTTATTTTTTTTCCTTCATTTTGCATCATCTTAATCAGTCCGTGTTATGTATGTATTGCCTGTTTTTTCCAGGCTCTCTCCCGAGCAAGTAGTGTGCATAATTGTTTTAGGGGTTCACCAGCATTCCACACTTCTGGCAAGAGTTGGCGGGCCTAGACCTGTGCAGCAGGATTGCATAAATTAACCGGCACCGTTTACAGTGAGCGGACAGATGTAATCGGCCGTGTTTATTCTAGCGCTGGAACGATGCGCTGCAAATGTTCCTTGATTTATGGCGCGGTCTCGAGTTCTGCACAGTTTACATTGGTCGAGGACAAAAACTCGCTGGGTTTGCTAAAGTAGTTCAGAGGTTTCAAGATGTTTAGAGTAGCCGGATATTTGTAATTTTACGAGGATATGTTCTCTGAGCGGAACCAGAGCGGTGCGAGGAGGGTGCCGGGAAAATGGGTGTGGAGGCTGCAGGCCAATTCAAATCCACCCTTTCTCACAGCCAGGCCTATAGCCCTTTTAGAAATCTGGCGTATAACACCGATTGACCAGTTTTGTTACCAGTCGCGAGACCAGTGTGCATCCGAGCAGGCTAGGATGCACCGAGCCCCTAGAGTGTTGAGACATCCGGGCTTTCCGAAGCCTGCGTTTCCGGTCCAAAGTGAGATTGTGCGCTCAAAATGGAGTCTTTATTTGAGGCCTCCGCCGGATAGATAGCTGGGGCAAAGAAAACGCCTCACGACTCTTACCTTGGTATTCACGGAGAGTCCCCGCCACTGGCCTGCAATGGTGGGAAAAGGAGAGGCCTTTTCCTCCTCCTGCCATGCTCCTCTGGCCTTTATGTTTTCAATTGGCGGCTGCAAAACAAGAGTATTCAGAGATGCTAAATTGTCCAACAAAAGATCAGCCCGCAGTGCAGCCCAGCTTTTGTGCAGCTCTCCCACTCCACACAATGCCCAAGCTTACCACAGAATGGGCTGCCTTTTCTTTTGCTCCAAAGCTGGTTCCTGTGTTTTTATTAAAAAAAAAAGTTCCATTTGAGCTGTTTGGTAAAACCAGACTGTGCACAACTCAAGGCGGAAAGTTGTGATTAATGTATCCGATAAAGCTTTGCTTCTGATCATTAGAGATGTAATTAAAAGTTTCTGATGTAAAATGCTGGAGTGTTTTTCAGTGGTTTAGCTTCGTGGAAAGGCCAGCTTTTGCTCTTATAGTACACTGTGCGTTTTCCATGCTCTGCTTCTTTCTTTTGTTTCTGCGTGGTTTTTACTAATACGACCTCCACTCTTTTTGTGTTGTGTTTGTGCACTCGCTATCTTCAGCTATTCAGTTCGCATGCCATATCTTGTGTTCCTTACACATGCGTGACAACTGTCACACAGCGCACAAGCTTTGATTGTTTTATTTACCAACTAATTATTTCTCTCTTTCCTCCAACTAACACTTTGGGTTGTGGAATGTAGCAAACAAGGTAAAAACATGTAATAGTTGTGTGTCTTCAGTAAACTGCTTAATTTGTGACTGCTCTGCTGCAAACTAATATTTTAATTTGTTTCAAAACTTTTTCAGGTACTTCTTTGCTGTTTTGGCCATCTTAACAATTCTTGGCGTCTTGAATGGGTTGGTGCTACTTCCAGTTCTGCTGTCCGTCCTTGGTCCCTGTCCTGAGGTCAGCATGCGTTCTACAAAGTATTTGCATTTTTGGAAGGAAGAGGGATTGCTTTCAAGTGTGTGACCTTGCACAAGATTTTAGCCGTTAGCATATTTTCAACTGATATCTGTTCTTGCACATAAAAAACACATGGTGATGTGAAGAATGCTTACAATTTGTCTAACCACTGGGAAACGCTTTGGGTAACATCCCATCCCAACCCATTGTCCCTTTCCACACTGTGCCACCTCAGTTTGGACCCAGCCATACGCTAATCACTCTTGACTTGCTCAGTAGAAACAGTCCCAGGATGGCCAGGTACTCCCTAAACCAGAGCAGAAGCAACCCAAAACCAGTTTCGCCCACGTTTAGTGCTAATTAGCCACGTATAGCTTGGTTGCCGTGGCACAGACAGCCCGGGACCCATGTCTGGGCATACCCCTGCCACTAGGGGTGTACATCAAACACACAAACGGTGATGGGAGGGATGCTTGTAATTTCTCTAGGCACTGGTAATCAATTGTAGTAGCATTCCAGCTTTCTACCATACCATCTGTTAAATGCGGCTGGGTCCAAGCTAAAGTGGCAAGATGCCCAAAAGAACAATGAGTAGGTCTGATATTCCACGCAATTGTTTGTGCAAGTTAATAATGTCAAGCAAATCTGTGTAGCCAATGGCTACTTTAGTCTTGTGAGTAAATACGGATTCTGGAGTATTTTGGTTTAATTGAAAAATCCTTTAGTAAGTTTTGTAGGTTTATTAACACAAAGCAGAGGTTTAAAAAAAAGTCCTTCTACTTCCATTTAATTTGGGCAAGCATCAGAAGAACATCCTCCATTCAGAAGATAACTATTCAATTTTCTGCATTGCTCCGGGTTCTGATCTCACTTCTCAGCTCCTGGTACCATGACCATCTTTGACTGCAAGTAATTGCAGTACAGCTCTTTTTTCCTGTGTGTGCGCAAATAGTTACTTCCAGTATCTGGTTGACTGTAGCTTCTACACGGCCACCTATCCATGGCCACGGGTTGACCTAGTTTTGGTCCACACTTTTGACTTGACTTGCCTGTTCCTGGTCCATGCTATTGACAGTCTTATGGTAAATAACCAGCAAAAGATGGTTCCTGTGTTTAGAAACTCACACCTGCATCAGAAGCACTCACACTCTTCCCCCCCCCCCCCCCCCCCTCCACTAGTGGTCAGATTGGGGTGCCTTTGGAAATCAAAGATGCCCGTACAAAGTGGTCATACCTGCAATAAGTTGCAACATTGCGGATTCGCAGCTTCTCAAGAATGCATGTTCCAAACACTTTTCTGCTTGTAAAAAGTTTGTCGACATTTTTGAGCTGCAGTATGCCGAACACTTCTATATAGCCAAATTGTGTTCACAGTAAAGACGTCCTCGTTGAAACCTTCTTTTCATACAAATGGACACTTAGGCAAGTGAGACAAAAATTGGGTACACGTCGAACACCTTTTTAAGTGTCTGCTTGGTTGAATCAAGAAATTTGGGTACATATATTTATTGGGTACTAAATTGCACTGTACTTCTGTTTTACGTTCTTGTGGGACTTAAACGCTGTAACGCATTTTAAGTCTTGCCGTTTGTTATACATTGGGTTATAGGTCGGCTGTAACGTGGCTCTTAGAAAAACAAATATTTGTCTTTTAGGTTTCAGTAGCCAATGGAGGAGACAGCTTGCCTATGCCTTCGCCAGAGCCACCGCCCAACGTAGTGAGGTTTACGGTGCCTCCAGGTCATACCAACAATGGATCAGACACTTCGGACTCGGAGTACAGCTCTCAAACCACTGTGTCTGGAATCAGTGAAGAGTTCCAGCAGTATGATGCTCATCCACGCACTGGGCCCTCCCCTCATCACGTCATAGTGGAAGCCACTGGGAATCCCATCTTTCCAAGATCCACTGTAAGTGACGTAAACATGTAGAGCTTGGTCGATGCTTATTAATCCTCCTGAACAAGTGTTTGGGGGGGGCGGGGGCTGTCACCCAATCAGTTTCCCTATTTGCACCCAGCCGATTTCCCCCCTGGAATGTTATTTTAAATGCTCTTTTCTAATAATTGAGGGGAGGTGGAGTGAAGGGGGGGTGCGGTGGGTAAAGGAGACTGTTAATCTTGTTTCAAAATCCTCAAGATGAGTAGGTGAAATAGTAAATTGGCCTTGTTTATAGATGGACTTCCCAGATTAAGAAGACTTGTTAAAAATCTTAAAATGCCCTGTAAATAGTGTTTGAATTCCCTGATTATAAAATGACTTATAAAAGATGCACGCTTTTGTTTGTACGCAAAATAACTAGGTTTGTTAACTTTCAGGTGGTCCACCCGGATGCTGCAAGGGGTCAACCATCCAGTGCGAGGCCGCCTTCTAATCCAGCTGCTAGAACCCAGCTGCCGTTGCATCAAAACATTCAGTATCCCCGGCTGGAAGCGAGGGAAGGACTGCATATGCCACCTCAGAGGCCGCGCAGGGATGCTTTTGAAATGTCTACTGAAGGGCATTCTGTGCCCAGCAGCCGGGAGCGCTCTGGGCATGCATCCCATTCGCAGAACATTAGAAATCCAGCATTCCCTGCCATGGGGGCCTGCGGACAAGCTTACTGCCAGCCTATCACTACTGTGACTGCCTCTGCTTCAGTTACTGTCACTGTACACCCATCCCTGCACAGCCATAATTCTTGTGGGGGCTTCCCATCCTACGAGGGTTATCATGAAATGGACCCTAGGGCTTTTCACGATCCCCATGTGCCTTTTAATGTACGCCATGAGCGAAGGAACTCTAAGGTGGAAGTGATAGAACTACAGGACGTTGAATGTGAAAAAAAGACACACCGCAACAACTGCAGTTAATGTAAGTGTTCAGCACTATTGTTTTGTTTTATTTGGAATTTATTTTCTTGCCTGAGGTAAGAAGTCTAGGTTCTCGGAATCGGAGGCGGCTCATCGGCAATGGCGGAGGAGCGCGCCCCACTAGCTCAGAGTCGGCAGGTGAAAAAACTAAATTCTGTCTTAGTTTTATTTTTTTATTTGCCTGCTCTGAACCAGTGCATGTTGGGAGGGGCGGGCTGGGCCATGGGAGTTGTGGAGAGGAAGAGTTCTATGTGCATTTCTAAGTGCGCATGTGTGTTTGGCTGGCCGTCACCGGCCGGCCAAACAGACATGCACTAAAACAGCACAGACTCCCTGTCCTGAGAGGGGCATCATTTCAGCCTGCTCAGGCCAAACCCCCAGCTGTTCTCATCGCATGAGAGCAGCACAAGGATTTCACAGGGAGTCTGTCCCAGTGTCTACTGGGACCAGAAAGGACACTGAGGTGCAATGCATTGTGGGAGGCGCCTGGCAGCTTAAGGTAAGTTTCTTACAAAAAAATAAATATATATATATCCCCCATGCACCCTCCACCCGCCCACCACCTTTTGTTTGTGGATGCCGCTACTGCCCAGTATGGATTACATTATGAATACAAACTCCTGAAATCCTGGAAGCTGGATGCCTTTTCTCAACCTAATTAGTCTTCCATGTCAAAGTGAAATCAGATGTGATCATTCTAACACGTTTTTGAAGCACTGTCAACCTTCACCTCCAATAAGTTGAAAATTAAGCAAGTATTAGAGGTACTGCCAGTTATAAAGCCAGCCAGTCCCCCCCAAGCATTGAGCCTAAGTGTATGGGTCAAACAAGTTATTCTTCATAATTGTGCTTAGTCAGGGTATTTTAGTGGGAATGTGACTGCCTCACTGGACTTAATATTTAGAACATTCCACGCTCCCGGAAATGTTTGATGTACTACATACGTAAAATACATACTTCCTGCCATGTTTTGGGCGGTAGGCCAGTGTTTGGTGACAAATTCTTATTTTGATAAAAGATTCTATGCCAAATGAATGTGTCTTATGTATTTCTAGGTGAATGAAGAAAGCGCAAAAGGCCAAAGATGGGAACCCTCTTCTCTCCAGATCCTTGACAAGAACTTGTTGAACATATGGAAGAGAACATGCTGCATCAGGGCAACAGTTTACTATTACTGTAACCTATTGTAATATTTTGTTAAATATTTCTATAAATATTTAAAAGATGTACACATGTATTATAAAAATGAACATTGTAAAATAGTATAATTTGAGATTGTACAACTCTTTAAAGTGTATTGTGTATGCGTGTGTGGGTGGTCTGTACTTGTTATACATGGCTCTCGTGCCACAACCAGGCTTAATCTAGTCATAGATTTCAGCATATCTTGCTGCTGCTTAAATATTGTATAATTTACTTGTGTAATTCTATGCAAATATTGCTCATGTTATTGGATTTTGTTTTGTAACGGTATGTCTTTTTTTTATATTGGTATTTTTTTACTTTGCATATCACAACCCTGTGGTAGTATGAAATGTTACAGTTCATTGTCTAACACGCTATGCGTGATATATAAATATATATAAATATATAAATATATTTTAAATGCGCAAATATGAAGAAGAGCACGGTAATCCTGGTGTCTAACGTAGGTTTGGATGTGTGCAGGTTCTATAGTTGTTCCTCTGTCTTCTGTTTTGTCAGACATGTTTTTACTCTATTTTATTGTACTTTTATGCTTGCCTTTAGTGTGCTTATAAACTCTTGTTGCTGGGCGTTGAATTCCGTCCCTGAGCCCCCGGTGAAACTAGCATCGAGCACTTAACAGAAGTCCCAACTTACTTCAGCTACAGATTCATTTATTTCCTGCTCCCTGTTAGTAGTTGTGTGTGCTCACTTGTTGCACACTCGGTATCTCTACAAAGGCACTCTTTTCCCTTGCCCCTTCTCTCAGGAAGCAATATAGCATTAACTAGCGTTGAGAGGAGCGTGATGGCATCATATTTAAAGATCTTTGTTGTATTTCCATCACTTCCTTAAGAATGTGCTATTGGTCCGCTTATTCAGCATGCAGCGTTTCTTGTAGGCCGCAACATATGTGACAACTTAGTAGCCCTACACTTCTCTGAATACTTGTCACAATAGCATAATTTCAGACACATTTCATGTATTAACGTTGGTCTAGTTTGCTATTTTGTAGGTCGCTCAGATTAAATAAAACGCATTCTGGTTGACAGTCTGAAAAGCAAAATTCTTTGCTATTTCAATAAGCCAGTGCTTAATTTATTAAAAAAAAAAAAAGTGCCAGGGCTCTCCTCAGGAGGCCACTGCTGCTTGCATCACACATTGCCCGTGCTATAATGCCAATAATAGTAACAAATTACAACACAACTACTAACCATCACACTCCTACAAGTGTGACAATTCAGTCTATTTCAGCCCCCAAAGCTATAAAAATAGCAGGTAATAGTCATTTTTAATGTAAATTGAATGAATAATTGGCGGTTGCCGTGGTCCTCTCTAAATTAGACGCCACCACCTGGTGGCAGACTGTCACAAGCACTGGTGTTCACAATTAAGTGCAAGTGCCATACACCAAAAATCATCAGCTCAAATTAAGCACTGTAATAACCTCACATTTGAGAAACAACATCTTTGGTACTTGCTTACGAAATTTCAGTGTATAAATAGCCCAGCCTCAATCTGTAGTGTAAGCACACTCCCTGTGAGCGCACTTGTAGGCCAAATCTTTAGCTACACTTTCGAGCCACTAGCAGTCTTCCCTTTGTGAACATTCTGCTGACAGCAAGATTGTGTACTGCCACTGCGAGCAACAAACTTGTTAGGCTGCTATTTATACACTTCCAGCTGCAAATGTACATTTTATACTTGTAGGACTATGCTATTGCATTCGCCTCTTGCCCACCGTTGCAAAATAAGGGGAAGCTCTTCTATCTGGTCTTGTAGTTCTTGTGCTCCTAGTCTTTTAGCAGATTCTGTCCATCTTGTACTTTTCTTTACTTTTTTTTTTTCTTTTTTACTTGCTGCTTCCCGCACATGAGATCCTGCTCTCCTGTAGTCACATTGGCGTGGGAGTTTCAATTTGGTAGCAATTTTTCAAATGTTTTATTTGAATTTGTTTTTTATCTTTCTGTGATATTTATATTTTTCTATTATGTGTTTTTTTCACAGTATTTGTCATGCCAGTTTAATACGAACAAAATGCAGGGATTTATAGTTCTATTGGAAACTCTATTACAGCTACGTTCTACGTTCTAATGGAATTTTATTTGTATAGAGTGCTTACTAATGTTAAATAGGAAAGAGTATATAACACTTACAATATGGACTCATTGTAACTTTTTAGTGCGAGGAGTTAAAAGGAAAAAAATTCAAACTGGGTCTCATCGCTTGCCTATTGCGGTAGGAGTGGGTTTGTGTCATTTCAATTACAAAGATAAAAGTATGCCATATAATTTATTTATATGAAAATTTATTTTTGTAGTGTACATAGTAGTCAAGTCTTTTGAAAGAAGTATATTTTTAAAGAGTTTATATGTAATGATGCCATTATGTTGATGTGGAACGTGAATACAGTGCACACTTTCATTGTAAACTCCGTTGGGGAAAAGAAATGTTCAGCAGTGTTCAAGAGAGTAAATCTTGCTACCATTCTAAAATGTTTTTTCCATTTGTGATCTAGTCTGATTTCTTATATTGGATCTTGAGGCAGTGGAAACTGTACGAAAACTCTCTAAACATTAACGTTCAAAACACTGACAGAAATTCTAACATGAATAAAAATATAACTTATTACTTATGATGTCCAACTATTTTTTCAGTAACGCACATTTAACATTCTGTGTAAGCCCTACTGTGTCCCCAGTAAAAGTGGATTGTGACCTTAAGCATGAAAAAGCTAGTATTGCTCACCAAATACTGTAGGAAGAGAAATGGGAGGTGTTGGGAGAAGATGGTCAAATAGGTTTTTAGCAAATGTATTGCTTTGCGCCATGATCAATGATGGACACGATTTGCATACTTAAGATATGGAGTTCTTTGTTGGATATGTGCATCTTATTTTAAGCAAAACTTTCAGGAAGCCTTGGTGTGCAGCCTGCAAGGAATATAAAGCAAAAGGTACTAGTTTCATTAGCATAAATGTTAATGCTGGTCACCATGGTATTTTGAGACTGGTTGGGTTAAGTACCATAGAAAAGATGATTCTTCCCTTAAAGAAGGTTGCGGCTGCGACTAGATGTTTTTTGATGGTTTATTTTTTAACCTGAGCCACAAAACCTCTAAAAAGGGTCTACGGGTGCCAGTGCCAAAAAACCACAGCTGCATCAGTGGTGAAGATCACCATACCAAACAATATTTTTTTTAAGTCTCACAGGTTTAATAAACAGAGCTGGGCAAACATGAGTAGAAATTGATAACCAAAGGATTCTACACTAACAAAGCTATGTAGCCTTTAGCCTCCAAAGAGAAAAATCTTTCACCAAAACATTGCACACTGCTGGACTGATATTGCAAGAGTATTCAGTGATTCCCACCTGATTTGGGATGTATCATGGTGGCCAGATTCTTCAGGGAAGATGCCGACCCCAAGAAATTTGCTATTGTCTATAAGGATTCCTTTTTTATTGTAGTTTTTCCATGCTAGACCACGTTATGGCCATCTGCAGCAAATGCTTCGGCATTCTGAAGCTTTTAAGGAAATGGATTCTTATTGTCCAGTCCCTGGTGATAGCAGAGTTGATTACGGCAATGCCCTATTTGTTGGCATGGCAGATTATGTTTGTGAGACTCCAGGTAACCCAAAATGCTGCGGCTAAGTTAATCTGTAAAATGGACCATTTTGGCATTGGCTTGCTTGACATTGTTCCATTGGCTTAATAGGGGAAAAAGAGAAAGAGAAAGCCTTAAACTCTGTCATGCTCATAAAGCCTGTATAAGACTGGGCTGGAGATTCTGCAGACGAGGGTGGAGTTTTAAACTACACCGATGATTGAAGCTCTCGGAATTTACCTTTGGTCAGAACATGGGGGAGTACAGAAAGTTAAGTAAGGCAGTCTATCGCTTATCCATTTGGTGGAAGACCAGTGGAATTCCTTACCCTTGATCATCTGTCTCGCTGATAGTTACCTTTGGTTTACAAAGAAACTAAAAACATGGCTTTGGGGGGGTGTGGTGGGGGGTGTGTGGCTAATAGCCTTTTTCTGACTGGCTCGCTGTATGATTCTCTTCATGTATGGAATAGGCAGTTTCCAGTGCCGTGACATCCCCAAGGGGATAGGTGCTCTTTACAAATAAAGGTGCATAACAGAAGTATGTAATGTTGAAGAAAAATCAGGTATCACTTCTACTTGAAGTCTGAAGGTTTATTACCACGAAAATCAGTAATCTGTAAGTAACCGAATTAGGCAAGAAAAGGTCCCACCTCCACCTGTTGAGCTACACTTGTTCACTTTTTAAGCCCAAGACTGATACCTCACTAGGTTTTACTTGCACATTGAACATCAACAAAGAAGACCGATATCTTTGAGCTGGAAAAGTAAAAGAGAAAGGTGCAGTCCATAGAGGAAAACATTTTTATGAGCATGAAGATGTTGAGAATGAGGAGGCCAGGGAGAAAATCAGTAAGAACTAGACCGCCAAGGACGTTGGTCCAGAAGTTCCTCAAGTGGTAAAGACTCTTAAGACCACATACCAGTACCCCAAGGTAGAAAACATCAAGAGGCAGGGCACTTAAGTCGCCCATAAAAATGGCAAAACTAAAATCTTCGAGCGAAAAATCTGACCTCAACAATAAGGGTGAGGAAAACAAGAGCACGGTGAGGAGGGAATCCTAAACACATACACCAATGTAGAGGATACAAGTCAGGGAAAATGGGGGAGAAAACAAAATATGGGGGTACATAGAGGCATTTTCTTCAAGAGAAAGTGGATAAATACTCTTCGAAACCATCACCACCCAATGACTTATCTATATACCACACAGTGGTTCATAAGGCAGCACAGAATCATGGGGTGCAAATGGCAGTAGAAAAATAGGCCTGCTGCTTTCTTCTAGAGACCTTAAGTCCTGTTTATAAATGGAAGATTTACCCATCCATCCTGTATACCCTTCAAGGCAGGCACCTTTTTGCAAAATCTTCTTCAGGGCAGTGATCCTTAGAACTAAGAAGTACAGACTATCTTCCCAGTCCCCGAAATGCCTACAAGTCCATGTGGAGTCTAGGTTTCTTAATATGAATCACAAGGAAGAGGGCTGCGAGATGTCTATCCCTACCTAGAGGATTGGCTGGTTAAGGGAAGCCCATTCCAGTGCACAGAAGGTGATGACCAACTGGGGTTCTCGGTGAATTGGGGAAATCCTTCCTGATAACAGAAACAAAGAGTTCCTTGGAGTTGATTTAAACGGAACAAGGCAACTACCTACCCGACCTTTAAGAGAGTTTAGGCAACAATGAACCAGATTCCAATTTATCAGACACCTATGTCCGACTGGTGAGAAAAGCAATGAAACTTAGCGATTAATGCTTCCTCAATTCACCTAATTTCAAACACAAGACTCCATGTAAGAGCGATTAAAGAGTGGTTGAATAACCAAGAAAAACCAATAGATCGTCCAGTTTCTCATTATTTAACAATGTCCATATGGAAATAAAATGGTGGAAAGCAGTGGAATATGTTGATTGGGAGACTGTTCAGTAAATCCCTTCTGCAGGACATCATAACAGATGCCCATATATGGTTAATCTAAGGTTGAGGGGACTGGAAAACTCAGCAAGCACGTGACATTTCAACTATTTGTGCATAAAGCGATTGATTTAGCCTTAAAGGCTTTTCAAAGCCAAATTGAGACCATTAGAACAAATACTGACCGACAACAGAACTGCAATGTTCTACTTGAACATACACGGAGGAACAATCTCTTACCCATTATCAAAACTGGCACAAACCATCTGCAGGTGAGCCATCACAAGAAATCTTCTCTTCACAGCAAACCACGTCTCACGGATAGAAAACATACATACATGCATACAGAGGAGCAATGTAGGCAAAGAAGCAGTTCTCAAAAATGGGAGCTAAAGCAATGTTTAGTAGACCCCGTTTTCTAACACTAGGGAGTACTGCAAATAGATCAGAAAACACAAAATGCTAGTCTTCGT
Organism: Lissotriton vulgaris; assembly: GCF_964263255.1. Classification (NCBI taxonomy): domain Eukaryota; kingdom Metazoa; phylum Chordata; class Amphibia; order Caudata; family Salamandridae; genus Lissotriton; species Lissotriton vulgaris. Next base: position 865,994,497 of record NC_141689.1, read on the forward strand.
GTCCTGGCATTACCACCCTGCTGTCAATTGGGAACGCTCGGTTGATAAGCTGGTATGTGATTATTTGTCTATGCTATTTTTCCCTAGGACCTCGAATTCCAGTGGTCCTGGAAAACTTCACATCTTCCTACATGGCTTAATTTTGATAGACCCGAGGTGGCCATAACAGCCCTGGTTCTCACATCTGATGCAACTGTCAAAACAAGTTTTTGTCAAGATACCTCTGCACAAGAACACACTTATAATGCAGGGAGGTAAAGTATTCATCCAAATCCAGAGTAACTACTGCTGTTTGCTTGGTTCATGAGATAGCAAAAATCCAGTCACCTGGAGCTCCTATAGAAACACATAATTAAAGAAGCCTGTAAGCCATCCACTAGGACGTGTTATGCCAGAAAGTGGAGAAGACCCTTGTTATGATGCTAGGCTAACAAGGTCCCCAAAGTGCATGCACGACCATGCAGTCATAATTAATCTAACTGACTTGTATCTTGACTTATCCTTCATTAAGGATTCCTCATTAAAATATTTATGGAGTGAGCTAAGGGACTGTTCCCTGCATGCACAATCCCATCTGGTCTAATGAACCACTATTTGAACCCAAGCATACCACCTTGCTTAAGCATCGCCTACTAAGGACAGCCTTTCTAGTGGCGAGTTCATCATTAAGGAGAGTGAGTGAGCTTCAAGAACTCTCAGTGCAGTAACACGTACATAACCATATACAAAGATAAGATGATAAAAAGACCCAAATTCATACCAAAGATAATGTCCTGTTTTTGCTTCAACCAATACATAATGCTACCAGCTTTTCCCCCAGAAGACTTCAAGCCAACAGAGAGGAATAATCTAGGCATAAGAATGGCAGTCATGTACTATATGCAAGTTGCAGATGAAACTTTGAAAAAAAAACAAGCATTTCTTTGTACAACGCTCATCACAGGCTCGGGGCACAACAGGAAGAATATTCTCACCAGATGAATAGTAAAAACTATCCAGCTATATCAACTGGCAAATGGGACACGGAAAGCTAAGCCAGAGAGCATGTTCAAGTAGGAAAAAAGGGGGCTATCGTAGTATTTGTGGCCAACCATGCAGGACATCTGTACTCAAGCACATTGTCTTTAGAACACACTTTCACAAAACACTTTTGTGAGGTAATGCTGAAACTTCATCTGTGCGAAGTCTATATATGTGGAAGCGATTTCTTGCTGTAAAACAAACCAGATACTTGCCTGTAATTCTGGTTTGCAGCTTAAAGTTCTTCTAGATTCACACGTGACACACCCTTCATTAACATTGAAGGGGGATAGAGTAGTGGCGTTTGTAATATTGAAAAAAAATCTAAAATGGTGGATACGTAGTGGGGCACTGTGGGCTTATGGTGGACCTTGAGGATAATCTGTCTATGAACTCCCAAATTCAATCTGTAGTGGGGGCCTGCTTTGGAGTACTTAAGATGCTCAAGCAGTTCCTTCTGCTGTCACACAGGAAAATTGTGGTCCAGGTGCTAGTTACTTCTAGGCTGGACTACGTCAATGTACTGAATGCTATGCACTGGCTCCCGATCCGCAAGAGGATAACTTTTAAAGCAATGGTTTTGGCCTTCAAGGCACTCCACGCCTCGGGGGGGTGGGGGGGGCCATATCTCAGGAATAAAGTCCAATTTTACCGTCCACCTCGTGCTCTGATCTTCTGCGCTGCATGTAGCGCGTATTCCTAAATTCCAGCGGGCACGTACAGGGAGTCGCTCCTTTCAGGTGCATGCGGTGCACCCTTGGAATAGTCTCCCTCCGGCACTTAGAATGATACAGGACCTTCTGTCCTTTAGGAAGTTCTTGAAAACATGGTTATTTCAGCAATTGTATTTTAATCTCAGCGAGCATAGTGCCTGTTCATCAGCCACGGCCAGGATGTTTTAGTGCCAGAACACTCAATCGAGTAGCCGTGCGTTCCCTAAATCCTGAATAACATAACATAACCTAATATGTGAATGTCTATGCGCACTCAAAGGTTTGTATATAAATACTTCCAGGCCCAACCACTTAACCCCTTTACTGCTAGGCCTTTCCCCCCTTCTGTGCTGAGCCAGTTTTTGGCTACTTGGTGTAGTTTGCACTTAGGCCCCTTTAGGTTTTTGTCCACATAAGGTATCCATGCCAAATTTGCGTCCTTTTCCTTTAACATCATGGAGATTTTAAAGGTAACCAGGGTTTGTGGATCCCCCTAGAGGCGTCTCAGAAATTAGCCAAAATAAAGCTACATTTTGGGGGTTTAAAAAAAAAATGGAGAAAAAGTGCTGCAGAAGAAAACTGGATTTTCCCCTGCAAATGGTATCAACAAACTGTTTGTGGTGCTGAAATCGCCATCTTCCCAGCTTTCGGGGACAGACAGACCTTTATAAAATATTTTGGTTTTCCGACAGTTTGGGAGTTTTTCTGCGACATAACCTATTTTTGCTACTTTTGTGCTCTCAACCTCCTTCCAGTTAGTGGTAGATATGGGTGTGAAAGCAATCATGGATCCTGGAAAGCTATACATTTCTGAAAAGTAGACAATATTCTGAATTCAGCAAGGGGTCATTTGTGTAGGTCCTTCAAGGTTTTTTAATAGAAACTAACAGTTGAAAATAAGAAATTGAAAATGAGTTAAAAAACAAAATAGCAATCTGTGCCAATATTTTCACCTAGAAGTTCTAAGTATGACTGATTTTTTTAAACCAATATACCGTTACGTCTGCTGGATCCTTCTGATTGTGAGGATATATAGGACTTGTAGGTTCACCAAGAACAAGAGGAACCCAGAGCCAATAACTGAGCTGTGTCTTGTAATGGTTTTTCATTGTGTACCGGGTATATACCAATTCATATAGTAAAATATAAAAAGTGAAACATGGGTATCAAGGACACCTATGTATTTCCAAAATGGGAACAAAATATAGAGTTAAGAAGGAGTAGCTATATGCACATTTCCATTATTGTGGGTACCCATACTAGCATGTGAATTATAGGACTGATTTCAAAGTGACTTCTTTTGTACATATTGTATTGCATTTGGAAGGCAGAAATGCATAAAAAATCAATAGGTAATAAAAGTTGCTCTACAATTCTGTGTTTCTCCAAGTCTCCCGAAAAAAATGGTACCCCTCTTGTGTGGGTAGGCCTAGTGGCAGGATACGGCCCAAAACGCAAAGTGGACACCACATTTCTACAGTGAAAACAGACCCTTTTTTTTGCAAAGTGCCTAGCTGTGGATTTTGAACCCTAGCTCAGCTGGCACCTAGGCAAATGTTAGATTTGGGGGTCTGTAGTTGGCACAGGTAGGTACTTTTGACATGTAGGGACCCTCTCCTCTAGTCAGGACAAGGGGATTACACTCCTAAAATAACCCCTGCTCACCATCTAGGTTGCGTGGCGTGAGCAATCAAGGATTATTTCAGAGGCGTTGTAAATTGAGCAGTTGTGACCACATATAGTAACCCAGTGACAACACTACAAATGGACACCACACAGGTTTTATATAAAAAAATAAGTAGACTTTATATAGAGTTACCACAAGACCATAAACGACAAAAATACACACTACGATTACTTCATGATGGTAGATTTAAGTTTAGTTCAGTTCTAGATGCGACACTCTGCGTCAATGTACCTTAAGTTGCGGTGCGCTTCCACGACAAGCAATGTCGCAGCGATAGGAAATGCGGCAAAGTCGGGTCCAAATAAATAAAGACGTGAAGATCTTCCAGATGCGGCGCGCTTCTCGGGAATGCGAGAAACTCTCGGTTTGATGCGTGGACTGCAGCGGCGACACCCTTACGATGCGACGGCAACAGCTCCAGCGGCGACGCTCTTATCCACGATGCGTGAAGCTTCCGCTCGATGCGACAACTACAGCGGCGACATCTAAGATGCGGCGGCAGGAGCTCCGACGGCAGCGCGCTTCTCTGGGATGCGAGGTGCTCTTGGTCGATGTGGTACAATGCGACAGTTCCAACGGTGACACACTCCTTTCTCCGGAGTTGCGACGGCAGGCACAGTGACGGCGACAGGCTCCAACCTCGTTGGGAGATTCTTCTCTGGATGTGGTGCAGTGCGACAGCTCCAGCGGCGACATCCTTCTTCGGAGTTGCGACGGCAGTTGCAGCGACGGCGACATGCTTCCTCTTCGTTGCGACACGCTTCTCTCCGATGCGGTGCAGTGCGACACTTCCAGAGGCGACACCCTCCTTTCTCCGGAGTTGCGACGGCGACTCACTTCTTCTCGTTGAGTAGCGCTTTCAGCTCCTTGCGGCACGCAGTTCCTCAAAAGGCCCAAAACAGCAGCAGGCACTTCCAAAAGAACTCTGGGGAGCTGGGGGGTGAAGTCTGTTGTCCCTGAGACTTCAGCAGGAGGCAAGCTCTTTTCCAAGCCCTTGGAGATCCTTCACAAGTTGAAAGCAAAGTACACAAAGTTTCTTTCTCCTTCCTTTGGTAGTAAGGCAACCACTGCAGGCCAATCCCCCAAGCAACACTTCAGCATGGGAATAGTCTCTCCTCAGTTTCTTCAGGTGCCTCTCCTCAGTAAAGGTTTCTTCTTGTAGTCCAAAGTGATCTAATTTCATGGGATCAGGGTCCCAATATTTATACCCAGAAATTCTTTGTTCTCTGAGGGGAGAGGAGCTTTTGCCCAGTCCAAACAAGTTCTGAAGCACTCTGTTTACCAGACTTCTCCTTTCCTTTCACAGTGCAGGGCATGCACATCAGACGCCCCACAAGAGGTGGAGCCAGCATTGTGGAAGGCAAGTACAGTCCTGGAGCACTTTGTTTACAGGACTCCTTCTCTTCTTTCAGTGTGCAGGGCAGAGACATCAGCTGCTCTCCAGGGGGTGGAGCCAGCATTGTGGAAGCCAGGCACAGCCCCATTCAAGGTTCAGGTGAACTCCTCCCTCCCATCTAGATGCAGATCTCTCTATTCACCACTGGGTGACTCAGCCTGTCTCCTGGAATTCCCCAGCCCTGTCACTCACAAATCCAGACGTAGGAATACACAAACTAGCAGAGGCAGGTTTGAATGGTTAGACAAGCAAATACCTACTTTCTGAAAGTGGTATTTGCAAACACAGAATATTAAAATAAACTTTACTAAAAGATGTATTTTATTATTATGAGTTCAGGCATACTAAACTCTAATTTCTACCATGTTCTCTGAGCCTGTTGGGATTATAAATTGTAACAATTCTAACAGCCCATTCTGGCCTATGGAGAACAGGTAGCCTTGCAATAGTGAAAAACGAAAAACCTGGAACCACTGATTAATATATCAATTTACAATAGGGAGAGCATATGCACTTTAGCACTGGTCAGCAGTGGTAAAGTGTCCAGAGTCATAAAATAGCCAACAGGTCAGAAAAAAATATAGGAGGAAGGCAAAAAGTTCAGGGATGACCCTGCAAAAAGGGCCAAGTCCCATAGCATGCCTATACATTTTTTAAAACTAGACACCCAGAGGATTCCAGGATGGGGTGAATTGAGTGGTTGTCACCAGATTGTTACCCAGAACCCCTTGCAAACCTCAAACTTTGTAAAAATAAAAACACATTTTCCTCACAGTTCTGTGATGGAAAGTTCTGGAATATGCCTGGATCCACAAAATTCCACCCACCTTGCATTCCGTAAAGTCTTCCAATAAAACTGGTACCTCACTTGTGTGGGTAGGACTAGTGCCCGTGACAGGAAACGGGCCAAAACGCAGCGTGGACACACCACGTGTTTACAGTGAAAACTGACCCTTTTTTTTTCAAAGTGCCTAGTTGTGGATTTTGAACCCTACTTCTGCCGGTACCTAGGGAAATTTAGCAAACCTATACATTTTTTAAAACTAGATACTCACGGAAAGCCAGGAGGGGTGACGTGTGGATCTCACCAAGGTCCGTTACCCAGACGCATGCAAACTGAAATCTTGTGGCAAAAAACACATTTTCCTTACATTTCTGTAATGGAAAGTTCTGGAATATGCGTAAATCCACAAAATTTCACCCAACTCTCATTCCCTAAAGTCTTCCTATACAAATGGTATCTCCCTTGTGTGGGTATGCCTAGTGCCCACTACAGGAAACTGGCCAAAAGGAAATGTGGACACACCACATTGTTGGTGAAAACTGACCTTTTTTTTTTTTTAAGGTGGCTAGCAGTGAATTTCAAACACTAGCTCTGCCGGTACCTAGGGAAAACTAGCAAACCTATACATTTTTGAAAACTAGACACCCAGGGTAATCCAGAAGGGTTGACGTGTGTGGCTCTCACCAGGACTTGTTGCCTACAATTCCCTGCAAACTTCAAACTTTGTCATAAAACCAGAAAGACTGGTTATGGTAAAATAAAATGGTGGAAGCAAAGGCTCTTGCCCAAGGGTCCGCTCCCCCTCCCTGGTGGCTAGTGGGTGGATCCCTCCTGCGGTGATTCCCAAGCAGGGATCCACTAGGGAAGGGTATCATTAGAAAGGGGAGATTCTCTTTCCAACGAAACCTCTCCCAAGTGTTTTGGTGCTCTGGGGCAGAGATACCACCACGAGCACCAAAACAACGAAACAAACGAAGTTTCAGTTTAATTTTTCAATGTAATGATGTCAGCAAGCCATGGCCGCGATCTTCTTTACATTGAAAATAAAAAGCAGGCCTCAGGAGTTTGGGAAGCTCTTCCCCACCTCCTGAGCCCCAAAAAGGAAATCATCTGCTGTTTGCAGCAGAGGGATTTAGTGCGCCTGTGCACATACGGAAGGGTTCCGTCATGAGCACAGTAGCTTATGATGGAACCATTCCGCCATTAGCACCGAAAGGGTTAATGGTGAAATTGTGTAAGGATGTGAATCTAGAAAAGTGTCAAACTGCAAAACCATACTTACAGGCAAGTAATTAATTTCTTTCCAAGCACCCTGGAGTATCCACCCATCAAAAAAGTGGGTGATAAATCACGTAAGGCATGGTTATTGCTTAGAATTCATAGAGACACCACCTACAATACAACCAAATTAACTGACATATGCGAAAAGGACTAGGAGCATCAGGAACTATTACAAAAGAAGGTTATAGAGACAGTACTTCACATAAAAAAGACACAGATATGCTCTGTATGCTTCCTGGAACACAAACAAACCACAGATCCAAGGTAGATGGCAGTCTTGTCAAGACTCGGAGATTCCAGATAATAACACTACAAGACTTAATTTCCCTGTCGGAAAGGAAAGGTTATCTGGGAGCAGTAGATCTAAAAGATGCGTGCTTTCACTTTATAAATACCTCAGTTTTGTGATTGTGGGGTATAAATTCCCAGTTTGAGGTGTTACCTTTTGGCATAAAATCTGCTCTGAGCATTTTTGTTTTTTAGACCATGTCCCTGATGGTGTTGCAGCCCACCTCAGGAGACCATCTATCCAAATTTATCCTTACCTGGTTGGTAGGAGTTATTATGTTCAATTTTATTTATTTATAGCATTTGTAGAGCGCTCTGTAACCCTATGGGCATCCTGGCGCTTAGGTACATAGCTAAAGCTTTGTGGGGACAGGAGCATGAACGAGATGCTGAACCGGGTAGATTTATTTATTGCGAAGGGTTTTAGGAGGATTTTTGGGGAAAAGCCAAGTTTTCACCTTTTTCCGAAAGGTCAGAAGATGATTAGTTTTTCTGATGTCCAAGGGGAGTTTATTCCATAAGTGGGCTGCAGCAATGCTGAAAGCTCGTCCACCACAGGTGGCTTTCTTGATCCTGGGGATACTGATGAAGTTCAAGGATGAGGATCGAAGAGACCGGCTGGGCTCATACCACTTAAATTTGTACTGGAGTGGTCGGGGGCCTAGCTCATGAACTGCCCTGAAAACAATACATAGGGATTTGAAGCAGATCCTTTGGTGTATGGGCAGCCAATGTAGGTCAGCCAGGGCAAGAGTGGTGGAAGATCTACGTTCACGGGAGTTCAAGCAGTGCAAGAAGCCAGGACCAAGAAGTGGTCCTGTTTTTTGCTGCGAATTGAAAAACAAAAAAACTTTCTGGATCCAGAAAAGAAGAAAATCTTCTTAGGGGCAGATATAAACACAGCAGAGGCAATCTCATACCTGACTGGGAAAAGGATTTCAAGCAAGCAGGTGTGCCTATACCGTTTTTCTGTTTTTACAGATTTTATTTTTTTGCAGATAAATACAGACCGAAAACAATCTATTTCTTGTCTGTATTTATTTTTGAAGTGGAATATTACGGAAAATGTTACTTTTTAAGTAACTCTACTTTCTGCTCTTCATGAATTCCAGACTAACTGCTAAACAGTGACACCATGGGGATTTATAAACAAGACAAAATTCCCTTACATACAGGCATATGTTAACATATATTTGTGTATAATGTTAATAGTTACCTGTAAGATGTAGTGTTTTGTTATATTTGGTTACTTAACCCCTTGGGCGCGGCCGCGATTCTGCGCCTGTGCGGCGTTTTCCATAGTGGGCGGGTTCATGACAGCCCGAGCTGTCATCAGCACATGCCCACCGTAATGCATGATGGCTGGGGGCCGTCATCAGCATCGAAGGGGTTAATTTGCTAAAATGCGACAGGCATCAGGAGTGCATCTTTATCTGTGGAAATATTTTTTTATTCTACATTTATTCTCAAATCATAAACTAAATATGGATATTACCAATGGTCAAAATGTAAATATGGATGCCATAAAACCAGGAGCCTTACATGTATAACTCAGCTCACTATAAGAGGGCTGTGGCCTGCCAGGATGCGGTCAAGTACATTGATTACTAGGTGCTTGATCAAGTTTCTGACCCTAAAAGCTTTCCAGAGTAGGAAAAAAGTTGCAAATCCTAATGAACTACCCAAACTCTGTTTTCCCTGAACAAACAAGGAGAGGGAGGTCTCCTACCCGCCATCAAAACTGGCACAGTCCATCTGCAAAAGGGCACTAGCGAGGAACCCACAACTCATTACAAACCACTTCCAAGGGGTACAAAACAGACGCGCAGATGAGCTAAGCCAAACAACAAATGCCACATACAGGTGGGAGTTAAAACAGTTCATAGGGAATGTAATATTCCGACAGTGAATAATCCCCCAGGAAGATCTGTTTTTTTTTTTGCAACAGTCAATACAAAAAAAAGCCAATCCTTTGCACCCTGGCAGTGCTACCCACAGTCAATAGAGAATGCATTGTCGTTAATAGCTGATAAGGGATGTATGTAAATACTTCCCCCACTAGTATCTCTTATTCCACAGGCTGTAGAGTAGTTCCGAACCACCTACAAAACTGATCCTAATAGCCCCTGGTGACTTTATCAAGCATGATTATTCTGCCTAGTACAGAAAGCACTGGGCGCATGTGTGAAAATAGAACACAAGAACACCCTCACAATACAGGAGAGCAAAGTTTCTACCCTGCCCCCAGAGACCATATTTTTTCCGAAGGTTTATATAGCGCAAACTTGACCCAAAGGTATCAGAGCGCTTTACATGAGCACCAGTTGCGTTACAGATAGACCTATTCATTTTTGTTGGGTACGGGGAGATTACTGATTGCCCAGAATCACAGGATGTTGAGCATTCCTGTCGAGACTCTAACCCGGTTCCTCAGCTTTGAGGTTGACCGCTTTAGCCGTAAGGCCACATCCTCTCCCCTAATGGCTTGGCTATTGACTCAGAAGAATTCAGTCATCTACAGCTGCCTGAGAAAACACTCCCAATCACTATGGAGGCGCGCAGACCTCCCTAATGATACTGGAAAGAAGTGTAGTGCTACCAAATGGAACAAATATCTAGTGTGCGGCCGCAAGAACAATTTCCATGTTAGTATGTCAAATAAGACTTTAATGTTAACTTATCCAACACTCCAAATGGATTACAGTTTCTGTTCTGCATCATCATAAGTACACTTGTCAGTAATTGCAGCGTATGCAAAAGAGCCCACACAAGACAGTTATTCGCCATCAAAAGAGTTATGGAAGGGGCTAAGAGACTATACCCTTCGTGCACCCTTCATGCATCATAATGGTATTAGAATCTAGTACTTGGAGGGGGGAATCAAGAAGGCTCCTTTTGAGCTTATACGTAAATCTTCTCCCACATTTCTAACATTGAAGACCGCCTTAGTTGCTATGATATCTCTGCAGAGAATTAGCAGATTGTAAAAAATCTTTATTGTACAAATGCCATACCTAACTATTTATAGAGTCACGGTTATCATAAGAACACACCCTAGTTTCTTATATAGGGTAGTCTCACCTTTCCACATCAAATGCCCCCGCCTAATGATACAGGAGAGAGGGATTTACACACCCCAATGTCAGAAGGGCGGTGATGTATTATATACAGGAGACTCAGAACATTGTTATTTAATGGCCACTGGAAGCAGGATCCAAGGATCTTTCTATCGGGAAGAAGGAGGCAACACTGGCATTCATGGCCAATATCTCAATACAGGACATATACAGGGCAGCTATATGGTCTTCAGAACATACTTTCTTGAACACCTTTGTTAAGACAGACGCGCACATAACAAGGTAGCAGTGGGCCAGTCCGTATTAAAACACATGTTTTGTCCACTCCCTCTTCACTTCCTTTTCCACAGGGAAGATAAGACCAGGATGTAATCCATGCATAGCATGTGAATCTAGATGAAACTACAAAAGATGGTGATGAATGGTGCACAGACTTTTACTGATACAAAAAGTATGACAAGAACAGCTAATATCTCTCGTTACCTTAATCGCAAAATCCTCAAATGTCATTAAACTAGTACCAAATACATCATTAATTTTGTGAATTTCCTAAACATCATTGCAAATGTGGTTTATCTGGTTATGTATGCTCAATGAGACGTTAGGTTTGCAAGACCAATACACAACCTCCTGCGGCACAAACTCCCTCAGTTGCAGCCAGGAAAAAATCAAGAGCCATACGGTTCTGTAAGAGGACAGCTCTTTGTGCTTGTAATTGATTGAAAATGGGGCCTAAAGTTATTGCAGAAAAACTAACCTATACCATAAATAAGGCTCCCGGTTTTCCGTTTAAACAGATTTTTACATATAAATACAGACAGAAAACTTTTTTCTTTGTCTGTACTGATATATAAAAGCGGAAAAATACTGACAAACCAAATGCTCCTGCTGCCTCTGTGCTCATCTGGGCAATCCGTGTCTGAGGCACACAGGGGCTGCAGAAAGAAATAAGAAACCGCTGCAGTCAAACTGCCACTCTGGAGAGGGGTGAACAAGTGCATTGGGGAGCTTCGTGTCTGCAGAACAACAGTTTCAATAGTCAGTGCTTCATTTTCAATATTCAGTTCTTCATTTTTTAGGCAAACCAAAATTACAATGTAAAACATTTAGGAAACACAAATGGGCCTTTAAAATTATATGTCTTAAGCAGCATTTATGCATAAACTATCTCCTCTCTGCTATGAAGTGATTGTTTAGACCATTAAAATCATAGAAAAGCTGTTGAAAAGGGCTAGTTCTGCCTCATGTGGCTTTTGCCCACTACGGATAGCTGCGGACTGTAGGGTTTTGAATTTCGGTAGCTCTTTCTGCACCAGTGTCACATCCAGTTCCCTGTGTATCTTGAAGGTGACCCATATTACTTTGGTGAAAAGGCCCATAATTGTTGTGCTCACGCAAAAACTCGTCTACAGACAGCAGCAGCCCTTTCACAGAGATCAGCTTCGAAATCAGACAAACAGGTACCCCCAAAAGGTTTGTTCATGTTTGGGTTGTCAGCAAGTAGTCTGCGTTCTAATGGTTTGAGAGAGGACCTCCCAAAGTCTGGGCCCGGAAAAGACTTTCTGAATGTTTGTTTCCAAGCAGAGACTCTGTGATGGCTGATAGAATGCAAGTAAAGGAGGGAGTAATGCTTTGACTTTTTTCCAGACAACTACTCAAACGAGATCTAATCAATAACTCTAACTAACGCATCTTTTCTTAGAGGACAGGCAAGACATTTGTTCCCAATATGTAAAGCTCACTTAGTGTTGGGCGCCAATTTGAAAACCAGTTACAGCAACCCACAACAACCAAGTGCAAGTGTGCATGTCTATTTAAATAAATGTCGGAAAATACTAGCTGCAACGTCTTCTTTTGCTTGCGACAAAAATAAATGTGGATGAGTACTGATAAAATGAACAGAACATAAATATGGATAAATACAGATGGAAATGTTGAAAAAATAAAAAACATAAAACCGGGAACCCAAACCATAAACTAGCCATGACTATTGGCTTTCTCAGTGGTTGTTATCTATTTAGGATAAATGAGTAACAACAATGATTTTGTGGCAAATAATTAATATTGGAAGTTTTCAATTATGAAATTGTGAAACTGAATTAAACATTACCAAGGCCTTTGGAAGGGGTAATGGTCTTCAGAGTTTCCCAATCTCTCCCTTCAGTTAGACATGGAAGGACGTTTTTACTCCACATCACCTCCATCTGTATATCTTACACCTCATCTCTTTCCTCTTCAGTACCCTCTATTCACTCTCTCCTGAATTCACTTTGTTGTATCTCCTGCACTTCTCCACCCCCAAACACACTATGCATCCACTCACCTGTAAGCATTTAATTTTCTTTTACTTTCTCCTTGTCATTATTTTGACAACTGTAGCACCTCCTTCACACAGTTTTGCATAGAGAAGCAACTGAAATACATGACCACTGCAAAATAGAGAGGCCAAGGACTGAACGACTATGTATTCTGCAAAACAATAATTGATGGACAGAATGCAGAACAATGTCATACATTCACCCGGTACAGAGATCTGGGCCTAAATCCATTGTTTTTTTGCTCACCATGCCATTCCAGTTTGAACCCAGCCATATGCAAATCAGTCTTGACCCTGTGCCCAATGGGAACAGTCCAGCCCGAACTGCCAAGCTAGGTCCTCCCTGGACTGGAAACAAGCATCCTAGGACCAGTGTCGGGGTTTCACCATGTATTCTGAATAGCTTTTTTGAGATACTGACATACACTAAAATGCTCGTACTTTGTTCAGGCCCGCTCAAAAGTGCTCTATTGTGGCCTGTTATGAATATCTGAAGGCAACTCAGTTGAAAATATATACTATTCAAGATGTATATACTACAAGAAAAAATATACAGAAACATCCGGGAAATAGCTAACATGCTTAGGGAATGAAAGATTAAGTAAAACATGTGAAATATAAACAGGAACTACATCTCTGACATGGATACCTTAATGTTCTTTTATTTGTTAAGAAACTGCTAAATTTTTATGCTAGTAAAGTTGAGGACATTAAGTCTGTTTTCGATTACTATCGGGTCAGAGATCTGGAGGGACCAGCTCCGCGCAAAGCTCTGTGTGCACAGACAGTTTTATTTGGATAACAATGGATTGTTTCAAAATAAACAACACATTGATTAATACATATTTATTTTTGGACAAAGTTAGACCTACGACCCACAAGTTTGCAAACAATAATCGCTTCTGACATATGGCCAATTCTAAGTCCACAACAATTTAGGAACAAAAGTATACTTACCTCAAGGTTGAGTTAATTCCTGAACAAATCTAGAAGCGTTAATAAAAGAGTCATTAGTGAAAATAAAACACAACACAAAAACAAGCAAACCCTTGTGAAGTAATACTCGATGCTCAAGAACTTGAGAGTATTTGAACATTCAGGTAAAGCTTGAGAAGAAATATATTTATTGAATAGTTATTAAAAGGAAGCTTAGTGAAAGGTAATGCTTTTAATGTGATTTGTTTTCTTGTGAGTAACGGAAGTATGAGTTGATGCACATCAGGAGAGTCATACTAATCCTCTCCAAGAAAGTTATACTTGAATTATTGTCGATGCATGAGCAAAGTAATCCTTTGACTGATTATTAAAGTAACACATATAGCTATATATATATATATAGCCCCATGAGAAAGGGCATGTGTCAGTCTTACGCTTGCTGTGAGGTAGGTGTAAGGGTTTGATGCAGTGGCGTCTCAGAAGTGGCATAGTGAAATCTGATAGATTTCACTGTGCCACTTCAACAAATCTTTTTTGCGGGGGAACGCCCACCCTACATACTTTATACCTGATGCAGGTATAATGTAGCGCAGGGGTTTACAAAGTGAAGCATCTGCTTAGATGTGTCATATTTTAAATATGTTGCAGAGTGGCGCATATTTTATGTCGCCGGTTGTCACAAAAAGTCATGCACCGGCGGCGCAAGGAGATCATAAATAAGCCCCATATTTCTTCTTGCTCAAGGGGAGGTTCAGATGCATTCATTCTTAGCCATCATTGGGTTCAAATCCAGCAATAGGAAATGTTAAGGTTATGTTGGTATTATGCTGAGAGTTGCAAAAAGGTATTGTGATATAAAAAAATTATGAATCCGAGGGTGGGCAGTGGGTAGAGTGCAGTTAATATCTTGGTTACTGCTACCTCTAAGCACTACCGTCTGATGAGCCAAACAGCAAGGCATGTGGCAGTGGGAATGCAAGACCCACCACACAACCCAAAAGGTGGAGACCTGCCAACTACTGCAATCAGAGGTGATATCCGCAGGAAGGCGGGGTTGCATCCTGAAGTTGGTGAGGTTAAGAAGGTGCAACATCTGAAACTCCTCTCCAGCTGATGAAGCTTGGTGATCCGGTCAGGCACAGGGATGGGCCAATAGATGCCGGAGCCACAGGTGCAGCAGGTGTAGTCGAAAAGGGCTCTGGTTTGGTGGGTTGCTTGCTTGTTGTGGGTGCTGTGTATCCAGGCCGGTATCACGAAACACTTGGCAGTAGCCCCATAAAAAGAACTTGGAGAGGACCCCACTACAGTGACTGGTAGGTGAAATTTCACTGATGGGCATGTATGTGGGCTTAATCTCTGGGCTTCATATATTGTCAGAGAAATGGGAAGTACAGGTCGAACCAGAGAATGGAAGCTGTAGAGACAGTGAATGAGTTATTTGCATTATTAAAGAACTAAGTCATTTAAATGCAGATCAGGTAAGACTGCATACTATGGAGAGTTAGATGGCAGCAACATGGGCCTATCCATGTCAATCTAATAGGGACTGAGTTTGGTTATTTGAGTAAGGATTGCTTAAATTGACAAGATTGCCACGGGTAATATATTCAGCCACCTAATATCAGTTTCAGAACAGATTTTCACTACCTTTGATTTCAATGTACCATTAGAGCACTCCATCATCCCTTATGACTCAGGTATGCACATTTGAAGTCTTGTTGGATCCCCAAGCCATGCACAATTCCTCAGCTACTGAGGACATGAAATGAGAGCCCTCGTCACCGGATAACTGAAGTGGATACCCAACCTAGATATGAAACCTTGGATTAGCCTTTTCACTACTGTAATAGCGTCTGTACAATAGTGTACACCAGTATGTCTCAATCCAGCCAGAAAACATACAAAGAATTAGCAAAAATCTAATAATTTAGGCATTTGGATGAAATCTATCTCCAAATGGATGAAAGGCCCCCACAGAGGTGGGTGGGCGGGCAGCAGGTGGGGTTTTATTCCCATTCCCAAAATTGTGGGCTTGGGAGGTGGCACATGAGTTGACATTATGAGCTTCCTACTTTGACCCATTGCAAAAGAGAGAGGAAAAAAACACAAAAGTTGAAAAGAGGAGGAAGGGAAAGGTGGGAAAACAGTGGCAAAGGGAGAAGGAAGAGATAAAAAAAGAATGTGCAAGAATGAAATAAAGAGGCAGTGAGTTTCGATGGTGGCTCAAATTGGCTTGAGGTGGAAACAATATAGGAGAGCTTTGGTATTTGACACCCTTGACATTCTTTAGTGCAGGTCGTAGGGTTCTAAGCATAAACCTGGGCCTGGCACTTATTCTTTTACAAATTAAGCAATGCTTGTCGCACAGATCATGCCTACATTGGTAATGTGGATGATAAAATGGTGCATTTTGATGAGGTTCTGGAGGAAAACATGTGTGGTAACTTTTTACAGGTTTTTTTAATCCATGTCTGCATCTCTGCTTCAGGTGCACAATCGTTTAATGCAGATAAGTCTTTGAGCCTTGATAGAAGAGATTGAGCAATTTGGGATATGCAAAGTCACAGAATTTGGGCCCAACACAGCTTTCTTAGTAGTCTCATCAGCAAAAGGATTTCTCCTAGACACTTCATCATCAGATGACTGACGGGCAGTACACACAACAATGGCAAGACTGAAAAGTAGCACAACAAACCCTTTACATAAATGTTATGTTATGTGGGTGTTCTACAGAGGTAGATAAACACTGCTACATCAAGTGAACCTAAGGTTAATAGGCACGCCAGTATACATGCAAAAGTAGGAGTGATCAATTCAGCAACTTGAGCAGAATGCACCTGAAGTAAATATAGACTCTTGACAACTTCATATAATGTATGTAGAGTATAACTTGCCACTAGCGTGTCACCATCATTTCTAAGATACGAGTCATCGACATAGGAGGTGACTTCACAATTGGGTATTGGTGGATCAAAGAAATGAATATGGGCCTTAGACAGATGAGTCTGTCTGTCTGTCTGTCTGTTTCTTTCTTTCTCTCTCTCTCTCATGGGATACAGCAACAATGAGAGCAGTACCAGAGACAATATTCTCTGAGATTTCTGCTAGAAAGGCAAAAGCGGCTACATCTCTTAAACAGGGTCAAAGACCCACAGTGAATTCGATCAAGGGCAGAAGGATATTAGGCTATGGGCTTTTTATGGTCTCTCTGATCCTGCACCTGTACCTCAGTGGCAAACCCATCTTTTTCATGACAATTCAGGGTGAATGGATTGGATTAATTAGAAAGTCCCGGTGCAAGGGCAGTAGAAAGAGCATGTTTCAGATGTACAAAGGCGGCCCATAGATGCCTAGAGGCTTACGAGGTGCCACACTTTGGGGGCATTTTTTAAATTACTGCTAATCACGCTAAGGCCTGCAGGGGGGTGCCTCAATTGTTTTAAACAATCTCATTACAGCTTGCTGGTTGTTCTTAATTATCGCACCATGCTTGCACGTTAGGCTCCTATTTTGAATATGTTAACCTGAATTGGTTTTTAACCTGTATAATATGTAAATCATTGTGAACATACCGATCTTCGTGTTGGTCTTCCTCTTCCTGGTCCACCACAGCATTTTTAGGCGGTTTGAGTGGAGGGAGGGGCAACACACTCTCTTTTCGTTTGCAACGCCATCTTGGAGGTTGGCAGTATAGTTGTTTCTATACCCCACTTCATTGATGGGCACCCATTTTGTTTGTCTTTGTTGTTGCTGGCACCCATTTTGTCCTCCTACTACGGAAACTGAAGAGGAGCCTCCCTTCCCTGGTCTCTATGCTCTGCCAGCCTTGGAAAGAGAAACAGGCTTGCTCCATTTCCAGCATATGGTGGCCATCTTGGAGTGGTCATTTTATCTAGATCCCACACACCTGGTCCACGAGTTCTCTTTTTAACTTCATACATGCTCTACTGATCAGGTTTTCGCTTCGGTTAATAGGATAATTACATCCTTTTATGTGAACCACCCAGGATATTGACACTCTTGGCCTTTGAATTGTCCTTCAGGGACTTGCACGAAATGCCCTGCGTTCACTCCCTATCGTAATCAAATACAATTCTACACAGAGGGTGGCCTTGCTGGAGCAGTTAGTTCGCCGCAACACCACATAATTTTGAGGTGATTATTTCCTTTAAGGTTGTGCATAAAAAGCCTGCCTGATCTGCCTACCATATAAAGATTTAAGTACATCCCACGAATGGCCGTCAAGTTATCACAGCCCAGCCTCCTGTCTTTTAGCCCTAGATAGTCTGGCTCTCATGGGTCTTAGTCTACCCAAAGAAACTCAAGGGTGAGTTGCTAGCAGGCGTGATTCAATTGCCCACTCCACCTTCACCCCATGAAACTCTGTCTGCTATCACACTGAACTCTTTCGACACATCCCTACCTCTGCCCAGACGCTTGGCCTACCTACACCTCCTATGGTTAGAGATGACCTCTGCCCAGACTCTTGGCTTACCTATTCAATTGCCCACTCCACCTTCATCCCATTAAACTCTCCGTCTGCTATCACACTGAACTCTTTCGACACGTCCCCCACATCTGCCCATACGCTTGGCCTACTTACGCCTCCTATGGTCGGAGATGACCTCTGCCCAGACTGTTGGCTTACCTACGCCTCCTTTGTTCAGAGACAAGGCGTGTGCTGGTATGGATCCTAAACCTTTGATCCTCATCTCTCCCAACCTGGAGCCGTCTGGCCATAATGCTTTCCGAATCATATACCCCCTAACCTATCAAAAAATGCTGCAAAAAAATTCAAATACAGACTACTTAAAACCCATCCAGATACCCTTATCTCAGACCCCTTCTTCTCCATCAGAAAAGATTTTACCATAAATAATCTCATCTTCTACACTAAACGTCATGCTCAATGGCGGAAGGCCATATACCTTCTGCTCAGGACCTCCACTTCGCTGAAGACTCCACATGGTCTTAGATTGATGGTTGCACCCTCCTTGACTTACAGAGCTGAAGTCACCATCTCCCTTTACAAAAACGGAACCATCCTTATACAAGCATCAGAACGCAATCTAGTTGCCTTTGACAACTTTTTCCCAACCATCATGAATACAGTGGCTAACTTAAATTCCGCCCCCTTCAGAGGGGCTAGCTCCCCAGTGGCCCCCCAGTCTTCACCTCCATCCTCTGACCCGACATCTGCTCCGAATGGCCCCCTTCTAGCTACCTTTACACATAATAACAATTCCCCCTCACTGCTCGTTGTGAATGAGCAGCGACAGCACAGTCATCGCGCTAGTCTACCTGCTCCCACCCCACTCTTTTAGCTAGCTCTAACTCCCCTAGCTCCACTGTTCACAGCACTGCCCTGATTCTCCCCAGGATCCTTTCCTCTAGCCCAACCCGTAATCCTAACCTGCTCTCACAGGCCTCTAGGTGTCTCTTTTCGACCGAGCCCTCTTCCCCTAACCTACCCATCCCTCTGAGCACGCATCACTATTTCCTAGAACCCCTTCCCTTTGGGCACATCCATTCGCCACCTTTCTTATTACCCCCCGCCCCCACTAGCTCGCTACCTCTGCAGGATCCCCTGAACCTAGCCTCCCAATCCCAATCACACACTTCATTGGAAGGTCGACTTAACGAGATAGCACACTGCCTACAACAACTTAAGGCAGAGGTACGTAGTCTATTACATATCACTGAGGAACTGTCAGCTAACTCTAGACTAAGTTGTTCCATTATGAACAATCTCAACTCGCTCCCAGCTAACGGGTGTACCTGGCTCCCCCCACCCCTATATTCAGCGGTCGCCATCCCACATCACCCACACACCCCATAGT
Organism: Lissotriton vulgaris; assembly: GCF_964263255.1. Classification (NCBI taxonomy): domain Eukaryota; kingdom Metazoa; phylum Chordata; class Amphibia; order Caudata; family Salamandridae; genus Lissotriton; species Lissotriton vulgaris. The sequence continues at coordinate 866,013,836 of NC_141689.1, forward strand.
TGGGCCTCCGCTCTGCTCCGCTCCCTAATGGCCCTTCTTGCCCCTCCAGATGTAGAGCCCCCCTGTCTGATAGGGATATTCATTCTCTCCTACTTTAATATGATCAGGCAAATCCCTCCACTATAACTAACTTGCCACAAATTGAATCCATCCCCACTGATCCCTTCAGGGAACCAAGGCCAAACGCCCAACCTTTAAATGAGAACAACCTCACAAGAGCCACCACCACTCTACATATACCAACGGACTCCAAAAAAAGTCTCAAATGTGTGCTCCTAAATTGTAGATTGCCAGTTAAACATGATGCGGGCATTGCCGACCTCATCCTTGCCCAGGATCTTGACCTTTTAATGCTAACGGAAACCTGGCTAAATGACTCAGCTGCTCCCGTCCTGGACACTTTAATGCCTCCCAACTATGATATCATTAGGTTGGACAGAACTAATGGTCAAGGGGGAGGCATTGCATGTTTACATCGTAGCAATCTAACAGTGAAAGTACTTCAGACCTACTGCTGTCTTGTGAATACCTATGCATTGAAGTGACTGGTTGCAGCAATCACTCATGCAAATTGCACACTTTTTACCACCCCCCTTGTGACAACCTTCCCTTCACTGAACAGATCATGGCACTCAGATCTTCCTGGGAGATTTCAACCTCCACTGGAATGATGTAAATGATGTGGTGGTCAATAGCCTTAAATCCTTCCTACAAGACCTCAACCTAATCCAAATCTGTGACAGCCCTACTCATATAAAAGGAGCTACCTTAGATATGGTCATTGGTAATCCCAACTCCATCCTTCTGGATTCGATCCTCCTGTGTGATAGGACAGACCACTATCGCATCACCTTCCACATCCTGGAACTGGTAAAAGCAAATGGAGCCCAGCCTAAGAAACCAAAACAGCTGAAAAGATGTCTACTCGCAAGATCTGACTGCTCATTGCAATAACATCCTGCCCCTTCCCTTGAACATGTTACAGACCACTATAACCATGCAATACTTAATTTACTAGACTCGGTTGCACCACTACAGCTTAAAAGAATGTCCTCTAAACTCTCCAAACCATGGTTCAATGATAATCTTAAGTCAGAAAGAAGAAATGTAAAACATGCTGAAAGGCTGCGGCGATCATATCCCTCTCTTGAGCATCTCTACCATTTGAGATCCCTTAGAAGCGTATACAATAAAAGCATCAGATGCTCGAAGGCCACCTTTTTCAGAACACAAATAGAGCAAGCAAACAAACATCCAAAAAAACAGTTCAAACTCATGAGGTCCCAAGCTAACAATCATTCTAATCTCTCGTCACTGGGTCAAGTGGCATTGCCGAATTGTGAAGAATTTGCTGATTTCTTCACTGATAAGACTATTAAAATTGAAACTGAATTACGATCTGCCCTTGATCACCTGTTGATTAGTCCACTAAACACCCTCCGTCCCCCAGGGTTGGATATGACTGACCCTGCTCAACACCACCTCCCCATAAACAATGCATCCATGAGTCTGTCCTAAACCTTGCATGGATGCACTATATGCACAATGCTGTCAACTTTAAAACCTTCCAATCACTACAACGACCCTCTGCCATTCTTTTCCCAGAAGTTAGATCCTCCTTACTATCACCTGGACTACAATCATTAATGCATCACTTTGGCAAGGTGCTATTCCAGATTGCTTAAAATTGGGTCGTTACCCTGATTCTAAAGAATCCTTCTGCTGATCCCATGGACCTTCATAACTTTTGCCCAATCTCTAACATCCCCACCTTGGCAAAGCTCTTGGAGAAACGTGTGCTCGCCCAACTCTGCAACCACATCGACCATTTCCAACTCCTGGACCAAAGCCAATCTGGTTTCCGCCTGGGCCATAGCACAAAGTCTGCACTAATACACATTGTCGATGATGCACTAAGATTGTTGGATCACAATGAGTCGTGCTAATTGATCCTTATTGAGCTTTCGTCCGCATTCGATACTGTCAAACACGAAAACCTAATTGACCTCCTGGAACACAGGATGGGGCTGGTTGGGCCTGTACTAAACTGGTTCTCTTCATTCTTTCAGAACAGATTCCAAAGTTTCAGGGTGAACCAATCACTGTCCCATCCTGCAACGGTCACTCTGGGAGTTCCCCAGGGCTCAGCGCTTTCTCCCACGCTCTTTAACCTGTTCATAGAGCCTCTGACAGAAATTCTGAAATCATCCATCATTCACTATCACATGTATGCGGATGATACGGATGATACCCAACTATACCTGAAGATCGCCTCCCCCGAGGAAACATCCACTCCCTCAATTCAGTCCTTCCGGAAACACAAAGCTGGCTGACACGTAACCACCTGAAGCTAAATGCCCTAAAATTGGAATTCCTCCTAATCTCAACCCAAAATCAATCTCTGGTCATGGAACAATGATTGAATTAGCTCACTGCTCTTAACTGTAGACATTACCTCTTGGATTTGGCATCCTATCTGGGTATTATATTAGACAAAAGTCTGAACATGCAGAAGCACATCAGTTCCCTCACCAAAGGAGCGAACTTTCAACTCAGCATCCTTAGGAAACTCAAACCCTGTCTCCTTGCTCATGACCTAAAGGTTGCAGTGCAAGCATTAGTTTAGTGATCTCAAAGCTTTACCTTGGTAGTGCAACGCTTTGTGGCTTGCCCAGACTGGAAACGGCTCCACTTAGGGTTGCTCTCAATTCTGTTGCTAGGCTTATAACGGGCACTAAAAAATACAACCAATTTTCTCCGGACTTGCTGGCCCTCAACTGGGTTCCTAATGAAGCTCGGATACAGTTAAAAATTGCATGCATGGCACACAAAGCCTTCCACTTCAAGACCCTGCTATGCCTTGCCCAGAAACTGGAGCTCTCATGTGGTTCTAAAGCCTCTAGAAGCACCAGCACCCTACTGCTCAAACCACAAAAACTCAAGAAAAAAAGAGCCTTCTCAGGTATGACTCTGAGGATCTGGAACTCCCTTCCCCCTGAAGTCAGGGTGAACCCTTCCACTGTCCCCTTCAAAAAAGAAGTCAAAGAGCTCCTGATGAAGAAATCTCTGCCTCAGTCTGGCTTCTCCATTTGATACTGGGGTCATAGTCGCTGATTTGTGGGCCAGATGCCTGGCTCAAGAGAATTTCGGACATTTTAAGACTGAATTTTTCGCTTTGTTGATTCTGTTTTGCTTGCTTGTACCCTTCTTGATGTATAAACTGTAAAGCACTCTGATACCCTCGATGGTCATGTTCGCACTGTCTAAAACTTTCTAAATAAATAAACATAGAAAAAGGAAAGCGCCTGAATGGATTGATTTTGTGCAGGAAGAGTCCCTTCCGGCACAATCAATCACCCCCCAACGCAGGCACCCTTGCACCATGGTGCAAAGGTGGCTGAGTTGGCTCACGGCAGCCAATTGTGCACTAGTGCAGGGGAAAAGGACAGGAATGCACCTTATCATATAGATACAGTGCATTCCCGCCCTTTCCTTTTGCCGTAGGGCAGTGCAGCAGGGAGGCCTGCGGCGCTGCCCTACAGCAAAAGCCCATAAATAAGGCCCCAAATATATACTGAAAAGTTGTCCTAGTTTTAGCCCTGGTCTTATATGCAATTACATAGAAAGACAGGCATGCTCAAATGCTCAGACTATTTGTATTGTCTCACAGTGTAACTTGCTGCAGGGCACTGCAAACCTGGGGAATAAAAAACATGGCAGAGGCACAGAAGGCACAGAAACAGGTTGCACAGAGATGATGCACAAATAGCCTGCAAATTTGTGCATGGATGTTTACATGAAGTAGCACATCAAAGCCAGAACAATTGGCTTTGCGAATGCTTGTGAGTGCTTCCCAGTGGGACACCTTACGTTTAGTGACTATAACAATTTGTAGATCACACTGAGTACGACAAGACTTGAGCTGTGCTTCAATGATATGAGTCAAGACTGGGGTGGGGTTGCTGATGTTTCAATTCAAAGAGCACTCTGCAGTTCGAGGCTGCAGCAGGGCCAAGGCTGATTTGCATATGATTGCTCCCTCTATGTAATGGCACAGTGTACAAAAAAGCTGGATGAGAATTAGTCATTACTTGTGACTGAGATAAATTCAAGCATTCAACTTATCACTTTTATTTAATCAGTGCTTACACTTGTAGTCCTTCTGTTTTCCCTGAATTGATGACAGCTGTTGTTGCTGCTGTGGTTCATGATGCTGTGGCAACTGATGCTGTCACTACCAAGGTACCATCTGTGGTCACTGCTGTTGCGTGAGCTGTTTTTTCTGTTACTGCTGTGTTGGCAGATGTGGATGCTTTTGTGGTTCCTGCCATAGTGGCAGCCGTGTACGCTGCTGTTGTGGCAACTGTGATCTCTGCTGCTGAAACAGGTGTTTCTGCTGTTGTCACTGGTGATAACTGGTTTCTTTTATAGTTACAGCTTGTTTTGCTACCATGGCCCCTTTAGTTGAGGCAGCTGTTGTCAATCCTGTGGTGAGTACTATGCTGGCAGCTGCTGCTCTTCTTGACCTGCTGTGGTGGCAACTGTAATCTACAGCTTTGCTACCTTTGCTGCCGCTTTTGTGGTAGCTACTTATGGTTCCTGCTGTGGAGGAAGACCACTGCTCTGGTCTCTCCTGTGCTTGCAACTATTGTTACAGTAGTTGTTGCTACAGTGATGGTTGCGTCAACTGTGGTCCTTCTGTGGTAAAAGCTGTCCTGCAACTGTGGTTGATGCTAGTGTCTGCTGTGATTGCACCGATGGTCACTACTCTCGTCCCTGCCACAGCTGGAGCCGACAAAAATCTATGCCAGAAGATATTGCTGCTGTGGTTCCTGCTGTTGTGGCAACAGTTATCAATGCTGTGGTCCCTGCTATTTTGGCAGTGGTTGCTGCTGTTGTTCATGCCATGGCGTAAGATGTGGTCTTTCCTGTGATCACATTTGTAGTCACTGCCATTGCCATTGCCTTGTTGGCAACTGTTGTTGCATTTGTCATGATGACAGGTGAGGTTGCCGATGATGTCCCTGTTGTGACAGCTGGAGTTATTGCTGTGGTTGCTGTTGTCACTAATGTGCTTGTAGCTTTTGCTGCTGTGGGGAAAAATGGGTTAATCCCATCTCAGTATATATCTTTTTGTTAATCAAATGACCTCTGGAAAACAGCCAAAGTAGTTTCTAGTGATTGGAGATCTCTTTCCATTTGTCACTTCAAACCATTACTGGCCATTCAAATGGTCAGTTCCCATAAAGAGGTGATTCAACATTTCAGACTCAATCTCTGTTTATTTTTTTCTTTCCTTTTGTTTCTTTTCTTAGGGTTACATTACTCTAGCAAACAACTAAACCTGTCTTGAGCAAGACCTAAAAAAAGGTTCTAAGAAAGATTGAGTGAAAAGAGTCCTAATTTACTTTTTAAGAAACTCACATCCACTTCAGACATTACTGCCTATTGTCACTAAAGCTATAAAGAGGAAACATCCCATCAGGACACCATGCCCTGTAAGGTCTTTAATGGATGATGCATTTCCTTAAATGCATCTAAGGAAATTGTCCAAAGGGACAGAAGGATACACCATGTTTGTACGCGGAACAGACAGAAACCATGTATGGGATCCCTCAAGTGCTGAATTCCCCCGAAGGAATGGAATAATCCCACAAATATTTACGACAGGAGACTCGGATAACTTTTGCAACTGTTCTACAAAGCACACAATAAACCTTCCACATTAATGTCTAAAAGAACTCTTCTAAAATCACTTATTAAATTAACGGTAGATGTCTAGTAAATATCTGCTAATGTTGAGACAAATTGTAAACAAGAATACAACTATCCTTCCTAGGATGCAAACGTAATTCTGTAAAGCCAAAACTTGAAACAAAATATAAATGCCTGCTTCAAGACCCAGTGTTTATACAGGTGGTTGCCTTTAGGCTCGTCCGTTGATAGCAACCAAGACTAGAAAAACTCCTTTAATCCGAGACCTACTGCCTATCCTTCCCATGAGAGGAACACAAAAGAATTGAAGACATTGGTTGCAAGCTTGCTAATACTGCTTAAAATGTAAGATTGCTACTTCTTCCTACGATATAAGGGCCTGATTTAGATCTTGGGGGATGGGTTACCCCGTTACAACTGTGACGGATATCCCGTCCCCCAAAATATAAATCTCCTCATATCCGATGAGATTTATATTTCGGCGGACAGGATATAGAGTGACCTCTCCACCAAGATATAAATCAGGTCCTAAGACTGCTAATAGAACACTGTTGGTTCGCTCTGATCTATCACATTGGTATGAGATTTGATAATCACTACAATAATTCTCTGAAGAAAATTGCAGGAGTACAAATGAGCGTGTCAAAGATGTGGTGCATTCTGTATACGGTTCATTAAGCACGCTTAGCACGCAGGGTGGAATGTTGGGAGCAGGCCAGTCGATTAGAATGCTCACTTTGCTGGCTCTATTTAACATTACAGGCCTGCAAAGGGAGCATTCTGCAGCTGGCTGACTCCTAACATCTGTGCTGTGGCAAACAGGGTGTGCTGTGGGACCATGAGAAGCCTCTTACCTAAACGTCTCTATCCTTACGCGGCGCCCCTCTGCCGCTTTTCTAACGGCTGTCCGAGCTCCTCCCTCTGCTTTTGATGAGAGGAAAAGTCAATCAGCAAAGAAAATGTATGAACAAAATCAATGATTTAAAACTTTTCTTTGGCTCAATGGGCTTCTCTGCAAAGGCGAGGAGCCTCAAACAGCCGTCTGTGTACCGGCAGCGCCATTACAACAGGCTGTAGAGCAGAGGTCTTCAATCTGTGGGGCGCGACCCCTAGGGGGGTTGTGGAGTCCTTGGAAGGGGGTTGCAGATTCTGTCAGAGTGCAGTTCCTGGCTTGGGCTGATTGAGGGTGCTCACAGTGAAGGCCTAATTCACACCGAGGTGTGAAAAACATCAAAGCCTCATTAACAAGTAAAAGGTATTTTAAAGACCTGTCAAATACTCGGGTATGGCTGTGTGTGTGTGTCCCTGAAGCCGTTTCGAGCTGGGGGAGGAGGGGGAAGGGGGGGGGGGGGCGGAGGGGGGCTGGGGGGAGCAGGCTGTAGTGTAGCCCTTTGAGGTCAATGGATATTGCGCGCCCGGAGCTGTGGGTCCCATGACATGTCCCCTGCCCCCAGCAGGGAGGCACAGAGATGCCCTCCGATGATCGGGAAAGAAGGAAGAAGACGCAGAGAGATACTGACCCCCCCCCCCCCCCCAACCCTCCCCCCCGCCCCCCACCATGAGAGAGGCACAGAAAAGGTGGGTGGATGGATGGATGTAAGGATGAAGGATGGATGGATGTGTGAAAAGGTGGGTGGATGAATGATGAAAGGATGGATGAAAGGGTGAATGGATGGATGGATGGATGAAAGGATGGATGGATGAAAGGGTGGATGGATAGAAGGATGAAAGGGTAGATTGATGAAGGATGTATGGATGGATAAAAGGTTGCATGAATGATGGATGGATGTGTGAAAAGATGGGTGGATGAATAATGGGTGAATGGATGGATGAAAGGGTGGATGGATGAAGGATGGATGTATGGATGGAAGGATGAAAGGGTGGATGGGTGAAGGATAGATGGGTGAAGGATAGATTGATGAAGGATAGATGTATGGATGTAAGGATGAAAGGGTGGACGGATGAATGGATGGATGAAAGGGTGGATGAATGGATGAAAGGGTGGATGAATGGATGAAAGGGTGGATGGATGGAAGGATGAAAGGGTGGACTGATGAAGGATGGATGGATGGATGGATGGATGGAAGAGTGGATGGATGGATGGATAAAAGGTTGCATGGATGAATGATGCATGGATGGATGTGTGAAAATGTGGGGGGATGAATGATGGGTGGATGGATGGATGAAAGGGTGGATGGATGAAGGATGGATGTATGGATGGATAAAAGGTTGCATGGATGAATGATGCATTGATGAATGTGTGAAAAGGTGGGGGGATGAATGATGGGTGGATGGATGGATGAAAGAGTGGGTGGGTGGATGTTTGAAAGGGTGGATGGATAAAAGGTTGCATGGATGAATGATGGATGGATGTGTGAAAAGGTGGGTGGATGAATGATGGATGAAAGGGTGGATGGATGAAGGATGGATGTAAGGATGAAAGGGTGGATGGGTGAAGGATAGATGGATGAAGGATAGATGTATGGATGTATGGATGTAAGGATGAAAGGGTGGACGGATGAAGGATGGATGGATGGATGGATGAAAGGGTGGATGGAAGGAAGGATGAAAGGGTGGACGGATGGAGGATGGATGGATGTATGGATGTATGGATGGATGTGTGAAAAGGTGGGGGGATGAATGATGGGTGGATGAATGGATGAAAGGGTGGGTGGATGAATGTATGGATGAAAGGGTGGATGGATGAAGGATGGATGTATGGATGGGAGGATGGGGGATGAAAGGGTGGATGGATGTATGAATGGATAAAAGGTTGCATGGATGAATGATGGATGGATGTGTGAAAAGGTGGGTGGATGAATGATGGGTGGATGGATGGAAGGGTGGATGGGTAAAGGATGGATGTATGGATGGAAAGATGAAAAGGTGGATGCATGAAGGATGGATGGATGGATGGAGGATGAAAGGATGGATGAATGTGTGAAAGTGTCGGTGGATGAATGATGGATGGATGTGATGAGGTCTAACAGGCGCATTTATGGTTGTCAAAAGATGATGATGAGGAGTACCAGTTTCTAGAAACTTTTGTCGGAAGGGGGTCCTTACCCCTAAAAAGGTTTTACAAGGGGGTCTCAGCATCAAAAAGTTTGAAGACCTCTGCTGTAGAGAATGTGGAAAAACATACAGGTGAGAGGCTGCTTACGTCCACAGAGCTCCCTAAATTGCATGCGTGACTGAGGAGCTGCTAATAGCCTTATTCCCCTCATCCACAGGGCAATAAATGCTGCTAATTCCTTCCCCTCCATTATACGCCCTTGTCTGCAACTGGGCCCATAGCTACGGGGAGGGCAATTATCAGAGTTTATTTATGTTGCTGTGCCACCTGTGTGGGCCACCTGTTGCTACAGTTGCGGGACGCCTCTGTCAGAGGTAGCTGTTTGCACTTTATAAATGTTGTATTATTATTATTTACCGCAGATGCATAATATAACGCTTTACTAGGACTTCATTTCGGTAAAAGCACAAATGAGATACAGAAGAGTGGAGCAGTGTGCAGCATTCATATTGATGCCACAAAGAAAACTTTGACTAAACATGATGCATATTTCCTTCCAACTTCTTGATGATAGAAGTATGCAAAACATGTGAATCTTTAACTACATAAAGTTTAAAAATTATTGCTACTGGTAAATAACTTTTCATTTTCGACCTTATTGTAGTCGCTTTTAATTGTTTTGCTCTTCAAGCCTTAATCATTTCTACTGTTCCAACAAGATATAAAGCTTCAAAATGTTTGTTTCAGAGCAGCTAAGGAAGAAATGTCTTTCTTTTTGACATCAGTACTTTTCTTTTAGTTTTTATTATAGTTTCCCTGGCTTTAAAATGTGGAAAGGGTCTGGATTAACGAGCATCCTCTGCCCTGGGAGGATATGAATTGAATGTGGCTACATTTGGAGGCTAGCAAAACCAAAGGGGATGATGGACGGAGTGTTGAACATTGCAACATTTGGAGGCTACCCAGTAACAACGTTACTAATTATGATTTTTTGACAAAGCAATGTGAAACTATGTTAGGTTTGCATGCTGTGGATTGTTCCACCATCTGGTGGTGGGGTCTTGAAAAAAAAATACTTATTAAAAAGAAATCTTTTTTGTGGGTATTGACCACAAGAGGAGTCTGTGTGACTTCTTATGACATCTATAAGCCCATGATGCCACACAACATGTACTCCATGTTCAGATTCATGTAAGCTACCAGGTCGGATGCACGCAAGAGTTCAGAGCACAGCATTTAAAGTTTTTGGTTGTTTTCAGGCAATGTTACAGGAGACAGTTGGGTGTCAAGAGGGCAACATATCCAAGCCCATGGTGAACAGACTACCAAATGCATAAGATTTGTTTTCAGCGGAGTTAAACCAGAAAAGGTTTAGGGTTTGCAAGATAATGTTTGTAGAAATAACAATGGTGCTACTATACTCTTAATTGTCAGTGTTTTTGGTTATGCAAAGGTAGAGTTTCGATTTAGTCGTGTATCAAGAGGGAGAGAGAGGACCAGATAGCTAGCCCGTATCCCCGTTTATATATAATTTAATCAAAAAGAGACTAGCTGAGGTAGGGGGAAGGGGTTTGTTTAAACAGAATTCTAGTTTAAAGGTATTCGTGACTCAATTTTGTTTTGTCAGAAGGTTGTGGCACCTGGTAGGTGTGCTCATGAAGCCCTCACCCACCAACCTAGTTGGTGGCATGCTTCATCATCGGGCCCACCCAGTGACACCTAACGTGTCCCGGGTGTGCTACGACGCCTGGTGACAGCGGAGCAGGTATGTCAACATGTTTCAGCCAGTGCCCAGAGCCTGCTGTGGACCTGTAGTGCCTCCTTCACAGAACCGGTTCTGCGAAGGAGGCACTACAGGTCCACAGCAGGCTCTGGTCAGTAATCCTGATCAACCACTTTGCCTCTTCAGTAACCTTGAAGAAATTATCCTTAAAACTAGCGTGGTCTTGAGAAGGGAATCCCCCCTCTCACACATAGATACACTTTAGGGCGTGTAGACACATAGTCTGTATCACACGTCCACTAGTTTTAATTACACACACTTTTTAACCGTCCTGAAGAAAGCCAGCATATCCATAAGGCACTGGCTGAAACATGTTGACCTACCAAGGACGTGGGAGGTCGTAACTCGCCTCTAACGTCCCCCTGCCTTATTTTTAACTGCTGACGGACGCCCAGGTATTAAAGTCTGTTCTACCTTCGGGTACTGGGACTCCCGCCAAGCCGTTTTAACTCACTTTCAAAACATTCTTCACCGCACACACAGTGATATACCTGCTCCGCTGTCACCAGGCGTCGTAGCACACCCGGGACACGTTAGGTGTCACTGGATGGGCCCGATGATGAAGCATGCCACCAACTAGGTTGGTGGGTGAGGGCTTCATGAGCACACCTACCAGGTGCCACAACCTTCTGACAAAACAAAATTGAGTCACGAATACCTTTAAACTAGAATTCTGTTTAAACAAACCCCTTCCCCCTACCTCAGCTAGTCTCTTTTTGATTAAATTAGAGTTTCGATTTAGACATTAGTGCCAATGAACCCATGAAAAATGACCTATCTTGTGTGCAGGAAAACCAGGTCCTGATTGCAGAGGTGACAGAAAAACAACAGCAGCTGATTGTCAGCTCCACTGTGTCATTGGGGACAAAGAACACAATTTGGCAGTCCAGCGCAGCCAAGCTTAATGCTGTCGGAGGGGTGAGGATGACAGTGAACGACTGGCGTTTTTGTAGGTGGTGCGATCTTCTGGTGTTTTGCAGTTTCTCCAGTTCTTCTCAAGATGTTTGCAGATGCGTCTGGATTCTTGGAGGTCAGTGGTGAACCAGGTGGCCTTCCTGGGACCATGTCCGCCGGAGTAGCACAGGGGTGGCTCTAGAAACCAAAGCAGTAAGTAATCGCTCATTATCAAGCACTCAAAATTCAGACTCTCCCTAGGCCAAAGACAATACATTTTGGGCTCAGCCCCTGCAAACTCCCCCGTCCCAGTCCAATCAAGAATGGCGTGAGATATCCTCTCATTTAGAAAGAGACTTAAGATCCCTCCGTTTACAAAATACCTAAATCAAGACCTCCCCATATCCTGTGACTACTCACACATGAGTTATCAGTGGCTGAGATTAATTAAAGCACTCCACCCTTCGCAGTTTTATTTACTTCAGTGCAATGCGATAACTAGGAAGTGTATGCCGAAGCTGGGCACTCTGCCACTGGAACCAAGCTACACCAAACTGACAAAGCCCAATCTGAGTAGACTGGTCTTGGGTTGCTTGTGTTCTGATTCAGAGATGTCCTGGATTGGCAATTTGGAATGGACTGATGCCATAGGAGCAGGACCACAGCTGCTTGCTGGGCCATCTGAGGTGGCATGGCAAGCAAAATAATGATGGACTGGGATGCGGCCTGAGTAATTACCAGTGACAGAGATTAATTCAAGCATTCCATCCATTGATGTTTTGTTTACTTCACTGCGATGCCTTATGTGGGCAGGAATGCCTAGGCATGGGTCCCGTGCTCACTGTGCAACCAAACTGCACCTTACTGATGAGCCCCAATCTGGGCGGAACTGGTCGGGTTGGCTGTGTTCCAGTTCAGAGTTGGCATTGTTTGTCAGTTCGGCCTAAACTCTTCCTATAGGAGCTAGACCAAGATTGATTTGCACATACCTGGGTCTAATCTGGGGTGACATAGTGAGCAAAGCAATGATGGAATGTCAGGCGGCCCGGAGTAATCACCAGTGGTTGAGATTAATCAAAGCATTCCACCATCGCTATTTTGTTTACTTCACTCACACATGAGGTCTATAATACTGAACACTTGTGTACATTAATTTGAACACTAGAAAAGGATATGAAAACCCTGTCTTAGTTGTTTTAGGTAAGATATCCTAAAGCATGAAATATGGATACTTTGGGAACCTATAAAAAAGGTAATTACCGAAATAGTACCTAAAGCAGGGCAGTGCTAAGTAGACAAATAAACAGAATGAATGTGAGAAGTTAATAACACTAAATGAACAAAATATATCAGGATTTGAACGTAAAATGTATTACCTTCCGAACGGGTTACAATCTAAAAAATAGTTAAAACCAATTTATACAGGCCACCAAAAAGCAACATAGCCACAGATTTATAAATCACTGAATAGTCTTTGTGCCTTCTTATTACACAGTTTGGGCGAGTATAAAACCGCCACGAAAAGAGTGTTTGCCGGATGAAAAGAATTGATACATTCATCCCACAATTTTAGCAGGTACTAAGATAATATTCATGTACAAAACCCTCAACCCCAGATAGATAATTAAGACTTAAGATAATATCTGAGTACTAATGGGCTAGAGTTGTTCATTACCATATAAAAGAGTGGCTATGTTGCTTTTTGACCAGTTTAAAGATCAGAGTAACAGGTCATAATGGGCAAGTAAATCCATCATCATGGGGCTAGTATATTCTAATAATTGCACATGTCCAACTGGAGAATAAACTGATATAAGTAGGAAAGCAGGAGCTAGAAACATCCAGAAGTGTAGACAAGTAGTTTAATCATCTGTACTTTTTTTGATTTCTTAGATATCAAGTCAATTGTTGTGAATGTCCTGAAGAAGGTGTGAAGATTAATTAATGCACCGAAACGCTGCGTCGACTGTGTTCACTTGATTATATTTGACTGTTTTTATCTTTTGCTACAAGAATTGTCCACTTTTTGGTGGCCTGTATAAATTGGTTTAAACTATTTTTTAGATTGTAACCCGTTCGGGAGGTAATACATTTTATGTTCAAATCCTGATATATTTTGTTCATTTAGTGTTATTAACTTCTCACATTCATTCTGTTTATTTGTCTACTTAGCACTGCCCTGCTTTAGGTACTATTTCGGTAATTACCTTTTTTATAGGTTCCCAAAGTATCCATATTTCATGCTTTAGGATATCTTACCTAAAACAACTAAGACAGGGTTTTCATATCCTTTTCTAGTGTTCAGTTCCCCCACCTTGTCGTATGCAACAGGGGTACCTCCTACTTTTGTGACTAATAGTTGTACATTAATTTGAGCCATACCTCACATGTTCTTACTGGACCTTCTACATTTTATTCTTAAAAGGTGCTGTCATGCTGATTTATCCACTTGAAATTCTTTCCTACTCTCTCTCCATCTTTCCTTCCCTCTCCTTCCCTTCACAGGGACCCCACCCTAGTTCCACCCTCTTTTTGTGTAAATATATCTTGCATATCTAGTTATGGTTCTGTGTAAAGCACTGTAATACGATTTGGAGAAGAGGAGCTATTGAAAAATAATAATAATAAATACATTGCTTTTTACATGACTGGAAGAGGAAGTATGCCGGTCCTTCCAAGGGTGTCTCTCAAGCTCTCCTGGTTATTGTCTAGCAGTCTGCCTTAGACTATCCAGGGTTATAGTCGGGCTGCGTGCCCTACAAGGTTGATGTCTAACTTCGGTCGGTTATGGTACACAGCAAGTCCTAGGTGAAGTGTGTGTCATGGTGGAGTCTTTTGTTGTTTGTTTGCTGCACTGTCCTCTAGCACTTCACCATCAGCCACTTATCTCACTGCACTCACCATGCTCACTCTATCCACTGTGCCAGCATGTGCATTTTTTGCTGGCCTCCCTCCTGCTGGATGACCAACTAGCATGGCCTCTTTTCTAGGTACTTGTACTGGAGCACCTCTGGTGTCTGCCGTCCGCATGGGTAAACTCAAGATATCTAGCATATCCTCATTCTAGTCTGTCTGATCAATGTTTTGTTTTAGAGGTATACATACAGAGGAGGCGAGTTAGTGGGGGTACTGTTCCTAACCCTGTCCTTTGGCTGGGTAATTTAGAATTTAAGCCTCTCATAGGTCTCTCGCATCCCATGCATCTGAGACTTATGTTTATGTTTGTTAGCTTATTGGTATCAATTTATGAAGACTGGTCATTGCTTTCCTCTGTCTTTCACTTAGAGTCTTTGGGGCATATTAACAACGGACATTTCGCTGCTTTTCCGGCGCGTAGCACCGGAAAATCGCCGATCGTAATGTCACAATATTTACACTGCGCCGCTAACATGCATTAACGCATGTTAGCAGCAGTTTTCCTAACGCCTCACCTTGCATCTCTAATTAGATGCAAAGTAGGCGTTCCTGAGGAAAACAGCATTGCAATACGCGCTGACACAGCTTTGCCAAATTAACAAGCCAGCAGCGGACCCGCAAAGTGATGCCTGAACTCGCTCTAAGCCCCCATTATCTCCTGATTTTAGCGTCTCCAAAAAAGCAGACTTAGCATTCTGTCCTACGGGAGGTGGATTGTGAAGTTAAATCCACACTTCAGTATCAGCTACCGCTGCCATTTTCGCTGATCATTTATCTCCGGATTTCTTGCGTTGAAGGGGTTTTTGGCTGCTATCGCTGGATTTTATATCGCCAATGCACAAAGCGTTGTTAATACAGCGCTATCATGGCGGTAAAATCCAGCATGAGCCGGCAATAGAAAAAAACGCACTAATCGCGTTTAGCGATAATTATCGCTACGTGTTGTTAATATGTCCCTTTGAGTTTTCTTTGAATTTTTAAACTTTAGCTCTCTTGATCAAAGGTACCTTCCTTTCAGTAGATCTTTTCTGTTTGTTCTCCTGGAGGGAGGTAGGAAAGTAACTTTAACTTTTGTCAGCTGACTACTTGCTTCCAAAGAATTTGGCTAGGCTCGGTGCTAGGTTCTTGCACTCCAGCCTCTCTCCACACTATTCTAGAGCCCCCTGCTCTGTACCATGGTATTGCTTCGCACTTCTATTTCCTAGGAATCTCCTGTACCTACCTAAACCTATTTGCCCTATCGTTACCTGCCATGATGATCATAGCTAGTCTTCTAATAAAAAAAAAAAGCTCTGTTAAACGAACATGTGTTGGACTTCAAAGTTCTTAAAGTACACCAAGTTGTTAATGTCACCTAACCTAATTGGTGGGTAGAGTGCTGGGCCATTCTCCACCCTAGCCTCCATCGGAACATCTCTCCTTCGCTTCGGCCACATGAGGTTATCATGTGGAGCCCGGTCCAAGCCAAGTCTTCATCTTCATCCGAGCATAGGCATAAGCACCAGGCAACTGTTGAAGACAAATCTGGTCTCACGCCTACTTGAAGCTTCAACAATTTTTCTTTTTAAATCAATAGTCTGTGAGTCACAGGATAGAGTGACAAGACGGTCCTCTTTAAAATTTCTAAAGTACACATGCACATATACCAAATTTATAGGTGTTTCATTTAGAGGCACCAATGGAGGTCATGTGGTCAAAACCAATAGTAGATAACTACTTCATGTACAGTCGCGATACAGGAGACATGGCACATTTGACCTTCAAAATGTTACCTTTCCTTTCCTGAACAACCTATTAAAAAAATTCTTGCTTGCTAGTGCCAAGTATGAAATTGTCTTAGTACGTCAGAAGCAGTACAGCTTGATTAGCATAGGTAAATAAAATGGCATCAGTGACCACTGTAACGCCAAGGCAAATTTGGAAGCTTTCTCTCTGTTGACTCCAGAACTAAGAGACCATTTTTGCTGTGGTAGAGGGAGTGGAAGTAGAAAACACAAGGACCATTTGTGCTGAAATCGTTCTGCCTGGGGGTTGAACATGAAAGTCTACATTACAATTATAACGGAGATAAAAAGCACGCTTGTTTTTTACCCAAGGTATGCTTTTAGACAGAGGCCCTATTGGCACTTTTGCGCCCCCCAGAACATCACTTTTTTGATGTTCTGGTGGGGCAATGTGCCACCGCATATTTATAAGGCTATGAAAAGCCACTTTACGTGGCTTTTCATGGCCTTATAAATATGTGCCCCTTGCACACAGAAAACTGCGTGAAAGGGGCGTTCCATGGGTGTTGCTGTGGGTATTCCCTCCTAACACCCATGGAACCTGACACATTTCCAGATTTACGAGGCATCGTAAACCTGGGTATGCGTCAGAAATTAACACCACCCCAGGAGTAGTGTTAGGGAGGCGCAACAAAGAGAAACAAAGCATTTCTCCTCGTGCTTTCATTTTTTTATGTGTGCTGCATTCTGCATTCATGCTGCATTCTGGTTTGACTGTCTCGTTGTGATGTGCCTGAGCTCAGAGTATTTCATCGATGGGTGCCTATTTTGTTTGTATTTTTGTTTTTGCTGGCACCCATTTTGTCCTCCTGCTACGGAAACTGAAAAGGGGCCCTCCCTTCCCGGGTCTCTATGCTCTGCCGGCCATAGAAAGAGAAAACGGCTTGCTCCACTCTCAGCATATGGTGGCCATCTTGGAGTGGTCATTTTACCTAGATAACACACACCTGGTCCACGAGTTCTCTTTTTAACTTCATACATGCTCTACTGATCAGGTTTTCCCTTCGGCTAATAGGATAATTACTTCTATGTGAACCACCCTGGATTTCGAACACTCTTGGGCTTTGAATTGTCCTTCAAGGGTTTGCATGAAATGCCCTGCATTCACTCCCTATCGTAATCAAATAAAATTCTACACAGAGGATGGCCTTGCTGGAGCGGTTAGTTTGCCCCATTACCTCATAATTCTGAGGTGGTTATTTCCTTTAAGGTCTGGCGTGAAAAGCCTGCCTGATATGCCTACCATATGAAGATTTAAATACATCCCATGAATGGCAGTCAAGTTATCACAGCCCAGTCTCCTGTCTTTTAGCCCTAGATAGTCCACCCTTTGAGTATATTAAGGGGGACTGGGCATTCGTTTCGTCCCACACGGACAGACAATATACAAATTGCCTGTACCTACTCATCAACAAGGGGCCGACCAGGAAAACAGCAATAGGTCACATCGGGGGAGAACAACAACCCAACTGGAATCGGGCGACCTTTTTCTTGTTTAGTGAAGCCACAGCTAATCCCTAGCAGTGTGACGTGTACAGAAGAGCCACATCAATACATAACTCTTCTGTCATGGAACGTTGCTGGGTTATCAAGACTTTTAAGCTCAAACACAGCAAAATTACTGCTAATGGCATCGGACATCCTCTGTTTCCAAGAAACATTGTCTCTAACTCCACTAACAATCGCTTGCTTCCAAGGGGCCCACCAAGTAGCAATAAAAAAAAAACATCTTTGGGAGGCCCTCTGGAGGCTTGTCAATATACCTCAACCTTAACATGAAAGTAACAGGACATTCAATTACAACTCAAGATAAGATGCTTCAAGCACTCATATTGGAGAGCCCCAAGACATCAGTGCAACAAATTAAGATCCTTCTGATCAACGTCTATTTCAATAGCTTTGGACCATAATGAGCAGCAAGACTAAGCCAGTTGAGCGATAATCTGGATCAAATCCTCTGCGATCACGTTAATCATGAAATAATAATCTGTTGAGATTTTAATTTGAGACACCTAGGAACATCTCACAATGTCAGTCCATCCTCAAATCCCCGAAGTACTCAAATAAACAAAACCTTAAGTAAACATGGATTAAAATCCACACAGTCTACCGTTAATAACTGTCAACTAACAACTCAGACTTTAAAAAACTTTAGGGGGATAAGCACTATTGACTAAGTTTTTGCCTCTGAAAAACTCATGAACGATCTTGTGAGGTACGAAGTACACCCCACAATCGACAGTGACCACCTCCCTCTTTGTACAACCTTTAATCCCCTCCTACCTAAATGTAAAATCCATAAGGTTCTGGGCACCTCTGTAACAACGAATCAGCACATCTAATTCGGAGAATAAAATGGGGACATGTCAACCTCTGGGAACTAGCATCATGGAAAGCCAACACAGGACAGTCCCTGCAGGCCCAAAGTGGCAAATACTTACTAAAGCACGGGGGATCTATAACCAGGGGTATCCATGAAACAATGAACACCCGCACAGGCCGAGGGCTACATCAGTTACAATCCTGTAACAAGGAGGGGGAGCTACTCGTTGAGTGCGATGGCCGCCTAGGACCTCGGCTCTGCGTAGCTAGCCCCCAGCTCGGTCATCCTGTAGATAATCCTGGGGTTGCAGTGGGCTGCCCGCTTGATGACATACCGCTGAGGTTCCGACTGATACTTTGGTCCCACGGCGGTGACGGGGGACGGAGCGCCGTCAAGCGGAGGCTGCGGCCATTGGGCGGACGAGCCCGGGGACCCGAGTAGAGTGGCAGGCCGGAGTGAAGTGGAATAACAGCGGCGCCGACTACCAGAAGTGTCAAGGCCGGCCCGCGAGTGCAGCAGAAGTGAAGACTTGCCGTCCATTGGATTGCCGCCTGCTGTCTGTGGTGCTGCCTGAGGACTTGTGTATGTCTCGGACCCCGCTGGAGTGGCGGGGGCCTGAGCAGGGCCGAGAGTGGAGCGACGCCCGGTGGGCGGAGAAGACTGGGCAGAGCGGGAGGCCTGAGATTGAGGTCTGTGAGGCTGCTGCCAAGCCGACGATCGGGAGTCTCCGGATCGGCCTGATGTGGGGGTGCCATTGGGACCGGCAGTGTGAGAGGTGCTTCTCTTCCCCCCCTCATGAGAGACTGTGAATAAACCTCCTATCTGAATGCGCAGCGCCTACAGCGGCGCCAGCAGCTGGGGTCACCCCGTGATAATTGACAAAGACATAATATTGGTGCAGAGGGTCACCCCCTGCTGGCTATGGAGTGGCCGGGACCTGCGTGACCCACCGGTTCCAGGATTTTGGTGGGGACCGGAGTCGAGGAGATAGAAGTGACTCCCTGGAATGAGGAAGGAGACTGCTGGGGACTGCGGCATGGTGACCTCGCCGGTGGCTTGGAATTGCCAGATTTGACCAGGGAGAGTGGTGGCCGGGCTCGGAGGGGCCGGGACTGTTCGTTTCCCCCCCTGTGTTGTGTGGGGGCTGCTAGTGGAAGGTGTGACGGTCCAGTTCGCATGGTGAGCTCTGAGGGGGGCGGGTCACACCGGCTGGGCTGACTGCCTCCGATTGTGGTGCTATGGGTGGCCTGTCTGTCCCGGTCCTATCGTTCACATACGGAGCAGTGTTGGGGGGGCCCTGGAGCGCCCCGTGACTGGCTGGGACTGTTGAGCCCTGTTGAGTGCTAGTAGGTGCTCCTACCTGTGAAGCGCTTTGGAGTGTACCCTGGGGTGGGAGCCGGAGTGGTGGCCGGAGCCATCACTCGTCTGGGTGCGATTGGCGTGGGGTTCTGGTGGCCCACTCCCAACCTTGGGATAGTTGTTTCCCGTGAGCGATATCAACTGGCCGGTCCGGCTTCAGACGGCAATTTTGAACTGCTGGGAGAATCGGCCTCGTGGTGGTGTCTGACTTAAAGTTCGGCCCACGAGGCGGTGAGGTGACATAGCGGCGACTCCCCTTGGGGAACATTTACTATGGCGGCCAGGGGTGATGTTGACAAGCCTGTGCCCAGAGCATCCAGAGGTCCTAAGCCGGTCCAGCCCAACAGGCTGGACCGATATACCATGCCGAAGGGATCGCCGGTGGAAGCGAAAAGGTCTCAAATTACGAGTGGAGACACCTCAGATGCGCCAATGGGTTTAACATTGTTGGATTTGATAGCAGCTATTGAGGGAGTCCAGGCGTCATTGGGACAGAAAATGGAATCCCTTGATAGCAAATTGGACACGGTGGCAATAGAAGTCAATCTCATCCGGGCAGACCTTACCAAAGCAAATGAGGAGGTTAAAACACTGGATATAAAGACTGCCAGCCTAACGGAGGATGTGACGCAACTTCAGAAGGAGGTGCATGATCTTAAAGCCTCTCGGGCCCTGGTGGAAAGAAAGCTGGACGACTTTGAAGGGAGGGCCAGGCGAAACAACACGCGCATCCTTGGGGCCCTTGAGAAAGCGGAGAATCCTGCCCGGATCTGTTTGTTGAAGATATCATTCTCAATTATCTTAAGCCCAAGGGACTGGGAATTTTTTTCACGGTTGAGCGGGCACACAGGGTGCCGGGGGGCAGACCCAGGCCGGGGTCTCCTCCACGGCCCAATGATAGCAAGGGTCCTGAATTTTAGGGACCGGGATGCGATACTGCAGGTGGCCCGCACGGGTGGACCCATCCAGTACGAAAATTTCTCTCTCCTTCTTTCCAGACTTTACACAACTTTTGCAGAAACAACGTCAAAGCTTCCTGCCAGTAAAGAAGAAATTGAGAGACAAGGGCTTGCGATATGGCATGATGTTCCCGGCGAAATTGAGAGTGGAGGCGAGAGGCAAAACATGATTTTTTGATAACCCCGAGGTGGCGGCGGATTGGATTGACTGCTTCCACTCGACCGAGTCGGAGAGACATGGCCAGGAGGGTGAGGGTGATCAGCAAGAGGCTGAGTGACAGCGGAGGGTGAGATCGAGACTCTGAGAATATGGTTAATTATGGGGCTGTCACCGCTGTAGTTTTGAAATGCAGGTGCGGAGCCGTGAGGAGCGGGAGGGGGAGCCTCTGGACCATCAAATTATTCTTTTTCATAGAGCTGGGGGGGACGTGGTACATCGATTCTCCTCCCCGTTACTATATTTAGTTAGAAGTGTGGGTTTGAGTGAGGGGCGACAGGCACACAGCCAGTTGGGGATGGGTGTAAGCCTTAAGCAGGGGTGCAGGGAGGGAGGGGGGATCCAGGGTTGGTTTATTTTTTTTGGTTAAAGCAGGCGCAGTTCGGGGGCCTGCTATGTTTTTGTTCTTTGCATCAGGTGATGTCAATGCAATCATATGCTAGCTGTGTGGGGGGAATGTCACGTACTAGTCTGGGTTCGGGGATAAGGGTGTTAAGCTGGAATGTTAATGGCCTAGGCGACAAGGTAAAGAGAAGCATGGTGAATCAGTTAATTAGAAGACACTCCCCAGAAGTGGCATTGCTACAGGAGACACACCTTGTCGAGAATCAGTGTATGGCCCTCCATAAAGGAGGATATAAATTGGTAGCACACGCTGGGTTTACAACAGGCTCTAGGGGAGTTGGTATCCTTACAAAGAATTCCTTTCCGCTGGACATTCAAGCTACTTGGTCTGACCAGAGAGGTAGATATGTGGGGGTCTCGGGACGGCTGGGGGGTAAGACAGTCACATTACTGTCAATCTATGTACTGCCCAGCCTTCAGTCTGACACTTTCAAAGATTTAAGTGCCGTTTTTCTGACACTGCCCGTGGGGTTACTGGTCCTGGGTGGAGATTTTAATGCCGGACTCGATGGCGGACTAGAACGGCACCCGGCGCGCATCTGCACCCCGTCGCAAAGGTGGCTCCCTGATTTCCTGGATACGCTGGGGTTGATTGATTGCTGGAGGGCCCGTAATACGACTTAGAGGTGCTTTACTCATGTGTTCGCTGCGCATAAAAGTATGTCCAGATTGGACTACATATTGATACCGGCCGCTATGGCAAGCACAGTTAGAGACGTACGATATCTTGGCTGGGGCATTTCGTATCATTCTCCGATGTGGTTGCGGGTTGAACTCGGACAGCCGGTGGTTGGTAGAGTAGCCCCGATTGGTGTTTGGCAGCTCAAAGACCCGGCCACTAAGAAAGAGATACTCCTGGTTTCAGACTGTTATTTCCGTGAGAAGCACTGTTGACTCGGCACAGTCGCTATGGGAGGCGTATAAAGTGGTGTTGAGGGGCAAGGTTCTCTCCCTGGTTGCGGGCAGGAAGAAGAAACAACAGGAGGTGACTAGGGTAGAGGAGGAAGTGATAAGGTTAGAGGAACGTGTCGCTGAGTCTGCTGTCCCAGGGGATCTTCACTTGCTGAAGTTAAAGCAGGAGGAGTATCAGGGCCTCTCTAGGGAGAGGGCAATTTCGCAAAACCAGGCCCTGCAGAGTCGAAATTATGAGCATGGGGACAAGGCCGGCAAGCTGATTGCTTGGTTGGAGCAAGGTGAAATGGCCTGGTACCAGAGATAGAGGGGCCGGGATCAGACAGAGTCACAGATCCTCAGGCAGTGACAGAGGTATTTTCTGAATATTTCAATGAAGTTTATACTTCGGTGGGCGGTTTTACAGAGGCCGAAAATATGGAATTGATCAAAGATATCTGCATGCTGAGTCTATCTGCAGACAACAGGGAGTAACTAGGCTCCTCTTTCACGGATGACGAAGTCGCACAGGCGATCAGAGGCATAAAGCCTGGGAAGGCATCGGGTCCAAATGGGATACCGATAGAATTATATAAACTGAATGCCCATAAGGTCGCCTTACATATTCGGCCATGTTTCTAGAGAGTAGGGAGCTGAGCCAGCTTCCATACGATTAACGGGTGGCAAACATCGTGGTCACTCACAAGTAGGCATGGGCGGAAAATCCGTTCCGCTCGCGGATTTTGCGGATTTTCGGGAAATCCGCAATCCGCGAGATTTGCGAATCTCCCGCAAAATCCGCAAATCCGCGAGCAGCGGATTTTGCTCGCACTGCTCGCACTGTTCGCGTGAGTTCGCGTGAGTTCGCGCCCCGCGAATAAGTGCAAAATTGCAGAAATACGATTTTAGCAAAACTGAAAGTAACTACTTACCAGGTTCAAAAGTTCAGGCTCATCATTAGTAGCCATTTCCTGTAGTGCTTCCTGATGGGCCCCTCCAGAGTTCAGTTGCCAGTTGAAACTATTATGTGACCCTGCTCTGAACCTCAGAATAGTTACACATATGCCACAAAGGTCCTGAATTACAGCTAAGGGAGACAAGCAGGAGCCAGGCTGGAAGTTAAAATCCATTAATCAGCCCCTAATTCATTATTGTCAGTTGGGGCAGGGCAGGTGTTGTAACTAATTTTGCAACAATGAAAGCACTTAGCAAGTGCAAAAGATCACTAATCAGGGCGCACTAAGGAAGCAGGTGCCAGCTAAAAAAATATTCTGTGACACATTAATCAGCCCCAAATTAATTCAGGTCACTTGAGGCAGGGAAGGTGTGCTTTGCTTTGCCGAAAATAATGTACACTGGACAACCAGAGGGTGTGGTGATGAAACAGAGGGTGGCATGGGTGGGCCAGAGGGTGGCATGAGTAGTCAGAGAGTGGCAGTGGTGACAGAGAGTGGCAGTGATGAAGAAGAGTGTCCCAAACAGGCTGGACACGTAGAAACAACAAGTTCGCGAAACTTGCGACCCGACAGGTAAGTTCGCAATTTGCGAAAGTGTACAAAACCCTCGCGAACTGGCAGAAACACGGGCGAACACAAAAAAAAAAAAATCCGCCAATTCGCGGGAATTCGCGGATTTTGCGGATTGCGAATCCGCAAATCCGCAAAATTCGCGAACGCGAGATCCGCAAAATTCGCTCATGCTTACTCACAAGGCGGCCAAGACCAAGACGACTCCTCCCTCATATAGGCCCATTTCACTCCTAAATGCGTAACCCAAGATTTTGGCGAAACTACTCGCCACCAGATTGGTCAAGGTAATTACGACCTTGATACACCCCGATCAGTCAGGCTTTATGCCACGTCGGAACACAGCCCTAAACTTGCGGAGGCTACATGGGATCCTGGGTGGCTCCTGCAAGATACATCCAGTCTTGGTTTCCTTGGATGCCACTATGGCATTTGACAGGGTCGAATGGGCCTATCTATTTGCTGTTCTGGCCAAGTTGGGCTTTGGCCCGGTGTTTATCGGTTGGGTTTGACTGCTGTATGCCTCTCCATTGGCCAGGGTGATTGTAAATAATTGTAAATCTGCAGATTTTTCCCTCGGAAGAGACACAAGGCAGGGGTACCCGTTATCCCCTCTCCTTTTCGCTCTGGCGTTGGAGCCTTTGGCGGCATGGGTCAGGTGGGACTGGTCGATAAGTGGCCTGCGGTGGACACCTGATTGGGAAGATAAGATTTCGCTGTATGCAGATGATATTTTGCTGTATCTCACGGACCCCAGGGCGTCCTTGAGTAATTTTTTGGATGTCCTGGCCATTTTTGGCAGATACTCCGGGTTTGCCATTAATTGGTCAAAGTCGGTGTTTGTTTTGTCAGGAGCGCAGCCTGTGATCCCACAGTCATGCCCGATAAAGATTGAATTGACTGGATTTAAGTATCTTGGTATCTATATATCCTTAGACCCGAAGAAGAGATATGCTAATAACCTGGGCCCCCCTTTGGATTGATTTAAACGAGATGTAGAGCGTTGGAGGGATCTCCCCCTCTCGTTACTCGGGAGGGCGGTAATATTAAAGATGATGGCCTTGCCTCGGTTCCTGTACGTGCTCCAAAATACAATGGATCCTGTGCCGATCTCTTATTTTAAGGGGCTCTAGACACTTCAACATCAGCTCCTAAGGGGAGGCAGGCCCCGTATTGCTTATGTCAAATTAATCCTCCCGTGGTACGATGGAGGCATCGGTCTCCCAGATTTGAGGAAATATTATTGGGCCTCACATCTGGCGGTGGTGAACCACATGGTTTACGAAAGCCCTGGGGACCCAGGTTATGCTATGGATCGTGGGCAGGCACCGGGTGGAGATATCATGAAAGCCTTGTACGCCAGGCCCGGGAGGTTCCCGCTGACGGGCCTAACGGCGCATGCTGTCCAAGTTTGACACGCGGCAACCAGAAGTTTGAGATGGGAGGGCAGATTGACGCTGGCCACCCCACTGTTTTGTTCTGAAAAGCTAGGGAGCTTGTGGCGGTCTAAGGGGTTCGACAAGTGGGACCTCATTGGAATCAGCCAGATTAAAGATGTGTGGGGGAGGGGCGGTGTGCAGACATTTGAATCTTTAAAACAACAGTTCAGGCTGAATGATAAAGAACACTTTCGGTACCGATAGATTAGACACGCTCTACTTACCCACATACCTGGAGATGCGGAACTCCCAGAGGCTTCTCCACTCGAAGACCGCGTGTTAGACGAGCACATCCCGGACAAGACGATCTCCTTGATATACAGGAAGCTTATTAATAATATGGAAGACCCGTTGGGGAATATTCGAGCAGCGTGGGGGGCAGATGGACTGGAATTAGATGACGAAGACTGGGTAAAGGCAGTCTCCTCCCCCAAAGTGGTTGCAATACAGATGAGGCTCCGACTGGTGCAGCTTAAGATCTTGCATAGGTCATATCTCACTGGACCTAGGTTAGTACACATGGGGCGGTCGTTGAGCGGAGAGTGTAGGAGGAGGTGTGGGGAACTTGGCTCTTTTATGCATGTATTATGGCACTGTGAGGAGATACAAACCTTCTGGGTAGCGGTACACAATGAGATCAAAGGGGCACTGGGGGTGGAGATGCGACCAGAGGCCCGGAGGTGTATCTTGAATATATGGGAGCCTACAGATTTGAATGGATATCTAAAACAGTGGATAACATTGGCATGCATGGTGGCTAAGCGAAATATTGCTCAGATGTGGGAAGCCAGCAGGCCACCCCGGATTATTAAATGGACCGAGTATCTAGACTGGTGCATGTTCAGAGAAAGGGCAGTGTATGTGGCCAGGGGCTGTCCGGAGAAGTGGGGGAAAATTTGGGGGGTTTGGAATAGTTATCGGGGCGAAATATATACTCCCCCGAGGAGGCAATGGGAAGTAGAACCACAGGTATCCCTGCGATCCCAAATTTTATGTATATTATGATTATTGATACTGTACGAATGACAACCTAAACCTCACAATGATGTCAATTATTGTTCACCTGATGCTATTGTTTTTCATTTGTTTATTTCAATAAAAAGAATTTTTAAAAAAAGAAATCCTGTAACAAAACTCAACTTATATTGACTAGCTCCTGGCGCATCCGAAAGTTGACGAAGGCACGTAAGATAACCCGGAACGAACAACAAGCCAACACCGTGTTGGTATTGGAATTTAAAGCTGCAAGATGACAACATAAACAATTGATATGGCAGGAAAAAAACAAGCAGAGAGAAAAGGATTGGCTTTATGTCTATTCTATAATAAGCAAGCATAACCAGGCCGATTTATGGAGACATATCAAAACCAAAACACTACAGGAAGTTACAAGGAGTAACACCATCAATGAAGCCCTGTGGACCTCAAACTATAAGTAGTCAATCATCCTATAATCTTCCTGTTTGAACATCCTGACTCCACTGATGACACAAAACAATGTGTCTCCATATATACAAACAACAGCATTTAAAAAGCACTACGTAAAATAATAGCCTCAGGTGCACCTGGCCCAAATGGTCTCCCGGCTCAACTATTTGAGATTTATCTCTATGGCCTGCAATACTTTCCCCGTTGTTCACCACCTGTGCCAAGTTCCATCAAGTGCCCGATCGTTGGAGAGGTTCAATACTGCACCCAATATTTAAAAAGGGGGACAGACAGAATCTTAACTACGTCTGATAGCCCTATTGGATATCGAGGCCAAGATCTACGCAGCAACACGTCTAAACGAGTTGGAGACTTGGGCAACAACAAATGAAATAATTCCTTTCTGCCAAACAGGCTTTCGACCCAACTCCTCCACTCTGGACAACATAATTACATTATCTTATCTTGCCCACTAGGAATCAGACGGAAATCCTCAGTTCTTTATGCATGCTTTGTGGATTATTCGTCAGCATTTTACCTGGTGGACAGAGGTATCCTATGGAGAAAACTCCAGGTGTGGGGAATTCCAAGCAGTCTGCTTTACGCCATTATATCACTACACTCCTCAACGTCGGTGAGGATCAAGCTGTCAGATTCTGCGTTGACCAGGAAGATCCCCACCCACCAACCAAAGGCTAAAGCAAGGGTGCATCCTTGCACCAATGTTGTTTAATCTATACAAGGCGGACATGTCCAGGGCTCTCAACAACGCTTACCTAATCCCTCCAAAACTTGGCAAAACTAAGTTCACAATATTGCAGTCCGCGGATAACATAGTTCTGTTAGACAATTCAAAAATAGGACTACAGAGAGCATTAAACTCTCTGCACCAATACAACATAGCAAACAAAATGATAGTAAACACCTCTAAAAAGAAGGTGTTATCCTTCGGATGGACGCAAAAACATTTAAGTAGCAACTGGTCTCTGGGTCCCTTAAAAATTCCAGGAGCCAAATCCTACAACTACTTGGGTACATGGTTCTCTGCAAACAGCGCATCAACAGCACACAAGTGCCACCTACAGAATAAGGCGACATTGATAACAACTAGACTCTGACAATTACATACAGCCCTTGAAAGTCCCACCTCAGCCATAATCAGAAGAGTGCTCAGGGCCATATTACCATCTGCACTCACTTATGGCAGTGAGACCTTCCCAGGCCAACTCATTAAAACCATCGGAAAACTACACCTAAAAAGTCTATAAAAGATTGTTCAAATTGCCGTATTACATTAGGGGATCCCTGGTGAGACTTGAATTTGGCCTAGAGGGCATCGCGTGGTCCAGTATGGGGTCTTTTCGAAAGTACTTCTACAGATGCATCAGGGCAATGCCAGGCACCCTGAAATTTATTTTGCAAAATATATTCATAAACAATAATAACCAGTGGTCCACCTACCTAACAACGCCGGCAGCCACCCTTCTCATCGACTTGACCATCTTGAACACCCCACTACTTATGCATAGTTCAGTAAAAAGCATATTGAAAAAGCAGATCAAATTCCTCTCAAAGTCTGCGGATAGCCAAGTCGGTCTTCAGGCTCAATCGTATTTCAATTGCACAATTGGAAAAGCCTGCCTGACCCAAATTCTGGCAGTAAGGATGTTGGCTTTATACATTAACGACTTCAACCCCAACTGGCCAATGATTTCCAAGATAGTCAAGTGCAGACTTTGTGGCTACAAATCCAAAACCTTTTTACATCTACTTTGCAGTTGCCCGATGTTGCTCGAGCCCCGGTGAACATTATTAAAGCCACTTTTTTTAACCCATGGTATAAGAACATACAACAATGCAATGAACTGGATTTTTAGTACCATGGTTCCCCTTGAATTGGCAAGAATAGGCACATTTTTTAAATCCATGCAGTATCTTCTTAAAAACACACAACTAAGTGAAGAGACGCTTGTGGATTGACACACTTAGTTCTCGCACCTCGGACATTAGGCATAGTAATGTTTGACCTCCTTGCACTTGAGTTTTAATATCTGTCATGGATTCACCTTACTTTGAGGTTGATTTAAAAAAAAATTCTTTACTTCTTGCATAAAAAATTGAAACTAGCTTTCTTGTAACAGTTTTTAAATGGTCTAACACCTTAAATTTAATTAAAACGGTCTGCATACCTTGAATGTTACGTTTGGGCACCACGTGCCAGCAACTGCACGACCCATCATTCTCCTTTTTTTGTGCCTAATATGCATTTTAAATGTTTTATATTGTCTTGGTTTTAAGTAATCTACACAATAAACTTTGTATTGAATTGAGTTGAGTAGTCTGGCTTCCATGGGTCTTGGTCTACCCAAAAGAACTCGAGGGTGCGTTGCTAGCAGATGTGATTCAATTGCGCACTCCACCTTCACCTCATTAAACTCTCCGTCTGCTATCACACTAAACTCTTTTGACACGTCCCCGACCTCTGCCCAGACGCTTGGCCTACTTACGCCTCCTTTGGTCGGAGATGACCTCTGCCCAGACTCTTGGCTTACCTACGCCTCCTTTGTTCGGAGACAAGACGTGTGCTGGTATGGTTCCGATCCTAAACCTTCAATCCTCATCTGTCCCAACCTGGAGCCGGCTGGAGATAATGCTTTCCGAATAATATACCCCCTAACCTATCAACAAATGCTGCAAAAAAATTAAACACAGACTACTTAAAGCTCATCCGGATACCCTTATCTCAGACCCCTTCTTCTCCATCAGAAAGGGTGTTTCCATAAATTATCTCATCTTCTACACTAAATGTCATGCTCAATGGCGGAAGGTCAAATACTCTCTGCTCAGAATCTCCACTTCCCTGAAAACTCCACATGGTCTTAGATTGATGGTTGCGCCCTCCTCGGCTTAAAGAGCTGAAGCCACCATCTCCCTTTACAAAAACAGAACCATCCTTATACAAGCTTCAGATCGCAATCTAGTTGTCTTTGACAACTTTTTCTCTACCATCATGAGTAGGGGTGGGCGGCCAGCTACGCTCCGTCTGCGGAGTATGCGTAGTGCCGCCTACTCCGCATTTTGCGGAGCTGGCGGAGCCAGGCGGCACTCCGCAGACGGAGCGTAGCTGGCCGCCACCCGCCTCCCTCCCGCCCTCCCTAAATACTTTGAAATAAAGAAATTAAATCATTTAAAAAGCACTTACCTTGCCGCCGCTGCCCGCCGCGTCCCCGGGGCTCACTTACTTCCGTCTTCCGTCTTCCGTACTAATGCGCATGCGCGGGCGGCCGCGCATGCGCATTTTCACGAGAAAATGCACATGCGCGGCCGCCCGCGCATGCGCATTAGTACGGAAGACGGAAGATCGCGAGCCCCGGGGACGCGGCGGGCAGCGGCGGCAAGGTAAGTGCTTTTAAATTATTTAATTCTTTTATTTCAAAGTATTTAGGGAGGGCGGGAGGGAGGCGGGTGGCGGGGCTGGCGGCCAGTGGTGTTTGCGGAGTGGGGCTACGCGGAGTGCGGAGGTGGGCGTAGTTTCTCGCCCACTTCGCGTAGCTCCGCGAAGCCCCACTCCGCGAACTCCGCCCAGGGTTAATCATGAGTACCGTGGCTAACTTAAATTCCGCCCCCTTCGGAGGGTCTGGCACCCCAGCGTTCCCCCAGTTTTCGCAAAGTCTATTTCCTACCTCTCCTACCTCACCACCTCCATCCTCTGACCCTACATCTTCTCCAAATGGTCCCCTTCTAGCTACCTTAACGCATAATAACAATTCCATCTCAATGCCCGGTGTGAATGAGCCGCAACAGCACAGTCACCGCGCTAGTCTACCTGATCCCACCCCACTCTGTTAGCTAGCTCTAACTCCCCTAGCTCCAATGCTTACAGCACTGCCCTGATTCTCCCAAGGATCCTTGCCTCCAGCCCAACCCGTAATCCTGACCTGCTCCCACAGGCCTCTAGGGGTCTCTACGCGTCCAAGCCCTCCTCCCATATCCTACCCATCCCTCCGAGCATGCAGCACTATTTCCTAGAACCCCTTCCCTCAGGGCACATCCATTTGCCAGCTTCCCTCTTATTCCCCGCCCTCACTAACTTGTCACCGCTGCAGGATCCCCTGAACCTAGCCTCCCATTCACACACTTCATTGGAAGGCCAACTTAACGAGATAGCACTCAGCCTACAACAACTTAACACAGAGGTACATAGCCTATTTCATATCACTGAGGAACTGTCAGCTGACTCTAGACTAAGTTGCTCCATTATGAACAATCACCATCTCTGCTCGCTCCCAGTGAACTGGCTTACCTGGCTTCCTTCCCCCCTCCTATATTCGGCGGTCACCATCCCACATCACCCACACACCCCATAGTTGGGCCTCCACTCCGCTCCCTAACAGCCCTTCTCGCCCTTATAGATGTAGAGCCTCCATGTCTGATAGGGATATTCATTCTCTCCTACTTTCATATGATCCGGCACATCCCTTCACCATAGCTAACTTGCAACATATTGAATCCATCACCATTGATCCCTTCAGGGAACCTAGGCCAAACGCCAGAACTTTAAATGAGAACAACCTCATGAGAGTCACCACCACTCTACATGCACCAACGGGCACCAACATAAGACTCAAATGCGTGATCCTAAACTGTAGATCGGCAGTTAAACATGTTGCGGACATTGCCAACCTCATCCTTTCCCAGGATCTTAACCCTATAAGGCTAACGGAAACCTGGCTAAATGGCTCAGCGGCTCCCATCCTGGACACTTTAATGCCTATCAACTATAATATCATTAGGTTGGACAGAAGTAGTGGTCAAGGTGGAGGCATCGCATGTTTACATCGTAGCAATTTAACAGTAAAAGTACTTCATGCCGACCTCCTGCCATCTTGTGAATACCTATGCATTGAAGTGACTAGTTGCAACAATCACTCATGCAAATTGCACATGTTTTACCACCCCTCTCGTGACAACATTCCCTTCACTGAACAGATCATGGATATTATCTCGGCCGATGCTGATTTCCATGGCACTCAGATATTCCTGGGAGATTTCAACCTCCACTGGAACGATGTAAATGATGTGGTGGTCAATAGCCTTAAATCCTTCGTACTAGACCTCAACCTAATCTAAATCTGTGACAGCCCTACTCATATAAAAGGAACTACCTTAGATCTGGTAATTGGTAATCCCAACTGGATTCGATCCTCTCGTGTGGTTGAACAGACCACTATTGCATCACTTTCCACATCATGGAACCAGTAAGAGCAAATAGAGCCCAGCCTAAGAACCCAAAACAGCTGAAAAGATGTCTGCGGAACATCAACTTGCAAGATCTGACTGCTCTATGCGATAACATCCTTGAACATGTCGTATGTCCTCAACCTTTCGGACCACTATAACCACGCAATGCTTAATGTACCAGACTCGGTTGCACCACTACAGCTTAACAGGATGTCCTCTAAACTCTCCAAACCGTGGTTCAGTGATAGTCTTAATTCAGAAAGAAGAAATGTAATACTTGCAGAAAGGCTGTGGCGATCATATCCCTCCCTAGACCAAGCAAAAAAACGTCCAATAAGCTGTTCGAACTCATCAAGTTTCAAGCTAACAATTATCCTAATCTCTCGTCACTGGGTCAAGTGATATTGCCGAACTGTGAAGAAATTGCTGATTTCTTCACCGATAAGACTATTAATATTGAAACTGAATTATGTTCTGCCCTTGATCACCTGTCGATTAGTGCACTGAAAACCCTCCGTCCCCCAGGGTTGGATATCACTGACCCTGCGCAACCCCACCTCCCCAAAAACAATGCATCCTGGAGCCTGTTCCAAACCTCGGGTGACTGCACCTTTTTCGAAACCATATGTGGATCAATACATCTTTGAAAACATAATGATAGTTTTATGGTGCAATTTTCAATAATTGTTGTCGATATGCTGCATATATACCCAATTCATTTCGGGTGGACAAAACTGGGACTCTTCATGAGAACAGTTCAGCCCGAACTGCCAAGCCATGTCTTTCCTGGACCGGAATCAAGCTTCCCAGGACCGGTTTCTGGCATTACAGCTGTGGTCAGCCGGGCTTGCTTGAATCCAGTGGATTTGTTTTTTCTTTGTTCGCCCTAAGTTTGCAGGGTATGCTCAGACGTGAGTCCCTTGCTCACTTTGCCACTGGAGTAAAGCAAGCCCGGCTGAAGACGGCTGTAATGCCAGAAACCGGTCCTGGGAAGCTTGATTCCGGCCCAGGGAAGACATGGCTTGGCAGTTCGGGCTGGACTGTTTCCCTGAGGCACAGGGTCAGACTGATTTGCATATGGCCGTGTCTGAACTGGGGTGGCAGAGTGAGCTAAAGAACGGTGATGGATTAAACCCAGATCAGTTGACTGGGGGTGAGTGTTTGTATTGTCAACGCTCTGTCCATCACCTCCTTTGGTTTTTCTTTGTTCGCCCTAAGTTGGCAGGGTATGCTCAGACGTGAGTCCCTTGCTCACTTTGCCACTGGAGTCAAGCAAGCCCGGCTGAAGACGGCTGTAATGCCAGAAACCAGTCCTGAGAAGCTTGATTCCGGTCCAGGGAAGACATGGCTTGGCAGTTCGGGCTAGACTGTTCCCATGAGGCATAGGGTCAGACTGATTTGCATATGGCCATGTCTGAACTGGGGTGGCGGAGTGAGCTAAAGAACGGTGATGGATTAAACCCAGATCAGTTGACTGGGGGTGAGTGTTTGTATTGTCAACACTCCGTCCATCACCACCTTTGGTTTTTCTTTGTTCGCCCTTAGTTGGCAGGGTATGCTCAGACGTGAGTCCCTTGCTCACTTTGCCACTGGAGTCAAGCAAGCCCGGCTGAAGACAGCTGTAATGCCAGAAACCGGTCCTGGGAAGCTTGATTCCGGTCCAGGGAAGACATGGCTTGGCAGTTCGGGCTGGACTGTTCCCATGAGGCACAGGGTCAGACTGATTTGCATATGGCCATGTCTGAACTTGGGTGGCGGATTGAGCTAAAGAACAGTGATGGATTAAACCCAGATCAGTTGACTGGGGGTGAGTGTTTGTATTGTCAACGCTCCGTCCATCACCACCTTTGGTTTTTCTCAGTATCATATAGATACAGTGCATTCCTGCCCTTTCCTTTTGCCGTAGGGCATTGCAGCAGGGAGGCTTGCAGTGCTGCCCTACAGCAAAAGCCCATAAGTAAGGCCCCAAATATACACTGAAACTTTGTCCTAGTTTTAGCCCTGGTCTTATATGCAATTACATAGAAAGACAGGCATGCTCAAATGCTCAGATATTTTTTGTATTGTCTCACAGTGTAACTTGCTGCAGGGCACTGCAAACCTGGGGAATAAAAAAACATGTCAGAGGCACAGAAGGGGATCTATGTTGTGGGTAGAGTCATCTATCCAACAGAATGTGCGCACTTGAAACTTGAAACGTATGTTTCTTCACAAAGTTCCATTTATTAATTTTCAAAGTTCAGTTGTCATTCCAAAAAGAACCTTTTTCGAAACCATATGTGGTTCAATACATCTTTGCAAACATAATGATAGTCTTATGGTGCAATTTTCAATAATTGTTGTCGATATGTTGCATACATACCCAATGCATTTCGGGTCGACAAAACTGGGACCCTTCATCAGGGGTCTGTAAAGGAAGTTAAACAGGACCAAATCAAAACCTCCACAAAGTAATATCGCAATGATGTGAGGTACATTAAGAAAATTAAAAGACCTGCATGCATACCATGAAACCGAACAGAAGGAGTAAAAGGTTGAGTGTAGCTTCGAATTACATAGTTGCTAATCGTGAATCAGTGTGCCTTAATGAATAGAACAGAATGGAAAAACCGCAGTGAAATTCCTACATAACAGTGGGGCATAACCATAGTTTACAAATTGCGTGCCGAAAAACGTAAAAGTACAGCATGCAATATTTACAAATGCCATAATACGAGAGCGGTGTGCACAAACATAAAAAAAACGCCATAGAGGAAAACTTACATCGGACCGGACTGTGCCGCGTCTCTCGAGTTGCAAGATTCCGAAGGATTACCTAACACAGCTGCCGATCGGGGGTTGTCTAAGCTACGAAATCACGTGATGGGTGTGAAATCACCAATAAGGAACGCGGATAGAACCCGAATCTTAACCATGTGATGTGAGTATCGGGACTTCATGAATGGATGTGCGGGAAATATGTACGAACAAAATAAAGTTGTGAAAAGATGAAATTGTGAAAAAATAAGTGACAATTGTGAATGCCATGAAACATGCAATGGTGCGGATGTCAATCAAAAGGAGCATAACATAATATAGAATGAATAAATTGCGATCAGGCATACTGTACACAAATCAAAAATAGGAAAATAATACATCGAATATGGGCTCAGGACATCTCGTAAGTCATTGCTATTGGTGTGCTGACAAATTCCAAAAAACATGAATGTTCGATCCGATCATTCATCCCGATCGGATGCATGGAATTACATTTTTTATTCCAAAAGTACTCCATTCTCAGTCTCTGTTTCAATGGATCCATGTCACGACGTTGTGGAACAGTCTCCAAAATCATGAATCTTAGTTGAGAAATTTGATGACCAGCTTCTTTCCAGTGACTGGCTATAGTGGATTTCCTGTTGACCAGGCGAATGTTACTCTTGTGTTCGGTGATCCGAACTTTAATTTTGCGCTCGGTCTGTCCCACGTATATTTTGCCACAAGGGCATTTGATGGCATAAAAGCAATTGGTGGTGTCGCAAGTACTGGTATGACGTAAATCAATTTGATAGCCTTTGGTTGGGAGGGTGAATGTTTTCCCCACTATAACGTTATTGCAATGTGTGCAATTTGAACATCTCTGAATTCCTTTCCATATGACCTTTGTTTTCTCAGGAGTATTTAACAATTCTTTCAAATTCTTTGAAATGCGAATGTGACTTTTTCACTGTATAGATCTTTGGGGTCTGGTTCCATGCTAATCAGTGGTCAGTGTTTGTTGATTATGCGTTTGATTTTAGTTGATTCTGTAGAATACTTCAAGACGCATACAGTTTTCTTATCTGTGGTTTTAACCTTCTCTTGTAATAGTGACGCTCTTGGTAGTTCTGAAATTTTTTTAAGAGATGTATCCAGGATATCTTGTGGATAACCTCTATGTTGATATTTGGAGGTTTGTTGTTTGAGTGAGTCTTGTAGATCTTGGCCATTTGTAGTGATTCTTTTTAGTCTGATGTATTGAGACGTGGGTAAATGCTTTTTTAAGGATTCTGGATGGAAGCTTTGGAACAAAAGGCTAGCATTTTTATCCGTTTTCTTCGTGTAGACTTTAGTGCTGATGATGTTGTTACGCAATGTGACTTGAACATCTAGAAACGGGATGGTTTCTGTCTCGACCTTGTGTGTGAATCTGATACGATCATTTTGATTGTTCAGTAATATGATGTTTTCTTCCAGTTGTTGTCAGGAACCTTGCCAAATTAAAAAAATGCCACAACGTCGTGACATGGATCCATTGAAACAGAGACTGAGAATGGAGTACTTTTGGATAAAAAAATTGAATTCCGGGGGGAGGAGCCAAGCAGGCATTCGAAATGGCCACATAGTCGCTCGGCTCCGTGAGCCCTTTCGCCCCACACGTATATCCTGGCGTTTATCCTGAGTCATGAAGGTGTACTTTATTAGGAGAAGGAGAACGAGCACTTACCGTCTGCTCCTGAGGCTCCTGCGTGCGGCAGTCCCTGAGAACTGGCCCCCGACTGCTCTGCGGCCCACGTGGTGAGGAGACCGGGGCGTTGACCTGGACGTGCATCTGGCCGCGGCTACAACAACAACGGCCGCTGGTAGCGGTGAGGAGCCGGCCGGAGGATGCCGTTGACTTGAAGGGCCACTGATGGCGGTTAAGGCCCGGTCCACTTGGCGGTGACCCTTGAGGGGCAGTGTGGTGGTACAGGATCGGAGGGGGCGCATGACTCCTGCCCCCTCCCCAAACTTTTCGCCTGGGCATAACCAAGGATTGCCCCCGATATAGGCGGGCAACTACCGGGGTGCGGCAGGGATTTTAGCCTTTAGGTGACTCTCCTTCGGGGAGCCCGCCTCACAGTTTTGAGCCCCGGTGGTACATCTCGTGACACCCCGCACTGGGGCCTGGTCCCTGAGTGAGGTGAAGAGGGACGGGGCCAAATTGACTATGATGGCGGCTGGTGCCCTCCTCTACGGTCCATCTCCACGTTGGACGGCTGTCGCACGAGTGGGGCCGAGACGCTTGCAACGTACGCAGGAGCCCACATCCAAGGACGTATTGGCTGCCCTAACGGTTCTGCACGAGACCCTGATTTGTCATGCCCGGGACCTGGGTAGAAGAATTGCCGCCATTGTTGTCTCGCCGTCTCTAGCGGCCATGGTCGGATCCCAAGGGACAGCCGACGTATCTGCAGCTGAGTCCGCGGAGGGAGTCCCGGCCCTGCCTAGGTACCAAGAACCACTGAAAGACCCGGCTCCCGTGTCCGCTTGGGCCGACATGGTTACACGTGTGGATGTCTCTTCGGGACACATGTTCAACTGACGGCGGGGGACAAAACGCTATTTTCCTTATGGGACTGCCCCAGCTATGTTGTGGCGTTTGCTGGACTGTGTGACTCTTCTTTCCTGGTTGGTACTACTGTGTGTGAACTCTGGGAAGTTTGCGGGGTCAGCGTCGATATTACCGGATCTCCGCTGTCGATACTTGGATGGGTTTGGATGGCTGTACTTTCCTATGGCTACGCCCCGACATGACCCGCCCAGTTGTTGGACCCCTCGGGCTGTTTTGTCAACCGGTTGACGAGTGGACTTCTGGCGGTATCATTGCCAGACAGGGACAGGGATGATGTGGTTCGCAGCCTATTGGTTTTATTGTTAACAGACGGCGCTGTGGGTATGTTTGATCGGGATCTATCGCTATCATGGCCGGGACTTGATGTTCTTCTGTACTGTACTACTTCATTTCTGAGATTTCCCCAGGTGTAGGGGTGATGGGCGGGGTCGGGCGGCAAGACAGAGGGCCCTCCTCCGCTTATTCTTATTCTTTTTCTCATCTTCTTCTTTCTATGTTTCGGGTCTCCATTAGGGCGACAGGCACGCTGCTGGGGGGTAGGCCATGGCCTTCTGCGGGTGTGCAGGGTGGGGGGGTTGGGGGATGGGTGTTCGTTCGGTATTTGTTTCTATGGCCCTTTAGTCTTTCCTCTCTTTTTAGTGTCGTCGA
The DNA here is from genome assembly GCF_964263255.1 of Lissotriton vulgaris. Lineage (NCBI taxonomy): Eukaryota > Metazoa > Chordata > Amphibia > Caudata > Salamandridae > Lissotriton > Lissotriton vulgaris. The sequence continues at coordinate 866,051,733 of NC_141689.1, forward strand.
CGTTCATGGTCTCTGCAATATGTTTAGTTTTGAGGGGTGGGGTTTAGACTCGCTACGTGCTGGGGTTGTGCCTGCATTTCTCCTGCTTTGCGTATCTTTCCCCCGATAATTCCTTCGTAGCTGCACTGTTCGTAGATATCCTGCTTCGCGCGCAGTATTGTAGGACTGTGTACGACTGGGCGACACCCTTTTAGTTCCCTATTTGAAAATGAACCTCTCAAATCCTGATTTCGAGTCTGTGCACCTGATTACAAGATCTGTTCTGGTATTTTACGACCACGGTGTTTCGAAATGCTATGACCTTGCATATTGATTGCTGTACTCTTGCTTAACTTAGCGGCCGGCCGGGATGGTTGTAGGCCCATACTTGTAATTGCTTATACTACTAATAAAGGTTCAATAAAAAAAAAAAAAAAAAAAATTGAATTCCATGCATCCGATCGGGATGAATGATCGGATCGAACATTCATGTTTTTTGTAATTTGTCAACACACCAATAGCAATGACTTACGAGATGTCCTGAGCCCATATTCAATGTATTATTTTCCTATTTTTGATTTGTGTACAGTATGCCTGATCGCAATTTAATCATTCTATATTATGTTATGCTCCTTTTGATTGACATCCGCACCATTGCATGTTTCATGGCATTCACAATTGTCACTTATTTTTTCACAATTTCATCTTTTCACAACTTTATTTTGTTCGTACATATTTCCCGCACTTCCATTCATGAATTCCCGATACTCACATCACATGGTTCAAATTCGGGTTCTATCCGCGTTTCTTATTGGTGATTTCACACCCATCACGTGATTTCGTAGCTTAGACAACCCCCAATCGGCAGCTGTGTTAGGTAATCCTTTGGAATCTTGAAACTCGAGAGACGCGGCACAGTCCGGTCCGATGTAAGTTTTCCTCTATGACGTTTTTTTATGTTTGTGCACACCGCACTCGTATTATGGCATTTGAAAATATTGCATGCAGTACTTTTACGTTTTTCGGCACGCAATTTGTAAACTATGGTTATGCCCCACTGTTATGTAGGAATTTCACTGCGGTTTTTCCATTCTCTTCTTTTCATTAAGGCACACCGATTCACGATTAGCAACTATGTAATTCGAAGCCACACTCAACCTTTTACTCCTTCCGTTCTGTTTCATGGTATGCATGCAGGTCTTTTAATTTTCTTAATGTACGACACATCATTGCGATATTACTTTGTGGAGGTTTTGATTTGGTCCTGTTTAACTTCCTTTACAGACCCCTGACGAAGGGTCCCCGTTTTGTCGACCCGAAATGCATTGGGTATATATGCAACATATCGACAACAATTATTGAAAATTGCACCATAAGACTATCATTGTGTTTGCAAAGATGTATTGAACCACATATGGTTTCGAAAAAGGTTCTTTTTGGAATGACAACTGAACTTTGAAAATTAATAAACGGAACATTGTGAAGAAACATACGTTTCAAGTTTCAAGTGCGCACATTCTGTTGGATAGATGACTCTACCCACAACATAGATTCTCTTTGTAAAAGGCACGGTCAGACTACATGCGAGGAATGCAGCGCCAACCTAATTAAAGCGCAACTCTGATAAAAAAAATATTTAAACCACAGAGTGCACTGGGATAACACAGTTGCTCAGAGGCACAGAAGGCACAGAAACAGGTTGCGAAGAGATAATGCACAAATAGCCTGCAAATATGTGCATGGATATTAGCACATCAAAGCCAGAACTATTGGCTTTGTGAATTCTTGTGAGTGTTTCCTAGTGGGACGCCTTAAGTTTAGTGACTACGAACATTTTGTAGATCACACACTGTATGACAAGACTTGAGCTGTGCTTCAATGCTATGAGCCAAGGCTGGTGTGGGGTTGCTGATGTTTCAATTCAAAGAGCACTCTGCAGTTCGAGGCTGCAGCATGGCCAAGACTGATTTGCATATGATTGCTCCCTCTATGTAATGGCACAGTGAACAAAAAAAGCTGGATGAGAATGAGCCATTACTTGTGACTGAGATAAATTCAAGCATTCAACTTATCACTTTTATTTAATCAGTGCTTACACTTGTAGTCCTTCTGTTTTCACTGAATTGATGACAGCTGTTGTTGCTGCTGTGGTTCATGATGCTGTGGCAGCTGGTGCTGTCACTACCAAGGTACTAACTGTGGTCACTGCTGTTAGGATAGCTGTTTTTTCTGTTACTGCTGTGTTGGCAGATGTGGATGCTCTTGTGGTGCCTGCCATAATGGCATCCCTGGTCGCTGCCGTTGCCCCTGCTATTGCGGCAGCTCTGATCTCTGCTGCTGTAACAGGTGTTGCTGCTGTTGTCACTGCTGTGGTGATAAGTGGTTTCTTTTATTATTACAGCTTGTTTTGCTACCATGGCCCCTTTAGTTGAGGCAGCTGTGGTCACTCCTGTGGTGAGTACTACGCTGGTAGCTGCTGCTCTTCTTGACCTGCTGTGGTGGCAACTGTGATCTACAGCTTTGCTACCTTTGCTGCAGCTTTTGTGGTGGTTACCTATGGTTCCTGCTGTGGAGGAAGACCACTGCTCTGGTGCCTCCTGTGCTTGCAACTATTGTTACAGTAGCTGTTGCTACAGTGATGATTGCAGCAACTGTGGTCCTTCTGTGGTAAAAGATGTCCTGCTACTGTGGTTGATGCTGGTGTCTGCGTGATTGCACCGATGGTCACTACTCTGGTCCCTGCCACAGCGGGAGCTGACAAAACCTCTATGGCAGAAGATATTGTTGCTGCTGTGGTTCCTGCTGTTGTGGCAACAGTTATCAATGCTGTGGTCCCTGCTATTGTGGCAGTGGTTGCTGCTGTTGTCCATCCTATGGTGTAAGATGTGGTCTTTCCTGTGATCACATTTGTGGTCACTGCCATTGCCATGGCCTTGTTGGCAACTGTTGTTGCATCTGTCATGGTGACAGGTCAGGTTGCCGATGAGGTCCCTGTTGTGACAGCTGCAGTTATTGATGTGGTTACTGTTGTCACAAATATGGTTTAGCTGTTGTTGCTGTGGGGGCAAATGGGTTAAACACAATACCATCTCAGTATATTTCTTTTTGCTAAACAAATGACCTCTGGAAAACAGCCAAAGTAGTTTCTTGTGATTGGAGATCTCTCTCCCTTTGTCACTTCAAACCATTACTGCCAATCAAATGGTTAGTTCGCATAAAGAGGCGACTTAAAATTTCAACCTCAATCTCTGTTTACTTTTTTCTTTCCTTTTTTTCTTTTTTTAGTGTTACATTATCCTAGCAGACAGCTAAACCTGTCTCGAGCAAGACCTAAAAAAAGGTTCTAACAAATATTGAGTGAAAAGAGTCCAAAATTACTTTTTAAGAAAATCACATCCACTTCAGACATTACCGCCTATTGTCACTAAAGCTATAAAGAGGAAACAACCCATCAGGACACCATGCCCTGTAAGGTCTTTAATGGATGGTGCATTTCCTTAAATATAGCTAAGGAATTTTACAAGAGGGACTGAAGAATACACCATTTTTGTTTGAGGAACAGACAGAAACCATGTATGGGATCCCTCAACTGTGAATTCCCCTGAAGGAATGGATCAATCCCAAACATATTTACGACAGGAGACTTGGATAACATTTGCAACTGCTCTACAAAGCACACAATAAACCTCCCACATTAATGTCTAAAAGAACTTTTCTAAAATAAAATCTTAAATTAAAAGTAGATGTCTAGTAAATATATGCTAATGTTGAAACAAATTGTAAACAAGAATAAAACTGTCCTTTCTAAGATGCACACATAATTCTGTAAAGCCAAAACTTGAAATGAAATAGAAATGCCTGCTTCAAGACCCAATGTGTATATGCAGGTGGTTGCCCTTAGGCTCATCTGTTGATAGCAACCAAGACTAGAAAAACTCCTTTAATCCAAAGCCTACTGCAAATCCTTCCCCTGAGAGGAACTTAAAAAATTGAAGGCATTGGTTGTAAGCTTGCTGCGACTGCTTACAATGTAAGATTGCTACTTCTTCCTACAGTAGGTCGCAGCTGCCTTGATAGCAAATCCCTCATTCAGCTCTGCTTTAGTACACAGAATTATTAAAAGTGCCGACTCAGGCTAGATACCAGACCGAGTTGCCATAGTCAACTCTGCCTCCGACACTGCTCTAACCAACCTGTTAACTCTTATCTCCTATTGTTTTTGTCTGTGCAAACTATAGCTTAATGTCTTGCCACGAATAGCAGCTTTAAAAGCATCCCAGATTACACCTGAGGAAGTACTACCACGGTTATTCTCCTAAAAACCTGGTATCCAATTATTCATATGTTTAAGGTATCCATTGTCCACGAGCAGCCTTCTTTCAAAGGTCCATGTTCGAACCCTCCTACCCCGCCTGAAAATTTTAATGGTAAAACAAGAGGATTATGGTCAGAGACCATGCGAGGAAACTTCTCTATCTGACTTTTTGACAATAGCGAGTTTGATATGAAGAAGTAATCCAATCTAACACAGACCTTGTGTGGAGCAGCATAATAGGTAATTCTAACTTCTAGTGGATTCAGCCGTGCCCATGCTTCATTTAAGGAGTTATGACGTACCAAATTAAGTATCTCTTGGCATGGTTTTTTTTTTACGGCCGCCATAACGCTGCCCAGGCTCTATACCCAGACCCCTACCCCATTTATGTTAAAATCACTGCCCAAGATAATCGGCTCAGGCCAGGAAGCCAATTCTAAATCTTAAAATTCTAAAACATCTGGATCGTCCTCAGTTGATACGTAAACCGAACCTATAGTGACTTCTTGATCATTTATTATACATTCCACCAGCACCCATCTCCCCCATTGATCTTCCTTCTTTCTTTTAACCGTGACAATCCTTCCTTTTGACAAGATAGCCACCCCTCTGGTCTTAGTTCCATGTTTTGAATATGCAAGTAGAGTAAAACCCATCTGCTCCATTAAGTAACCCCTTGTCCCTTCTACATGTGTCTCTTGGAGAAAAGCTATATTCCCCCGCATTAACCTCAGGGCAGCCGCCACACGTCTTTTCATGTGGTCATTCAACCCACAAACATTAAGTGAAGCAATCCTTACACTCATTAGAATACATCATACACCTGTGCCGTCCAGGTTGCCAGTATGTCAGTACGTAGTTTCCTTATCTCCTGTAACGAATATTTCCTTTTTTTGCTCATCCACCTCTTAAGACCGCTCAACCATCTCAAACTTGTTGCTGTGCTATACCGTGCAAACTCCCATCCCACCCCCACCCCCACCACCACCCCCACCTCCACCCTCAGTCCCCCATTAAAACTACCCCCAATCCCCCCCTTACAGGCAAATAGGTCACTCATGACCTATGTGTGACAGCTTAGACTGCAGCAGTCGCAACCCCCCTCCTCCCAAAACTACCACCCTTTGTAACCCAAATCACCAACAATTCCTAGGGAACATCCACTCTGTCTAGAACATATCTTCCACAAAAAAGAACAATTTGCAAAACATCGGAAGCCAAGGGAAACCCCCCTCCCCCTATCCTCCCTTTTGCTCCTTTGATTCTGTAAGATACTGTTGGACCTTTATCTCCGAAAAAAAATCCAACATGTCCCTTAACAATGATCTTAAGCCTTGCCGGATACAGTAGATATGCCTCATGTCCTAAGTTCTGAAGGGGCGCAATCAATTGGCTAAGCCTCCACCTTCTTTCTACAGTAGCGTGGCAGAAATCCGGGCGGCCAAAAAAGGTGACCCAATCAAACGTACGTCTGGCCTCAGGCTTCGCCTTCTCCATAATCTCCTGTCTTAAAAGAAAATTGCCGACATAAACAAGGATTGCCCGAGGTATTACAGCCTGAGATGCCCCATATGGATTTTTTTTGAGTGAGTGGGAAGCAGTGTGCTCTCTGGACTTCACTCTCCAAACCCCAGGATACAATTCGGGGAAAGCCCCCTTAAACAGATTGATTACGAATAACCTGACATCCTGCCCTTCGGACCCTTCCGCAACCCCCAAAAGTCTTATATTGTTTCGTCTTTGACGGTTCTCGAAATCCTCCAATTTCCAGTGAATGTCCTCCGCCATCTTCTCCTGTGCCTCCTTGAATGTTTGCCATCTACTGACATCATCTTCAAGCTTCCCTGTTCGCTCCTGTACATGAGCGACCCTATCTGCCATCTCCTCATACAGCTTATTCATCTTTCTCATGGAGCTCTGGATTTTCTTTGCCTCTAACTTGGCTATCCCACTCTCTAATCTGGCTTCCCCCTGCATTTGCTTCAGGGTTGTATACAACAGATCAAGTGAAGTGGCTTGAGGCGGACTACTTAAATTGTCCTGGACCAGTTGAGAGTCAGCTACCATACCCTCCTGGTAAAGATGCAAGGTCGCCGAGTAATCCCAACAAAGCTTCCTGTTCGCGCCAACATCTGAAGGACTGAGAGGGGGTTTTGATTTTGTCCTTTTTTTCTGCTGAAAGCCCCTGTGAGTCGCAGGTGTCTTTTTAACTGATGAACTTACTGCAGAATCAGAGTCCGCACTGCTAACCAGGCTTCTCTTGCTTGATAACAAGGAATCCGAGTCATCATTGAGAGAGAAAAAGCATTCACCATCCGGGGTACCGGGAATCCCCCTGTCTTGTATTAGCCCATGAGCCTGTCCCACGGCCCCCTCCACTTCAAACACAGCCGAGACCCAGGGGGAACTTTTCCAGGCCTAGTCAGTTCATTGCTTGACAAGCTCTCTGTGCCCCCAGCAGCCCCCCAACAGCAGCACCAGGAACCTGCTTGAGTGTAGCATTACTACTATCAATCACTCCGCTTTCAGTCAAGAATGTATCCCCAGTGGTAGACTTGCCTTTTACCATACTCTGAATGTCCTGAATATCATCTGCAGGCACCTCCGAGACAGCGTCTTCCTTCTCACTGGGAACTGCCTGCGGCTCTGCTTCCGCCTGTTGCCCAGCAACTGCACTTCCAGCGTCCTCCAACAGGGCAGCTCCATTGCCGACCGCTGTTGCCTCCGGCGCTTTCGCGGAGAAGGATTCCTTCAGGGTAGGTTGCCATAATACCGATTCCTTGGGGTCTTTAGTTTTACCCCATCTAAGCCACTCTATACGGATGCCGACTTTTGGATAGCTCCATTCACATCCTTCCCACCGCTAATCGCAACCGGCCCACCGCTGCCATTGCCTCACGGATCGTTGGGCTTTTTAGCGATGCCTCTCCATGACTGAATTGAGCCGCGCTGGTTCGAGGCCAGAACTGCTGGATCTTTCAGTGTTTCCTTGCTGTTAACATTCAACTGCAGCTCCTTTTGCACCTCAGCATCTTTCGGCGGCTTGGGCCCCCTAGGTGCCATGCTATTGTTGCCTCCAAACCGCAGCCACCGATGAAGAAGCCATTCAGGCGGGTACACCAAAGCTGCTGTGACCCGTACCACCCACCGGAGTGAGGCACACTCACGGATCCAGGCCATTATTCAGTAACTTGCTAGGTGAGGGATCTCAAACATTCCAGAGCTCCTTGTAGCATAATCACAACTTTGGGGGGAGGTAGAGAGAACTGCTGCAATCAGTCCGCTGCCATCTTGCTGCCGGAGTCCGTTACAACTGTGACGTATATACCATCCGCCAAAATATAAATCTCCTCATATCCGATGAGATTTATATTTCGGCGGACAGGATATAGAGTGACCTGTCCACCAAGATCTAAATCAGGCCCTAAAACTGCTGATAGAACACTGTTGGTTCGTTATGATCTATCACATTGGTATGAGATTTGAGAACCACTACAATAACTTTCTGAAGAAAATTGCAGGAGTACAAATGAGCGAGTCAAAGATGTGGTGCATTCTGTATACGGTTCATAAAGCACGCTTAGCACGCAGGGTGGGATGTTGGGAGCAGGACAGTTCATTAGAATGCTCACTTTGCTGGCTCTATTTAACATTACAGGCCTGCAAGGGGAGCATTCTGCAGCTGGCTGACTGCTAACATCTGTGCTGTGGCAAACAGGGTGTGCTGTGGGACCATGAGCAGCCTCTTACCTAAATGTTTTGGTGAGAAAAACGTCTCTATCCTTACGCGGCACCCCTCTGCCTCTTTTCTAACAACTGCCAGTAGACAGACGGCTGTCTGAGCTCCTCCCTTTGCTTTTGTTGAGAGGAAAACTCAATCAGCAAAGAACATTTATGAACAAAATCAATGATTTAAAACTTTTTTGGGCTCATTGGGCTTCTCTGCAAAGGCGAGGAGCCTCAAACAGCCGGCTGTGTACCAGCAGCACCATTACAAAACGCTGTAGAGTGATGTGGAAAAACATACACGTGAGAGGCTGCTGACGTCCACAGAGCTCCCTATGTTGCGCATGCGTGACTGGGGAGCTGCTAATAGCCTTATCCCCCTCATCCGCAGGGCAATACCTGCTGTTAATTCCCTCCCCTCCATTATACGCCCTTGTCTGCAACTGGGCCCATAGCTACGGGGAGGGCAATTAACAGAGGTTATTTCTAACCCAAAGCATGAAATAACGCTTTACTAGGATTTATTTCGGTAAAAGCACAAAGGAGATACAGAAGAGTGGAGCAGTGTGCAGCATTCATATTGATGCCAAAAAAGAAAACTTTAACTAAAGATGCATATTTGCTTCCAACTTCTTGATGATAGAAGTATGCAAAGCTTGTGAATCGTTAACTACATAAAGTTTTACAATTATTACTACCGGTAAATAACTTTTCATTTTCCACTTTATTGTATTCCCTTTTAATTGTTTTGCTCTTCAAGCCTTGTTCATTTCTACTGTTCCAACAAGATATGAAGCTTCAAAATGTTTGTTTCAGAGCAGCTCACAAAGCAATGTCTTTCTTTTTGACATCAGTACTTTTCTTTTAGTTTTTATTATAGTTTCCCTGGCTTTAAAATGTGGAAAGGGTCTGGATTAACGAGCATCCTCTACCCTGGGAGGACATGAATTGAACGTGGCTACATTTGGAGGCTAGCAAAACCAAAGGGGATGATGGACGGAGTGTTGAACATTGCAACATTTGGAGGCTACCCATTAACAACGTTACTAATTATGATTTCTTGACAAAGCAATGTGAACCTATGTTAGGTTTGCATGCTGTGCATTATTCCACCTTCTGGTGGTTGGGTCTGGAAAGATACTTATTAAAAAGAAATCTTTTTTGTGGGATTTCACCAGAAGAGGAGTCTGTGTGACTTCTTATGACATCTATAAGCCCATGATGCCACACAACATGTACTCCGTGTTCAGATTCATGTAAGCTACCAGGTCCGGCGCACTCAAAAGTTCAGAGCATAGAATTTAACGTTTTTGGTAGTTTTCAGGCAATGTTACAGGAGACAGTTGGGTGTCAGGAGGGCAACATATCCAGGCCCATCGTGAACAACAGACTGCCAAATGCATAAGATCTTTTTTCAGCGGACTTAAACCATAAAAGGTTTAGAGTTTGCAAGATAATGTTTGTAGAGATAACGATGGCGGTACTATGCTCTTAATTGTCAGTGTTTTTGGTTATGGAAAGGTAGAGTTTCGATTTAGGCATTAGTGCCAATGAACCCATGAAAGATCACCTATCTTGTGTGCAGTTTTCTTCCACTTAATAAGGCAGCTTGAAATGCTAAACTTATGTGGTTTTCGGACTGAAAATATTGTGAATTAATGAAGAGAACTGGTGGGCATTACACTTTTTTGGCAGCAAGATCAAGTCTTGCAACAATGCCGGATGGTGAAATTAGTTTAGAATTCTGGTTGTGAGTCATACGCCTTGGATGCAGAACGCGCTATCGTTGCCAAAGAAGATTTTGACTCCACAAATGAGAATACTAAATTGAGACTCTTTTGCTTTCAATACTGAAAGTGCTGTTAATGGTCCCTCAAACCATTAAGCATACTAAGAATTCAGGGGCATATGTACAAGAACCAGTAAAAAATATCGCTAACGTTAGTTAGTGCCAACATTTTTATCGCCGCGCACGGCAGCAAACTATCGCCACGTTAGCGACGTATGTACAAGCCGACGCTACGTGGCGATAGTTTCTCATCTAAGCGGAAAATGTCAATGTTAAAAACAGCGTCACTGCGATAAAAATCTTGTCACTTATGTGAAAAAAGTGCCGGAAGGCCAGTCAGCTGCCCGAAACTGTACGCAAATTAGCATGAGGCCACTTTTTTTGTTAGGCCGGAAAAGTGACTACAAAACGCCTACTAAGTATTACAAACTGAAAAAAAAAAGAACAATGGCTGAAGCTGGACACAGTACTGCAGGAGAAAACACCCCCCCAAACAGCCAGGAGGACCATCCAGAGAGCCAGGAGAAGGGCAAGGAGATGAGGAAGAGGAAAACCAGGTTCAGCCAGCAGGAAAACCAGGTCCTGATTGCAGAGGTGACAGAAAAACAACAGCAGCTGTTTGTCAGCTCCACTGTGTCATTGGGGACAAAGAATGCAATATGGCAGTCCATCGCAGCCAAGGTGAATGCTGTCGGGGATGTATGTCGTTACAACGCATACTTTTACTCCGCATACCATTACAACGCGGTATTTACAACGCATACCGCTACAACGCATAGCGCTTTGGGGTGCTGGATAGTGGTAAGTATAATTTACTATTCTAACTCCAGTCCCCGTGGACCCTAGGGAAGGTGTTGGATAGTAAATTAAACTTACCTCTTATCCTAGAGCGCCCCCCAGCGCAATGCGTTGTAACGGTATGCGTTGTAATGCCTGCGTTGTAGTGGTAGTGCGGAGTAAAAATTGCGTTGTAACAGGTGCATACCATTTAGGAAGACTGCCCATTGCTTTTATCTGTCTTACAATCAGAGTCTTTGAGTCTTCTTTGATTTCTTAAGCTTAGGCTCTCGGGATCAAAGGTACCTTTCTTTCAGTAGATCTTTTCTGTTGGTTCTCCTGGAGGGAGGTAGGAAAGTAACTTTAACATGTCTCAGCTGACTCCTTGCTTGCAAAGAAGTCGGCTAGGTTCGGTGCTAGGTTCCTGGCATTCCAGCCTCTCTCCACACTATCCTAGAGCCCCCTGCTCTGTACCATGGTATTGCTTCACACTTCTATTTTCTGGGAATCTCTTGTACCTACCTAAACATATTTGCCCTATCGTTACCTGCCATGATGATCATAGCTAGTCTAGTTTTTTTAAAAATCTCATGAACATGTGCAGGCTTCAAAGGTCTTAAAATACACCAAGTTGTTATTGCCGCCTAACCTATTTGGTGGGTAGAGTGCTGGGCCATTCTCCACCCTAGCCTCCATCGGAGCATCTCTCCTTCGCTTCAACCACATGAGGTTATCATATGTAGCCCGGTCCAAGCCAAGTCTTCATTTTCAGCCGAACGTAGGAATAAGCACCAAGCAACTGTTGAAGACAAATCTGGTCTCACGCCTACTTGAAGCTTCAACAAATGTATTTGAAAAAAAAAATCAATAGTCTGTAAGTTACACGATAGGGTGACAAGAGGGTTCTCTTTATAATTAATCAGTCAGTCAGTCAGTAATAACTTTATTTCAGTCAATTTGACCTTAAAATTCCAACTAAAATTACATACAATTCATTTACTTTTAAAATCGATTGCAGTTAAAAAAGAATAAAAAAGATAGAGCAAGGCTTGATACATAAAATAAACAGAGATGGGTAAAACATATACAAGTGTGGCCTATCACAGATATGTGGTACAATCTATTGGACTAGTTCCATATGTGAGAGAATCTATTCATGTAAAACAATTGATTGGTCTTAGCTGGTGACAGTTCTGACAATACAAAGTGCATGTGCGACAATGCAAGATATATAACCGGTAACAAAACCAGGTATAGGAGGTCAGAATTTGGTCTTGGCCACAAGATACAGGTTCGGGGACAGGAAACCGATATAGCAAAAAAGACCAAGTGTGGATTAGGTTTATCAATACAGGTGATCACTATTAAACGATAATAATAGTTGGCCAATAAAATTCCTCGTTTCATTTGTGCATGGCTGTGACCCTTGTTTGTTACTATGATTTTGTTCTTAACCCCTTCGCTGCTCATGACGAGCTCAGCTCGTCATGAGGCACGGTTGAGCTGTGCTGATGACAAGCTGAGCTCGTCATGTACAATGGGATTTACTCGTAGCTCAGCACCGGGGGGGGGGGGGGGGAAACCTCTAGCAGCCAAGGTGTTAAAAAAGGCTCTATGAGTGCACCACATGGAGAATAGGAAACCTGCTACAGAATAAACTATCGGGAGGCTGGTATCATGTTTAAGTATCCTGAAAGCCTCGTGGCAGCGTCTGGTCGCTAGGTTTCTACAAATCGGACCAGCCACCGTTTTCTCACTTTGTGGTAACCAGGAAAGCAAAAAAATACATGAAGGTCAGATTCTATTGGGCAATCACATGCCGGGCACCCCAAAGTTTGTGAGCCGCCCCAATTGTTTGTAAAAGAGCGGAGTGGCAGGACCCCGTATCTAAACTGTAAAAAGAGCTTTCTTGCAGCTGCCGGCTTGATGTCATTCAGGGGTGGCTCTAAGCTATACCTATCCTTGGACTCTAGGAAGATTACAGTCAGCTTACCTGCTAAAGGGTTGCATTGGAGTTGGGCCAATTTGAATTCCCCGTAGCAATCCCATAGCATTTTCCTAGAGATTGAGGCACAAGCAACCTCTGGGTCATCCCAAAGGTTGCCCCGTCCCAGGCTCGTTAACGTATGATGAATATAGGAGAGTCAGGGTATTTTGCCCTCCCCTGGTAGGCTCACCACCTCTCTTAATTCATCTCTATATTCTGCAAGTTAAGGGGTAACTCACAGAAACCGCCAGAATAGGAGGGGTCTAAGATTAGATTTGTCTGCTATGGGCCTTACCCCTAGCTCCATATGTAGCGGCGTGAGTGGGGTACTCTGTGGGAGACTAAACAGTTGCCTGAGAAAGATGTTTACTGCCTGTGTAAGACTCTCAGAGCAGTGGTGTCCCCATAGTTCTGCCCATTCCACACCCCTCCCCTAGCTTGGACCTTGTAGTTTTCTATGGCAGGGCTCACAGGTTTGTAGCTTGATTTTCGAAAAACCTTCATCAGTCCTCCAGATGATTGTGATAGTTTAAGGGATGATTTTTTAATTTGAGCCTCCCAATCCATGGAATCAGTGATAGTGATGCCTAGGTAGTCGAATGAGGAAACTCTTTCAAGGGGTTTGCCAAGTAGAGCTGGATTTGGCCGAGTGCTTTTGGGGGAATTGAACACCATGAATTTAGTTTTTTGGAGGTTGATTTCAAGCCCTCTTTCCCTGCAGAAGGCATCGAACCTATTTAATACCCTCTGTATCCCCATGGGTGATTTAGATACTAATAGAGTATCGTTGGCAAACATCATAGCTGGAATTTTGCGTGTTGCCACCTTAGGGATGTCCAAGTCTTTCTCGCTGAGCAGATAATCTACTAACCTATTTATATAGAGGCTAAATAAGATTGGGCGAGTACGCATCCCTGGCGGACACCTCTATTTACAGGAATGGGGGTCGTAAGGTTTCCCTCCTTCTCATATCTAATTTGGACATAGATTCCCTCGTGCAGCTGCTTTATGGCTTGGCACAAGTAAGGCGGAACTCCCATCTCATGGAGAACTGCCCACAGCTTCTCTCTTGGGTCCAGACCAAACGCGGACCTCAGGTCTACAAATATTGGATAGAGGCTGCCACCCTTCAAACACTCGATCTTCCAATGTAATATTTGTAGCCTGAGGATTTGGTCCAGTGTGGACAATTTTTCCCTGAACCCTGCCTGCAGGGGAGTGAGTATCTTGTGCTCCTCCATCCAGCTCTGCAGCTGGAGCAGCAACACACGTGCAAAGATTTTTTGTGTGATGTCTATAAGGCTTACTGGTCTGTAATTTATTGGCAACAGTGGTGAGCCCTTTTTATATATGGGGATTATTTCAGCTCCGGCCCAGCTAGCAGGGATCTCCATACCTTAGAGTATAGCACTGAATAGCACCCAGAGTTACGGCGTTCAGACAATGGGTTCACTACTGAAAAGGTCCCCAGGGATCTTGTCTAGTCCGGGGGCTTTGCCGGTGCTATTTTGGAAAGGGCGCCAGTTATCTCATTGAGGGATATCACAGGGCTGTCATCCAATGTTGTGGGGGTAGACATAAATGCAGTCGGCAGGTCCATCCCCACAGAACAGACATTGACAGCTGGTTCATCCGATGTTTCCACCCTTGAGTATAGGGACTCGAAGTGGTCCCACCATAAGCCTGCCTCCAGGTTTGGTTCTATCTGAGATTTAGCCTCGCAACGTCCTGTGCTGACCACTTTCCAGAAGGTCCTCACATCCCGGGCACCCAGAGAGCTTCTCTAGATGTCCCACTTGTCGCTTTGCCACTCTTTTTTTGCCTCAATAACCCTGGCCTTATAGGTCGCTCTAGATGTTTTAATTAAGGGACGATCATTAGCCTTAAAAGAGGCAATCAGTGCTGATTTGACCCTGCGACATTCTTCATTGTACCAGGGGTGGGGAATTTTGCTATTAGGCCTAAGGTTTTTTATAGGAAAAAAGAAGTCTACCGTAATAGCCAGTAGCCTAGTATGATTCTGGGTGACCATCTGGTGATCAATTTTGACACCATTAGTAGGTACAGAATTAATTGCGGTCGAGAGCACCGGGATAAGGGCTTCGTACAGGGAGCCTAATTTATCCTGGGACTAGTTTATGTCTGCCCAACGTACTTTCCTCCTACGATTTGAGAGGGACATCCTATCATCAATAGGAGAATAGACACTTTTTGCACTCCCAGGATTAGGCTTGTGTAGTTCTAGCACCAGGGCGTTATGGTCACTATCTTGTCGTGCCATAACTTTAAAATCAATAAACCTATGCCAGGATTTGGAGTTGATTAGAATGCAATCCAGTATGGAGCATCTCCCATTTCTTGTGAAAGTATAAATACTAGATGAGTCATATTGTGTTCTTCCATTATATGCCCTTAAGGAGTATTTTAAAGCAAAGCAATTCGTCTGGATCACCAGAGGGGACCAAAGTTTGACTAAAGGGCATGAAGACTCCGAAATGGCCCAGTATTTGTCTTCTGCACATAGGCTATCCTTTTGCAAGTCATCTAGTGGCTCAAACTGACAATTAAAATCCCCTCCTATGATCACCATGTGATTATCTACAATGGTGGCTAGAAATGACGTTAGTTCCTCAAGAGTTTTTGACTCCTGGCCCTGGCTAACTGGTCTAGAGTACACATTTAAAAGGGCAATGGAGACCTTGGGGGAAAAATGCAGAAGAACACACAGAATGCAATTTGAAGATGATTCTATCCATTCTGCCGAGCAGCGTAGGTGGGTTGCCACCCATGTGCACAGGCCTACTGAAGGACTCCCTTTCCCCCTGATGTTGCAGGGATATTGAATATAGCATAACCCGATTTTGAAACGACCCCTCTCGCCCACGTCTCCTGGAACATGCAGATCTCATGTTGGTCAATGAAATGGCCCCATTTGGGGTCTTCAATCTTGCTGTTCAGGCCTGCTAAGTTCCAGGATAAAACGCGTAGCCTTGGGCAGTCAAGAGAGTTGGTTTTTTTGGCAACTGGTAGGGAGGACTGTGGGGGAGACCCGCAGAACGATGAAGGTGGTTGGTTATAAATCAAAGTTATGTTCGGGCCTTCATGGATATTTCCCTGGTGAGCCGCTCATGCTCCCACAGGTTTCCCCTTCCCCTAACATTGTACAGTTCCCTGCATCATTCTCATGGGACTCAGTTACCAACGTATTTTCGCCCAACTGCACTTCGGGGCCAATAGCTTGGGCCTCAAGTCAATCCACTCCTTCTAGGCTATTAAATCTGTTTGCTGTAGGTTTATTGTACATTATTGGGCCAATCATGTTCTACTGCAGCTTTGTTGTAACTATAGTTTTCGTGTCTCCGGTCCCACCCATATTGCCTTGTGTCTTCGTAGACCCTCTCAAGGGGATAAAAATAGCCCAATGGGAGGGCAAGAATTAAACCCATTTGTCTCCCATCCTCTCTATTTAGAATTTCTTGCAAAACGCGGGGGTTTCTAAAGTTAATCACTATGCAATCACCTTTCTTGTCCTTGGGCATGCAACATAGCCATCCCACTCTGCGTGTGGTTAAAATCTCATCAGCGTCATCATACCGCAAGTGCCTGTGACTCGCTAGCCAATACATGCATTTGTTTTTATTTCTTGGTGTAATTCATATCGGCCCTTTCCAAGCTCAGGGAAACCAGCCATGATGAGGACATATTGGGTTGAGGCCCGTGGTAGGTTAATAACTGGGGTAGGGGGCATATTCCTTGGAAACCTCTGTGCATGTTTGTAAGTCTACCCCTACTCTTTGATTATTCGGCTGCCAAGGCCTGATGGGTTGTTTAAGTAAGGGGGGTGGGCTTTCTCTACTAGTGGTGGCAAAGGAAGATCTCTCTATGTTGGCTCTAAGTGGGGCTAATGGTTCTTGTCTCTCTAAATGTAATGCTTGAGTAGCTTGGCGATCATTGTGTTTAGGGGTTGGAATGGCCTTTGTGAAGTTCGCAGTTACTTGGTCTCCAGGACCAGTGTCCTTTTCAACAGTCCCGTCAACTGCCCCCTATTGCTAGTCCAGTTGTTAATGAGCGAAGTCAGTTTATCAACCCTTCCTACAAGTGATTTAAGTTTGTCCTTGACTATGTCCCTCACTTGGATTTGAAGATCCACAACTAGCATGGTAACCCACACTGGCTGTTCGTTGGCTATTTCAATGCTATTGACTATCCCTCCCGTCCCAGTATTCCTATTGGCTTGCTTCTCTGCCATCGCTTTCTTCCTTCTTGTCACCGTTTTTACTTGCGGTGTAGGTCTCCCCTTTGTGACGGGTTGTATTGGAGATTCCACCCTGAATTGGTCAGGAAAACTTACTTCAACTATTGAAGTTTGGGCCCTAGGCAAATCATTTATCGGGACTCCTGCGGTTCCTGATGATTGCGAGGTATGAGAGTCTATTGTATGGATTTCCAAGTTGGGAGTGAGGAATAATCATCTCTCTGTCCGTTCAATTTCAGAGGCGACTGCTCCTAAGGCCATTCCAACATCCTATCTATAGAGGTCGGCTTTGTTTTAGGCATAGGGATAGGCGGGGCCTTTAATTTCTTTTCTGTGCATGCTCATTTCCCCATTCTATTTGGGTTGGGACGATTATCTTAGGTACTGTGGATGGCTTTAAATTGGGCACTAGTGGTTGTCTTAAAGCTCAAAATGGTGGGACAGCTACTTGGCTATAGCTAGTTCAAGTGACCAAGTGCATGAGTGCTCAAAACAAAAATTCAACGAAACCAGTACAATCTACCTGATTACAGGCCAAAAAAGCTTGAAAACTCACTGGTAGATAGCACTGCTGTCAAAATGGCTTGATGGATGGTTGAAAGCATAAAACCTTGTTTAACAGTTATACCATAAAGTGTAAAGTGCTGAGGGCTAGCAATGTCAGGGCCCTTTAGGAAAAAGAGCAACGTGATTATGTGTTTAGCAGCAGTAGGAAAATGTAAACATGCACCATAAAGTGCAAGATGCTGTGGGCTAGCAATGTCAGGGCCCTATAGGAAAAAGAGCAACGTAATTATGTGTTTAGCAGCAGTAGGAAAATCTAAACATGGACCATAAAGTGCAAGGTGCTGAGGACTAGCAATGTCAGGCCCCTATAGACAAAAGTGCAAAGTTCTTGATGAGTTTGGCAACTTTAATGGGCATGTAAACAATTTACTGCTATTAAACCACATTATATAAGGTCCCAGTAATAAATATAAAGCAAGTCCAATAGGGTCCAGTAGTACAACGCCAGGATAAAAGACGGTTATTAGTAATGTACCTTGTCAACTTAGCCGTGAAGCTAACCACTTCCAAGTATCTACATGAGGGGAAGTGGCAGTTACAAGTGTAAGGGCTGTTAAAAAAGAAAGTCTCACAATACCTTTTCTGCCACCTCTAGTAAAGCACGAGGGTTGTGGTCCTTAGTAGTAAGAGGGGGTGGCCTTGCCCTGCCTCTTTCTGGCAATGACGGGCAAGGATGGTGTCAAGTACCTTTTTCCAAGACTTCTTGCTTCCGCAGGAGCCAATGCTAGTCCTCTATTCCCCAACCCTGATATCAAGATCATATAGATCCTGACAGCAAAGCGGGGGGAAAGGGGATTGGGATGAAAGAGAAAAACGCAACGCCTTCTTCCTGTAGGACTGTACTGCTGCTATTCGGACAACTTCTTCCTGTAAGAGAACAACTCTAGCACTTCCGCAAAGTTAGCCATCTCTTACCACCTCCTGCTCTAACTCAGGTTGTCATCTCTTTGGTTCTCTCCCGCCTGGACTTTTCCAATTCCATCTACCATGGCCTCCCTCAGTCCCTGCTGTATCGTCTCCAGGTGGTTCAGAACTAGGCGGCCCGTCTCATCTATAAAATCCCTAAATGGCAATCGGCAAAACCCCTGCTGCATCGACTTCACTGGTTGCCGATGGGACTAAGGACAGCCTTTAAGGTAGCCTGCCTCACTTACAAAGCCCAGCACTGCACCAGTCCTGCATTTTTGCAATCTTTAATTACTTCACATCGCCCGTCACGCTACCTCCGTTCTGCTCACCTTCACATGCTTGTTGCTCCCAAAGTTAAAACCAAGAAGTACGGCGGCCGCCGCTTCTCTCATCTGGCCCCTAGCCTTTGGAATTCCCTCCCTCTTCTCATCAAGTCAAGCACTTCTCTTTCTATCTTCAGAAAACTGCTTAAGACATTCCTCTTCCCCTCCCTAGGCTAACCTGGTCAGTTTCAACTCTTCATTTTCCATCCTGTTATAAAGAGCGCCAGGAAACCTTTAGTTACAGTGCGCGATACAAGAGTCATTTAACATAACATAACATAACTTTCTACCTTACACACTTAGACAACAGTTCTTACAGGAGAAATGTAATTACCTCTCCTAGCTGGGTGGCTAACTGATCTCTTGTGTGAGTTTTACAAGGTGTCTGCTAAGTGATGTTCCTCTGACGAAGCAGTTCTACAGAAAAGCAATTAACACGAATTTAGATTATGTAAGTTCCTAAGACCCTTTTTACCTTTGTAACCTTGTAATACTGTGTCTTTATATCTGTCAGGTCTGGGGTCTTGTGACCACTAGGAGCTGGTCCTACAGTTCTACTCTTCATAGATGAAACTGGGCTTCTTTGTAGTTGGTAAGTATCTTTATCTATATACTAGCAGCCCGTCCCGACGTTGTCCGGGCATGAATTGCTGCCGGCCAGTAGTATATTGTTTTGTAGGATTTCATTTTGATAGCATTTCTTATCTGTGACAGGCCTGTGAAACGCTCTGATTCACAGTGCACTGCTGATGCACTTAAGAGTGCGCGTTCAGTAGTGTGTGAACTCGAGTTTCCCTACTTTATTTTTCCTTGCAATATTATAAAGCGCAAACTCGACAACATGGCATGAGCACAATTTACATTACAGAAGAACACATTCATTTGTGGTAGGCACAGGGAGACAAAGCGATTTCCCTGGAATCACAGGATGTTGAGCTGATGCCGAGATTCGAACGTAGCTCCCCAGCTCTAAAGTTCGCAATTCTAGAACTTGTGGCGGGGGTGTGTCTAAAATTGTGTGTCTGTGCTGGCCATCAATGAGAAAGACCTGTGCATTTTTCAAATGGATGGTGAAAAAATACAGTATATTGCTGGAGATGTGGGCCGCTGTGCCACCAATGTCCCTACCGGGGGAGGGTAAACACCCATTATTCCGCAACTTTCTTTCCGCATACCATCACTCAGCATACTTTCATTACAAAAGTACAATGACTCTGCAATGCCATTATAATGCATGGCATTACATTTTATATGCTTTTACCACGCATACATTTACACCGAAATTCGTTGTAAATGCATGAATGGTAAAAGCATGTTTTTTTTAAATGTTTGGATAAGGTAAGTATGGGTATAGGGGTATATGTTTTGGGGTACTGAGGTATATGTTTTAGGGTGTTTGGGTATTTTAAGGGTTCAGATATAGTTTTGGGTTACGGGGTACAGGGGTAGTTTTAGGGTTTAGGAATAGGTATGGGTTTTGGGGTACAGGGATATTTTTAGGGTTCAGGGCTAGGTTTGGGTTTGGGGTATAGGAGTATTTTTAGGGTTCAGGGGTAGGTTTGGGTTTTGGGGTACAGGGGTATTTTTAGGCTTCAAGGCTATGTTTGGGTTTTGGGGTACAGGGGTATTTTAGGGTTCAGGGGTAGGTTTGGGTTTGGGCTACAGGGCTATTTTTAGGGTTCATGGCTATGTTTGGGTTTTGGGGTACAGGGGTATTTTTAGGGTTCAGGTGTAGGTTTGGGTTTTGGGGTACAGGGGTATTTTAGGGTTCAGGGGTAGGTTTGGGTTTTGGGGTACAGTGGTATTTTTAGGGTTCAGGGCTAGGTTTGGGTTTTGGGGTACAGGGGTGTTTTTAGGGTTCAGGGGTAGGTTTGGGTTTTGAGGTACAGGGGTATTTATTGGGTTCAGGGCTAGGTTTGGGTTTTGGGTTACAGGGGTATTTTTATGGTTTAGGGAAAGGTTTTGGAATTGATTTTGGGGTACAGGGTATATTTATAGGGTTAAGATGGGTTTGTGTTTAAGGGTGTTGGGGTATTTTAAGGAGTAAGGGTGGGTTATGATTATGGGGTGCAGGGGTATTTAAAGGGAGCAGGGTGGGATTAGCACACGATATGAGACATGGCATGAAGGGCGGAACGTACCACACACCCCCAGCATTTGTCACGCCCCCAGCACAAGCCCACAGCACATCGCAGACACGCCCACAAGGGATTACTTTGCTGGCACGGTTCTTTTACCTTTTAAATGTATATGGTGGGCGTCTGCATAGCCTATGTCCTTCTGATGCAACTGCCCTTTCCAACTCTGTATTGGGTGTTGTGATTGGTGCTGTGGTTCCTGAGATTACCTGCCTCAAAGGTTTGAGTTCTTTCTTTATTATATTAGTATGGATATATAAATATACATAACCAAACCTACTTGACAAATCTGAATATCTTCTCCTCTGTACCTTGCTTCTGTGTACTGCACCAATTGCAGCCCATGTACGTTGTCTAAATGTTCCAGGATATTCTTGTCATATCCTTCTTGCAACTTGTCACTGAATAATTAAAGTCTGTAGAAGTCTTCCTTGCTTCTAAGGTAAACTTTCAATCTTTGTCAAATAAAAAATAATATCTCTGTGGCTACAAACATCGAGCAGACCTTTTCTCTGACTGAACTCTTGCTCTGATAGGTATTCTGCTCTCTTTGTCTTTTTCTAAAGGAATAGACAAAACTTACTGCAGCCGTGGTAATTCTGCCCCGAAAACTCCTCTCTCCAATACTCACGAACTCCGAGTTTTCAAACACAGAAACGCAGCGAAGTAGAAGCGACCATTTCTTCTAAATACACAGTTGAAGTGCGCAGATAATTTCGCGGGGAACCGCAAACACAGATGCGTTCCAAATCGGCAGAAACACTATACCGGCAACCTTAGAAGTTGCGGCCGGTGGCCATCTTAGATTCCCGCCTCAAACGCTGAGCCTGTTTCTTGTATAACAGGGCAGATCCTCAATATGAAGGAAAACTGCAAGGTCTGCAGAAACGACTGGTGAATCTTATAAATGACTGGGAGGAATTGAAGGCAGTTTGATGGCATAGTCTGAACAGTCCTGACAGTAACCCCCACCAAAGCTCCTCCCTCCAGCTCCTTGGGCTTCGTAGGATGTCTCTTATGGAATTCTCTAACCAACGGGGAGTCTGCAAATTAGTCTTTGGTTCCCATGTTCTATCTTCAGGACCAAAACCCTTCCAATCCACCAGATAAAACAACTTTCATTTCTTATACTTTGAGTCTATAATCCTCTTGACTTCAAATTCCTCTTCTGACTGAACACGAATTGGCTTAGGTGGACCTTGCCGTCTCAAATTGGGGGGGCTTTTCCTCACTAAGGAAACATGATACACTGAATGGATTCTCAACTTCTGGGGAAGTTGAATCTTGACACTGACTGGGTTTACCATTCTTTCCACTAGAAAAGGGCCAATGAATTTGGGCAAAAACTTATGGTTCCCTTTTAAAGGCAGATTTCGAGTAGAAATCCAAACCTCTTCTCCTGACTCATAAATTGGACTAGATCGCCTCTTCTTGTCTGCGTGTTTCATATAGGAAGCTTTAGCCTTAATTATGTTGTCTGTCGCCTTCTGATAAACCCTTTGTAGATTCTGTACCACCTCCTCAACAGCTGGAACATCACTTTCCTGTTTTCCTACAAATGTGTTTGGATGCCTACCTGATTTCAAATAAAAAGGGGTGTAACCTGTAGAAGAGTGTTCTGCATTATTATAAGCAAACTCAGCTGCCCAAATGATATCTGGCCACTCCCCCTCGTGATCCATCAGGAACAAGCGCAAATATTGTTCTAATTCCTGATTAACTCTTTCAGTTTGACCATCCGTCTCTAGATGGAAACTGGAAGACAAACGAGAGTCAATATCCAACTTTTTCAAGAATGCTCTTCAAAAATGAGAGATGAATTGAGGACCTCAATCAGAAATGACCACCTTTGGAATCCCATTTGTCTTAACTACATGTTGCGTGAATAGGGCTGCTAATTGAGTGGCATTTAGATAGATTTTAAAGGAACAAAATGACTCATCTTGGTAAAATGATCCACTACCACCCAAATCACTGAAAACCCCCGACTGGAGGGTAGTTCTACGATAAAATCCATGGAAACAGTATGCCATGGATAAGGAGCCGGAGGCAAGGGAAGGAGTAAACCTTGTGGTGCCATTCTAACAGATTTACCCTTTAAACACTGTTCACAAGAGGCTACATATTGTCCCACCTGAGTTTCCATGGACGGCCACCAGAAATCAAGTTGAACTAATTCCAGCATCTTCTTCACTCCCTTGTGTCCGGCCAAGAGGTCATCATGCGCGTGTTAAATAATCATAGTTTGAAGTTCCTCAGTAGGATTAAAAAGTTTTCCTTGGAAATATAGACAACCATCTTTCATCTCTCGATCCTTTCCTTGTTTCAAGCATTCTTCACATTCAAAGGAATTAAACACCTGATCCAAACGTCCTTCCAATTCTGGAAACAGAATCACACCAACTATCCTTTCTGCAGGAATAATCAGTTCCTTCTCAAATTCTAGAGCATTGTTTTCAACATTCAAATGTGATAGGGCACCAGCCTTACCACTGATGGAGCCAGGCTTGTAAGTTAGAACAAAATTAGTGACCAGCGCAACTGCCTGGGGGTCAAGGTTCGAGCGGATTTTAAAAACTGGAGGTTCCGATGGTCTGTAAACACTGTTACCTCATGTCGAGCACCCAATAGATAATGTTGCCACTCCCGAAAAGCATCTTTGACCGCCAATAACTCCTTATTGGCAATGGAGTAATTCAACTCAGCCAGAGTCAATTTGGCGAACGGTAAGCAACAGGATGAAGCTGACCAGTAGTTCGATTCCTCTGAGATAGGATTCCACCAATTGCCAAATTGGAAGCATCGGCTTCTACAAAGAAAGGCTCCTCTGGATTAGGATGCATAAGAACTGGAGCTGAGGTAAAAGCTTGCTTTAATTCACAAAAACCCCTTTCGGTTTCAACAGACCAATCAAATTTGACTCCTTCCTTCAAAAGTCGAGTTAATGGGACACCCTCTCTGAAAAATTCTCAATGAAGCGTCTGTAAAAATTGGCAAATCCAATGAAACTCTGTACTTGTTTTACATTTTGTGGAGATGGCCATTCTTTGATCACTTTCACTTTGGTTACATCCATAGAAACCCCTGCTGGTGAAAGAAGGAACTCCAAAAATTCTACTTGACTGGAATTGAACACACACTTCTCCAGTTTCACAAATAATTGATGTTCCAACAGTTTCTTCAAAATTGCACGCACATGCTGAATGTGTTCCTGCTCATTTTAAGAAAAATTAGAATGTCGTCAATATAGACGACTGCAAAACGATCCAAAAACTCCCTTAGAACATCATTCACAAAATGCTGGAAAGCAGTGGAAGCATTACATAAGCCAAATGGCATGACTTGATATTCAAACAATCCCAATCTAGTTCGAAAGGCGGTCTTCCATTCATCACCCTCAGCCATTCGAACTAGATGGTATGCTCCTCTTAAATCCAATTTTGTGTAAAACCTTGCCCCTTTAACTTGGTCTAACAATTCTGAAATTAAGGGCAATGGATATCTGTTCATTTTGGTAACAGAATTTTCAGCTCTGTAATCGATGCAGCTTCTTAAACTTCCATCCTTCTTTGGAATAAAAAAGAGGGGGTAAGATATCGGAGACTGAGAGGGGTGGATAAATCCGTTAGCAAGATATCGCTCAAGATACTCTTTGAGATATTGATTCTCTTTTTCCGAGAGAGCATAGATGCGACTACAGGGAAGAGAAGATCCTGGTTCCAAGTCTATTTTACAATCATAATCTCTGTGTGGTGGCAATTTAATTGCCTCCTTCTCATCAAAGACTGCAGCCAAATTCAAATATTCACTTGGAATCTCTTGGGTTCCATAACACAAATAGATTTGGCTTGCCCCGCCAAATACTGTGAAGATGGCACTGTGGAGATTTCTGAACTTACATTGTGACAATGACTCCGGCAATAATCCGAACTCATTTCAATGGTTCTCTGTGACCAATCAATTCGAGGATTATGCTCCGTAAGCCAAGGTAGTCCCAAAATGAGCTGGAATTGGGGGGCATCAATAAGACTGAATCTCAAAATGCTCACATGATTACCTGGCCCTGTTAGCTTAATCACCTCAGTGTCGTGTACTATTGGTCCCAATGACAAGTTAGTACCATCTACAGCTCGAACAGCTTCTGGTCTTTCTTTTCGGACAAATTGTATTCCAATCTTTCTAGCAAATCCAATATCACAAAAATTCCCCCTAGCCCCAGAATCGATCATTACAGAGACGTCATCCAACTGAGAACCACCATACTCTATGGAGCTTGCCACAATTAAAAGTGGTGCCAAAGATGGTAAGGTATTTGCAACTAACTGAGGGTCAAGAGTTGACTTTTCCTTCGCTTCCACCAGAGCAACTCCTTTTACTGGTGGAGCCTGTCTTTTACTGGCAGATTATTCTTTGGTTTCGTATAGCACTCTTTCACAAAATGCCCTGAATCTCCACAGTACATGCATAACTTGCCGTTTCTTCTTCTCTCTCTTTCCTCTTTAGAAAGAGGACCCCGCACCGAGCCAATTTGCATGGATTCTTCTTCCGGAGGTGTTCCCTTGCTCTTGGAGTTATCAGATTTGAACCGGTCAAAACGGGGAGGAAAAAACTTCACCTCCTTGCGTCGCTCACTCTTCCTTTCACACTGGCGCTGATCAATTTGGAGAACTAAGTCAATTAATTTTGAAACTTCAGTTGGTCGCTTAGGAATCTGTGCCAAACCATCCTTTAGCTCATCTTTGAGTCCACGATAAAAGATGGAAGCCAGTTTAGCTTCGGGCCAGTTGGTTTCCACAATGAGTTTATTATACTGTGCCAAATATGCAACTAAGTCTCTATTACCTTGCTTTAAATCCAGCAATTCATTATCGGTGGTTTGAGAAATCGACCTTCGGTCAAAAATTCTTAAAAATTCCTTCTTGAACTCTTCAAACTCTTAAAGAATGGGTTTGTTGTTATTAACTAGTGGCATCGCCCAAGCTGCAGCATCTCCACTCAGGTAGGACAACATGAACGCCACCTTTGACTGATCCTCCTTAAAAATAATGGGCTTACAGAGAAAGCGTAAGGAACATTGTGTGAGAAAGGTCTGGGCCTTATGGGGATCCCCACTGAACCTCTATGGAGCTGCTAAAGGAATGGTAGGAGACATTGCATGAATAACCTGTGTGGTCAATTCAGCAGCTGAAGGTGTGGGGGCAAAAGCCTGGGATTTACTTTCCTTAATGTCAGGAACTGATCTAGCTGAAATCTCTTCTAATCTTTGACGCAAAAACTGAGTCTCTTGACTTGACCTCCTAACTTCCTCTCTAAGGGACTTGTTTACCAACATGGCATCTCCTGATTGGGCCTGAATCCAATCCAAAACTGCTGCTAGGGCCTTCAAATCTATCCCTTCAGCCATCCTGCTCGGGCGGAAGAATGTTGGTTAGGGCACTTCAATCTGTCAAGTACCCTTTTCCAAGACTTCTTGCTTCCGCAGGAGCCGATGCTAGTCCTCTATTCCCCAACCCCGATATCAAGATCATATAGATCCTGACAGCAAAGCAGGGGGAAAGGGGATTGGGATAAAAGAGAAAAACGCCACGCCATCTTCCTGTAGTACTGGACTGCTGCTATTCGGACAACTTCTTCCTGTAAGAGAACAACTCTAGCAATTTCTACCTTACACACTTAGACAACAATTCTTACAGGAGAAATGTAATTACCTACAAGCTGGCTCCCTCCGGACTCCCTCTCAACTTGCTTTATCATTGAGCGGGTGCACAGGGCCCTGATCCAGAAGCCGCCGATTGGGTCCCGCCCCAGGCCGGTGATTGCCAAATTATTGAACTATCATGACCGGGACACTATCTTACAACAGGCACGGGCAAAGGAACCTCTCCTTTATGAGAACTAGCGGATCCATATCTTTCCTGACTATACAAGGATGGTGCAACAGCAGCGCCAATCATTTATGGCGGCCAAGGCTCGGCTGCGGGACCTCAAGCTTCCATACGCTCTCCTGTATCCGGCCCGTCTGACAGTGGTATTCCAGTCTCGCACACACTTCTTTGATTCTCCTGAAGAGGATTTCCAATGGACCGACGAGACAGTGAAGGTGCGGGCCCATACCCCACCGGGCATAGACTCCAACGCCTCGCAAAGTGGAGAACAGTCGGGGACAGCCCGAGGGTTGAGTAATAAGGGGAACTGGTGCTCCAGCTCCCGGAAACGCTCAGACTCAAGGGGGGCGGAGGGGGCTTTAAGAGTGCTGCAGATCCTCCTATAGTTGCACCCTGACTACCGGTCAGTGGGTACAGAGAACACAGCTATGCTGGGGTTTTGCACTGCTCTGGCTCCTTCGGCCGGGGCCAGACTGTTGTTGCTATAGTGGAGTACCTGGCCAGGACGAACTGTGAAAGTATGTGGTGAAGTATTATCTGTGGTTTGCTGGGTGGGGGGAATAGAGGGGGGCGGGCTCTATCCCTGGTTGGGTTTTGTTGAGGGGGAGATTAGAGGATGGGTTGTGAGGGGGGATCCATTGGTGGGGCAGGGCCTGGGTCCTCTGTTTTGGACCCTGGGCTACCTACGCCGCGATAGGTACTTCAATGTTTTTGAGGTATGGGGTTGGGAACCGGGAGTTGGGGGGGCAGTTTGTTGGTGCACAAGGGGGGGTAGGTTGGGGGTTCACACAACACTAGAGGCGTCTCCTTAGTGGTTATGCATGCGTGTGTGGTGCTCAGTGCGAGAGCTTTTCCCTTTGTGGTTCATTGATGGGGGGGGGGGAGCTAATGTGAGTGGTGTTGGGGTTTCCCTTCGCATCCTCAGCTGGAATGTGAGGGGTATGCTGGATCAAATTAAGAGGGGCGCTGTGTTGCGACAGGCCAAGCGAGAGAGCGCTGATATTTTATTGTGAAGGAAACTCATCTGATGGGTAACAAAACCCTTTGTTTACAGCGCTTTGACTATCAGCAAGTCTTTCATGCAAGATTTACTAGCGGCTCCCGGGGGGTGGCCATATTAGTGCATCGCAGGTTTATGTACATTCACCTCACCCAGTGGGTAGATCCACAGGGCAGATACATATTTATTAGACGTACTATTGGGGAGGAGACCTTTGTGTTTGGCAGCGTGTATGCCCCATCCCCTCTGCAATGGTCCTTGATAGAAAAGTTGTTCACACTTTGGGCCGACATTCCCGAGTCATTGGCAGTGGTGGGAGGAGACTGGAATGACATCATGGATGGACTGGTGGATAGGTGCAGGCCGGGGGGAGGTCGGGGCCCTGCAGTAGCTACTAGGCTGGGGGGTATGGTTACCAACCTAGATTGGATAGACACGTGGAGGTATCTGCACGCGACTCAGCGGGATTACACTTATGTTTCAGCAGTCCATAACTCCTTCTCCAGGTTGGATTATATTTTTGTTCCTCGAACAGTTATTGGCAGGGTAGGTTCGGTGGCCATTTTGCCGCGGGGACTATCCGACCATTTGCCGGTGTGTATAGAGTTCCAGCTGGGTAGGGCGAGGCAGCCGTTTTGGTGGCACCTGTCCACCTGGCACCTGCATAAGGAGGATTATCAGAAACGCATGGGGGAGGCCATTACTAACTTTTTGACTGATAACATTGGATCGGTGCCGGTGGCTAGGACGGTGTGGGAGGCCCTGAAGCCCACGCTGCGGGGAGTGGACATTGCGTGGTGTGCGGCTGCGCGCAGACAGCGTAGGGTAGACTTGCAGCGCGTCGAGGCAGAGGTAGAGTCCCTGGAGCGGCACTGTAGTGCGGGGGGAGAGAGTCAGATGGTGGCACAACTTCTTCTAGCTCAGCAATCCTATTCGTCGCTGCTCCTAGACGAGGCTCGCCAGGTTTGGCTGGCGACGCGCAGTAGAATTTATCAGTGGGGGGACAAGTCTGGAACAATGCTGCATCGGCTTTGTCAGGGCACATTCCAGGCTCAGATGTTGCTGGGGCTTCTGGATGCCTCTGGGGGCCCACTTATGGACCCAAGGCTGCTGGCCGAAAGCTTTGCGGCCTTCTATGCGGATCAATATGCCCTGGATGAGTGCCTCCCAGCGGAGATGGTTAAAAAGTTTATAGTGGACCTGCCACCTCGGGCGGTGACGGACGAGGTCAGGGAGGATCTCGAGCTTCCACTGACAATGGAGGAGCTGGGGAAGGCCTTAGGTGAACTGAATACAGGAAGGCTCCAGGACCAAATGGGTTTCCCAGCGAGTTCTTCTAGAAATACCACACTCAATTGGGTGTGCATTACAAGGCAGCATTGGAGGAGGCACGGGACCGTGGCCGCCTCTCTGCAGATTGGAGGCATGCAGAAAAAGTGGTGTTCCAGAAACTTGGCAGGCCACCAGACCAGCATGCTTCGTATAGGCCGATCTCCCTATTAAATGTTGAGGCCAAAATTTTGGCCAAAGCACTGGCCAATCGTCTTTTGCCCCATATTGTCAGGGTCGGTTCGATAGACACCCCTGTTTAACTCATTTTCATTTGCTTTCAGGCCAATGGGACATGTACAGATTTACATTTAGTTTTGTTTAGGAAAGAACTGCATATTTCAAATGGCGGAGTTCCAACATGGTCGCCGTTATGTTTCCAGGAGTTGCGGTCTAGTTGTTTTAGCCGCGCGACTCCTCTCATCTGAGTTCTCGGTCCCAATCCTTTGAAACTATGCACTTCAACTGACGATTTGCAGGAAGCGGTCGCGTCTTTCAGCCCGCTTCAGTTCTAGTGCGTTTGACTTCCAGGACTCGAAAGGTTTTCGTGAATACTGGAGAAGTCAGTGCAATTCCTGTTGCCGCGTTAGCGGTAAGTGTTTTGAGTTAAGTTCCGAGATTCTGGAGAAAGAACTTGCAGCCAAGAAGGAAGGTTTTTGGTGAAATAAAGACTTGACAATATCGAATTCCCTATCAGTATAGGGGGTAATTGAGTTGGAACAATTTTTGAGAACTTTATTTGGACATTGGAGCTTTACAGAGACTTTGAGAACTCAATATGAAGTAATATTGTTCTTACACTGAAGCTCAAGATTTAGTAAGGAAAAGAGAGGCATAGTCTAAGCAGGAGCAATCAAGAGAATAGACAGTAACTTCAAATCTGTATGTGTGATTATATATATATTATATCCTTAACATCTTTAGTGAAGACTTTAATTCATCGTCTGTTCCTGGATTCCTGCTAGTCAAGTAGAAGAGTCAAGAAAGGTAGAAGGAGAAATTAGAATTCAAAGAGTTTTACAGATGAAGTAGTAGAGCGCAATATAATGGTGTTTTGTATTTTATAGAGAATTCTACTTGGCGTTCACACATTCAACCCATGCCACTGAAAAAAGAGAACAGCTAGCCACTCTGCAAGAAAAGGTACCAATTAAGGAGTTAGGTTATTAGTTTAATTAGAGTATAAGAAAGGGTGTTTAGTGTAATTGTTTCTTCCAGAAAGAACGACGAAAAGAGAAGAAGAAGCAGACAAGAGAAGACAGATTTGAGTAACCGAAGCAGACGTGGTGTGTTTCTCTCTCATTCCCAATCCCCTTTCCCTCCTCTTGGATGCTTTAGTCCTTGTGACTTGGGTATCTGGGTAGAGGGTTAGAGGAATAGCATTGGTTCCAGCGGAAACTTAGATTCTGGATTTCAGGTAATCGACACATATTCCGGGCCTCGCCCACCCTGATCAGGCTGGGTTCATGCCCCATAGGGCCACTAGGCATAACATCCGTAGGGCGCATGTGGCGGTGGCGGCTGTCCGGGGCCTCGGGGTGCAGGCGGCTCATCTCCTAGCTGATTTTGATACCTGTGAGCTGCAGTGGAGTTGCTGTGTGTTGGGGAGCCTTTGCACGTCCCGTTGACCCAGGGACTGTCTTCTTGTTCCAGCCGCTGCCCCTCGCCGCACCCGCTCCGCGGGTGCCGCTTCGCGGATTCAGGAAGGTGAAAGCAGCTTCTAGGCGCTGGGCTCCAGGAGGCGCTGGGGGCAACATCGAACTGGCGTTGGCGTTGTAGCAGGGACTCGAAGATCCAGGAGTCCCTGCTCTCACAGGTGCGCGAGCGGATGCGCCCACCACCAGCCACGCCCCCCGCCTGGCCAGCCAGAAAAGGCGCGTGTCTCCTGTGCTCCCCGGGACCCTACCTGTGAGCTGCAGTGGAGTTGCGGTGTGTTGGGGAGCCTTTGCACGTCCCGTTGACCCAGGGACTGTCTTCTTGTTCCAGCCGCTGCCCCTCGCCAGGCAGGAGAACAGGCCCTTAAGCAAAAAGCCACGAAATTGCAAAAAGGGTAGGCTAGTGAGACAGGCAAAGAGTAAGAAATCCTTCTGGATCTGGTACGAGAACCATAAGGGGTACGCCTATAGTGAATGAAATTGACATAGAAGGGGACGTTTCGATCTCTCCCAAGGGGCTACACCCAGACGCTAACACTGCCAAGGTCTCGAAGCTCTCTGACTCAGTATCAGTTGAAAATATCTTTGAAAAGGTATACAGCCTCTTGAAACCGTTTCTATCACAAGTCAAGGGTTTAGGGGAGAGGATAGACAAATTAGAGCAATCAACCCTTGATGGGTTTCACTCACTCATTTCATTTCATTAAGCTTTATTCGATTTTGTTTCAAATCATAAAAGCATACAGTTTAAAAAAAAACAGTCATAATTTAACAAACAGCATACATTTTAAAAGCAACATAATCTCTATATAATAAGTAGAATTAGCTGACCCGGTTGTTATTAATGTCTATAGAATTTACATGGTATGCACCCGCCTAATATTGACAGTTATTATATGGCATGAAAGGGTTAAATTGAGGTAGGTTGCTATACTTAAAAAGGCTATGCGCAAAAATGTTAAAAGAGGGGAAACTGCGCTCATTTGGTGGGCAGGATCTATAACCCAGCTTAGTGTTGTGATCGGCAGTTTGTTTCCGGAAGGGGGTAAATGATTCACTAGGATAAAAGTCATGTAGGTCCCAAGTTGTTATAGGACCATCACCTTCTTGGGGCTGCCAAGACTGGAGATAGGGGACAACTTGTCTGCTCCTAAATCTGATTAGAACCAGATCCCCGCAGATATCTTTTCGAAGGGGACCCAACCATCCCACTCTCCTCACGCTGACTATCCTGCCATCAAGGTTATGGGGTAAGGGTCTATTTTTCGATAGCCAGAACTTAACTTTATTTAGCAAATCGCTGGTTCTCTCAGATTTTCCATGTTTCAGGGGAAGAACCCCCGACAGAATGGACACGAATGGAGCGGCCTCTGGGGGAAGATTAATACGAGGAGTCTTAGTACTTTTTAATCTAGGCTCAACATTGCGATCTGAGGCAGGTATGGGTGGTGCTTTAGGGACAAGTGGGCACACCGTAGTGGAGACTGTTACTTGTGTTAGGGGAACTGTGTTTTGCATAGTTTGTTTGGGCAAATTAGGAAGACCAGCCTGGGGTGAACACTTAGATGTTACTGTGTATGCCTGATTGAGTTTAACAATTTCCTCAATCCCCGTTAGTCTGTCCCCCAAGATGTTAATTTTGTCAATCAGGGGATGGATAATAGTTTTGATCAACTGTTCAATCATGGTCAGTAAGACCAGTTGGGGAGAGGATGCTGGGTCATCTAGTTTTTTGCCCATCTCTGGAGTTAATATGGCCATGTTATCAGGCGGGTTTAAATCTGATGACACACTCTGCAGTTTTGATGTTTTAGTTTGGGACCCACTTTCTCCAACCCCGTCATGTTTCCTTTTACCAGATGTGACCTTAACGGGAGTTGTACTTTTTGCATTTACTTTTATGGGAGTCGGTAGAAGCCCCTGTGTACTAACGCTGTGAGCTAGCGGACTGGCGTTAGATACCAGATGGGGTGATGTAACAAGGGTGTACCTGATATTACACATACTGTTTAAGTCGTCTAGCCAAGGGGGATTCGACGCTGTACTAGACGTTTTAGAAGGGGGATCCATGCTGGTAGGGGTATGTTTAAGGTGAGCAGTGTAATAGAAAACAAAACAAACAACTGTACTATTTGTTCATTCATACAACATTGACAATAGCTTGCCCGTCTTATATCTTAGGGCATAAGTTCAACCAGAGGAATATATTATGTAACCACTCCCTTATAGGTATGGGTAACAGTGTCAAGCCAGATGTGATAGTCAGTGGAGTGGGCAGTCAGTGGCTTTACCTCTTCTTAGAAGACCAAGGGGGGTGGCACGTCCCGGCCTCCTTGTGCCTCTGAGGGCCACAGAGGGCCCGCCCTTTGCCCGGGCTTAGCCCGGCGCCGTCCCGCGCGCGTCCCGCGAGGCGGAAATATGAGCGCGATTAAATCTCTGAAAGAGGGGGGGCGGGAACACCGAGGGAAGAGGCTGCAGCTGTGACTCACCGAGCCTGCTGGTCCTCGCAGTCCCTCGGCGTGTGGTACACTCCGTCTCCTTTCCTCCCAAGGCAGCCCGCAGGGTCCGATGCAGAAAGCGCTAGCAGTGCGCAGAAATCCCAAGACCTTCACCCCGGCAGTAATCCACAGTGAGCGGCACCCGCGGAGCGGGGGCTGCGAAAAGTATTTCAATTGTCCAGGTGGGGGGGCGGGAACGCCGAGGGAAGAGGCTGCAGCTGTGACTCACCGAGCCTGCTGGTCCTCGCAGTCCCTCGGCGTGTGGTACACTCCGTCTCCTTTCCTCCCAAGGCAGCCCGCAGGGTCCGATACAGAAAGCGCTAGCAGTGCGCAGAAATCCCAAGACCTTCACCCCGGCAGTAATCCACAGTGAGCGGCACCCGCGGAGCGGGGGCCGCGAAAAGTATTTCAATTGTCCAGGTGGGGGGGCGGGAACGCCGAGGGAAGAGGCTGCAGCTGTGACTCACCGAGCCTGCTGGTCCTCGCAGTCCCTCGGCGTGTGGTACACTCCGTCTCCTTTCCTCCCAAGGCAGCCCGCAGGGTCCGATGCAGAAAGCGCTAGCAGTGCGCAGAAATCCCAAGACCTTCACCCCGGCAATAATCCACAGTGAGCGGCTCCCGCGGAGCGGGGGCCGCGAAAAGTATTTCAATTGTCCAGGTGGGGGGGCGGGAACGCCGAGGGAAGAAGCTGCAGCTGTGACTCACCGAGCCTACTGGTCCTCGCAGTCCCTCGGCGTGTGGTACACTCCGTCTCCTTTCCTCCCAAGGCAGCCCGCAGGGTCCGATGCAGAAAGCGCTAGCAGTGAGCAGAAATCCCAAGACCTTCACCCCGGCAGTAATCCACAGTGAGCGGCTCCCGCGGAGCGGGGGCCGCCAAAAGTATTTCAATTGTCCAGGTGGGGGGGCGGGAACGCCGAGGGAAGAGGCTGCAGCTGTGACTCACCGAGCCTGCTGGTCCTCGCAGTCCCTCGGCGTGTGGTACACTCCGTCTCCTTTCCTCCCAAGGCAGCCCGCAGGGTCCGATGCAGAAAGCGCTAGCAGTGCGCAGAAATCCCAAGACCTTCACCCCGGCAGTAATCCACAGTGAGCGGCTCCCTCAAAACAACATTTAAACAAATAACCAGAGTGACTGAAAATAAGGACTTGGGCGCAAAGGGGAATGAACCACCATCTCATAGAGACCCTAAGCCCCCAACATGTCTAAACAAAGTTGTTCCTAATAGCCCATTAACTCCAGCTCTTAAATCTCCTCCCCGTCCCAAACCAGGGCCAAAACACAAGGGACCATCAACAGACTTAGAGCCTGAGAAAAATAAGCCTAAGCCTCTTTCACAAAAACAGCCACGGACAGCTAGTGGCAAAACGGAAGACTCCCAAAAACCAGGGGCACGCAGCAAACCCAATGGGTTAGCGTCAGGGAAAGCCGTTAGGTCTGTATCCCAACCTACTGCCCCTTTTATCCCCTCACCGGTCCCCAGTATTCCAGTGCGACGGATCCCCCCAGTAAACCTCCCACCAGACTGTCAACCCTTTGTTGCTGTCATGGTTAACGTGCCCCCTTTAAAGGAAGGCCAGTTGGAAAACCACCAATCACTTAAGAATAAGTGTATCCACTGGCTGAAGGCAAACAAGCCAATCCCGATGGGTGTGGATGGTATTATTCTAAGTGTCCGCAGAGTGGGTTGGGTAGGGCAGGGGGAAAAAACGCAGGAGGGGGATTGTATAATTATAAATTTCCAAGACCCAAGAGTAGTACCATCGATTTGTACTCCTATTAAAAGTATGGGGGCTCCAGGGGTTAAAGTGGTAGATCTTTCCTATTTCTACCCCAGGCAAATTGTTAGCCCAACTGGAGGAAGTTTAAGTTCCCCTATTTTTGGTCAAAACTGGGCTGGGGTCTCGGGGGGTACTAGGGAGAACCAATTGTGGGCATCAGGGCCTTACTGACTGGAAACTGGGAGCAGAGTAGAGCCAGCAGGAGTATCACCCACCCAAACAAGCCTCACAAGTGGAATAGGAGTCTCTATAGCCACCCCACAAGATCCCTGTTCCCCTCAGATGCCTCCGAAGAGGTCCACTGATAGGGGCATTCTAGCGCCCAACGACACTTCAGCTGTGACGGACCTAGTCTTTAAGGTTTTCAGCTGGAATGTCGCAGGGATTGCAAGAAAACTGGCTCTACCGGATTTTACTGCCTGGGTTGATGAGCACTCCCTGTGTCTTTTCCAAGAGACATGGAGCTTGGTGCCGGTCCATAGGGTGGGATTTTCTTCCTATTCCTCCCCTGCGCAAGTCTCGGAAACAGGGAGAGGGCGACCTTCGGGCGGCCTTCTCATCTGGGTCGCGGCTTCTTTAGACTGCAGAGTAGTGGAGTTTCCCACAGGTTCCCCGGACATACAAAACATCACCCTAATAGATCAAAGGGGAAGAATTGTCTTAAATGTTTATAATGTTTATGCCCGGGGAACCAAGGGTGGCAGAAAGTCTCCTGTAATATCTCTCCTCGAGACCTTGCTAAATAATACCCCATATAAGACACGTACATTGGTTGCAGGTGATATGAACTGTACGTTCGAGCCTTTGGGCTCGGACTTCTCCCTCGACCAAGACGAGGAGGATTCCAGGTTGGGGATCCCGGTACTGGAAATCCCACCGATCAGAAGGTGGGCAGAAGTGGCGCTCCAGATATACTCCCTGAGCCTCGTATTCAACTTAAGGGCAGCTAATGGGAGGACACCCTCGGATAGGGGGGGTGCCCACACGTACAATAGACCAGGACACACCTCTAGGCTAGATTATTTCCTAATAGATGTATTTTTATGGTCTTATGTAAGGGACATGCTGGTGGTTCCCTCGACTGAAAGTGACCACAATTCACTCTCCTTAAGTATGGCCCAGTGGTGGCACCCCTTAAAGAAGGACAATATTAACCTGGTAGCCGCACCCCCGGACGAGACTGAAGTCTCCCCTTGTGGTAGACGGATAAAATGGGCGAAACTGGTTTTATCCGAGGCTAAGGTAGGGGAAATTCAATCCCTTTTAAACCAAGCGGTAACAACCCTCGGAACCTCCTTAGAAGGGGTGGGTAGAGCGAGTGGGCTTTTTGTCTCCCTGGTAGAAGCCTTAACTAACGTGTTACCTTATACCCAAACAAGTCGGGCAACAAAGAATCTAAAAAACCAGTCGATGGTTGGTATACCCAAACATGTAGGGTCCACAAGGCAAAGTTAGTTGAGGCGGTTAAACTCAAGTCCCAAAGTGTGATACAGGAAGCAAGGAAGGCCTATAATAAGTCCCTTAAACTTGCTAGGAGGGAGTGGGAAGACAAATTCTGGGAAGACCTGCTCCAGGCTAGTAAGATTAGGGATTCAAGGGCCTTTTGGAATCTCATAAGCACACGGAATAAACCCGATGCATCTGTGAGACCCTGCAACATTCCGCCTCAAAGCTGGGTAAAACACTTTGGGACCCTATACCTCCCTCCAGATGGGGAACTGAATGTGGGGATGGACCTTACACGAGTAATTGAACCTCATGCCTATGATCTCTCCACTCCCTTAGAGATTGAGGGGGTTATAGGTTGGGTAGCGCCTCGCAAGGCAGCGGGCCCAGACGGCCTTCCGGGGGACCTTATGAGGGCATTCCCAGCGGAATGGGCAAGGGTCATAGCAGCTCTCCTAAACGATATCATGATGGGAGGGGCAGTGCCAGAATCCTGGAAAGGGGCGGTGGTGGTCCCGATTTACAAAAAAGGGTGCAGGGAAACACCGGGGAACTACCGCCCTATAAGTCTGATAGACTCCACCCAAAAGATAGCTGGTAAAGCTATCCTCGGAAGGATTCTCCATTGGGTGGAGGAGAATAAAATCTTATCAGACTTTCAGGCAGGTTTTCGGGCTGGTATGGGGACAATAGAGCAGGTGTTTAGGCTGGCACTACTGGGGTGGAAGGTGGTGGAACTAGGCAAGGGTAGTCTTTACTTGGCCTTTATAGACCTGAAGACTGCCTTTGACCTGGTCCCCCGGGAAGAACTTTGGAGGGTGCTCTATGAGTTGGGATTACCCCCTTACATCTTATCCCTTCTCATTAGCCTTCATGCCCATACCTTTGCACAGGTCCGTTGGGGTAAAAACGGAGAGCTCACTGAGAAGATACCAGTGTCCAGGGGCGTAAGACAGAGCTGTGTCTTGGCTCCCACCCTATTCTCACTATATGTGAACGGGGTGGTAAAACATCTTCAACAAGAACCAGCCGACGCCCCCTGTCTCGGAGGAGTCCGCATCCCCACCTTACTTTTTGCGGACGACACCCTCCTCATCTCGAAGACCCCACAAGGCCTGCAGAAATTGCTAACGCGATTCCAGGAGTTCTGTGCTGCAAAAGGCTTAATAATAAATGTGGACAAAACAAAATACCTAGTCCTAAATCCTCCTAAGAAACTGGGCCGCCCACCTACACTTAACTCGATTCCCTTAGAGAAAGTAGCCGAATTCGATTACCTCGGTATTCGGATTACGGATAGGATGTCTTGGGCAAATCATATTGACAAAATGGTCCTCCACTATAGGAGAGTAGGAGGAGCTCTCTTCAGGGAGTTCAGGGCCTCACCTAGGAGATCACTTACCCCAGTAATTGATATCTACAAGGCCAAAGTAGTGACATCAGCCTTGTATGGGGCAGAACTGTGGGGCCACTGCCGAATGGACGCCCGAGTGTCAGCGGAGAGCAAGCTACTGAAATCCATTATCTCCATTCCACTGAGCACACCATCTGTACCAGTGTGGTTGGACACGGGCTGTAAAAACATCAAAGATCAGGCCCAGCTTCGCCCGCTCCTGCTATGGACACGAATCTGGAGGGGTGAAGAACTAAAATCCTATGCTGATGCACTGAGGGAAATAATGAATCTGGGGGGTTGGGCTAAGATAAGATGGCTAAGAGAAACTAAAAAGCTCCTGGAGAAGATCGGACTAGGAGACTGTTGGTCATCACGTTCAGCCCCTCCAAAAGAAGTTGTCAAGGCGCTTTACTGGAAATGGACTGCGGAGCGTCTAATTACAAACTCTAACCACTGCAAGTCCACTGTCGCCTTTTTACAAATCAAGGATACTGTGGCCTTTGAACCCTACCTGGACCTGATCACCCTCCCCTTTGACCGAGCCCTTTATTTTAAATTTAGAGTTGGATCCCTCCCGCTAGGTGCTGTGGTATCGAAATGGACATCAGCGGCCCGTACTTCTCCCAACTGTGCATGTTGCCCGAGTAGGGTTGAGTCCATTGCGCACGTCCTATTTGAATGCCCGGATTATGCAAGGCCTAGGAGTTCTTGGTTGAAACCTCTTTGTCGAAATATGGGCACACGTAGCCACCTAGTAGCCTTGCGTATCCTAACCACGGACACTTCCCCCCCTATAGTGTGTGGAACAGCAACATTTTTAAAGCAGTCTTGGCTTATTCGTTGTAAGAGATTGTCAGTAGCTGTTTAATTAATTTTTTAGCTAATTTATTAACGGGCAGTTCATGTCCTTTTATCTTTTCTAATGAGTTTTATACTGGCTTCCTGTAGCAATGTTTTTTTGAACACTGTAATGATTGTATTTTTAATGTGCTTATAGGATATCTTGCATATCGAATAAAAGCTTATGACTGACTGACTGATTTTGATAGGGCCTTCGACTCCCTAAGTTGGGTCTATTTATTTGCGCTGCTGCCCAGGCTAAACTTGGGGCCTCGCTTCCTGTCCTACCTTCGGCTGCTATACAGAGATCTGACGGCTTCAGTGAGAGTGGCGGGTGCCATTTCTACTAAATTTACAATCGGGCGGGGAACCAGGCAGGGCTGCCCCCTCTCGCCGTGTCTGTTTGCTTTGGCAATGGAGCCGCTGGCGGCCTGGGTCCGCATGGACACACAGCTCAGCGGCTTTGAGTGGGAGTTGGGTCCAGCTGACAGAATAGCCCTCCATCCCGATGACGTCTTGTTCTTTCTTACTAACCTAAATAGGTTGAGCCTCGTATTCTTGAAATAATGCAAATCTTTGGTGAGACCTCTGGCCTGTACTAAATCCTCGTAAATTGACGCTGTGGGTGCTGGGGGACCGGGCCGGAGTGGGCGACTGGGCTTCGGCGCTGCAGGTGGCGGTTGGAGGTATCAAATATCTGGGAGTGTTTTTGTCCGAGGTCCCTGCTGTCTCCTGGGAGCGCAATATGGTACCGGTCTGGGATAGGGTCCGGACTGACATGAAGACTTGGTCATGTATGCCTCTCACTATATACGGCAGGTCTGCCATTTTTAAAATGGTGACACTCCCCCGATTACTCTACCAACTACAGAATCATCCCTATCCTATATCTCCCCAGTGGTTTTGCCAAGTTAATTCAGCGCTGGGACAATTCCTTTGGGAGGGAGGAGTGGTGCGTGTGGCGTTGCGGACATGTTTTCTTTCAACGTACTGTGGGGGTCTAGCATCCTGTTGTACTATCAGGCCTCTCATCTCCTTGTTCTAAATGGCTCGTGGTACGGGGACAGGGGTGACCCAGCATACGCCCTGGAACGCCATCTGATGGGGAACAACTCTTTATATCAGATACTATATGCAGCACACCTTCGCAGGGGGCTGCCGCCGGCAACTCAGCAGGTATTCGAGGTTTGGAGGCAGACATTGCGTTGTATGGGATGGTGGGGCAAACTGACTGAGGAAACCCCGTGTGGGCGAATGGACGCTTTCCGGCTCTGGAGTCCCTTCGGGGGTTCAGGTGTTGGGACGACATCGGGATCTCGAGGTTAGGGAATGTCATGTCGGGTACTACGCTTAAATCCTTTCAGGACCTCCAAACAGAATACAGTATGCCCCGGTCCCAATTTTTCCAATATTTGCAATTACGTCACGCTATTACACCGAGTTTGGAGGGTTTGGATTCCCTCCCAGAGTTTAGCCCCGTGGTGGCCAAGGTCTTCATGGGAGACTTAGGTGAAAAAAAGATATCACGCATCTACCAGACTCTCACCACCCATTGCTCCTCGAAGCTACAGAAGCTTAGGGAGTCAATGGAAGGGGATGTTGGGGCATTAGAGGAGGAGGATTTGTGGGAGGCACTGGAGGCCCCTAGAGGTGCGGCGATAGCAATGAGATTGAGGCTTATTCAATTTAAATATCTCCACAGAATTTATTATACTAGGGAGCGGTTGTGGAAGGCAAGTCTTATTGCGAGCCCGAACTGTCTGAGATGTGGTGGGGAGGTGGGGACACTGCTTCACACGGTGTGGGACTGCACCTCCCTGGATAGATTCTGGAGAGGAGTGTGGGGTTGTCTGGCAGAGGTTCTGGGGTGAGAACTCCCGCGTACGGCACTACTGGAATTGCTACATGTGATGAAGGGGGTTGGGGGGAATAGGTGCAAGAGGCATTTATTGGTCTTCGGCTTGACCCTCGCTAAGAGGGATATTGCTAAAGCATGGAAGGATCCCCTAGCTCCTTCTGTTCCGGTTGGAAGAAGGGGTTGGACTTCTGCATGGGTTTGGAGCGGCCTGTTTTTGAGGCCCGAGGCTGACCGCGTAAACACTATTGGATTTGGAAGAGGTGGGCCTACTACAGGGGCTTGTGGCTGGACCCTCCGGTAGAGCGAGTGGTTACAGTGGGGAATGTGTGCTGAGTCATAACTGCGGATGTATAGATGATACTTGCCTGAGACACCAAGAGTTGACCAAGGGGGACGGGGTTGTGTGACCAGGGGGGGGTTCCAGGGAAGGGGGGGAATTCCACTGTGTTCAGTTTGATATTGTTGCCGTATAAAATGATGTACAGATTACTATGACAATGATGCTTTGTATTGCTTGGCGGCTACCTCTGACATGCGGGGGGTCGCGATATATGTGCAATCTATCAAATAAAATCTGTTTTAAAAAAAAGAAATGTAATTACCTGTCCTAGCTGGGTGGCTAACTGATCTCTTGTGTGAGTTTTACAAGGTGTCTGCTAAGTGATGTTCCTCTGATGAAGCAGTTCTACAGAAAAGCAATTAACACAAATTTAGATTATGCAATTACACTTCTAACATTAACTCTAAGTTCCTAAGACCCTTTTTACCTTTGTAACCTTGTAATACTGTTGTCTTTATATCTGTCAGGTCTGGGGTCTTGTGACTACTAGGAGCTGGTCCTACAGTTCTACTCTTCACAGATGAAACTGGGCTTCTTTATAGTTGGTAAGTATCAGTATCTATATATATATATATATACATAACCAAACCTACTTGACGAATCTGAATATCTTCTGCTCTGTACCTTGCTTTTGTGTTCTGCACTAATTTCTGCCCATGTACGTTGTCTAAATGTTCCAGGATATTCTTGTCATATCCTTCTTGTAACTTGTCACTGAATAATTGAAGTCTGTAGAAGTCTTACTTGCTTCTAAGGTAAACTTTCAATCTTTGTCAAATAATAAATAATATCTCTGTGGCTACAAACATCGAGTAGACCTTTTCTCTGACTGAACCCTTGTTCTAATAGGTATTCTGCTCTCTTTGTCTTTTTCTAAAGGAATAGACAAAACTTACTGCAGCCGCAGTAATTCTGCACCGAAAACTCCTCTTTCCAATACTCGCGAACTCCAAGTTCTCAAACACAGAAACGCCGCGAAGTAGAAGTGACCGTTTCTTCTAAATACACAGTTGAAGTGTGCAGATAATTTCGCGGGGAACCGCGAACACAGCTGCGCTCCAAATCGGCAGAAACACTAGACCGGCAACCTTAGAAGTTGCGGCCGGCGGCCATCTTGGATTCCCGCCTCAAACGCTGAACCTGTTTCTTGTATAACAGGGCAGATCCTCGATATGACTGAAAACTGCAAGGTCTGCAGAAACGACTCTGGTGAATATTATAAATGACTGGGAGGAATTGAAGGCAGTTTGATGGCATAGTCTGAACAGTCCTGACAGATGGGCCCCCCCTTGACCCGGGCTTTGGCTGGGCGCGTTCGGCGCCGCGGTGGTGGAAACGGTGCTATAAGCGTGATGGCTACGCCTCCCTTTCACTGGCGGCACCTCTAGTGGAGCAGAGAATGTTGGGACATGTATTTCATGGTGGTTCGGTGCAGCGCTGTGTGTGGCAAGAAGCGATGTGTGAGCCGCGAGGCTCGCCGATGCTCCAGTCCCCCTGCTAGGCTCGGCAAATAAGTAGGTTGGCCCCAAGCCCCTGGTGACAAGGGCAACAACAACAATGCAGCACTTTATGGTCCCGCGCTGCGGTGGGGGAGGCATCGCTATAAGCACAATGGCCACGCCTCCCTTTCACCGGCGGCACCTGGTGTGGAGCAGAGAACGTTGGGACATGTAGTCCACGGTGACTCGGTGCAGCGCTGTGTGTGGCAAAAAGCGATGTGTGAGCCGCGAGGTAAGCCGATGCTCCAGTTCCCCTGCTAGGCTCGGTAGATAAGTAGGTTGGCCCCAAGCCCCTGGTGACAAGGGCATCAACAATGATCCAGCCCTTGATGGTCCCGCGCCGCGGTGGGGGAGGCAGGGCTGTAAGCACGATGGCCACACCTCCCTTTCACTTGTGGCACCTGGTGTGGAGCAGAAAACATTGGACATGTGGTCCACGGTGGCTTGGTGCAGCTCTGTTTGTAGCAAGAAGCGCTGCGTGAGCCGCGAGGTCCGCTGATGCTCCAGTCCCCCTGCTAGGCTCGGCAGATAAGTAGGTTGGCCCCAAGCCCCGGGTAACAAGTGCAACAACTACAATGCAGCACTTGATAATTACTGAAGTACACATGCACATATACCAAATTTATAGGTGTTTCATTTAGAGGCACCAATGGGGGTTATGTGGTCCAAACCAATAGTAGATAACTACTGCATGTACAATCGGGATCCAGGAGACATGGCACATTTGACCTTCAAAATGTTACAAAAATGTTACCTTTCCTTTCCTGAGCAACCTATTCACAAATTCTTGCTTGCTAGTGCCAAGTATGAAATTGTCTTAGTACATCAGAAGCAATACAGCTTGATTAGCATAGGTAAATACAATGGCATCAGTGACCACTCTAACGCCAAGGCAAATTGGGAAGCTTTCACTCTGTTGACTCCAGAACTAAGAGACCATTTTTGCTGTGTTAGAGGGAGTGGAAGAAGAAAGCACAAAGACCATTTGTGCTAAAAGATCCTGCCTGGGGTTTGAACATGAAAGTCTACATTAGAATTATAACGGAGAGAAAAAGTACGTTTGTTTTTAACCAAGGTATGCTTTTAGACTGAGGCCCTATCAGCACTTTTGCGTCCCCAGAGCATCACTTTTTTGAAGTTCCGGTGGGGCAATGTGCCACTGCATATTTATAAGGCTATGAAAAGCCACTTTACGTGGCTTTTCATGGCCTTATAAATATGTGCCCCTTGCACACAGAAAACTGCTTGAGAGGGGCGTTCCATGGGTGTTGCTGTGGGTATTCCCATGCAACACCCATGGAACCTGACACATTCCCACATTTACGAGGCATCGTAAACCTGGGTATGCGTCAGAAACTAACGCCACCCCAGGGGTAGTGTTAGGGAGTCGCAACGAAGAGAAACAAAACATTTCTCCTTATGCTTTCATTTTGCTATGTGTGCAGTATTCTGCTTTGATGCTGCATTCTGGTTTGGCTTTCTCGTTGAGATGTCCTTGAGCTCAG
The DNA here is from genome assembly GCF_964263255.1 of Lissotriton vulgaris. Classification (NCBI taxonomy): domain Eukaryota; kingdom Metazoa; phylum Chordata; class Amphibia; order Caudata; family Salamandridae; genus Lissotriton; species Lissotriton vulgaris. Next base: position 866,095,525 of record NC_141689.1, read on the forward strand.
AGTATTTTTATTGATGGGCGCCCATTTTGATTGTCTTTGTTGTTGTTGCTGGCACCCATTTTGTCCTCCTGCTACGGAAACTGGTCTCTATGCTCTGCTGGCCATGGAAAGAGAAACAGGCTTGCACCACTCTCAGCATATGATGGCCATCTTGGAGTGGTCATTTTACCTAGATCGCACACACCTGGTCCACAAGTTCTCTTTTTAACTTCATACATGTTCTACTGATCAGGTATTCCCTTCAGCTAATAGGATAATTACATCCTATTATGTGAACCACCCAGGATATCGGACACTCTTGGGCTTTGAATTGTCCTTCAAGGGTTTGCATGAAATGCCCTGCATTCACTCCCTATCGTAATCAAGTAAAATTCTACACTGAGGATGGTCTTGCTGGAGGGGTTAGTTTGCCCCAATACCACATAGTTTTGAGGCGGTTATTTCCTTTAAGGTCGTGCGTGAAAAGACTGCCTGATCTGCCTACCATATAAGGATTTAAATACATCCCATTAATTAATTAATTGTGGGTTTCTAACGCGCTAGAATGGACAGGAGTATCTCTGCGCAGTAGACCGCTGGGGAACTCGTCCTGGCTTTCCCTGTGAGATGGCCCCTACTGGGTATCTCCAAGGTGAAACCAGGCATCCCCGGCGTATGTGGCGGGCCGTTGTGCAGATGAAGCAAGCTAATGCCCAGAGTGGCCCAGTGTGATCCCTGGTTAGAGTAGGCACCGAGGTGAGAATTATAGAGTCCGCTGACCCTGGTCCACAACCCTGCCGCGTCGGGAATTGAACCCTGGTCCCGGGCCGTCCTCTGCTCCCGGGTCTGCGGCCTCTAACCAGTGAGCCACACCACTCCCATGAATGGCCATCAAGTTATTATGGCCCAGGCTCCTGTCTTTTAGTCTGGCTCCCATGGGTCTTGGTCTACCCAAAGGAACTCGAGGGTGCAGTTGTGATTTAATTGCCTACTCCACCTTCATCCCATGAAAATCTCCATCTGCTATCACACTGAACTCTTTTGAGTAATCCCGACCTTTTCCCAGACACTTGGCCTATCTACACCTCCTGTGGTCAGAGATGACCTCTGCCCAGACTCTTGGCTTACCTATTCAATTGCCCACTCCACCTTCACCCCATTAAACTCACCGTCTGCCTTCACACTGAACTCTTTCGACACGTCCCGACCTCTCCCCAGAAGCTTGGCCTACTTACGCCTCCTTTGGTTGGAGATGACCTCTGCCCAGACTCTTGATTTACCTACGCCTCCTTTGTTTGGAGACAAGACGTGTGCTTGTATGGATCCTAAACCTTCGATCCTCATCTCTCCCAACCTGGAGCCGGCTGGCCATAATGCTCTCCAAATCACATACCCCCCTAACCTATCAAAAAATGCTGCAAAAAACTTAAAACACAGATTACTTAAAACCCATCCGAATCCCCTTATCTCAGACCCCTTCTTCTCCATCAGAAAGGGTGTTACCATAAATGATATCATCTTCTACACTAAACGTCATGCTCAATGGTGGAAGCCCATATACTCTCTGCTCAGGATTTCCACTTCCCTGAAGACTCCACATGGTCTTAGATTGATGGTTGCGCCCTCCTCGGCTTACAGAGCTGAAGCCACCATCTCCCTTTACAAAAACAGAACCATCCTTATACAAGCTTCAGATCGCAATCTAGTTGTCTTTGACAACTTTTTCCCCACCATCATGAATACAGTGACTGACTTCAATTCTGCCCCATTCGGAGGGTCTGGCACCCCAGCGGTCCCCCAGTCTTTGCAAAGTCTGTCTCCTTCCTACTTCCCCACCTCCATCCTCTGACACTACATCTGCTCCGAATGGCCCACTTCTAGCTACCTTAACGCATATTAACAATTTCCCCTCAATGCCGTTGTGAACGAGCCATGACAGCACAGTCATCGCGCAAGTCTTCCTGCTCCCACCCCTCTCTGTTATCTAGTTCTAACTCTTCTAGCTCCACTACTCACAGCACTTCCCTGATTCTCCACAGGATCCTTTCCTCCAGCCCAACCCGCAAACCCAACCATTTCCTAGAACCCTTTCCCTCGAGGCACATCCATTTGCCACTTGCACTATTATCCCCCGCCCCCCCTAGCACGCTACCTCTGCAGGATCCCCTGAACCTAGCCTCCCAATCCCAATCACACACTTCATTGGAAGGCCGACTTAACGAGATAGCACTGCCTACAACAACTTAAGACAGAGGTGCGTAGCCTATTACGTATAACTGAGGAACCGTCAGCTAACTCTAGACTAAGCTACTCCATTATGAACAATCACGATCTCCGCTTGCTCCCAGCTAACTGGTGTACGCTCCCAGCTAACTGGTGTACCTGGCTCCCTTCCCCCCTATATTCGGCGGTCACCATCCCACACCACCCACACTCCCCAAAGTTGGGCCTTCGCTCCGCTCCCTAACTGCCATTCTCGCCCCTACAAATGTTGAGCCTCCCTGTCTGACAGGGATATTCATTCTCTCATACTTTCATATGATCCGGCACATCTCTCCACCATAACTAACTTGCAACAAATTAAATCCATCCCCCTGATCCCTTCAGGGAACCTAGGCCAAATGCCAGAACTTTAAATGAGAACAACCTCACGAGAGTCACCACCATTCTACATGCACCAACGGACACCAACATAATACTCCAATGCGTGCTCCTAAACTGTAGATTGGCAGTTAAACATGTTGCGGACATTGCCGACCTCCTCCTTGCCCAGGATCCTGACCTTGTAATGCTAACGGAAACCTGGCTAAATGACTCAACTGCTTCCATCCTGGACACTTTAATGCCTCCGAACTATGATATCATAAGGTTGGACAGAAGTAGTGGTCAAGGTGGAGGCATTGCATGTTTACATCATAGCAATCTAACAGTAAAAGTACTTCATGCCGACCTCCTGCCATCTTGTGAATACCTATGCATTGAAGTGACTGGTTGCAAAAATCCCTCATGCAAATTGCACATGTTTTACGACCCTACTCGCGACAACCATCCCTTCACTGAACAGATTATAGACATTATCTCGGCCAATGCTGATTTCAATGGCACTCAGATCTTCCTGGGAGATTTCAACCTCCACTGGAACGATGTAAATGATGTGGTGGTCAATAGCTTTAAATCCTTCCTACTAGACCTCAACCTAATCCAAATCTGTGACAGCCCTACTCATTAAAAGGATCTACCTTAGATCTGGTCATTGTTAATCCCAACTCCATCCTCCAGGGTTCGATCCTTCTGTGTGATTGGACAGACCACTATTGCATCACCTTCCACATCATGGAACCAGTAAGAGCAAGTAGAGCCCAGCCTACGAACCCAAAACAGCTGAAAAGATGTCTACGGCACATCAACTCGTAAGATCTGACTGCACTATGCGATAACATCCTGCCCCCTCCCTTGAACATGCCGGATGTCCCCAACCTTACGGACCACTATAACCATGCAATGTTTAATGTACTAGACTCGGTTGCACCACTACAGCTTAAAAGAATGTCCTCTAAACTCTACAAACAGTGGTTCAATGATAGTCTTAATTTCAGAAATAAGAAATTTAAGACTTGCGGAAAGGCTGTGGGGATCATATCCCTCCCTTGATCATCTCTACCATTTGAGATCCCTTAGAAGCATATACAATAAATGCATCAGATGCTCAAAAGCCACCTTTTTCAGAACGCAACAAGAGCAAGCAAAAAATTCCCAAAAAACTGTTCGAACTCATCAAGTCCCAAACTAAAAAGCATCCTAATCTCTTGTCACTGGGTCAGTGACATTGCCGAACTGTGAAGAATTTGATGATTTCTTCACCGATAAGACTATTTAGATTGAAACTGAATTATGCTCTGCCCTTGATCACCCACTGAACACCCTCCGTCCCCCAGGGTTGGATATCACTGACCCTGCGCCATCCCACCTCCCCAAAAACAATGCATCCTGGAGTCTGTTCCTAACCTTGGATGAATGCACTATATTCAAAATGCTGTCGACTTTGAAACCTTCCAATCACTACAACGACCCTCTGACATCGAACCTTTTCCCGAAAGTTAGATCCTCCTTACTATCACTGTGGACTACGATCTTAAATGCATCACTTTGGCAAGGTGCTATTCCGGATCGCCTAAAATGGGGTCAAGTTACCCCAATTCTAAAGAAACCTTCTGCTGATCCCACGGACCTTCATAACTTTCGCCCAATCTCTAACATCCCCACCTTGGCAAAGCTCCTGAAGAAACGTGTGCTCGCCCAACTCTGCAACCACATCGACCATTTCCAACTCCTTGACCAATGCCAATCTGGTTTCCGCCCGGGCCATAGTACAGAGTGTGCGCTAACACACATTGTCGATGATGCACTAAAAATGTTGGACCACAATGAGTCGTGCCTATTGATCCTTCTTGACCTTTCATCCGCATTCTATACTGTCAAACATAATAGCCTAATTGACCTCCTGGAACACAGGATGGGGCTGTCTGAACCTGTACTAAACTGGTTCTCTTCGTTCCTTCAGAACAGATCCCAAAGCTTCAAGGTGAACCAATCACTGTCCCATCCTGCATCGTCACTCTGGGGGTTCCCAAGGGCTCAGCGCTTTCTCCCACACTCTTTAAACTGGTTAGGGAGCCTCTGACAGAAATTCTGAAATCATCCAGCATTCACTATCACATGTATGCGGATGATACTCAACTATACCTGAAGATCGCCTCCCCCGAAGACATCCAGACCCTCAACTCAGTCCTTCTGGAAACACAAAGCTGGCTGGCATGTAACCACCTGAAGCTAAATGCCCTAAAAACCGAATTCCTCTTAATCTCACCCCACAATCAATCTCCGGTCATGGAACAATGGTTGAATTAGCTCACTGCTCTGAACTGTAGACCTCACCTCGTGGATTCAGCATCCTCTCTGGGTATTATATTAGACAAAAGTCTGAACATGCAGAACCAAATCAGTTCCCTCAACAAAGGAGTGAACTTCCATCTCAGCATCCTTAGGAAACCCAAACCCTATCTCCCTGCTCATGACCTAAAGGTTGCAGTGCAAGCATTAGTGATCTCAAAGCTGGACTATGGTAGTGCAACACTTTGCGGCTTGCCCAGAGTGAAGACGGCTCCTCTTAGGGTTGCCCTCAATCCTGCTGCTAGGTTCATAACTGGCACTAAAAAATACAACTATATTTCTCCGGACTAGCTGGCTCTGAACTAGCTTCCTTATGAAGCTCGGATACAGTTACAAATTGCATGCATGGCACACAAAGCCATCCACTTCAAGACCCTGCTATACATCGCCCAGAACCTGGAACTCTCATGTGGTTCGAGAGCCTCCAGAAACGCCAGCACTCTACTGCTCAAACCACAAAAATTCAAGAAAAAAGACCTATAATCAAGCCTTCTCAGGTATGGCTCCGATGATCTGGAACTTTCTTTCCCCGATGTCAGGGTGAACCCTTCCACTGTCCTCTTCAAAAAAGAAGTCAAAGAGCTCCTGATGAAGAAATCTCTGCCTCAGTCTGGCTTCTCCATTTGATACTGGGGTCATAGTCGCTGATTTGTGGCCCAGATGCCTGGCTCACGAGAATGTCGGACATTTTAAGACTGTGAATTTTTTGCTTTGTTGATTCTGTTTTGTTTGTTTGTACCCTTCTTGATGTATAAACTCTAAAGCTCTCTGATACCCTCAGTGGTCATGGTTGCGCTATATAAAACTTTCGAAATAAATAAAGATAGAAAAAGGAAAGCACCTGAATGGATTGATTTTGTGCTGGAAGAGTGGCTGCCTGCACAAAATCGATCACCCCCCCCAACGCAGGCACCATTGCCTCATGGTGCAAAGGTGGCTGCGTTGGCGCATGGCAGCACAGTGTGCGCCGGCGCAGGGGAAAAGGAGAGGAATGCGCTGTATCATATAGATACAGTGCATTCATGCCCTTTCCTTTTGCTGTAGGGTAGTGCAGCAGGGAGGCGTGCGGCACTGCCCTACAGCAAAAGCCCATAATTAAGTCCCCAAATATACAGTGAAACGTTGTCCTAGTTTTAGCCCTGGTCTTATGTGCAATTACATAGAAAGACAGGCATGCTCAAATGCTCAGACTATTTGTATTGTCTCACAGTATAATTTGCTGCAGGGCACTGCAAACCCGGGGAATAAAAAACATGGTAGAGGCACAGAGGCACAGAAACATGTTGCGTAGAGATGATGCACAAATAGCCTGCAAATATGTGCATGGATGTTTACATGAAGTAGCACATCAAAGTCAGAACTATTGGCTTTGCGAATGCTTGTGAGTGCTTCCCGGCGGGACGCCTTAAGTTGAGTGACTACGACAATATGTAGATCACATGGTGTACGACAAGAGTTGAGCTGTGCTTTAATATTATGAGCCAAGGCTGGTGTGGGGTTGCTGATATTTCAATTCAAAGAGCACTCTGCAGTTCGAGGCTGCAGCAGGGCCAAGGCTGATTTGCATACGATTGCTCCCTGTATGTAGTGGCACAGTGTACAAAAAATGCTGGATGAGAATGAGTCATTACTTGTGACTGAGATAAATTCAAGCATTCCACTTATCACTTTTATTTAATCAGTGCTTACACTTGTAGACCTTCTGTTTTCCCTGAATTTATGACAGCTGTTGTTTGCTGCTGTGGTTCATGATGCTGTGGCACCTGGTGCTGTCACTACCACTGTACCATCTGTGGTCACTTCTGTTGTGATAGCTGTTTTTTCTGTTACTGCTGTTTTGACAGAAGTGGATGCTCTTGTGGTTCCTGCCATAGTGGCAGCCTTGGTCACTGCTGTTAATGAATGAATTAATGAAAGAATGAAAGGGATTTAAAGCGCTCAGCTACTCAACCAGAGTGTCCAGGCGCCGTGGGAGTATGTGGCAGGATTTTGTGGCTCAACTAATTCCTGAAAAGCCAAGTTTTGAGATGTTTCGTAAAAGTAGCCAGGACAGTTGTGGCTCTCAGTGTAGCTGGTGATCTGTTCCACGCTTGTGCGCCCCAAAAACATGTGCCCCTACTGTTGCGGCAGCTGTGATCTCTGCTGCTGAAACGGGTGTTGCTGCTGTTGTCACTGCTGTGGTGATAAGTGGTTTCTTTTATGGTTACAGCTTGTTTTGCTACCATGGCCCCTTTAGTTGAGGCAGCTGTTGGCACTCCTGTGGTGAGAACTAGGCTGGCAGCTGCTGCTCTTCTTGACCTGCTGTAGTGGCAACTGTGATCTACAGCTTTGCTACTTTTGCTGCTGCTTTTGTGTTAGCTGCTTATGGTTCCTGCTGTGGGGGAAGACCGCAGCTCTGGTCTCTCCTGTGCTTGCAACTATTGTTACAGTAGTTGTTGCTGCAGTATTGGTTGCAGCAACTGTGGTCCTTCTGTGGTTGATGCTGTTGTCTGCTGTGATTGCTCCAATGGTCACTACTTCGGTCCCTGCCACAGCAGGAGCTGACAAAACACCATGGCAGAAGATATTATTGCTTCTGTGGTTCCTACAGTTGTGGCAACAGTTATCAATGCTGTGGTCCCTGCTATTTGTGGCAGTGGTTGCTGGTGTTGTTCATGGCATGGCGTAAGATGTGGTCTTTCCTGTGATCACATTTGTAGTTACTGACATTGCCATTGCCTTGTTGGCAACTGTTGTTGCATTTGTCATAATGACAGGTGAGGTTGCCGATGATGTCCCTGTTGTGACAGCTGGAGTTATTGCTGTGGTTGCTGTTGTGACTAATGTGCTTGTAGCTGTTGCTGCTGTGGGGGCAAATGGGTTAATCACAATCCAATCTCAGTATATATCTTTTTGTTAATCAAATGACCTATGGAAAACAGCCAAAGTAGTTTCTCATGATTGGAGATCTCTCTCCCACTGTCACTTCAAATCATTACTGGCCAATCAAATGGTCAGTTCCCATAAAGAGGTGATTCAACAATTCAAACTCAATCTCGGTTTACTTTTTTATTTCCTTTTGTTTCTTTTTTTAGGGTTACATTACCCTAGCAGACAGCTAAACCAGTCCTGAGCAAGATATAAAAAAGGTTCTAACAAATATTGAGTCAAAAGAGTCAAAAAATGCTTTTTAAGAAAATCACATCCACTTCAGACAATACTGCCTATTGTCACTAAAGCTATAAAGAGCGAACATCACATCAGGACACCATGCCCTGTAAGGTCTTTAATGGATGATGAATTCCCTAAAATACATCTAAGGAAATTGTCCAAAGGGACAAAAGGATACACCACATTTGTATGAGGAACAGACGGAAACCATGTATGGGATCCCTCAAGTGTGAATTTCCCCGAAGGAATGGGACAATCCCAAAAATATTTACTATAAAATGGGGGATCTCACCTGCGCTCCAAGTATCTAAGTTAAGGTAGACCTAGTATAGGTTCAAATGTCAGTAGAATCTCAAATCGCAAAGTTATAACAAATAATAGAGTTATAACAGTGTTGTTATGACCATAAGTAGCTGGTCAAAAATGAACAGTGATCACTCCTCCAATCCTGGTCAGAAACTTCAACGCATCCAAAATAAAAGTTCAAGATTAATGTCCACAACTGTATGATTGGTCATAGTATTCTTCTTTATTCTTTAACTTTTGTTGCTTGGTGTGTCAAATTCCAATACAGTCAGTTAGCAGCCTTTTTTTTTTGGTCGTAGTATTCTTCTTTATTCTTTAACTTTTGTTGCTTGGTGTGTCAAATTCCAATACAGTCAGTTAGCAGCCAACACGTGTTTCGTCTGGCCCGATACAACGGCCAATGACTTCATCAGGGCTGTGTTATAAACATCAAATGAATATATATCAGTATACTATTATTATTTGTGTAGTAACCAAGGGTAGATAGAGATAGTAAAGATCCACCTAGTAAATACCAGTGTTTTGAGAGGAATATAAAAGAAAGTATATTACGCCACCAAGGTCATAGGGTCACCATTGTGCACACCATATTGCCCAAGATCTGGTTAAGGTATGACTATAATCACCTCAAAATATAAATGAAATGGCGTCACAGAAGATTCTTCTCATCCTCTAGACTTATAGAGCGGTCATCCTGTCCTCTGAATAATAAAATAAATCAAGTCAGTAGTTATTCTAGCTAAACTACAATACCCCACTTTGTTATCCACACCACATATAGTCCAGTAATGTAAAGACCATCTCAACTCACCAATAATATATATTTCTCATCATTAATCAATTCCCAAAGGTAATACGGAATATGAATTAAAGTCAGCTCCTAGCTGCACGCATGGTAATATTAACCTGCAGCAGAAAAATCGGTGTATCAGTAATGTTCTAACAATTTAACATATGAACGCTTATTTAAAATCTCCCTATGAGTCAACCTTACCGGGTCGTCTCCTTCTATTATTCTGGTAGATATCACATTAAGGTAGATAATGAAGTATTTCAGTAATGTTTAAACGGTCTGCGTGAAAAAGACAATATTTTATAAGATTCGAAGCAGGTATTAGCTGTCCAATGTTTCATATCTATACCTACTGTATAAGACAGTCTTACCTCAGGCTAGATCTTTGTCATAGCTGGCCTGGGAATAATAAATATAAAGGAAATCTAATCAGCTGACTCCCATGAAGTAAATAATATCTCCTGTATGTATAAACCCAAAATGGGTATTCACCCACTATTCCCGTATCTGTAGTTGACCTGTTAAGTGATACCGGGAGATTGTGAAAAAAGAGGGTTGGGGGGAGAAAAAACAAGAAAACTGCATTTTTTACAATTCGTTCGCTGTCACTCGAAATCGAAATTGCATCGTTAATTATATTATTGTGAATATCCTGATCATGATAAATACACTAACAATACCAAATACGTAAGTTAAAACTTATCTAGTATCTCGTAGTTTGTAAGCTACAAGTAAACCCTCAACTGTAGATCTTAACTCACCAGAGTAACGTAGAGTATCGTCTGTTTCAGAATCTGGCGTGCAGTGCGGTCGCCATGTTTGTGTGTCAATTTATTCCGAGGTTGATTAATAAAGACATCAGACATAATAATAGGTAGTCTATCAGACAGGCTAGGCCGTTATAGGGAGCATAAACACAACCACACCGGGGTCCGGTTCGAGGGCGACGTAGGCATACTGAGGGTGCTAAGCGTCGAGGGCGGTGTGCCGAATACGCTTCCACCCCCTCCTGAGACCCATGGTGTTTATTCCCAACACCAACTAAGTGCAGAAACGATAAGTAGAAGCCTCCTAAACCAGGAGTAATTAGGAATATTTTATTCATTCCTAATTTTTTGCACTTTTTTCACTTAATTTCTTATTTTCACTTTCACGCCCCAAGGTAAGGGTGGGCTTTAGCGTGCCCATACCGCCAGGGTTTTACTACACACAGTCCTGATGAATTGCCGGGTAAATTAACACCGTTTCGATGGCAAGAAACATGTCGACTCACTCTTAGGAATCCCCACTCAATTATAGTGGACTGTTTCCTCACATATTTTAATTCCTGAGTCTTTAGTGATCACTCAATAAAGTTTTTTGATACACTACTGACCATTTTAATACCCCCAACACTCACTAAATTCCAATTACACTCAACACGCCCTTATCTCACGATCCCGCTCCGCAGTAATCCTGGCGTTGCAGCACACCAAAGAGACACTAGGTCTCTTTGGTGGAGCCCAATGATGAAGCATGTCATCACCAGGTGGTGAGTGAGGGCTTTCTTCAACAACTCAGTGTGGTTGTGTTTATGCTCCCTATAACGGCCTAGCCTGTCTGATAGACACTCTTTTGTTGATTTTTGATTACTGACCGGGGAACAAGAGTGTCTGCTTACTCTCCCTACCTCTCTCCTTGTTATTTCATAATAATAGGTATTCCAAATACAACAACTTGACAACCCAAGAACGTATAGCGCTGAAGACTTTAACCTCAGATCCCATTATACTTATCAAAATGGCAGATAAAGGAGGGAATATTGTTATTCAGAATACTTTGTTTTTTCTCCCCCCCCACCCTCTTTTTTCACAATCTCCCGGTATCACTTAACAGGTCTACTACAGATATGGGAATAGTGGGTGAGTACCAGTTTTGGGTTTAAACATACAGGAGATATTATTTACTTCATGGGAGTCGGCTGATTAGATTTCCTTTATATTTATTATTCCCAGGCCAGCTATGACGAAGATCTAGCCTGAGGTAAGACTGTCTTATACAGTAGGTATAGATATGGAACATTGGACAACTAATACCTGCTTTGAATCTTATAAAATATTGTCTTTTTCGCGCAGACAGTTTAAACATTACTGAAATACTTAATTATCTACCTTAATGTGACATCTACCAGAATAATAGAAGGAGACGACCCAGTAAGGTTGACTCATAGGGAGATTTTAAATAAGCGTTCATATGTTAAATTGTTAGAACATTACTGATACACCGAATTTTCTGCTGCAGGTCAATATTACCACGCGTGCAGCTAGGAGCTGACTTTAATTCGTATTCCGTATTACCTTTGGGAATTGATTAATGATGAGAAATATATATTATTGGTGAGTTGACATGGTCTTTACATTACTGGACTATATGTGGCGCGGATAACAAAGTGGGGTATTGTAGTTTAGCTAGAATAACTACTGACTTGATTTATTTTATTATTCAGAGGACAGGATGACCGCTCTATTAGTCTAGAGGATGAGAAGAATCTTCTGTGACGCCATTTCATTTATATTTTGAGGTGATTATAGTCATACCTTAACCAGATCTTGGGCAATATGGTGTGCACAATGGTGACCCTATGACCTTGGTGGCGTAATATACTTTCTTTTATATTCCTCTCAAAACACTAGTATTTACTAGGTGGATCTTTACTTTCTCTATCTACCCTCGGTTACTACACAAATAATAATAGTATACTGATATATATTCATTTGATGTTTATAACACAGCCCTGATGAAGTCTTTGGCCGTTGTATCGGGCCAGACGAAACACGTGTTGGCTGCTAACTGTCTGTATTGGAATTTGACACACCAAGCAACAAAAGTTAAAGAATAAAGAAGAATACTTTGACCAAACATACAATTGTGGACATTAATCTTGAACTTTGATTTTGGATGTGTTGAAGTTTCTGACCAGGATTGGAGGAATGATCACTGTTCATTTTTGACCAGCTACTTATGGTCATAACAACACTGTTATAACTCTGTTATTTGTTATAGCTTTGCGATGTGAGATTCTACTGACATTTGAACCTATACTTGGTCTACCTTAACTTAGATATTTGGAGCGCAGGTGAGATCCCCCATTTCATAGCTCTTATCTCCACACCAGGTGTGTTTTCTTGAGGGTAGCCTGGTAACCACCCTCTTTCTCACCTAGCAGCACCACTAATTTTTGTACTTAGTACTATTTCCTGGTGATACATTGAGCACCCTTATCAGCAAGGTTACCAGCAGTATATTGTCTCAATTTATCTAGCACAAGGGCAGCCACAGGGTTCATCATCATGAATAGAGACAAGGAAGCACAGGACCTATTCTCCAATTTGAATGCAGGCTCCTCCATAGGTACAGCTGTGGGTGCGAGTAAGGAGCAGAAACAGGAAGGTTTGAGAGCCAAGTTCATTAAATTGGAACGGCTCAAGAGAGCAGAATTAAATAAATGGTGGGATGCCGCCACCCTCAAACAGTATTTGGTATTGAATAGAATCCCTAGGGGCCTACGGTCACAGATTATGCCCACCTATGAGGATCTTGAACCAGATTTACTTGATACATGGCAAAAGGAATCTCATTAACATCCTAATAGAAAATGCGGATAGAAAAATCAAAAAATTACTCATGGAAATAGAAACTATAGAGGATGAGATTAAGGCTCTCAATTCTCCAGAAGCTACGATAAAAAATTATGCAGTTTTGGATGAAATCTTGGCCGAATTACAGACAGATATTAAGAGAAGGAAAGCTAAAAAATTAAAAAGAGATGAGAATGACTATCGTATAGGCCGAATATTTACGTTTGCACAGCGATTTGATTACTTAATGAATAAACCTCCACCATCTAAGAAGAAGGGTGAGACCTCGAGCACTAGTGACCCCTATTCCTCCTCAAATAACATTTCCACAAGTGAAAATGAAGATTTAGTTGATACCACAGGTGCAATAGCCGGGGGCAATAATTTTTTAGAAGAAGTACGTCGGATAAGGATTGGAAACAGACGAGACCCAGGGAACGTAAGACCAGGAGAGGAACCAGAGGCAAAGGGAGAAACAAGAATAAGACAAGGCATGAGGACTCGGTCGTGGAAGAATCAGTAGAGAATGTATGTGACACAAATGCAATGGAGATTGTTAATCTTTCTTCACTTACTTTGACAGCGGATATGGTTTCTTTGCTCAAAAAAGGTTTGAGTTTCTGTCCATCTAATAAAATTGATTGGAATCTAGCAAAAATTGATCTGTATAAATTTGCAAGGATGTTGAAAATAAAAAAGCATTTCACAAACCATCCCAAATTACCAAGTACTGTGATTAGACCAGATCTCAGCAATCTCTCAATCCAAGAGGAACAAGACACTAAACTATTATTGTCACTTAACCATTTTTTTTTTCATTTCAAGAGGATTTTATTGAGAGAAATAATGATCCAAATAATATCCAACAAAATACAAAGAGGCGATACATTCCAATATGAGAAAAAACATGAAACCATGGGTAATATCTGATCATTAACGAAGCTCAATGTAAGTAAAATTGGATAACAGGCACCTAAAATGAAGGTAATGAATTGAGCCAATAGAGGGATACATTGTTCAGAACGTAGAACGTATCAGTCCCTAAGATGAGGATAGGGGCAGGGGAAGGTAATAGGAACAACAGGAAGAAGGAAGGAGAGCAAGGAAAAAAGCAGCAGAAAGAAGGAACGGGATGAGAGGACAGGAAAGAGGAAGAAAGAAAGAAGGAATCCCACAGGAACAACCCAATGTAACGCAACTACCAGACAAAAATTAGGTAGACATAACAGCAGGAAATTGAGGGACTACACCATTCGCAGAAAGTTCCATATATTCATCCAGAGTTGCCCAAACCCCACTAGAGATGGAAGGTGACAGGTGTGCTAGATCTACTGAGGTGTGAGCACTGCGTAAGAAGGAAACCCATGCCCACCAAGTATGATAGGAGACAGACGAGAAAGACTTCCAATCCATAAGGATAACTTTGATCGCTACAGATAAAAGAAGGTCTAACAGTTGTAATTGTAATGGATCAAGGGGAAGAGGCGTAGGAGCCGCCCAGGGGCCTAAAATAACTAAAGGAAAAGAGAGCTGGAGCTCAACGTCAAAGATAAGAGACAAATGTTGCTGAATAAGGTCCCAGAAAGATTTAAGTAAGGAACAGTTATAGAACATATGTGGAAAATCACCTGCCTCAACGCCACAACTCCAACAGAGGTCATCCTCTTTAAGGTTGAGAGAGTGAAGACGTACCGGAGTCCAGTGGAGTAGATTGATCGAGAAAAACTTGGACTGTATTAAGGAAGGAGCTATTTTGTTACGTAACGCTAGTTTGCCAATGGATTGCCAAGCTTCGGAGGAGATATGATCCGTAATATTGTGATCAAAATGACGCGACCATTTTTGCTGTGCAACCGTCTGATCAGGAAGCGAAGTAGAGGATAGAAACCTATATATGTGGGAAGCAACATGACCCGCTTTGAGCCAGATAGAAAACAGTGAGATGGTGGACGAGGAGGGGTGAAGACGAGTTTTCGAGATCGCAACCTTGATTTTAAGAAAAGTATAGAAGTCTAGATTTGTTAGAGAGTATTTGAGCGCTAAGGTAGAGAAAGGTAAGGGCTCACCAGAATCATTATACAGATGTTGTACAAGAGAGACACCCTTCATCGCCCAATACGACATGAGAGTGGGAGTGATATTGATTTTAATTTTGGAATTACGCCAAATGGAAGACCATCTAGTTTTGTGCAGAGGAAATGCCATCTTCCTGTCCACTTTCTTAATTGCGACAATTGTATCAATAATGATAGATCGGGAGAACAGAATATGTAGAGTGGAAGTAGTACAAAAAGAGGCAAGTGGTAAGGGAGCAGCTAAATCCTGTTCTATGCGTAGCCATAGAGGAATATGACGGGTTGGGGGAGAAAACCATAGGGCACCTTGAGAGGCCAAAAAAGCAGTCTGGTATTTTTCCCAATCCGGGAAGTTGCAACCTCCCATATCACAGGGTCTACGTAAATATTTGTATGCTAACCGAGCCCGTTTTCCGCTCCATAAAAATTTGGAGGTGATACCATCGATTTCCCGAAAAAAAGAGTCAGATAATTTAATCGGAATCATGGAAGAGACAAAATTGATAATCGGCGTGATCATCATTTTAAGGGTTTGTAGGCGCCCCCACCATGAAATATGTTTTGGAGACCATGTGTCCAGAAGACGACGAACTTTAGCCAGAGTTTGAGACTCATTATACGTAACCGTGGTATGTAGTGTCGAACAGAAATAAATGCCTAGATATTTGAGATGGGTAGCTTGCCATTTAAAGCCAGCCGAACCCATATGCGCAGGAAAGCAATAGGCATTTAAAGGGAACATTTCTGTCTTGTCTTTATTTAGGGTATATCCCGAAACTTTAGAAAACAAAGAAATGGTGTCAGAGATAGCAGGAATGGCTAACGCGATATCGTCTGAGAAAATGAGAACATCGTCAGCGTAGGCTGCAGTTTTAAGACAATGAGGGCCAAAAGAGAACCCTTTGATATCGGGGTGTAAATCAATCAGCCGAAGGAGAGGATCGATAGATAACAAAAACAAGAGAGGGGATAAGGGACATCCTTGTCTCGTGCCCTGGCAAAGATTAAAAAAAGAGGATGTAGAACCATTAACTCTAATATTAGCTTTAGGTTGGGAATACAAAGACATTACCATGTTAATAAATGATTCCCCAAGGTTATGTGCATGTAAGACAGCTCGAAGAAAAGGCCAAGAAACCTTATCGAAGGCCTTCTCCGCATCGAGGGCCAAGGCCGCGGCAGGTAATTGGGATCGCTTGGCCGCCCCAATAATATGGCAGAAAGTGCGAATATTGTCTCTTGCTAGCCTACCTTTAACAAAACCAGTTTGGGAGGGATGGACTAAGTTGGGAATAAAGGATTCTAGACGTTTAGCCAAGATTTTAGCAAAAATCTTCGCTTCCATATTGAGAAGCGAAATAGGGCGGAAATTCTTAGGGTCCGAATGGTCCTTCCCCTCTTTTGGGATCACCACTATGGTGGCTTCGGCAGCCGTACCAGAGACAGAACCATTACGAACAAAAGCGTCAAAGACAGCCTGCAACTTAGGAACAAGCAACGGGAGAAAGGTTTTATAAAATAAGATCGGATAACCATCAGGGCCCGGAGCTTTCCCCGAACGGGTGGCCTTGATGGCAGAAACTATTTCCTCAGGTGAAATAGGTTCATTTAGAGTGGAGCGATCTTCCTCTGAAACTGATTGAATCGGAATTGATTTTAAAAAATCTTGGCATTTATCAAAAGAGGCTTGGTTTGAGGGGGTATACAATTTGTTATAAAAATCACGAAAAACTTCAAGAATTTCCTCAGTTTGGAATTTTTTAGAGCCATTATGATCTTTAATAGAAGAGATCTGAGAGGATTTAGAGGAGGAGTCTTGGAATTTTAAAGTAGCGGCCAAAAGTTTGCCAGCCCGATTCTTTAAGAGTAATTTTTTGGACTTTTGTGCTTGGAAACCAATATGAGCTCTTTTAGTGACAATTGTATTATATTTGTATTTTAGAAGCTTAATTTGTTGTAGGATAGTCGGATCTTTAGTATGTCTAAAGGAAGCCTCCAGAGTCTTGATTTCAGATGATAAATCAGTAAGTTCTTTTTTAATCGCTAAATTGCGTTTGGACATGCATGCAATAACTTGGCCTCGGAAAGTACATTTAAAAGAGTCCCAAAGAATTATTGGAGAAGATACAGAAACCTCATTTTCACGGAAAAAAGTGCTTATATCCTTGGAAAAATCTTCCACTTGGGTAGAGTCATATAACACCTCTGTATTAAGTCTCCAGGAACGACCACGTGGTTTCGGAGCAAAGGACGATAGCGTAAAAGTGACCGCAGCATGGTCGGAGATGACAATGGGATGTATAAGCGGGGAAGTAGAAGCTGCGACAAGAGAAGAGTGGACTAGGAGATAATCAATGCGCGAGAATGAGGAATGAGGGGAGGAAAAGAAAGAAAAGTCACTACCAGTGGGATTATGGAGACGCCAAATATCATGCAATTTAGCAATGGAACACATGTTAAGCATCTGTTTGTGTGCTTTAGGCGGACGAAACTGAAATGCGGAATTTCTGTCCAATAAAGGATCCATAGGTAATTTAAAATCCCCACCAACAATAAGATTACCCGCATGTGGGGTATCATGCAATTTTTTAGAAATGGATTTCCAAAAAGCAGGGTCATCAATATTCGGAGCATAGATATTCATAACAAACAGATCATGTTGTCCATCTGATAGTTTAGATAAGAGCCATCGACCATCAGAGTCATGCTCAGAAGAGAGAATCGATAAACCCGAATTTCTCGAAACCAACGTAACCACACCATTGCGTTTACCAGATGCATCCGAACAAGACACATCCGACACCCATTCTTTCTTCAAGAATAACGCTTCTCTACTAGTGATCTTAGATTCTTGAAATAATACTAAGTCCGCTGAGAGAGATTTACAATAATCTAAGATTTTAGACCGTTTGACCGGATGGTTTAAACCCTTAACATTAAGGGATAATACATTTAAACCTGGCATATAACTGAAGGGGATACACACGAAGACAACAATGATAACAGAGAAAGGACGAAGTACAAAAATATAGTAGACCAACCACAAAACAAAATAGATGTTACGGGAGCAACCATGTGGGAGAACCATGAAAAAAGAAAAGCCAGAAGGAGAGAAGAAAGATTAGAAAAGAGAGAGAAACGAGGCAGAGGGGGAGGTCTAAAAGAGACCCATATCATGCAAGGGAGAACGTGGAAAAGGCGAGTCGAAGACCCGTACTAGGAGCAAAAATTGGTAAAGAAGAATAGCCCATTATGAAAAAAAAAAAAAACAACTGTCAGTGAGCTAAAAAGCAATAGATAAACCATACACATAGAAATACATTTTATAATGAGATACTATATTGCTAATAGAAGAAAAATACCACTCAGAGTATATTAACAGTACCCCAGCAAGCGCAAGAGCATGACTTAAATAACAATACTATAAAACGTAGGAAAAGCTTAATTATGTACGAAACATCTTAAAAACATATATCATTTTGTGACTAGAGGAACAAATATGTACTGAAATCGCATATGAATCATACAAAAACACCTAATTATAACTATACTATAAAATGGAGGTACATAAGAGGAAAGAAAAAAAGGTGTATGAGAACAGCATGTAGAAACGAGGAAGAAACCGAGAGGGAAGATGAAAAAGAGCAGAAAGAAAAAGGAGAAGTCTACACCACGATACTACAATGCTACATAGTGTAATGCAAATATAATACAAGATGCTATTGAAAGAAGTAATAATACTTGAATTATAGACAATAAATCTGCAACTAATAACTATAAAAAGTGCAGGTAACTAGTAAGTAGAAACAGCAACAATATAAGTGAAATACACCGTAATAAAAATAGATAGGAGCAAGAAAGAAGGAGTTGAAAAAGAGATACAAATACGCACGAAATCAGAGAAGACGGGTAAAAGAAAGAAGAAGAGAAAATTGAAAGGATCTACAAGAAGTTTCTCGAAGGATAATGAAGAGAAAAAAGAAGGAGAGGTCGGATACTAGAAAGAAGGAGATCTATCAGAGTAGTATAGAAAGAAGAACAGAGATAGGACATACAATAGCGGAGGTGTAGATCAACATGAAAACATGGCTGGAGAAAAAAGAGAAGGTAACCATCCAGAAAAAGACATAACCAGAAGTAAAGAGAACAACAAATCAGGTCCCTGAGGCCCCAGGAGTCTGCGTCGTTGCTCTTTGAATCTCCATCTCTATCTCCTCCTGGTTGTCCAAGAACGTTGTCAAGTCTGCCGGTTCATCGAAGATTCTGGAACGCCCTTTATATGTAATGCGAAACTTGGATGGACCAGAAAAGGAAAAAGGAATGCCCAAGTCAGTGAGACGTTTTCGAAGATTCAAGAAACCTTTCCGTCTTATGACCGTGTCTCTGGCAAAGTCTTGGGAAATGGATATGCGATGACCCTCCCAGTTGAGTTGTTTAATCTTGCGCATATGAGACAAAATCAGCTCAGTGTGTTGATGTCGTAAGGGCTTAAAAATGATTGCTCTTGGCTGGGTGGCTGCCTTAGAACGGAACGTTGGAACACGGTGTGCTCTTTCAATCTCAAAGTCTCTGTGGAAAGATAATTGTAGTGTATCAGGAATCCAATGAGATAAGAACTCAATCATGGAGGAGGATGATTTCTCTGAGTCCTCCGGAAGGCCAAAAATACGCAGATTAGATCTCCTATTACGGTCCTCCTGCTCCGTGAGGTCTCTGCGCATCGCCGCCATAGACCGCTCCATTTGAGAGAGGGACCTGGATTGCTTTTGCATACCATCCTCTGCGGAACTTATCCGAGTTTCTGTCGCTGATACACGTAGAGAAAGGGCTTTAAAATCATTCCTGATAGCAGACACTTCCACTTGTAGTAAGTCAGTGTTAGTTTTGGTTGACTGCGCAATATCATGAACCTCATTGAGGCGCGCCAATATGGTGTCCAATGTGGAAGTATTGTCCGCCTGAGGCGATTCAGGAGTCGGAGAGACTGACTTAAGTCGCTTCAAAGATGTGCCCGGGTCCTTAGAGTCTTTGGTGTTCAAGGAGCGACTCATAATGACAGTGTTGTAGCAGAAGACTAACAAAAATACCCCTGGAATAGAGTATAGCACCAGAGTTGCGTAAAATAGTCAGAAAACAGTGAAAAAAGAGGCAATTCACGCTCAAAACACGCTACGCTAATCTAGCGGTTGAAATATGAGCATAAATAAACAGGAATACACCTCAATACACCTCAATATAGCGACATGAGCATCTCAATAAATCAGTTAAGAGAGAACAAAAACTGTGAGCAGCTTCGAACCCAGCCAAGCAGCAAGAAGTAACATTAGAAAAAAAGCATAAATGTTACCATTGTAGCCGTTGTGTGAAGAAACCCTTAGACAGACACGAAAGACTGTTAAATTGTATCCGATGGTTTAAATCGCGGAAAAACAGCGTCGTGGAGATCAGCACATGTTCCGCCGTAGGTGTATGGTTTTTCCGGTGAAGAGGGCACGAAGAGACGGAGAGAAACGCTCGACGGGATCAACTCACCCCGGAGCTCAAGCGCAACACGCCATACCACAGCGGCGCGCAAGCCACGCCCCCATTGTCACTTAACCATTAACTATGTCACGATTACTTATAGATCTAGAGAATAATCAGATCACTATAGAGAGTGGTTTAAAAAACAAATCACGTTGGACCCCACAGTTATCCTCGGGCAATGTGATTGATGCCTTTTTTAAGGCAGTCAACCTAGATTTTGATAGGTTGATTAATAAAGACATCAGACATAATAATAGGTATCCCAAATACAACAACTTGACAACCCAAGAACGTATAGCGCTGAAGACTTCAACCTCAGATCCAAATATAGTTATCAAAATGGCAGATAAAGGAGGGAATATAGTTATTCAGAATACTTTGGATTATGAAAGTGAAGTCTTCGCACAACTGAACAACAGTCAATATTATGAGAAGGTGACCTCTAATCCGCTAGTTACTATAATACCTTTTTATTAATGAGAAATTGAAAACTTGGTATGATAGACCTTTACTGGACTTTGATGAATACATGTACTTGAAAATTACATCACCACGCTCTCCCTGTCTGTACTGCTTACCTAAAATTCACAAAAACAGAGACAGACCTCCTGGGAGACCAATTATCTCGGGTATTAATGGACCAACGGAAAGAATATCACAATATATAGACATATATTTATGACCATTTGTCCATAACTTACCCTCACATATCGAAGACACAAGACATGTTCTTAATCTCATGAATGGTATAACGTGGAAGAATGGTATGGTTCTAGTAACATTAGATGTTGTCTCCCTGTATAGTAACATTGACCATGATTTGGGGATAGCAGCTATAGAAACTTTTCTGAGAAAACAACCAGCTGAACAATATGATCACAGTACAATGTTACTTGAAATGACAAGATTGGTCCTTGAGAATAACTACTTTCCTTTT
Organism: Lissotriton vulgaris; assembly: GCF_964263255.1. Lineage (NCBI taxonomy): Eukaryota > Metazoa > Chordata > Amphibia > Caudata > Salamandridae > Lissotriton > Lissotriton vulgaris. The sequence goes on from NC_141689.1 coordinate 866,116,858, forward strand.
AAAGATAAGTGGTACAGACAGAGACATGGAACTGCAATGGGTTCCAGATTCGCTCTGTCTTTTGCCAACCTATTTATGGGCTGGTTTGAGGCAGAGTGGATCTGGGGTCCTAAAGGCAGCAAATTAATTCGACCACCTCTACTACTGGGGTCGATTCATAGATGATTGCCTAATGATTTGGAGAGGTACTATAGATGAACTACACAAATTTTAACTTAATAATAACCAAGTACACATGACATTTACAACTGAATACAGTTTTGAGAAATTGACTTTCCTTGATGTAGAACTATTCATCAATAATGACAGATTGTGCAGTAGGATGTTTCGTAAAACTACTAGTTGTAATGCAATACTATCAGCGGAAAGTTGTCACCTATCATGTCAGATTAATTCCATTCCATATGGAGAAATGTTGAGAGCACGTAGACACTGCTCAGAGGATGTTGATTTTGAGAGTAACTTGGCTCATATGAACAAAAGGTTCAAAGCTCGAGGTTACTCGGAGAAGGTCATTGATAGAGCCTCAAAAAGAGCCAGGAATGTGGCACAATTAGATACATAGAAATCCAAACCGAGTCCCAGTAAGCCTAAAGATGACAAGGAATTGGTGAGACTGGTACCTAATTATGGAGAAGGGAGTTACCAGTTATATGGAATTTTGAAGAAATACTGGCATTTGTTATTGAGTGATCCAGATATCAAGGGAATGTTGAATACCAGACCTAATATTACATACAGGAAGGGTAAAACACTATCCAGTAAACTCTGCCCTAGCTATCACAGTGTACCAGATAAATCCTTCTGGCTAGGACGCCAACCGCAAGGTTTCTTCCATTGCGGCAACTGCAGTTCATGCAGATGGGCCATTAAAAGGATTAAGGAATTTAACTATAATCAAATGGGATCCTTTAAAATTAACACTTTCATTACCTGTGAGACTACATATGTAGTCTATGTGATTGTATGTTCTTGTACTAAAATCGATGTCGACAGCACTACTAGGAGACTACGTGACAGGATGATAGAACATTTTAGACCACTCAAAAATGGAGATACAAGATATCCTATAGCCGCACATTTTATTAAAACTCAAAATGAAAGGATGAAACATCAGTTCCATTACCATGGTATTGACGTAATAAATGCAGACAAGAGGGGAGGGGATAGAACCCTCCGGTTACGACGTAGAGAATGCATGTGGATTATGAAGCTTAGGGCTGTGGAAGAGGGCCTGAATTTAGATTCAGAATTACAATATTTCTTGGGTCATTGATTATGAAGTATCATATATTATACCACGATGTTGATGTACTTATATAACAATTGCCTTAGAAGTACACTCCTTGGGCCCATACTGTATGATGTCTGAATATAGCAAGTGATGATGTCTTATCACATTGTTCATAGTATATCCTAAGAGTGAGAATTTTGTATTTATGATTTTACCTGTAAATTGTTGCTGATGAATCTATATGTGTTCGAAATGTAAACATTATTAATTCAACTATAGGGAACATAATGTGTTATAGATTTGAGGATATTTTCTCTCTTTGTCACTATTTTCTCTACTATCTGGTCTTTAGATATTTGGGTGCTTGATCCAACCTATATTTCCTCTATTTTCGGTATATTTACACATTTAGTCCTCTATTTTCTAGACTTGACTCTACCCAACTTCATTCCGCGCCATATTACCTTACTGATATTATAAATTCCTCTCTGTCTATCAGACTTACCAGTAGCACAGAGCATAGGAGGACACTCGACCGACGCGTTGATACAGGGTTCGAAACTGATATACGATGATCCTACTTTAGACCTAGAACTTATTATTTTATAACAATGACTGAGATATAGTAAGAATTAAGATTGATAATTTTGAATTTTTTGATAACTTATTTCCCTCCATGTAAAGAGAAGGCAATATAGGATAATATATGTATATACAACGTTTAGAAAATCCGACCGTTACATAATATGAGGTTGTACTCGGGGCTGGTGCCTTAGTGAAGATCGGACTGTATAATATAGGTGTTTTTGACATACACAGCTTTGATAATTAGAGTTTATATGAGATTTTAGTAAAAATCAAGGATAATTGCATATTACAATATGGCGCTCATGCACGCCTCGGTATAAATTGACACACAAACATGGCGACCGCACTGCACGTCAGATTCTGAAACAGACGATACTCTACGTTACTCTGGTGAGTTTAGATCGACAGTTGAGGGTTTACTTGTAGCTTACAAACTACGAGATACTAGATAAGTTTTAACTTACGTATTTGGTATTGTTAGTGTATTTATCATGATCAGGATATTTACGATAATATAATTAACGATGCAATTTCGATTTCGAGTGACAGCGAAAGAATTGTAAAAAATGCAGTTTTCTTGTTTTTTCTCCCCCCCCCCACCCTCTTTTTTCACAATCTCCCGGTATCCCTTAACAGGTCTACTACAGATACGGGAATAGTGGGTGAGTACCCGTTTTGGGTTTATACATACAATAGATATTATTTACTTCATGGGAGTCAGCTGATTAGATTTCCTTTATATTTATTATTCCCAGGCCAGCTATGACGAAGATCTAGCCTGAGGTAAGACTGTCTTATACAGTAGGTATGGATATGGAACATTAGACAGCTAATACCTGCTTCAAATCTTATAAAATATTGTCTTTTTCACGCAGACCGTTTAAACATTACTGAAATACTCCATTATCTACCTTAATGTGACATCTACCAGAATAATAGAAGGAGACGGCCCGGTAAGGTTGACTCATAGGGAGATTTTAAATAAGCGTTCATATGTTAAATTGTTAGAACATTACTGATACACCAAATTTTCTGCTGCAGGTTAATATTACCACACGTGCAGCTAGGAGCTGACTTTAATTCGTATTCCGTATTACCTTTGGGAATTGATTAATGATGAGAAATATATATTATTGGTGAGTTGAGATGGTCTTTACATTACTGGACTATATGTGGCGTGGATAACAAAGTGGGGTATTGTAGTTTAGCTAGAATAACTACTGACTTGATTTATTTTATTATTCAGAGGACAGGATGACCGCTCTATTAGTCTAGAGGATGAGAAGAATCTTCTGTGAAGCCATTTCATTTATATTTTGAGGTGATTATAGTCATACCATAACCAGATCTTGGGCAATATGGTATGCACAATGGTGATCCTATGACCTTGGTGGTGTAATATACTTTCTTTTATATTCCTCTCAAAACACTGGTATTTACTAGGTGGATCTTTACTATCTCTATCTACCCTCGGTTACTACACAAATAATAATAGTATACTGATATATATTCATTTGATGTTTATAACACAGCCCTGATGAAGCCATTGGCCGTTGTATCGGTCCAGACGAAACATGTGTTGGCTGCTAACTGACAGTATTGGAATTTGACACACCAAGGAACAAAAGTTAAAGAATAAAGAAGAATACTACGACCAAAAAAAAAAAAAGCTGCTAACTGACTGTATTGGAATTTGACACACCAAGCAACAAAGTTAAAGAATAAAGAAGAATACTACGACCAAACATACAGTTGTGGACATTAATCTTGAACTTTGATTTTGGATGCGTTGAAGTTTCTGACCAGGATTGGAGGAATGATCACTGTTCATTTTTGACCAGCTACTTATGGTCATAACAACACTGTTATAACTCTGTTATTTGTTATAGCTTTGCGATTTGAGATTCTACTTACATTTGAACCTATACTAGGTCTACCTTAACTTAGATATTTGGAGCGCAGGTGAGATCCCCCATTTTATAGCTCTTATCTTCACACCAGGTGTGGTTTCATGAGGGTAGCCTGGTAACCACCTCCTTTCTCACCCAGCAGCACCACTGATTTTTATACTTAGTACTATTCCCTGGTGACACATTGAGCGCCCTTATCAGCAAGGTTACCAGCAGTATATTGTCCCAAAAATATTTACGACAGGAGACTTGGATAACATTTGCAACTGTTCTAAAAAGCACACAATAAACCTTCCACTTTAATGTCAGAAAGAACTCTTCTAAAATCAAATCTTAAATTAACGGTTGATGTCTAGTAAATATCTGCTAATGTTGAAACAAATTGTAAACAAGAATACAACTATCCTTTCTAGGATGCACATGTAATTCTGTAAAGCCAAAACTTGAAACGAAATATAAATGCCTGCTTCAAGACCCAGTGTTTATACAGGTGGTTGCCATTAGGCTCATCCGTTGATATCAACCAAGACTAGAAAAACTCCTTTAATCCAAGACCTACTGCCTATCCTTCCCATGAGAGGAACACAAAAGAATTGAAGACATTGGTTGAAAGCTTGCTAATACTGCTTATAATGTAAGATTGCTACTTCTTCCTACAATATAAGGGCCTGATTTAGATCTTGGCGGATGGGTTACCCCATTACAACTGTGACGGATATCCCGTCCCCCAAAATAAAAATCTCCTTATAGCCTATGAGATTTATATTTCGGCGTTCACAATAGAGTGACCTCTCCACCAAGATATAAATCAGGCCCTAAGACTGCTAATTGAACACTGATGGTTCGTTCTGATCTATCACATTGGTATGAGATTTGATAATCACTACAATAATTCTCTGAAGAAAATTGCAGGAGTACAAATGAGCGTGTCAAAGATGTGGTGCATTCTGTATACGGTTCATTAAGCACATTTAGCACGCAGGGTGGAATGTTGGGAGCAGATCAGTCCATTAGAATGCTCACTTTCCTGGCTCTATTTAACATTACAGGCCTGCAAAGGGAGCATTCTGCAGCTTGCTGACTCCTAACATCTGTGCTGTGGCAAACAGGGTGTGCTGTGGGAGCATGACCAGCCTCTTACCTAAACGTTTTGGAGAGAAAAAACTCTCTATCCTAACGCGGCTCCCCCTCTTTTCTAAAGGCAGCCAGTAGACCGACGGCTGTTCGAGCTCCTCCCTCTGCTTTTGATGAGAGGAAAACTCAATCAGCAAGGAAAATTTATCAACAAAAATAATGATTTAAAACTTTTCTTTGGCTCATTGGGCTTCTCTGCAAAGGCGAGGAGCCTCAAACAGCCGGCTGTGTACCAGCAGCTCCATTACAAAAGGCTGTAGAGTGATGCGGAAAACCATACAGGTAAGAGAGCCTGCTGATGTCCACAGAGCTCCCTATGTTGCGCATGCGTGAATGGGGAGCTGCTAATAGCCTTATCCCCTCATCCCCAGGGCAATAACTGCTGCCAATTCCCTCCCCTCCATTACCTCCTCGTCCCTCCCTCGCTTCCATTCCTTACACTATGAGGCATCTATGCCTCGCCAGACACCCATACCATGTGATTTATCACGTGGGGATATAAGTAGCCCCCACTCCCCTCAAACCTCCTGTTTTTTTTCTTGTCTCACCTGTTGCGACGCGCGTACCACGCGCTGGCCATTTGCGGTGTTGCGGTCTTCCTCTTTGGATTTCTTCGTGGATTCTTCATGGGAAGACCTCTCCCTCATTGCTTTCTGCCCGTGGGGCCTGGCGGGGCCAGCCTGGGCAGTGCTGTGCCTTCCCTCACCGTTTCTGGAGTAGCGGTGCGCTCTTGGCGGTGGAGCTGGCGGGTCCGGCTGACGGAGTCACCGGCCCTATGTGGCTGGCGCTATGTTTCCGGGTTGAAGGCCGGAAATAGAAGGGGCAGCAGTAGAGTCGACTGAAATCCTCGGCTGGCTGTTTCTGCTCCTCATTCATGATGTGTCGCGATCGTCAGCAAGAAGAGAAAACGCCGTGCATTGGTGTCATTCACTTACGCGAGAAAGGGATGGAAGAACTACGTGTCCCAGAAGGCCATGGGGCGCATGAGTGCAGGGAAAATGGCGTCTCATATTTAAGCGCCTCCCCTGCCTGGGGAAGGTGCTTGACAATCCGGATATCGACTCAAGCCTTAGTCGGATGGTATTTTCTCTCGCTGGATCTAAGAAGAAGCCTCAACGCCGATCAAGAGCCTGCGTGGTCAGAGAGTTCATTCTTCGAGGATCTACGCCGATCAAGAGCCTGCGTGGTCAGAGTGTTCATTCTGAATCCGGCTTTGCGGACATTTTCCCGTGTTTTCCCTGCTGTGCTCTTTTCGCCTTTCCTCCTGAAGACTACCGGAGTATTGCAAGTATTAAGTAGGAGTGCGGGCTCGCCTCCATTCTGTAATACTTCTATTATTTTGTTCTGCTTATCATTTGTATCGCGGAACACTTGGAAGACTTACCTTTGTTTTCAAGAAACGCACTATTTCAGTGGTTTGCTTAGCAGTGCGTGAACTCGTAACTTCAGACCTTAGTCTCCAATGCAGTAATTGGTAGACGTAGAAAGCATCGGCCTATGCGATTGGAAGTTTTGGTGAGTTGGGGGTGTGGAGCCGGGCAAGAGGGTTGACTTTGCTGTGAGTGGTATTAATGGTTGTGTCTTTGTCTCCCTGTTCTGCAGTATTCCAAGTCCCACCACAACCTTGCTGTACACCCGACCAGACCTTGCTGGAAGTACAGAACGTTCCGCTCCCTTCTTTCCTTGTCCTCTTCCTTTTCCCCTGGGCACAGGTTCAAGGAGTGAATTCCTTCATTGCAGGGAATTGTGTCAAGGGGAGGAGGGGGGAATATCAGCTGCCATCGTCTCCGCTGGTCATCTGTTTCAGGTTAGTGGCGTTTGTTTGTTCTTGCGCCGCTTACAATTACGACATGATGTTGTGTGAGGCCGTTTTTCATCCTTTCATGTGTGTTTTTTGATTGGATTGTGGATTGACTGGATTATGTTTTTCATCCACTTTACCTCATTTCTGATTGGCTTTCTGGGGTTCCCTCCCTGTTTTCGTACCTGTTGGTTGGTCCCTGGTGTTCAGCTGTTCTCTATTTAAACATCTCTAAGCTGTGCTTTTGGGTGTTGTTTCATTATTTCAAAGTGTGCTTCCAAACACAGACATGTATTGTCCTCCTCTTCTGAAGATGATGAACCAATTCCAGCTCGCCGGACTAGGTCCAAGGGTCCAAGGGATTCTGCTGTCCTTCTGTCGGCTTCTGAGGTCCAGGACATGATTGAGGCTGCTGTGGCTCGAGCTCTAGAGGCCAGGGTCCCTGTTAAGCACAAATCTTCTCGTTTGGCGGTGGACTCTCCCTCTGAGGACTCTTCTTCGTCCCGTGCTGCCAAGCCTTCTACCTCTTCCGGGAAGTTTGTTCATAGGGAGGAGGTTCCTGCGATTCTCCAGCACATTAGGGAAAACATGGGGTTTTCGCCTTTTTCTGCTCCTGAGGGGTCGGATGACATATTTCCGCAGAATGTTAAGCCTCCCGTTCTCGCTATGCACTTTCATGGATGCATCAAGGACTTGATTTCTGGGGAATGGCGCGATCTGGAGCGCTCGTCGGTTCCTCGTTTCTTGCAGAAGCTGTACTCCTTGGAGGAGGGGGAGGTCTCTCTTTCTCACTCTGTCAAAGTGGATGCCATGTTGGCCACCCTGATTGGTCATACGGCGATTAATCCGAAGGATTGTTCTCCAGATGAGCTCCGGCTTGCTTGTCCACATGGAGCAGCAGGTCAAGCTCTTGGCTGACGTCTCTTCGGATGTGCTTCGTTCTTCTGCCATGTCTTCTGGTTGCTTGGTCCTGGTTTGGAGGAACCTGGGAATGCGTGACTGGAAGGCAGATTTTTCAGAGAGTCACCTGCTTCTCACTCTCGACGCTTCTGGAATCCGGCTCCTTCCTTGGCCTCTTCTTTCCAGTCTTCCCAGCAGTCCTCAAGGTCCTTTTCGGCCCCTCGGCGTAAGTTCCAGCCCAAGAAGGCGGCTGCCGTGGCTGGTCCCAAGGGTCCGTCGGATGCCTTCAAGCGGAAGTCCTAACAACAACGGCGTGACAGCCGCGAGACCTGTGGGCGGGAGGCTGTTGTTTTTCCTGGAGGCTTAGAGACTGGATGTGAGGGATTGCTGGGCGTTGAGTGTTATTAGGAGAGGTTATCCTTTCGACTTTGTCGCTATTCCACCCGACTGGGGCACCATCTGTACTCCTGTCCCCAGGTCCCTGGCAAGGCGGGATGCTCTTCTCGAGGAGGTGTGGGATCTTCTGGTGAAGAGGCCAATGGTACCGGTCCCCCTTGCACAACGGGGTCAGGGTTGTTATTCCATTTTGTTTCTGGTCCAGAAGGTGTCAGGGGGTTTCCGGCCAGTTCTGGACCTCAAGAGGGTGAATGGTTGGGTTCGGACCGTTCACTTCAAAATGGTGACTTTGCAGTCTGTCATTCCATTGGTGGGGGTCCAGGACTTCATGACTTCTATCGATCTGCAGGACGCCTATCTTCAAGTTCCAGTGGCTCGGGAGCATCAGAATTTTTTACATTTTGCGATTGACGACTCCCACTTCCATTTTGCGGTTTTTGCCATTCAGGCTGAAGTCCGCTCCTTGGGTCTTCACCAAGCTTCTGGCTTCTTTGGTGGCCTTGGTCCACGCCCAGGGGATATTTCTCCATCCTTACCTGGACGATTGGTTGGTTCACGCTCCCTAGTTCCAGTTGACTCTCAGTCACACTGAGGTGGTTCTGGCCGTTTTGAGCGGGCACAGCTTTCTTATCAATGTGGGGAAGTCATTTCTTGTTCCGTCCCAATATCGGCTCTTCATTGGGGCTCGGTTTTGGACGGATTTGGGGGTGGTGACTCTGCCCGAGGCTCGGGTGGACAAGATTCAGTCTCACATCCTGTCTCTTCTGTCCGGTCTGGTTCAGGTGGCGGCTCATTGGCTCCAGGTGCAGTGGGAGCTGTCATCCACGGTCTTTCTGGTTCTGTGGGTCCGGTTTCATTTGCACACTCTGATGGCTCATGTTCTGGCACATTGGTCTTCCCATTGCCTTCCCCTCTCTTCTCCGATTCCGGTATCCCCTCAGATCAGGACGGCACTGTGTTGGTGGTTGGTTCAGGATCATCTGCTGAAGGGGGTCTCTCTCTCTCCTCCGGCTCCCGTGGTGGTCACCACGGACGCTAGCCTCTTGGGATGGGGCGCCTGGCTGGGGTTTCATCAGACCAGGGGCTTCTGGTCCCCCTCGCAAAGCAGGAAGTCATTAAATTGGAGGGAGTTGGAGGCAATCCTTTTGGCTCTGTTGGCCTTCTCCCGGTTTTTGCAGGGTTCCATTGTTCTAGTCAGGACGGACAACGTCACTGCCATCGTTTACGTGAACAGGTGGGGGGGACCAGATCCTCTTCTTTGACTCTGGTGGCGGTGCAGTTGTTCGGTTGGGCGGAACCTCTTCTGGTGGCGCTTTTGGCGATTTATATCCGGGGGGTGTCCAATTCCCTGCTCTCAGCAGGGCCATCCCATCTTCAGTGGATTTCTGCCTCCGTCCGGAGTTATTTGTGACTCTGACGGTGCGCTAGAGTGTTCTGGTGGTGGACCTCTTTGCGAGTGTGGGCAATGTCAAGGTGGCCCAGTTTGTCTCCCGCAGTCAGGAGGGTTCGACCTTGGCCGTGGATGATCTTTCATGCCCTGGGCCTCAAGGGCTTCTGTATGCTTTTCCTCCTTTCCCCCTTCTTCTCCGATTCCTTCTGAGGGTCCGGTACTTGGGGGCGCTGGTGGTTCTGGTGGCTACCGCTTGGCCTCGTGCCTCCTGGTTTCCTCTCCTGGTGGAGATGAGGTTGGAGTTGGAGTGGCTCCTGCCTCTGTCACCGTCCCCTTTGGTGCTCCCTGTGTTGCAGCTGGATGTTCTGGCCAGGATGCACTTGGCGGCGTGGAGGTTGAACGCTTATGTCTGCAGCGTAAAGGGGTTCCGGCTGGTTTGACCTCTACACTGCAGGCGGCTAGGCACCCTTCGACCAACAAGTCTTATCTGAGGCACTGGCGTTCTTTCAGTCGGTGGTGTCGTGACAAGGGTTTGGATCCTGCTTCCTCTTCTTTGTTTGAGGTGCTGTTGTTTCTCCAGGATGGTGCTGCGTTCGGCTTGAAGGTTTCTTCCCTTCATTTGCAGTGGGCTGCGATTAGGGCTTCGGGCAATTTCTCGGATCCTGATGGGTTGGTTGGTCGCCTTTTTAACGGTCTGGGTAATGTTCTTCCTGCCTCTGGGCATCATTTTCCCACCTGGGATCTGTCTCTTGTCTTGGATGCGTTGATGTCGCCTCCCTTTGAACCTTTGCTTTCTGTGGACCTGCGTCTTTTGTCCTTTAAGACCTTTTTTTGGTGGCCATTACCTCTGCTCGCTGCCTGGGTGAACTAGGCGCTTTATCTTCCGACCACCCTTTTCATAGGATTTTGATGACAGTATTGTTTTGAGGCCGGTTCTTTCCTTTCGTCCTAAAGTGGATTCTCAGGGCCCGATTCACAGAACTAACTTAAGGCAAAATTCTAAACTTACTACCATTTTGGTATTCACAGAAGGCATTTACTCATTTTGGTATTCACAGAAGGCACTTACTCATTTCGGTATTCACAGAAGTTAGGACTCCTAACTTTAGGACTCCTAAATGCCTTCTGTGAATACCGAAAGTCTTAAAATTAGGATTTTTCTCAGTTTAGGAGTAGTAAAGTTAGGACTCCTAACTTTAGGACTCCTAAATGCATTCTCTGAATACCAAAACTCTTAATATTGGGCTTTTTCTCAGCTTAGTAGTAGTAAAGTTAGGACTCCTAACTTTAAGACTCCTAAATGCCTTTTGTGAATACCGAAAGTCTTAAAATTAGGATTTTTCTCAGTTTAGGAGTTGTAAAGTTACTTAGGAGTCCTAAAGTTAGGAGTCCTAACTTCTGTGAATACCGAAATGAGTAAGTGCCTTCTGTGAATACCAAAATGAGTAAGTGCTTTCTGTGAATACCAAAATGGTAGTAAGTTTAGGATTTTGTCTTAAGTTAGTTCTGTGAATCGGGCCCTCAGTTCCACCGAGATCAGGAATTGGTCTTTCCTTCCTTTTTTGTTTCCCCGTCCTCAGCGTCTGAGGTGCGGCTGCACTCTTTGTATTTCCGGAGGGCTCTCCTGGTCTATTTGGAGCTGGTCGCTCCTTTCCGTCTTTCTGATTCCCTTTTTGTGAATTTTGGGCCAGTGAATCGGGGTTTGCGTCGTTCCACTCCTTCATTGAGTCGTTGGGTTAAGTCTCTGATTTCTTACAAGTCGGCGGGGCACATTTCTCCTTTGGGGGTCCAGGGTCGTTCCACTAGGTCCATGGCAGCGTCTTGTGCGGAGGTCCAAGGGGCTTCCATTTCTGAGATTTGCGGGGCTGCCACCTGGGCTTCACCGTTCTGATGTTTTTGGGTACAAGGTTCTTTCCTTTATGGTTCCTGAATAGTGGGATTTCCTTGTTGTTTGTGTTTTTTAATAAACCTGTTTTTTGCATACCTTCTTTGGTTGTCCTGATTGGGTTTGTACATCTCAGAGTGTAAGGAATGGAAGCGAGGGAGGGACGAGGAGGTAATAGCTCAATTACTTATCGGTAATTGCATTACTCTGAGTACTACTCTCTCGCTTCCATTACTTACATCCCTCCCTCCCTCCCTGGTGGTCCAGGCCGACCTTTTGATATGGTTTCGGACTATGTGGTATTACAGGAGGTTTGAAAGGGTAATGGAAGCGAGGAAGCGAGGGAGTAGGACTCAGAGTAATGCAATTACCGGTAAATAATTGAGGCATTATACGCCCATGTCTGCAACTGGGCCCATAGCTACGAGAAGGGCAATTAACAGAGTTTATTTCCCGCAGGTGCATGAAATAACGCTTTACTAGGGCTTCATTTATGTAAAAGCACAAAGAAGATACAGAAGAATGGAGCATTGTGCAGCATTCATATTGATGCCACAAAGAAAATTGTGACTAAACAAGATGCATATTTCCTTCCAACTTCTTGATGATAGAAGTATGCAAAGCATGTGAATCGTTAACTACATAAAGTTTTAAAATTATTGCTACCGGTAAATAACTTTTCATTTTCGACCTTATTGTATTCCCTTTTAATTGTTTTGCGCTTCAAGCCTTGTTCATTTCTTCTGTTCCAACAAGATATAACGCTCACGAAGCAATGTCTAGTTTTTATTATAGTTTCCCTGACTTTAAAATGTGGGAAGGGTCTGGATTATCGAGCATCCTCTACCCTGAGAGGACTGTGGCTCCATTTGGAGGGTACCCAGTAACAGCGTTACTAATTTTGATTTCTTGACACAGCAATGTGAACCTATGTTAGGTTCACATGCTGTGCATTATTCTACCATCTGGTGATGGGGTCTGGAAAAAAAAATACTTGTTAAAAATAATTCTTTTATTTTGGGTATTGACCACAGCAGGAGTCTGTGTGACTTCTCATGACATCCGTAAGCCCATGATGTCATACAATATGTTCTCCATGTTCAGAATCATGTAAGCTACCAGGTCCGGCGCACGCAAAAGTTCAGAGCATAGAATTTAAAGTTTTTGGTAGTTTTCAGGCAATGTTACAGGAGACAGTTGGGTGTCAGGAGGACAACACATCCAGGCCCATCGTGAACAGACTGCCAAATGCATAAGATCTTTTTTCAGCGGACTTAAATCACAAAAGGTTTAGGGTTTGCAAGATAATGTTTGTAGAGATAATGATGGTAGTACTATGCTCTTAATTGTCAGTGTTTTTGGTTATGGAAAGGTAGAGTTTCGATTTAGGCATTAGTGTTAATGAACCCATTAAAGATGACCTACTTGTGTGCAGTTTTCTTCCACTCGATAAGGCAGACTGAAATGTTAAACTTATGTGGTTTTCGGACTGAAAATATTGTGAATTAATGAAGAGAACTGGTGGCACTACACTTTTTTGGCAGCAAGATCAGGTCCTGCAACAATGCCGGATGGTCAGGCCCGGACTGGCCGTTGCGGGCACCGGGCAATCCCCCGGTGCGCCTCTAGGGTGGGGGCCGGTTTTGGGCCCTGGGGGCCGTTTTTGTTACAGGGCCGTTTTTGCAGCATAGCTGCAAAATCGGCCCTGTAACAAAATCGTCTGAAAACCGACCTCGGCAAAGAGCTCGGTCGCACCCCCAGGGGGCCGGCCGAGCACTTTGCCAGGGCCAGTTTTGGTTCTCAGTCCGGCCCTGCGGATGGTGAAATTAGTTAAGAATTCTGGTTGTGAGCCATACGCCTTGGATGTGGAATGCGCTATTGTTGCCCAAGAAGATTTTGACTCCACAAATGAGGAGAGTACTAAATTGAGACTATTTTGCTTTCGATACTGATAGTGCTGTTAATGGTCCCTAAACCTATTAAGCATACTAAGCATTCAGAGGCATATGTACAAGAACCAGCTAAAAATATCGCTAACGTTAGTTAGTGCTAACATTTTTATTGCCGCGCACCGCTGCAAACTATCGCCACGTTAGCGACATATGTACAAGCCGACGCTACGTGGTGATAGTTTCTCATCTAAGTGGAAAATGTCAACGTTAAAAACAGCGTCACAGCGATAAAAATCTTGCCGCTAACGTGAAAAAAGAACCGTGGATAAAGCTAGACACAGTACTGCAGGAGAAAACAACCCCCCAAACAGCCAGGAGGACCAGCCAGAGAGCCAGGAGAAGGGCAAGGAGATGAGGAAGAGGAAAATCAGGTTCAGCCGCAGGAAAACCAGGTCCTGATTGCAGAGGTGACAGAAAAACAACAGCAGCTGTTTGTCAGCTCCACTGTGTCATTGGGGACAAATAATGCAATCCAATACATAGAAGAACACTCCCTCCTAGATGACAGCCAATTTGGCTTCCGCAAACATCATAGCACAGAGACCGCACTCATCAAATCCACCGATGAGATAAGAATGGCCCTTGATCAAGGAGGAGCGGCAGTGCTCATCCTGCTGGACCTCACCGCAGCCTTTGACACGGTCGATCATAACATCCTGATCGACTGTGTCAATACCATAGGCATCCAAGCTAAGGCTAAAGACCTCCTGACATCTTTCCTGGCCCACCGCACCCAGACGGTCCAGCTAGGAACTTTTCTATCTGAACAAATGGCCGTACCTTGTGGTGTCCTTCAAGGCTAATCCCTCAGTCCAACCCTATTTAACATCTATGTCACTGACTTGGCTAGGGTCATTAAGGACTGGGGGATGAGACTAACATCATACGCGGACAACACCCAACTGGTCCTTACTATCAAACAGAACGGAGACAAAATAGCGGCCAATTTTCAGCAGGGCATGCTGGCCATCAGCAATTGGATGTCAGTTAATTGCCTCAAATTGAACTCCAACAAAACCGAGGTCATGACATTCGGTAAGCTCACCCCTACCTGGCCAGATACATGGTGGCCCACTAACCTAGGCCCTCCCCCCCTCCCAGTTACCAAGGTTAAAAACCTAGGAATACTCATAGATGATAAACGTACTTACTCTGCCCATGTCAACTCCATTGTCTCGTCATCTTTCTTCAAACTCAAAGCCATAAAAAAAGATCCTCCCTTTTCTTCCCCCTAACTCTGGCAAAACTCTGGTTACCTCATTTGTCATGTCCTCAGTGGACTACTGTAATGGACTCCTGGTTAATGTCCAAAGCAAGGTCATTAAAAGGTTGCAGTCCATACAAAACGCCGCAGCCAGACTGCTTTCAGGTACCCCTAAATTCCAACCAATCGCCCATACCATCAAAAACTATCACTGGCTAGCAGTGAAAAACAGAATAAAGTTTAAAGCTCTCTGTATCGCCTACAAAGCCTCCCACAAACAGGGCCCGCGATTTCTTCTCAACCCTTTCGCATTCCATGTCCCCAAACGATCACTTCGCTCAATGAATGCGTCTATCATGACAGTCCCACGCACTAGAACTGTCGCCTGGGGCGACCGCAGTTTCCATGTATCCACAGCCAAACTTTGGAACTCCCTTGAACCCGACGTTAGGTCGGCCCGCCACTCTGACCATTTTCAGAAGAAAAATAAAAACATGGCTCTTCAACCAATAACTCTTTTCTCCTCCCTCCCTCATTCTGCCGAGACGCCCTCGGGCAATTATTCGCGCTATACAAGTCGCATAAATAAATAAATAAATAAATAAATAAATATGGCAGTCCATCGCAGCCAAGGTGAATGCTGTCGGAGAGATGAGGAGGACAGTGAACAACTACAAGAAGCGCTGGCATGATGCTAAGCTCAAGACCAAGGAGAAACTGGTGGCCAATCACAATGCAGCACTACAGAACGGAGGTGGGAGTCCAGCGCCAAAGGAGGTGCTGGAGGCCTTGGAGGAACAGGTGTCCACAGTCATCTGCAAGGAGTCGGTGGTTGGAGTCCAGGGACAGGACACTGCTGAACAGGACCAGCAACATCAGCAACACGGTGAGTAACAACCAGGGACTTGGGGGACGGGTGTGGATGGGCCCAATGTGACTCATGCACAATTAAATATCTACCAGTGCACATCCACAATCACTGCAGATCGTGTCACAGATGCTCTTGCCCCTAGGTGTAGAGACACATATCAACCTAGTCAACAAATATATTGCAAGACACATATTGGTGGGGTCATGCACTTGGAAATATGCACAGAAAAGTAATTATAAACATAGCCAAAGATCCATATGAGACACAATATAAGGGCAACAGGAAAGAGCTAAGTGGGAGATGCAGCAGGCTGGCAAAATGTCCCCCTAGCCTCAACACCACGCACATACATTTGTCTGCACAGGTCTGCATCTCTGTGATGAAAAATGAGAATGCACTGTGAATGCGGCAGATGATGAGCACAAGTGAGCATGCCCCCACAGATGTCAGCACACATGCACCATTGTGCACATGTGTTTGAGTTGATTTGAAGATTGTACATGTGCATGAAGGGGAACCTTACTGCACATACACATTCTTGCACACAACTCAGACAGACGTGCACAATGGTGCATGTGTGCTGATATCGGTAGGGGCATGCTCACTTGAGCACATCATCTGTCGCATTCACAATGCATCCTCATTTTGTTGTAAAAGAGATGCAGCCCTGTGCAGGGTCTGACTTATGCACGCTTCCAGTCGTTGGGAAAAGTGCCGGTCATGATGGTGGTGTTGATGGCGCGCCGTAGTTCTGAGGCGATGGCGGCTCTGTGGTAGATGTGCGGAGGGCAGGGGTCCATGTGGGCCCCTGAGTGGATGCTTTTCATGGTCGAAATGGTGTCTTTGGTGGTCACTGTGGTCCAGGAGGAGACAGTAGGCTGGTTGGTGTTGCTGAAGAGGGGGATGGTTTCGCAGTCAGGTGTCTGGTCATTGAAGTAGTCGCACAGGCATTTGATTTTCAGATGGAAGTGGGATACTAGCTTGTCGCAGAAGTCCTGGGAGTGGGTGATGTCTGTGGTTTTACTGGGGGATTTGGTGAATACCTGGATGATGCTGAATAGTTCTTTAGAGTTGCTGCCGTTGGCGAGGATCTTGTTTCGGATGACGTTCCTCTTGGTGGATCTAATGAGTTGGTGGTGTTCCGTCATGGCGTTTTTGTAGATGGTCCAATCTTTTGGTGTTTTGCTGTTTCTCCAGTTCTTCTCGAGACGTTTGCAGGTGCGTCTGGATTCTCTGGAGGTCGGTGGTGAAGCAAGTGGCCTTCCTGGGGTGCTGTCCGTCGGAGTTGCGCAGGGGTGGCTCTAGAAACGAAAGCAGTAAGTAATCGCTCATTATCAAGCACTCAAAATTCAGACTCTCCCTAGGTCAAAGACAATACATTTTGAGCTCAGCCCTGCAAACTCCCCCATCCCAGTCCACTCAAGAATGGCGTGAGATATCCTCTCATTCAGAAAGAGACTTAAGATCCCTCCATTTACAAAATTCCTAAATCAAGACATCCCCATATCCTGTGACTACTCACACATGAGTTATCAGTGGCTGAGATTAATTGAAGCTTCCACCCATCACAGTTTTATTTACTTCAGTGCAACACTATAACTAGGAAGTGTATGCCGAGATGTGGGCACTATGCCACTGGAACCAAGCTACACCAAACTGACAAACCCCACTTTGAGTGAAACTGGTCTTGGGTTGCTTGTGTTCTGATTCAGAGGTGGCCTGGCTTGGCAATTTGGGATGGACTGATTCCATAGGAGCAGGACCACAGCTGCTTGCCAGCCATCTGAGGTGGCATAGCAAGCAAAATAATGATGGACTGGGATGTGGCCTGAGTAATTACCAGTGGCTGAGATTAATTCAAGCATTCCATCCATTGATGTTTTGTTTACTTCAGTGTGACGCCTTAAGTGAGCAGGTATGCCCAGACATGGGTCCCGTGCTCACTGTGCAACCAAAGTGCACCTTACTGATGAGCCCCAATCTGGGTGGAACAGGTCGGGTTTGCTCTGTTCCAGTTCAGAGTTGGCATTGTTTGGCAGTTCGGCCTACACTCTTCCTATAGGAGCAGGACCAAGACTGATTAGCACATAGCTGGGTCTAATCTGGGGTGACATAGTGAGCAAAGCAATGATGGAATGTGAGGCTACCCAGAGTAATTAGCAGTGGTTGAGATTAATTTAAGCATTCCACCATCGCTATTTTGTTTACTTCACTCACACATGAGGTCTATACCACGAACACTTGTGTAAATTATTTCGAGCCATACTTCACACGTTCTTACTGGACCTTATATATTTTATCCCTAAAAGGTGCTGTCATTCTGATTTATCCACTTGAAATTCCTTCCTACTCTCTCTCCATCCTTCCCTCCCTCTCCTTCCCTTCACAGAGATCCCACCCTCTAATTCAATGGTTTTCATTGAGTTCCACCTCCTTGTTGTGTAAATATATCTTGCATATCTAGTTATGGTTCTGTGTAAAGTACTGTAATACGATTTGGAGAAGAGGAGCTATAGAAAACCAAATTTAAAAAAAAATACATCGCTTTCTACATGACTGGTAGAGGAAGTATGTCGGTCTTTCCAAGGGTGTCTCTCAAGTTCTCCTGGTTATTGTCTAGCAGTCTGCCTTAGACTATCCAGGGTTATAGTCGGGCTGCGTGCCCTACAAGGTTGATGTCTAGCGTTGGTCGGTTATGGTGCACAGCATGTCCTAGGTGAAGTGTGAGTCATGGTGGAGTCTTTTCTTGCATGTTTGCTGCACTGTCCTCTAGCACTTCACCATCAGACACTTGTCTCACTGCACTCACCATGCTCACTCTATCCACTGTGCAGCATGTGCATTTCTTGCTGGCATCCCTCCTGCTGATGACCAGCTAGCACGGCCTCTTTTCTAGGTACTACTTGTACTGGAGCACCTCTGGTGTCTGCCGTCAGCATGGGGAAACTCAAGATATCTAGCATATCCTCATTCTTGTCTGTCTGGTCAATGTTTTGAAAGTGATTTAGAGGTGTACATACGGAGGAGGCGAGGTAGGGGGGTACTGTCCCTAACCCTGTCCTTTAGTAATTTAGAACTTGAGCCTCTCATGGGTCTCTCACATCCCATGCATCTGAGACTCATGTTTACATTTGCTAGCTTATTGGTACCAATCTAGTAAGACTGGCCATTGCTTTCATCTGTCTTACTCTTAGAGTCTTTGAGTCTTCTTTGATTTTTAAGCTTAAGCTCTCTGGATTAAAGGTACCGTCCTTTCAGTAGATCTTTTCTGTTTGGTCTCCTGGAGGAGGTAGGAAAGTAACTTTAACATTTGTCAGCTGACTCCTTGCTTGCAAAGAAGTCGGCTAGGTTTGGTGCTAGGTTCCTGGCACTCCAGCCTCTCTCCACACTATTCTAGAGCCCCCTGCTCTGTACCATGGTATTGCTTCGCACTTCTATTTCCTCGGTATCTCCTGCACCTACCTAAACCTATTTGCCCTATCGTTACCTGCCCAGATGACCATAGCTAGTCTTTTTTTTTTTTAAAAAAAAAAGCTCTGTTAAATGTACATGTGCAGGCTTCCAAGTTCTTAAAGTACACCAAGTTGTTAATGCGCCCAACCTAATTGGTGGGTAGAGTGCTGGGCCATTCTCCACCCTAGTCTCCATCGGAGCATCTCTCCTTCGCTTCAGCCGCATGAGGTTATCATGTGGAGCCCGGTCCAAGCCATGGCTTCAACTTCAGTCGCGCGTAGGAAGAAGCACAAAGCAACTGTTGAAGCCAAATCTGGCCTCACACCTACTTGAAGCTTCAACAAATGTATATTTAAAAAAAACAATAGTTTGTGAATCACAGGATAGGGTGCCAAGAGGGTCCTCTTTATAATTACTAAAGTACACATGCACATATACCAAATTTTTAGGTGTTTTATTTAGAGGCACCAATGGAGGTCATGTGGTCGAAACCAAAAGTAGATAACTACTGCATGTACAATCAGGATCCAAGAGACATGGCACATTTGACCTTCAAAATGTTACAAACATTTTACCTTTCCTTTCCTGGGCAACCTATTCACAAATTCTTGCTTGCTAGTGCCAAGTATGAAATTGTCTAAGTACGTCAGAAGCAGTACAGCTTGATTAGCATAGGTAAATAAAATGGCATCAGCGACCACTGTAACACCAAGGTAAATTGGGAAGCTTTCACTCCGTTGACTCCAGAACTAAGAGACCATTTTTGCTGTGGTAGAGAGAGTGGAAGTAGAAAGCGCAAGGACCATTTGTGCTGAACTCATCCTGCCTGGAGGTTGAACATGAAAGTCTACATTAGAATTATAATGGAGAGAAAAAGCACGTTTGTTTTTTAACAAAGGCATGCTTTTAGGCAGAGGCCCTATCAGCACTTTTGCGCCCCGGGAACATCACTTTTTTGACGTTCCGGTGCGGCAATGTGCCACCGCATATTTATAAGGTTATGTAAAGCCATTTAACTTGGCTTTTTCATGGCCTTATAAATATGTGCACCTTTCACACAGAAACCTACGTGAAAGGGGTGTTCCATGGGTGTTGCTGTGGGTATTCCCACGCAACACCCATGGAACCTGACACATTCTCAGATTTACGAGGAGGCGCAATGAAGAGAAACAAAACATTTCTCCTCGTGCTTTAATTTTTCTATGTGTGCTGCATTCTGCATTCATGCTACATTCTGGTTTGGCTGTCTCGTTGTGATGTCCCTGAGCTCAGAGCATTTCATTGATGGGCGCCCATTTTGTTTGTCTTTCTTGTTGTTGCTGGCACCCATTTTGCCCTCCTGCTACGGAAACTGAAGAAGAGCCCTCCCTTCCCTGGTCTCTATGCTCTGCCAGCCATGGAAAGAGAAACAGGCTTGCTCCACTCTCACCACATGGTGGCCATTTTGGAGTGGTCATTTTGCCTAGATCCCACACACCTGGTCCACGACTTCTCTTTTTTCTTAGATTTTTTTTTTAAACTGTTTTTTATTGTTTTAATTCAACATATAGGCAATAATGACAGTATACAGAGAAGCACATAATGTAAGTAGGTGATATACATACGAATACTTTGCCGTTATGGATTTAATAGCAATCTGACTTTTCTGCAGTGTCTCCCTCGTCGGTACAGGTCCCACCAATCCCACCCTCCCACTTCATCTGTGCTATCGTCCTCAGAGTCTGGCAATGGGTCACAGATGTCCCCATGGTAGGTATTCCAGGCTGCCCATATTTTAGGCCATTTTCGGGGGCTCTTTCGATTAGCATACACTGTCCGTTCCGTGACCATAGTCAGATCCATGTCTCTGCACCAAGTCGCTAATAACGGTGTTTCCACTGCCCCCCATTTCTGCGCAATATTTCGTTTCGCTACCACACAACTTCTCTTTTTAACTTCATAGATGCTCTACTGATCAGGTTTTCCCTTCGGCTAATAGGATAATTACATCCTTTTTATGTGAACCACCCAGGATATCGAACACTCTTGGCCTTTGAATTGTCATTCAAGGATTTGCACGAAATGCCCTGCATTCACTCCCTATCGTAATCAAATAAAATTCTACACAGAGGATGGCCTTGCTAGAGCGGTTAGTTTGACACAATACCACATAGTTTTGAGGTGGTTATTTCCTTTACGTTCGTGCGTGAAAAGCCTGCTTGATATGCCTACCATATAAAGATTTAAATACATCCCATGAATGGCTGTCAAGTTATCACAGCCCAGCCTCCTGTCTTTTAGCCCTAGATAGTCTGGCTCCCATAGATCTTGGTCTACCCAAAGGAACTCGAGGGTGGGTAGCTAGCAGGTGTGATTCAATTGCCCACTCCACCTTCATCCCATGAAACTCTCCGTCTGCTATCACACTGAACTCTTTTGACACATCCCGACCTCTTCCCAGATGCTTGGCCTACCTATACCTCCTATGGTCAGAGATGACCTATGCCCAGACTCTTGGCTTACCTATTCAATTGCCCACTCCACCTTCACCCCATTAAACTCTCTGTCTGCTATCACACTGAGGGGCATATTATCAAGCACGACGTTAAAATTATCGCTGCTTCAGCGGCAGAAAACTGCAGGTAAAGCAGCGATAATGGGCTTGATAATATGCCGTAGAGAATTCCAATAGAAGCCCATGTTGACACCAGAACATGGGCTTCTATTGGAATTATCATGGGCATATTATCAAGCCCATTATCGCCGCTTTAGCAGCAGTTTTCTGCCGCTAAAGCGGCAATAATTTTAACTTCCGTGTCTTGATGATATGCCCCTGAACTCTTTTGACACGTCCCCGACCTCTGCCCAGACACTTGGCCTACTTACGCCTCCTTTGGTCGGAGATGACCTCTGTCCAGACTCTTGGCTTACCTACGCCTCTTTTGTTCTGAGACAAGACGTGTGCTGGTATGGATCCTAAACCGTCAATCCCCATCTCTCCCAACGTGGAGCCGGCTGGCCATAATGCTTTCCAAATCATATACCACCCTAACCTATCAAAAAATGCTGCAAAAAACTTCAAACACAGACTACTTAAAACCCATCCGGATACCCTTATCTCAGACCCCTTCTTATCCATCACAAAAGGTGTTACCATAAATTATCTCATCTTCTACACTAAACGTCATGCACCATGATGGAAAGCCATATACTCTCTGCTCAGGATCTCCCCTTCCCTGAAGACCCCACATGGTCTTAGATTGATGGTTGTACCCGCCTCGACTTACAGAGCTGAAGCCACCATCTCTCTTTACAAAAATAGAACCATCCTTTTACAAGCTTCCGATCGCAATCTAGTTGTCTTTGACAACTATTTCCCCACCTTCATGAATACAGTGGCTAACTTTAATTCTGCCCCCTTCGGAGGGGCTGAGACCCAAGCGGTCCCCCAGTCTTCGCAAAGTCTATCTCCTACCTCTACACCTCCATACTCTGACCTTACATGGCCCCCTTCTAGCTAACTTAACGCATAATAACAATTCCCCCTCAATGCCCATTGTGAACGAGCCGCAACAGCACAGTCATTGTGCTAGTCTACCTGCTCCAACCCCTCTCTGTGAGCTAGCTCTAACTCCCCTAGATCCACTGCTCACAGCACAGCCCTGATTCTCCACAGGATCCTTTCCTCCAGCCCAACCAGCAATCCCAACCTGCTCCCACAGGCCTCTAGGGGCCTCTATCCGTACAAGCCCTCCTCCCCTATCCTACCCATCCCTCCGAGCATGCAGCATCATTTCCTAGAACCCCTTCCCTCGGGCACATCCATGTGTGCTGCATTCTGGATTCATGCTACATTCTGGTTTGGCTGTCTCGTTGTGATGTCCCTGAGCTCAGAGCATTTCATTGATGGGCGCCCATTTTGTTTGTCTTTCTTGTTGTTGCTGGCACCCATTTTGCCCTCCTGCTACGGAAACTGAAGAAGAGCCCTCCCTTCCCTGGTCTCTATGCTCTGCCAGCCATGGAAAGAGAAACAGGCTTGCTCCACTCTCACCACATGGTGGCCATTTTGGAGTGGTCATTTTGCCTAGATCCCACACACCTGGTCCACGACTTCTCTTTTTTCTTAGATTTTTTTTTTAAACTGTTTTTTATTGTTTTAATTCAACATATAGGCAATAATGACAGTATACAGAGAAGCACATAATGTAAGTAGGTGATATACATACGAATACTTTGCCGTTATGGATTTAATAGCAATCTGACTTTTCTGCAGTGTCTCCCTCGTCGGTACAGGTCCCACCAATCCCACCCTCCCACTTCATCTGTGCTATCGTCCTCAGAGTCTGGCAATGGGTCACAGATGTCCCCATGGTAGGTATTCCAGGCTGCCCATATTTTAGGCCATTTTCGGGAGCTCTTTCGATTAGCATACACTGTCCGTTCCGTGACCATAGTCAGATCCATGTCTCTGCACCAAGTCGCTAATAACGGTGTTTCCACTGCCCCCCATTTCTGCGCAATATTTCGTTTCGCTACCACACAACTTCTCTTTTTAACTTCATAGATGCTCTACTGATCAGGTTTTCCCTTCGGCTAATAGGATAATTACATCCTTTTTATGTGAACCACCCAGGATATCGAACACTCTTGGCCTTTGAATTGTCATTCAAGGATTTGCACGAAATGCCCTGCATTCACTCCCTATCGTAATCAAATAAAATTCTACACAGAGGATGGCCTTGCTAGAGCGGTTAGTTTGACACAATACCACATAGTTTTGAGGTGGTTATTTCCTTTACGTTCGTGCGTGAAAAGCCTGCTTGATATGCCTACCATATAAAGATTTAAATACATCCCATGAATGGCTGTCAAGTTATCACAGCCCAGCCTCCTGTCTTTTAGCCCTAGATAGTCTGGCTCCCATAGATCTTGGTCTACCCAAAGGAACTCGAGGGTGGGTAGCTAGCAGGTGTGATTCAATTGCCCACTCCACCTTCATCCCATGAAACTCTCCGTCTGCTATCACACTGAACTCTTTTGACACATCCCGACCTCTTCCCAGATGCTTGGCCTACCTATACCTCCTATGGTCAGAGATGACCTATGCCCAGACTCTTGGCTTACCTATTCAATTGCCCACTCCACCTTCACCCCATTAAACTCTCTGTCTGCTATCACACTGAGGGGCATATTATCAAGCACGACGTTAAAATTATCGCTGCTTCAGCGGTAGAAAACTGCAGGTAAAGCAGCGATAATGGGCTTGATAATATGCCGTAGAGAATTCCAATAGAAGCCCATGTTGACACCAGAACATGGGCTTCTATTGGAATTATCATGGGCATATTATCAAGCCCATTATCGCCGCTTTAGCGGCAGTTTTCTGCCGCTAAAGCGGCAATAATTTTAACTTCCGTGTCTTGATGATATGCCCCTGAACTCTTTTGACACGTCCCCGACCTCTGCCCAGACACTTGGCCTACTTACGCCTCCTTTGGTCGGAGATGACCTCTGTCCAGACTCTTGGCTTACCTACGCCTCTTTTGTTCTGAGACAAGACGTGTGCTGGTATGGATCCTAAACCGTCAATCCCCATCTCTCCCAACGTGGAGCCGGCTGGCCATAATGCTTTCCAAATCATATACCACCCTAACCTATCAAAAAATGCTGCAAAAAACTTCAAACACAGACTACTTAAAACCCATCCGGATACCCTTATCTCAGACCCCTTCTTATCCATCACAAAAGGTGTTACCATAAATTATCTCATCTTCTACACTAAACGTCATGCACCATGATGGAAAGCCATATACTCTCTGCTCAGGATCTCCCCTTCCCTGAAGACCCCACATGGTCTTAGATTGATGGTTGTACCCGCCTCGACTTACAGAGCTGAAGCCACCATCTCTCTTTACAAAAATAGAACCATCCTTTTACAAGCTTCCGATCGCAATCTAGTTGTCTTTGACAACTATTTCCCCACCTTCATGAATACAGTGGCTAACTTTAATTCTGCCCCCTTCGGAGGGGCTGAGACCCAAGCGGTCCCCCAGTCTTCGCAAAGTCTATCTCCTACCTCTACACCTCCATACTCTGACCTTACATGGCCCCCTTCTAGCTAACTTAACGCATAATAACAATTCCCCCTCAATGCCCATTGTGAACGAGCCGCAACAGCACAGTCATTGTGCTAGTCTACCTGCTCCAACCCCTCTCTGTGAGCTAGCTCTAACTCCCCTAGATCCACTGCTCACAGCACAGCCCTGATTCTCCACAGGATCCTTTCCTCCAGCCCAACCAGCAATCCCAACCTGCTCCCACAGGCCTCTAGGGGCCTCTATCCGTACAAGCCCTCCTCCCCTATCCTACCCATCCCTCCGAGCATGCAGCATCATTTCCTAGAACCCCTTCCCTCGGGCACATCCATTCGCCACCTGCCGTATTATCCCCCGCCCCCACTAGCTCGCTACCGCTGCAGTATCCCTGGAACCTAGCCTCCCCATTCCAATCACACACTTCATTGGAAGCCCGACTTCACGAGATTGCACTCTGCCTACAACAACTTAAGGCAGAGGTACATAGCCTATTACATATCACTGAGGAACTGTTAGCTAACTCTAAACTAAGTTGCTCCATTATGAACAATCACCATCTCTGCTCCCTTCCAGCTAACTGGTGTACCTGGCTCCCTCCCCCCCTATATTCGGCAGTAACCATCTCACATCACCCACACACCCTAATAGTTGGACCTCCACTCCGCTCCCTAATGGCCCTTTTGGCCCCTACAGATGTAGAGCCTCCCTGTCTGATAGGGATATTCATTCTCTCCTACTTTCATATGATCCGGCACATTTCTCCACCATAAATAACTTGCAACAAATTGAATGTATCCCCACTGATCCCTTCAGGGAACCTAGGCCAAACGCCAGAACTTTAAATGAGAACAACCTCACGAGAGTCACCACCACTCTACATGCACCAACGGACACCAACATAAGACTCAAATGCGTGCTCCTAAACTGTAGATCAGCAGTTAAACATGTTGCGGACATTGCTAACCTCATCCTTGCCCAGGATCTTGACCTTGTAATGCTAACGGAAACCTGCTTAAATGACTAAGCGGCTCCCATACTTGACACTTTAATGCCTCTCAACTATGATATCATTAGGTTAGACAGAAGTAGTGGTCATGGTGGAGGCATTGCATGTTTACATCGTAGCAATCTAACAGTAGAAGTACTTCATGCCGACCTCCTGCCATCTTGTGAATACCTATGCTTTGAAGTGACTGGTTGCAACAATCACTCATGCAAATTGCACACGTTTTACCACCCCTCTCGCGACAACCTTCCCTTCACTGAACAGATCATGTACATTATCTCGGCCAATGCTGATTTCCATGGCACTCAGATCTTCCTGGGAGATTTCAACCTCCACTGGAACAATTTAAATGATGTGGTGGCCAATAGCCATAAATCCTTCCTACAAGACCTCAACCTAATCCAAATCTGTGACAGCCCTACTCATGTAAAAGGAGCTACCCTTGATCTGGTCATTGGTAATCCCAACTGCATCCTCCTGGATTCGATCCTCCCGTGTGATTGGACAGACCACTAGTGCATCACCCTCCACATCCTGGAACCGGTAAGAGCAAGTAGAGCCCAGCCTAAGAACCCAAAACAGCTGAAAAGATGTCTACGGAACATCAACTCGCAAGATCTGACTGCTCAATGTGATAACATCCTGCACCCTCCCTTGAACATGTTGGATGTCCACAACCTTACGGACCACTATAACCACACAATGCTTAATGTACTAGACTCGGTTGCACCACTACAGCTTAAAAGAATGACCTCTAAACTCTCCAAACCGTGGTTCAAAGATAGTCTTCATTCAGAAAGAAGAAATGTAAGACTTGCGGAAAGGCTGTGGCGATCATATCCCTTCCTTGGTCATCTCTACCATTTGAGATCCCTTAGAAGCAAATACAATAAACGCATCAGATGCTCGAAGCTCACCTTTTTCAGAACGCAACTAGAGCAAGCAAAAAAGCGTCCCAAAAAACTGTTCGAACTCATCAAGTCCCAAGCTAACAATCATTCTAATCTCTCGTCACTGGGTCAAGTGACATTGCCGAACTGTGAAGAATTTGCTGATTTCTTCACCGATAAGACTATTAAGATTGAAACTGAATTTTGTGCTGCCCCTGATAACTTGTTGATTAGTCCACTGAACCCCCTCCGTCTCCTATTGTTGGATATCACTGACCCTGCACAACCCCACCTCCCCAAAAACAATGCATCCTGGAGACTGTTCCGAACCTTGGATGAATGCACTATATGCAAAATGCTGTTGACTTTGAAACCTTCCAATCACTACAACGACCCTCTACTGTCAAACCTTTTCCCGGAAGTAAGATCCTCCTTACTATCACTGTGGACTACGATCGTTAATGCATCACTTCAGAAAGGTGCTATTCCGGATTGCCTAAAATCAGGTCAAGTTATCCCGATTCTAAAGAAACCTTCTGCTGATCCCACGGACCTTCATAACTTTTGCCCAATCTCTAACATCCCCACCTTGGCAAAGCTCCTGGAGAAACGTTTGCTAAACCAACTCTGCAACCATATCGACCATTTCCAACTCCTGGACCAATGCCAATCTGGTTTCCTCCCGGGCCATAGTACAGAGTTTGCGGTGAGAATGTTGGACCACAATGAGTTGTGCCTATTGATCCTTCTTGACCTTTCATCTACATTCAATACTGTCAAACACGTTAATGAATGAAATGAAATGAAATTAGTTTTTATAAAACACAGTAGCTATCCTGAGGCATCCTAGCGCTACGGACTAGAGCAAGAACAGAGGGTGTTGGAAGCCGAAACATTTTGTTAAAAAGGAAGGTTTTTAGATATTTGCGGAAAGCAAGTAGATTGGGTTCCGCCCGCAGAGGGATGGAAAGAGTATTCCAAAGCTTGGCTGCATTGAAAGAAAAGGAGCGGCCGCCAATTCTTCATCTCAGAACTTTAGGGACAAGGGTGAGATGGGCTGTAGCTGATCGAAGCTGTCTAGGGGGCTGATAGGGAGGGATCAGGGAGTGACAGATGACCGGGCCAGTTTTCCAAAGGGCCCTGTGGGCGATACATAGGGCTTTAAATTGGATTTGTTCCTTGACTGGAAGCCAATGTAGTTCCCTCAGGCCTGGCCTAGAAGACTGCCGACGAGGAATTTGAAGCAGAGTTTGGGCAGTGCAGTTTTGAATGATCTGAAGCCTTTGAATAGTGGATTGAGGGGCCCCCATGTACAGAGCATTCCCATAATCTAAGCGAGACAGGATTAGGTCCTGTACCATAATCTGTCTGGCCTGAAAGGGGAGTAGAGGGATGATTTTGCATAATAGTCTGAGAAGACCGTAGCAGGAGGCGGAAGCACCACCGCCTGTTGGTTAAAATTGAGTGAGCTGTACAACCAAATGCCTAGACTTTTTATTGTGCTTTTTGGGGGAGGAGGGGGTCCAAGACAGGGAGGCCACAATAGATGTGCTTTGAATGAAGGGGCATGACCCAAGAGCACTAGCTCTGTTTTTTCTCCGTTTACTTTCAGACAGGAGAGAGTCATCCAGTTAGCCACTTCCACGAGGCAACCGCTCAGATTGTTGCAGGGGCGTTTGGCTGACTCAGAGTCACCACCAGCAGAGTGTCTTTGGCATAAGTGATGATATTGATGCCGAAAGGACGGACAATCTCAGCTAGGTTGCTCATATATACATTAAATAATGTAGGGCTCAGGGCGGAGCACTGAGGGACGCCACAGCTGAGTGGGAAACTGGATGAGACATGGTCAGCTTCAAAGACTTGGAAGGTACTTTCTGTCAGGAAAGACCGGAACCATTTGATGGCATTTCCTGTGACACCTAAGGTGGTAAGTCGATGTGACAGAATTTCATGGTTTACCATGTCAAACGCGCCACTTAGATCTAAAAGAATAATTGCTGCAGTGCCTCCCTGATCCAGCATACGTCTAGCTTCTTCCGTTACTGCGAGAAGGGCAGTCTCAGTACCGTGTTTTGGACGAAACCCAGTTTGAGAGGGGTCGAGTAGATTGTTATACTCCAAAAAGTCAACCAGTGTTATATTTATATGTTTCTCCAATATCTTTCTCAGCCAAGGCAGCAAGGAGATTGGTCTATAGTTACCCGGGTTATCTTGGTCCAGAGTGGGCTTCTTTAATAAAGCCCTGACCATAGCCCGCTTCCAAGGGGGAGGGACAATGCTAGCTAAAATAGAGGCATTGAGCAGGTTCAAGACAGTTGGGAGGATATTATCTACAACAGGCAACAGAGCTTGTGGGGGGGGGCTGGATCAAGAGGAGAGCCAGATTTACCCTTATACATAAGGGATGTCAGTGTGCTAGAATCAAGAGAAGGAAAGGAATCCAAGGTGACTGCATTAGCTGCTCCAAAGCTGGTATCGTGCGGCAAGTCAGGATCGAGCTGGGGAAGGGGGAAAAAAGTGTAGATGGTTTGTATTTTGTCTACACAAAATTCTGCTAGTTTACTGCATCAGGTTTGGATAGCTGTGGTGTTGGGAGGGATCTGAGGGAGTTTAAGCAGAGTTTTAGCAATGCAGTAGATTTCCCTTAGGTGCTGAGGCAGCTGCTATAATTATTTGTTCAAAAAACGCTACTTGAGATTCTTTAATTTACTTCTTGTATGTTTTTATCGCTTCCCTGTACAGATTTTACTAGGGGGGGGGGGGGGGAGTAATCGATTCACCAGTTCCTCTCTAACTTCCTGCAATTACGTTTCAGTTCCTGTAACTTCGGAGAATACCATGGTGCCGTGGGATTACTGCGTAAAGCCTGAGAGAATTTCTGGGGAAGCAGAGGCGTCACTAGGGTTGGTGTCACCCGGCGCGGGTAAATCATGGTGTCACCCCCTCACAACTTACCGGATGGACCAACTCACCCTCTGCCTGCACCATGTCCCCTCTGCCTGCACCATCTCTCCCTCTGTCCGCACCATCTCCCCTCCACCTGCACCATTTCACCCCCTGCCTGCACCATCTTTCCCTCAGCCTACACCATCTCACCCTCTGCCTGCACCATCTTCTCTCTGCCTGAACCATCTCCCCCTTTGTCCACACTATCTCCCCTCCGCCTTCACCATCTCTTCCTCTGCCTGCACCATCTCTCCCTCTGCCTGCACCATCTCTCCCTCTGCCTGCACCATCTCTCCCACTGCCTGCATCATCTCCCCTCCGCCTGCAACATCTCTCCCTCTGTCTGCACCATCTCCCCTCCGCCTGCACCATCTCACCCCCTGCCTGCACCATCTCTCCCTCTGCCTACACCATCTCACCGTCCACCTGCACCATCTACCCTCTGCCTGCACCATCTCCCCTCTGCCTGAACCATCTCCCCCTTTGTCCACACTATCTCCCCTCTGCCTGCACCATCTCTCCCTCTGTCTGCCCCAACTCTCCCTCTGCCTGCACCATCTCTCCCTCTGCCTGCACCATCTCTCCCTCTTCCTGCACCATCTCACCCTCTATCTGCACCATCTCCCCTCTGCCTGCACCATCTCTCCCTTTGTCCACACTATCTCCCCTCTGACTTTACCATCTCTCCCTCTGCCTGCACCATCTCTCTCTCTGCCTGCACCATCTCCCCTCCGCCTGCACCATCTCTCCCATCCCCCTTCTGCCTGCACCATCTCTCTCTCTGCCTGCACCATCTCTCCCTCTGCCTGCCATCTCCCCTCCGCCTGCACCATCTCCCCCTCAACCTGCACCATCTCACCCTCTGCCTGCACCATCTCCCTCTCTGCCTGAACCATCTCACCCTCTGCCTGCACCATCTCCCTCTCTGGCTGCACCATCTCCCTCCCTGCCTGCACCATCTCCCCCTCTGCCTGCACCATTTCCCCTCTGCCTGCACCAACTCCCCTCTGCCTGCACCATCTCTCCCTTTGTCCACACTATCTTCCCTCTGCCTGCACCATCTCTCCCTCTGCCTGCACCATCTCTCATTCTGCCTGCACCATCTCACCCTCTGCCTGCACCATCTCCCTCCCTGCCTGCACCATCTCCCCCTCTGCCTGCACCATCTCCCCTCTGCCTGCACCATCTCCCCTCTGCCTGCACCATCTCTCCCTTTGTCCACACTATCTCCCCTCTGCCTGCACCATATCCCCTCCGCCTGCACCATCTCCCCCTCAGCCTGCACCATTTCACCCTCTGCCTGCACCATCTCCCTCTCTGCCTGCACCATCTCACCCTCTGTCTGCCCCATCTCTTCCTCTGTCTGCACCATCTCTCCCTCTGCCTGCACCATCTCTCCCTCTGCCTGCACCATCTCACCCTCTGTCTGCACCATCTCCCCTCTGCCTGCACCATCTCCCCTCTGCCTGCACCATCTCTCCCTTTGGCCACACTATCTCCCCTCTGACTTTACCATCTCTCCCTCTGCCTGCACCATCTCTCTCTCTGCCTGCACCATCTCCCCTCTGCCTGCACCATCTCTCCCTCTGTCTGCACCATCCCCCTTCTGCCTGCACCATCTGTCTCTCTGCCTGCACCATCTCTCCCTCTGCCTGCCATCTCCCCTCCGCCTGCACCATCTCCCCCTCAACCTGCACCATCTCACCCTCTGCCTGCACCATCTCCCTCTCTGCCTGAACCATCTCACCCTCTGCCTGCACCATCTCTCTCTCTGCCTGCACCATCTCCCTCCCTGGCTGCACCATCTCCCCCTCTGCCTGCACCATTTCCCCTCTGCCTGCACAATCTCCCCTCTGCCTGCACCATCTCTCCCTTTGTCCACACTATCTCCCCTCTGCCTGCACCATCTCTCTCTCTGCCTGCACCATCTCTCATTCTGCCTGCACCATCTCACCCTCTGCCTGCACCATCTCCCTTCCTGCCTGCACCATCTCCCCCTCTGCCTGCCCCATCTCCCCTCTGCCTGCACCATCTCTCCCTTTGTCCACACTATCTCCCCTCTGCCTGCACCATATCCCCTCCGCCTGCACCATCTCCCCCTCAGCCTGCACCATCTCACCCTCTGCCTGCACCATCTCCCTCTCTGCCTGCACCATCTCACCCTCTGCCTGCACCATCTCACCCTCTGCCTGCACCATCTCACCCTCTGCCTGCACCATCTCTCCCTTTGTCCACACTATCTCCCCTCTGCCTGCACCATCTCTCCCTCTGCCTGCACCATCTCTCCCTTTGTCTGCACCATCTCCCCTCTGCCTGCACCATCTCTCCCTTTGTCCACACTATCTCCCCTCTGCCTGCACCATATCCCCTATGCCTGCACCATCTCCCCCTCAGCCTGCACCATCTCACCCTCTGCCTGCACCATCTCCCTCTCTGCCTGCACCATCTCACCCTCTGCCTGCACCATCTCACCCTCTGCCTGCACTATCTCCCCTCTGCCTGCGCCATCTCTCCCTCTGCCTGCACCATCTCTCCCTCTGCCTGCACCATCTCTACCTCTGCCTGCACCATCTCACCCTCTGCCTGCACCATCTCCCCTCTGCCTGCACCATCTCCCCTCTGCCTGCACCATCTCTCCCTTTGTCCACACTATCTCCCCTCTGCCTGCACCATCTCCCCTTCGCCTGCACCATCTCCCCCTCATCCTGCACCATCTCACCCTCTGCCTGCACCATCCCCCTCTCTGCCTGCACCATCTCACCCTCTGCCTGCACCATCTCCCTCTCTGCCTGCACCATCTCCCTCTCTGCCTGCACCATCTCCCTCTCTGCCTGCACCACCTCCCCCTCTGTCTGCACCATCTCCCCTCCGCTTGCACCATATCTCCATCTGTCTGCCCCATCTTCCCTCCGCTGCACCATCTCACCCCCTGCCTGCACCATCTCTCTCTCTGCCTGCACCATCTCCCCTCTGCCTGCACCAACTCCCCTCCGCCTGCACCATCTAACCCTCTGCCTGCACCATCTCCCTCTCTGCCTGCACCATCTCCCTCTCTGCCTGCACCATCCCTCCCTCTCCGCCTGCACCCCCTTCAAAAGCCTGCTGCTCTTTTAACCCTTTCCTCGTTTCCTTCTCCACCCCCCCCCCATGGTTTCTCCCTCACAGTTCTCAGCTTTTCTCAAAGTAACTGAAATAAACACATAAAATGTGCTTTGAATTCGTGCGCGCGCCGCTGAGGATAAGTTTAAATAGACACAGAGCAGAGGCGAGGCTGCAGAGCTGAGTTACATACACAGCGTAACCAGATGGTGTCACCCCATGTGAGGGTGTCACCCGGTGCGGTCCGCACCCCGCACCTCCTAGTGACACCACTGAGGGGAGGTATGGTGTCAAGAGAGCTAGATATCCAGTTATTTTATTCCTCATTTGCTATTATGGGGTTAGTGTTAGAGGAGGATGTGGAGGCATTGAGGATTGGTGCCCAGAGTTCAGCCGAGAGTTTGGGCCAATTACGTTGCTTATGGGTAATTGGGGCTGATGAGGTGGGCAAATGGTAGAACTCCCACAAAAGGGAGATCAGAAAATGATCTGTCCATGGAAGCGGACAGAGCGTTCCTACTGTGAGGTGTGAACAGTTACTAAATACCGGATCAAGAGTGTGGCCTTTTCCGTGAGTAGATTCGAGTATTAATTGTTTAAACTGTAGGGCCTCCAAGCTCGCCGTTAATTGCCTGGTGTTCTGGTCAGAGGGATTATCCAAATGTATGTTGAGATCTCCAAGGCATGAAAAATTGGCTGGTGTGGAGGCTAAGTTGGCTGTGATGGGTGGAAGGGCACATAGAAACTGTCCAAGAGCCCTGGGAGGACGATAAATAAGAATCCCGGAAAAGGTGTATGTGGAGGAAAACTTAATTGCGAAGAAGAGGCTTGCACAGTCAGGGACTAGACTGGGGGAGCAGCGACAGTTAAAGGAGTCCTTAAGAAAAATTGCAATACCGCCCTCTTTCCCGGTTTTGCGGTCCTCGCAGTGAATGTGGTATCCCTGGGGTAGGGCAGTGATAATATCTGGCGCTGAGTCACTATTTAACCAGGTCTCAGTTGGCAGAAGGGCATCAGGTTTAAGATCGTCTAATAGCAAAGCAATTTCGGTGGAATGCTTTGGGAGTGATCTACAATTCAGAAGATATATGCTTTGCTGAAAGCTACCAGGAAAGAGGCCAGACTTAGTCACTCTAGTATGAAGGTGGAACCCACAGTCTGAACAGATAGTGTGCCTCTCTATTACATTCCACAAGTGTTGACAATTTACCGGGGGCTTCCTATTGAGCTTGTGGAGCTCCTAGGCGCTAAATCTCTTACGACCAGGGTATAATTGTGCTGGGGTTGTGGCCTCTTGCCTTGTCTGGGTGCGCCGTCGGCGCGCCGTCGGCGTGCCAGCTGCGCGTTCGTTCTGGCATTGTGTTTAAATAGGCTATCCGTGCGTGAGCACTAGGCCACTCACCTGCCGGAAGCCGAGGGGACAGGAAGTGAGGATGGGATGTAGCGCCCTGTATTCACCCTCCGTTCGATCAGCACTTGCCACAACGGACCCGGATGTAGGGCAAGGTTTAAAATAGGTTCTACTGTTTCCCCATCATTCCCCCACAATCAGTGCAATTCAAAAGGAAAGTTTTCTTTTTTCTTTAAAAACAAAGATGTGGCACAATTAAAATAGGTAGAGAACACAGCCTGCAGTAATCCTACTGCGTCCGACTGCGTCTCCGTGCCGGTAGGAATTAAATAGGCTATCTGTGCGTGAGCACTAGCCCGCTCACCTTTCGGAAGCCGAGGGGACAGGAAGTGAGGATGGGATGTAGTGCCCTCCAAATGAGAGCCTTACCATGGGAAATGCATTTCAGGCCTACACAAATCAACAAAGTTACATGAGTCCATCTAAATGTCATTTTACTTGTCTTTAATGGCACAACTCATTCTAACACTTTATTTACCATTGATTATTACAACACAATTTGCCAACTAAAATTAACACACATAAGAATATATGCAGGTGTGGACTATTCGTGAATATAATGTAACCCTACATTTTCCAGAATATCACTGTGCTTTATCACTAGGCTCATAACGGGCACTAAAAAATACAACCATATTTATCCGCACTGGCTGGTCCTGAACTAGCTTCCTTATGAAGCTCGGATACAGTTACAAATTGCATGCATGGCACACAAAGCCATCCACTTCAAGACCCTGCTATACCTCGCCCAGAAACTGGAGCTCTCATGTGGTTCAAGAGTCTCCAGAAGCGCCAACACTCTACTGCTCAAACCACAAAAATTCAAGAAAAACAGACCTATAATCAAGCCTTCTCAGGTATGGCTCCGATGATCTGGAACTCCCTTCCCCCCGAAGTCAGGGTGAACCCTTCAACTATTCCCTTAAAAAAAAAGTCAAGGAGCTCTTGATGAAGAAATCTCTGACTCAGTCTGGCTTCTCCATTTGATACTGGGGTCATAGTCACTGATTTGTGGCCCAGATGCCTGAATCACGAAAAAGTCGGACATTTTAAGACTGTGAATTTTTCGCTTTGTTGATTCTGTTTTGTTTGCTTGTACCCTTCTTCATGTATAAACTGTAAAGCTCTCTGATACCCTTGGTGGTCATGTTCGTGTTATATAAAACTTTCTAAATAAGTAAACATAGAAAAAGGAAAGCGCCTGAATGGATTGATTTTGTGCAGGAAGAGTCCCTTCCTGCACAAAATCAATCACCCCCCAAAGCAGGCACCCTTGCACAATGGTGCAAAGGTGGCTGCGTTGGTGCACGGCAGCCCATTGTGCGCCGGCGCAGGGGAAAAGGACAGGAATGCGCCGTATCATATAGATACAGTGCATTCCTGCCCTTTCCTTTTGCCGAAGGGCAGCGCAGCAGGGGCCCTACAGCAAAAGCCCATAAGTAAGGTCCCAAATATACACTGAAAAGTTGTCCTAGTTTTAGCCCTGGTCTTATGTGCAATTGCATAGAAAGACAGGCATGCTCAAATGTTCAGACTGTTTGTATTGGCTCACAGTGTAACATGGCATAGGCACAGAAGGCACAGAAACAGGTTACGAAGAGATGAGGCACAAATAGCTTGCAAAAATGTGCATGGATGTTTACATGAAGTAGCATATCAAAGCCAGAACTATTGGCTTTGCGAATGCTTGTGAGTGCTTCCCAGTGGGACGCCTTAAGTTTAGTGACTACAAACATTTTGTAGATCACACAGCGTATGACAAGACTTGAGCTGTGCTTTAATATTATGAGCCAAGACTGGTGTGGGGTTGCTGATTCAAAGAGCACTCTGCAGTTCAAGGCTGCAGCATGGCCAAGACTGATTTGCATATGATTGCTCCCTCCATGTAATGGCAAAGTGTACAAAAAAAGCTGGATGAGAATGAGCCATTACTTGTGACTGAGATAAATTCAAGCATTCAACTTATCACTTTTATTTAATCAGTGCTTACACTTGTAGTCCTTCTGTTTTCACTGAATTGATGACAGCTGTTGTTGCTGCTGTGGTTCATGATGCTGTGGCAGCTGGTGCTGTCACTACCAAGGTACTAACTGTGGTCACTGCTGTTAGGATAGCTGTTTTTTCTGTTACTGCTGTGTTGGCAGATGTGGATGCTCTTGTGGTTCCTGCAATAGTGGCAGCCGTGGTCGCTGCCGTTGCCCCTACTGTTGTGGCAGCTGTGATCTCTGCTGCTGAAACAGGTGCTGCTGTTGTTGTCACTGTTATGGTGATAAGTCGTTACTTTTATGGTTACAACTTGTTTTGCTACCATGGCCCCTTTAGATGAGGCAGCTGTTGTCACTCCTGCGGTGAGTACTATGTTGGCGGCTGTTGCTCTTCTTGACCTGATGTGGTATCAACTGTAATCTACAGCTTTGCTACCTTTGCTACCTTTGCTGCCACTTTTGTGGTTGCTACCTATGGTTTCTGCTGTGGAGGAAGACCACTGTCTGGTCTCTCCTGTGCTGTTGTTACAGTAATTGTTGCTACAGTGATGGTTGCAGCAACTATGGACCTTCTGTGGCAAAAGCTGTCCTGCAACTGTGGTTGATGCTGGTGTGTGCTGTGATTGCATTGATGGTCACTACTCTGATCCCTGCCACAGCTGGAGCTGGCAAAACCTCTATGGCAGAAGATATTGTTGCTGCTGTGGTTCCTGCTGTTGTGGCAACAGTTATCAATGCTGTGGTCCCTGCTATTGTGGCAGTGGTTGCTGCTGTTGTCCATGCCATGGTGTAAGATGTGGCCTTACCTGTGATCACATTTGTGGTCACTGCCATTGCCCTTGCCTTGTTTGTTACTGTTGTTGCATCTGTCATGGTGACAGGTGAAGTTGCTGATGAGGTCCCTGTTGTAACAGTTGTAGTTATTGCTGTGGTTGCTGTTGTCACTAATGTGCTTATAGCTGTTACTGCTGTGGGGGCAAATGGGTTAACCATAGTTCCCTCTCACTATATATCTTTTTGTTAATCAAATGACCTCCGGAAAGCAGCCAAAGTAGTTTCTAGTGATTGGAGATCTCTCTCCCATAAAGAGGTGATTCAACATTTCAAACTCAATCTCTGTTTGCTTTTTTCTTTCTTTCTTTTTCTTTCTTTTCTTAGGGTTACACTACCCTAGCAGGCAGCTAAACCTGTCTTGAGCAAGACCTAAAAAAAGGTTCTAACAAAGATTGAGTGAAAAGAGTCCAAAATTACTTTTGAAGAAACTCACATCCACTTCAGACATTACTGCCTATTGTCACTAAAGCAATAAAGAGGAAACATCCCATCAGGACACCATACCCTGTAAGGTCTTTAATGGATGA
The DNA here is from genome assembly GCF_964263255.1 of Lissotriton vulgaris. Classification (NCBI taxonomy): domain Eukaryota; kingdom Metazoa; phylum Chordata; class Amphibia; order Caudata; family Salamandridae; genus Lissotriton; species Lissotriton vulgaris. Next base: position 866,154,351 of record NC_141689.1, read on the forward strand.
TGCATTCCCTTAAATACTTCTAAGGAAATTGTCCAAAGGAACAGAAGGATACACCATATTTGTATGAGGAACAGACAGAAGCCATGTATGGGATCAATCAAGTTTGAATTTCCCCGAAGGAATGGAACAATCCCAAAAATATTTACGACAGGAGACTTGGATAACATTTGCAACTGTTCTGCAAAGCACACAATAAACCTTCCACATTAATGTCTAAAAGAACTCTTCTAACATCCCATCTTAAATTAACAGTAGATGTCTAGTAGATATCTGATAATGTTGAAACAAATTGTAAACAAGAATAAAACTGTCCTTTCTAGGATGCACACATCATTCTGCAATTTAGACCGGGTGTTTAAAGAGTGCCAAAAGCAGCTGAAGTCCTGGGCCCACCTCGCCCTATCTATCTTGGGGAGGATGAATTTAGTAAAGATGTCCATCCTGCCCAAACTCACATTTCTTTTTAACTCCAACCCATTGTCGTTTGACACTAAGCAAATAGATAAATTCCAACGGGAACTAAACTCCTTTATATGGAAATATAAAGCCACTAGATTGACCTTGAAAAAGCTCAGGTGGAGGAGAGAAAAATGAGGGTTAGCATTACCGGACCTGCAATATTATGCATGGGCTTTTCAGCTCTCGCACTCGAGAATGCTGCTTAAATCTCCCACTACTACACCTGGAGGAGAAATGTTTCGGGCCATGATAAAGGAAGCTGATCTGCCAGCGGAAGGTTTTATGTTCAAGTTTGGGGACCAAATTATTATTTTTGTAAATCAAATTAAAAAAATGTCATTCATTAGCCAGAAGCTGGGCAATCATAAGAAGGAAAGTCGTACTTAGCTATTTTTCAAATTTTGCACCACTGTGGGAATCGCCGGGGACACCATCCTGTTTCCAGGATAATTTGATTATCCCTGATGTCCTGGCAAGATCTACGGCGGAAAGTAGTCCCTAGTCTATCTAGGTTCAAGTACGTCCAGACGAATAGTTGGGCCCAGGCTCAGTCTTGACAGGGCACCCATATGGGGAAGGATAGCAATCTGTAAGAATTGTTAGTGGAGAGGCCTGGGGGTAGCAAGGAGGTTTCACTCTGGTACTAGGCAATTGAGGAGTAGGTAGATGGCGATTTTAAATTCGCTGACGAGCTATGGGGAGACCAGTTAGATATCCAGTGTGCGCAGGTTTGGATAGCTTCATTTACTCTCCGGTTCAAAAACTGATCTCCGGTTCAAAAACTGTCTTTCTGATGTCTTTGAGTGGTTAAACATTAACCATCTGAAATGCAACAGCGCTAAGACGGAAATCATCCCATTGGGTAAAAACCTTTCTTTCAGCCCGAAAGATTGGTGGCCCCTTGGATCAGAGGCCCCCCCAAGTGCAGTTCCATCAGCCAGAAACCTAGGCGTTCAATTTGACTCATCTCTTTCCTTTGATGACCACGTCAAGACCACTGCCGGTCGCTGCTTTGGATTAATAAAATCTCTGAAATTTTTTTTCGATTTCCTTCCAATTGCAGCCAGAAAGTCAGTCGCGGTAGCCCTTATACTCTCCCGACTTGACTACTGCAATGGTCTCATGGCCGGAGTGAAAAAATCTACTCTCCGAAAACTGCAGAGCATCCAACATGCTGCAGCTCGACTGGTCTTACAACTCCCCAGAAGGTCATCAGCGTCTGCAGCACTAAATTCGCTGCACTGGATGCCATTGCATAAAAGAATTCTCTTTAAACTATTACTTACAGTCTTCAAAACAATGCAAAATACAGGGCCCCGTTATTTTGCAAAGCGTTTCATGCGCTACAACCCCCCACGCTGCTTGAGATCTTCTGGGACAAATCTGGTCCTAATCCCCAGATTTAAATACAAGACCAAGGGTGGGAAATCCTTCAATGTTCTGGCCGCCAAAGCCTGGAACAATCTGCCTGTCAGTCTCAGATCCATAGATAATGAAAACAACTTTAGAAAACTTCTCAAGACATGGGTCTACCAACAACTAGACTCCTCCGTCCTGGCAGCTATCTAGTCTTTTATTTTCCAAATCCATTTTTCTGTTACTCCCCGCAGCTTGCTCAGCGCCATGATGCTCCCCCGGGAGCGAACGTTAGCGCTTTACAAATGCACAAAAATATCAAATATCAAAATATCAAATATACTTTGCTACACAAAATAGTGAAACCTGCTTGGCTGAAACAAAACCACCTTTTTACAGTACATCGGGCGTACTTTTCTCCCCTAAAGTTATCGAAATTCCAGCTGGGGAAAGTATGCAATAAATGTGGCCTCCCAGATGCATCTGATGTGCACATGTTTAAAGACTGTCCCTCTATCCAGTCTTTTTGGGGTGAAGTCTTTGGACTCTATTTTGAAGGTCTCATTGAATATCAGCCTCCCTCTAATCATATTTGGCCTTGATGATAACATCTCGGGAAGCGCTAGATCTCTCCTCTTTTATGCAATCCTCATGGCCAGAAGACAAATCTGTAAGTTCTGGGTAGACCCTGCCGCCCTTACACACTCAGGATGGCTGACTTCGCTGTATGAAATGTCTAGGGTGGACCTGGCTAGACCCTGCAGTAAGTAAAAGCTTGCATTTTGGGATTTATTGCTACATTGGAAATAGAATGCCTGGGGTTTTTTTTTTTTCCCGGGTCCTTTGATTATGCCTTTCCTGCTCCATGGATCATCGTAATCCGGTCTCCCAGGCAAACAACATGGTCCAACAGGTTTGAAACTACCTCGGTGGAGTGAAACAGTCTACCCTCTAACTATGGATGCTCCTTCCGCCAATTAACCAATCGTGTCTCTGGTCGAGATACACTAAGACCTCTGAACTCGTTCAGAAAAGATATGCAAGGTGGTCGGTGTTTTCTATAAGAGGGTTAAGGCAAATGAGGACAATAAAAAAAAAGAATAATAAAATAAAGAATAGAACTATCCTTTCTACGATGCACACGTAATTCTGTAAAGCCAAAACTTGAAACGAAATATAAATGCCTGCTTCAAGACCCAGTGTGTATATACAGGTGGTTGCCTTTAGGCTCGTCCGTTGATAGCAACCAAGACTAGAAAAACTCCTTTAATCCAAGACCTTCCTACGATATAAGGGCCTGATTTAGATCTTGGCGGATGGGTTACCCCGTTACAACTGTGATGGATATCCCGTCCCCCAAAATAAAAATCTCCTTATATCCGATGAGATTTATATTTCGGCGGACACAATATAGAGTGACCTATCCACCTAGATCTAAATCAGGCCCTAAGACTGCTGATAGAACACTGTTGGTTCGTTCTGATCTATCACATGGGCATGAGATTTGAGAACCATTTCAATAACTTTCTGAAGAAAATTGCAGGAGTACAAATGAGCATGTCAAAGATGTGGTGCATTCTGAATACGTTCATTAAGTACGCTTAGCACGCAGGGTGGAATGTTGGGAGCATGCCAGTCGATTAGAATGCTCACTTTGCTGGCTCTATTTAACATTACAGGCCTGCAAGGGGAGCATTCTGCAGCTGGCTGACTGCTAACATCTGTGCTGTGGCAAACAGGGTGTGCTGTGGGAGCATGAGCAGCCTCTTACCTAAACGTCTCTATCCTTACGCGGCGCCCCTCTTCCGCTTTTCTAACGGCTGTCCGAGCTCCTCCCTCTGCTTTTGATGAGAGGAAAAGTCAATCAGCAAAGAAAATTTATTAACAAAATCAATGATTTAAAACTTTTTTGATAGTAATATAGACCACAATCAGTACTATATTTACTCCCAACCCAGCCGGGCGCGGAGTATTTTATTTTCAAGGATAACAAAAAGATGGATTGACCTAGAGGGGGTCAGTTATGAACATTAGAATAGGGTACAATCCTGTACCTATCCCAAGAAAGTAGAAAAACCATAGGTTGAGAGAAAGATAAGTAAAAAGAAAAAGTTTTTCCAGGCAAGTAGAAATTTCTTTGGAGCCAGAGGATGGCTTGCGATTTAAATAAATAATTCCGCAAATCACAACCAACAGTGTAACAATTGAGTATTAACAAAAGATTAAATGTCACACTATTTACAGCGTCAACGTTTCGATCCCTAAAGCTTCTAATAGTTACGGGATCATCATCAGGACTATTTTATGTCAAAGCCTGTTTACAATATGAACGCCTGTGGAGGTAAAGAAGAGAAGAAAAATTGGAAAAACAATATAAGGCATTCGCCTGAAATCAGGAAGTTAAAAGCATTCAGCAGGGTCCATGCACAAATTACCGGTAAAACTTGGCTACATCTCATAGTGAGTTTATCCGGGATAACGGTGAATTGTGCTGTTGTCTCGTGTATATTATATACATCAGTGCGTATTGGCGCAGTGGGGAAACGGCGCAGTGACTAGGTGATATGGTGGTCAGACATTTCTTGTTCTAGTTCTTGTAGTGCTCATTCGGGATGGTGACAGGTAAGTGATTTGGGGTGCCTGTGATAGTGGTGAGCCCTTGGGTTTTGGGGTATTTACCTCCAGTTGCAATTAGAGGGAGTTGCAGTTACCGTGGATACCGTGAGGTGGTAGGCGTGAGTGAATGAGGATTCAATCCGCCAGGTCCTGTAGGGGCCTGGAGTAGCGTGACAGTATCTACGTATTTTACGAGTATTACAAAGGTATTTGGAGCCAGGGGTGACTACCTTCACGTGTCCAGTTTCAGGATCGTGATGGCATGTTTGGTCCTTCTGAGGAGGAGGTATTCCTTTCCTTTCCAGCTCTAGGAGAGGTTTCTATAACGTTAAGGGAAGGTATTACCATTAATAGGACCTTGGTTATACTATTGGTGATAGCGCATGACCAGCAGGACGGAATGAGGCTTACCTTGCTTCAGATGGAAGCAGCTGCGAGTGAAATTAGCAGAGGTTATTTCTTTAATTCCGAGGAGTCAGTTTACTCCTTCGATTTTGTCCACGGGCTTGTAGCTAAATGGAAATTAATTAAAATTAGAATGGCTCTTTGGTACAGCTCTGGGAGAGGGGTCCTATAACGTTAAGGGAAGGTATTACCATTAATAGGGCCTTGGTTATACCCTTGGTAATAGCGCATGACCAGCAGGACGGAATGAGGCTTACCTTGCTTCAGATGGAAGCAGCGGCGATTGAATTTAGCAGAGGTTATTTCATTAATTCCGAGGAGTCAGTTTACTCCTTCGGTTTTGTCCGCGGGCTCGTTGCTAAATGAAAATTAATTACAATTAGAATGGCTCTTTGGTATTGCGAGTGAGGGGGTGTGGGAATAGGTGGGGGGGGGCTGTCGGCTAGGGCTTACCTTGCTTCAAAAGGAAGCAGCACCGGCTGATAGACAGGAAACTTGGGGGATATATCCTTAGTTTAAAGGAGTCGATGGGCTCCTTCCGTTGGTCCGCCCGCTCGATGCTAAATTAAAGAATAAACAACATTCAGAACAACCCTTCCGTCACGGAGTTAGAGTGTCCGAACGGGATTAGGGCCAGGCTTACCTTACTTCTCAATGGAAGCGGCGGTGGGTGGGGGGAGAGAAACACGATGGTCTTCTCCCTCTTCTGTGGCAGCGCGAATCCGCTGTCCGAGTGTGCTTCCTTGGAGGGCAATTGAAGCCGGCGGGAGCGCAAATGGAAAAAGGACTGGGCATGGCTTCCTGGTTTTGGCGGCCATGATGGAATGGTAGCCATGGGGCGAAATTAAAGAGGGACTAGAACCGGGTCCCTGGTGTTAGGCGGCCATAATGGAGTGGTGGGGGAGCCACTGGGTAATGTTGCAGTAGCCTAGGTGGGGTAGACTAAGAAACTCCGTTAGTGAATTTAAAGGGGCCTGTGAGGGCCTATAGTGCATATCAAGTGCTCAACACCGTGAGAAGTGCCATATTAATACACATTGGATTCTTAAAGCAATTTTTTTTAAAACCAAAACCATGATAGTAATGAAATTACAATTATTCAGTTTTTGCAGTTTTCTATACATCTCAAATTGTTTCTGGTTTTGTGGTACTGAAATTGAGTCACATCAGAAAAACATTACTGCTGGTTGTACATTCCTGTACATTTTAGATTAGTGATGTCCAGTCTTCCGTGCGGTTCAGTCCATTTCGGATAGAGTCCAGCAATATTATACACTTCAGCTCTTCTCTGTTAAGGAGGCTGGACATGCTGCCCCCTCTCTGGGGAAGTTTCAATGCTTTTAAGACAGTCCAGCGAATGTCGTCCTCGTCATGATTTGCCTCCAGGAAATGTTCCACCAGTGGGGCATTTGGCGTGCGACGTCTGATGCGGCTCCTATGTTGGCATACACGGGTTTTGATTTTTTGTGAGGTTTGGCCAACATAATTTTTGTTGCATGGGCATTGGATGAGATAAATTACGTTGCATGTATTGCAGTTGGTGAGGGTGTTACATTTAAAAGTGACATTGTTAAACACAAACGTTTTACCCTCAATTGTTAAATTACAAACTGTACAACCACCACATTTGACATGTCCAACTATGGGGGACAGACCCCATGCTGTCTCAAGAGTAGAGGAGTGGACAGGGCTGGGAAGCACTGCGCGAACCAGATGGTCCTTTAGGTTTTTGCTTTTTTTGAAAGCAAAGATGGGGCGCTCAATTTTTAGAATACCCGCATTAATCACCGACCAGTGTTTTAGGATCATTTTTCTCAAATTGTTTGAAATAGGGGAGAAAGTTGTGACGCATGCTATTCTGTCCATGTTTTTCTTTGGGTTTGGGACAAGGAGCGTCTCACGAGGGCGGTACCAGGCTCTTTTAAGGGCATTTTTTACGATTTTCTTCGGGTACCCCCTGTCTTTAAGTTTGTTGGCTAAGATAGTGCTTTCTCTGAAGTAATCCTCCCTGTGGGAACAGTTACGTCTAATTCGTAGGAATTGGGAAAATGGTAAAGAATCCCTCAATGCCCTGGGGTGATTGCTGGAGTACTCAAGCAACGTGTTTCTCTCAGTGGGTTTTCTGAATAGTTTGGTGAGTAATTCACCTTCCTGATGAAAGATTGTCAAGTCCAAAAAATTGATGGAGTTCTTGTCAGATGTTGAAGTGAATTGGAGACCCAGGCAGTTATTATTCATCCAGTGTAAGAAGTGGCGCAGCACATCGATGTCCAATCTCCATATCATGAAGATATCATCTATGTATCTGCGCCACATGATGACGCCGGAGAAGAAGGGATTGGAGGGTACCAGAATTGATTGCCTTTCTATTTCATCCATAAACAATATGGCCAGGTTGGGAGCAAAAATTGCTCCCATGGAGGTCCCCTTAATTTGCTGATAGAAGAGGCCTTGGAATGTGAAGAAATTTCTAGTTAAGCAGAGTTCCAGTAGTTTGCAAACGAAGGATGTTGGAATAGCATGTGGACGTGGTCGACTGTCCAGAGTCCTCTGTATCACAAGTAAAGCCGCTGTTTGCGGAATATTTGTGTACAGGGACTCCACGTCCATGGTGCATAGGGTGTCAGTAAGGGGATTGAAGGGATGGCGCTCGACAAGGTTGATCATGGACATGGAGTCACGTACATAGCAGGCTGTTTGAGGGACTAATTCTTTTATAAAGAAATCAACAAATGCCCCTAGGGGTTCCAGTATTGAACCACAGGCCGATACAATTGGGCGACCAGGAGGGGTGCTTAGGTTCTTATGAATCTTTGGTAAAGTATATATTACCGGGGTTCTTGGACTTTTCACGTTTAGATAGTTAAATTCTTTTTTGGTCAGAAAACCTTCTGATAATGCCTCTGTTGTTATTTTGCGTATCAGTTCCTGGAGGTCCTTAGTTGGATTAGATGCAAGCCTGAGATAGTGATCTGTATTATCTAGCTGTCTTTGAATTTCAGATTTATTTGAGTTAAGCTCCTGTATGACAATTCCACCCCCCTTGTCTGCGCTTTTAATCACAATTGAGTCATTGGTTTTCAGAGAGCTGATGGCCTGTTTTTTTTAAGTGTGATGTTATATGGTGTGAACCTTTTTTGTTGTTTCATGCTGTTGAGATCCTTAAGCACCAGTTTCTCAAATGTAATTATTTCTGGTGGTAAATAAATAAATACCCCAAAACCCAAGGGCTCACCACTATCACAGGCACCCCAAATCACTTACCTGTCACCATCCCGAATGAGCACTACAAGAACTAGAACAAGAAATGTCTGACCACCATATCACCTAGTCACTGCGCCATTTCCCCACTGCGCCAATACGCACTGATGTATATAATATACACGAGACAACAGCACAATTCACCGTTATCCCGGATAAACTCACTATGAGATGTAGCCAAGTTTTACCGGTAATTTGTGCATGGACCCTGCTGAATGCTTTTAACTTCCTGATTTCAGGCGAATTCCTTATATTGTTTTTCCAATTTTTCTTCTCTTCTTTACCTCCACAGGCGTTCATATTGTAAACAGGCTTTGACATAAAATAGTCCTGATGATGATCCCGTAACTATTAGGAGCTTTAGGGATCGAAACGTTGACGCTGCAAATAGTGTGACATTTAATCTTTTGTTAATACTCAATTGTTACACTGTTGGTTGTGATTTGCGGAATTATTTATTTAAATCGCAAGCCATCCTCTGGCTCCAAAGAAATTTCTACTTGCCTGTAAAAACTTTTTCTTTTTACTCATCTTTCTCTCAACCTATGGTTTTTCCACTTTCTTGGGATAGGTACAGGATTGTACCCTATTCTAATGTTCATAACTGACCCCCTCTAGGTCAATCCATCTTTTTGTTATCCTTGAAAATAAAATACTCCGCGCCCGGCTGGGTTGGGAGTAAATATAGTACTGATTGTGGTCTATATTACTATTGTTTGTTGTATTGCTACTCCTTAGGACCCTTGTTTCTTGTAATAAGTAAATGACCCACGGTCCAAAGGCCCCTCTCGGGTTTCCTTGTTTCCAAAAATGATTAAAACTTTTTTGGGCTCATTGGGCTTCTCTGCAAAGGTGAGGAGCCTCAAACAGCCGGCTGTGTACCGGCAGCACCATTACAAAAGGCTGTAGAGTGATGCGGAAAAACATACAGGTGAGAGGCTGCTGACGTCCACAGAGCTCCCTATGTTGCGCATGCGTGACTGGGGAGCTGCTAATAGCCTTATCCCCCTCATCCGCAGGGCAATACCTGCAGCTAATTCCTTCTCCTCCATTATACGCCCTTGTCTGCAAGTGGGCCCATAGCTACGGGGAGGGCAATTAACAGAGGTTATTTCTCACCAAAGCATGAAATAACGCTTTATTAGGGCTTCATTTCGGTAAAAGCACAAAGGTGATACCGAAGAGTAGAGCAGTGTGCAGCATTCATATTGACGCCACAAAGTACATTTCGACTAAACAAGATGCATATTTGCTTCCACCGTCTTGATGATAGAAGTAAGCACAGCAGGTGAATCTTTAACTACACACAGTTTTTAAATTATTGCCACCGGTAAATATCTTTAATTATTCACCTTATTGTATTCCCTTTTAATTGGTTTGCGCTGCGAGCCTTGTTAAATTCTACTGTTACAACAAGATATAAAGCTTCAAAATGTTTGTTTCAGAGCAGCTAACGAAGCAATTTCTTTCTTTTTGGCATTAGTACTTTTCTTTAGTTTTTATTATAGTTTCCCTGGGTTTAAAATGTGGAAAGGTCTGGATTAACGAGCATCCTCTGCCCTGGGAGGACATGAATTGAATGTGGCTACATTTGGAGGCTAGCAAAACCAAAGGGGATGATGAACGGAGTGTTAAACATTGCAACATTTAGAGGTTACCCAGTAACAGCGTTACTAATTATTATTTCGTGACACAGCAATATGAACCAATGTTAGGTTAGCATGGTGTGCATTATTCCACCATCTGGTGGTGGGGTCTGGAAAAAAATATACTTATTAAAAATAAATCTTTTATTGTGGGTATTGACCACAGGAGTCCGCGTAGCTAGGGTGGGGTGGGGGAGAGGTGGGGCGGTCCGCCCCAGGCGGCACCTTTTCTGAGGTGCCCGCGGCCGCGCGGGCCGGCACTGACTGTCTTGACTGCAGGGAGGCCGCCCCGAGGCCCGTTGCGGCCGCGGCGGCCTCTGTAACTGTAGGGCGCTTTGATCCAGGAGTGCTAATAAACCCGGCCGTTACCCAGCCATCAAGTTAGCACAGACAATTTCTAGGGACTGCATGGCATATGATAAAGTTATATCTACATCGATTGGCGCAATTGAATAAATACTGTAACAAATCGGTTCGAATCAACTCATGCAGCATCACCAATATGTGTGAACCCGACCGTTGTTGGGCCCCCCTCTCCCCAGCCTCGCTCACACTAGTCCTCCAGGGCCGTCAATCAGGGGTAGCGTGCACGGGGCAAGCAAGCACCCAGACTCGTTTTGCACTCTGCCGCGGCCCGTTAGATTTTGGATCTCATTCTAGGCCTCCTTGTATTCACTCATACACTAGGCCTAATGTAAGAAAGACTAGGATGATTGCTGATCAAAGGAGTGTACCTGTTGGGGATATCCGAGATGCTCAGGGGGTAGGCAGTAAAAGGGCAAATTCTAGGTCAAAGAGTAAGAATAGAATAGCGATTAAAAAAAATCAGATTGAAAATGGTAGTCGGGCTGAGCCAAGGGGGTCGAATCCGCACTCATAAGGTGACAGTTTCTCTGTGTCTGGGTTGTTTAGTGGTAATCAAAACCCGATGGTGATGAGAATTGTAGACAGGGCTGCCGTAAACATGAGTATAAGTGTGATGATTCGTTATTAACCATGTTATGGACCTCCAGGTTTGCCTCCACCGGTTGTCCAACTCCAGCCATCTGGTGGAACAATGGAACCTTCATAGACAGGCAGGCGGAAGTGTCTTGAAAGATGAATCCTCTTTGCTCCCTTGGTAGAAGTTCCTGAATAGAACCTGGAGCATTAAAGCAGAAGTGGCAAGGCACCAGTAATGCAAACCTCCGAAGCGTTTTACATGAGCGCATGCAGAGTGTGTAATCAGACCAGTGGTGCTTTGCACCCAACTACTGCAAGCACAAACAGTGCGGAGCATGAAATAATGGTATTCTTTACATTCAGTGTCCCACAGCACAATCATCAATAGGGGATTGTGGTAAGCTGGAGTCATGCACCACGGATTGCCAGAGAATGCAACCACACAAATATTTAACCATGTCCAAAGTAGAATAGAACACATACAGCATATTTATATTAATTTCATAGTTTTTGTTATAGCACTGCTAGCCCAGAAGAGTACCAGAGCACTTTACAACTAAGGGTGCTAGGGTATACTGTGGAGGAGCAACAACTGTGCAGGTGTAAGATGTAGGATATACAATGTAAAATAAGCAAGAGAACACTATGTACTTTTTTGGATCAGGTCAGTACATTAATTTTGGGAAAAGGGATGGGTAAGGGCGTAGCTGGGACCTTTGGCAGGTATTTAAGTCAGTGGGCCCTATTGTAAGCATGTGCCCAGCTCACAATTTGGACATGCCAGTGCCTCTGGAGGAAGTGGGACAGCAATATCAAACGGCATTAAAATGATAGTGACACCATTGCATGCGTGTGCAGGACATTAATAAGAGTAGAAAAAGTGCTACCTAAAAAGCCCGAACCTATCTTAAGTTGGTTAGAAATAACGAACGTGGACAAAAGCAGTGCGATGACTAAGAATATGAATGGCAAACATCTTCAACAGTCTAGCCTTTGACCGTGTCATGTATGTGCATGTAACTTGCATGATCTAGGTAACTGTTAGCAGTAATACTACGTGTGTCTCCTCAGAGACTCAGACATCTTTCAAGTGCTCACCATCCTTTTTCCCCCTCTCCCCCTCCCCCCCAAAGGGCGGCAATCTGAGGGGTAGCCCCGGGCGCCACAAGCTCTAGCTACGCCTGTCTGTGTGACTTCTTATGAGTTCCGTAAGCCCATGATGCCACACATGTTCTCCATGTTCAGATTCATGTAAGGTACCCGGACGGATGCACGCTAGAGTTCAGAGCATAGAATTTAACGTTTTTTGTAGTTTTCAGGCAATGTTACAGGAGACAGTTGGGTATCAGGAGGGCAACATATCCAGGCCCATCGTGAACAGACTGCCAAATGCATAAGATTTTTTTCCAGCGGACTTCAACACAACCAGAATTCTAAAGTAATTTCACCATCCGGCATTGCGGACTTAAACCATAAAAGGTTTAGGGTTTGCAAGATAATGTTTGTAGAGATAACGATGGTGGTACTATGCTCTTAATTTTCAGTGTCACATTATTAGATATCGAAAAATTAATCAAATGTTTAAGCATCGAAAAAGGCTATTTGCGCGAAGTCTAAAAGTCAATGACACTGGAAAAAAAATAAAAATGCTTTTCCAGAGGCTATGAAATCTCATGTAATTCGAAAAGAAAAGGCGCTGAGAAGAAGCAGAAAATGAGATACAACATCTTTTATAATTCAGGAGTAAGAGCAATTGAAAATTCCTCCTTCAAAAGGGTGGATGATATGATAAGCTTAAAGCATACCTTAAGAAGGCCAAGGAGTCTCATAACATACCATCTATAGCTAATAGTTGGTTGTAAGAATAGATCTACACCTCATGATGCACTGTACATACTCCATGTCCCCATCAAATGTATACATCTTTAGAACAATTGTTTTAAGTACAAATGTTTATGACTGGCCCTCTCACAGACAAAGCAAGAGATGGAATGAAGTTAGAAAACAGATTGAGGGGTCAACTGCTGCTTAGCCTAGAATAGCTAACTTCATTGCACCACTGGTTTAATGATCAAGATCAGTTATTAGGATTTAGATAATAACATACAGCATATCCCTGAAGAATATAAGAAAAAAAACAGCTGCAATGGTTCTAGAAGGCAAGACCTAAATCCTGACCTTTCCCCCTGCGCTGGTACACAATTTGCTGCCTAGGGCCAATGCAGGCACCCTTGCTTGGTGCAAGGATGTCTGCATTGTATTCAGGATTGTTTTGTGCAGGAAGGGACACCTTCCCGCATAAAAACAATCCCAAGAGGCATTTTCCTCTTTCTATGTGTGCTGCAGAACGGAGCACACATGGAAATAGGAAAAAAAGAGGAGAAATACAAATATTTCTCCTCGTTATGCCTGCTCTGGGGAGGCGTAAGGTTTAGCACTGCCCCAGTTTTATATGATTAATTAAATCTGTCATTGATCATGGATAGATATGTCAGAGATAAGGGTGGGAAGATCTATCTCGCCTTTATGGACTTATCCGCAGCTTTCGACTGTGTGTCCCACCCTAGGCTCTGGCAGATAATAGAGGACATGGGAATAGATCAGGCACTGGTGGATTTCATCAGGTAGTTGTATTCTGACGACTCCTCTTCAGTCCGCTATGGGAGGAACGGGGAATGTACCCGCTCATTTAAGATCTTGAGAGGGGTAAGACAAGGCTGCGTCCTGGCACCATTTTTATTTTCCATCTACACCAGGGGTCTTCAAACTGTGGGGCGCGACCCCCAGGGAGGCCGTGGAGCGATGCAAAGGGGGTCGCGCCTTCACAGTGTCACTTTTGCCCTGGCCTCCAGGGCTTCAGCCCCCCTCTTCCCCCATCCTTTGTCTCAGCCCGGGCTTCTGCAGTGCAGCTCGCGCTCCTGGGGCCTCGCTGGGCAGTGTCTGGAGTCTTATCTCCGGCCGAGTTTTTCACAGGTCTTTAAAGACCATTAGCATATTTACTTGCTTTTTTTAACTGATTACCAAAGCTTAGTTTTTTTATGGTTCCAGTACCCCATGGGCCCCCACTCTGCCTATTCCTTACATTTGTATTTTTACACTCACTGCTGTAGTGTGAGAATGCATTTAATGAAAAGTTAAAGATCCTGCAGAGACCTGTTCTTGACTCTAAATTGAGTTATAAATAAAAAAGTATGTATTAATTAGTGATGTGACTTTTCTGTCTTTATGTTCTTTAATTATTAGTCATGGATCATTGAGGCATCACTAGAACACAATTAAAAGTGCTTACTATTTATATTTGCTGTTCTAAGTATTCACAGATAAGTGCAAAAAATACAGCTGTAGGTGACTGCTTATTTCTGGGCCATCAAAATAATGAGCTGGTAACCCTAATCATTAGACTGGAAGTTTGTTGCAGGACCAGCACATTATTTATTTCCTCCACCCTCGAACCCTGATTAATGCCATTATAGCAATAGTTTAACTTATATCTGAAACCCTACGCTTCAAGTTTCTGGGAATGCACCCTGCTTTCAAACTACTCACTTCTCATTCTCGCCTTCTCACTTTCACGTTCACCCTGCACTCCCAGCGATCACAATGCACTCACACTGATCACAATGCACTCACACTATTCACCCGCTCACCCTGCACTCACACTGATCACAATGCACTCACACTGATCACCATGCACTCACACTATTTACCCGCTCACCCTGCACTCACACTGATCACCATGCACTCACAATGATCACCATGCACTCACACTGATCACCATGCACTCACAACATTCACCCACTCACCCTGCTCTCACAGTGATCACTCTGCACTAAAAATTTGCTTTCATTGTTCACTCTGTACCTCACCCTGCAGTCACACGAGCACACTTCTCACCCTGCACTCATGTGACACTTCACTCACCTGCCCCCCCCCCACTGCTCAATCTGTAGCTCACTCAAACAAGGCCATCACTAACCATGCACTAATTCGTCCCACTCTGCACTTACAGCCGAACCTAAATTCATATGGTCATCTCACTCACCCTGCAGTCACTCCTTTTACCCTACTCTCACACTGTTGCATTGGTCTCCGTGCAGTCACATGGGCACTCTTGTCACCCACACAGTGCAGAAGGTTAAAGTGCCTGGTACAAAAAAGATGTACCATGCACATCACAGAACTGAGTGTGAGTAAACTATGAGTAGCGCTGTAAAAAAATGAAATGTTTGTCCAACAGGTGCTATAGAGAGATGAGGTGTATTGTTGGTGAGTGGTAGTGAGGGAATTCATGGAGAAGATGGAAAGACTGTTGCACTGTGTGCGACCAGTGCTTGGACAAGCCCTGACTGGGAGTGTTAACCCCCCACCCCCCGAAGTTCGGGTCTAGTGGATCCCCTGCTTCTGCCTATTATTTCATTTGTAGTGCGCTACTGTTACCAAAAGGTGTCCTGGGGCTAATAACCATCTGCCTGCAATGTGAGAGAGGGATCCAGGGTTGGGAGAGGAGAGAAGAGAGGGATGGAAGGAAGGGGGTGAGAGGAAAGGGGCATGGGTAAACTGCTTAACTCTGCACAAGACCACCACGGTTTGAATGCACCTTTGCTGCTCCCGGCCATGGCCAGGTTAGCTTCTAATGTGGCAGTGCGTATTCCTGCGGATTGGGAGTGTGTTGTAATGTGCTTATTGCCATTTCATGTCTCTCCTCTTTGGTTCTCTCTCTGCCTGCTCAGCCTGCGATGAAGTCACGTGGAATGTTGGGGTTGCTTTGTATGTTGAGAGTTTCAGTTGGTGAGATGGGCTGAGCAGAGTGGACCTTGCTCCTGGTGGGGCATTACCAGAGACTACCTGATTTGCTATAGATCTTGTAACTGAAAGGCTGTAATTTACTACAAGAATAAATCTACTCTTTACATCTACAAGACATGTCTGAGCTTCCATACTTCGTTTTAACACTGGCGACGTGGATGGGATTCGAACCCACGCGTGCAAAGCCATCTCACCAAGTTTCAGTTGGTCAGATGGGCTGAGAAGAGTGGACCTTGTCCTAGTGGGGCATTACCAGAGACTACCTGATTTGCTATAGATCTTCTTGTAACTGAAAGGCTGTAATTTACTACAAGAATAAATCTACTCTTTACATCTACAAGACATGTCTGAGCTTCCATACTTCGTTTTAACAGAGGCCCTTCACAGAGGTTGACTAGACATCTTTCTGATGTTAATTGCTGTATTTTGGTTATAAACTGGTACTGATGGGGTGAAATCTTTCCTCAGTATTACTGTGTTTAAAAACAATCTAAATAATAAAGCAATGCTAACCCAAAATACACAGCATAACAGAACATTATTTACATTTTCTACTCACACAATTTAGTGAAGCCTGTCACATAATTTGGTCCTCACCTTCCTCATAACCTAGAGGTTTAGAAATTTTTGTCAGGAGGGGGTCCTTATGCTTGAAAATGTTGACAGGGGGGTCTCGGCATCCAAAAGTTTGAAGACCTCTGATCTACACTAATGGTGTGGGAAAACATCTTGAGGGCGCAGCCTTGGATGTCCCCGTGCTCGCCAACCATCAGCGGTTACCAATGTTAGCATATGCGAACGATGCCGTATTGATGGTAAGAACTGGAAGGGGGCTCCAGCATATAATATCTGCGTATTCAACTTTTATGGCATCATTAGATTTAAAGGTCAACCAAAGCAAATCTTTTCTTATCATTGCGGGGGCGTGGGAGCAAGACAGACCTCCTTCTTTTTTTATGGACTCCGGCAAGATTGAGGTGGTGGACTCGTTCCCCTATTTAGGAGTCCTTTTTGATAGAAATCAATCATGGTCTAAATTATTAGAGGGAAGAGGGTTGGGCATGCAGAGAAACCTTATGGCACTGAAAACATTCACTAAAAGGCTGGGAGTTAAACCTCTAATCCCAATGAAAAACATTCATCATGCTAAAACAAAGGCGGCAGCAGTATATGGTGCAGCGATTTGAGGGATGGCTCCCTGTGATACTCTACAGGCCATACAGAACAATTTTGTTAAGTCCTTTACTTCTGTTCCACAGCCATACTCATCATTGGCACGATTAAAATGGCCCCTCTCCTACTGTGGCACTCTATCTGGCGCAGGGTGACAGTCCCCCTCACTCAAAATTTGATAACACTTATTTTAAAGTGAGACAATTATAGTAGGGCAGAGTGGCTACAGTATGTGGAGTCAGAATTATCTGCTATTGGGTTAAGCCGCCTTTTTAAAGACCCCTCTACTTGTAAGTCAATGTCTAAGCAAAAACTGGCTGAGATATTCATTTTGAGGGCTCAATATTTGAGAAAGGAAAAAAAACTCCCACACCCAGAGGGCTCGTCTGTACAAACTAACACCGGTGCTGATGGAGGGAAGTTTTTTGTATGTGGAGGATGTCACATTCTCACACCACAAATATATACTACTGGGATTTCGCTTAAATATGATCCCATTTATGATAGGATTTCCAGGGAAGCTATACAAACATTCCGATCTCCCAGTATGTCCTTGTGACAAGAAGTCCCCACAAAATGATCTCCATGTCTTGTTTTTTTATGGTTTTTATTGTCAAGAACGATACAAATTTCTTGTACCAATTTGTAAGAGTCACAATTTAAAATGTTGCCGTGTAGCTCTTTTTTTCCTTAAATCCTTGCAGAATTCTTATATTTGTTTTTCTCTAGCCTCATTTCTCTGGCCATGTCTGAAAAAGAGAAAGCAGTTGGGCCCTTAAGATACAGCAGGATGGCTTATGATGTTTTTATTGTATACATATTGATGATTTAGCTTTTATGATTTAATGAATTTTAGCATCATTTTCATACTTGGGTTTATGATAATTTTTATTATGTTTTTTATAAACTGTGACTGTAAACACTTTCATGATCTTATGAGTAAGATCGAATAAAGTACTGGATTGGAATCGTGTGCTGCAGAACGGAGCACACATGGAAATAGGAAAAAAAGAGGACAAATACAAATATTTCTCCTCTAGGGAGGCGTAAGGTTTTAGCACTGACCCAGTTTTACATGATTAAGTAAATCTGAGGCAGCATCATGATCCATGAGTCTTGTGTGGAAAACCCAACACAACACCCATGGAACGCCTCCTATAAGAAGATAGGGCACCACAAATAGGTTAAAGATAAAACAAACGAGGCTGCACAGAGCAACACAATCATGCAGCACATGGCCACACAGACTGCCTTGCAGAAAAGTGCCCTTTCACTAGGACATCAGCCCAGAATAGCTCTGGTAGAAACGGGCAAAGAACCATCAATGTCTAATCTTTTATTAGGAAGATAGATGACTCAAAGCAAAGACAAACAGAGTGCTACTGCAAGTTAACCTTCTGTAGGCCCATAGGAAGTAACTAGTGGACCAAGTCTAAACTGACGGGCTGAAGTTAAAGTTCTTTGAGCTAAGGTGCAAATCCTTAAAGACACTGTAACAAAATCGGGCCTCAAGCTGGAGCACACTGCCTGATACTACAGCTCCCTATTACCTCTCATGAGCATAGGGATCTACTACCATGTTATCTCCCTGGTCTGAGCTTATCCTCCTTCAGCACCAGGCTCATCTCTCAGGCTAAGCCTGTCAAGCCACCAACTGTCCATATACATCCCAGCAGTCCGAGTCACCGGTGGTTACAGTGTGAACGCAGCAGAATGTCATGCTTATGTCTCCTAGATCTCCAGCAGCAGCAGTTCGGCTCGAGATGCACAGGGGAGAGAAGCAGGCATGCATACCAATGTTCATGCCACTTTTTCATCTACCCGCCGAAAAGTGCTTTAACACCTCATCAGGGGTAGCAAGCGCTATATAAATACAAACGGTTCCCTCCACTATCCTCTTAAGATCCTAATAACAAACTCACATGTCCACCGCTTAAATTAATTTTAAATCTCCCTATACTAATTCACCAATAAGCCTCTTTGAGTTCTGTAGTAGTGTGCTATTCGCCGAAAAACGCTTCAACACCTCATCAGGGGTGGTAAGTACTATATAAATGCAATTACAATTAGTTGAAGCATTTTCTGTTATTCCCTTCTGGTTTTGGTAAATATTATTGTGGTTTAGTACACAATTTCTAAGGGTCTATAAGAGAGCACAAATGAGCCTCTCAGAGAAGCGCCCCTCCCACCATCTTCAGATACCCTAGACCATACACCTAGCTTTAAAAGAGTGTAAAACACAGGCGGAGTGAAAAGTGATACATGTAATACCATTCAATGTTTTACTTAAATGTGTAGTGGCAAACTCCGTCTCCCCATCAATTTTGGCACTGCAAATGTTGATTTGAGCCATAGCGCCCGACATCCACCTGGTAGCGTGTCACCTGCCCAAAACAAAAACGTTTTCGGACAGACACTCGAAAGCAGAAAAAACAGAGCATTGGGCAAACAGGAACTGCATCAGCCATTAGCAGATGTGTTCTCATGAAGGAGAAAACCTTCAATCCATGTATTTGTAACAAAAGAAAAGGCAAACTGCCAGTGGCGGCTGCCATCATTGCTGAGTGGTTTGGCGCGGGGGAAGGGGGAATACAACCAACAACTACTCGCATTGTCAAAAAATAATTAAATAACACTGACCTGCCTTTCCGACGGCCGCCTTCCTTCACTACTCCGATTCTGGACTCCGACTGCGCAGGCTCCTACATGTGCAATCCCAGCGCTTCTCTCATACTGGGAATACTATTGGGATTGGTTTGAGCGGCTTCCTTTGCTGCTCCGACAGTGCATTGTAGCCTGGGGTGTTTTTCAAACCTAGCTGTGGCAACACAGCCCGGTTGGAGAAACGTAAGTGCTCATGTGTGTTTGGCAGGCCTAGGTAAGCCGGCTAAACACACATGTGCACTTAAAAGGGCTCACCACTCCTCGCCCTGCAATGCCTGTCCAACAGGCTTGCCTGGCCTCGCCCCCGCTAAAGACTTGCGTCATCATCTGTTTAGACAAAAATAAAGTGATGATAAAAGACTTTTATTATGATTTTATTTTTCCTCTTTTAGCAGGGGGCGCTCTTCCGCCATTACAGGAGGAGCCACCCCTGTAAACTGAAGATATTTCAGTTTCAGGTTTCCACATCCCCAGTCGAAGGCACATGAACTGCCACTAAGCTGTGTAGATTCCACCTTCAGTTACATTTCTGGAACCAGTGACGGACAAATGTATGAGAGCTCACAAGGCACCACTGTGGATGACACAACCAACTCATTGCCATATCCGAAGCACAACATTAACAACTGAAACGCATTGCGCAGTCACAAACGCGGGGGAAGAGGTGGGGGTCAGATTTCGCAACTAGAACAGTGGAGTCTCAACATAACATAGTGGATCCGGGAGTCCTAGAATTAGGACATTTGCTGTCACCTGAGCTCTGTAGGGACATTTTGGAGGAAGCATATAAACACTGCACAGAATCATTACTTGGCTACTTGGACAAGATTTGTCACGTGGTGTCAGTATAATAACCAACAGAATCCACCCTATGTTAAGGAAGTGTTTAATACATTTGGTAGATAGCATTTTAAAACGATGCATAAGCTACACTCGTGTCTCACTTTCAGCACTCATGGCTACACACAATAATTAACTATTAGCCTCCCGGTGATCCATATTTTTCTAGAAGGGATAAACCCACTTTCCCCTCCTTGTACACCATCTCCATCATGAAATGTGAACAGTGTTCTATGGAGGCTAATGTTACATCTTTGAAACAACGCACCCAGCACTTTTAAGGTATCTCCTTATTAAGACTGCTTGCCTAATAGCAATTCCATTTTTAAGTCAGACTGGTAAGTAGTAGCACATACAGGTTAACAGTCACAGCTGCAGTCCATGCACAGTTTGTGCCTAAGGTGGTACCAGCTTTTCACATTCACCAATTTGCTGAAATTCCTTTAGGAACTGCTCAGAAGCAGAGACTTCCTTACGCATAATTACATTTTTTATTTTTTCATTTACCATTTTCAGTATTACAAATGAACATGATATGTAACAAATGAACGTCGCACACTTCTCCCCATCCCTTAATCACAAAATATATATGACTAATCGACCCCCTCCCTAAGTCTTATCTATTTACTAACAGCTAATCAATCCTTAGTCTGTATCATAGCAGGAACATATCAAAAAATCACCTTCTGGCTTCCACCCACCAATCCACTATATTGATTATTATAGTAAGTAAATAACTGATTCTTGATTCTAGAAATCTATACAATTTGCGCATTGCGTCAGCCCAGTCCTCCAGTCCGCCAGATCCAGGTCCACTTCAACTTTCCGCCTGATGCATT
The DNA here is from genome assembly GCF_964263255.1 of Lissotriton vulgaris. Lineage (NCBI taxonomy): Eukaryota > Metazoa > Chordata > Amphibia > Caudata > Salamandridae > Lissotriton > Lissotriton vulgaris. Next base: position 866,175,358 of record NC_141689.1, read on the forward strand.
GAATGTAAATCTCTTCCGCCAGAGCCCACTCCATCACACCCCTGACCCATAAGCCAATATTGGGACTCGCTGCTCCAAGCAACTTATTGCTACACATCCTTTAGGCAGCAGCAAAGCTAACTGTACGAACTTATACTCCATTTTCCTCTTGTTTGGATGGGTGATAATCCTAGCAAGCAATGTTGGGACAAGAGAGCTAATTGAATTCACGTGACCCTCTTCAACCTCTTAGTATCATAAACCCAGAAATCGGACACCTTCAGCTAAGTCAAGCTAAATGATCACAAACATTGGCATAGACAATGGGTCTCGCGTTGGGGACTTTATATGTGTTTAGCCATGCAGCACATTACCATGGTCTGTGTACAGTGGCGGCTGCCACAATGAAGAGTTAGTGAGGCAACCTGGAGCTGCCACCCGCTTCACACCTCGCCCTTCCTGGTCCTAACAAGCACTGTGGCAGTATCACGGACTCCCTGGGCAATCCCCACGCTTCTCTCATAGTATGATAGCAGCGCAGGGATTGGCCTGAGCGGACGGAAAAGACGCTCCGTTCAGACCAGTGAATTGTTGGGGGGGTTTCTCCAGTCCGGCTGTTACTATCCAGAAACCGGTCCCAGGAAGCTTGATTCCAGTACAGGGAGGACCTGGATTGGCATTTCGGACTGGACTGTTCCCATGAGGTACAGGATCAAGACTGATTTGCATATGACTAGGTCTAAACTGGGGTGGCATGGTAGCAAAAGAACAATGGGTTTAACCCTGATCTCTTGACTGGGGTGAATGTATTATTTATTTGGCATTCCGTCCATCATTTGTTTGCGTGTCACTTTTCACACTAAGTGGGAAGGGTATACCCAGACGTGGGTCCCTTGCTCACTGTGCCACTGGATTCAAGCTAGCCTGGCTGATGAAGGGTAATAACCAGAAACCGGTCCCAGGATGCTTGTTTCCGGTCCAGGTGGGACCTGGCTTGGCAGTTTGGTCTGGACTGTTCCCATGAGGCACAGGGTCAAGACTGATTTGTATATGGCTGGGTCTAAACTGGGGTGGCATGGTGAGCAAAATAACAATGGATGTAACCCAGATCTTAGACTGGGGTGAATGTATGATTTACTCAGCATTCCGTCCATCATTTGTTTGCGTAGCACAATGCAGCCAGGCTGGAGAAACCTAAGTGCACATGTGTGTTTTGGTCAGCCTGATATGGCCAGCCAAACACATAGAACAAATAAGCACACTTAGGGCGTACATAGCACTCGTCCTCCCCATTCCCCGCCCCACCCCTCCAAGCAGAGCTCGCTCAGAGCTGGCAAATGAAAAAAAAAATGATGCTAGCACATCGTTTTATTTTTCATTTGCTGGCTCTGAGCCAGGCAGTGGGGCAACGCTCCTCTTCTATTGAGGATGAGCCGCCGCTGTCTGTGTAATGATCAAAGAGTGGTTTAGCAGTAAGGAGATAGCAGTCAAATATACAAATACATACCCAGCATGAATTACAATGCTACAGCATACCCTGCTAAAAAAGGGAATCATAATTAGGGTAAAATGTTATATGGCACAAATAGCTTTCCCTGATGTTGCTCATTCGCTCTTGTCCTTAAATGAAGCAATTTAGACCTTTGTATGTGGAATTAACAATTTTAAAGCCAACGTGGTAATGCTACCTGAGCAGGATGAAAATACAGGAATTTTACGGATAGAGGTGTGAGCATGGCCGGGGCAGGAGAGACAGCCTGGCTACATCTGTGCAGGAGGAAGCATGAGCAAGGCAGGAGGAGGGAGACACAACCTAGTTACACTGGCAGGGAGTGGGGAGAGGAGTGAGCAGTTCAGGGACAGAGAGGAGAGACAGCCTCGCCACACTGGCCTGTGCAGGGAGCAGACAGAGAGAGAGACGTGAGAAGGGAAAGATGTGAGCAAGCACAAGACAGAAGAGAAAGCCTGACTACACTGGCCTGTTAAGGGAGTGAGGAGAGCAAAGACACTGGCCTGTGCATGGAGATGGGGTTTAGGAGTGAGCAGTGGAGGGACATGCAGGAGAATGGCTGTGTTAGTACCAGTGCACACCCATCACAGCTCCACATCTACATTGGCTTATGTCCACTCTCGAGCCTATGGGCAGCTGAAACAACCTGAAGAAAGGGATGTGATCCACTGACCTGGTTGCAGTTCTAATCCCAACCTTGGTCATCGCTACATCACTAAGGAAACCACAGCAGGGGGGAAAAAGTGGGACCAGACCAAAACAAGGAACGGAAAACTCTAATTTCACCCGGCTTGGGATTACCATTGAGACGCAAGCAAATATAAATATATTTTTCATTACTGCGGTGCATAGTGAGGATAAATGCTCCAGGAGACACTAGATTGCTACAGAGAGAGGATGTAGCATGTTAGACTTGGCATCTTTTGGCGTGTTTCCCCCAAGTTTTTGCTTTCTGCCCTCGTGGTTTTTACTCTGTTTTTGCTGGTATAACGTTTCTGTGCGCTTTTCGTACTCAGTGGTAAAGCTCTGGTGCTCCTGTGGTAAATTGTGTTATGATTGGATGTGCGACTTACTTGTCAGCCCCCAGTAACCGGTACTGCGGGTGCCGGGGCTTGTGAATCCACCGCTGCTCGTGGGCCTGCAGCACGGATTGTGCCACCCACGTTCATAGCCTGAAAAAAGTATAAGTGAATGAAGTTTGGTATGCCTGAACTCAGTGTCTAAAGTCGCAGCCTTTAGCAAGGGTGCCCTTTTGATTCGGAGTTCATAAAGGCCACTTTTAGAAAGTGGGTATTATTTTGCTCAGTCATCCCGTGTGCCTCGGCTGGAATGTGGATTACCTGTCTGGTTTTTGGGACAACAGATGGCTGGGGAGCGGGGTGGCTCCTGATAGTCTAGGTAGGTCAGGAAGGGGCTAAATAGACCTGGGTTACGATGGGGGAAGAGGGAGGGAATCTCCTTGCACCTCAAAGGGCCTGGTCTGCCTCTGACAAAGCCGTCTCCATCTCCTGCCAGGAATTCACGCCAGAGAAGGTCCAACTGGTTCTGGCCGGACACAGACACCCTCTGCCTGAAAGATCAAAGGATTTTTTAGATACAAATGCTGGGTCCCAGACCCCTGAACTTTAGAACTCATCTGGATCAAGAAGAATGCACAGAAGAAGAGCCAGAGCCACTGCTGAAAGGAACTACCACTTTGCTGTGTGCTTTGCTGGGCTGCCCTGCAGTGGCTGCTTCTGTCTTAGGCAGGGAAAGGACTGGCCTGGACTTTCTGCATCCGAATTGGTGAGACTCTCCAAGGGCTTGAGGTAGAGCTTGCCCCCTGTTCATGAAGTCTCAGGAACAGCAAAGACTTCCGGTTCTTCGTCCCGTAGCACTGGGGACTGTGTGTTTTGTGCTGCAACCCGGAGAACGCCACCCGACGACATGGCTGTCCTGATGGCGCCGCTGCCTGCACCGTGGTTCGGGGGCACTGCTCGTAAGTTACACAATGCACCGCCCTCATCCCACACCGCAGCCTTGGCCTACCGACGCCAGCGCCATCGACTTCAGTTCATCAGCCGGTGACAGCGATTCAGCAACTATGACACCCCTGCTTGCACAGTGACTTGCTAGCACCGTGACGAGCACCGCCTCCATCTCACACCGCGACCCTGGTCTCACCGACGACGCCATCTGACACCACCACTGAGCCGCTGCTCGCACTGCGACCTGGGGGCACTGCTCACCGCACCGCTGTGCTTCACACCGCAGCACCCGACTCCTGTTGGCGCCAGCGCTCCGGATCCCATCAGAAAGGAGCTCGACCTGCAACGCAAGTGACTTCAGGGGCCCCATTGCCCTGCATCTAAGAAAGGCATGTTTGTGGGTCTTCCCAACACCATAGTTGGCCTGCGACCCCGCAGTCAGCCAGAACTGTTTTTGGATTTGTTGTTCACGCCGCCGTGATAGCCCCAGATGGAGCTATCAAAATTAAGGAACTATTTTTAAAAGCATATTTTGATAAGTGAATATTTTGAAGTATAGTCTTGTGGATTTTTATTGTATTTGGTCTTGTCTTAAATATATAAAAATTGGATGTTTTTCTAAAGTGGTGTGGTGTCCTTTTGTAGTGCGTACACTGTATTACTGTTGGTTCTGTGCAAATGCTTTACACACTGTCTCTAAGATAAGCTTGCCTGCTCGTGCCAGGCTACCAAGCGGGTCAGCAGTGGTTATTTTAGAAGTGTAACTCCCTTATCCTGAATTGAGTGGTGGTTTCTGCCTTGCTTTGGCGCAAGTCTCAGCTAGCCAGAAATCCCATTTCTAACATGGCAAAACATAGAGAGCTGCTGACTTTGGAACTAGGGGACGAGCTTGTGTCTCGGCGTCGGCTCTCCCCGTGCCTACAAAAAAAGGCAGAGACATACCAATGTAAATACAACAATTATGAACAAAATGAAAATGAGAAATGCTGACTGCGTACAGGAAAGAAAGAAAAGCTGAACGCATGTCAATGTTATTTTTGAAACTACTGTAGTACATAACGAGCATATACGCTTCACGAAACACCAGATTGCTTTAAAGAGAGGATGTGGCAAAACGTAGCTTGAATCTCAGCATTGGCTCTCCCTGAGCCTACAAAAAACACAACCCACAAAAAAAATAAGGAACCGTAAATAGTAAACAAGATAAGCGTAAGCGTGTCTTAAGATAAGCGGAGCGTGTTGTGCTCACAGAGTATCATAAATAACAGGAAGAGGAAGAGCACATGTAACAGGGGCAGTCCTCATGGGAGGTAACAAAAGATCAAAAGGAAGCACTAATAAACATATTCACCAAACAAAAGCAGGCATTTATGAAGGGTAGTAACAGGAACCAATGAAAAAGATGGGAGGTTCTCAAAGCCCACATTGTAGATGCGTAATGTTTCGAAGAGACAGCACATGCGCTGCCTAGGCGAAACCTAAAAAGAAGCTCCATATACCCCGTATTTTGGGCATTCAGGTGATCTGGCCAGGTACATTTTGCTCAAGAGTGATTGAAGTCAGATAAGTACAATGCAGGATATTAAATTCAATTAGCTTAAATTGAGCATTACTCAAGACCCATTTTCACCATCTAATAATGCTTTTCAGTAAATTGCCCACCCACATCACTCTCCCAAAAGTGCAAAGCTTTTAGGATAAGTTTGTTTCTATTTGATTTCAAAGCTATGTATATTAGAGTAATCAAATGCCTATCTGTTCCCAACTATAGGATACCTTCCATCTTACAGGATGTATGAGGTAAATCGGGGAAACTCGTCCAGATCTCCCTAGCTGTACTAGCCAACTTGGCATACTGGAGACACTCATGAAAAACAAATGGGAGAAAAAGGGTGTTTGACTTTAGGTAGGGAGGAAACTCCTGGTCCCCTTGATCAATGTTAAACAATAAATGGAGGAGTACCCCCTGGGGGCTTTTCAGTGCCTCTGTCTAGATGATATCGAGGTGCACACAGTGCCACACAATAGCGGACAGATTTTGTCCTTTTTAGAAGACCCCTCACTCACCAACCTAGTTGGTGACTTGCTTCATCATCGGAGTCCCACACAGACAGCCGAGTGCCATCCGGGTGTGCTGCGACACCTGACTACAGTGGAGCGGGTTTTTAGGTTTTATTATATGTGCGAAGATTGAGGGATTGCAAGTGAATTTTTAAAAATTGTCCAATACTACCCACTCGTAGAATTTATTCTGGAGTGATTGGACAACAGGTAAAATAAAGTGGGACACCTTTGCCTGGTTAGGTAGGCTGGTGGTGTCAAAAAGTCGTGTAGTGAGTTAAAATGTTGGTCTACATGTTTCAACCATGATGCAAATATAAGGTTTTCATCAGGACCAGTGGTGGTAGTCCGGGTGGTGTACACACGCTAAGGTGTACCCTGCCCTTAACTACGTGAAAAACAAAAAACACAAATTCGTGGTTTGTTAAAAAGCTGATATTCCTCTCCAGGATTCTGAAAAAACCTGTGGAAACAAAAGAGGGGGATGGCGACAAACACACGATACATGAACATTAAACACAAAGTTTGCTTGAGGTGCTCCTCATGTGTGACATCCAATGAAGTGATGACAGTATTGTGGATGTTATAAGATGACTAGTTCATTAGTCAACATAGAGTGCCCAAGCAATCACACTGCTAGGCAACAAAATGAGCCTGTGATTTTGATTGGTACAACCCACTAGATACTGTGTTGGTCACGTTCATAGCCCAATCCTTTGATCTGACCGTGAGTGGGTAATATCATAAACACACAGACAGGCTAGCAGTGGGTGTCGGGTTCCTCACATGAGCTGTGAGTGAAGCGTAAGTTGGCCAACTACCATACGTACGTATTTATTTACAACTTCAAAACTTTCTCAAAAGGCAGTGTTTCAAACAGGCGCCCGGCAACCAACGAAGCTCTTAATGAACCGGCTTGATGGGCGTCCGGGGTACTGCAAATAATCAATGCCACAACCTGGGAAAAAGAGAAAAATGGGGCGGGAGTAGGGTGGCGGGAGCGGGGGTGAGGGGGTTAGATTTGCATTAAAGAAATCGCCATGGTCGTAATAGGCATTACGGCCGATATCTACCGAGCAGTGACTTACTTGTGGAGAGATCGTAGAAGGCCGATTCGCCTAGCATGTAGACTTTTCGGAGCCCCGTGGATACAGACTGCGGGCTCCGGTAGGGATTTATAAAGAAAGCTGCGCTTCATGTTTTGGCAAAAGGCGTGGTTACGTGAAACCACGTGGTTCCTGGTGCGTCGTTAGTAATACGCGCAACCAGTACGGGACGAGGATTGCCGTTTGTGTTGGTCAGTGTGTCAATAAAGATCCATTTGCATTGAGTTTGACAGAAAAAAGGGAGTATGTGTCACTCAAAAGCGGTATGTGTAGCAAAAGCGAAACCTTGCCGTTTGAGTTGATATGCTTACGTTGAGTGTATCAGAGTCAGGGGGTTATGTATCGCACAACACGGCGCAGCCAAAGTCTGATCGGGCATTACCACATGCAATATTCCTCTGAGTGTGTAAATGAGGATAATTTTACATTACATGTGGAAGAAAGGGGAGGGGGTGCGGCGGGAAGGGGGGTGGGAGTGGGGGCCTCAACTTGAGTGCAGGCAAGCATTTACACGCAACCCGAGCACAAACATAAACAATGTTGCTAGTGTATCATCCCCATATTTCCCATTAATAAGGCATTTTTCCCAATTGTTTTCTCCCACAATCCATTTGGCAGGTATATGAGATGTGTTACAATACAGGTCCATAATAACGGTGGATTTAGGCCCAGATCTCTGTACTGGTGTGAATGTATGACATTATTCTGCATTCTGTCCATCAATTGTTCTTTTTGCATTTGTCACCCGAAGTGGGATGGGTATGCCCAGACGTGGGTCCCATGCTCTCCATGCCACTGGAGTCAAGCTAGCCTGGCTGATGAGGGGCGAAACCCCGAATCTGGTCCTAGAATGCTTGTTTCCAGTCGAGGGAGGATCTGGCCTGGCAATTCGGGCTGGACTGTTTCCACTGGGCGCAGGTTCAAGACTGATTTGCATATGGCTGAGTTTAAACTGGAATGGCATGGGGAGCAAAAAAACAATGGATTTAGGTCCAGATCTCTGTACTGGTGGGACTGTATGACATTGTTCTGCAGTTTGTCCATCAATTGTTCTTTTTACAATACAGCTTCTGGTCATGAAGGCTTAGACACCCCCTCTTCATCTAATTTAGTGCCACTCGTCTATGTTTATTGGTCAATATTAGAGAGATTAACCAGCTATTCAATTGTTTGAAAGTGGCTGGCCTTAGGAGGCATACAGTATTCTGTATGCCATATAGGCATTATGGCAGGAGAACCATCTTCACAATGGCCACTCTTACCATAATGGAAGGGAAGCGTATTCCAGAATCATATAGACAAATGTAGTCCATCAAGTACCCACCCCATGTATTAAGCATATTGCTTCTTTTTTGTCAGGCCAACCATAACCCCCAGATACCTGAACTGATCAACCTCCCATTGAATTCTACCCACCCTGACCCCAGCCTATATATACCAACTGGACCCAGCCACACAAATGTGGGCTGAAGCGCATCACTCTTAAGTTAACATATCCATCAATTAGGCCCAAATCAAGGTGTCAAAGGCCTTCTCTATGACTACAGCCACCAGCAAAAGCTCCTCCACCCAATCCACTACTGAATGCAGGACAAGTATTAGTCTGCTGTAGCAAACTACAACCTGGAATGAATCTGCATTGATTACCATGCATCAGGTGGCCCAGTATCTGTTGCAGTCTGTTTGCCAGAATCTTAAAGAGAACATTTGCACCTGAATCGGTCATAGTCAATGTCCAGTATGGTCATGGCTCTACTAGGTTGCCTCCAGATTTGAGCATTTTTCAAATGATGCCCTCTTGCATAGTGGGAGGTTGATTACCCAACTGTTGGGCTTCCCTAAAGCCATCCAACAATTTTTCAGTGAAGTGGGGAGCAAAGCCGTCACCTCCCAGCCTGTTACACTTAGGAAGAGATTGTAGCATCTCCTTTAACACTTCGAGAGTTATATCAGCCTCCAGTTCTGTCCTCAGGTGCTCAGGGGCTTTTGGTATGCTTACCGCAGCAAGTAATGTGTGTATGGATTCACTAGAGTTCTTATCTACACTCTTGTATATCGCCTGCAGATACATTTTAAGTGTTGTTTATTTCTCTTTGTGTCCTGGTAATCGAGCCATCTGGACAAATAAGATGAAGACGTATGGGAGGGATATCTATTTCTGGTGTAAGTGTCCAGGCCAGAAGTCTACCAGCTTTGTCCCCTTCCTTGTGTAATCTCTGCTGATATTCCTTCAGTGTTAGTTAGTCCAACCTGTCCCAGACTCTATTTCCTGCTGCTATAACTCATCTAGTTTAGCCTCTTGTGCTCCCATATCCTTCTATAATTGTTTTTAACACCATAAACCTTACTCAGACACTCACCCATTAACATGACCTTCATGGTCTCCCATTCATTTGATCTACTGCCCATGGATCCCCAGTTGTGTGCAATACATGTAGTAATTGCAGTGGTATAAGGACCCAGACACACTGCTTTTGAGATCACATCTAGGGACATTCTTCAAGCAAAGCTCTACCTCAACATATTTATCCCTTTACATTATAGTAATAAAGGAGAATGGTCTGATAAGTACCTCTCCAGGTAATTGGTAGAGAAAAGCCCAGCAGTGGCCATCCTTGCCCTCATAAGGTGGTCCAGATGACTGTAAGTATTGTGTGTGAGTGACTGGCAGGAATATTGTTGAGTCTCTGGATGTAAAACCATCCAAAAGTCAACAAAACTCATATTCGACATCACCTCCATCAATGCAGTGGTCATACCTTTGCTTTGTGTGATGCCTCAGTGGGAATCTATCTAACACACCATCTAACACACAGTTAACCCCCACACCAGAATGTGGGGCCATCTGTCACCCCAGCATTAAATCTTACAATGTATAGAAAAAGATTATATTGTCAGTGTTTGGGACATGTCTTTTAATAATACATAGTTCCTTCCCATCAATTGTACACTGTGGGAGGACATACCTATTCCAAGGTGAACATGGAAGAAAGGTAACGCAGAAGAGAATCCCTGCGGCAACCCATAGCAATACCCCCCTGTTATATGTGTAGAATTTGGCGGAATGCATTTGACCCCTCCATTTTTCAGCAAACGTAGTAGCCTCTGCACCTGTGAGGTCTTCTCTTGCAGATCGACAATGTCTGCATTACTGAGTCTCAAAAAAGATAGTACCTTACGTCATTTAGTGAACCCTCCAAGGCCCGAACATTTCATGTAATGATTCTATATTGTTACCCCATGTTTCAGACACGGAGTAGCAAAAAAAGGAATTGCCGGTTCCTCCTGACAATAATGTGGCAATCGGACCACCTGGTATGAAAGGTGCATATTAATGTGAGTGAGCAGTGCGACAAGCACCTATCTGTAGAAAACACCCCACATGGAAATAAACTTAACCCCTCCCCCAAATCCCATCCTGAGTAAATATATTGCTACGTGAGAACATGTCTGCCCATCAATTATGGCTGAATAAATTCATCCAGCTCACTATACCTACAATACCAGAACAAGAAACAACACAACCCTCTATTTGTCACGCTATCCTATATAATCTGGTGGCTCAGTGGACTAATTTGTCCACTGTAGGGGCCTGTTCTCACTCTCATAGTCACAGGTTTAAATCCAGGCAGTTCCACTCAGCCGTTCATCCGTCTGAGGTTGATAAAATGAGTGTACCATTGAGATTGTTAACAATATACATCTGTTATTCAGCACAAAGATGCCTACGGGTGAACGTGGCTTTACAAATGCACATGTTATGTTACGATGAATAAGCATAGGCAGGAGATCACCCAGAACAAATAGCTCCTAGACAGAAAAATGTGGGTTTTGACAGGGGCAAGGAGCTTCTGTATCATTGATATCCAAATAACCAAAATGATATCAGCACGATTAAAGCGACAGATGCCCCGGCCAGTCCCTTGCCCATCATCACACCTAGTATTGCAGTTAGCCATAGCTCATTGGCTAGCATTTTTCATGGATACATTCTAAGATAGTAATTAAGAAAAGCCAGACTCTCACCCCTGTTCCACCCATAGACACATCCTTATCTATTAATAGTCTATTGCATGTCACTAGTGAGTTTTTCCGTCATGTCCCTAGATCACGTGGAGGATGCCTCCGGTGTATGGTTGCCCACTGAAAACAACCTCTCCTCCTCTTTCCACAAAATGCCATACTCTTGAATTAATTTTTCATGGAGTGTATTTGGTAGTGGTCGTAGGGGTCCCAGCTCTCTCACAGTTCCTCCTACCCATTCTCCCAGAGCCATCCCTGCCCGAGTGACTCTTCCACGCCACAGATCTTTTTGGAGGCACCTTGGAGCATATTTACAAGGCAATTGCGCCACCGGAAAGTGACTTTTTCTAATGTACGGGTGGCTAAATGACCTGCTCCATATTTATAAAGTGGTGTTAAGCCGCTTTGTAAATATTGTCCCCTTTCACGCAGATATCTGCATTAAAGGGCATGCAATGGTTATTGCTGTGGGCGTTCCACCTTAACACCCATTGCTTTTTTACGCTGCCCCAGGTTTATAAGGCTCTATAAATCAGAGGCAGTGCCACTGAATAGCAGGCATTAGATTGTTGCAAAGAGGAGAAATACTTTTATTTCTTCTCATTTTGCTTTTTCTATGTGTGCTCAATTCTGCACCACACATACAAGAGCAAATCACCTTTAAAAATTGTTTATGTGCAGGAAGGTGTCCCTTCTTGCCCATAAACAATCATCCCTGAAACACAGACACCCTTGCACCATGGTATAAGGGTGCACCATGGTACAAGGGTGCCTGCATTTCAGGGAATCATCCCTGTGAACGCAGGTACCAATGTAATGGTTCACTGTTAAAATATCGATCACAAAAACACGGAAGAACAAAAACATAGAGTTGAAAATATCGTATACAAAAATATCGTCATCCTATATATAAACAAGTTTTAACATAAATATCGATATATAATTATCGCCTTAATAAATATGTTAACGAATATATAGACTACAAACATATTGAATACAAAAATATAAAAAAGATTTAAATTAAAGAGAACCACAAAATATCGATAACACTAATAGCGACTTACAAATCTACTTATAACTTATACAAAAAATATCAACAATACTATTCAGCAATAAATAAAAACTCCTTTCGACTATCTAATTCATTAAAACAATTGAAATGTTATTATACCAACATATATAAATTTAATATATATTTAAAATAAATAATAAATTGGGGATGGAGGGATAATTGCCCTCCATCCCCAACCTGAAACGATTAATAGCTAAAACTAAAAGAGCGTCCGATCCAACTCCACCCACCCCCAAACATTTCAAGAAATTGAAATACTACCAGAATATACTATTACCCACAAAGAAGATAAATTCTTGATGTATGACAACCACAGCTTTACACCATTCATGGTGAATTTCAAGAAACCAATATTCCCTTCATTTATGCATTACTGCCAAATACAAATAATTCCATCTATATAGAACTATTAACAACAATAAAATAATTACCTGATAATTATTATCCCCAAATAGATTTTGAACTAGCTATGATATAAGCTATTCTAAAAATATACCCACATACTGCAATACAAGGGTGTTACTACCACTTTAATCAAAGGATGTGGCGACTCCTCCATAAATCTTCTTAAAGTATTGACTACTCTACTAACAGGAACTTTGCATATCAAATAAAAAAATGAACTGCACTAGCATACGTACTAACAACAGAAGTGGCAAATTTTTATAATTTATTAATTGACAGTCCTTTCTACTGCGTTAATGAAAAAAAAATTAACTCCCTTGTTGGATTACTTTGAGGACACCTGGGTGAGAAGGTTGCATCGTTCAGGTCACCATAGACAACCAAAATTTCAAATTCCCTGGTGGAATGTCTACGCTAGCACTATTGCACAAAAAGCAAAAACTAATAACGCAGTAGAAGGATGGCATAATGCCTTCCAGGCCACAATAGGGAGAGGACAACCAACACTACACAAACGTATACAATCAATAAAAAAAGAACAAAGTTACCAAGAACTCAGAATAGAACACTCTATAACGAAAATAGGACCAAAACTGAGTAAACAAACAATTAATATGTACGAATACCTCCAACAAAAAACAAGAATGTATCCAAGTATCCAAGGTCTAGCATACATAGACCTAATAGCAAAATCTATTCTGTAATTTAATCCAAATAGCAAACAGTAAAAACATATAAAACAAAGTATTTTCATTTTTATATTAGTTACATTCTGTCATAAAATTTCCTATATAACTTAATATCATATGACATAATATAACTAACAAAAAAATTAGATTCACAAATAGACATTGCCCACCCTCAAAAATGTTAAAAACAACTTACAGTTGGTAGCTGTAGAATATCCTCGAAATAGATGAATTAAAAAACAATCCAAGGGAAAACCAATCCATATAGTAACAAAACCCCCCCAAAAATGGAAAAGTACAACTGTAGAAAAAAAATCCAATGTAGCAATCCTCTCAATAACAAAGCCTTAAAAACCCGAAAATATTGAACAATAAAAAACACTCCAAAATCCTTATAAAAAAGGAAATGTATAGCAACTTGTTTTAAAACAAGCAACAACAATTTCCTTTATTGAAGAAAAAAAACGCCTGGATAATTCCATTTGTTCACCAAAGCCCGAACCTATAAATAAAATCAAACAACACCCACCCATAACAAATAATAAACCCACAAATCGAAATAACAACATATAATAAATATAAACACACATAGTAAAATAGTAATTAAAAAAACATTGCATTGAAATACCATTAGAGAGTAAATAAATGAGGAAATCACTAACCTACATAAAAAACATGTAACGTTAAAAAAATGGTTAAATAATACTTTTACTAGCACATTAACACCACCACTAACTAAACACTACCTTAAAATAACTTTAAAATAATTTAAAGTAAACTTACAGGAACGTAGACGAAGCAGCTCCCAACCGCGAGGTTCCGTCTTCACAAATGACCCAAACAACGAAGTACATAGTCTAAAAAGTGAACAAAGGAAAACAAAATGGCGGCAGAATTAAACCAAAAATAGGACTAACTCCCCATAGAAATGAATGGAAAAAAGTAAATACTGCTTTAAAAATGCATAACAAATGTTTTTATATATATTTTAAATGTTTAAAATAAACATATTAATATTGTAAAATATACATTAATTATGTTATGTTAAAAATGTATAATGTAATAATTTAATTAATGTTTACTAAAACATATGTTTATTACATTAACACTTTATTTCCTAATATTATACAAATGTTAAAAAAATATATATATACTTTCCCAAATATATAAAAAATTGTAAATTATTTAACATACTAAATTTTATTTAAATAAAATAAAATTTAATATGCTGTATAATACAACATATTGTGAAAAAATGTACAGTATATATATTACATCTACTGTACTTTTATACATCATGATATAAAAATGTAATACAAGTTCATGAAAAATTGTAAATGTTTTCATTTAAAAGTATTAAACAATACATAAAATACTGTATATTCATGTAAAAATTATACTATGTTACTTTACTATTATACATGTATAACAAATAAATAGTGAAGTGTTAAAATACTGTCAAATACATTTGTACATAAATGTTATAAAATATAATTTGTTGAACATGTCTAAATATATTTTACAACACCCTAATAAAATATGAAAAAACATAACAAGGTGTCTTTTTTTCAATATTGTAATAAACTGAAAAATATTTCAAATGTCATAATTTACTTTTCTAACTACAAATACAACTAAAGTCAAAGAAAGTGCTGAATAGTAAAACATAATAATTTACTATTCTAACTCCAAGTCCAATATAACTCAGGGAAAGTGCTGGATATTAAACCATAATAATTTACTATTCTAACTCCAAGTCCAATATAACTCAGGGAAAGTGGTGGATATTAAAACATAATAATTTACTATTCTTACTCCAAGTCCAATGAAACTCAGAGAAAGTGCTGGATATTAAACCATGATAATCTACTATTCTAACTCCAAATCCAATATAACTCAGGGAAAGGACTGGAAAGTAAACTATAATAATTTACTATTCTAACTCCAAGTCCAATAAAACTCAGGGAAAGCGCTGGATATTAAACCATAATCATTCACTATTCTAACTCCAAATCCAATATAACTCAGGGAAAGTGCTGGATATTAAACCATAATAATTTACTATTCTAACTCCAAGGCCAATAAAACTCAGGGAAAGTGCTGAATATTAAACCCTAATAATGTAATATACTAACTCCAAATCCATATAAAAGTATAATCAAAAAATATTTAATATACACTATTTCATTTACAGTATTTAAAAATATATATCATTAAAATACATATAATAAATTAATGTAAATTATCTTTAGACATTTAAATAGAAAACAAATAAAATAAAACAACAAATATAAAAATATCTAAAATTATTCTTGTTTTATCCAATTTGCCAAATATTAGAATTTTTTTGCATTAAACTATTTTATTAATCATTAAATAAATTATAACAGCATTTAATATTTTCAAATGTTATCAAAATATAATGTAAATAATATAAAAATATAATATTTATATAAATGTACAAAAACGTTTTAAATATAAATATGTAGCACATTTAGATTAATATATTTTCTCTTATAAGAACATTTTATTTTTATATATTTCATAATCATATTGGTAGATTTCAAATTATTTATTAATTAATTACCAACATTTTGTTAAAATATTTTATTTAATATTTACATTTAAAATATTGTAAATTATTATACAAATTTTACAAACTTGATTTAATTTTTTTAATTTCAAATTACCATTTTCAAATAAAATACATAATTTCGTAAAATAAGAAATTTCTTATTTGAAATTTCACATTTCTACATTCAAATTTGTATTTTTTCTAATTTTAATTTATTATGAAAATTTTGACACATTTGTAAATTACTACCCACCCTTATCCCCTATAAACCCAACATCCCGGTCCTAAAATATATACACATTTAAACAATTTAATACATTTTAAACAACATTTTTTAATTACTACCCACCCTTATCCCTTATAAACCCAACAACCTGCTCCTAAAATATTTACTAATTTTGATATTTAACATAAAAATAAATTAACATTTTATAATTACTACCCACACTTATCAGCTATAAAATAAACATCCTGCTCCTAAAAATTAATATAGAAATTATGAAAAACATATTTTCACATTTATTCTTTCCATCAAAACATTTAAAATTTAGAAAATATAACATAAATAACTATTAAACAACTATATCAAAGTCCCGTAATAAACATAATATCGATATAATTTACATCAATATTTTTTGCAACTATATTTATTACATCGATATTTCACACTCTCGATATTTTGACACAACTAACAAATCGATATTTCTAACATCGATATTAATTACATCGATATTTGAAACAGACGACATTCTTACCTCGATATTTATGCTTGTCGACATTTCACCATCGATATTCTTGATCTGCACCCATTGTACTATAGCGCAAGGGTGTCTGTGTTGACACTAGGCAACTTTTTTTTGCTCCAGCACAAGGGAAAACCCATGGATGTGCCATATTCTTGTAAATGCGGTGCATCCCTGCATTTTTTTTTTTAATTACGCATCGTGGCGCTGCTAAATTGCATGCACCGCCAAGCTGCGTCATTTCCTTGTGAATATCCCCCTTGTTCACACCTTTCAATCCAGTTCAGAATGCTCAAAGAAATGAATCTTTCAATTAACAACGACTCGCAGCCGTGAGGGGCATGTATTACTGCATTAGATGTTAGAAGAGCAGGCATGTATTACTTGAATAAGGCTTGTTCAACAAGCAATCTCTTTAATTTCTGGCTTATGCTCCTCCTTCGTGGGGAAAGGAGCAACAAAGAATCGTCACAAAGTGGATTCTGGAGACAAATTAATTATGTTGCACTATATCTGGTAAGACATTACTTTCAAAACAAAAAGCAGATACTATGAGGAAGAAGAATGTTTTGTTAGCTATTGTGGGGGATGTCACCATCAGATATAAACACAGCAACAAACTTGCCATCTAGGCACCCCATAAGTAAACACCGTACTGTAGATATCCAGGTGACATAGGAAGCTGCAGTGGGTGAAAAAGTGGTAAGGCATATATTTGTTACTACTCACAGTTTTCTCCCCAAAAAGGGGGATTCTGCTATATAGTTTGAACAGCATATGAATCTAAACTAGGTTCATACTGCGAAAGAAGCATGTTACTTAGTGTTAGCAAAACATATGTATTAAACCTATTCTCACAGAGGTCCTGCGGAATCCTCTGATCGACACCGAGAATAAGATTTAAGGTAGCAATCTTGTTTTTCTGGACCAACCACTAAAGCAAAGAATAATGTAAGAAAGGTGTTATTTACAAATACTCCTATCTGCACTGGAGGACGTGACCAGATGTTAGTTTTTACAAGTTCCAGAACACAGTAAAACGCAGAAAATAAGCCACACTTTGTATGAAACAACTGCATGTTAGCACCTGCACTATTATGTTATATATTGCAGGTCCACCCCAGCCCCTTTGCAAATCTTGCTCTTCTTGGCACTGTTTGGTCCACAAGATATTGATTTACTTGTGCCTGCTGATATGGCCCTGCTTAACCTGAGACTCATTGGAGTCCAGAGAAAACTGGAACAGAAAATGGACGAGAAGGATGACTGCAACTTTCACGATATCAAGGAATGAAGACAGTTAACATCTGCTTTAGACAGCGTATCTTTTCAAATCATTTAAAATATTTGAATATGGAATATTACTGAGTGTAGCTTAGCTTCTGTGAGCGCTGCAAGCAAATACAATTATTATTAGTGGAGTAAAGCATGAACATTTTTACATTATCCATGCGAGTCAACATTTGCTTTTGGCACAGGTGCTCCTTCGCTAATTTGCTTCTCATTCTCAATTTCTAGAATCAGCCGTTTAACAAGATCAATGTGATTTTTTTGGGCTGATTAGTGAATCACTCCATATTGCCTGCTTCGTTAACCATAAGTGATGTTCTGCGATAGCTGATGACTTCCTTGTGTGTGTTGCCTGTCTTGGTGACTGCATGGATCATCTGCTACCAATTAGGGATGATTTTAAATTACATTTCCACACCATTGTAGGGGAGAATCACGCCTATTCAATGGGCATGCTGTTTTCTGCGACCCTTTTACTGATATTCGGGGTATTTATCAAATATTCACGCGATGCAACCCCACCTTGCTGCACTGTACTTTGTTAAAGGGAGAGGGGAGGAATGCGCCATATTTAAAATAGGCTAATTCCTGCTTTCTGCCTGCGCTGGCGCACAAACTGCGGCCAAGCACCAATGCACCTTGGTGCAAGGGTGCCTGTGTTGCAGGCAGGATTGTTTTTGTGCAGGAAGTGCACCTTAATGCACAAAAACAGTCCTATGAGGCTTTCTGTTTTTTCGTTGTGTGCTGCAGAGTGCAGCACACGTGGGAAGAGGAACAAATGAGAAATAAGCATATTGTGAAGAAATACGCATATTTCTCCTCTTCACGCCTCTCCTGGGGAGGTTAGCATTCCCAGGTCTTCCACTAATGATACAAATGGTAATGCGCTAACACCCATGGGTGAAAGCATGGGAATACCCACGCTCCAACCATGGAATGCCTCCCTGGGGCGGAATAACTTAAGGCGCTTTCTTGCGTTACTCCACATTCACCAAACCACTCAGGGCCACACAAGGTGGCCTTGCATGGCTTAGTGAAAGTCATTCTAGGATTTGAGTTCCCCTTGTGCCCCCTTGTGTGGCGCAATGGCAACGGAAAACCATGATAAATATGCCCCTCGGTGTTCCAGTAGAGTAGCCATGAATATTAGTTTACCAACTTTTATATAACTATTTGGTCAGGTTCGAATGGGATTGTGACTTTTGACTGAATTTACGTTTTAATTAATTAGCTAAATCTTAGTGCTTTCCTGAGGAAATAATCTTGTTAGATTTCAGAAACCTACAGTTCCAGGATATCCTTTTCTCGCCCCAGAATTACCCACTTGAATTTAATACAAAAGGAGAACCACTATTGTATCGGCCACTACTGTGCACTTCCAACTATTTTAGGAAATACTGCCCATTCTTGGAGGCCAAGTCCTTGAATAGCACTTTTGCTAAGATTAAACTTTATTACTTTAATCGCCTAGAATGCTCCCATCTAATATGCTTCCCCCTTTTCACCCTCACCCACCCCTAAATTTAGCCCTCAGTTTCCTGGTAGACTAATGTAGCATCTTCATTGACTATCATTCTACATCACAGAGACATCATCTAAGATCACTCTCCACCAACTATAAGGGCTCACAAAAAATGTACTTAAAGCCACTCCACGCCTTTAGGGAAAGGGGTACAATCTGAACCGTACCATGGAGTCCATGGTACGGTTCAGATTGTACACCTTTCCCAAACTGTAAAATACACAGTGACAAATATCACTCAATTGTTGATAAGATATGCTTGGGAGAAAATAGGTAAAATAATTATTATCCTTGTAGATACAAGCAAGCTGCGGTTCAGCAAAGTCTGACAGAAGGCTGCCTTGCATCTAAGCATGAAATGAAGAACTTCCCGTCTCTGATCTAGGAAGCACCAGATCCCGACATCTTTCAGCAAAATGAAGAGGCACAACTGAAAAAATTCCAGTAGAACTGTCCTAGGAGGAGAAATAATTCTGCAGGTTGGACTTCGGTATTTTGAATGTGGTGACTGAGGCCATGAACTGCCCTCACCACTGCTTAATTTGAGCCTGTAGTTTCCAGTGCTCAGCACCAGCACTTAATTACCGGCACTTATGACAGTATGCCACATGGTGGCGCTGTATGTCCAATTTAGAGATCTGCTCAACAATAGTTGTTTATAAATTCAATATGCCTTAAAAAGGACTGATACCTGCCACCCAAGCTATTTTTACAGCCTCGGGTGCCTGAAATAGTCTCAGTTGTCAACCTTGTAGGAGTGTGATGGCAGAAGTTCTGTTAGTACTGTCATTGATAGCGCTGGCGGGGGAAATGGGTGGTGCAAGCTGCAGTGACCTCTTGACGAGGGCATCAACCTTTTTTTAAAAACAAATTAAGCACTGGCCCTCAGAGATCAAAACGTGACCTCTTGAAGATAAGAGAAGAGAAGATAAGACTTATAAACCACACAGCTACTTTTGTGGAAGGGTCCCAGTGCTAGGATTCTGACTCCCGAGGAAGAGATTGCCCAAATGTTGAATCCGTTCTAGAATATAGACACAAATTGTACCTGTGTAGGTAAAGTGAGTATAGAAGGTATGCCTACCACAAGTTTTGTGGATGGTAGATGCTTGCAGACAGATACTGGTCCTGAGTTGTGTAAACATCCTGTGGAGGAACTGGGAGTTCCAATCATCTGCATACATGGGGATACCTAAGTCTACCCTACCAACCAAATTTCCCCTACTGGTCAAAGCCATATCTTTGAGATGACTGTTGGGGTATTGCCCCACTTGCAACAGATATTCCAACTACTTTTCCCCAAAATTAATTGGTGAACGACTGGTTGCAGGATGCTTCATATTTCCAAGAAACAGAAGTGCCTAGCAAAGCAGCAAACAGAAAAGAATAAAAGCCAGAAAGCTACTTCTATCTGCACAGCATACTGTACATTGGAAAATAGATGATCTTAGACGTTTCTACTTTATAGTATGCTTTATTCTGAACATAGTCTAAGAACGACTCTACTCCAAACCCTTTGTGTCCTTATTTTCTAATATATAAACAGTTTGGCATCAGAATGAGACCGCAAAGGCAACAAAAACAGCTGCCGGTTCCCCAGCCCTTTAGAAAAGAAGTAGTGGGGCTTGGCCGAGAAAGGGACCCGTGAAGAAGCGTCTCCACTTAGCTGGCCCCTGCCAAAGCCCTTAATGCTGCCGGATTACAAGCAAGAAAGATGTCAAAGAAGCCTCAGGACTGGAGCAGACCGCAATAGGAGCCAAACAGGACACAAACACCGACGTCTATCAAAGAAATGCTGCTCCTTCAAAAAAGTAACCACACTCAATCATAGGCTGGTGCGAAATTCTCCCAGATGCCAAAACCACTGCTCACTACTGATCAGAGACATACAGGTGCTCCTGTCATAACTTAAGAAAGATATCAATTCTCTACGAAAGGATTTCAACAATATGTTTTCAGAATTGAAACACTCACTCCATAAACTTGGGCTGGATCAGGTGGAGAACACTGTGACAGAACAAGCACATGAAAAGGATGCGCCTAAGCAATGATGGAGAAACGCAGTGGCACTAAAAACCGCTCAAGGCGTAATAATATACGCCTTTGGGGTATCTACAAAGAAGTCGCCTATGTACAAGCCCTCTTCTCTCAATTGCTCCAATTAACTGAAGACAAGGACATCCATTTAGGTCTAGCAAACAGGTTGTGATCGGGGTTTCACCAAAGGGGGAATTTAGTTCCAGATACACTGATGTCTCAACTATTTCCAGGACAAACAGAAGATCCCTTTTCGAGGCCAGCAAACAGGAACCAATGCTTTTTAGGGGCCACACTATCATAAGGCATCTCCCAAGGTGTCTCCTCATACATACTGGCAAAACCAAGAGAATGCAAAGACATTACCTCCCACCTGCAAAAAGAGAAAAGTCCATGCAGCTGGAGTTATCCCTCCAATCTCCATTTCACCATCAATGATAAATGTCAAACAATAAAAGAGGTATGAGAGGCATAGGAGGCATTGGGCTTGTCAACTACGACATCTACAAAGCAAGAAGCAGAACATGCCACTCCAGATAGCATAAGAGGGGAATGGTGAACTCAGAAATCGAATTCCGCATTCAAAGAAAGCCGACAACTCAGCCGACAATATGAGAGGGAAAGCTGTCCCCTGCCATCAGAAGAGGATTGACGAGCTGCAAACATTTCTTTTGAACAACTTGCTGTTGTCTCACTCCTTTGAATGATTTAAAAAAAAAGAGAAAGATGCCAACAAATTGCTATTTATTTTTAATGTGAGGTTTTATCAGGGGGGCAGGGTCTGTACTAACCCCACAGAGCCCGCCCCCTTTTTTAATTGGTGACACAAATACTCCACAATGGTTGTCTGCTTGCTCTCAGCTTGGTGGATATTGAGCTATTTGGTTAATAAAAAATTGTTAACTTCATTGGTTATCGCTCCTGTTTTAGTCACATCACTTCCTCATTTATGTGCATGGATCTTGGCACTACTAGATCACAAGGAGGGCAGACATGGACAAGACATTGTGTTGGTGGATTATTCACAGAAAGAGGCTGATGAAGAATTCGCAATCACGTCCAACACAGAACAATTTTAAACCTATTAACCGCTGTAGGGGTTCAGCAATACTCTGATTCTTCCGGGCTGAATGATCCGTCCCCAGGCCCTCCAGTCGAGATTACTGTCTACGCGGACCTCCTGGTGATCATCGCCGAGGATGGAAGAGAACATTCCATAGAACAAAGGCACAATAGTCAACATCTAACACCTCATTTAGTCCAAAGCTTCATAGATTCTCTCTCCTTAACCGATTTAAAGGTCCTCCAATGTATGAAGTGTCCCTATCAGTTCCCCTCCAGTGTAATACTCTGATTCTTCATGGCTGAATGATCCGTCTCCAGGCCCTCCAGTCGAGATTCAGTGCTGAGTATCCTATGGGCTATTCAGTC
This sequence comes from Lissotriton vulgaris, assembly GCF_964263255.1. Classification (NCBI taxonomy): domain Eukaryota; kingdom Metazoa; phylum Chordata; class Amphibia; order Caudata; family Salamandridae; genus Lissotriton; species Lissotriton vulgaris. Next base: position 866,197,768 of record NC_141689.1, read on the forward strand.
GACCTCGGAGCACAGCTCTTGCATTTTAGCCTTCGGGTCAGAGCGCAGATATGCCAAGCCCTTGTCAAAGTCTTGGTGGAGTTTGTCACAAAGCTCATACTTAAAAGCACATAGGCTCTCCAGGAGATACAAATTTGTTGAAGTCAAGGTGGTCTGGCCCAACGGGGTTGGGCTCTCTCTGAATAGCCGTCACCTGTTGAGGTATAGCACTCGTTACAACGCATGCATTTTTTACGTATACCATTACAACGCAAGACGTTACAATGGCGTGTTGTTACATTGCATGCCATTACAACGTACGTCGTTACAACGACTTGCTGTAGGGGGCCGCTGGAATTTGGAATAGTATCATTTACTATTCAAACTCCAGTGTGTGCAACAGTAGGGAAGGTGTTGGATTGAAAGTCCAACAAATCCGACACATTCTGCCACCTACAGTAAGTCGTTGTAACGACTTGCATTGTAATGGCATGCGATGTATCGCATGCATTGCAGACGTTGTTTGCTCCTGTTGAGTGAGGTTGGGGCTTGCCAACATAGGCCAGGATGTCACTGCGAGCAGACTTCTGTTTAGGGGCATAGGAGTGCCTCCAGGCCATTCCCAAGGCACTGGGGGGGGGCTGAATGTCAATATGTGCAGAAGGTGGTCTCGCAGATGCCTTTATAGGGTGGCAGGTACAGCGGCACCACGAAGAGTTTCAGCATACGCTGGCAGCGAAGGTTGATAAACAAGATTCAACAGGCAGCCGTAGCAGTGCATTGTTCTCAATCACAAGCGAGGCCCCCGCTCATCCTTAAGTGACCAACACTTTTCTTTGAATTTTACTACATAGGAACACATTTTTATTGTTTCTAGAATCTCAGAAATCTCTGGTTATGGCAAGACCTCTACTTTGCAAACATTTTAGATGTAGTTGTGTTGCAATCAACATAAAAAAATGCTTTTGAATTTAAAAATGTAGATTGTCCTATAACTAAACGATGTATTTAGTAGAATTTTCCATGTGTACTTTACAAATCAATTCTCTAGCTGTTTGTACCACCCAGCTCTTTATTTATAAAACATAATTCAAATTGTAATACATTAATCGGTATCATAATAAAAACCATATATCAAACATGTAATAAAGTAATACTTTAAATACCTGTACTGAAATCAAATTATATGTAGAGTTAGGCTTGCTCAATATCTTTTAATGATCACTCAAAATAAATAGATACATTATTTCAACTTCATTAACGGGGTTCAGTTCAATACGATGCAAATAGAGTTTTAAACCGTTCCTGTTCATGTCTATAATTTTGTAATGTGTTTTTACAGCATCAAAAGCAATTGACATCATTTCTGAAATCATATATTCTTCATTGTGGTTTTGAAAACATTATTATATTACATGTATCTTGAATACCTTCTGCATCTATTATTTTCGTTAACAGCTTCTGGGGCAGATTTATATGTTGTAGCCATAGCAGTTAATGCAAGTCCATCATGATTCATTCTTTCTGGTGTTCTGGATCTTCAAGAAAAACATAAATATTAAAATGTCATGTAATCTGTCTATGTGTTATTTTAGGACTCATTCACCCAGTCTTGGCATAGCTTGTCTCTACTAAAGGTGCTAATATGCACTCTATACACATAGAGGTGATTTTATTAGCCAATGGTCCTGTTACTCCTTAAGCAAGTTTGCTATAAAATTCATATGCTTGAAAACTCCAAACATAAGCTCTCACAGATTCAGGAGAACCATTTTTGAAAGTACGCTCAAACATTAATGCTTGAATTTCATCTTTATTCAATACTCTTTCCAATTTTCAATTCAAAAAGTGAGACTCATTTTCTTTAGGTTGTAAACATGTTAGCAATTTATTAACGTTAGTGAAACCTACACAAGGTTTCAGTTGAATTGAATCACTAAAACATACTAAATATCGTGGAAAATAAAGCGCTGGAACCAACGTATCTGACCCTTGTATCTGCCAACTCTCTTTTCCTCATGCCGATTTTACTGGAATGGATACACTCCAAGTTGAATAATCTTTCTCACTATGTTCATCCAAGACTTCAAATGAATAGATCAGTTTGTGCCTAGAAATAAACACACATGCGAGGTTTGTTACACTCTGGTTATAAAAATACTCAAATGTGAGAGCAACAGTTACTGGAGCATTCAACATTTTCATCTCACTTATTTTCTAATTGTAGAGGTGGTGCAGTTGGAAATGTCACATTATCAAGTGTTATTTCAGTGCTTAATCGGTTTTTGATCTGCTCTCTCGACTGATTGCTGTTCAATTGTATGAGTGGAATCTAGCTGAATGTGCTGTACCATCTAAGTATGGGAAATACTTGGCCTACACTAGATTGGTACAATTAATTTGCTTATGCATTCCTATTAAATGGTACTACATGTACCCATGGCATTTACATTAAATGCCACTAGTGGGTTACAGCACTCATTGTGTTACTCACTAATGTAATCCTCTAAAACATGGCCAGCCGATAGTTAAGCTGCTTTTATTACTTTTAATTGGTTAGACTCATTTGGTATACAGTGTTCTCCTATTTTAGGGATGTTTATAGTAGGGAACTCATCTTGTCCAAGGAGGTAATTGTACTTCTTCAGAAAGCCAGGAGGCGTTTTTTTTATTTTGTGATGACTGAACTGCTGAATTTCGACCAGGTCATTGCAGCTGCTTTATAACACTACACATGTTCAGCAGATTTTGCAAACTAATCAGCTACAGAATTGCTATTACAGGGAACTCCCTCAATTTGGTGTGCCAGCATGAGCTCAACATCCACACAAAAAATGTTGGCTGCTAACTGAGCTCAAAGGGGTTTAGCTTTTCTCCTTTTTCTCCATGGCTCTTTGTAATCACTGGACTTCCAATGTTTCAAATCAACATTATATTATCACTCACAAAAAGATGACTTGGATACTGTTGGACCTGGCCCTTTCTGCAGGGCCACCCCATGTGGTTGCCTTCCTTTGATAAACCTGTTTTTGTTGACTTTTAGGACTCTACACGCGTTTTCTCTGCTAACCACTGGTAAAGTGCATGTGCTCTCCCTTCTAAACATGATAAAAGTGGCCTTAGCCAGAGTGATACATTTAATTTTATTATGCATCCCTATTAAATGGTACTACATGTACCCAGTACAAATAAATTAAAAGCTACTAGTGGGTTGCAGCACTCATTGTGTTACTCACTAATGTAGCTCTCTAAAACATGGCCCAGCCGATAGGACATGTGTTTTTAAGTTTTACATGTGAAACACCCCTACAGTTGTTTTTCACTGTTGAAAGGCTGTCTGTCCTAAAGACTAACAGTTGGTTACCTTATTACACTTAAAAAGGGATAAGTTTTGTTTGGGAACAAATACAGAAATGCTCATTCCACTCAAATTAATCAAACATTTTAAGCTATTATTCTAACATCTTTGAAAAAAATGGTTAAACAGGATCTCACAAGGATCAGACACCACCAATGTGGCACCAAGAACATCACGCAAAAGGACCTACACACCCTGAGGAAGTTATCAACCAAAGAAGAGATTATCTGCACTAAAGCCGATAAAGGAGGTGCCATAGTTATAATGAACCGTACCATGTACGAAGAAAAAGTTTATGAACATATCACGGACACCAACACGTACATGAGACTAGACAACAATCCCACTATGGAATTCATGCAAAATCTCAAAACAATCGTTGAGAAAGCATATGAAATGGGCATCATCAAAGATAGAACAAAAAAATTCCTCATCAAAGACAATCCGAAAAGCCCAACGCTACGGATGGTACCCAAGATTCGCAAAAACGTAACCAACCCTCCTTTACGACCTATAGTATCTACTCGGGGTAGCTTGCACGAACCAATAGGACAACTATTGGATAAATATCTGCAACCATCGGTCAGAGGCATGGAAACTTATATAAAGGACACAACTGACTTTCTCCTTAAATTGGAAACAATTAACATTGAACCAGATGAACAATTGTTTTTATGTACCGCAGACGTTCGCTCGCTATACACAGCCATACCACACTCTCTAGGAATTGAGGCTATTGAAAAAGCTTTAATCAATACAGATTTGGATGTCGCTTTTCAGACATTCCTGATGGAATTAATGATGTTTTCTTTATATCAAAGTTATTTCAGGTACAAGGAAACATGGTACCAACAACTTGTGGGCACTGCTATAGGCAATTCGGCAGCGCCGGTATACGCGAATTTATTCATGAAACACTACGAAGAGACACACATACTATCCAAAGGTAAATGGCGAGAGAACCCGAAACTATTTATCAGATACATCGACGACATATTCATTGTCTGGAGAAGCTCAATGGAAGATTTACAATCAGCTCTGACTGAATTCAATAACATGGATGAAAGAATTCAATTAACATAGGAAATGTCAAACACAACAGTCACATTCCTGGATGTCAGAGTCAACCTCACGAATGAAGGATTTGAAACTGATCTCTTTGTTAAAAGTACTGACAGAAACAACATGCTGCATTACACCAGTTTTCATGAACAAAATCTCAAAACATACCTACCATTTTCTCAAATGGCAAGAGTTAAAAGGATTACAGACAAAGAGGCTACCCTGAACAGACCATAGAGGAATCAAGGATGAAAATAACACAAGTGGACAGGAAAACCCTCTTACAACCCAGTAACAAAAAGAGCAAACTAGGATAGTGGCAGTATCCAAATTTTCCACATCCAGCAGCAAATTCAAGAAAACAATACTAAAACACTGGCGAGTGTTAACTTTGGAACCAGATTTCAACAATATCTTCCAACACCCTCCACTGTTCGCTTTCACCAGAGCAAAAAATATGGGTGAAATGATCCAACCTCAAGCTAAAACATCAGAAATCTTCAAGGGCACAAAAGCGTGCCTAAACTGTGGCCATTGTAATAACATCATAAAGGGAAGCAAAATCAACCACCCCATGAAGGGTCATGAAGTTAAACATAGAGTAAATGCAACATGCGACACGTCAAATGTTATATACGCATTAAAATGTCCATGTGGTAAACTGTACGTTGGAAAGACAGAACGTCGCATCATAATCAGACTCACAGAACATAAATCCAACATTCGACTAAATAACACCAAATCTTCAATAGCTGCGTATTTCATGGAAGAGAAACACAACATCTCACAGCTCAAATTTATGATTTTGGAAAGTGTCAAAAAAACAGAAGGAAGGGGCGTGGCTTGGCGGGCGAAGATGGCGGTCGCAGCCTTGTAGAGCTCCCGCCGGCCCGGACTAAATCCGATCATTTATCCTGACCCCCGAGCCCACTGTTGGTGCCCAGTGCCTGTACTCGATCCGGTGAAGTCTCCAGTCTGCATTGGTGTGTAGATCCTGTGATTCCTCCCTTCCTGTGATCGAGGGGAGTCGGCGGCAGAGTGCGGCCTGGTGGCCGGCCGGAACCGGGGTCCTCGAGTTTCGCGACGCCTGGTGGCAGCTGTGACCTGGCGGGTGCGGGTGGCATCCGCTACGCCGTCCTGGGCTTGTCTCCCCGCCTGCGATCGCCTGGAGTTTGAGGCGGAACCAGCGACTCCTACCCATCGGCTCTTCCCCTGCACGACCGGCGAGTGGTGGCGGCGTGGCCCGGCCCTGCGACAGTCTGGTGGCGGGACTCCTTGTGCCCGGGGGCGACCGGGGCTGGACTGGTGGTCGGCTGGCCCCCCTGATCCGCCTTCCCTGGCTAGGCCCGCTGGATACGGCGACCCATGGACCGCGGACCCGCTGATTCTTCCTGATATATCCTAGACGGCTGCCCGTGAGGACGAGTGTGGGTGCGGCCTGTCCCGCTGGGGTGACGCCGGGGCCTCGATTTTCGCGACATCCGATCGCAGCGTCCCTCCCCGGGGCCTCATCTGGGCCGCCCCGTTCCAGTTCCTGCGACAGTGCCCGAGAGTGGTGTGGGCCCTGCCCGGCGCTTGCCATGACCAGGGACAGAGGAGGTGGCCCGCCCAAGCATGGACCCATAGATAAATTCACAGGGCCGAGTGGTGGCGCTGGGGCGACCGGTGGCAGCGGCGGCCCCGGGCCAGACAATGCAGCTATCCTAGCGGCCATAACCCAGTCTCGGGACATGCTCGATGCCAAGATAGGTGCGGTCGGGGCAGATGTCACGCTCTTACGCCAGGATCTCCGCAATGCAGTGGAGCGGATTGCTGGGGTCGAAACCCGTGTCACGGAGACCGAGGCGGACATTAGTGGCCTAAAGAAGCGCCTTGCGGAGGTTGAAAGCGTCCAGAAGACACTGGCGGCCCGCGTGGAGGATACAGAAGGGCGCGCGCGGCGCAACAACCTCCGCTTCATTGGTTTTCCGGAGCGGTGCGAGAAGGACAGCATGGAGAGGTTTCTGACCGGGTGGCTGGAGAGCTGGCTCCCTGAAGGGGCGTTATCTAGGTGTTTCGTGATCGAGAGGGCCCACAGGGCCCTGACCCAGCGGCCGCCGGAGGGTGGGCGCCCGCGGCCGGTTATAGCCCGCCTGCTGAACTATCATGACCGTGATGTTATCCTACGGGAGGCGAGGAACAAGGGATCCCTCGCCTTTGAGAATCATACCATTATGATTTTCCCGGACTACACAAAAATGGTGCAACAACAGCGGCACTCCTTCATGGACGCTAAGGCTAAGCTCCGGGGCCTCAAGCTCCAGTACTCGCTCCTGTATCCAGCTCGCTTGCGGGTCATATACCAGTCTCGTACCCACTTCTTTGACTCGCCAGAGGAGGTGTTTTGCTGGACGGATGAGGCAGTGCGACTACGTCCCCACGCCCAACCGGGACTGGACCCGGGCAGGTCTCCAGGTTCGTCGCCGGAGCGGACACAACGCCAGCCCAAGAAGGGCCGACATCGGAGGTCTCGCTCCAAGAAAAGATCGGCTTCCGCCTGTGCGTCGCAATCGGGTGGCACCAGAGACTCTGAACACTCCGATGCGGGCAGCTGAACGCTGTTGGGCCTCCATACATTCTGTCTGCTGCATATGGACATGCTCTGCCTTGGCTGGTGAGACTGTTTTATTTTGTCCTTGATGTGCCAGCCGACTCCCATGTGGAGACTTCAGCTATAGACATGGGGACACAGTGTGGCTCGGAGGGTACCTTATACGGGCCTCAGACCCTCACGGATGTGAGTGTTGTTGGGGGGGTGGTGAGTGTGCGTCTTGGTGGGGTTTTGGGGATCCATTGGTATGGCGGGCCCTGAGTCCTCTGTTTTGGGCTCGGGTCTCTCCATGCCGCGACAGGTACTTCACTGTTTTCTGAGGTATTGGGGTGGGGGGGTGGGGTATGGGGGGGTGTTTTGGTGTTGCACTTGTTGTTGGGGGGGCTCTGGGCTGGAACGGGGGTGTTGTATTTGCGGGCTGGGGGGGTGGGTCCACACATGTCGGGGGCTGTGCTTTTTGTCGTTTTGCGGGTAGCACCTGGGTGGGAGGGTGGGCCAGATCTTGAACTGTGTGTCGATAATGGCTAGTGCTGCGAGTGTGACTCCTTCGAAGACCCTGCGGGTGGTGACGTGGAATGTGCGGGATGTCCTGGATAAGATTAAGCGGGGGGCTGTGCTGCGGTGGGGGAAAAGGGAGATGGTGGATGTTCTTTTGCTTCAGGAAACGCACATGCTGGGATCCAAAGCCCTTAGCCTCCAGAGGTTCGGCTACCACCAGGTCTATCATGCTGGCTTTACGAGGGGCTCGAGGGGGGTGGCCATACTGATTCATCGTAGGGTGGCCTATGTCCACGAGAAGCAATGGATTGACCCCCAGGGCAGATTTGTTTTTGTTAAAGGCCTACTGGGTTCCGAGCCGGTGGTTTTTGGTAGTGTCTATGCCCCTCCCCCCCTGCAGTGGGCACTGTCTGAACGGCTGTTTGCGTTGTGGGACGAAATCCCCGAGGTCCTGACTGTGGTGGGGGGTGACTGGAATGAAGTCATGGATGTGGGCCTGGACCGCCAGCGGCGAGCGTGTGTGGTACCTAACCCCCCCCCCGCGGCTGCCCCCACCCGGTTGAGTGCAACGGCGCGCAGTATGGGCTGGGTCGATGTGTGGCGGCATTTTCATCCCGCAGTACAGGCCTTCACGTATGTATCGGCGGTGCATGGGTCATTCTCGAGGCTCGATTACTTGTTTGTACCCGGGGCCTGCCTGAGCCGTGTTAGGGACGCCTCGATACTCCCCAGGGGCCTTTCGGATCATTCCCCTGTCCTGGCCACTCTGACCCTCCCCGTTAAACGGCAACCTTTTCGCTGGCGTATGTCCGCCTGGCAGTTGCAACGGCCGGACTATGTGGCGCACCTACGGGTGGCAATCGACCACTTCTGGCGCGAGAACTTGGTGGGGGGAGCTGATGCTGTTGTGGTGTGGGAGGCGCTGAAGCCCACGATCCGGGGCATCGACATAACTTGGTGTGCGGCCGCTCGGCGGAAGCACCGGGAGGCCATTGTGGCTGCCGCGGCCCGCGTGGAGGAGCTGGAGCAGCGTGGTCGACTTGGAGGTGAGGAGGGCGTGGTGCGCCAGCTCCTGCAGGCCCAGCAGACTTACTCCTCGGTCCTACATGAGGAGGCCCGGCAGGCGTGGCTCGCCACGCGCAGTAGGGTATATCAGTGGGGCGATAAGTCCTGCACCATGTTGCATAGACTTTGCCAGGCGACCTTCCAGCCCCTGGAGCTCCCCGGTCTCACGGCGGGGGATGGCTCAGTCATAACCGACCCGGACCAGTTGGCGGCCAGCTTTGCCCGCTACTACGAGGCACAATATGCCCCTCGCGATCCATTGGGGGAGAGCGGGATTGCCCCGTACCTGGATGCTTTACTCCCGCAGGCAGTCCCGGAGGAGACTAGAACGGCCCTGGAGGTCCCACTTACGTCCGAGGAGCTAGGGGAGGCCCTTGGCCAACTGAACACTGGGAAGGCGCCCGGCCCTAGTGGCTACCCTGCCGAATTTTATAAAAAATTCCACGTCCAGCTGGGACCCCACTTTCGCAATGCGCTGGAGGCAGCACGGTCTAGGGGCGAGCTGCCACCTGACTGGCGTCATGCTGAGATTGTGGTCTTTTTGAAGCCTGGTAGGGCGCCTGACCGTCATGATTCATACCGGCCTATCTCCCTCCTCAACATCGAGGCCAAGATATTGGCGAAAGCCCTGGCGAACCGCCTTCTGCCCCTCATAGCCGACCTGGTCCACCCCGACCAGGCCGGGTTCATGCCGCACAGGGCCACCCGACACAATATCCGGCGGGCACAGGCAGCGATCGACGCCATGAGTGCTAGGGATGAACAGGCCGCACTTCTCCTTGCGGACATGGACCGGGCCTTTGACTCGGTGAGCTGGGCGTATCTCTTCACCTTATTGGCCCGCCTAAACCTCGGGCCGGTCTTTCTGTCCTATATCCGCCTCCTGTATACCAATGTCACGGCGTCGGTCCGGGTGGCAGGCGCGGTCTCAGGACGCTTCCCAATCGGCCGCGGTACGCGCCAGGGTTGCCCGTTGTCCCCATACCTATTTGCCCTGGCCATGGAGCCCCTCGCGGCGCGGGTGCGGCTAGATGCCCAGCTGCGTGGCTTTGTCTGGAACGATACTCTTACAGATAGAATTGCACTCTACGCGGACGATGTCCTCCTGTTCCTTACGGATCTGCGGCGCTCTGGCCCTCGAATCCTGGAGATCATGCGGGGGTTTGGCGAAGTCTCCGGGCTTACCCTTAACCTATCTAAGTCGACCCTGTGGGTTTTGCATGGCGGAGTAGTGGCTGACGATTGGGCTGCTGATCTACGAGTGGCGACAGACGGCCTGAAATACTTGGGTGTTTTCCTCTCGACTTCGCGGGCCGTGGCCTGGACGCGTAGTGTCCTGCCGGTGTGGGAACGGGTCCAGACGGATGTTAAAACGTGGTCCAGGATGCCGCTTACGATCTTTGGGAGGTCGGCCATCTTTAAGATGGTGGCGCTGCCGAGACTGCTGTACCAACTCCAACATTTCCCGCACCCTATCGGCATGGAGTGGTTTCGCCAGGTGAACTCTGTGCTGGGCCGCTTCCTGTGGGAGGGCGGAGCAGCCAGGGTGGCCCTAAAGACATGTTTTCTATCCACCTACTGTGGTGGCTTGGCCACGTCTGATCTCCTCTCCTACTACCAAGCATCACATCTGCTTGTTCTTAATGATTGGTGGTACGGGGATAGGAGTGATCCGGCATATGCCCTGGAAAGGCATCTTATGGGTGACCATGCGCTCCACACCGTTCTATACTCGGCGCGTATACGCCGTGGGTTGCCATCGGTGACAAGGGTGGTCTTTGCTGTGTGGCGGCAATCCTTGCGCCGCATGGGATGGTGGGGCAAGTTGACGGCGGAAACGCCGCTGTGGCACAACGGCCTGCTTCCAGAGCTGGCGACTCTGGCTGGGTTCGAGGGTTGGGAGACTATTGGGATTACTCAACTGGGTCACGTCGTGTCCGGCGCAACCCTCAAGTCCTTTGCAGACCTCCGAGTGGAATTCCAAATGCCACAGTCCCAGTTCTTCCGTTACTTACAGCTGCGCCATGCCCTCGCCCCAAGCATTGCTGGCCTTGACTCCCTTCCGGAGTTTAGCCCAATTGAGGCGAAAGTCTTTATGGGCGACCTGGGAGACAAGAAGGTTTCCAGGATCTACCAGACTCTGGTTATTCACTGCTCGTCTACTCTCAGCTCCCTCCGGGAAGCCTGGGAGGTGGACGTGGGCACCCTGGACGAGGACGACTGGAGAGAGGCCCTGGAGTCTCCTCGTGGCACCGCTATCGCGGTTCGGCTCCGTCTCATACAATTCAAGTATCTACATCGCGCCTATTACACACGTGAACGACTGTGGAGGGCTGGTTTGATTGAGTCATCGGAGTGCCTGCGATGTGGGGAAGTGCCTGGCACCTTGTTGCACACAGTGTGGTCATGTGGTCGCCTGGCTGGCTTCTGGAGGGGTGTTTGGAATTGCCTGGCTGAGGTCCTGGGCTGGGATCTTCCCCGTACTCACCGGCTGGGCCTACTGCACGTCATGGACGGGGTTGGGGGCAACATCTATAAACGTCACCTTTTGCTGCTGGGCCTGGTGGTGGCTAAGCGCGACTTGGCTCGGGCCTGGAAGTCAGTGAGGGCCCCCCCCCTGTCGGCATGGAAGGCGGGACTGGACTATTTTATGGGTCTTGAGAAACCGATTTTTGAGGCGCGGGGCTGCCCACGCAAGCACTTCAAGATCTGGAAGCGGTGGGCTGACTACCGTGGCCTATCCTTGGAACCCCCGGCGGAACCGGAGGAGGACATTTGATCGCAGCGCTGTCTCTGGCCCTAAAGGCACATCCCAGGTTGCTTCATGCCTGCTTCTCTTATGTGAACCATCTCTGTATTGCCTCTATACATGTGTGGAAGGGGGGGGGGGGATAGTGGGTACGGGTGGGGGTGTAGTTGGGGTTGGGATGGGTAGTTGGGATTTTAAAGCCGAGCTTCATTGATACCTGCTTAGTATTTCTTGTGTATGTGATCCATGCATTGATTTTGATGTGGTGACCTTGGTGTGGGAAGGTGCCTCATGCTTGTCATTCTTTTGCTCAATAAACTTGGTTGTGAAAAAAAAAAAAAACAGAAGGAAGAGACAATACAAAATACCTCCTACAGAGAGAAAACTTTTGGATATATAAATTATCTACCCAAAAACCAAATGGACTCAATGACAGGATTGAATTTTCTTGTTATCTTTAATAATGCTCCCTGGGTGCTAATTGGCAAAACTGTGATTGCTGTTAATATGGAATTTATCTTGGTTTTTTGTTACCTTACAGTAATTTATCACAGTGGGTCACACACCGCTGTATAGCTCACCGCACTAGAACACTCACTGATAGAATACACATACGTCAGGGTTCGACTCCAGCTTCCTCGCTTTTTAAATATTTTTTTAACATATCTATTTTCCTTTTGCTCACCGTTTGTAATTTTCCTCCAAAGCACACGTTCTCAGGAAACCCTCTCCGGATTAATCTCACTCTAACCCTTACACATCTTTACCTTCCTCGCACAGTCCGACATCACTCCATGGAGATAGTCTTTTGTTAGTTGCAATACATCATGTGACCGGAATAGACCTTAAACCAGTAAATACAATGGCGAACACTTTCTCGAGTGGCGTCTTCATGCAGGAGAAACACAAGTTAAGAGGCTGCCACGAGGCCGCTCAACTATGCGTAAAAGGTCAGTAAAAAACGAGATAATGGAACAAGCCATGATACTAACTGGTTTAAACGTGAACGCATGATAGTTAACTTTCCCGGTTTTCATGCTTTTTTCTTTAGTACATAACAACCACGGTCAAGAGCAGGCATGTGAGTCTCAAACCAAACATATTATTTCACTTTTCTCACTAGGGATAATAGCTGGTGAACATAATTATAGTCACATATAATCACTGTGTAACAGAACGACAATACGATACAATGATTACACACCATTGAATTGTAAACATGTTTTATGTTTGTTTTGTTGACAGTATCATTCCCTGATGAAGGGCATCGTAAATGCCCGAAATGCATTGGATATGAAGTTAAATTGATAATGCCTTATCTGTGGAAAGTTTAATGAATAAAATGATTATCGTTGAAAAATACCAAAAGGAATAAACATTGGAAATCTATTCAAGATTAACAAAATTGTGTGGGAATCCTCTTGTGAACATAGAGGAGATTTTGGTGTTCCCTCAGGGATGGTTCCAGTGACCCACTGGAATCACTTGTGAGACTGATCTAGTAGGGCGTCTGAGGGTTTATGACGCCACCTGCGGAGAACCTAAACATCAAACAAACAAATAAATAAACACAAAAGCTGTGCACCCTTCCAATTCAAATTATTCTAACAATGCCACTTTTAGAACCTTGGCATCTTTCTGCCTAAACTAAACGTGCCTTTCTGCCATGGTCACATACCTGTGAATGGCTCTAATGTGGTGTTTTGTGAATTCCTTCAAGACATGGGGACAAAGGGTTTTTGTTGTGGGGCAAGGTATTGCTTTCCTGAGCAGGATGTCCTGGGGTTGTATTCAGGCCTCCCTGAGCTTCAAAGGGTAGCCTCAGGTCTTGCCCAACCATTTTCAGACTTCTAAGGGCTGCCAGCCCTGCCATTGACAAATGGAGCTTACATCTAGGCCTGCCTGCCCTTTCTTACCCTGGACTGTTTGGAGCCAAACCTAGGAAAGGGGGAGAATAGAGAAGGTTGCTGACCCCGCAAAGAGGCTGGCATTGGGGATAAAAGTGGCATCTACAGAACCTCTCATCCGAAAACTCATGAACCTGTGGAATATTCAGAAGGAGGACTGCACTGCTGTATGAGGAAGAAAGGTTGGACCTGCTTCTCTTGAACCAGGCCCCCCAGGAGAAATTCCATGGGTCAGTTGCCTGACCTTCTGTTTGAGCTAGAGAACACAACAAGTTTCCAGAGGCCGCATTGCAAATACCCAATGACCAGCACCAACTGGACCTGCCTGACCCCTGCTTTTGTTCCCTGCTGGAGTGAGCCCCAAGAGGTGCATCGCTGAACTTGGACCATTGGCTGGCAGCAGAGTGTACATTCTTGTTTGAAAGAAACAAGGATCAGGCCAGGAAACGCTAGAGTCCCAGTGAAAGTTGGACCACACGATCTCTTTTTAACTGTCCCTGGCTGTGTGAAGACCATAGCTCCTTTGGTTTTAGCATTTTGGATTCACGAAACAGCATAACCAAGGAGGCAGTGGTCCCTGGTTTCTGTCCTCTCGTGCATCGGTCTAATTGTGTAACAGACGGGGACTAAGAATATATAGGCACAAGGGAGGTCGGTTGGGGCCCCTATATCGAGTGTCCTAGTGTTGATGTACTTAATATAGACATCTGGTTTTAGGCACAGGAAGAGACTAAATCCTCCTTCAACTCACCTTCAAAAGAATCAATCTTGGGGAGATTTGTAAAAACTATGTGTTAGCCTGAAGAAGGTGGGGAATTATCAGATACCACCGAAACACGTCGCTTCTGTGTCTAAGAAAATATTAAAAACAACACCTGGTCTGAACATAGATTGTTCAGCTACAATATTGGAAATAACATCTGGAGGGGAAAAAAGAAAAGAATCTCTATGTATACATTGAACGTGATGTAAGAGTATCTACACTGCTTGGTTTTTTCAAGTACTTTCAATGTGTATCAGGTTGTTGTTTTGATGTTGAGAGAATACATCTTTGATCTCTCTCCCTATTTTGTGAAATTTGATGTTTTTAAAGTGTTTGTGTATATTATGTTTTGACAAAATATCTCTAAAGAGAAAGAATCTTTTTTTTAGAATATTTGAGTTTTCAATACACAGTGAAAAAAATAAAAGATTTATGATTTTCTTATATTACGTTCTGGGTTTCTAATTGGTGCTGGCTAAGTGAGTTATGACTGGAGGCAGTATGCGTGTGGTGTGTGCATAAAAACCAGAGCCCAAAGGGATCATTGTTTATAGTGTTTAGCAGAGTGTACGCCTTGTAACTCAAGAAGAGGATACAGAACATTTGACAGTGATGCAGCCTCTTTGTGCCGAGATATGACCCAACACGAAGACAGCCAACGCAAAGCTCAAGCAGAACCTGCACTTCGTACCTTCAGCGATTGCCTGTGTTGAACGCCAACGTGAAGCTCCAGCTCCTCCCATGGACTCAGGAAGGTAACTCTGGCCTAACTGCTGGAGCGGTCAGCCTCGAAGCTGGGGAACCAGGTTCAAGTCTCAACATTCTGTGAGTCTGGGCAAATCACTTAATCTCCACGTGCCGCTCATCGTCCAAGATCTGCTTTTGCCTGCCGTGTTGGACTTTTGAGGATACCAGAGGGATTCTGCTGTCGTGTTTGACTTTGTGGAGACCGAAGGGTTTTGCTGAAACTGCTCACGGCTCCCGCTCAGCGGGTGCCGTTCACGGGGCTCGGTTTTGGAATCTACACACACAGAGGGACTGCGAGGACCAGCAGGCTATTCCAGCAACACCTGCAGCCTCTTTCCTCGGTGGTCACGCCCCTGCCTGCCTCCTTATTACTTTTCGTGGCCCACCGCTCCGCGGGTGCCGCTCATCGTCTAAACTTTGCTTTTACCTGCCGTGTCGGACTTTTGACGATACCGGAGGGATTCTGCTGCCGTGTTTGACTTTGTGGAAATCGGAGGGTTTTTCTGAAACTGCTCACGGCTCCCGTTCCGCAGGTGCCGTTCACGGGGCTTGGTTTTGAAATCTACACACACCGAGGGACTGCGAGGACCAGCAGGCTATTCCAGCCACACCTGCAGCCTCTTCCCTCGGTGGTCACGCCCCTGCCTGTCTCCTTATTACTTTTCACGGCCCCCGCTCCGCGGGAGCCGCTCATCGTCCAAGCTTTGCTTTTACCTGCCTTGTCAGACTTTTGAGGATACCGGAGGGATTCTGCTGCCGTGTTTGACTTTGTGGAAACCGGAGGGTTTTGCTGAAACTGCTCACGGCTCCCGCTCCGTGGGTGCCGTACATGGGGCTCGGTTTTGGAATCTACACACACCGAGGGACTGCGAGGACCAGCAGGCTATTCCAGCCACACCTGCAGCCTCTTCCCTCGGTGGTCACGCCCCCCGGTTGGAACACTGAAAATCGCGTCATTTGTCCCGCGACGCGGAACGCGCGCGGGACCAGCCGGGCAAAGCCTGGGCAAAGGGCGGGCCATCTGTGGCCATCCGGGGCCAGAGGAGGACGGGCCGGGCTATCCCCCTAAAATTCTGTTAGCAGGGGTTGTGGCCTAGCTTATTTGTGCTACAATTATTTTGTATTCTTTATGTGACCTTTGTGTGTGGAGAGCAACGGTTTATTGTCTCCCTTACGCTACTACTTGATTAGCGTGTAATTCTTCTCTTGCATATATTCCCAGTTATTCCATCTAGTCTATTTGTGCCTTGAGACAGAATCCATATAATGTCTAATATCGGAAAGGGGAAAAAAAGTGCTATTACAAACACAGGTTGGTCCATTACTAGGACCATGGATGAGTTTATTACTAGGGCTGCTGTTGCGGTGGATCGAGAGATAGCCCTCACTGAGAAACGGTTGTCTACCGATCCTTTCCTTTTTAAACGCTCCTCATTAGGCACCATTAGGGACACAGCCAGGCCCGTGCAGACTCTCGTCTCTCTAGCCTCGCGAGGTAATCCGGGGGTAACTGGGCGAGGTTAGGGGGAATCTGATCTGTCAGATGCTTGCACCTCGGTGGCACTTTCTATCATGAGTTCCCTATCGGAGGTTAGTCCAAAAAAAAATGTAATTAATCCACAAATTACACTTACTAAATGGGGGAAAAGGATGCGGGGGGGGGTCCACAAAAGGACAGATGTCCTAAAGTTACAAAAACTTCAAATAGTAGAGGGCCTCCCGCCCCTCTCTTCCAGCCTAGTTCAGATAAAATGACAACCATTCATGACGGGCTTGGGAAGCATCCCTCTGACTTGTCTTCACGTCTTTCATTGCTTGCAAAGCTTCCTGACAATATTTTTGATAAGATAGAGCACTTGATGAAGTCGCTGATGCTCCCTTTGTTTGAAAGAATCAAGTTAGTACTTGAAAAATTGGGGAAATTAGAAAACACTGTATCAGCGTTTTCCAATGCTCCTCGAAGTTGTTTATTGGTTCCCAACTGCTTGGATAAGGGAGGATCTGAGTTAGCTTCGGGAGGTACTATCATACCATGCCCTATCACCATTCCTCACATTGCCCCCCCCCCCCCATCGAGAATGAAGAGGTTGGAAGATGTAAGGAGGGGCCAATTATGATAAGCCCCTTACCCTCACAGGTGTTTAAGGGCGGGAAGGGGTTGGGAAAAACTATAGTGGAGGGCGAGGTTCCGTCTCAAGATAAGACAGACTTGGGGTCCAAAGGAAGAATGAGAAAACATCCCTGTATTGACCTTCCACCTGATTCAGCGCTTTACACTGTAATCTTGTTAGGGGTACCTGAGATTTTACAGGACAAAATGGAGAGTCACAGGGAGCTGAAAAATAAAGTTATTTTTTGGCTTAGTAACTTTAGACCCCTCCCCGCCCATATTAATGGTGAAATTCTGTTTATTAGGAGGGTAAGCTCGTTGGGTGGCAGACTAAAGGATCAGGAAGGGGATTGCATAATTGTAAACTTTAGGGATCCCAGGGCAGTAAAGTTTATTTGTAATGAGGGGGATTTCAGAAGGGAGGGTATGATTTATACGCACCATCTAAGTTATTTCTATCCTCGTTCAACCTCTGGAATCCCCTTGATTTAGTGCAACTGGTCCGATATGCTCCCAAGACATCCTAGGCCTGCATATAGGGAGTTTTGTCATCTTCCACGGGTCCACTATCTTGATCCCCACTTTAAGTACCCAACTGCTACCTTTAATCGTTTCGGTCCCCTGTCTACTCTGGAGGAAATTGACTGACTTAAGGATAGTAAGGCTGTGACTATGTATGCCTGTACGGGGAGCTTAAGATCAACATCTAATGAGGTTTTCTTTTCTCCATCTACTCATCCTAATAATATTAATACTGTTATGAAAACAAAAAAAGAATATGTTAGCCTGTAATGCAACTGATGCTCATGTAAAGCGCTCTGATACCTTCGAATCTAGTTTGAGCTATATAAAGATCCCCCCAAAAAAACCTCTTCAACTGGAAGACTCTAGTGCCTGTATACGACCCATGCTCAATCGCTGTCAGCATGAACCTGTGACTTTTCCCCAGTCCAGTGCAACCAGATCACCATGAGTGGTTCTTTCACTGCTTTGTGCTTTTTTAAAACTTACTTTGACCTTACATTTTAAACTCATATCTCCAGTTCTACTGATTGGATTAGTGTAATTTAGGTGTAATTGTATTTGTTAAAATGTACTTGATGTTACTAAATTCGTTTGGGAGCTTACTTGTGTTGTGTTTTCACTTTATGACTGTTTGAGCACTGCATACATACCGTACACATTTCCTCAAAGTTAAGCCTGATTGTTTTGTGCCAAGCTACAAAAAGGGTTACATGGGTTTATTTAGTGACTTTTGTGGTTCACCCTGACAAGGATGGTGTCTATTATTTGAGTGGGGCTTCTACTACTCATAACTAATGGCCAATTTCTCAAGGAAAAAATCAAGCTATCCTGGCTGAAGAAGGCCCTTAGTGTGCCAGGTATGCCCAGACTTGAGTCCTGGGCTCACTGTGCCACTGGAATCAAGATACCCTAGCTGAAAAAGGGTGAAACCCCGAAACAAGTCCTAGGATGCTTGTTTCCGGTCCAGGGAGGACCTGGCCTGGCAGTTCAGGCTGGACTGTTCCCATGAGGCACAGGGTCAAGACTGATTTGCATATGTCCAGGTCTACACTGGTGTGGCATGGTGAGCAAAAGAATGATGGATTTAACCCAGATCTCTTGACTGGGGGTGAAAGTTTTGATTTGTTCTGCATTCCGTCCATCACCACCCCCTTTTGTACCGCTTTGTTCGCAATAAGCTGGCAGGGTATGCTCAGACGTAAGTCCCTTGCTCACTTTGGCACTGGATTCAAGCAAGCCGGGGTGAAGACGGCTGGAATGCCAGAAACCGGTCCTCGGAAGCTTGTTTCCGGTCCAGGGAAGGCATGGCTTGGCAGTTCGGGCTGGACTGTTCCCATGAGGCACAGGGTCAGACTGATTTGCATATGGCGATGTCTGAACTGGGGTGGCAGAGTGGGCTAAAGAACGGTGATGGATTAAACCCAGATCTGTTGACTGGGTGTGGGTGTTTGATTGGTTCAGATGCTCCGTACATCACCACCCCCTTTTGTACCGCTTTGTTCACCATAAGTTGGCAGGGTATGCTTAGACGTGAGTCCCTTGCTCACTTTGCCACTGGATTCAAGCAAGCCTGGCTGAAGACGGCTGTAATGCCAGAAACCGGTCCTAGGAAGCTTGTTTCCGGTCCAGGGAAGGCATGGCTTGGCTTGGCAGTTCGGGCTAGACTGTTCCCATGAGGCACAGGGTCAGACTGATTTGCATATGGCCATGTCTGAACTGGGGTGGCAGAGTGGGCTAAAGGACGGTGATGGATTAAACCCAAATCTGTTGACTGGGTGTGAGTGTTTGATTGGTTCAGATGCTCCGTCCATCACCACCCCCTTTTGTACCGTCCTATGTAGAAAGCCAGAGAACAGAATTAAAATACGAATAATGTATCCTGATAATTGGACTAACTAGAAATATAATGAAATAACTATTTTTAATCGTTATTAAAAATCCAATTCAATTGTGAAGCCAGATTAATACTTGGCACTGGAACGAGAGCAGATTCCACCACACGGATGTGCTACACAATATCGCAAAATGGCAGATATGTCAGATCGGAATGACGGTTCCAGATTTCTTTAGCTATAAGCTTTCTAACAGAAGTGGGCAAGTTAAGTCTTGCTCATTAACCCCTTCGATTCTCATGATGAGCTCAGCTCGTCATGAGGCACGGTTAAGCTGTGCTGATGACGAGCTGAGCTCGTCATGAACAATGGGAATGCACAATCTGCAGCACAGGAAGGGAATTGCTGCAGCAGCGATGGTGTTAAGCATGGTGGAGCAACCTATTCATGAGTGGAAAGTCCTCTATGGATATGTTACTAGACACAGCTCAGAAGGACTTGATTTCAAAGTAGCTGATAATGTTAAATCCTCTGATTGCTGGCAAACTGCTAAATATAGAAGCGAGTCCACCAAACCACCCCTATGTGGCTTTGCAAGATGGCTCCCAAATATGGTGCTTCATATTGAGGATCTCCGATACGCAAATTCGCATCCTTTTGTTTCTGACCTCTTTTTGGTCATCCAACCACCTCTCTTTTTTCTGCTCGGTATGATATTTATCTATTTACCTGTGAAAAATAAGCCATGCATGTTTGTTCTTGTGCTTTATTTTAACTTTTACCAATTTAAGACTAGCAGCTTTTGTTGTTTTCCCTAATGGCTGCAATTTCTTTGAAGGGGTCTTTCCAACTTAATTACGACATGAGTGTGATTGCCAACCAAGGCGAATGGAAGTGACTTGTGTGAACTCTATCCAGCCACCCCATAATCAGTCATTTCTGCCAGGAAGAGCCTCAAGACCTGGCTCTTTGGCTGAATCAGTGCTTCACAAATCCCTGATTGATTGATTGATTATCCCAAATCCCTGACTCTGTGAACAGAAGGCTGAAGCTATCAGGGAGCAGCATGATAGACTGACTGCGAATTGTCCATGCTGGAATGACTAAGGTCCACCATATAATGAATGCGTCACACCTAAGACGATGAGCATGACTTCGTACATTGGACTAAGGAACTCACAAGCCGAGTGCATCAAGGAATGAATCAGCAGGCAATAGCATAGGTGGAGAGCGCCCTTTGAAGGCCAGTGTGGCCAGGACATCAACTCGACTGGTTGGGGCCGGAGAGTGATTTGAGGGCCCCTCTTTCTCCCACCCCTAAGGGGGAAGATGGCAATGATTGAGGTATCAATGAACTGAGAGCCGCATAGGGGAGAGTTGCAACAAAATGGGGAAACAGAGGTAGGCCATTGTGAGATTGTAATGGGTTGACAATGGACACTTGGTCGAAACACATGAGCTCAGATATATGATGTTTTTCCTTTTAGAACACTTCTCTCCCCTGATAGTAATAGTTTCTTTTATTTGTCTCAGACCGAGGGCCATAAAAAATTACATAAAATGCATGAAAATTGAGAATAAAAACACAATGTTTACAATAAGAGAAACAAGAATGCCCAAAAAACTATTTAGGCGTCTACACTGAATGCTGGCATAGTTCAAATCTTGGTTTATCCTCTAAGGCTAAGCCCAGATCTGGTCTTTTTCCGGTACAATAGATATACCGTTCTACCTTTTGAAATAAACGTTCAGTGCCCGTTCCTAGGCAGAATGGCATAGCCTTTAAACATGGCTTGTACTGACTGAGAGGCAAAGTGTTTCCCTCCCTGTCTGGAAGGTGTGACAGCAAAGAAGCATAAAATGATGGACTGTCTCTGCCTCCAATCGTGCATACACAGCCATTTGTATTTGCTACGTTTGTTGACCATGACAACTTTTAGGCCAGCACAGGTAAAGTCCCAAGTCAGAGCTTGATATAAACAGAGGGGCTTATTTACAAGCCATTGCACTACAGGTGCGCAACTTTTTTTGACACACCGGCGGGGCACTATGGTGCTCTATATTTACAAGGCCACTTAAAGCGACCCTGCGTGGCTTTTCATGGCCTTGTAAATTAGGCCCCTTTATACGCAGCACTTGGCGTGACTGCGGTGTTACATAGGTGTTGCTGTGGGTGTTCCCATGTAACACCCATGGATTCTGCCGCATTCCCAGATGTACAACATTTTGTAAACCTGGGAATCGGTCAGAATCCTACGCAGCTCCAGGGGAGGAGTAAGGAGGCGCAACGAGGGAAGAAATTGTTTTATTTCTTCATTTTTCCTCTTTCTATGCATGCTTACAGCAAGCACAGAAAGAGGAAAACACCTCTCTTGATTGTTTTTGTGCAGGAAGGCGTCTCTTCCTGCACAAAAACAATTACCCCAACGAAGCAGGCACCCTTGCATCATGGTGCAAGGGGGCCAGGTTGGCGCATGGAAGCCAATTGTGCGTCAGCGCATCGGTGAGCTGAGGGATACGTCATATTGTTGTAAATATGGCACATCCCTATGCTGTGAAAGTGACCAAGCATGGCGCAGGCAAATGGCATTGCTGCACTGGGTTGTGTTACTTTCTTATAAATATGGCCCCCAATGTTTTTCCTTAGGATATAAACAGTACAAATACGGGGCAAGAGCGAAGGAAGTTTTGATGACAAAGTAATGTTTTTATCAAAAAGCCTCCATTCAGAGCCCTCTCAGCACTTAAGTGAGCCAAGTAGCACTTCTTTATGAACTTCTTGCTGTCCAAAGATATTGATTCAGGATGATCCCAGATAACAGCACAGCCTATTTTTATAATGTAGCAGCTATGTAATCCAGCCAACACAGTTTTATGTAACCTTTTCTAGGTTGTCCAAATGAGCTTTGAAGTAGTTTGATTTTTTAATTTTTAATTTATTTGAGTTTTATATAGCGCTGGCTAGATCCGGAGGTATCAGAGCGCTTTACATAGGGAAACAGTGTATTACAAATTACAGAGATTTCACATTAATAACAGAATGAGTACATATTCAATACAGGGGTTATTAGTGAAAACGAGAGTCAGGATCAAACAGATCAGGGAGAGTTGGGATTCCAAAGGAAGGAGACAGCAGCAGAGAAGACGAGACAAATGTCCAAAGACCAGCTCGGTAGGTGACGGCCAAAGCGGTGTGCCAGAGCCAGTCTCCCCTTTAGCTGTCGGAGCAGCTCCACCGGGCATCGGTAATGCGGTTTGGACTCCGCCGGCTTAGGATGAGGATCAGGAGGCGAACAAAAGACTTTAGTCCATGTGCCGGGGAGTGGAGATGGCGAGGGTGGGGGTATGAGAGGATATGTAGCTTAGCTACACTCTGTAAGTCAGGTAGGTCGAGGTTGTTGATCACTATGACTCGAAGGCAGGGAAGTTTCAACTGCAAGACTTGTTCTTGACTAGGTGGGATGAATGGCAGCCATTTTAGGGTCAGGCGCAGAGTGTTGTTCATGTCCCTTGTTGTTAAGAACAAGCCAGTTCCCTGGATAGAGATTATGGTCGACCAGGAGACTCCATGATGATCCAGGGTGGAGGTCAGCATTTGGAGAGAGCGGAAAAGTCCTGCCTGAAGCAAAAGCAGCATGGGCGCCATGTTGAGGTCAGGCGCGGCCGGGAATCAGTATTTGTCTCGTGAAAGGAGAAAACCCTATGGTAAAAGGGGCAATCCCAGTCCACCTCCAGAGATAGTTATGGGCCATTAGGGTATTACACGGAATCCCTACTTACCGTTGGCTCAAAGGAGGTCACCGGAGTCCCGAGGCGCCATCTTGTCCAGCGCGCCTACTCCCAGTGACTCGGTTAGGGATACTCGAGTCCGGGATACTCGATTACCTGTACAAAGTGCAAGCTCAATCCTGTCTCCTGTGTGGTATGGAGAACCGGGGAATGTCCATACCCAGTACATAATTGGTTTAAGAATA
This sequence comes from Lissotriton vulgaris, assembly GCF_964263255.1. Lineage (NCBI taxonomy): Eukaryota > Metazoa > Chordata > Amphibia > Caudata > Salamandridae > Lissotriton > Lissotriton vulgaris. The sequence continues at coordinate 866,220,927 of NC_141689.1, forward strand.
CGAGTTACTATCCAAAGGAGTCATACTTCACCGTCTTATGGCCGCCATTAGTGTTCCAAGACCTAAGTGACGGATTTGTCACCAAAACTACTTTTTGATCACTTGGAGTTTTTTTGGGACTTCTGTAACCCCATAGTTTCGCACCATTAGCCCAACAGCCCTGCCTTTAGCGTTAAACTGGGAACACCGAGCCAAAGCATTGTGTGAAACGAATAATGCCTCAAGTGCTTTGACTCATAGTAGACCTGCTTTTCGCCAGCTGATCTGCCCGTTGAATTTGTCATCATAGCGTATGTCAAGTTAGTGAAAGGACTTGATTCTTCAAGTCTCTGCCATTTATCTTGAAGGACGATTTTGGATATATAGTTATATTAAGTATTGTATATTTTGTCCTAGAGGCATTACCAGTAAATGTTTTATTTAGACAGTCTTTTTCTACCCCATGGGCCTAACAATCCATGGGCAATTTTGAGCAGTATCAGAGGTTTACAACCTCCCATTTTTCGAACATCCAGGTTCAAATCTATAAGCCATTTACTAATGTAATTAAAGAATAAATTAAAAAGCATGGGCGCTGGGACACATCCTTAGCACACCCATTGCTCTATTTGGAATTCTGGAGTACACTCGCTTTTGTCTTGAAGCAGATACTGGCAGTATTCTCCTGGTATAAATGTTGGATGGCTGCAAGTACCCTATGGCTTTTAAAGAGGACCATAGTAGTGACCTGTCCACAAAGTCAAGTGCCATCTTTAAATCAATGAAAATCATATATAATGGAGATTTAATTATATCACAATACTTTTTACAGGCTATAGAAAGCCTCATGGGATGATCTACAGTGCCCTCACCCCTTCTGAACCTTGCTTGGAGATTTGATAGTATTTTGTTGTCCTCAACCCAATCCCGGAGACAATTCAAAAGCAGATTCCCGTAAATGTTCCCTACTGCATCAAGCAGTGAGATTTGTCTACCATTTTCTGTATTGCTGCGAGAACTTGTAATATAAATTGATAGTACAACTGCAGATTTCCAGGATTTGGGAATTTTTCCACGGGTCCAGGGGGCATTGTTGATTGATGTCAACACCAGAACTCATGCGGATGATTTTGATGGAATAACATCCAAAGGGACTTGGTCTGGGTAGGAGCTCTACAAGGTTGATGGCAAGACAAGCTTCTTTCTTAGCAAACTTCAGGGGCTCCTCATTGGGAATGGTGTGGAGCTTGGTAAGGGTATCTTCCTTAGTTGATAATACTACCTGCTTGGATGTGAGATCTAGTTCCATAACTTCTTGGACATTCTCTTCTTTCTCCACCATCCCCCAAATCATAAGTAATGTTTGGCATTTGGCTATATAGAGAAAAAAGTGTGTTCCCCATGCTAAACAGTGAATCCCGTTTTCCAAATTCTTCTTTGGACCTTCACAGCCCCATCTAATTAAATCCCCAAACTTTTTAGGCTCTGTTCTTGAGCTCACTGTTTGTAACATTAGCCATGCCCTGTTCTTTACTTGAGATGTTTTTTATCGTAATTAACTTCTTATATCTTGCTCTGGCGTTTCTTAAAACTTCGTCCACATTAGGGGAGAAATGCCTAGTTAATGCACATGAAGAGTGCATCTTGTAAATCCAGCATTCTTTGTCAAACCACTTTAGGGTTGTGTTGGTGATTTTAGACGTTTCTCCCCTTATACCAATCCAATCCAATTCAAAATTCTTTATTTCGGCCATATAGACCATAAAAGATACAGTACAAAACACAATACATACATTTAAAATACATTTTTAAGAAAAATACATTGTATAAAATTCTCTCTCATCAGCGAGGAATAGGGATTGTGATAACAGTACAATGGTTCAGGGGGCTTTTTTCTTTCTGATTAGCCATACTGCCATTAGAAATTTGGATATAGCGAACACAATGTGATCCAAAGTGCTGGTTTTCATTACTCTGAATGCCTGAGTATACTTTCTAAACCCCAGGTTTCTACAGAGCGGCGCTATCCAATATTTTCTAGGTCTGTGATAGGCGGGGCATACAAACATGATGTGGAGGTCATCTTCCTCATGGATGTTACAGCAAGGACATATTTTGTCACCCCCCTTGGTCCATTTGTAGGTAAATGTTTTGGTGGGGAGTGTGCCTAGCCTCCATTGTACAAACAGTTTCCTCGCCAGGATAGGGAAAATAAAATCTATAAAAGGTTCAAATACATAAGAATTTTTGGATTCCAGGAATCGCGCAGTAAGGGTGCCGCTGTTTTGAGCATTCATCATAAGTGAAAGGCTCCTATCTTTATAAATTTGGGTCAAGGCTTTGCGTGAGATCCTTTGGCAACCTCGCGCAGGATCCTCCCATAGCTCCAATAGGTTCATGGTGAGCAATTCATTTTTTACGAAAGCAAGCCAGGGGATTTTGCTATTGCGGTTCAGGCGCATGACATGGATAAGATCCTGCCTATAGTGGTGTAGTTCGTTTGTGGACCAAAGCCTGTGCCAAAACTTCACTGGCTTTGACACAAGCTCCTCAGCAATAGGGGAAAGACCCATGTCTAATCTCAATGGCAAGAGTGGCGTGCCTCGTGGAAGATCTAATAGGCGCCTTAGAAAGCTGTTTTCCACTCTTGCCAAATCTTTACCTGCTTTATACCCCCATAGCTCACTGCCATACGTGGCCGCTGCCTTGGCTTGAGTCCTATAAGTTTCAAGGGCGGGGCTTATGGGCTTGAAGGTGGAAGTATTGGCCACCTTCAGGATTGCGCCCGACAGCTGGGACAATTTGACCCTTGATCTTGCTATCTGACGGTCCCATGATAGATTTTCCTGCAGTGTTACCCCCAGATGTATGAAGGTAGGAACCCTCTCAAGGCTGACAGTACCCAGGGTGGGATTGGGCCTGGCTTTGTTTGGTGGATTGAAAATCATGAACTTGGTCTTCTCTGTGTTCACCTCCAGACCGTGTTGTCGACAGAAGAGACCAAATCCATCCAGGATCCTCTGGATCCCCATGGGGGATTTGGAAAGCAGGAGGGTATCATTTCATTTCAAAATCTTTTATTCGATTAATCGTGTAGATAATCATAAAAAGTACATCATAAATTTAAATACATCATTATAAAGCAAGACACGTTATTATTATTACATTATACACTACAAATTTAAAAGATAAAAGATAAAAAAGGAGTGCACTTTAGTTCATAAACAGACTTAATACAGATGATCACAAATTTAACTGGGCATCATTTCTATAGCTTTACGTATTGTTAAACAAGATTTCAGAAACATGGCTACATTCTTTGCAACGTATTGTGTTTCAAGTTGTTGTAATGCTAGAAATGCTGGGCGACAGGTCCTCAACCCCATCAGGCGCAACACTGGTATGACCCAGCGTTTACGCACTTCAACGTAATAATGACAAAACAATACTACATGCATAGTCGATTGAGGGGAGGCCTTGTCACAAGGGCATTTTACTAGTTCATGTGACCAGTTTAACATTTTTGGGAAGGTGACCAATCGAAAAAACAAATTAAAACGGAACCTGGTTAATAAGTACTTTTCGTGATTAGATAAATGAAATGTAAGGTAAGGCTGTATACCCGGAGACACTTGGGCCATCAAAATGTGAGCATTTGTTTGCTTGGATATTTCACCAGACAAACGCAATTCCCTTAAATGGTTTAGACATTGGAATTTCAAGGCTTTTCTGCTTAACTCAGTGATGGATGGTGGCTCAATAACATACTGGATGAGATCTAAGTCTTTCAGGAAATTAACCACGTACACCAACCATGGGATATTTTTCCAAGATGTCAGCTCTAGGCATTCTGTGATTAGGGCACGTGTAAGGTGGCATGGCGGTTTGGTCCAAATACGGTGCCATAGGAGAATTGGTTGACATTTGATGTAATCTGCTAAATAGTCAATCCCAAGCTCGATATGACAACCGTACGTGGGCGCACTCTGTGGGAGTGCCAACGAATATTTGGTAAAGCCATTTTGAATTTTTTGCAAGTCCGCCACATTTGCATAGCCCCATACACCGGCTCCGTATGTGGTGATGCTCTGACATTTAGCTTGATGGATTTTGAGCAATACAGGTGGGGAGGGTTTTCCCATTTTTCTAGAAAATGAGACTAGGGCGGAAGTTGCACGCTGGTAAAGCAGTTTTCTAGTTACCAATGCCCTTTTCCAAGTTAGTTGTTCATCTATTAGAATACCCAGGTAAGGGTATTCCCTAACTCGTTCAATTTGGAATGCTCAATGTGGAGATGTCTAGAGCTTTTTACCTTGGGCCCTGTTTGCATGACAAAGGTCTTAGTCTTGTTTACTTTTAACCCAAGTGAGAGCATGTAATTGCAGTATTTATCCAGCTGTTTTTGGAGCTGTACTAGGGTCCTAGAAAAAATTACGGAATCGTCAGCGTAGAGTAATGCTGGAATAGGGCGATGGTTGATGGTAGGTAAATCCTGGCTCCCTTCTAACATGGCTGCTTCCAGGCCGTTGGTGTATAAGTTAAATAAGAAGGGAGCCAGGACACAGCCCTGTCTAACTCCACGGGTTATTGGAAAGGAAGATGTTAATTCTCCTCCCATGCCATATCTCATGCATGCCGAGGCGTCAGAGTAAAGCTCGCGTAGAAATGTAATGAGGGGAGGATCAACACCCAACTCCTCCAAGATAGACCACAGCTTGGCGTGGATTACACAATCAAACGCCGCGCTGAGGTCGACGTAGACCATAAATAAGTTACCCCGCTTTGCTCCCACATACTTTCCAATTAAAGATGTTCTTGTCTGCCGCCCAATCCTGGAGGCGATCCAGAATTAGGCGTCTCGCGACTTTACCCAGTGAATCCAGGAGGGAGATGGGCCTGTAGCAGGCGGGATTGTTTCTTTCACCCTTTTTAAAAATTGGAAGAAGTATGGATGAGGACCAAGAGTCCAAAAGGCCAGTATTTAAGACTGCCGCCATAAGCTGGGTGACGATTGGGGACCATAAGTCAATGTTAGAGACAAATATGTCAAGGGGGGCACCATCTGGGCCGGGAGCCTTTCCGGTTTTTGAGGAGGATAGTGCACATATGACCTCCCCGAGTGTGAAATGGAGATCTATTGGATAGACCCCTTTTTTGGCGGGTGCGGTTATTGGATTGAGCTGTTCGACGTTTACCGAGTGTGAGTCACTAAAGATCTTAGAGAAGTGTGTCACCCACTCGTCCGCGGTCACAGCTACGTCCAGATGTTGATGTGAATTTGCCTCGAGCAAAAATGGAGATTTAACTACCTGCCAGAACTGGGAGCTGTCCTTACTAAAGCAACTCTCATGTAGTTGGGCCCATAATTTGTTCTTATGATCTTTTTTACAGCCAATTTGGGCTTGTTTGTACTCGGATCTTAGTTTGGCTACTTTATTTTTGTCTCTGATAGGGTTGTGTAATTCTTTTTTTTAGAGCAGTTAGAGCTTTCCGACATGCCGTGTTGAACCATCTTGGCTCAGAGTGGTTACCGGATTTGTGAGTTCGGAATAGCTCATTCTGGATAACTATCAGGATTTCCCCGAAGCTAGAAATAATTTGCTCGGGGGGAGAATCCTCCTCAAGACAGATGTTTATCCATGGGAGTGCCTTAGATATGACCTTAGTTGATGTTACTAGTGGATCAGTCCTTGACCATTTCACAGAATAACCATTTGTTCTATCCATACTCAGTGTTTTTTGGGTCAACAGGCTCTTCCTGTTGAGATGAGGAATATTCATGGATAACTTAAGAACGATACTGTTGGGGAAATGATCACCTGAGATTTCTGCTCCTGTATTGAACTGACAGAGTGTACCCTTTAAAGTATAAGAACACAGTATAAAGTCTATAGTGCTCGAACAACCCCTGCCGTGAAAAGTAGGATTAAAGTCAACAGGGGGGTCTACAAGTTCATTGGCATAAGTCATTTCTAAAGACATTAAACTGTCATTAAAGGAGTCTCCTGCGAGGGAGTGGGTGAAATGTGTCAGCGGACAATCATTCTCATCTAGAAGGCCACAGTTGGTTTTCTTGTAATTAGGACACAGTTGAACATTAAAATCCCCTCCCCATATTACGTTACACGTTGTTGGTAAATACTTAGTACACTGTTCGCTTAAAGACAGGGAAATTGCAGACACAGTTTTCGCACATTCTACTGGAGATAAGTTGTTATAAAAATTAATAAAAGTATATGACGTACCATTTTTGAAAGTAACCATTAGAATTTGATAATTCGATGTGGTACTAAGGGTAGAGATTTTCCTTGCTGCGAGGTTGTTTGAAGTGTATACCACAAGACCCCCCATAGGTCTGCCATGTGTTGATGGGCAATCTGGAGAATGGAATGTTTTATAGCCTAGCATATGAAGTGGGTCAATTGTCCAGATTTCTTGCAGACAAATTATCTGGTATGTGTTAACAAATTCCAGCCAAGGTTTCATTAAGATCTTTGATCGGAGACCTGCTACGTTCCAGAATAATATTGGTACTAGGAGGGTCGACGAGGTTTCATTGGTGAGTGCTGGACTTCCTTTTTGGGATGGAATTTTTAAGGGTAAACAGGGATCAGTATTAAGAGGGCAGGGAAGGGTATCACCTCGACTGTCACATATAGTAAGATGACAAGGCTGAATGTCAGCACATAGAGAAGAATATGCATCCACTGTATCAGTTAAAACTACTGAAATGGGTGACAGCGTCAATCTAGTTGCTGGAGTAAGAATTTGAAAAGAACGTGGAGGCATTGTTGTTGGTTGACCAAGTGGAAGTGAATTCCTGCCGATCAGAGGGGTGGGCGGTGGTGGTCAATCTACCATCTCCAGGCAGTCAAACCTATTATACGTAGGAACGCCCCTCCAATCAAGGAGTGGCGCGGTGTCTCTACCTCCTTGTCCCGTCCAGTTTGACCAGTCTAGGTTTCTGTCCCAGCTTCCTACCTGGGTCCAGTTCCACTCTGGGCCTGTTGGTAGGGATTTGGCTGGAGGATAGAAAAAGGCTAGTCTTTTCGTGCCAATTCCTTCAGGAGATGTTTGGGGACCCCATGAGGAGATATATTCAACTGTTTGGGGATCCTCGAAAGTTATTATTATGCAATCTCCTGAGATCATTCTTGGCTCCTTCCCTACTCAGGGGACTCTGCGGACTGAGACAACTCTATTATTAGCATAGGGAGGAAGTGGCCGATTCAACGATAACCAATGGAGTACCTTATTTTTTAAGGACCATCCAGGTTCTTCAGAATTGATGTGCAGCGCTGGGACCCCAGTCATGATGATAACGAATGGAGTTGCTTCTGGGGGAAGATGAACAGGTCGAGCTCCATTACGTCTCGTGTTGTAAGCTGCGTTTTTTGGTGCAGGTGTTTTTGCTGTAATCGATGTTTTTGTTGGAATGGAGGGTTGGCCTGTTGGTACAGGAGGGACAGGAACGGAGGAATTAGCGGCCTTTTTTGCAGCTGTATTAGTTGTTGTTTGCTGCACAGATGTACTAGTTGGTTTTTGATGAACTGCCGCTGTGGTAGTCACCTGTTTGAGAGCTTGGGGCGTTTAATGGGGAATTATTCCTCCCACATTTTTTGGTTTTGACTTATGTGACTGGATCGCAGGAAGTGAGGGTGCAGGGATCGGACTTTTCTTAGGTTTTAAATCGGATGTTATTAAAGCTAATGATTTTTCGATTTTTAACAGCGATAGTTCGATCGTTTTTAGGTGTAGTTTAATCAATGTCTCTATGGAGGCTAATGTATGAGTGTCATTAGTGGTAGGATCCTGCCCACTACATACATTACCATGTGTGTCAGATGAAAGGTTTATTATATCTGACGTTCTGGTGGTAATCTGCTGTTGAAGGGTCAACGGTTGGGAAATGTGCTGGACTGGGGTGGGAGAGTGCACAATAAATTGTGCCAAGGATTCCTGTCGAGTGTCGGGATTATTTTGGGGAGATTTCTTATTTCCTTTTTTCCCCTTCCTCTTTTTGGGAATAGCACCTTCCCTCTGACCCCTTGTGTTGGGAGAAGAAAAGTCCTCCTCTGGTGGATTTGTAAAGAGGATCGGGGTTCTCTCAATTGATGGGGAAAGATGGGATGTGGGAGAGTGTGATATTTGTGTTGCTGAAAGATCAATAGACACTGATAAGTCCACAGTACATGCTACCGTTAGATGTTCTTGTTGCAAGCCAGGGTCTAAATTGCGTTGCGGAGTTTTGGCTGCTGCCAATAGACCCAAGGATGAGCGTTTGGCTGCAGCTAGGTCCTGAGAGACCCTCCTTTCTAGCAGGAGAACACCTTGATTTATGGCGTCATTCGCTTTAGCGATAAATTGGTCTATTGGGCCTATAACCTGGGCAGCATGGGTAAGTTTACTATTTCTGGTGATTCTGGGTGACATATTTGCAAAATCAATGAACACAGTATCAGAATACAATACAAAATGTCCGGTTTAGGCAAAGTACTGTTGTTTAGAAAAAGGGTTGAACGTAAAAGGAAAATGAAATGTCAATAAGGTGGCCCAGTCCAGTCTTACCCGGTCTTGAACGGGCTTAAACGGGCCCGCCCTTGGCCCGGGCTTCGCCCCGTGCTCCGTCCCGCGCGCGTCCCGCGTCGCGGTTGAGCTGATGCCAGTAAAGTACTAAGAGGCTGGGGGCGTGGCCGCCGTGGGAAGAGGCAGCAGCTATGTGAGCTGAGGCTGCTGGTCCTCGCAGTCCCCCGGTAGGCTCCACGCGCTGTGCAAATTGTAAATGCCTCGTCCTGGGAGCGCGTTGGCTCTCCACCGACTGTGGAGCCGCTCACACCAGGTAAGGCTGAGTCAGAGTGCAAAATGAGCGGCACCCGCGAAGCGGGTGTCGCGAAAGGTATCCGGTTAGGCTGGGCAGCAGCAAACAGAAGTCTATCTCACTCCGTGGTTCAAGGTAAATCCCAGGAGGGTATAATCGGCAAACATGATTGCCGGAACCCTCCTGCCTGCCAAATATGGGGCGTCGTTGTCCTTAACGTTTTCTAGATGTGATATGACGTTATTAATGAAGAGACAGAACAGGGTCGGTGCCAGGACACAACCCTGCCTCACCCCACGACGGACAGGGAACCTGGACGAAAGGTTGCCATCCCTCCCACACCTGACCTGCGCATAATTGTTCTCGTGCAGCCTGGTTATGATACTAAGTAGCTGGGGGGGTACTCCTAACTTTCCCATCACCTCCCAGAGTTTCCTGCGCGGAACTAGGTCAAAGGCTGACCTCAGATCCAAGAAGACCATGTACAGCCTTCCCCCCTCTAACCTCACCGTCTTCCAGTAAAGGAGGACGAGGCGGAAGATCTGATCCATGGTCGACGTGTTTTTTCTAAAGCCAGCCTGCAGGGGACTCATGATATCATTATCCTCTACCCAGTCTAACAGATGGTTCAGAATGAGGCGCGCAAAAAGCTTTTGGGGAACATCTATAAGGCTAATCGGCCTGTAATTGGCCGGGAGCAGAGGAGACCCTTTCTTGTATATCGGCACAATCTCTGCCCCCAGCCAAGAGCAGGGGACCGCCATACCTCCTAAGATAGCGTTAAAAAGGATAAGAAGGTACGGACCCCAAATGTCAGGGTGGTGTATAAAGAGATCCCCCGGTAGCTTATCCAACCCCGGCGCCTTTCCCAGCGCTAGGCGTTCCAGTGCGATCACCACCTCACCTAGGGAAAATTCCAGGGCCATATCCGGGGTACAGGGGGGCTCAACCGCCGCTCCATCGGGCCATAGAATAGTATCTTGGTAAAGTGCCCCAAAGTGGGCCTCCCAGACAGAGGGGGCGATGTTAGGTTCTACTGCGGATTTGAGTTCCCCCGTCCCGTTGTTTACCAGGGCCCAAAATTTCCTAGAGTCTTTAGTTTTTAGGGCTTCAGACAGGTCATGACAGTGGTTCCAATCCCACTCTGCCCTTGCATTGGCCATTGCTACTTTATACTCCCTCCTGAGAACTGCAACCTTAGCCTTGTCACTGCCCTCTTTGATGGCAGTGATTAGCTCAGACTTGATTTTCCTACAGGAAGAGGTGTACCAAGTGTGGGTACGAGTCTTTTTCCTCTGTGATTGTACCACCGGATGGAAGACCTCTGCAAGGTCCCTCACTAGTTCCTGGTGAATGCTAGCTAGTCTCTCATTAAAATCAAGGGGTCTCGGTTGATTTATGAGAGCATCCACTTCCTTGAACCTGGGGAGTGCTAGGCCATATAACTTGTTTATAGCATCTTCTTTGTCAATCAGCTTTCCCCATTTAACACGGCGCCTGTTTGTGGAGAGAAGCATGTCCCCCTGATCATCTCCGCAGGCAGTAGTGGGCGACCCTGCTAGGGGGACTGGATGCTGGATCTCCAGTTGTAGAGAATTGTGGTCACTATCTGTCCTTAGAAGCACCCTGAAGTCGTGAACTTTGGGCCACATGGTGATATCTATTAATATATAGTCCAGCCTTGACTCGTGGTCCTTTCTGTTGAAAGTACACAATGAGGGAGTATCAGATGGGGTACGCCCATTACATGCCCTCAATGCGAAGTTCAAGGTAAGGGACGTAAGTTGTACTGCCAGCGGGGACCAAGCTTTGGGGTGAGGTGAGGACGAGGGTGGGACTCCCCAATAGTCATCCTCAGCGGTGAGAGCACCCTCCTTTAGTCCTTCTAGGGGTTCGAAGTGGCAATTAAAGTCCCCTCCCATCACTATTTTGTGGTCACCTGGCAATTGACCTTGGAAGGAAGACAATTCATCTAGGGTGGGGGATTCATTGGGCGCGGCAACTGGTCGCGAGTAGACATTGACAATGGCCCATGTTGTTCTACCAGGCCATCTAAGCAGCACACACTGGATGTCCTGCGAAAATGTGTCCATCTTTTCCGCCTGACACCCAATGTGACTCGCAACCCAGATTGCCAAGCCTCCCGAGGGCCTCCCCCTCCCGTTCCACTTTGCTGGAATTTCGAAAATTTCGAACCCCCTTCTAGTCTGTGGTTCCCTCGCCCATGTCTCCTGAAAAAGGAAGATGTCGCTACCATTTATCAGGAGATCCCAGTCTGGTGTACCTGCCTTGCTTGTGATCCCTGCCACATTCCAGGAGAGAATTCTCAGCCCTGGACCTTGTGGTGGTAAACCTGGCCCACAAGAGAGGGATGGTGTAGTAACTGAAGGGGGGTCAGGGTCTCGCGGGCCAGTTGTGATAGCCAGAGTGGTAGGCGATACAGCCACCTCCACTAGTTGCGTGTTGAGGGCAATCGGGGTATTTAGTGGTGACTCTACTTGACTCGAGATACTTCCAAAGGAAGCCCTTCCCTCTTTGGCGAGATCCTGCACCCTATTATCAGTTACGGGAACAGCTCTAACTTCCCCCCTGCCTGGGACCCCGTAAGCAGATTTTTCTAGAGGCTGTTGTATATCACCCGTTTGTGGTCAATCCACTTGATCAAGGCAGGAGAATCTATTCTGGTGGATAAAATTACTGTGAGCGGGAAATACATTGTGCTTGGGCCTGTATCGTGAGCCATCTACTGCAAAGCCCACTCTAGTCCAGCCCTGTTCCCTCCCCACCTCTGGATTACAAACATTTGGATAGAAGTGTGAGAGAGACACTAGTTCAATGGTGGACTTATCAGGCCTTACAAGCCAGTTACAAATATATGGGGCAACCAGTGGGCTTTTGAAGCTGACTATAATACAGTCCCCCGCCCTATTCTTAGGGGTAAATCCAATCCATGGGATCCTTCTGACCATCAAAACATCTCCTTTTAGGTTCGGAGGGAGGGGCCTGTTGATGTTAAGCCAACTAATTGCCTTATTGCGAAGCGAGTCCTGCGGCTCCCTTGCATCACCAGTGAGCTCAGGCACTCCCACCATAATCGCCGTGTATACCACTGCCTCAGGGGGCAGATTGACCACCATGCGCCTAGCATTAGGGCTAATGGGGCGGCCAATATGGCCGTTGGCAGAGCTCTCCTCTCTCGTTTGTTGGGAGGGTGCGGGTTGCTTAGACCTTCTAGGAGCAGGAACAGGGGGCCTTGACGTTTGGGATGACGATGGGAGCATTTGGGGGGCAGAAACACCAGTGTTGCTGTGCAAAACCCCTGGCTGGACTGGTGCCGCATTTGGGGCCTGGGTACTCGTTACAGCGGTCGGAGGTCTATTCCCCGCTGTTTCCAGAGGGACCCTCTGTGCATTAGGACCCACCCCCGGACCAAGACTGTTTCTTTTGTGAGTATTTTCTAAAGCCATCAGTCTAGCCTCTATAGAGTCCAGTTTTACAGACAAAGGGTTCATTAAGTTCTTGAAGATGTCCGTAAGTGAGCTGATAAGCAAGTCTATGGTGTTAGCAGGGGCCCCACCAAAAATAAATGGCCCTGAGCACACTGGTACAGCTGTAGCTGGTGGAGGGCCAGAGTGTTCCGACCTATTTCCAGGGGAAATGACCTCAGGTGAGGCCGAGATGTCTGTACTGGCATCCAGGATTTGCTTGGTTGAGTCCACTTTGGCCCTCTTTGCCCCTCTTAACTTCCTTGACCTTTTTCTTTTCGGTGGCTGGTCCCCTCTACTGCTTGCGGGTTCTGTTAGGACTACGGCCTGGCCCACAACCTGCGACTCTGTTGTTTCTGTACAGTCCACATTAGGAGAGGGATCTACAACCCCAGAGAGGCGTAATGACTCTCTATCCCTATGGAGGTTTGACGGGGTCCTGAGTTGTTGTAGGACTGACTCAATAGTCTGGTCGATACTGTCCATGAGTGACAGGTGGGTGGCATCAAGAAGTAGTGGGGTGCTAGCATCAATTGAGGAATCCGGGGAGTCCACTGACAGATTTTCTGTGCCCACCTCAATGTGGTTGTCTAGCACTGTTTGTCCTTTATTGGCCACAGCACTGGCTTTGGGGAAGAATTTTTCCAAAGTGCTAGAGCACTGTTGAGCAGCCTTGCTCCTGGATACCCTGGTAGCCATGTTGAATTGGAATGCACAAGGCCACAGACTTGAGGAGGAAGATGTTCTTGGAAGGGGCACGCCGTCAGAGGGATGGCCCGGTCCGGTCTCTACCGGCCTCTAACGGCCTAGAACGGCCGGCTCTTTGCCCGGTCTTCGCCCGGCGTCCGCCCGCGCGCGTCCCGCGATGCGCGTTCTTGGTCAGTAGTTATAGTTGGTTGGGGGTAGGAGGCGTGGCCAGCCGGGAAGAGTCTCCAGGTGCGGCGTCTCAGCAGCCGCTGGGGAACCTGGGACTCGCAGTCCGGCTGCGCCGGTGAAGTTACTCTGTCCACTTCTCCGCTCAGGGTAAGATGATGGCCCCACTGCTGCCTCCTTGGAAATGCGATAGGAGCTACTTTCTCCCGGTGATCCTTGGCTTCGAGCGGCTCCCGCGAAGCGGGGGCCGCGAGTCGTGGTTTTAACTGCCCAGGAGAGGGAGGCGCGGCCAGCCGGGAAGAGTCTCCAGGTGCGGCGTCTCAGCAGCCGCTGGGGAACCTGGGACTCGCAGTCCCGCTGCGCCGGTGATGTTACTCTGTCCACTTCTCCGCTCAGGGTAAGATGATGGCCCCACTGCTGCCTCCTTGGAAATGCGATAGGAGCTACTTTCTCCCGGTGATCCTTGGCTTCAAGCGCAACCCCTTATACCTGTTTTTAGTTGTTGCGGACATTAGGGCCTCAAAGCCTTAGTCAATTCTTAGGCCCTGTTGCTTGCTCATTTCAGAATGTTTATTTTAATTTTATAAAATGACTAGATTTTTTAGCTCCCAATCCCTATTAGTGTACATTATAACATTTCTTGTGCACAGTTGGATCCCAAGATCGTTTTTACCTGTTTGGATGAAGCGTTATCAGGCTAAGTCGAGGATCCCAGGTTCTTAGCTGATTTTCCACTCTTGGCGAGGCGATGCATAGATCTACAATTAGGGGATTGTGATCACTATCACTACATCAATTATTTGACATATCTTTGAATAAGTGCTAGGCTTCTAAATTGATTATACTGTAATCAATAAGAGTTAACCAGTTTCCAGAGGTATACGTTGTTCTGGCCGGAGACTCCGAAGTTGTATAGCTAATAAAACTCCTTAACACATTTCAAATCATTAGATTAGAAATCTTTTCTCCCAGAATTGTAAAAAGCAGAGGAGGGGTACAGAATAAGCCAAGAAACATTCTAAGAAGCCTCCTCTGTTATAGTGTTTTGTGCCAACAAATTTGCACATAGATTTATGTTCAGGTTGCCACAGACCAATATAATGAATTCTCCTTTATCTTTGGATTTTCCCTGGTTGATATGACACAGTGCTTTTTGGCTGCTGGTGAATAATCATTGAATAGGTGTAGTTTGTAATAATTACTCATCAATTTAAGATGTGGGAGGCTTTCATTAATGCTTTTGTGGGTTAGACTTGTGGCTGGCATGATGGTTAATATCCAAATTAGCAGCTTCCTGTTGGCCTTCTTCTTGTTGGCTTAATTGCCGGGATATTGTAAACAATATATCCGTCCAAGTCAACTGGGTCAACTGCAGAAATATTCTGAAAACCACAAATTTAATGTGTTTGTATAAAGGAAGTCTACTCTTTGTCACCTGTCTTGGCTGTCATCCGAGCTTAAAAGCTTAAAAGACAGATTTGAGTCTGGTCGGGCCCAGCCAGACTTGTTCCTATGAAAGGCCACCACAAACTTTGACGTGTAGACTAGCGGGGATTTTACATGTTCCAGCCCACCATCACCATTTGAAGTCTTTGCCCAATTGGGCACTCAACACAGGTTTTTATAGTATGGAGATCTTCACGGGAAGAAAAATTTATTGACGGGCCACCCAATGACCTATAAGCAATCTGATGGACATGGCTTGCTTTCCATAATGGTGCTTTAGTATTTCCTGATTCTAATATTATAGGACACGGTTTGTTCAATGATTGTCTTACCAAGATGCCCCAGGTTTTAGGGATAACAGTTTGGCTTTAAATAGCCTCAGTTATTTCCATGTATTACCAGCATGCGTCAGTATTTTAGTATTCTTCCTTCTTATGAGGGCACGATATTTGTATCCATTTTTAATCATTCGATAAAACTCTGTCCATGGGAGTGGGTTGACCAGTTTTAGGATATTGCCCCTCTTGATAATATTGTGGGGTCTTCTTGAGCGATATGTTGGAATGAAAGCAATCAAATGACTTGTTCTGTGCCAGGTGGTCATATGCAACTCTTCGATTGAATTTTCTTTGTACCTGCCTCCCATTTTCAGAAAAAATGTGGCATGCCTAAGGAGATTTTAACAGAGTGCATCCTTGTAACATTAAGGTAGGACACTGTACAGAACGTAGACCAAGATGGCCGCTCGGGCTCCCAGCTCCGTCGGCCGCCGTCTCCCACCATCATATCCAGCTTTCTAGCCAGCGCCCTTACTATGCTACCGCACGGCCGAGATAAAGCGGCGCTGATCCATGCGCGCCCGAGTGCTCTGACGGCTTCCTGGCCGGAGATGTGTCGTCTCGAAGATTGCGGCCCGCCCCTGACCTGGAACCTGGGTCTAGGGTGCTGAAGTGCCCGGCCTCGACTTCAACAACAACGGCAGGGTGTGTGGCGGAAGTACCGGTCTGGGAAGATGGGGACTCAGATTTTCCCGATTTTGACGGCGATTCTCGCACAACATCACAGCAATAGTGAAATTTGATCTGCCGCCTTTCTGCGGATGCTCGAAGAAACAAACCCCTCCCCCCCCCGTTGGTGGCTCTGTGACTGTATGCCCCGTGCAAACCGCATCGATCCCGACGGAGGTGAGTGTCTCCCAAAACCCCCGCTGAGATTATTTGCCGGCTACCTGACGAGCGGCCTCGGGACACTTTTCACCTAGTGAGGTGCACTCCGTGGTGGGAACGCCTTGCACGCAATGATGCCTGAGAGGGTCTCGAAATCGATCCTGAATTGCTCTGCAGGGGCCACGAAAATGATGCGATCAGATACCCGGCGTGGATCGGCCTGGCGTGATGAAGCCCTGCTTGATGCTGGGACTGCCGCTAATGGTGGAGAGAAAATGGAGCTGCGGTTGGGAGATGTCATGGCGGCCATTGCGGACTTGCATTTCGCATTGCCACACAAGATGGAGACCGTGGGGAGGGCCCTGGATGCCGTTGTGCGAGAGGGTCGTCTCGGTGGAGCGGATTCCGCCCCGATGGACGGACCACTAGAGGCTGTGGGGCATGGGGATTATTGGCAGACGGCTCATGAGTGTCCCCTGGACTTTGTGGTTTCGGGGCTAGATGGAGGCAACTTGTGTGCCCATGCCCAATAGGGGGAAAGCAATGCTGTGCGCAGCAGTCCGGCAATTACAGCGGAGGCGGAAGATCTTATGATGTTACTATTCCCGGGAGCGTTATCCTGTTCCAATAATCAACTGATCGACAGCGGCGGGCAGCGGTGGCGCTACGACATGTCCTTTTTATTTTGTTTTGGACTGGTGTTAAAGAGTGAGCGCCACCACTTGCGCTCCCTGATGGCCCTTGGCCCTTGGGCATGTGGATGACTACGTCCTTCGAACGACATCACTGTATATTGCCGTACCTCAAGATGGCATCCTCGTCCCAGTCTGGTACTTTGACTCACTTACACCTGTAACAGAGGGTCTGGGCCGCATCCGTACTTTGGACCGGGCGGGCCTTTCGTTAAGTATCGTAGTGCTGTTTTTTTTTGTGTGGGGCCAGTGCGGGACTTTTCACCTATGTCATTGTGGCGCTAACGGCAGGCTGGCGAAGATCGAACCCACTCAAATTACGTTTATTGTATTGCATTCCGTTTTCTGTATGGACTGGGTATTCCCTGTGGTGGGGGAGGGGGAGTAGGTGTGGGCTGGGGTCTGTCCTGGTGTCCTCCTCCGTTCTCTTTCTTTTTTCGCTCTTTTAGATTCTTCCTTTAATTTAGTTGAACGAAAGCTCTCTTCCTCTCTTATCTAAATTTCGGGTTCCATATTATGGGCGACATGCACGCTGCTGAGGGGGAGGCCGTAGCCGTAGGCAGGGGTGCAGGGTGGGGGTTAGGGGAGGGGTACTACTGTTTTTCTTTTCCTTTTTCTGTTCCTAGGGCCCCTTTTTTCTCTCTTGTTTCTCTTGGCTTTCTCTTGGCTTTCCCTTTATTCTTCTTCTCCCTTTCTTTTGGGAAACCGAGCGGTAGGTTGCTCACCGTACGTTCTTGTGGTTAGAATTACAAGGGTGGATGTTTCTCTAAAGTTTTAAGTTGCAGCGGGCATGTACTGCATTGGTGGGCGAACTGTACTGTTTATTGTCTATCCTGTTTAATATGCGCTAGCGCCAACGCCCTGCCTACATTAGTCCTGACTGTGAAGATCCTGATCACTGATAAACCCTTGCTTTGGTATTATTCGATTGTACGGCGTCAGATCCTGTTCTCTCTTAAACTTTTAAAAGAAACCTCTTTAATCCTGGTACCTATATGGTACGGACATTATCCTGAGCTACAATAGGGCATTTGGGAGGCAGAATGTTGCGTACTTATGGCTTTATTGATATGCTTTGTCCATCTCTGTATTGCTGGCCGGCCGTGATGGTTGTAGGCCCGTGATTGTAACTGCTTTACGTAACAGTAAAGGTTTACCAAAAATTAAAAAAAAAAAAAAAGGTAGGACACTGTACATTCGTGCTTTTGAACAACAGTTGGCCCTTAACTGGTTCTTAAGCTATATTCCCCTTAAAATATTTTTCTACTATTTCGCGGGCCTCATTGTGTGTTTTGTGTTATTTCATGCCAGAGTTAAGAAAAAGTAACACATTGTTTTTCATGACTATACGTTATCCTTTCACTTTAGATTCGACCAAATAATAATCCATGAAAAAGTTAAAGTACAGTGGGATCACAACTCACGTACAATTGGCTCTTTCTGAATGCCAGTCTTCTTTATACATATTTTATTCCTGTTCTTTTTGCCAACCACAGTATTTCAGGCACCATTAACTGTTCATAATATTCTTTCAAGTTTAGATTATATTTCGATGATTCTTTTCGAGCTCACTGTTACGCAGTGGCAGCTCCTTCACTAAGGTGGAAGAACGTCGCCCCACTGCTTTTCAAAGTGCAAAAAAGGAAAAATAAAATGATAATAACTTGACGTTATTCTCATGTTATTTGTTCCTGCAGTAGCGTCTTGGTGTGGCGGGTGGATCTGCTCTGCTCTCAGAGCAAGGGGAGGAGTGGTGGACACACTGTGAATGCCCGATGAATGATTGGCCGACCCTGCATTACAGCCTGGGTGGAGAACATGGCCAGGCTCCCATTACCTGGCTGAGTGACCAGGGGCGGCCTTAGGCATGTGCAAGCTGTGCACCTGCACAGGGCCACCAAACCCCCGGGCCACCACGGCAATATATATCCTTAATATAATAATCCTCTGAGGATGGATACATAGTAGTGTGGCAGCCCCTGACAGGGATTTGGCGGCCTCCGGCTCTGTTCCACTTCCAAACACCCTGACCCCCCCCCCTCTTCACTGGCCTCCGCGCTCTGCCCTGCCCAGACCCCCTCTTCCAGGGCCCCCTACCTACGCTCCCTGCCCAGGGCCACCATGAGCCTAGAGCCGCCCCTGGAGTGACCACCGCGTTCAGACCAATTGCAACGCTGCATTGCAGCATTGTGATTGGCTATGGGGAGCCTGGGAGCCCGGGTGCTTTCCACTTGCAGTGAAGAAACCAGGAAGAGGAGGGAGATTATGGAGGTGAGGCGGCTGGTGGCCAGCCGGCCCGCCGGCCCGCCGGATGGTAACTGATTTTTTTTTAACCTCTGCCCCTCCTCCCCATCTGACGCCGTCCCCTCCCCACTGCTGCTTCCAAGGAGCAGGCGCCACTGCTGTTAAGTACTTGTATTTCCTGTTCATGTCTATAGGGCCCTTTCACAAAAGCATTTGTAACTATGGGAAGTAGTACTGCAGGAGTACTGTTTTACCTACTCTTACATGCCTTTGTGAATTAACCCCGAAATTTCCAAGTCACTATTAGTAACATTGCAAATAAGGCGCAGTTCTTTCTATTTGCACTAAATGTACATGAACGTTCCCCGAATATTCCCATTTTACTTGTTTTAGGGCCAATTCACAAATGCTTTTCAATTGCATACAAGCGTACCTCTTTACGTACACCAAAATGCCTTTGTGAACGGGCACCATCATTTTTCAACCTGCACCTGTGATCGCCTTTTAGAAACGGAAAATGTACCAAACGAAAAACAAGAAGTTTACTACTCAAGAAACAGACGCTCATTAGAACACCTATCAAAGTTCACCAGATCACTTTCCAGGCTGGGTGCTCGCGTGCCTGAGAGTCCAGCCCCTCCACGGAGAAGCGCTCTTCGTGGGAGGGATGCTACTGTGTGAGGGGATTTACGGACATTCTTTGCATTTTCCAAGGGCATGGGGGGGCGTCAGGAAGGTGCACGTGGGCCACAGCTCTGTGACCAATACGAAACAGCGGATTCTGTCCTGCTAAACATTGCTGCTCTCACCAAGGCGCGGTGGTTACTGCCAGCTGGTAGCTTTACAGAGCTGCCCCTTCATCACACTTGTAAACTCATCAGGCCTCTCCGAGGATTAACTGCAAGGTCAGCTGCTGTTTGCGCACTTTGAGTCCCACAGAAAGGAATGTACCCCTCCCAGGCTCAAGTGTAAGTATTTGTGGTTCATGAGTTCCTTGTAATACTCAGAAAGACACAGGTGTTTTATTGTCGGGTGGTTAGGCTGCTCGTATGGGCTTTTTCGTGCTAACAACACGCAGGTGAATTGTGTAGGGCTGCAACTTTGAAAACACAATTCCATCTCTGTAGAATTGTCCTAACCCCAGAAAACTGGATCAGCCAAGTACAAGCATGTAATCATTCCACTCCAGCGACCCCTGGGAGTGCGAAATTAGGCCCTTCAATTACCCCCCTCATCTCATGTAAGCAGTGAAAACTGACCCCATTGCACCAACATTTCCAGATAGCATAGATGCCACACGTGGTTCAAAACGAGGCTGACATTAGTGCAGTTTATGTGATCAGGCCCAGGCCTCGACACACAAAGCTTGGAGCATGGTAGAATCACACAGCCCCATGCATAAAAACGAAATTGCATTCGCAAATGGTGCGAATCGCAAAAATCGTCCGTTTGCGAATGCAATTTCAATGTCTGGGATGCATCATGTCAAAAGTGTTTTTTTGCAAATTTAGGAATCGCAAATCTGTTTGCGATTCCTTAAAAAATAGCAAAAATAAGGAATCGGTAAATTTTTTGAAAAATATTGCATGCATGAAAATTCGCTATTTGCGATTCCTTAAAAAATCGCAAATAGGAATTCTTATTTTAAGAACAAGTCAGACCAGATGGTAATTTAAAAAAAAAAGGTGTAACTCATCACTAGTGTATTTAAGGGGCTCCTGGAAGCATCTAAGACTTTTTCACCATGGCAGCACTCTTTCTTGGGGCACGTAGGTTGAGGTTGAGAGCAGCTGGAAGGAGGAGAAGGATTGTACATAAGAGAATTTTCAGAGTGCGCATCACCTTACTAGGGCAGACTGAGGCAGAAATATATGAAAAGTATAGGTTAAATGGTGACTCTATTTTAGATTTGATAGATGAATTGGACCCTATCTTGCAGAGACATACACGCCGGACACAAGCCATACCAACCCATGTTCAGGTATTGTGTTCCCTACACCTCCTTGCCTCTGGATCCTTTCAGGGAGTCATA
Source organism: Lissotriton vulgaris (assembly GCF_964263255.1). Taxonomy (NCBI): domain Eukaryota; kingdom Metazoa; phylum Chordata; class Amphibia; order Caudata; family Salamandridae; genus Lissotriton; species Lissotriton vulgaris. The sequence goes on from NC_141689.1 coordinate 866,241,662, forward strand.
GCCATTGCTGGTGGTGTGTCCCAGAGTTCACTTTCACGTTTTTTTAATGCTTTTCTTAATGCCATGTTGCATAAGATAAGGCATCACATATCATTTCCAAGCAGCCAACAGGAATTGCTTCAAACAAAGTTAGATTTTTACAATATGGCACATTTTCCCCATGTTATTGGCTGTATTGATGGCACACATGTTCCCATTTGTCCTCCATCTGAAAATGAGTATATTTTCCGCAACTGGAAATGTTACCATTCTCTCAACATTCAAGCAATTTGCAATTCAAAAACTATCATCACTGACTTAGTGGCAAGTTACCCTGGCAGTGCCCATGATTCCTACATATTTAGACATAGTGCCATCCACACAAGACTGCTTGCTGGAGAATTTGGAGATGGATATTTGCTGGGTAAACATATTTCTATCCTTTTTCACTATTCTCTGTACCATGCTGTTCCATTTTCCTAATTATTGTTATTTTCAATTCAACAAATTACATAGGTGACTGTGCATATGCAGTGAGGTCATTCATACTCACTCCCTATCTTACTCCTGCAACCCGTAAAGAACAGCAGTACAACCAAGCGCACATAGCAACTTGCAATGTAATAGAAAGAACATTTCGAGTCATGAAATCTAGATTTCGCATCCTACATAAGACAGGCGGAGCATTACAATATCGACCAGACATTTGCTGTAAAATAGTTGCAGCTTGTGCAATGTTGCACAACTTAGCCACTAGGAGAGGCCTAGAACTGGAGGAAGAGGATGTACTCCCTCACAATGACAACCAGCCTCAACAACCCCAACCAAGATTACATGGACCAGATGCAGCGGAGGGAAGAAGAAGAAGGGCAGAGATTACTCAGCATTACTTTTAACAGAGGTAAGAAGTACGCCACTTAATCTTGTGCTTTAATTAATTCATTTTATTTTGAAAATGTTTAACAGGGACACTGGGTACTCAGGGCATGTAACTGCATGCATTTTTCAGAAACTTCATAATTTGAATATTTTCTCTAATGTATACCATAGCAATGCTTGTAAGTACAGACATCCTTTAAATATCAACTATGTATTTACAGAAGTATCATACTACTTTTTGCGGCCTCGCACCCCTAATGCCTTGCATGTAATTCCAACATCACCCTTACTTATGCTGCTTGTCAAATCTTGCTTTCTTGTACTACAGCGTCCAGAAGCTGCAGGAGGTGTAACTTTGCTACTAACATTTGCACATTCTTCAATCCCATCTACATTTTGTAAGCTCCCCCTTGCATTTCCATTTTGCATTTCAACAACATTACTATTTACAATCAGCATAGCTCTAGAAATATCTCCACAACATTGTGCCATATCCCTTTGCATGGCAACTGTGTACTTGGTTAACTGAGAAGTAGTGTTTGAGAGATGATTTACTGCCCTGGTGTACCCCTGCATGCTGGCAAATGACCTATTCACCTATTCTACATACTGGCATTTCCAACTTGCTGTTCCTTCATTGCTGTACACATTGCTTCAATTGCTGTTGCAATCCGGTCTAGTTTCTCACATGATGATGCTTGGCCTTTCTCAAATAAGTTTGACATGTACTTAAGACTGTTGCTTATTGCACCAATTTCTTGACTAATGTGACCAATTTTCCCCTTTATAACACGTACATCTTTGCCTTGTAGGGGCTGGATCTTCAGGAGTTTCAACTCTACAGCACTGGCATTGGTCTCATCTTCACCCTCTTGCCTAATTTGTGATGGACGTGCCCTTCGCCTATAAAACTGTTGAATTCTACTACGCCTACCCTGCTGTCTTTGAATGGTTGCTGTTGGTGGCAGGCTGGTGGACTTGGACATGGTCATTTGGATAATCATCACTGTCAGACTGCTGCAGTTGTAGCACTCTGTGTCTTTGAGTTCTTGGATGAATAGTGGGTGAAGAATTATCCAAATTAATTTCATTTGTGTTCAGATCTTCAAGAATATGTGACAAATAATTTGTATTATTGTCCTCCTCTGCATCTATGATTAAAAAAGTGCAAAAGGTATGTTAATTTTACATTGTGGACTTTTTGCGGCGTGAAGTTAAATACATTTCAAAGTAAAAGAACATGTTGCATGGCTAGTCTCCTATTGGTGAATGCTTTTCTTATATGTATACCCCACATTAATCAATAACTCAACCTGTACTGGTAGTTGGACTACAAAACCCATAATGCATTGCTTCTTTCAGCTTGAGAGTTAATAATTTAAGCTACATTCCAAAGAAAAAACAGTAATTAAAAGGGATTTCTAACAAGCAGCTAGGAGAACATCAAGGGTGTCTTTCACTCACACTTAAATGTGAATAAACATGTATGAATTCTTCCTTGAGATGGTCCAGCTTGCTCAGAGCTGTCTGTCAATATCTATCACTCCAATTACAGCCTATGTTGTGAGGGTTCCTTTTACCATGTCCTCAAGGGGGGTGTTAGGTCTATCCCTGGGGGTTCCACCACCAGTCTTTTTTGCTGCCTTAATCCTATTTGCAATTCTTTCCTTGGCTCGACTGCGCAGGTCATACCAGCGTTTCTGCAAAATATTTATGTTACGGTCTGCCACCCCAACCTCATTCACTTTGGCTTGTATGGCAAGCCACAGCTTCCTCTTTACTGCCTCAGGCACCTTCAAAGATTGCCTCCCAAATGCTGGTCCTGCCTCACAGTGACCACCTCTATTAGTATTTCCAGCTCCTGGTCACTGAATTTAACTTTTCTTTTCCTGGCCTGCAGGTTTTCTCCAGCATTTTCCAAAGCCATTTCCCCTTCTGCTGCACACCAAAAAAGTCCTCCAGTTCCATCAAAGCAGAGCTCCAACTGCCAACTGCCACTCCTGTAGCTCAAACTTGACTACAGGTGTGTTTAATTAGTCTCATGGCTTGCTTGGTAGCAATGGTTACAGGTGTGTGTAAGCAGTCTCCTGGCTCCCTTGAAAAAAAATGGTACAGGTGTGTACAATTACTCTCCAGGCATCCAGTGTATGATGTCTTTGTAATGCACTCAATTGCGACGAATTTGCAATCAAAGAATCGCAAAAAACGTGCGATTCGGTAAAAATTGCGATTTTTACCTAATCGCAAAAAATAGCGAAAAACCTGATGAATTCTAATTTGCGATTCTTTAATTGCGATTCCTTAATTTTCGCAATTAAAGAATCGCAAAATGAAAGAATGATGCATGATGCTGAAAGTCTTTATTTTCTTAAACTCTGAGCCAACTGTTATAGTCTTATATAGTCTTAGATTACTAGGCCTTTGGCATCTGAAAGACATCTTTTTCGATGGTAGTAGGTAAGATAGTGGTAATAATAAGGATATTTTTAACATATATATATATATATATATATATATATATATATATATATATATATATATATATATATATATATATATATATATATATATATATATATATATATATATATATATATATATATATATATATATATATGATCAAGTCCGGGTTTCCCGGACGAAACGCGTCATGCCGCCATCCCCATTGATGGAATAAAGCACTTCATTCTTCTCTAAAATCCTTGCCTTGTGGTCTGTACCTGGTTGTGTCCGTTTGCTGGTTTCGGCGCTTCAGGATCGTGGATTCTCATATATATATATATTCACAGAAAAAACCATAGGTTATAGTGGATATATAGTTAGGAATTTGCATTTACAAAACCTTGAAAATTCAATGAAAAAACCATTGGTTTTAGGCCATATATAGTTAGGGATTTGCATTTACAAAACCTTATTTTACTCGCATAAAACCATTGAAATTCCATATATAGTTATAAGCGCTAACTATATATCGCGCACCCGCAATCCACTGCTGATGATGTCACATATTACATCATTCATGACATGGTTAGTGACATCACTGATGACATCACTGATGACATCTCAAATGACATCACTGATGACATCACTGATGACAACATCCAGTGACTGTTTGTTTCTGTAAAGTAAACAAATGTCTTACATATTGAAGAATGAGTGGATGTATAAGTGTCTGGATGAAGGATTTAGTAGGTGCATGACTGACTGTATAAGTGAGTGATTAAATGTGTCTCACTGAGTGCATGGGTTAGTGACTAAACTGTCTTAATTTGTGCATCATTATGTCTGTTGTTCTGTAAACTGCTGCATGTGTTGATCAGGAGCTATATGAGTAACTATATGGGTTATTGATTGGTTGCCCAAGTATTTGTATGGGAGACTGAGTGTGTGTGTGGGTGGCTGGGAGGTGTATGACTCTGTGCATAGATGTGTGAGCAGTTGATTCACTAGATGTATGGGTTCAAAAGTGCATGTGGAAACAGCTGTATGGGCGGTTGACTGTGTGCATGAGTGTATTGGTGAGTGAATGGATATCTCAGTGCTACATGTCAAAGTAAGTACATATGTAAAACACAGTACATGTGAGAGTTGACATATATAAATAACTGTGCATAAGAGCCAGTGAATGTGTGAGTGGCTGTATGGATCATTGTGAACTTGTATCAGGGATTGTATAAGAGAGTAAATATGTGTTAGTATATGTTTGAATAAGTAAAGTTTGTATAACTGTATATTTGAGGAAATGGAGGTGTGATTGATTCTTTGCATGACTGACTAGGTGTGTGAGTAACTCCATGGATGAGTAACAGTCTATGAGGGTCTGTTTACACTGATTGTATCTAAGGTTATATTAGAGTCTGAAGAGGTTCATCGTATTATCACATGAATGATATCATCAGTGATGTTATCAGTCATGTCAAATGAGATGTTTTCAGTGATGTCATCAGTGATGTCATTTGAGATGTCATCAGTGATGTCATCAGTGATGTCACTAACCATGTCATGAATGATGTAATATGTGACATCATCAGCAGTGGATTGCGGGTGCGCGATATATAGTTAGCGCTTATAACTATATATGGAATTTCAATGGTTTTATGCGAGTAAAATAAGGTTTTGTAAATGCAAATCCCTAACTATATATGGCCTAAAACCAATGGTTTTTTCATTGAATTTTCAAGGTTTTGTAAATGCAAATTCCTAACTATATATCCACTATAACCTATGGTTTTTTCTGTGAATTTCATTGGTTTTTTAATAGCAAATATGAAAAGCTTAAAAATGTCAAGTACGTGATAAATAAAAACATTTTCGTATTTATGCACGCTGATGTGCTTTGAACGCTGCACCCCCCCCCCTCCCCTCTTTTGTCATAGTAGTACTCTCTCTTTGCAGATACTGAAGGGTAGTTAACGCAGGCCTTTACCCCCGTTGTAATCCGTCGTGGCTGCTTGTCTCTCCATTTGATTGATTGTTGTCCAAGCATTTACTGTTTTAGAATTGGTTCTCTTTGGATCATTCTCTATTTACAAACAAGCACAAAGTCGCAATACTCTGTTTAGTCTTTGCAGATAGTGAAAAATCGTGTAAAAAAAATAAAAGTAATCGAGCAAAATCAGTAGGCCACTAATTGGATCTCTTTTTGACCTCGCTAAAATAGAAATATTAGGAACAACCCTTCATGAGAAATACGAAAATAGTGAGATGAACTGAGCTCCACACCATGAGGGCTGCAAGACAGCTCGGCTCCATCACCCATCCCGCACAAAATACTGACAAACCGTATGCAAATATGAAAAATATAGACAACACACCAGCAAAGAAACAGGGTAAAACATTTTATTAAAAAACTATTTACATAACGTTGGTTTATAAGATGATGTCAGTAGTGGACCGATGTGTGAATAGATCGAAAGCAGCACAAGGCTCCAAGATCCGGATGGCAAGCTCCTGGATGTTGGGTGCCATAGTTTAGAGTTCTGAATTTGAGCCTTTTTGAATGTCTGTGCTTAGTTGAATCAATTTTGCGGCTTGACACAAAGCTGACTCAAGCGTTGCTACTGATGCTATGCAGACCAAAACTGTTTTTCAGTTTGTACATTTTTCTAGATTTTTAATCCAAGTTTGGTTGACTTTGTAGAACGATGGCTTCAAATTTTCAACATACTGTGTGGTGGCGCTGACTGGGAGGGGGCGCTTTGCTCCTGCCCCCTCCCCAAGTAAGATTTTCATACGTGAAAGTACGTTAATGGTTTTGGTCCCTGAGATGCTTCGATGTCACTGCCATTCTCAAATAGCATAAGTTCTGGATGTTGGGTGCCATAGTTAAGAGTTCTGAGCAGCGCTTGTAACACTGTCTAAAGCTTATTTCCACCTACTGCAGCTTCACTATTCTCAAAGTAAGTGAGTGTCGTTTGTGGACCTGACTGCATTAGAAAACAATGTGATATGTTACCTTCCTAAACAGCTTGACGGAGGCCCCTGAGGGGCGGTGTGATGGCCATGGACTCGGAGAAGACGCTTGGCTCCGACACCCTCCCCAAGTCTTATAGCACTGGTGTAGCCTGAGATCGCCCCCGACATAGGCGGCCGGCTCCCGGGATCCGGCGGAACTTTTTGCCTTTTGATGACTCTTCAATTCTAAACCTTGTCCCATCCAGCTGAGTTGCGCCCACTCTTGCGGCTACAGCGTCTTGCCCACCATCCAGCTGAATTGCGCCCACTCTTGCGGTGCAGCGATAGGCGACTGCCACAGGACTCTCAAAATGGCGGCCGGCTCTTCGGTTTTGGGCCTGGTCCACTAAAATGGCCCTGGGACACCTTTGAACTCGGACGCTTCCCTGATAGGGCTTGGGTCCCATTCTCGAAATGCGTCCCCTCAGCCGTGAAGATTCTACAAAAGTCTTGGGGGCCTCCGACTCCCGCAGGCTTCTGGTGGGGAGCGGCTGCCATGATTGCTCGTGGAATGGCCACGACGGAGCTACGAGATGGTAGTGGTCTCATGCTGACGCCAGCTTTAGTCTGAAACATCCAGAAACACTGTAGACTACCAATTCGATCAGTTCCGGTAGCGCCCCAACATGACCCGGAAGAGAAGAACTTGCCCTCCCCTCTTTGACTGATGGTTCTTGTTGCCTGTCCCCTCTGTTGTCATTTAACAGAACTTTTTGGACTGCTGAAAGGAGTTGTGTTCCGAACGCTGGTTGGTGGAGACATTTTGACTATATTCTTGACCTACGTTGTCGTGTAATGCGTTATATGACACGCCGCGTTACCGCACCCGGAAGTGATCCGCGGCGCGGCGCGCAGCGCGCAACGTAAGCATAACAGGACATGTGACTTGTTAATAAAACTTTTCATTGGTTCATTTTACTTTTGTTAATTTAATGATGAAAAGCTTGGTCATATGACCTAAAAATTACGCTTTTTATTGTTTTCGAACAATATTTTTTTTTCAAACATATGTTATAATATTCCAGGCTAATGTACTTTCCCGGAAAATCTACAACTGTCTTGCAAGTAAAATATATTCCTTTTTCGAGAAAAAGGGCGTTTCTTCCTTCCATGACGGAGCCGTTGAGTAAAAGAGATTCGGCCTGCTATCTTAGTCGCCGATACGCCTGATTATCAGATTCTTATCGATCACTTTATATTGCAGACATGAAAAACACAACTGCTATTAAGCATTTATCTTTACTGCGTTCCTACATATTATACCTTTTATCCGTCATGTAATTGGACTGCTTTATTTCACTTGCCTTTTACAGATTCGAAAACAGTCACTAAAAGTAAAAACTTTATAAATGTAAATACTACTACCGTGTTTTGTTTTAAAAACCTTTATTGTGAAAATGTCAGTATACAAATACGGGCCTATAACCACGTGGGCCGGCCACGGAGCAAACTGAAATCGTATATGTGAGGAGACATTTACACTGTAGAAGAACGTAACGAGCGGGCCATTAGGTTGCAAGAACAAAGGTGTCTAACAGTTGCGGAATCGGTGGACGTACATTTTGTAATTAAAATACGACACGGCCACTTACAATAACATTTTCTAGATATACATTTGCGGGCAAGGAGTTACGAGTCCCATTTATACCGGCGCCATTTTGGGCGAGGCCGGGCAGGTCCAAGATATAGTCAAAATGTCTCCACCAACCATCGGCCAGACCAGAACCCCTTTCGTCCCTTTATGCTACAAGATGATGTCTTCCATTCAGAAAATATTGTTGGCAGCATTTTGAAAGGAAACAGAAACAGCCATTGTCCTAGTGAGTTTCACATTGTTACATTTAGGAAGAATGTTGAAGAGTAGTATGTGGAAAATCTGAAGCCATTTTTCTACAAACTCTCAATCAGACTTGGATGGAAAAAAAAAACCTGAAGAATGTACAAACTGAAAACCAATTTTTGTCTGTATAGCATCAACAGTAACGCTTGAGTCAGCTTTGTGTCAAGCCGCCATTTTCATTCAATCAATAGCGTCCCCCTGCACACATTCAGGGACCTGGTCGTGTCTTCAGATGAAACGGATTGTAGGAAAAGAAGCAGAAAGGAAAAGGCAAAAAGTTCCGCCGGACCTCGGGAGCCGGCCGCCTATGTCATGTGCCACCTTTGGCCACACCAGGGCAATAGTGAAGCTGCAGCAGGTGCAAATAAGCTTCAGACAGTCCTACAAGCACTGCTCAGAAATCTCAACTGAGGCACTCAACATCCAGGACTTGCCATTCGGATCTTGGCGCCTTGTGCTGGTTCCGACCTATTCACACATCAGTCCACTACTGACATCACCTCATAAGCCAACGGGGCACCCCACGCCGACTTTCGGCGCAGCATTGTAGGATGGCCACACCAGTGCGGCCACTTGCTGGACACCACCTCGGTGCCATCCGGATCTCGGCGCGTTCGAGTCACTGTGCCGGAAGAGTGACCGGAACTCAGCTGGACACGCCGTCTTTCGGCGCAGCATTGTAGGATGGCCACACCAGTGCGGCAATTTGCTGGACACCACCTCGGTGCCATCCGGATCTCGGCGCGTTCGAGTCACTGTACCGCAACAGTGACCGCAATTCAGCTGGACACGCCGTCTTTCGGCGCAGCATTGTAGGATGGCCACACCAGTGCGGCAATTTGCTGGACACCACCTCGGTGCCATCCGGATCTCGGCGCGTTCGAGTCACTGTACCGCAACAGTGACCGCAATTCAGCTGGACACGCCGTCTTTCGGCGCAGCATTGTAGGATGGCCACACCAGTGCGGCAATTTGCTGGACACCACCTCGGTGCCATCCGGATCTCGGCGCGTTGTGCTGCCTTCGGCCTATTCGCACATCGGTCCGCTACTGATGCCGCCTCACGTGCCAACGGATTTTCTACGCTTTTTGTAGCCCTATGCCGCATAACAGGTCATGTGACTTGTTTATAAAACTTTTCATTGGTTCATTTTACTTTTGGTTTCCTAAAGATGGAAGGCTTGGTCATATGACCTAAAAATAACACTTTTCATTGGTTTAGAACATTTTTTTTTCCCAAACGATGAAAGCCCCACCTTGTTTCTGGATCATTCAGACTGAAGCTGGCGTCAGCATGAGAGCACCACCATCTCGTGGCTCCGTCGTGGTCATTCCGCGAGCAATCATGGCAGCCGCTCCCCACCGGAAGCCTGCGGGAGTCGGGGGCCCCCAAGACTTTTGTACAATCTTCACGGCTGAGGGGACGCTTTTCGAGAATGGAGCCCAAGCCCTAGCAGGCAAGCGTCCGAGTTCCAAAGTGTCCCAGGGCTATTTCAGTGGACCAGGCCCAAAACCGAGGAGCCGTCCGCCATTTTAAGAGCCATGTGGCAGCCGCCTATCGCTGCACTGCAAGAGTGGGAGCAACTCAACAACATGGTGAGCGAGACGCTGTAGCCGCAAGAGCGGGCGCAACTCAGCTAGATGGCCGCCACCTGGGGAGGCCCGTTCACGCCGCCTCCCCCACGCCCCCCCCGGGCCGCCGCACGCCAATTTTCGGAGTAGCATTGTAGGATACCAAAACCAGTGCGGCAGTTTACTGGACATCACCTGGGTGCCTGTCGTACATGTTGTGTCAGCCATGTGACACTGGACACAGACCGCTACTGACGAGGCCTCCCCCCGCACCACCCGGGACGCCCCACGCTGTTTTTCTGTGCTGCATTGTAGGATCCCTAAACCAGTGCGGCACCCAGGCGACATCACCTGGGTGCCGTCCAGAACTCTGCACGTTGTGCTGCCTTGGGACTATTCGCACAACAGACCGCTACTGACGAGGCCTCCCCCCGCCCCACCCGGGACGCCCCACGCCAATTTTCGGAGCAGCATTGTAGGATCCCTAAACCAGTGCGGCACCCAGGCGACATCACCTGGGTGCCGTCCAGAACTCTGCACGTTGTGCTGCCTTGGGACTATTCGCACAAAAGACAGCCTCTAACCATTGTTGCTTTTTGTGTTGAAAAATGTTTAAATGTTTTTAGTTTTTGTTCCGTTCGTTATAGTTAATAGTTAATAAAGTTTTATAATCTTACTTTGTTGGAGTGTTATCTATTTTTTTATAAACGGGTGAATGGGGCCTTGAATCGGGTTATTGTCATGTGTGGGCTTTGGAAGTGTGCTGCTGCAGGATCGGACATTTCAAACTCAAATGCACGTTCTTTTTCTTACCTTTCCGAAGCATGGAGCGCAATAGCAGACAGAGAAAGGGTGATGCACGTGTTGAACACTACCTGACCTGGCAAGTTGCTGGCAGTGCCCCCCCGCCCGCTCCTAAAAGAGGGCACACACACACCGCCGCCCCGAGTACTTCACAAATCTTTAAAAGACCATGCGCTTGTTCATGAGGCTTAAATGGTTTATCACCTCTTCTAGAACCCCTGCATCGACCCTCTGACGTTTCCTGGAAAAATTACCATATAACACAATACCAAGCCCTGTCAGCTGAAACCCCCAAGGAATCGTGGGGCATATTATCAAGGGGGTTTATCTCCGCTTTTTTGGCTTTAAAAGCCATGAAAGCGGAGATAAAATTATCTCCCTATTACCAAGCTGTCGCTAACACCAGTTAGTGACAGCTAAAAGGAGATAGCGACCATCTTGAGCCCCGCTTTGCATGTCAGTGATACTTATCACTAATGACATGCAAAGTGGGCGTGCCAAGATGTTAGCGACTGGAAACAGTCGCTAACATCGCTATCTCCTATTACCAACTTTTGGAGATATTCGCGCTAAGCGCGAATATCTCCAAAATCTAACACCTGCCCTGAGCAGTTCTTAGCCATGTTATCCAATGGGAGGTGGATAACATGGCTAAGAGCATTTGCTCGATAATACATGAATATCGCTGACTTTTCTGCGATAATAGCAAGGTTTATCTGCGATAAAAATCGCCGATGTGCGGCGATAATTTTTGTCTCTAAACAAGTTAGAAACAAAAATTATCGCTAGTTGTTCGTAATATGCCCCCGGGTTTTTGCTTGCAGAAATCGGGAGGCGGGAGACTAGCACTGAAATCAGTAGTCACACGCCTGAATCAGGAGAGTTGGCATGTCTGAATTCTCTACAGCTGGGGCCATAAACTACATCCGCAGGGGTAGGTGATAGCCTGGGACCAGCCTGGCATCTAAAATGGCTGCCGTGCACGACAAAATTGTGGCATTGGAAAAAAGGCAAGATGGCGCAGCCGCTGGAAGAGATGTATCAACATATATCAGCCTCCTCAGCCACCCTCAGGAAACATAGGGAATTAGGATACGTCTCCCGCACCCCCTTATACCTAGTAATTTAATTAACGAAGCACAAAATGGCGAATTCCCGTTTCGCTACCAGTTTGCGGCCCAGTTCGCGGCCCGTGAAGCGCTTCTACCGTTAAAAAGTCATATTTTTTTTCTTTTTCCCACGGGACCCTTTAATAACCCCAACAACATTCCTAGGGGGTCAAGAGGGGGATACCTTGCCCCCTTTCATTAAATTCCCCCTTAGTTTTTCACCTCTTCTTCTCTCTCGATCCTACCGAGAGACAAGATGGCGGCCGCTCCGGACTGTCACGCAGCAAAATAAAAAAAAGCTCACGCACAGCCGCTGGAAGAGATGTATCAACATATATGAGCCTCCTCAGCCACCCTCAGGAAACATAGGGGATTAGGATACGTCTCCCGCACCCCCTTATACCTAGTACTTTAATTAACGAAGCACAAAATGGCGAATTCCCGTTTCGCTACCAGTTTGCGGCCCAGTTCGCGGCCCGTGAAGCGCTTCTACCGTGAAAAATCATTTTTTTTTTATTTTCCCCACGGGACCCTTTAATAACCCCAACAACATTCCTAGGGGGTCAAGAGGGGGATACCTTGCCCCCTTTCATTAAATTCCCCCTTAGTTTTTCACCTTTTCTTCTCTCTCGATCCTACCGAGAGACAAGATGGCGGCCGCTCCGGACTGTCACGCAGCAAAAAAAAAAAAAAGCTCACGCACAGCCGCTGGAAGAGATGTATCAACATATATCAGCCTCCTCAGCCACCCTCAGGAAACATAGGGGATTAGGATACGTCTCCCGCACCCACTTATAACTAGTAATTTAATTAACGAAGCACAAAATGGCGAATTCCCGTTTCGCTACCAGTTCGCGGCCGCGCTTCTACCGTGAAAAATCATTTTTTTTTTATTTTCCCCACGGGACCCTTTAATAACCCCAACAACATTCCTAGGGGGTCAAGAGGGGGATACCTTGCCCCCTTTCATTAAATTCCCCTTTCGTTTTCCACCTCTTCTTCTCTCTCGATCCTACCGAGAGACAAGATGGCGGCCGCTCCGGACTGTTTAGAATGTTGACAGACACCGGAGAGCCAATCAGCTTTCTGCGCGCAAAGTTCCGATAAGCGAAAAGTAAGCGGACCGGATCGCTGCCCAGAGCGCTGTTACAGATATATATCTTGGTTTGAACGTTAATTTCTCAAAAACTACTGGAGCACATATATTGAGACCTAGCAAAGGCACATCGGGCTAACAGTCCCTACAATTTTGCCAAGTTTCGTGCAAATCCATTCAGCCGTTCGAGCTAAAAGTGAGTCCAACCGCCCTATGGAAAAATGAATGGAAAAAACGCGTTTTGGGACCCCCCTTTTTTCTCAGCCCCCCCTTGACGAAACTCCACCAAATTTTCAGGGGCTGCTCAGAATCAAAATGTGCCATTTTCCTGAAAATTTCAGCCGATTCCGTCCACAAACGCCAAAGTTATTAGACATAGAATTTTCAAAAGTCCCATAGAGAAAAAATTCTAACTATATATACCTACTGGCTATCGCCAGTAGGTAATATATATATATATATATATATATATATATATATATATATATATATATATATATATATATATATATATATATATATATATATATATATATATATATATATATATATATACATATATATATATACATATATATATATACATATAATGTTATAAATATTATATTAATGTACTAAATGTAAAATGTGGTTACATAATCTATGACATATATGTAAGGTTTTTAAAATATTAGTCTATGAATGAAGTGTAGTGCATATGCAACTAGATATAGATAACTTTTGGAATGAGATCTATTATATTTATTTAGACACTATCATAGATGGGGAATTAGATAATGAAACAGGCAGCAGAATACTTTAGTATGTGTATTCATTTCTACTGGTAGGTAAAACAGTTTTGCCAAATGTTAAGATGGTCTTCTACTACAAATAACTCATCCATAAGAAAGCAGATTGGAGCAGTCCAATTGAAAAATAGATTACATCTTGAATTAATCCGTCTTTTGGGATAGCCTTATCAGTTGGACTGGCTTAATCCATCCTTTGGAGTTGACTTTATCTTTTGGACTGAATGTATTTTCTACTCTCTAGAATAGGTTATCTTTTAGACTGGCCTTAATCTATTTTATTTGGGCTGGCTGCCTCTGATCTAATTCAGCTTTACCTTCCACTATTCTTGTTGCACTGTGTAAATGTTTATTTTGCATGAATTCTCAACTTATTTGCATAAAAGGTTCTTTTGAGCTTCCCATAAAAAAAAATGTTTCCCGTGTCTTCAAATAATTTGTGCTTTGTATAATATTTATTATTGTGGTCAATTCATTTATTGATCCATTAACTTGTGCCTGTGTTTGAAGAAGGTGGGCCCTGGGTTTTATTTTTTAGGAGAAGTACATATTTTCCATCATTAGGCTTTTCCCGGAGCAAAAGTGAGAAAGGCAGAAAAGGCAGAAAAGAAAGAAAGAACGTGAAAGATAGGAAATTAGTGACAAAGGCTAAAAGCAGAGATTACAATGCACCTGCAAAAGTGGGATAGAGAAGCAGTTAGGGTATGATGGTACAAAACAGAGACAGGAGATAGATTCAAAACTAGGCAGCCTTGGTATTCAGCAAACCTTGTATGCATCAGCTCCAGGGGCAGGTGAAAAAAAATTTGGGAAGATGCACTTTTTTATTTTTTATTTTTAACAGACTAAGCATTGGGCACTGTAAATAAAAGACCAAACCACTGTTCCATGCTTGGATTTGGAAATGAATGACAGAATCTTTTTCTAGATCCGGTGCTGGAAAAGGCATGCTGAAATAAGTGCATTTGTTTACTGTTCTAAGGTGAGATCCTGATGCGGTTCGGGAACTTTCATGAGAGATTTTACTATGCGGTAGGTCTCCTTAGAGGAGTTGGAGGCAGCTAGGATTTTCCCTTCGTAGTAGGTGGCTTGCGTATTTTTGATAAGGGTTTTGTATTGCTTCATGGTTGATTTATAGGTTTCTTTGCTGTTTGGAGTCCAATCTTTCCTCCAGAGACGTTCGAGTCTTTTGCATTTTTTCCGTAGTTCGGAGTGAACCAGGGAGACTTAAAAGATCCCCTCTTACTCGGGAGGTGTTTGACGGGGAGAGCCGCGTCCAGGGATAATTCTATGCAATCTCGAATTTGAGTGTCTGCTAGTGAGGGGTCCGGGTTCAGGGTGGGGGGTGGAGGCTATCAGCAGGCTGGTCCAGGCGTCCGTGTCTAATTTGTGCCACGGGCGAAAGGGAGCTTGGGGAGGAAGGTTGTGGGTGATTTTGGTGGAGACTGGCATTTTTAGGAGGATAAGGTGATGATCCGTCCAGGGGATGGGTAGGGGTGAGAATGAGGTGAGCTCCGAGATGTTCGAAAAAATAGGGTCCAGGAGATGGCCTTTATTATGGGTGGGCTGAGAATTTTTCAAGGAGAGGCTGAGTGCTGCTAGGTCTTCTTTGAGATCCCCAGCTATTTTGTTCCCTGGCTCATCGAAGTGGATGTTAAGGTCTCCTATTTCCGTAAAGTTGGAAGATAGACAGGCTAGGAAGGTGGCAGTCTCCACCAGGGAGTTGGGGAACTGTCCGAGTGGGCCCTGGGGTCGATATATATATTAACAGACCCAACAGCGTTTTCTCCAGGGAGAGATGTAGGGAGAAGTGAGTGTTTTCGCAGTCGAGGATTGGGCTGTCCTTAAGTTGGCAGGTGAGGTGGGCTTTGATGATGATTGCTATGCCGCCTCCTGACCCTTGGGGTCTATCTAGATGTTTAATTGTGTAGCCCGGAGGAAGGGCTTGAACTTTGTCTGGGTCGGAGGATGAGTTGATCTAAAAGAAGTCCAAGTTTTTTTAGCTGAGCGACTGGTGCGAGTAAATATCCCTTAGATGTGGGTCAGAGGTTACAGTTCCATGTGAGTTTATCATGACCAATGTTCAGGACTTCTTTTTTGTCAGCTTTTAACTTTAGGATGTTGTTGGGCAATCATACCTGCACTGACCTAAGGTAGTAATGGAGATGAGCAGCAATGATGGCTTCCTGTTGGCCAAGCCTACTGATGACCTGAGTATTGTTAGCATATGGTAGAGACTTGAAACCAGAACCACTACATCCCCCAGAAGTTACACAAAGATATTGAAATGAATGGCGTTGGTAATGGGCCCAATTCTAACAGCCACAAGATCACAGTATATAGTAGCGCTAATCTCGCATATTTTAAAAATCACACCATTATCTATTTGTAACCCTTCTCCCATACTGTTATACCACAGTTGCTATAGCAACCTCCTTTGAAACATTCTACTATTCCAGTTGGTCATAAGTTCATTGCATTTTCTAGCATCACCATACTAGCTTCAAGTTCAAATGTAGTAGGTTTGGTTGAGGTTTTGAAATGTAAGCATATCCAGTGCATCGTAACTTGTGTAAGATTTTTCCACAACCAATAACCAACGTTGTTACTTTACTGAATAAATCACTACCTATTTTTTGGTTTGAAAATATGTACATCAGCCAACCAAATACATCTTTTCCTCAAACTCCATCCACTCCTCCATTTTAAGAGCTATTCATTCTACCATGAATGAATGAATGAATGTTATTGCATAATTACTTAAAATCTTTTCAAAATTACAGTACGGTATAAAAATTAATGTATAGAAACGTATCTCACACCATTGTAATAAATGTATCATCAAATCGTATATCAAAAATAAAAAATAGCATTTGAACACTGGTCTCGGACCATTTGTGAAATTGGGTTTTACCCTAAAATATGTGTGTTAAAATTACATTTAAAAATGTCAGAGGGCCCAATCTGCATACCGCCTGACACCGCCCCCCTGGAAGAACGACTGACCCCGTAGTCTATGGCCCCAACACACGTTCTATTCACAGATCTATCCTGTATCCTCCCCCCCTCTATGGTCTTGCAAATGGGTACTGTTCTTACTGTCTTTTAGGTTAGTTGGCCTAGCCGTTCCCATGTTCGGGCTCTGTTGCACAACTGTTTAAATTGACGTGCTTCTTAGCACTAGTTTGGTGCTTTCTCCTTCTTGTCTTAGTTAATTTCCTATAAAAACAGAAAATAAAACCTTGGCACGCTTTGGTAACATGCTTCTTGTACACTAGCCTTCTGATCGATGATATGCTGCCTAGCCTCCGGGATGTATGGCTAAATAGCTGTGTGCACTGACTTGAAAATAAAGGTTTTCAAAAAATAAAAAAAATAAAAAATGTCAGAGGGCCCGATTCACAGACCTAACTTAAGACAAAATCCTAAACCTACTGCCATTTTGGTATTCACAGAAGGCACTTACTCATTTTGGTATTCACAGAAGGCACTTACTCATTTCGGTATTCACAGAAGTTAGGAGTCCTAGCTTTAGGACTCCTAAATGCCCTCTGTGAATACCGAAAGTCTTAAAGTTAGGATTTTTCTCAATTTAGTAGTAGTAAAGTTAAGACTCCTAACTTTAGGACTTCTAAATGCCTTCTGTGAATACCGAAAGTCTTAAAATTAGGATTTTTCTCAATTTAGTAGTAATAAAGTTAGGACTCCTAACTTTAGGACTCCTAAATGCCTTCTGTGAATACCGAAAGTCTTAAAATTAAGATTTTTCTCAACTTTACTACTACTAAACTGAGAAAAATCCTAATTTTAAGACTTTCGGTATTCACAGAAGGCATTTAGGAGTCCTAAAGTTAGGAGTCCTAACTTTACTACTACTAAATTGCGAAAAATCCTAATTTTAAGATTTTCGGTATTCACAGAGGGCATTTAGGAGTCCTAAAGTTAGGAGTCCTAACTTTACTACTACTAAACTGAGAAAAACCCTAATTTTGAGACTTTCGGTATTCACAGAAGGCATTTTGGAGTCCTAAAGTTAGGACTCCTAACTTCTGTGAATACCGAAATGAGTAGGTGTCTTCTGTGAATACCAAAATGAGTTAGTGCCTTCTGTGAATACGAAAATGGTAGTAAGTTTAGGATTTTGTCTTAAGTTAGTTCTGTGAATCGGGCCCAGAGTCTCTTATATGATCTTGGCAAAGAAAGTCAACTTGGTGCGTTGCAGGTCTTTTGTGGACCACATGGACCTTTTTCTGGAGGGAAAGCCTCACAGTTCGTCTCCTTCTGTAACAACAGGAGTCACAAAAGTTGCGACCGCACAATTTTCATCTTTACGGTTTTCAATTAGGACCCTTTGTGCCAAACTCATGAATTTGCCAAATTTAACCAGGTCCGAGGGTTCTGTGCAGGACTCGAGCAGGGCCACTGCATTAACACATGTTCTGAGCCCATGCCTTAAAAACATTGGTTTTAACAATTCAACCAATAATTACAATCAGCTGCAGCCTTCTCCTGTGTGCTATTACTCCTTCATTAGAAATGGTTAGAGTGTGGATTGTGGGTCACAGCTATGTCTTCTGGGCCAGAGAATATGTGAGAAAGAGTGGCATTGACAGGGACCTTGGTTTGCCTAATGTAGAATTTAAATTTTTGGCAGAGAGATTTAAATGGGCATCAGTTGCTGCCTTCGGTTGAGAGTATTGCACATTGTCAACATCCACACCTGTTAATAGTGCACTGTGGTGGCAATGGCCTAGGCACTGTTACTGGGGTTGGTTTGAAAACTACAATGAAGGAGTTTTTGGCCAATTAATGACACATTTGCCTTGCACAGTCTTTATGTACTTCAACATATGCCAAAGACAGAAATGGAAGTGGTCAAATCAATTCTGCCCACAGTTTGACAAAGCCAGAAAACATGTTAATAAAGCTATTTCAGCATTCCTCAGAGACCATAACATGGGCTCTGTTTACAACAAGTTACATTTCAACATGCATGGAATTTACGGAAGTGACGGAGTTCACTTTACAGATGAAGGCAACACGGTGTTTCTCACCAACGTGAAACTCTGCATCCAATCTTATATGTAGCTGTAACATACATACAATGAACACAAAGGCTCTCTTCAGATATTAAATAATATTATTTTCAAACCATTTTTTAATAAAAAATATTTTCTGGAGTTGCGACTCAGTCACGACTCCACAAAGCAAAAGCATGATTTCAATGTACAATAACACATTTAAAATTGTAAATGTAAATGTGTGGGACTTGTAAAGCGCACTGTTGCCCGTGATCGTCCTTGCGCTGAAGACCGCTGGGGAACCCGTCCTGGCTTTCCCTGTGAGATGGTCCCTTCTGGGTATCTCCAAGGTGAAACCAGGCATCCCAGGCGTCTGTGGGGGGCCGTTGTAGAGATGAGGCAAGCTAATGCCCAGAGTTGCAGAGTGTGGTCCCTGGTTAGAGTAGGCACCGAGGCGAGAATTATCGAGTCCGTTGACCCTAGTCCACGACCCTGCCGCGTCGGGATTGTACCCTGGTCCCGGGCCGTTCTCTGCTTCCGGGTCTGCCGCCTCTAACCAGTGAGCCCATTTCAGTGGGTCTCTGAGTGTATGACTGACTAGCTGACTGATTCAGTAAACTAGTATCTGAGTGTCTGAATGGGTCGGTGACTAACTGCATAAGTGTTTGAATGGGTCTGTGACTGGGTGCATGTGCCTCCGAGTGGGTCTGTGAGTGAGCACATAAGTCTGTGACAGGGGGCGTGAGTCTCTGCGTGGGTCTGTGACAGTATGAATAGGTCTCTGAGTGGATGCATGAGTCTCTAAGTGGAGCTATGAATGGGTGTGTTAGTGTCTAAATTGGTCTTGAGTGGGTGTGTTGGAGTCTAAGTGTGTATGTGACTCTCTGACTAGGTCTGTGGGTGGGTGAATAAGTCTCTGAGTATGTCTGTGAGCCACTGAGTGGGTCTGTGTGTGAATGCATGAGTGTCCCAGTGGGTCCGTGAGTGGATGTATATTTCTGTGAGTGTGTCTCTGAGTGGGTGAATGACATTGTAAATACATACATGAGTCTTAGAGTGGGTCTGGGTGTGAGTGCATGAGTCTCTGAGTATGTCTGTCAATGAGTTCATGAGTCTATGAGTGGGTTTGTGAATGAATGCATTAGTTTATGAGTGGGTCTGTGAGTGAGTGGGTAAGTCTGTGACTGGGTCTGTGAGTGGGTTTGTGAGTCTCTGAGTGGGTGTGTGAGTGGGTGTGTGAATGTCTAAATGCGTCTTGAGTGGGAGTGTGACTATCTGAGTGGGTCCCTGAATGGGTGCAGGAGTCTCCGAGTAGGTCTGTAACTGAGTGCATGAGTCTCTGAGTGTGTCTGTGTGTGAGTGCTTGGCTATCTGAGTGGCCCTATGAGTTGGTGTGTACATCTGTGAGTGGGTCTGTGAGTAGATGTGTGACTGTCTGTGTGAGTCTGTGAGTGCCTTCCATTAATGTATGAGGGAATGTTTGAGTGCCTATTTAAAAAAAAATAGATTCCAGCTAAGGGTTGCGATGTTGCATGGGGCCACGCTGATCACTTGGATGGGGGTCGCGACTACACGCATGTGACCAAAAAAATGTATATTTACATGATAAAACATATAACTTGTACAATATCCCCAAAAGGGCAGGGTACTTCAACCCTGACCTCTTACACATTCTTTCAATTTGACAACTATAACTCAGACGAATCTCTGTTTCATTAAATGACCACAATGGGGTCGTGACTCCATCTACGTGGAAAAAAAATGAACCTACGCATTCTAAAACTCATAAGGGGTGTCTAAGACACACCTATAAAACACCAACGGCATCAAGGAACTCCTACCCTGACTCTTTCTGTGCTTTTCATCACCTAAAACATTCCCCCAAGACCAGTTCCGCTTCATAAAATGGCAGCCCCAAAATTTTCTTCATCTTGGAGCCAGCCAATAAGAACACTCCTCCTGCCGCATGCATTCGTGTAGCCCTGTGCCGGAGCCACAAACCCTCGGTGTCCCTATATATACAACTGGAAATTTCTTTAAGTAACTCCACAACTGCTGAATGGATTTAGACCATTTTTACAAAAGGGGCGCTTTCTGGACCAACAGCTACCTTTCAGGCAAAATTGCTGTAATTACATTCAGTAATTCGGGAAGGAACCATGTCTAAAGTTTCCTATGGAAATTAACATGGGGAAAAGCATTTGGGATCACCCCGAACATTTCTAGACAGCAGCTTAAGTGAGTGGTAAACTAGTTTTGAAAGTTTCGTGACGATTTGTCAAATTATCCAAAGTTATTGGCAAATGAAAAAACGCTCTCTCCCTAAGGAAACTACATCCTAACTATAACTATATATATAAATATACATATATATATGTATATAAAAAAATACCTTTTCAAGCATAGTGTGATGAATAAATTATGCAAAAAAGAAACAGAGAACTTGTGGTAGTTCTCAGGTTTAGGTGGAAAGCAGCTTCTCTACAGAGCACTCTCAACACCAGCGACACTCTAGATCTGCTCACCTCAAATATCTGCTTTTCTATCAAAGTCTTTAAGCATAGGATTTGCACAGTGCTATCCACGCAGAGATAGAAATGAACAAAGCCTTTTGCTATTTCTACAGCAAAGTCTTTAAGCATAGGACTAGCACAATGCTGTCCTTGCCAAGCTGTAAAATGACAAATGCCATTTATCACTCCAGGCACAGTATTACAGCTTTGAATTGGTTAAATACAAACCAAGCCAACCTGAAATAACTAAAAGCAACCCCTGACACACTGTTTCGCTCTAATTAAAGCTCTTGGGAGAGGTAAAGCTTCATCCAGACACAAGGGAGCACCCAGTATAAGTAAAAAAAAAACCCTTTTAGGCATAGAGTGATGAATAAATTATGCAAAAAAGAAGCAGAGAACTCTGAGTAGTTCTCAAGTTTAGGTGGAAAGCAGCTCCTGTATAGATCACTCTCAACACCAGCGACACTCTAGATCTGCTCACCTCAAATGTATTTTTTTCTATCAAAGTATTTAAGCATAGGATTAGCACAGTGCCATCCACGCCGAGATAGAAATGGACAAAGCTTTTTTGCATATATATATATATATATATATATATATATATATATGCAGAAATACTTCCCCAGCAACCTCCGGTCCACGGAACGGCGAAGCAGGAAGACAGACCACAGGATCAGTAGGTGAAGATTGTTCATTTTGGTGGCAGCATAGACCGTTTCGGGCTCGGAAGCCCTTGTTAAGGAAAATTCTATTTTGATATCTCAATAACCTTGAACACAGTTTGAAAGTGCAAATAGTGATAGATGAAAATAAATTTAAAATACAAAAACGAAAAGCAAGTGGAACTATTAACGGAAACAAGACTTTAGACAATAGTAAATTTTTCTAAGCTTGAAAAATTATTTCATATATTCCAATAAACCACTGCTTGACAAAAGAGGGAGAGGGGTTGTAAGTGTCTATAACAGCAAAGATAGGCACCTGGAAAAAGGTTCCCATCACTGAAAATTATATCAGAAACAAAAGCTTACAAATTGCAAGTCGAAAACAATCAGTGCAGAAATATACTTCCATACTCTAGCCAAAGTGCAAACATGCCATGTGCAAATCTGCTAATAAATAGAGTATAAAAGCGTAAAAATTACACAAATATATTCATACATAATTCCAAGATGTAAGAATGTGGATATAAAGGAGGAAAGGTTTATGCAGCAGTCAAAGGTTATTGCACTTGATTTTCTAAAGACAACAATATGTATGGGAACATTGGTAAATGTGGATCATATAAAACCCTTTAGATCATAAAAAATTGTACATATCCTCCACATTGTTCAACCCTTTGGGCCATTTGCTATTGAACTCCAAGATCATGGTGGTTTCCAATTGTCTTAATCTGAGTTCTCTGTTCCCTCCTCTGCGTAGTTTAGGAATGGCCGCTACCACATAGTATTTTAAACAATCTAAGTTGTTGTCATGAAATTTCTTAAAATGACGTGCCACAGGATAAGATTGATAACTGTGTTAAATTGCCCTAAGATGCTGCAGAATCCTGACATGCACCTGTAGCTTGGTACTTCCAATATAGTTCAAGCCACAGGTGGACGTCAGGACGTACACGCCATGATCTGTTTTACAGTTATAGTTGCCAGCTATAGCAATTTCTTGAGAGATAAAAGGAGTTAGATAGTGTGTCTTGTTTACTTCAAATTTACAAGCTCTGCACGTGGAAAATTTATAAAAACCTTGTGTAGGCTATAACCACGTAGTTTTCAGGCTCACCTCAGGACTAGGTTTATCTAAAAGTGATCCCATGCTTTTAGCTCTTCTAAAGGTGATAAGAGGAGAATTAGGTAAATTGGGCCCAATCACAGTATCAGTCAAGATGATGGGCCAATTTTTCTTATGTTCCTAATTCGTTTCTCCTCATTGCTAAACGTGGTAACTAGTCTGGGACATAGAGAAATTTTCAAGGGATCGTTACTATCCTCACTGATTTCAGTTGGATTAATATCAGTGGATTTTGGAAATAACAGACTCTCTCTTGTTTGAGAATTAGCTTTCGCTATAGCTTGGTTCAGAGTGCTGTCCAGATACCCTCTCTTTTTCAATCTTTCCTTCATCTCTCCAATACAAAGATTAAAATCGACATTGGTGCTGCAAATTCTCCTCAGTCTCAACGCTTCCCCATATGGGATGCTGTTGATGGTGCGTTGGGGGTGTAGACTAGTGGCATGAAGAGTGGTATTCCCTGCCATGGGTTTCCTGAATAAGGTGGTTTCTATTTTGGCATTCTTGATGTATACTTTGACGTCTAAGAATTAAATTTCTCAGGAGGAGCTTCGGGGGCAACCAAGATGGCCGCGTAAGCTCGGAGCTCCGCGGACCTTCCGATCCTCCGCAGATATCCTGTCTGAAAACCTGATCCACGAGGGTGGATTTTTGTTGCTGACGGTCTACTGAGGCGAGAACCGTTTTCAGATCACGAATCGGTGCTTCCTACGCTGAGCTACGTCGAGTGGGACTCCGTGCCAGCTCAGTGCCATTGTCTCTCCGGACTCCGTCGCTACGCACTGCCGACCTGCGGAGTGCCTGCTTGTCGTCTCCACCGGTGGCATACTAGTGGCCGCAGTGCGCTCCTGAGACGGCCTCTTACAGTCCGGCCCGGACAAGATCTCTTGCTCACTAGGCTCGGGTTTGCCTGGCATAACCCTTTGTTCTCATCGGCCCTAACATGGCGGGCAGAGGGGACCCCGACAAGACATCGAGCAA
Organism: Lissotriton vulgaris; assembly: GCF_964263255.1. Lineage (NCBI taxonomy): Eukaryota > Metazoa > Chordata > Amphibia > Caudata > Salamandridae > Lissotriton > Lissotriton vulgaris. The sequence continues at coordinate 866,265,489 of NC_141689.1, forward strand.
AGGCGTCCGCGGCAAAACACAGTCGCAACAGAACAGGATTGAGCGCTATACCCAGCCGAAGACGCCACCTGTTACCGGACCCTCTGCCAAGAACCTCCCGCCCTTGGGCTCGCCGGACGGCTCTGAGCCTACCCTGGGCGACATCATGGGAGCCATTACTAGTTTCCGGGCGGACATGCAGCAACAACATGAGGTCCTTACACATAAAGTGGACACTATGGCCGTTGACCTGACTCTCATTAGAGCCGACTTGGGAAAGACTAATGATCGAGTAAAAAATCTGGACATTAAGACCTCCAGCCTGACGGCCGATGTCTCGGACCTACAAACAGAGGTCCGGAACCTGCAGAGGACCGCGGAACAATTCTCAAGGCGACTGGAGGACTTTGAGAGTCGTGCCAGACGGCAGAACGTCCGCATTGTCGGTGTCCCGGAGGGATCGGAGGAGGCGGCGACGGACCTCCTCGTTGAAGAACTGATAAAGACCCATCTGGCACCACCTGGCCTTAGCAACTTTTTCTCGGTGGAACGAGCTCACCGAGTGCCGGGTGGCCCGCCGAAGTCGGGCGTGGCGCCTAGACCCATCGTGGCTCGTCTGCTCAATTTCTGAGACAGAGACGCGGTCCTGCAGGCTTCCAGACAGCATGGACCGCTTAAATATCTGAACGCCGACGTCCATTTCTATCCGGACTTTACCAGGACAGTACAGCGACAGCGCCAGAGCTACGCCGGGGTGAAACGGAGACTACGGGACTTGGGATACAAATACTCCATGATGTTCCCTGCCAAGCTCCGGATCGAACACGAGGGCCGTGCCCTCTTCTTCGACTTTGCCAAAAATGTGAGTGACTGGCTGGACACTTTGTCGCCGCGCCGAGACGCTCAGGATGAACATGATGGAGGTGCTGCTGATGGCCCGGACCTATGAGACTTGGCTCTATAGTGGAAGAACCATCGCTTGGTATTTCTGCCTCATGTGACCTTCGGGTATTGTTTTATTTGACCCTGTTGACTTTCCTGTCAGTACATGGAGGGTGGCGGGGGGTGTTCGCGGAGATTCCTTACTCCTCTGGGTCTCTTCTTGTAGAGTAGTTATGGGGCGACAGGCACACTGCTGGTTGGGGGGGCTTTTTAGTCATATGCAGGGGTGCAGGGTGGGGGGTGCAACTATGCAAGTTTATTTGTTTGTTCGTTCTTTTTCTTCCTTTTTCTTGAGGCAATGGATTGTGTGTTTTACTGTTTACTTGATGTCTGAGTTGGCTCGGGTCGGGAGGGGCGGGTTGCTGGACGATGGGGGGTAGGAATTTAAAAGTGATCAGTTGGAATGTTAATGGGTTGGGTGACCGAGTTAAGAGAGGGGTGGTGATCCAACTGATAAAGAGACATATGCCCGATATTGTGCTTCTGCAAGAGACGCATTTGGTAGGGAACTCCTGCAAGGCCCTCAACCGTAAAGGTTACAAAATGGTTGCCCACTCTGGGTTCTCCTCAGGTTCCCGGGGGGCGGGCATCCTGGTGCGTGCGTCCCTTCCCCTTGAAATAGACGTCACAGTGCTTGATGAAAGGGGACGCTACGCCGCTGTGGCGGGAAGGTGGGAGGGGCGTTCCTTAGCGCTACTTTCGGTTTATGTTCCCCCGGGCCTCCAATCCAGCACCTTTCAGGACCTTGGTGGCGCCATCTTGTCCCTGCCTTCGGGCCTCTTGATCCTGGGGGGTGATCTCAATTCAGTCTGCTCTGGCTCACTGGACCGCCAACCGCCGAGGGACCTCCGTAGTTCCCAAATGTGGCTGCCGGCCTTCCTCGACTCCATGGGGTTGGTGGACAGCTGGCGATTACTACATCCCGCGCTCCGCCAATTTTCCTTCCTCTCGAGTGCCCACGGGAGTCTGTCCCGTATAGATTACGTTCTTACCCTGGCGGCACATTCACCTGCCGTGTCTGAGGCCCGTTTTCTGGCACGGGGTATTTCTGACCACTCCCCGTTGTGGGTCTCGTTTGACTTTGGCATCGTCCTGTCTAGCCGTCCGGTGGCGGTGAACCCTTGGTACTTTCGCAATCACAAGACGCGCGCACTCCTAGCCAAGGCCATCGACCTGTATTTCTCTGAAAATGTTGGCTCGGTTGGCTCGGCGGTCACATTGTGGGAGGCGTTCAAGACTGTGTTGCGGGGAGAGGCCCTAGCTCTCATTGCGGAGACTAGGCGAGTTTGTGATGCCGACCTTGCACACATTGAAGAAGAGGTCCTGGACCTTGAGTCCCGTTTGGGGCCTCAGCCCGACCCTTCTCTCTTACACGACCTCTCCCTTAAACAATCGGAGTACCATGATCTCGCCACGAATGCTGCCCTAGTTCTGGCTAAGGAACAGCAGGGCCGCATTTATGACGTTGGGGACAAGGCCGGAAAGTTGCTGGCCTGGTTGGACAGGCGTGAGATGGCTAGTCGGGTGGTGCCGGAGATCTTGGGCGAGGACGGAGTGACAGTCACGGACCCTAGTGCTATTGCCGAGTCTTTTGCTGACTACTTCCGGGGTGTCTATACTTCTAGCTCAGACCGCTCCGAGGCTGACTCGGCCGGGTTCCTCTCGACGATTAACCTCCCCTGTCTTTCTGATGAGGAACGTGCCGACATGGATCGGGATATAACCGCGGACGAGATTGCCTTGGCGAGCCGTGCCTTGCGGTCGGGTAAAGCGAACGGCCCCGATGGTATACCGATCGAGTTATACAAGATTCGACCGGACGTGGTTTCTCCTCATCTGAGAACTATGTTACTGCGGGCTCGAGAGGAGGGTTTCCTCCCCTTGGATCAACAACTGGCCACTATTGTGGTTATTCACAAGGAAGGCAAACCGAGAGACGTTTGTAGATCCTACCGTCCTATCTCTCTCCTCAACACGGAGCCCAAGATCCTAGCTAAATTGCTTGCAAATCGATTGATTGGAGTCATTACTGACTTGGTGCACCCGGATCAATCGGGCTTTATTCCCCGCCGTAACACTGCCCTTAACCTGCGACGGCTGCATGGCGTCATGGCCAGAGCTCATACCCTGAAGGAACCGGCGGTACTTGCTTCTCTTGATGCCACGATGGCCTTTGACTCCCTGGAGTGGAGCTACCTTTGGGCGGTGTTGGCAAAGCTTGGGTTTGGACCGGGCTTCCTGGGCTGGGTGCAACTTCTTTATGCGTGCCCAATGGCTGCTGTCGCAGTCAACGGCCGCATGTCAGCGTCCTTCGCGCTTCATCGAGGTACTAGACAGGGCTGCCCCCTGTCACCTCTCCTGTTTGCATTGGCCCTGGAGCCACTTGCGGCCATGCTACGCTCGCACCCTGACCTGCATGGTATCACCTGGGCCCCGGATTTTGAAGACAGGGTCTCCTTATACGCAGACGACATCCTGCTTTATCTTACCTCTCCCTGTAAGTCACTTATTGTAGCATGTGACGTGCTCCGGCTGTTTGGGCGCTACTCGGGCCTGGTCATTAACTGGGCCAAGTCCTCCCTTTACATCCTGAAGGGGGACACGCCGCGCCTCCCTAGGGGTTGCAATATACAACTGGCCGGTCAAGGTTTTAAGTACCTGGGAATCTACATATCGGGTAGTCCGAAGGCGCGATATGACCACAACCTCCTTCCTCCTCTCCAACGACTGCGGAGAGATGTGGATAGTTGGCGCAAGCTTCCGCTTTCCCTCCTGGGCCGGGCGGCATTGTTTAAAATGATGTCCCTGCCTAGGTTCCTGTACGCCTTACAGAATACCCAGGACTTGGTCCCGGCTCGCTACTTCAGAGAGGTTGAGAGCTTGCAACGTGTCCTGCTCTGGGAGGGTCGTCCTCGTGTCGCCATCCAGAAACTCACATTACCGTGGTACGACGGGGGCATCGCTTTGCCGGACGTACGGCGGTATTACTGGTCCTCTCAACTCACTGCCATCAACCATGGCCTTTACGGCCCCGCGGATGCTCCGGGCTACGCTATGGACAGGTGGCTTCTGCGTGGAGGCAATTACTACGGCGCCCTGTATTCCAGGTCCTTTGATCGGCGCCTCACAGGCCCGACCAAGGCAGCGGTTCACACGTGGCGGAAGATTACTAAGATACAGGGCTGGCAGGGCAGACTGACGAGATTTACCCCTTTGTATGATTCTGATATCCTGGGCAAGCTCTGGCACACCAAGGGTTTTGATAAATGGGACCTTATAGGTATCTCCAGGGTGGAAGACATGGTTGCTAAAGGAGAGGTCAAGACCTTCTCCCAACTACAGGCCGAGTATCACTTGAACGGATCGGAGTTTTTCCGGTACGCCCAACTGAGACACGCGCTAAACGCCGCTAGGCCAGCGGAGGGCGAAATCCCTGAAAGCTCCCCCTTGGAAGACAGGATTTTGGACGGCCATATGCCTGATAGTGCCATTTCTTTGTCCTACAAGAAATTGATCAATGTCAGAATTGACCTCCTCCTGCGCTTGCGAGAACAATGGGTAGCTGACGGCCTGGAACTGGACGACGAGGACTGGCAGAGTGCTGTGTCTTCCCCTAAGGAGGTCGCCATCTCCTCGTGTCTACGTCTAGTGCAATTCAAGATCCTTCACCGGGTGTATGTCACCGGCCCCCGGCTTGTGCACATGGGCTTCTCGCCGGACGGCTTTTGTCGTCGTGGCTGTGGAGCCCTTGCTACCTTCATGCATATTCTGTGGGAGTGCCCTGTCATTGCCCCCTACTGGGAGAGAATACATCGTGTAATGAGGGAAGTTACCGGAGTTGAGTTGGCGGCAGAGGCGCGGAGGTGCCTCCTCAACATTTGGGAGCCAAATGATTATAACACGGCGCAGACTCGCTGGGTTACACTAGGTAACATGATCGCTAAGCGAGATATAGCGCAGAAATGGGGTTCCACCGCGGCCCCCCTGGTGGTGCAATGGAAAGCCAATATGGATTGGTGTATGCTACGGGAAAAGACGGTGTACGCTGCCAGGGGGAGGCCTCAAACGTGGAACAAGGTGTGGGGGGCCTGGAATGCCTACAGGGGCGATTTGTGCTTACCACCGGAGCCTATTCCCCGCGAGGAACACCTGTCACCGTGACCATTGACACCAGCTGTTTCATACTTACTGTAATTCTCCTGCTTTCCTTCCCCCCCCCCCCCTACATCCTATTATCCGTTCTTTTCTGGACTTCTACCTGCCCTCCGATGCCTCCGACTGACTCATACACGTCTCTTTTCCTCCATTGCCTTTCTAATGCGCCCTTTGGCGTTTCTTTCTTGGTTTAGTTATCTTTATAAAATAATAAAAACAACCTGCAATGTCCTGCTGTAACTTGTTTTGCACTTTTGTCCTCCTGATACTATGCTGCCTTGCCTCCGGGATGTTAGGCTGAATAGCTGTGTGCTTTTATATAATAAAGGTTTTAAAAAAAAAAATTTAAAAAAAGAATTAAATTTCTGTCTTGTTTACATGTGACGTAAAGTTGAGATTGAGGTTGTTATTGTTAATATTATTTACAAACAAAGAAGCCTCAGTCTCATCACCCTGCCATAAGATAAAAACATCATCGATGTATCGAAGATATTTGACTATTTTTTCATTTACCCAAACTTGATGTTGTTTCCTCAGGACCTGTTCCTCCCACCAGCCAACGTATAAACACGCGTAGCTGGGGGAGAAATAGGATCCCATAGCCACCCCTCTGAGTTGTTTGAACAGATCATTTCCAAACAGAAAGTAATTGTTATACAAACACCATTCGATATGACTCAATAAAACTTTGTTGTGTTGATAGAATTCAAGAGGTCGGCTGTCAAGGAAATGCTTAATAGATGCTATACCTTGATCGTGATTGATAGAGGTATATAAAGATTCTACAACTAGAGTGATTAAAAGCATATCTTCATTCCATTCTAAATCATTGATTTTAAGTAAAAAATCACTCGTGTCCTTGACGTAACTGGGCAATTTCTTGACTAGATCTTGAAGAAAAAAGTCAATGTATTGACTGACATGTTCGCTCGCTATATATATATATATAAACCATAAACGTTCAGAAAGAAGTCAGATCGCACTCACGAGTAAGGTAGATAGGGATAGTTTCCTTTATTTCATCTTTCAGAGACCAACAGATCCCCTACGCATGTCGGTCTAGCTAAGACCTTGGTCATGGGTGGATGTAAACTGATACAGAACAGCTGTTAAATATCAGTTAAAATAATCTAATTTTCTGTTAGTTACTCCCTTGGGTTTCTGGTATATGTAGTGCACGATGTGAATTACACATAGAATATAAAGTGCAAATGTGCAAACAATATATTTCCCAAATGTTAAGGCACAGGTGAAGTTTACCAATCAATATATTTTTTACTGTTAGTTCGTATTGCCAGATGTTTAACAGAATATATGTATATCAAGCAGGATTAAAGTTTAAGCTAATACCCAAGATTTAGCTCATTTTCAGTTTATACCACATCTATGTGTTTAGCGCTATTTATCCAATCATCCTACTGAATACATCACAACTCAATTTAATAGCAGGGATAAATTTAAAACTGCTGCCTCAATTATTCGATGGTCTTTATGTGAATACATATGTGATCAAATCTATAATTCCAGCATTATTTGTGTGAAACTGAAGTGTGTAAAGTGAATAATAAAAACAGCTAATTCATATATTCTTTAACATAAGGAAAGTCAAAGCCTCATCAATAGGTTACAAATGTATGTACAGTTCTTCATTCTGATTCAGGCCATGTGGCGTGAGAGAGAACATAGGTTCAAGATGTGCCGTGATTCATGCTGGCTTAATTTGCGCTCCCGGTCATGACTTTCTACTTGTTTAATTGCGTAGAATTTAAGTTTCTTCCAATTACTGTCATGGTGGGATTCCATGTGCTTAGCTACTGCGTTGCTCCAATCTTTAGATGTTGTTGCTTTCACATGTTCCAGAATTCACTTTTTAAGTTTGCTTACAGTACTTCCCACGTACTTCAAATCACATGGACATTCAATAATGTACCCTACCCTGGTTTTCTTCTCTCTCTCTCCCAGAAACATCAACGTCTGAAATCGGTAGATGCCATAGATATTTTCTTACCTGCTGCTCGGACCGTGAAATGCACATTTACCCACTGTGATGATGCATTGAGATTTTGACTACAACTTAGGCATTCCTTTTGTGGATTATAAAACTAATTATAGTTTTCAAAATGGTGCATGGTGGCCATCTTCCTGAAAATTGTATTCCATCTTCTGTGATATTAGAGTTACAACCATATTTCCTTACATATAGTTGAAAGAGGTTATCATACTGTCAAAGCCATTGCTCATCCATTGCCAGATAGCGCTCTTTTGGAGAGAGTGCTTGTTATATCCTAGCTATATTGTAGTTTATGTCTTCCATCGCTCCACCAGTGGAACCCTGTAAGGATGATGTAACATGGAATGTTGGTGTATAAAAACCACAGTTGGATAAGGGCTGAGCACCATGCTGGATGCTCCTGGTGGGGCTGTATTACTACCGTACTATTGATCTACAATAAATACTCCTAGCACATCTCAACAGCTTGGAGTGATTAATACTTCGCTGATCAGAGGAGGACGCTGTGGCTCTGTGGGGGACTGCAAGTTCCAGGAAGCCCTGACAATAATTGCCTGCACCTGTGGAAGCCTACTTCACTGCTCACGGCACCCGGTTCGCAGGAGCCGCTTTGCTGGTCAGAGGAGGACGCAGTGACTCTGTGGGGGACTGCGTGTCCCAGGAAGCCCTAACAGTAATTGCCCGCACCTGTGGAAGCCTACTTCATTGCTTACGGGACCCGCATTGCAGGAGCCGCTTCGCTGATCAGGGGAGGACGCCGTGACTTCTTGGGGGATCTGCAAGTCCCAGGAAGCCCTGACAGTAATTGCCCACACCTGTGGAAGACTACTTTAGTGCTCAAGGCACCCGGTTCGCGGGAGCCGCTTCGCTGGTCATAGGAGGACGCTGTGACTCTGTGGGGGACTGCAAGTCCCAGGAAGCCCTGACAGTAATTGCCCGCACCTGTGGAAACCTACTTCACTGCTCAAGGCACCCGCTTCGCGGGAGCCACTTCGCTGGTCAGAGGAGGACGCTGTGACTCTGTGGGGAGCTGCAAGTCCCAGGAAGCCCTGACTGTAATTGTCCGACCTGGTGGAAGCCTACTTTACTGCTCGCGGCACCCGCTTCACTGGATCGCTTCGCTGGTCAGAGGAGGACGCCGTGACTCTGTGAGGGACTGCAAGTTCCAGGAAGCCCTGACAGTAATTGCCCGCACCTGTGGAATCCTACTTCACTGCTCGCGGCACCTGATTCACGGTACGCGTGCGGGCATGCCCCTGGTGAAGCCCAGGCTAAGGGTGGGCCCGTCAGAGACCGGAGGAGGCCTGGCCGGGCCCCCTCTCTGAGCATACCTGCAATTTAAAGGTTAGTGCTGCTAGAACACAGCCTTGCATTTTACTAACCCATTGCCTACCAAGTGATACGCCCAGGTATCAATCTGCGCCCAAACATGAGTAAACGTGAAGGGAAGGGGAGAGGCGTGCCACAAGGTACCAGTGTGGTGGGGACATTAGACCAATTTATATTGAGAGCGACCTCTGACTTGGAAAAAGAGATTGCAATTGCAGAACGTCGCTTATCCCTCGAACCTTTAGCGTCAAAAAGATCCTCTTTGGGGACCTTGGCAATAGCCCATTCCCCTGATCGTTGCCCAACCACTATTACTACCATCAATATCCGGGATAAGGCGAGCAACCCTTCACTATCTTTAAATGGACCATTGGAGGCACTTGCAACATTGCCAACAGCCGAGATTGTCCAAGAGTCTGTAACCTGTCTACCTCAATGAGTCTCTACTAGGTCCACGCCCCTAACTAAAAGCAAAACCATCAAAGTAATCCCTGCCCCGCTGTCATATGGATACTTCGTTACATATATTGCGTTAAGTTAGCATGAGTGTATTACATGTTTAAACAGCCGTTTTTCCTTTGGCTTCAGTTTTGCACACGACACCTACTTGTTGTTGTCGCTTTCGCCCTAGAAGCGGTGAGGTGGTTTATTTGGAATAATATGTTATTTCTATGCTATCAGCTTTGCCTGGTACACTTGGTACAACTGTCTGCACACTGAGAGCTGAACAGTCTAAGATTAACCTAACACAAGGTTGCTGGAAGGCCTGATCCTCGCACCACATTAGACATAACACAAATAATGTTGATGCCAACATTTTGGGCTCTACGCGGGTTTAAGATAGAGTTACACGGAATGAACGACACACTTGGTGCTGCGCATGAAGAGAGCTGGTAGCTGTTGATGTGATCTACTCCTACTGACATTTAGAGGTATGGGGCCGCCCTGCTAAAGCCCGAATGAGACCTTCATATATATAAAATAATATGATAAATAGGGTGCGCGAAATATAGGTGATATAGATTTCTATAGATTTTGCATTATAACATACTATCACCATTTGCTTACTATGGATTAGTGACTATGCTACTGACTCAGATTTTTATAATCTGCATTTTGGTATTATACAAGATACTGCGTTTGAGAACTTTGCATTGAATAATAAATATTTCAAACTAGCACTTGTGTTCTTTGACTCTCAGTTTTGGTTTGAAATGATTATATAACGAAAGAGTGTTCATGTGTTCCACGATTCCTGAGGTATTCTAAAGTTCATGTTCTGGTTTGTCTAAGACATGGATCATTCCATAATGAGCCATGAGACACTGTAGCTAGCTAGGTAAGGGGATTTCTGATACTGAGATGAGTTTTGGATCATCCTAACTCACTGAGGTTCTAGATCTCTATGCACAGTTCTGTGAGAGAACGGAAACCCTGCTACATGGCGCCCGTACGTTGTTAGCCTTAAAGCATGACACTCGAGCAGTATATCATTCAAACCTTGACACCTTCATTCCCGTTTCCGGTAAACGGTGGTGTCGGAAAAACCTACCTATTTTTTAAATGGGTCTTTTCAAGCTTGAATTCTTCTAAAAACGGTTTCTTTGAATTACTACCCAGTTGTGCTACAAAGTGTTCTCTGTTTTTTTTTTCTTCTCTTCCTGTGCTACCATGGCCGTGGACATACCGCAGCATAGCCGCGTCGCGGTTCGCGACCACTTGCGGGCATATAATGTCCCTGTGGAGGGCTTGGCTGTGGTTCTAGTGGGGAGTGCGGAACATGCATACCCGTACAAATTGTTTTATTCCTGGGTGACATTTCCGGAAGTGGACGCTAATTCGGGTGTCTTCCATTCATACACTGCCTCGGCTGTACCGGCGGCTTATGCTCCGTACAGGGCACTGGAAGTACCTATCGATGCTTGGCAGCACGGAGTTTGGTTTGGTGGCGCCCTACCCCATTCTTTAACGGCTCCGAGGTTAGGTCCTTTGTCCATTCCGGGCACAAATTGGCCCGCTTTGGGTGGATTTACTCCTCACCCTAATCGCGCTACTTGCAGTGTAGCTGAGCTGCGGCGTCTTCATGAAGTCGCGGTTGGAGTGATTAGGGCGCTGGTTCATTACATTGGTCGTAATGTTCATGGCGCAGCCCCCGCAGGTGCGCAGCTTCGAGCGGAACAGGCTGGTTTGAAAATCAGTCCTGTCTTGGTGAATTCCGTTATGGGCAAGAAGCCCCAGGATAAGGATGATTTTCCTTACTGGCTTGCCGAGAAATTCGACCAGCTGGAGGCTGTGTTTCCTAATACGACTCCGGGTGAAAAACACCGGATTCTTACGCTTAGTTTACCGAAAGATTTAGCCCCTGAACTTGCTGACTGTGAAACTTGGGGTAAGACTTTTGCAGCGGTTTACTCGAGGTGCTATGGCACCCCGTCTGTGTCAAACCTTTCTGCGGTCCTTAAACGTGTTCAGGATGATCACGGACCGGAGTCGGCGGTTGAATTAGGTATGCGCCTGAGCGGCTCGTTTGAGACGGTTTGCGGTCTTATCCTTGCGAATGTCAAGGGGGATGCAGTGAACTTTCAGGTGGCCAATGCTCTGGCGTTAATTCCCGATGCCGAGAAACCCCGTCAGCTGGCAAGAATTATTGTGGCGGCTTATAAAATGGTTGGCCGCACTTCTAAGGGTTTAAAAGCTTTTTCTGAAAAAGAGAAGAAGCAGCCCCAGAGACAGTCTTCGGAAACGGGTGGACAACCCAAGTCCAAAAAACAAAATTGGCCTAAAAAGCAGAATCAGGGTAAGCAACAACAACAGCAGACACAGGTTTCTAGTCCTACGCCTTCGCAGCCTGCGCAGTCAGATCGAGTTTATGATTTGCGCGATCGCGCGACGATTAAATCGCCTGAGAGATTTCAGGCTTCTGACCAACGCTCTCCTCGTTCCTTTCAGGACTCATCGGCTCCGTCAACCGGTGGTGGAGGGGGCGGCAGGGGCAGGGGTGGCCAGCAAGGACGTGGCCAGCCCCGCACGCGAAGTGAAGGGGATCAGCGGGACGACTCTACGCCAAAGAGACCGCAGTTTGCCAAGAAGAAAGTCGCAGCCTTAACGGCGCATCGATATGCCCCAGATAGTGAGAACACGGCTTCGGAATCTGACGTGGGCTCTGACCTTGCTGGACAGCGCGGCGGAGATTACCATAGTGAGAGAGGCCCTCCGTCCACTGTTGAAGGTGACAGCGACTGAAACTTTTATTGTGATTGAAACGGCTGATACACATGTTGCTCCCCCTGAAAGACTTTTTGAAATTGTCCTGTTAATTGAAGGTGACATGCAGCGAACTGTAAAAGGGGTATTTTGGGAAAATCTTTCGGATACGTATGACATTTTGCTTTCGGAGGCTGACTGGCCCCCACCTTTTGTTCTCGCAGCTCCGCGAGGGGAGGAGGTGATCCTCCCCAGTTTCGCGCACACTGTATCGAGAGTGGAAGCGCTGCATTTTGCAGAAGAGTGGGCTCTGGCGCTTGCGCCGGCTGTGTACCGAAATCAGTGTGGCTGGGATAAATTGTCCCCTAGCCATGAGATTCCTTTACGGTCACAGCCGCAGCCACAACCCCAGTATCCCATACGGCGTGAAGCTAAAGCTTCGGTCGCGGCTATCCTTGAACAATTGGAATATCAAGGTGTAATTGAAACGTGTGTGTCACCAATGAATAATCCCCTTTTTACTGTTAACAAGCCGGACGGCTCATATCGTCTGGTTTTGGATTACCGGCATTTGAACTCGCATTGCCGTAACTGTGCGGTACAGAATACTCACGGCTCTGCCCTAGTGAATAGTCTTGAGCGTAAACGGTTCAAAACCACGCTTGACATTTCCAATGCTTTTTATGCACATAGATTAGATGGTCTAAGTTCCCAATGGACCAGTTTTACGTGCGGCGGCGTACAAAAAATGTTTAAACGACTCCCAATGGGATATAAGAATAGTCCTGGAGTGTTTTCCGCCCGCATAGTCTCTCTTTTGGAGAGCTTCGATCCGGTTGCATGTTCGTATGTGGATGACATTTATCTCACAGACGACGAACTTTGGGTGCATCTGTGTCGAGTAAATAGCATAATTTGTAACTTTGCAGACATGGGTTACAAGTTTAACTTTGCAAAATCACACATTGCGGAGTACACAGTGTTGTTTCTGGGTTATGAACTTAACCACGAAGGAAAGGGGTTGGCTCCTCACTTCCTGGAGAAATGCGCGCAGTTGCGCTCTCCGACAACACTGAAAAAATTACAGTCTTTACTGGGTTTTTTAAATTTCGGGAGGACATACATTCCGGAATATGCCCAGCGTATCAAGCCTTTATATGCCTTGGTACAACCATCTTTTTCCAAATCATGCTGGCTGCCTGAGCATTCAGCCATTCTGCAGTCTTTGCAGGCTGATTTGCTCGCTTCTGACTACTTACAGACTCGTGATAACCAGACCAACCTGGTGATAAGAATTATCCCTGGGACGGTGGGTTTCACGTACCTGACTTTTAATGAAGGGGATACTGTACCTATTGCTTACAAGTCACACTTGTACACTTCGGCTGAACTGCGTTTTTCCACGGTGGAGAAAGTTTTAACGGCTGTGCAGATGGCAATTCTTAAGGAACGTGCCCTGTCGCAGGGGAAGCGCATGTTGGTTGTTACCCCGTGTCCTGCCTTGGAGGCGGTCACGAAAGCCAGTGTACCGAATTCTAAAGCTTTGCACCCTCGGTGGATTCAGTGGGCTACATCCTTGACATCCCAGGATGTCACGTTTATTTTTGACGCCGCTATACGGTCGCAGGAGTATTTACAGTATGAATTTGTTCATCCTGCTCCTTTAGCGATGCGGCCGTTGGAGGATTTCCATTGTATCATTTACACTGATGGTTCGGCGCAGGTTGCGCATGGCTCTAAACATGCCTACGTTTCCGCTTGCGCCATTGTAGTCGGTGCCATGGTGAACGATGAGTTCAAGTCCAGTGTTGTGCACACGCAAACACTAGGGGACTGCACCGCACAATTAGCAGAGCTTCGTGCTCTTATGCTCGCATTGGAGTACGCTGATCCTTGTGTGACGACTTTAATCGTAAGTGATTCTTACTACTGTGTCCAGTCTTACAATGAGAACTTGTTCTTTTGGATTCAGAATGATTTTCGTGATTCCAAAGGTAGCACAATAAAACATAAAATGATCTGGGTCCGAGTGGCGGAACTTAAAGAGAAACTGCCGCTCGTGTTTGTGATTCATACTCTCGGCCACCAGCGCGTGGGGGTCCACGCTGTTGGTAATTCGCTTGCTGATGAGGCAGCGAAGTCTGCGGTATCGAAATACTTGGTTGCAGCAGTCACGAGGTCCAAAAGCAAAATAGATGATGACATCTTGGCGGCTGTTGCTGCCACGGAGAAGGGAGGTAAATATCCTGCGGGGTTCCCTTCGAAGTACAGATACCACTTAAGTCCCGATAAGGTTCCTTATGTGAAAATTCCTGAAGTTGGAGAGCGTCTAGTTCCCAACTCGGATCGCAGAGCTTCTCTGATTACAGCGGCTCATGAAGGTGTGGCGTCTGCGCATGCGGGCGTCTCGGCCACTGTAACTCAGCTACAACAGAGGTTCTGGTGGCGGGGACTGTACAAACAGACGCGCAAATATGTCCTTATGTGTGACATTTGTCAGCAGATCAAGCCTTCTACTGCTGCGCGTCCGCCTCAGACACAGTTGTACATCTCTAATAAACCGCTTGGTTGCGTTTATTTGGATCACTGCGGTCCTTTTTCTTCTGATACTGCGTATAAATACATCTTAGTAGCAGTTGACTCATGCACACGCTTTGTGTGGGTATGGCCGCATCGAAGCGCTGATTCGCGAACTGTCATTAAGGATTTGCGTGTCTTTGTGGGAATCTTTGCTTGTGGTGCTTTCCATTCGGACCAGGGTCCGGCTTTCGCCTCTAAGGCGTATAAGGATGCTATGGTTTCATTGGGAGTACAGGTGAAGTTTTCAAGTCCCTACAGGCCTAAGGGCAATTCTGTAGTAGAAAGAATGAACCGCGACTTAAAGCAATCTTTGACAGCCCGTGTTATAGGCACTGGTAGAAACTGGCTGACCCACCTCTATGGCGTGCAGCGTGCACTTAATAATCTCCCTAGAAGGTCTCTGGGTGGGCGGACCCCGTACGAAATGCTCTTTGGTATCAAGATGTACGTCCCTGACCTCGATGGTGCAGACTGCCAGGCCCAGGCCGCGGCCTTTGACGTAGATGAACATTGCAATGTTTTACAGGATCTACAAAAGACCAGAGACAGTCTTGCAAAGGAACACTTGCCCTCCACGTCGGATGATGCGTTGCAGATCCCGGTAGTTGGCTGGCTACCCCAAGTTGGAGAACTGGTTCGAGAGAAGATCGATAACAAGAAAGAGTTTGGTCCCTCGTATCGAGCACCGGTTCGAGTTCTTGGAGTGAAGGGCACAAGAACAGTCATTTTACCACCACTTCCAGGTCATAAAGAAAACAGATTTATTTCTATTGACAATGTCAAGACACACAGGGTGGCCGATTCTTCATAGCATGACACCGGCTGTATCCTGTCCTTCCATGGTGAGGCACTCTGTGCTGGCTATTACATCTGGTGCAGATCAGGAGGTGTCCCTCGAGATGCCTGCTATGTCCAGTCCTTTATTAAATACTATTCCTGTTACTAACATTGATGAGCTGACCTATGCAGATCCTGCTGATTTATCTATGTCCGATTTACAAGCTCGTTTGGCTAACCAGTCCAGATTCTCTTTTGACTCTGTTTCGGAACTTTCAAAGAATCCATCGAATATTGCAAAATATGCCACGTTGTTTAAAAAACATTTTCTGATTCCACCTTGGACATACATTTGGCTGATACTATTTTCATTTTATCTTTTTATGTCAATTGGTTTTGTGTTTTATTTTTTCCGCCTGATCGATGGCCATTATGTGAAAGAAAGAACAGGAATTCGGTACCTTAATGGAACATTGGCCCCTCTTTCCTCCTCACATTCAGCACACAGACTAAAAAGAGACTTAAATACAGTAGAGATTACTGCTTGGCCTGTCCTTGATGGGATTGTGTGGGATGCGGTTAAGTTTCAGATACATGGGCCCACAGAAGTTATTAATGTTCCTAATGTGCTTAGAGTAAACATGGGAGATGTGATTAAGCAAAATATTCGTTCTGATGATTGGGATATTCAGGCCGTAGAAGCATTGTTCTCAGATTTGAAATATTATGCGGCCTTTGATGCTGAGGGTTTGTACTTGGATTCTGTTAATTATGGTGATTTGTTTTGCTATCAACATTATGGAAATCATTTCTTACACAAAACGAGTTCCGGGAGGGTTCCGGTGAACTACACACAGTGGGAACATTGTCCTGCGCCTTTGCAAGGGAGCTCGAGTACATTTCTGGGAAAATACTTATATTTTACAGATTTTAATCAATCAAATCCTGAGTCGTTTTATTTTAAAGTGAAACAGAAATTCATGTCCAAAGTCAGACTTACCGATACAAAATTGCTGTATTCAAAGTCCTTTCTTGACAGGTTAGCTGTAGATGGCTATGAGTTATGGAAGGAAGCTATTGACCTTAAATCGGTTTGGGGTACCAAAGATTGGCAGGTACAAGGCACTGAGGCTTTGCATCGTGCATGTCTCATCCCGAATCACATGTTGTTTTTAAATTCTACTATTTCCCAGACAACATGTTTTGGATTGGCTACATCTAAAAAATTAAATGCGCCAACTATCCCTGATTTGGAAGAATATTCAGGTTGGAATAATTTCACTACATTGTCCATAAGTGAGATGCGAGACCTTTTGCACAATTCCTCCTTTAATATTTCCAGTTTTGATCCAGAGGGGTGGCTTTTGTGGCAAAGAAGCTCTGATTCTTGCCAACGTCGTTTTTTGGGTTTGTCTGAAGGTTTTAAACACATCAGGCCGGATCCCCGTTTTGAAACAGATCACACGGTTACTACTTATTCAGTAGGCAAATTGTGTCAGAACTGGTTACAACATTCCACTTTGGCTGCAGTAAAACTGCATCTGTCACGTCTGAATGAGAATATCGAACTGAATGATTTTATAAAAGGCCCGGCTAGGGGTAGATCTAAACGCTTTCTTTATGCTGTATACAATGAAATTTGGAAATTTTCACAAGTTGAGGCAGCTAAACGCCTGAGGGCTATTGATCAAGCAAATTTGGAGAAAGTGCTTGCAGTGGTCGATAACAGTATTAACATGCTTTCTTCCAGGATTTACACATTGGATAATATTGTTTCTTCTGTTGTTGATATTGTACATGATGAAGTGTCCACGTTATACCATGGTCAAAATCAATTGCGTTCTGTAATGCAGTTTGCCTGGACCCTACAGACACTTAAGGCTGGTCGAGTTCCCTGGACCTCATTGAACGTTTCATCCCTTTTCGCCTCTTTTAATCTAACTGAAAAACAGCGCATGCTTTCAATGCGTGATGCTTCATTTTCTATGTTACATATTGAGAAGCTAGAATCCTTACCTTTCTCTGTTGCTGAAACCACTACTGCCACGTGGCTTATTCATGGATTAATTACATTACCATTTCCCTTATATAAATTTACTAACTGTATGCGGTATATTGCTATAGGACGTTATGAACCACTAGGCAATGCATTTCTACATGAGGCATGGTCATTACCATACACGTATAGATGTCTGAAGGATGGAAAAGAAGTGAATCTTAATGGTGAGGAATGCACACAGTCACCTGACCATTCATTGATATGCCGACACATTCAGTTACACGGTTCTTGTAATCAGGACCGCCCAAATTTAGCATGTGTTTTAAAAGGCACGCCAGTTCCAGCAGTGGTTCCCACATTTACATTATTGGCTAATGGTAGTTATTTGCTTTTAAACAACGAGTTATGTTGTGGGTTATTAATTGGTGTGGCTTATGTGGTAACTGTATCAGAGCGTGTGGTGTGTTGCAAAAATGTTCTATACCCACCCACGCATGGGTCTTCAGATGTCTCCATCTGGCCACGGATTCCAACCTTGGAAGCGAAGTTCAATGGTTTAAGCAGAATAAGGGCCCTTTTGTCTCAAAAACAAGTGACCCTGAGTTCGGCCCGGGAAACTTATGTCCTTCACATAGCTAACACCCGCACAGAGGTGCAGGCGCTTTTAAATACTGATTTGCCATTTCATTTCTGTGAGCTGGTGCACCAGATTTTTAATGCTTCCTCGACGACTGGGCTTGCACATTTTTTTAAATTGGTAAGCAGTGGCCTCGTGACTACGTTTGAAAAAGTTTTTGGTATCATTCCCACGTTTTTCCACTCTATTTTTTCGAGTTTGTTTGGTGGACTACCTGTGTTGCTGGCTGTAGCCGCTGGCATTTTGTTGGTGTTTTTCTTCATAAAACATGGATGCCCATCCTGCGCAAGAAGCCGTTCAACGCCTCCTGACACTGTGCCGTAATCGGATGCTCAATTACTATGGAACTTTGCCGCTTGCAGCATTAAGCACGGCCTATAGATTGTCATTTCGGTTCACCGACTTCACGTGTGTCCAACCTGTGTTTCACTGATCAAGGAGGGACAAGGGGAACCCATAAAATCGCTCGGGACCATGGGTGGCAAGTAATTATCAAAACAACAAGTGGTCCTGAGCTTACAAGAATGAGGGAAACAAATAGATATAGATCACAATGGAATTCTATATAGTTCAGGATTCCTTGACCAGCCGGCCAGGGAATGTTTATTCGTTCAATAAGTCTAGAATCACAAAATACAGCATATAACCCAAAGCATCCGGGTTACATTGGGGCACAGTCCTGTGCCAAGCAAGAGAAAGAGAGGTGAGAAAGTGGGGGCAAGTGAGAAAAGATATCAGGCAAACAGAGTGAGCTTGCAGGTCACTGAATTAAATTCACATTGACAGTGTATCCTGGAGTCATTCATACAAACAATAGTATCATGGAATTAGCTGTATGAATTACTCTACGGTCGTCGACGTTTCGATCCCCAGCTCAGTTACAACGGGATCATCATCAGGACAATTAAATTAATTTTGCCTGAACAAAAGTCAATTATAACACCTGTTTAAGAATAAAAAGGAAGGAAAAACAGAAATATATACAGTCATTATTAGTCTTGTCAGCGCTCATATTATAACTACAGACATTGCATCCGGATTCGCAGTGTTTGGTGTTGCCGTGAGGCGTGGGACTTTTGTGAAAGGTCTCTAATGCTCATGCAATTATACCCAAGTATGCTTCCATAATTTGTGAAAACGCTACATATACATTTGTGGTAGTGAGTATTCATTTGGCTGTGACAGGTGAGACCGGTTGTTGGCACCATAAGTTGGGAGGCCGTGAAGGTTTGTGAGGTTTTGTGGTAGTGAGACAATATTGGTGTCATTCGGGGGTCATGGGGCCAGTGCTATCACATCGGGGCGTGTGACAACTGTTAGGTAATCGCGCCTACCAAGGTGGAGGGTTGAAATAAGATTATCCTCGGAAGGCAGGTCTGTTTTGTGTCATCAGTGCGATTTTTTCTGTTGAGAAAAATATATATAAAATATATAAAAAATATCTCAGGGGATGTCCTTTGCAGATGGAAATTGGGGACATAAAGCCAAAATTGGCCTATTTACCATTATAAGAGAATCATTCCATTTTGGAGGGTGCAGTCAAGCCGAGGTTCTATGTAGGCGCAGTTATGGATGTGGAGTCACGCCTGATCTGTAACAAATATTATAATGACTGCATGTATTTTTACATCAGGAACCACTTTTTCTATGGCCAAGGGGGTGAAGTTTAAATTACCATATGCCAATCAGGGGAGTATGGCACCGGAAAAATCGTCTTGTAAATAGTGAGCCAGGAACTGTGGTCCTTAATAGTAGCCCGGCTGTGGATATACAATACAGTTAATTCAGGCAAAGCAATGGTTTCAGAGAATTAAAAAAACGTTTGCCTGTGCAGTATTACCGTGGTTAAAATAGGAGGTTTCAGTGGTTTGCAGAAGGTCGATTTAGTTAGCGTACAATTTCTACAGCCAACCTCTGCAGAGAGAAAGAAATAGAATTCTTTTTTTAAAAAAAGGGGGGAAGGGGGGGTCAGGTGATCGCGGGGCCACCAAAAGCGAGCGCTAAGTTACCGGCAGCTTCTGGGCAGGATCGCCTTCCTCCTATGTTGTGTGCAATCGGCGGATCACGCGGCCAGGCAGATCCCTGGTCCGCTCTAGAGTAAAGTAACAACTATTAGCAGATACACACGCAGGCTATAAGCTTGCTGTTCTATTTAGGAGCGGATTTCACGATCTTACCGGGTTTCAGTCTTCGGTTCTGCTCGGGAGCTGCTCACGATGGGGCGCTTCCGTGTGTGCAGAGACCTTCCTTGTTATTGGTTAGGTTGGGAGTCACGTGGTTAGGGCTGGCGAGCGCTCGCTCCGTTTCATTGGTGCAACGCCGGAACTGTGATAGGTAGGAAGTCACGTGGTGCGGGCTAGCCGGGGCTCGTTCGAGTCTATTGGCGGCCCAACAGGCATGTGCTCGGGGGGACCATGAGCCAGAATGGCTTCATTGTGTAGGCGAGTGGCCATTTTGGGCAGGGAAGAGTATTTCACAGAAGATGACAGTTGAATATACCCTTCAGTTCGAGGGAGTGGGATTCAGTATGATTATTTATTGGGGTGTGAGTCTATAAGTAGTTGATGTGATAAATAAATAAATAAAAATAATTATAAAATAAAAAATAAATAAAAAATAAAAAATAAAAAGGTGCTCATACTGTGATCAGCATTATTTTGGTGAATAATTTTAAGGAAACTTCCAGGTATATACACGAGTATAACACAATATGTATAAAGACATTTTGCAGGTTTCTGCCAAAAAAGTCCTTTCGGAATTACGGCTGTTCTGGACCAAAGTTTGTAATTGGTAGGCTTACAACAGGGTCGTCCAATCCTCACTTCTGTTGAGCCCTGTGTGGATGGTATCAAATTGTATAATTGTCTTTAGTTCCTCTCGATTGAGGAGTTGGGCCAGGTTGCCTCCTCTTTTTGGAAGTTTTACTGTTTTTAACACCGTCCACTTTATGTCCTCTGCCGTATGTTTCAATTCTGCATAGTGTTCCACGAGGGGTGCATTTGGAGTTCCACAACGTATACGGCTTCTGTGCTGGCCGATGCGGGTCTTTATTTTCTGGGTAGTTTGGCCAACGTACATTTTTGGACATGGGCATAGAATAGCATAGATGACATTTTGGCTATTGCAGTTGGTGAAGCTTTTCATTGACAATGTCACATTATTATGGCTAAAGTTTCGTGCCTCAATAGTGAATTCACACATTGTGCAGCATCCACACTTAACGTGCCCCAGGATAGGAGGGAGACCCCAGTTACTTTCAATTGTGGTGGACGAGGTGGGAGCTGGTAATGCCGCTCTCACTAGATGGTCTTTCAGATTTTTACTCTTTTTAAATGCAAATAGTGGCCTATCTAGATGTATAGGGCCTGCATTTAGAGTGGGCCAATGCTTGAGAATGGACTGCCGGATTTTATTGGAGACAGGCGAAAAGGTGGTCACACATGCTATGCGCTCAGTTTTGTCTCTTTGTTTTGGTGTCAGAAGGACTTCTCGGGGACAGTACCAGGCCCTTTTGGTGGCTGTTTTAACCAATCTCCTCGGGTAGTGAGGTTCCGTGACAATTGTAAGTGGTGTTTTCGACTCGCACGAATATAGTCGAGTTTGGTATCTATGAACCGCAAATGATGAGTTTAGTAAGTGTGCGCAGTTTCGCTGTGCTAACTTTAACCGTTCGTTTGTTATGTGGGTTTTTCATCTGTACCCACGGGTTCCATCTTAGATACGGCATCCATTTTGTCTCTTGCCCTCAAGTAGCCAGCGAACGGACGTTGTCCGCTTCGCGACCCTGGGACTCCCAAGATATTTGCGGAAAACACATGTTCTTTGTAAGTGTCTTTATGACGAGGGGGATGCTACTGTAAGGCAGATGGCGCCGCTCGAGGCTCATCTTGCCGCACGGACTTATTGTCTCAGCCGTGCATCTCATTAGGCACGTCCCTTTGATGCCTGTATCTCGTGTTTCCCGATACCTCCCCTTTTACACCCTTTCCGATCTCCCCTCTGTCTCCGTCTTTCTCTGCACCTGTCCTCGTTCCTATTTCGATCTATTTTACTACTGATTGGAATTTGCTAATGGTGGGAAGATGGTTTTTACAGTTGGGAACCGCCAAATGTTTCCGCACTTATGTTCCGGACCTCGTGTGTTTCAAAGTGACCAAAGCGACCCCTCTGGGGGATAATTGTGGGAACCGGGTTGTAAACTTTTGTGTTCAATGTTATCCTATGGGTAAAAACTGTATAAAAGGAGCGATCCACAGAACCAATTTGAAGCAGTCTCCCCAAGTTGCACGCTGTGTACTTGTCATGATCTCTGTGTTCCCTGCAGCAAATAAACCTTGAATCTTTGACGCCGAAGGAAGTGTCCCGTGTCTCTGTGACTTGTACGCCGGAGCAGGTTACCCACGAAGGTTTCAGGTGTTGTGCCCTGGCACCGCTGGGTCTTAAAGAACCCAGTCCTTCAGTTGGCGCCCAACGTGGGGCTGCATCAGTGGTACCGGTCCAAGCCCGACGATCGTGAGGAACTTCGTGTGAAATCTCCGAGGGAAGGTGCACTCCGCTTCATCGATCCTGTTGTCGAAATAAGTGGCCCGAAGACTTTTCCCGCGAAGATTCCCGCCTCCTGACGGCTGCGACGGACTGCTGCCCTGACTGTAGACCTGTTTTGGCGCCTGGCGTAGACCTTGGTATAGCGAGACGATTGACGGGCCTTCCTGGTGACGCCATCGATCTTTGAGTTAAGTATTTGTGGGTCGCTCCCAGAGTTCTTGGTTGTGGTTACTTAGTGGTTGCATGGTTCCATTGCATTTGTGGTTCTTGGTACTTTGTTGTGTTGTTTGACGACTGCAGCCGCCAAAAATAAAACCGAGGGTTTTGTTCTTTGCTGGGACTTGGTAAATCCCGTAACCCTTGAAGTTTGTGAAACTCGTGTGCAAGATGCCTGGTCGCAGTACTTTGTTCAGTTGTTTTAGACCTTGTGGTGCGGATTCCCGACTGGAGGACTCGTGTCCGATACCTCCGGTTGGAACTCCTACTTATGACTTGTATAGCAAACATGGGCTAGGCCCGATTACCTTTAATGATTATTGGATTAAATATACAAAGAAAGACGGCGACCTTCGTTGGCCACCTCACGGTAGCTTCGAGGCGTCGATCTTAGATAATCTAGAAATGAAGTTGTTCGAACGTAAATCAAGGCCGGCCATGTTTGATGCCTTTCGGTTGTGGCGCAAAGAAGCCCGACAGAAAGAGATCAGACAGAATAAACGTAGTCAGCGAGATAATGTTGCTACCATAGTGAAGAAAGCTGAGCAGTTCCAGCGTGATAAGGAGGATAAGGATAAGGAAGTGTTTGAAAGACTACAGCGTATGACCATAGATAAATGTTATCCTGCTTTGCCTACGGAGTCGGATAAGAAGGAAGAGGCAGTTGAGGATCCTTTAATGTCCTATCTTATGAAGTCGCCACCTCCGTACGTACAGGGTACCGCAGCTCCTGTGGTCCCTGCCGTACCTGTTCTTCCACCTATTGTTCCTGCGCCTGTTCCTCAACCTGCACCCGCTCTTCCGTCTGTTCCTGCTCCTTTGTCTGTTTCTATTCCTACTGCTCCTCCGCTTCCACATACTCCTGCTCCCGCTACTGCTCCTGTTTTGTTAACCCCTGTTGTTGCTACTGTTTCTACTCCTTCTCTTGTTAGCCCTGTGTCTTATTCTTCTCCCTCTACTCGTAATCGTACTTCTCCCCTTGCGGCTAGCTTCTTTCAGTCGCTCGGACCTGTTCATGGGTCTGCTGGTTCCGATGGTCCTCAGAGACGTAGTCAGCTTCCTGGAAACAGAGAACGCGTTGCGCTGTATAATATGGCGATGGGATGGATGGTAAACCCCCTTAGAAATCCACCCCGTGTTGTCCTCGAAACATTTTGTCAATTTAATATACCAACCCAGAGATACGTGTTTGATGAAATGTGCAAGTTCCTTCATGATCAGATAGCGGCCGATGCGCCTGACGAGGTGCTGACCGCCCTGTCTGAACTTCGGCTCCAGTTCGCAACTGGACTGATAGTAGATACTAACGTCCGACGTGCTATTGAGCGGTTACTATCTTTCCGTCCCGCTCCAATACCTCATGCATTGTTCGTTGAGGATATTGAGGGACAACCAGATGAGTCTGGCCAATACCCCATGCGGGAAGTTCCGCCCGTGTTAATGCCAGGTGATCCTGCTCACGTTCCACCTATTCTGCCGTATTTCCAGAGAGTATGGATACATCTCCCTTGGAAACGATCGGAAGTGTTGCAGGTGAAGCAATCTTTGCCTGACCCTCGCAAAAATCCTGCAGGGTATTACAAGGAATTATCGCAGCTCGTAGATGCTACGGTAATGAATCTTGCCGATATCGATATGTTGTTTGGCAATGTTGTACCACAGCCGGTATGGGCTAAGATTCGTCAGGAAAATCACGCAACCGAACTAGGCGGTGATTGGGCGGCCATTGTAGCGGCGGATGGGTTGCAAGTTGGTGGTGCAAAGCCTGAGCAGTTGATTGCTGCTCTTCCCCAGCGAATAATTACGTTGATGAAGACTCTTATGCCAGCTATGAGGGTAAATTGGGACAAATTGGCAGCTTGCAAACAAAAGAAAGACGAGAGTGTTTCCGACTTCTTTACGAGGTTTGAGGAAGCATTCATTGACCACAGTGGACAGGATATGGGTACTGAGGGTGGACAAAGGTTGTTTGTGGATAAATTTGTGTCGAACTTATTGCCCGATTTGAGCAATAAATTAAAGAATTCGGAGAGTGCATGGGCCGTTTCTACCTCAGCTCAGATATTGGCTACGGCACAATATTATGAGAATAGGGAGAAAGAGGAGAATGACCGTGCTGACAAAAAGACGAAAGAACTGAAAACTAAAGTGTTGTTACAACAAGCGTATCCGCCGCGTTCTAATCAGAATGCGCCCCAACAGAATAGATCGCAGTCGCAATCGAATCGATCGCAGCCGCGTAATGATTCCTCCTCCCAAAGATCATCGTTAGGGTACAATCAGTGTGCTTATTGTA
The DNA here is from genome assembly GCF_964263255.1 of Lissotriton vulgaris. Taxonomy (NCBI): domain Eukaryota; kingdom Metazoa; phylum Chordata; class Amphibia; order Caudata; family Salamandridae; genus Lissotriton; species Lissotriton vulgaris. The sequence continues at coordinate 866,290,159 of NC_141689.1, forward strand.
GACAGGAAGGACACATTAAATTCAACTGCCCCGTTCTAAACGAACGTAATAGTGGTAATTCGTCTAAAGGAGGCCGTGGTGGTTCACAGCAGGCATCGCGTGGTAGGGGTCGTGGTGCTCAAAACGATCGCTCAGACAATTCATCTAATTCTAATAACTGTTTCGATCAACGTGGATCATCGCAAGGACGATCTGCGCAGTACAATGTAGACGATTATTACGTCGATCAGGGAACTGACGACAGTAATTACTAGGACAGCCAAAGACAAGGAGAGGGAGTGGTATCAGTTCCGGTTGATCAGTGAGGGCCTTACGTCGCAGTTGCTACATCGGGCGTCGTTGAGCCTTTTCTGTTGGACACTGGTGCAGCGAAAAGTTCTATCATGCATTCGAAACTCCCTGGCGCACCTTTGTCTGGCTTAACAAATGTTTCCGTTGGATTCTCTGGCGCCCCCGTTAGCAATCCAGTTTCGCGCCCTTTGCCCCTTCAAATTGGGCCACGTGTGCTAGAAGCTCCGTTGATTTTAACCACGGGTTGTGGCGAAAATCTTTTGGGCCTGGATTTGCTTAAACGTTTGTACGCAACTTTGTATTGTTCTCCTGCGGGTGTAAAGCTTACGTTAGGAGAGAGGGTTGTCTCTCCTATGTATTTGTCTCTCGATAAGCTTCCACCGGAATTGAGTTCTCTTCCTGCGTCTTTGTGGGCGACGGGTCCAAATGACGTGGGCCTACTTGATATCTCCCCCTATGTTGTTCAGTTGAAAGCTAATGTGCGATTGCCACGTATTCCCCAATATCGTATCTCCCTTGATGGTGAACGAGCATTGTTGGCGATCATCTATGATTTGATCGAGAAAGATGTTATTGAAGAGACTCGGGGAAACGTGTGCAACAGCCCTGTACTGCCCATTCTTAAACGTACTGATCCTACAAAACCGCCTGTTTATCGCTTTGTTATCGATTTACGGGAGGTAAATAAAATTGTGGTTCCTCAATTCCCTGTTGTGCCTGACATCACGGCGCTGCTGACTCTGATTCCAGCTACTGCATCATGGTTTTCGGTGATTGATTTGAAAAATGCGTTTTTCAGCATCCCGATTGCCGAAGAGAGCAGGGACCTTTTCGGTTTCTCTCTCGGTGGACGTAGTTTCCGGTTCAAACGCGCTCCTCAGGGCTACTGTGAAAGTCCATCTATTTACAGTCAAGCCTTGAAGGGTCAACTGGATGCATTTAGGTTGCCGGTTGGTGCGGCTTTGATCCAATACGTCGACGACTTATTGGTGGCTGCCGATACTCAGGACATTTGCAAAATTGCTACAGTGTCGTTGCTGCAACATCTCTGTGAGTTAAATCACAAGGTGTCACCTTCTAAACTCCAATATTGTTGTCAAGAAGTAACCTATCTAGGTCACTTATTGTCAAAGGAGGGAAGGAGATTGACCCCAGAGAGAATTGCAGCGATTGCGCGAATGGCTGTGCCAAAAACCCAAAGAGATGTGCGTGCCTTTCTAGGTATCACGTCGTACTGCAGGCAATGGATTCCTAATTTTTCATTGCTAGCGAAACCATTGGTGGCTCTTACGTGCAAGGATGTTTCAACTCCTTTACCATGGACGGAGGAATGTCAGAAAAGTTTTTCTGAACTGCGTGATTCATTGTGTTCGGCTCCTGTGTTGGGTACTCCTGACTACAGCAAGCCGTTTACGTTATATGTTCACGAGAGGGAAGGTTGTGCTTTGAGTGTTTTAACGCAACCTTTTGGTGGTAAACAGCGTCCATGTGCATATTTTTCCTCGACATTAGACCCAGTAGCTAGAGCATTGCCGAGTTGTTTACGAGCAACAGCGGCAGCTGCGGTCTCCATCCGACAATCAGCAGGATTGGTCATGGATAATATGCTTACGGTGATGGTTCCGCATGCAGTCGATACTCTTTTGAATCGAACGAAAACTCAGCACTTGACGAGTGCGAGGTTGTCTGGGTACGAATTGACGCTCTTGGCAAGCCATATTCAGATAAAACGTTGTAATGTCCTAAATCCGGCAACTTTGTTACCAATTAGCACAGAGTCAGATGAAGTAGCAGAACATGACTGCTACTTTAGGACTGAAGAGGAAACGAAAGGTCGAGTGGACCTTAAAAACACCCCATTGGAAGATCCGGATGGCACTCTGTATGTGGATGGGTCATGTTTTAAGTTGCCGAATGGCGATGTGACTACCGCTTATGCTGTTGTAACGTTGAATACTGTTGTTGAGACTGCAAGATTGAATCAGAATTCTGCCCAAGCTGCGGAATTGATTGCTCTTACTAGAGCATGTGTGTTAGCAAAAGGGAAACGTGTGAATGTGTACACCGATAGTCAATACGCTTTTGGTGTAGCGCATAGTTTTGGACGATTGTGACGAGAGAGAGGTTTCTTGACGTCGCACGGTACGAAGATACAGCATGGCCAGCTTGTGAACGATCTTTTGGATGCATTGACTTTGCCTACGCAAGTTGCGATTGTTAAGTGTAGTGCGCATCGTAAAGTGACGGATGATGTTGGTCGTGGTAATGCGTTTGCGGATGAGATTGCTAAGGAGACTGCCCGGAACCTTAGCACTCGAATGTATGTGACGAGTTCGGTTAGGTGGCCTACAGAATCGAGTATGTGTGAAGATACTATCGAGAGCGTGAAAGCAATTCAGAATGAGGCCACTGAGATTGAAAAGACGAAGTGGAAAGAAAGTACGGGAAAGTTGGATGCGAATGGTTGTTGGATTGATTTGTCGGATCAGAAAAGATGGATGTTGCCTGATGCGTATGTGCTGGCCGTTGTGACAATGGCACATGGGTTAGCACATATTAGCGCGAAAGGTATTTGCAGGTTGCTGGCTGCTGTGTGGAAGAATGATGGCATTACGAAATGTGCTGAACGTCTGGTGAAGAATTGTATGGTGTGTATAATGTACAATCCTGGCAAAGGAACCCCAACTCCCCCTGGCAGTTTTGCTCCTCCTTCGTATCCCTTTGAGGTGATTCAATTGGACTTCATCCATATGGAGCGATGCAATAACCTGAAATACGTTTTAGTAGTGGTTTGCGCATTCTCTCGATGGATCGAGGCCTATCCTCTCAAAGACAATACTGCTTTGTCTACTGCGAAAATCCTACTGAAGGAATATTTTCCTCGGTATGGAATGCCTAGAGTCGTGTGGTCAGATAACGGAAGTGAGTTTGTTGGAAGTGTGATGAAGAGTGTGTGTAAGGGCCTTGGAATAAATCAAAAATTCCACAGCGCCAATCATCCCCAGTCAGCTGGATTAGTTGAGGGGTACAACGGCACCCTTAAACTAAAGCTAGCAAAGATTCAGGCTACGACTGGTCTTTCGTGGCCTGACGCTTTACCCTTAGCATTACTGTCAACTAGGGCGACTGTACACTCCCGAATAGGGCTTAGTCCCTATGAGATAGTGTTTGGCCGTCCTGCGAATGTGTGGGGGGTTCCTAGGCCAGGAATGTTTTCTGATCTTGAGTATCCAATGTTGATTGACTATTTACATGACTTGACTGCTAAACTGAGGTTAATTCACCAACAGGTTTACGACGCATTGCCGACGCAGACGGAGGGTCCAGGCCACCAGCTCCAGCCCGGAGACTGGGTGGTAACACGAAACTTTTCACGCAAGAATAATCTGGACCCGAGGTTCACCGGACCTTACCAGGTGCTCCTGGCCACGAGGACTGCCGTTCGTCTTGAGGGGCGTAAAAATTGGGTGCATGCCACCCATACTAAGCGAGTCCCTATCCCTTTGCCGGCAGACCCGTGGGTAAGGAAAGGCATTGCGTCAACAGAAACAGAAACATTGCCGGCGTTTGTGCCTTTCAGCGACGCACAGCCTGTTGGAGAATCCTCAGCGCAGCAGGAAGCCACTGTTGAAAAATTGTCAGCAAAAGACTCAAGACCAGAACAATTAACTGATCAGCAGGACGCTGTCTCTTCAACGGATCCTTTGTTCGACGAGCAGACACGTCCCGGGAAACACCGATATTCTTTGCGATCTCGCACTAAGGACAAATAAAATTTTTCTTGCTTTGCTGAAATTGACAACTGCATTATCCCCGTTTCCCGTGATCAGTTTTGAACATTCGTATCACTGCGATTTGTGTACATATATATATTGAGCTTCCTCCCTTGTATCTTTTTACTTCCACAGCCGAGAGACTTTGTGCTTGTATATACATATTGTGTATTGAAGGCCGTAGGGCCGCGCGCGTACTTCCTTCTGGACAGTAGGTCTTGACGCTAGGTCAAAGGCCGTCGGTTCCTAGGAACTCCTAGGGATTGACTATTGCTGCACAGAACGAAGTGCGTCAAGAAACGTTGCGGACGGTCATAGGGAATGGCATTCTCGAAGCTGAATGATTTGGAGGGAGTTAAGGCGCACAGACTTAAGCTGCAGCAACTCAGTCGTACCAAATGTTTCATATTTCAATTGTCTGTATTGTTTTTGACTGCTTCTGCATTATTGGCGGGTGGGGTGTATTACACGATGTCCTATTTCTTACCTGCTACACCTACTCCTACTCCTTACCCTAATCTTACCTCTACTGCTTCTCCCCATTCCTTTCACATGTTACCGGAACACGAGCAGGCTAGACGTGTAGAATTCCGCAACAATTCTTTTATTCAGCTCCTCCATCAGCATCAGTTAGTGGTTAACACTACTAATTGTTGGGTGTGTGGGTTGATGCCACATACTACGGATAAGGGAATTCCATATCTGGTGTTACCGTATAGTTCCCAAGGGTCAGCTCGAGCATTCCAAACAATGTTTCGAAGCGCACTAGGTTTCCACCCCATTCGAGAACCACGTTCCCCCTACTCTGGCCCTACCTCGTATCAGAAGCCTTTGTCGATAGCCATAGAGGATTTAGATAGTGAGATCTATGATCCTTCGCTTATTCCCGAAGAAGAGGTACAGGCCTACAAGGTCCTAAGTAGAGGTGAATATAGTGTGTTCACTAGTGAAAAGCAGCTTAAAAGCTCGCCTCCGATATGGGTCGTACCCCACACTGGTAATTTTTGTCTTATGGGTCGTGGCCGAAGATCGCAAGCCCGACTTGGAGCAAGTGCCTGCACCGAAAATTACATTCTGCCGATGTTCTCGTCCCCTGTGTTTCTGGCTGCCAAGGGTACATACTTTATCTGTTATGATCGTGCATACACATGGTTGCCCGCTGACTTCATGGGCTCATGTTTCATTGCAAATCTGTTGCCTCCGACGTTCACTGTAGATGCCGATTATCATAAGACTAGAATTGTACGAGGCGTAATTAGCGAAGAAGATACTGCCGGTCAAGAGGCAGGAGACTTTTTCAAGGGTTTCCTCCCGTTTTGGGGACCTATGGTTAACAGTAGGAACCTGAGACAGTTGACTCGAGTGGTAGAATCGACAGCTAATATTACTGCCAGTGCCCTTGGTAATATCACCACAGAACTTCAGGCGGAGAGACTTATGACGTTACAAAACCGTATGGTTTTAGATGTCATTTTAGCAGATCGTGGTGGGGTATGTAAGGTGATCCATTCGAGCTGCTGCATTTTCATTCCAGATAATGCTCCTACTGTCTATCAAGCCATCTCGAGGTTGCATAAGATCTCCGAATCCATACACGTGGATGTAGGGGATTGGACGCTACTTGGATGGTTTTGGGGCCTGATGTCGACTTGGGGTTGGAAAATTCTGATGATCATTGGGGTTGTGGTAGTGTTCCTGTTCACGTGTTGCCTTTGTGTGCAGTGTGGTCCTGCCTTATGTGGCCTCTGTGCTACAACGTGTATGAGACAACCATCTGTTACCAAGGGGACTCGGTTGGACAGAGCTATGCTACAGCAACATCTCGATGGTCTGATGAATATCGAATATGATTCCGACTAGTGCTTGCCTACATGAGGGCAAAAGGAGCGTCTGAGGTTCCGTGACAATTGTAAGTGGTGTTTTCGACTCGCACGAATATAGTCGAGTTTGGTATCTATGAACCGCAAATGATGAGTTTAGTAAGTGTGCGCAGTTTCGCTGTGCTAACTTTAACCGTTCGTTTGTTATGTGGGTTTTTCATCTGTACCCACGGGTTCCATCTTAGATACGGCATCCATTTTGTCTCTTGCCCTCAAGTAGCCAGCGAACGGACGTTGTCCGCTTCGCGACCCTGGGACTCCCAAGATATTTGCGGAAAACACATGTTCTTTGTAAGTGTCTTTATGACGAGGGGGATGCTACTGTAAGGCAGATGGCGCCGCTCGAGGCTCATCTTGCCGCACGGACTTATTGTCTCAGCCGTGCATCTCATTAGGCACGTCCCTTTGATGCCTGTATCTCGTGTTTCCCGATACCTCCCCTTTTACACCCTTTCCGATCTCCCCTCTGTCTCCGTCTTTCTCTGCACCTGTCCTCGTTCCTATTTCGATCTATTTTACTACTGATTGGAATTTGCTAATGGTGGGAAGATGGTTTTTACAGTTGGGAACCGCCAAATGTTTCCGCACTTATGTTCCGGACCTCGTGTGTTTCAAAGTGACCAAAGCGACCCCTCTGGGGGATAATTGTGGGAACCGGGTTGTAAACTTTTGTCTTCAATGTTATCCTATGGGTAAAAACTGTATAAAAGGAGCGATCCACAGAACCAATTTGAAGCAGTCTCCCCAAGTTGCACGCTGTGTACTTGTCGTGATCTCTGTGTTCCCTGCAGCAAATAAACCTTGAATCTTTGACGCCGAAGGAAGTGTCCCGTGTCTCTGTGACTTGTACGCCGGAGCAGGTTACCCACGAAGGTTTCAGGTGTTGTGCCCTGGCACCGCTGGGTCTTAAAGAACCCAGTCCTTCAGTAGCCGCGTGCTTTCAATTTGCTCGATAGCACCTCAGCTTCCCTGAAATAATCTGCTTTAACTGAGCAATTTCTTCTGATTCTCAGGAACTGGGAATAGGGTAGGGAGTCCTTTAATGCCCTGGGGTGGTTGCTGTTGTAGCTCAAAAGTGTGTTGCGTTCTGTAGGCTTACGGAAGAGGCGTGTCAACAGTTCATTGTCATGATGGAAAATGGTCAAATCAAGAAAAGCTATCTGGCTTTTGTCATGGGTCAAGGTGAAACTAAGGCCGGCACAGTTGTTGTTCAACCAGTGGTTAAAAGAGTGCAGTGTGGGTATGTCATGGTTCCATATAAGGAAGATATCGTCTATGTACCGACGCCATAAGCAAATCCCCGTGTAGAAGGGATTGCTTTCGGTTAAGATGTTGCCAGTCTCTAGGGCATCCATGAATAGGATTGCCAGATTGGGGGCAAAAATAGCCCCCATGGAAGTACCCTTTACTTGTTGGTAGTAAGTATTTTCGAACAGGAAATAGTTCCTAGTTAAGCACAGTTCAAGGAGCTGTAGAATGAAAATGGTGGGGACCCTGTGGGGACGTGGTCTTGAGTCTAAGGTTTTTTGGATGACCAATAAAGCCTCTGTCTGCGGTATGTTTGTGTACAACGACTCAACGTCCATTGTACAGAGGATGTGAATCGCTGGGTCGAAAGGGTGATGTTCCACCAAATTAATCATCTGCATACTGTCCCTCACGTAACAGATAGTAGATGGAACAAAATCTTTAATGAAGAAATCAACATAAGAACCCAAGGGCTCTAAGATTGAGCCACAGGCAGATACTATGGGTCTACCTGGGGGGCTGTCAATATTCTTATGGACTTTTGGGAGGGTATAGATGACTGGCTGGCGTGGGCTTTTTACATTCAAGAATAGGTGTTCCTTCTTACTCAAGAAGCCCTGGGAGACTGCATCCGTAGTGATCTTCAGTATGGTCTCTTGTATACTTTTGGTAGGGTTGCCTGGTAGCCTCTGGTAGTGCTCTGTGTTCCCTAACTGCCGTAGGATCTCAAGTTTGTAGGAGTCAGCGTCTTGGAGGACAATTCCTCCGCCCTTGTCGGCACTTTTGATCACAAGAAGGGTATTATTCTTTAGTGATTTGATGGCGTCTTTTTCTGCCCTAGATATATTATAGGGGACATATAGTTTTTTCTTTTCAATAGCACACAAATCTTTGTGTACCAATTTTTCAAAGGTTCTGACCTCTGAAGGGATCATGCTAGCTGATGGGAGGAATGTGGAAGGTGGGCGGAATGGAGTATTAACATTGGTTGCAGGGGGAGGATGTAATTGAAAGAAGGCTTTCAGACGAATTAGTCTAAAAAACCTGAGAAGTTCAGTTTGTAATTCCATAAAATCTGGACGAATGGTAGGTACAAAGGAAAGGCCTTTCTTTAGTAAGGCTATCTCAGGGTCCTGCAGTAGATGTTTTGATAAATTGAAAATTGGTATTAGTTCCGATGTACTGGAGTGGGAGCGCGAGGAATTTGTGGTTCCTGTGAGGCTTACCACTGGTAAAAATTGTTCCTGGTCTTGCGTTCCCCAGGAGGGTTGACCCATCTCTGCGGTTTCTTGACCCTGCCCCTTTGCGGAGTGTTGGGTTGGCCCCTCGGTAAAAAATTAGTTTGGGCTCCCCCGCGTCTTTGGTTACTGACACCTTCTCCTGGATCAGAGCTATCAGATGATTCCTCTGAGGTTTCAGAGAAGCCCACTATGTTTTGGCGTCTATTGTACCTGCCCCAAGGTCTGCTGTTAGGGTTAAATTGGGGCCTATTGACATAGAAGTCTTTCTGAAGGTAGGGGTAAGTGTTTTCCACGTTATAGTTCTTGATATCTTTTTTTATTTTGTTGGACTTCTTATTCTGTTCTATGCGGTGGAATTCTGCAACCGTCTTTTCTACCTGCTCTAATAGTTTTTTACAGTCTGCAGTGGGGTCAGAATCATTAATTTGTTTCAATAAGTCGCTAATTTCAGTTTCTAACGCTTTCAGGGTCTCTGAGGCAATATCGATACCTAGGGCTAGCCAATGTCGGGAGCATGTGGTGCCTATGTAGCTAAAGTTAGAGATGTACTTAGGGTTGTCTGTAAAGATCCCAGGTATATTGCGGACCTGTAGACCTACTGGAATTACATCTGCCTTAAGGTAATCTGTCAGCATAAGTACCATGAGTTGCAATCGTACTTGCTTCTTTTTTAATTTCTCCAATTGCTCAGGTAAAGAAGAGTTGGTAACTGTGGGTACATCAGGGGTATCAGATAGTAGGGAAGGACCAGAACAGAGTTGTTTAAGGTATTCTGCGGTGTACAAGGGAGCATGTGCTGACATAACTAGTCAGAGTAAGAGAAGTGAAATATACAAGAGAAGAAATGTGATGGCACTAGGGTGCCCAGCCTCGTAGTGACGAGGGTGAAGGATTCAGAAGAAACCCCTGCAATCATACGATTGCGCTTAATTGATCAAGGAGGGACAAGGGGAACCCATAAAATCGCTCGGGACCATGGGTGGCAAGTAATTATCAAAACAACAAGTGGTCCTGAGCTTACAAGAATGAGGGAAACAAATAGATATAGATCACAATGGAATTCTATATAGTTCAGGATTCCTTGACCAGCCGGCCAGGGAATGTTTATTCGTTCAATAAGTCTAGAATCACAAAATACAGCATATAACCCAAAGCATCCGGGTTACATTGGGGCACAGTCCTGTGCCAAGCAAGAGAAAGAGAGGTGAGAAAGTGGGGGCAAGTGAGAAAAGATATCAGGCAAACAGAGTGAGCTTGCAGGTCACTGAATTAAATTCACATTGACAGTGTATCCTGGAGTCATTCATACAAACAATAGTATCATGGAATTAGCTGTATGAATTACTCTACGGTCGTCGACGTTTCGATCCCCAGCTCAGTTACAACGGGATCATCATCAGGACAATTAAATTAATTTTGCCTGAACAAAAGTCAATTATAACACCTGTTTAAGAATAAAAAGGAAGGAAAAACAGAAATATATACAGTCATTATTAGTCTTGTCAGCGCTCATATTATAACTACAGACATTGCATCCGGATTCGCAGTGTTTGGTGTTGCCGTGAGGCGTGGGACTTTTGTGAAAGGTCTCTAATGCTCATGCAATTATACCCAAGTATGCTTCCATAATTTGTGAAAACGCTACATATACATTTGTGGTAGTGAGTATTCATTTGGCTGTGACAGGTGAGACCGGTTGTTGGCACCATAAGTTGGGAGGCCGTGAAGGTTTGTGAGGTTTTGTGGTAGTGAGACAATATTGGTGTCATTCGGGGGTCATGGGGCCAGTGCTATCACATCGGGGCGTGTGACAACTGTTAGGTAATCGCGCCTACCAAGGTGGAGGGTTGAAATAAGATTATCCTCGGAAGGCAGGTCTGTTTTGTGTCATCAGTGCGATTTTTTCTGTTGAGAAAAATATATATAAAATATATAAAAAATATCTCAGGGGATGTCCTTTGCAGATGGAAATTGGGGACATAAAGCCAAAATTGGCCTATTTACCATTATAAGAGAATCATTCCATTTTGGAGGGTGCAGTCAAGCCGAGGTTCTATGTAGGCGCAGTTATGGATGTGGAGTCACGCCTGATCTGTAACAAATATTATAATGACTGCATGTATTTTTACATCAGGAACCACTTTTTCTATGGCCAAGGGGGTGAAGTTTAAATTACCATATGCCAATCAGGGGAGTATGGCACCGGAAAAATCGTCTTGTAAATAGTGAGCCAGGAACTGTGGTCCTTAATAGTAGCCCGGCTGTGGATATACAATACAGTTAATTCAGGCAAAGCAATGGTTTCAGAGAATTAAAAAAACGTTTGCCTGTGCAGTATTACCGTGGTTAAAATAGGAGGTTTCAGTGGTTTGCAGAAGGTCGATTTAGTTAGCGTACAATTTCTACAGCCAACCTCTGCAGAGAGAAAGAAATAGAATTCTTTTTTTAAAAAAAGGGGGGAAGGGGGGGGTCAGGTGATCGCGGGGCCACCAAAAGTGAGCGCTAAGTTACCGGCAGCTTCTGGGCAGGATCGCCTTCCTCCTATGTTGTGTGCAATCGGCGGATCACGCGGCCAGGCAGATCCCTGGTCCGCTCTAGAGTAAAGTAACAACTATTAGCAGATACACACGCAGGCTATAAGCTTGCTGTTCTATTTAGGAGCGGATTTCACGATCTTACCGGGTTTCAGTCTTCGGTTCTGCTCGGGAGCTGCTCACGATGGGGCGCTTCCGTGTGTGCAGAGACCTTCCTTGTTATTGGTTAGGTTGGGAGTCACGTGGTTAGGGCTGGCGAGCGCTCGCTCCGTTTCATTGGTGCAACGCCGGAACTGTGATAGGTAGGAAGTCACGTGGTGCGGGCTAGCCGGGGCTCGTTCGAGTCTATTGGCGGCCCAACAGGCATGTGCTCGGGGGGACCATGAGCCAGAATGGCTTCATTGTGTAGGCGAGTGGCCATTTTGGGCAGGGAAGAGTATTTCACAGAAGATGACAGTTGAATATACCCTTCAGTTCGAGGGAGTGGGATTCAGTATGATTATTTATTGGGGTGTGAGTCTATAAGTAGTTGATGTGATAAATAAATAAATAAAAATAATTATAAAATAAAAAATAAATAAAAAATAAAAAATAAAAAGGTGCTCATACTGTGATCAGCATTATTTTGGTGAATAATTTTAAGGAAACTTCCAGGTATATACACGAGTATAACACAATATGTATAAAGACATTTTGCAGGTTTCTGCCAAAAAAGTCCTTTCGGAATTACGGCTGTTCTGGACCAAAGTTTGTAATTGGTAGGCTTACAACAGGGTCGTCCAATCCTCACTTCTGTTGAGCCCTGTGTGGATGGTATCAAATTGTATAATTGTCTTTAGTTCCTCTCGATTGAGGAGTTGGGCCAGGTTGCCTCCTCTTTTTGGAAGTTTTACTGTTTTTAACACCGTCCACTTTATGTCCTCTGCCGTATGTTTCAATTCTGCATAGTGTTCCACGAGGGGTGCATTTGGAGTTCCACAACGTATACGGCTTCTGTGCTGGCCGATGCGGGTCTTTATTTTCTGGGTAGTTTGGCCAACGTACATTTTTGGACATGGGCATAGAATAGCATAGATGACATTTTGGCTATTGCAGTTGGTGAAGCTTTTCATTGACAATGTCACATTATTATGGCTAAAGTTTCGTGCCTCAATAGTGAATTCACACATTGTGCAGCATCCACACTTAACGTGCCCCAGGATAGGAGGGAGACCCCAGTTACTTTCAATTGTGGTGGACGAGGTGGGAGCTGGTAATGCCGCTCTCACTAGATGGTCTTTCAGATTTTTACTCTTTTTAAATGCAAATAGTGGCCTATCTAGATGTATAGGGCCTGCATTTAGAGTGGGCCAATGCTTGAGAATGGACTGCCGGATTTTATTGGAGACAGGCGAAAAGGTGGTCACACATGCTATGCGCTCAGTTTTGTCTCTTTGTTTTGGTGTCAGAAGGACTTCTCGGGGACAGTACCAGGCCCTTTTGGTGGCTGTTTTAACCAATCTCCTCGGGTAGCCGCGTGCTTTCAATTTGCTCGATAGCACCTCAGCTTCCCTGAAATAATCTGCTTTAACTGAGCAATTTCTTCTGATTCTCAGGAACTGGGAATAGGGTAGGGAGTCCTTTAATGCGCTCGCCAGCCCTAACCACGTGACTCCCAACCTAACCAATAACAAGGAAGGTCTCTGCACACACGGAAGCGCCCCATCGTGAGCAGCTCCCGAGCAGAACCGAAGACTGAAACCCGGTAAGATCGTGAAATCCGCTCCTAAATAGAACAGCAAGCTTATAGCCTGCGTGTGTATCTGCTAATAGTTGTTACTTTACTCTAGAGCGGACCAGGGATCTGCCTGGCCGCGTGATCCGCCGATTGCACACAACATAGGAGGAAGGCGATCCTGCCCAGAAGCTGCCGGTAACTTAGCGCTCGCTTTTGGTGGCCCCGCGATCACCTGACCCCCCCTTCCCCCCTTTTTTTAAAAAAAGAATTCTATTTCTTTCTCTCTGCAGAGGTTGGCTGTAGAAATTGTACGCTAACTAAATCGACCTTCTGCAAACCACTGAAACCTCCTATTTTAACCACGGTAATACTGCACAGGCAAACGTTTTTTTAATTCTCTGAAACCATTGCTTTGCCTGAATTAACTGTATTGTATATCCACAGCCGGGCTACTATTAAGGACCACAGTTCCTGGCTCACTATTTACAAGACGATTTTTCCGGTGCCATACTCCCCTGATTGGCATATGGTAATTTAAACTTCACCCCCTTGGCCATAGAAAAAGGGGTTCCTGATGTAAAAATACATGCAGTCATTATAATATTTGTTACAGATCAGGCGTGACTCCACATCCATAACTGCGCCTACATAGAACCTCGGCTTGACTGCACCCTCCAAAATGGAATGATTCTCTTATAATGGTAAATAGGCCAATTTTGGCTTTATGTCCCCAATTTCCATCTGCAAAGGACATCCCCTGAGATATTTTTTATATATTTTATATATATTTTTCTCAACAGAAAAAAATCGCACTGATGACACAAAACAGACCTGCCTTCCGAGGATAATCTTATTTCAACCCTCCACCTTGGTAGGCGCGATTGCCTAACAGTTGTCACACGCCCCGATGTGATAGCACTGGCCCCATGACCCCCGAATGACACCAATATTGTCTCACTACCACAAAACCTCACAAACCTTCACGGCCTCCCAACTTATGGTGCCAACAACCGGTCTCACCTGTCACAGCCAAATGAATACTCACTACCACAAATGTATATGTAGCGTTTTCACAAATTATGGAAGCATACTTGGGTATAATTGCATGAGCATTAGAGACCTTTCACAAAAGTCCCACGCCTCACGGCAACACCAAACACTGCGAATCCGGATGCAATGTCTGTAGTTATAATATGAGCGCTGACAAGACTAATAATGACTGTATATATTTCTGTTTTTCCTTCCTTTTTATTCTTAAACAGGTGTTATAATTGACTTTTGTTCAGGCAAAATTAATTTAATTGTCCTGATGATGATCCCGTTGTAACTGAGCTGGGGATCGAAACGTCGACGACCGTAGAGTAATTCATACAGCTAATTCCATGATACTATTGTTTGTATGAATGACTCCAGGATACACTGTCAATGTGAATTTAATTCAGTGACCTGCAAGCTCACTCTGTTTGCCTGATATCTTTTCTCACTTGCCCCCACTTTCTCACCTCTCTTTCTCTTGCTTGGCACAGGACTGTGCCCCAATGTAACCCGGATGCTTTGGGTTATATGCTGTATTTTGTGATTCTAGACTCATTGAACGAATAAACATTCCCTGGCCGGCTGGTCAAGGAATCCTGAACTATATAGAATTCCATTGTGATCTATATCTATTTGTTTCCCTCATTCTTGTAAGCTCAGGACCACTTGTTGTTTTGATAATTACTTGCCACCCATGGTCCCGAGCGATTTTATGGGTTCCCCTTGTCCCTCCTTGATCAATTAAGCGCAATCGTATGATTGCAGGGGTTTCTTCTGAATCCTTCACCCTCGTCACTACGAGGCTGGGCACCCTAGTGCCATCACATTTCTTCTCTTGTATATTTCACTTCTCTTACTCTGACTAGTTATGTCAGCACATGCTCCCTTGTACACCGCAGAATACCTTAAACAACTCTGTTCTGGTCCTTCCCTACTATCTGATACCCCTGATGTACCCACAGTTACCAACTCTTCTTTACCTGAGCAATTGGAGAAATTAAAAAAGAAGCAAGTACGATTGCAACTCATGGTACTTATGCTGACAGATTACCTTAAGGCAGATGTAATTCCAGTAGGTCTACAGGTCCGCAATATACCTGGGATCTTTACAGACAACCCTAAGTACATCTCTAACTTTAGCTACATAGGCACCACATGCTCCCGACATTGGCTAGCCCTAGGTATCGATATTGCCTCAGAGACCCTGAAAGCGTTAGAAACTGAAATTAGCGACTTATTGAAACAAATTAATGATTCTGACCCCACTGCAGACTGTAAAAAACTATTAGAGCAGGTAGAAAAGACGGTTGCAGAATTCCACCGCATAGAACAGAATAAGAAGTCCAACAAAATAAAAAAAGATATCAAGAACTATAACGTGGAAAACACTTACCCCTACCTTCAGAAAGACTTCTATGTCAATAGGCCCCAATTTAACCCTAACAGCAGACCTTGGGGCAGGTACAATAGACGCCAAAACATAGTGGGCTTCTCTGAAACCTCAGAGGAATCATCTGATAGCTCTGATCCAGGAGAAGGTGTCAGTAACCAAAGACGCGGGGGAGCCCAAACTAATTTTTTACCGAGGGGCCAACCCAACACTCCGCAAAGGGGCAGGGTCAAGAAACCGCAGAGATGGGTCAACCCTCCTGGGGAACGCAAGACCAGGAACAATTTTTACCAGTGGTAAGCCTCACAGGAACCACAAATTCCTCGCGCTCCCACTCCAGTACATCGGAACTAATACCAATTTTCAATTTATCAAAACATCTACTGCAGGACCCTGAGATAGCCTTACTAAAGAAAGGCCTTTCCTTTGTACCTACCATTCGTCCAGATTTTATGGAATTACAAACTGAACTTCTCAGGTTTTTTAGACTAATTCGTCTGAAAGCCTTCTTTCAATTACATCCTCCCCCTGCAACCAATGTTAATACTCCATTCCGCCCACCTTCCACATTCCTCCCATCAGCTAGCATGATCCCTTCAGAGGTCAGAACCTTTGAAAAATTGGTACACAAAGATTTGTGTGCTATTGAAAAGAAAAAACTATATGTCCCCTATAATATATCTAGGGCAGAAAAAGACGCCATCAAATCACTAAAGAATAATACCCTTCTTGTGATCAAAAGTGCCGACAAGGGCGGAGGAATTGTCCTCCAAGACGCTGACTCCTACAAACTTGAGATCCTACGGCAGTTAGGGAACACAGAGCACTACCAGAGGCTACCAGGCAACCCTACCAAAAGTATACAAGAGACCATACTGAAGATCACTACGGATGCAGTCTCCCAGGGCTTCTTGAGTAAGAAGGAACACCTATTCTTGAATGTAAAAAGCCCACGCCAGCCAGTCATCTATACCCTCCCAAAAGTCCATAAGAATATTGACAGCCCCCCAGGTAGACCCATAGTATCTGCCTGTGGCTCAATCTTAGAGCCCTTGGGTTCTTATGTTGATTTCTTCATTAAAGATTTTGTTCCATCTACTATCTGTTACGTGAGGGACAGTATGCAGATGATTAATTTGGTGGAACATCACCCTTTCGACCCAGCGATTCACACCCTCTGTACAATGGACGTTGAGTCGTTGTACACAAACATACCGCAGACAGCGGCTTTATTGGTCATCCAAAAAACCTTAGACTCAAGACCACGTCCCCACAGGGTCCCCACCATTTTCATTCTACAGCTCCTTGAACTGTGCTTAACTAGGAACTATTTCCTGTTCGAAAATACTTACTACCAACAAGTAAAGGGTACTTCCATGGGGGCTATTTTTGCCCCCAATCTGGCAATCCTATTCATGGATGCCCTAGAGACTGGCAACATCTTAACCGAAAGCAATCCCTTCTACACGGGGATTTGCTTATGGCGTCGGTACATAGACGATATCTTCCTTATATGGAACCATGACATACCCACACTGCACTCTTTTAACCACTGGTTGAACAACAACTGTGCCGGCCTTAGTTTCACCTTGACCCATGACAAAAGCCAGATAGCTTTTCTTGATTTGACCATTTTCCATCATGACAATGAACTGTTGACACGCCTCTTCCGTAAGCCTACAGAACGCAACACACTTTTGAGCTACAACAGCAACCACCCCAGGGCATTAAAGGACTCCCTACCCTATTCCCAGTTCCTGAGAATCAGAAGAAATTGCTCAGTTAAAGCAGATTATTTCAGGGAAGCTGAGGTGCTATCGAGCAAATTGAAAGCACGCGGCTACCCGAGGAGATTGGTTAAAACAGCCACCAAAAGGGCCTGGTACTGTCCCCGAGAAGTCCTTCTGACACCAAAACAAAGAGACAAAACTGAGCGCATAGCATGTGTGACCACCTTTTCGCCTGTCTCCAATAAAATCCGGCAGTCCATTCTCAAGCATTGGCCCACTCTAAATGCAGGCCCTATACATCTAGATAGGCCACTATTTGCATTTAAAAAGAGTAAAAATCTGAAAGACCATCTAGTGAGAGCGGCATTACCAGCTCCCACCTCGTCCACCACAATTGAAAGTAACTGGGGTCTCCCTCCTATCCTGGGGCACGTTAAGTGTGGATGCTGCACAATGTGTGAATTCACTATTGAGGCACGAAACTTTAGCCATAATAATGTGACATTGTCAATGAAAAGCTTCACCAACTGCAATAGCCAAAATGTCATCTATGCTATTCTATGCCCATGTCCAAAAATGTACGTTGGCCAAACTACCCAGAAAATAAAGACCCGCATCGGCCAGCACAGAAGCCGTATACGTTGTGGAACTCCAAATGCACCCCTCGTGGAACACTATGCAGAATTGAAACATACGGCAGAGGACATAAAGTGGACGGTGTTAAAAACAGTAAAACTTCCAAAAAGAGGAGGCAACCTGGCCCAACTCCTCAATCGAGAGGAACTAAAGACAATTATACAATTTGATACCATCCACACAGGGCTCAACAGAAGTGAGGATTGGACGACCCTGTTGTAAGCCTACCAATTACAAACTTTGGTCCAGAACAGCCGTAATTCCGAAAGGACTTTTTTGGCAGAAACCTGCAAAATGTCTTTTTACATATTGTGTTATACTCGTGTATATACCTGGAAGTTTCCTTAAAATTATTCACCAAAATAATGCTGATCACAGTATGAGCACCTTTTTATTTTTTATTTTTTATTTATTTTTTATTTTATAATTATTTTTATTTATTTATTTATCACATCAACTACTTATAGACTCACACCCCAATAAATAATCATACTGAATCCCACTCCCTCGAACTGAAGGGTATATTCAACTGTCATCTTCTGTGAAATACTCTTCCCTGCCCAAAATGGCCACTCGCCTACACAATGAAGCCATTCTGGCTCATGGTCCCCCCGAGCACATGCCTGTTGGGCCGCCAATAGACTCGAACGAGCCCCGGCTAGCCCGCACCACGTGACTTCCTACCTATCACAGTTCCGGCGTTGCACCAATGAAACGGAGCGAGCGCTCGCCAGCCCTAACCACGTGACTCCCAACCTAACCAATAACAAGGAAGGTCTCTGCACACACGGAAGCGCCCCATCGTGAGCAGCTCCCGAGCAGAACCGAAGACTGAAACCCGGTAAGATCGTGAAATCCGCTCCTAAATAGAACAGCAAGCTTATAGCCTGCGTGTGTATCTGCTAATAGTTGTTACTTTACTCTAGAGCGGACCAGGGATCTGCCTGGCCGCGTGATCCGCCGATTGCACACAACATAGGAGGAAGGCGATCCTGCCCAGAAGCTGCCGGTAACTTAGCGCTCGCTTTTGGTGGCCCCGCGATCACCTGACCCCCCCTTCCCCCCTTTTTAAAAAAAAAGAATTCTATTTCTTTCTCTCTGCAGAGGTTGGCTGTAGAAATTGTACGCTAACTAAATCGACCTTCTGCAAACCACTGAAACCTCCTATTTTAACCACGGTAATACTGCACAGGCAAACGTTTTTTTAATTCTCTGAAACCATTGCTTTGCCTGAATTAACTGTATTGTATATCCACAGCCGGGCTACTATTAAGGACCACAGTTCCTGGCTCACTATTTACAAGACGATTTTTCCGGTGCCATACTCCCCTGATTGGCATATGGTAATTTAAACTTCACCCCCTTGGCCATAGAAAAAGTGGTTCCTGATGTAAAAATACATGCAGTCATTATAATATTTGTTACAGATCAGGCGTGACTCCACATCCATAACTGCGCCTACATAGAACCTCGGCTTGACTGCACCCTCCAAAATGGAATGATTCTCTTATAATGGTAAATAGGCCAATTTTGGCTTTATGTCCCCAATTTCCATCTGCAAAGGACATCCCCTGAGATATTTTTTATATATTTTATATATATTTTTCTCAACAGAAAAAATCGCACTGATGACACAAAACAGACCTGCCTTCCGAGGATAATCTTATTTCAACCCTCCACCTTGGTAGGCGCGATTACCTAACAGTTGTCACACGCCCCGATGTGATAGCACTGGCCCCATGACCCCCGAATGACACCAATATTGTCTCACTACCACAAAACCTCACAAACCTTCACGGCCTCCCAACTTATGGTGCCAACAACCGGTCTCACCTGTCACAGCCAAATGAATACTCACTACCACAAATGTATATGTAGCGTTTTCACAAATTATGGAAGCATACTTGGGTATAATTGCATGAGCATTAGAGACCTTTCACAAAAGTCCCACGCCTCACGGCAACACCAAACACTGCGAATCCGGATGCAATGTCTGTAGTTATAATATGAGCGCTGACAAGACTAATAATGACTGTATATATTTCTGTTTTTCCTTCCTTTTTATTCTTAAACAGGTGTTATAATTGACTTTTGTTCAGGCAAAATTAATTTAATTGTCCTGATGATGATCCCGTTGTAACTGAGCTGGGGATCGAAACGTCGACGACCGTAGAGTAATTCATACAGCTAATTCCATGATACTATTGTTTGTATGAATGACTCCAGGATACACTGTCAATGTGAATTTAATTCAGTGACCTGCAAGCTCACTCTGTTTGCCTGATATCTTTTCTCACTTGCCCCCACTTTCTCACCTCTCTTTCTCTTGCTTGGCACAGGACTGTGCCCCAATGTAACCCGGATGCTTTGGGTTATATGCTGTATTTTGTGATTCTAGACTTATTGAACGAATAAACATTCCCTGGCCGGCTGGTCAAGGAATCCTGAACTATATAGAATTCCATTGTGATCTATATCTATTTGTTTCCCTCATTCTTGTAAGCTCAGGACCACTTGTTGTTTTGATAACAACCTGTGTTTCACTGCCTGAGCTGCGAGTTCGATTGGGCCATTGATTTGTGCCTATGCTTAAGGACTGCTCCTGACGTCGATTTTGATCAGCTAATGCGTCCCGTGGTGGCTCACGAGCTGATTTGTTCTGGCGAAAGAGTTATGGCCTTGGCAGCGATGAATGGAATATTGGGCCAATGGGAGATCTCTGCAGCGGCAAATGCCTTTCTGACACACAGCGTTCTGGTGAACCCACCGAGTTGTCCTCTGAGGTTACAGGAGGATCCGATGCTGGAAGAGCACGTATGTTCTTTCCCATTGCTGAATTGGATTGCTGAACTATTTTCGGAGGATGGCAGTGATTTCTTGCTGGAGGCTGTTGCAACTTACTTTGCATATACTGTCCAATCGTGAGAGACCTGGGAGGATTGTTTTGTTATGGAATATGACTTTCCCCTTGCTGGATTGGAGGAGTGAACTGTACTCAAATGATGGAGAGTTCAATCACGTGATGTCGCTGAAGATAACGTCGATATGGCACATGACTTTGGATATCGGATAAGTGCCTTGTTCTTTTCTCATACAGACATTTGAATTAATGAGCCCTGGTCCTACATTCTATGATTTTGAGACCTAGCGGATGACTTTTTTGGTTCGAAAGTTTTATTTTTAATTTTTGATTTGAGGCCACTGTAGGCATTTATACATATTCATTCATACATATTTTTTTAGCTTATTGTAGCTCAAAATTATTGAACTTTGCTTTCATTTTGTGTATCTTGTTTATGATTGCCTTTTCCCTTATGTTTGACGGTGCTCGGATCAATGGGGGGGTGTCATATGGATACTTCGTTACATATATTGCGTTAAGTTAGCATGAGTGTATTACATGTTTAAACAGCCGTTTTTCCTTTGGCTTCAGTTTTGCACACGACACCTACTTGTTGTTGTCGCTTTCGCCCTAGAAGCGGTGAGGTGGTTTATTTGGAATAATATGTTATTTCTATGCTATCAGCTTTGCCTGGTACACTTGGTACAACTGTCTGCACACTGAGAGCTGAACAGTCTAAGATTAACCTAACACAAGGTTGCTGGAAGGCCTGATCCTCGCACCACATTAGACATAACACAAATAATGTTGATGCCAACATTTTGGGCTCTACGCGGGTTTAAGATAGAGTTACACGGAATGAACGACACACTTGGTGCTGCGCATGAAGAGAGCTGGTAGCTGTTGATGTGATCTACTCCTACTGACATTTAGAGGTATGGGGCCACCCTGCTAAAGCCCGAATGAGACCTTCATATATATAAAATAATATGATAAATAGGGTGCGCGAAATATAGGTGATATAGATTTCTATAGATTTTGCATTATAACATACTATCACCATTTGCTTACTATGGATTAGTGACTATGCTACTGACTCTGATTTTTATAATCTGCATTTTGGTATTATACAAGATACTGCGTTTGAGAACTTTGCATTGAATAATAAATATTTCAAACTAGCACTTGTGTTCTTTGACTCTCAGTTTTGGTTTGAAATGATTATATAACGAAAGAGTGTTCATGTGTTCCACGATTCCTGAGGTATTCTAAAGTTCATGTTCTGGTTTGTCTAAGACATGGATCATTCCATAATGAGCCATGAGACACTGTAGCTAGCTAGGTAAGGGGATTTCTGATACTGAGATGAGTTTTGGATCATCCTAACTCACTGAGGTTCTAGATCTCTATGCACAGTTCTGTGAGAGAACGGAAACCCTGCTACACCGCAGTAAAGAGGAAGAGGGGAGGAGGCCCACAGAGACCCAAAATTGTCTAAGTTCCAAGGATAAATAAAAATGGAGGGGTGTTACATAACTTTGATCCTAAAGGCAGCCTATGCCCTGAAGCTAATGAGGCGATGTGGAAGAGATTGGAAAACCTATTGTCAACGTCATTAACCCCCATTGCCCATAGACTGATCCAGATTGAGAAACGCATAAACAAATTCGAATCACAGGCTAAATCTGATTTTTCTGTCCTCAAGGGCTTACTCGCTCAACCCAATTTAACGTTAGCGCCCATATCCTGCACATCCTGCAAGCCGAGCAAAACTGTTACAGCCGATTCCAAACCCCCTAGCCTACAAGCAATGGAACTGTCAGCTCCTAGGAAGACTACCAATGCAGTGATTAATTCGCATACAGTAACTATTCCAATGATTGCAACTCCTACAGAAGCTGGGAATATCTCTAGTGAATTCGCCCAATTTATTACGAGTTCTCTGGGAGATGAAAGCGCGCCAGCAGTGATAGCAACCAATAACGTGCCAAATGCAAACATTTTTACAAGCTGTGTCCCAGCAAGACAGGCTAGCTCTCCACAAGGGTTAAATGGACGCGGAGGATTGGAACACAATGCAACCACAAAGTACTTTCTGTCCCTACATCTTCCCTCGGCAGCTGCTCCTCTTGTGGTGGTTTTTAGGAATGTTCCAGCTTTGCAGGAAGGCCAGATTGAAACTACTGAACAATTGTTGCTTAAAGCTTTGCCTTGGCTGAATACACAATTGAAGGTTGCTGGGATCTGGGACGGGGAGATTATCAATCACATGAGCATGGTCAGACGTTCACCGTGGATTAATCCCTCAAGAAAGGAAGGGACGGGTGATTGTGTAGCTCTAAATTTTAACAATGAGCACATAACTAGATTTCTATTGGATAATTTGGGCTGTAATTTAGGAAGACACTCGGACATCTCTGTTCTGCCCCTAGGGTTTTTTTTATAAACCCCACTCCCACTTCCTAACAGGATTGAGCTGCCCTAGGGTAGCTAGAGAGCCATGGGTACCCACAAGATCTGTACATAGCTCATTAGAGGTCCGACTCACCAATAGATTTGCCCCATTATCTGATCTAGACTCATGTGATTGACTACAACCACCCACCCCTATATTGGCAGAGAACACAGATAACCTACCCATTCCCATCCCGGTCATTAATCCAGGATTACAACCAACCAATGCCAAGCACCCAGAGAGCATGGAGATCTCGATACCCCTTGTAATGGGTGGTAGCCCAGCCTCTTTCTTAATCTCTTTATTATTAGGCAACAGACATATTATCACATTAAATAGATCCCAATTGACAGCCCAGACCTTCTCGCTATTGAGGCTCGATCAGAACACAAGCCTGACCTTATATTGTGCAATGTGTACGTGAGAGGGATATCGGGTGGGAAAGTATCACCAACTATCTCCCAATTGGACACATTTATCAATAGGTCGGAAGGGGTTAATCTATTGGTGATTGCAGGTGACCTAAACTGCACATTTGAGCCCCTCGGTTACAAAGACTATAGTCTTAATACGGATGAGGATTCGAACTGGGGGATACCACCTTTATCGCTGCCCCCAATAAACAAATGGACTGAGGCTGCGTTGCAATTAAAAAGCTTATCTCTGGAGAGGGGCCTCAGGGAAGTCAACGGGAGGTCGCCATCGGACTTTAAGGCATCCACACTTTCAATAATGGGAAAAGAAGTAGTAGAATCGATTATTTTCTCATTAGTTTAGAGTTATGGCCGAGACTTAAGGATATGGTGGTCCAACATAGAACGGAGAGTGATAACAACCCGTTATTACTAACTCTAGTAAGGAAGGGTTTGGATCCCATAAAGGCTCATTCAGAAATAGCGACAGGAGATGTAATCATGTCCCAAGATTTTCGGCGGCTAAAATGGGCAGTGGTGTCAGAAGATGAAAGTATTCTAAACCTGATAAAGTTAACTGTAGAAGACACAATAACAGTTCTTTCCTCTCTAGACTCTCATGCTGATTCTCTTCCTGTCCTTATGAAGGTACATGACGACCTCTTTGCAAAGCTGAAGGCCTTTTTTACTAAAAATAAAAGAACTATTAGGTATGTAACTAAAAAAATCTGCAAAATGGTATGATGAGGCATCTGGGATTAAATTTAGGCATCTCTCAGAAGCAGTCAAATTGGGAGTCTCACATGAGGTCAAAAATGCAAGGTCAGAATATAAAAAAGCTCAGCATAGGGCTAAGAAGAATTTTGACGAAAACACATGGAAGGAATTGATTTATGCAAGTAACAGGAAGGACTGGAGGATATTCTGGCAAACAGTCAAATGGGGCAGCGGAGAAATAGGGCCTATACCAGTTAATAATGTGCCACCTGAATTATGGGTCTCGCACCAACAGGCCCAATTTGCCTCTTCAGAAGGCATTCTCACATACTATCCTGAGATTAACACAGATGTTGTCCTAACATTTAATAAAGGGAAGATAGAAAGAGTACTCAATGGCGTCCCCTGGTCCGGATTGTACCCCGGATGATATATTTAAGCAAGATAGGAAGAACTGGATTAAATATACCCACATCATTTCTAATGCCTTGGCCAGAGGTGCCCCAATACCTGAAACTTGGCGTGGGGCGAAAATCATACCAATATATATAAAAGGGGATCGTGCTAGCCCAAGCAATTATAGGCCAATAAGCCTAATTGACACCTTACAGAAGATTGGGGCTAGACTCGTCCTAGGTAGAGTCAATGAATGGGTAATTGATCAGGACATTCTATCTACCTTCCAAGCGGGTTTCCGACCATATGTCAGCACCATCAATCAAGTCTTTAGATTTATGATGATTTATTGGAGCACTTTGATCGTATCAGGGGGGACCCTATGTGCTGCATTTGGTGATTTAAAATCATTATTTGATCTAGTGCCCGACATAAGCTATGGGATACATTAAAGGAGGCAGGGATGCCACCAGAGCTCTTACTTTTTATCATTAAAATGCATGAGCACTACTATGCTCAGGTAAGGTGGGGACAACAGGGTGAATTAACTGATCGATTCCCAGTTAATAAGGGAGTGCGGCAAGGGTGTGCTCTTGCCCCTACCTTATTCTCCCTGTTTATAAAAGAGTTATCTCTTAATATCCCACCTTTCCAACTGATGCTCCGACTCTTGCAGGATCGAGGGTTCCGCTTTCAATGTTTGCAGACAATACGTTAATCTTGTCCAAAACTCAATCTGGTCTGCAATGTGCCCTCGATAGATACATTGTTTTTTGTAATGACCATGAACTAGCAGTTAATGTTGACAAGACCAAGCTCACTGTGCTGCATAAACATAAAACAATAAAAGGCAGAGTAGTAATGAACAATGCATTCTTGGGACAAACCGATACCTTTACATATCTGGGAGTAACTATGGGTAGGAGGATGAACTGGAAACTCCAGATAGATTTGTTAGTTCTTAGGCATAATCAACTAGCAGGTGCCCTACTAAAGTAACATCGACTTTCTCATACCAAACTGGTAGGGCCAGCACTAACAATCTATAAAGGGAAAATCAGAGCATCGATAATCTATGGTGCAGAGCTCTGGGGATTCGAAATGTATCTTCTTTAGTCCTTGCGCATAATACGTTTCTGAGATCGTTAACCGCCCCGCCCCAATCAACTCCTGTTAAACCCCCATTGTTAGATCTGGACTGCATTTCATTTGAGGAAGCTGCGGGTTTTAGACCCCTAGCCTACAGGAAAAGGCTATGGACAACACCAGAGTTAGCACCTTATGCCAACGCTGTAAAGCATATTAGAGAAGCAGATCTGTCTTCAAACAGTAAATGATTACAAAAGATTAAGGGCACACTGTATGACATGGGGCTCAGCCACTTGTGGGAAGACCCAGCAGTGAACCTGTTTCCTAATAAAAATGACTATAAAGCACTCTACTGGAACATGATCAGTAATAAGTCCAGGTCAATGGTGAGTAGTAGCTCCCTAACAGGTATCTTTTTAGAGTATAAGTCTGAATCGAGATCAGAAGCTTACTGGGATTTTATCACGAGACCTGGTGATAGGAAATTATATCACCAATTTGGAGTGGGCACCCTCCCGATAAACTCCTTTACGTCAAAGTGGAACAATGCTTCAGATATTAATTGTCCTATGTGCCCAATTACGGAAGAGTTGATCGCGCAAGTACTGTTTGTGTACCCAGCTTACAAGGGTCCCCATCACAAGTGGCTTAAGCCGAGATGCTTTAATCTTGGCACTAGATCAAGCAAGATAGCCCTGCGCATTCTGAAAACAGATACACGCGAAGACATAGTCATAGCTATGGCGAAATTCCTTAGCTGGACCTGGGCACTTAGAAGATTTAATCTGGAGGCAGCCACAGTAACTCTTTCTAACACTTAGTAGGCACACTAAGTTAGGCGGGTACCCCTCATGACAGATTTCTGGGAACTCGTCTAAATTTAGAGTTTTACACTACTATTTTCTCTCTTTTTTTATTGCCTTGATATTAGTTTTTAGGAAAACTTTTTTCGATAATAGATGATATTAAATTTTGCACAGAATTGTATGATTTTAAAGGTAAAACATACCTTTTTAACTGGAATTTTATAGGAATTCAAATTGGATAGATTTGATGTTGTTAATGTACAATGTTCATGTGATATTTTATGACACTTTTATGTTTGTGTCTTTTATGATTGAAAATTATTAATTAGAGATTAATTGAATTGAATTGATTACTACAGTGCTATCTCATTTTTAGTGTTCTGCATAAGTAAAAGAAATACTTTATGTTTTATGCTGAGACAGGAGGAGGAAGGGCAACACTAAAACTGTTGTAAGACCATCAACAGTGTTGTTCTGTAAAAAAGGTATGTCTCCTGTTGGCGTACTTAACTACTGATCGTTACATCATTAGGTCTTTTCTTCCACCAGGAGGGATTGTCTCTTGAATCTTAGACCATATGCGAACCACCATGTGAGGAAAAAAAGTTTTAAAATGCCTTCTACCTTTAGAAAGGACACATTTTATTAAGAAGATCAAAGGACACTCACAGTCACAAGCAACAAGCAGGAGGCCTGGAAAACAATGAACTGAAACAGGCCTATAATAGCAAGGCAAAGGAGGCATGCTAAACAACAAAGCTTTAATGCAATAAAATGCAAAAATGAAAATCCACAGAGCTAAACAAGGTGTGCACGGAAGGTACACAACATACCACACACACACACAACAAAGGCATTTATTTAACACACAACCAAAAACTGAAATACACCAAAAAATACACATTTTGCAATTCAATCCAATGCAATCCATGCCCTAAATGATGTTTAAAATAAATTCAACACACACCAAAGGAACTAACTAAAAAATGACTAAAAAATGTGAGATGTGAAAAGAGAGATATTAGATGTCTCTCACATCTATCTCTGGAAGAACCAGGTATAGGAAGGAAGGGTCCTTCTGCATGGTTCCCCCAATGTTTGCCTAGTGCTAAGCTGTTACTGACTAGTATGACTGAGATCCTGCTAATCAGGATCCCAGTCTCTCTACTTGCTCCCTTACATAGGTATGCCAAGTGCTTAGGTACATATCAGATTGTATACTGGGGTACCCTTATAAGTCTCTAGTATATGGTACTAAGGTACCCAGGGCATTGGTATCCCAGAGGTCCCCCATGGGATGAAGCATGCATTATGCCACCCATGGCGGATCATTCAAAATGGAACTACATGCATGCCATTGCAGTCTGTGTAGGGTGGTGCTAGCTACACTTAATAAAGATATAGGTTTTCTATATCTAGGGTCACTAGATGTAATACTTAAATCACCATAAGGGTTGTCTGGGCTGGTGCAAGGTGCCCACTTACATTAGCTGACATCATATACCAGGCCAGCTTCTCACACTAGGTCAACATGCTTCAGCCAACATTGTGCCCTTTGGGTCGATGGCTTTCGTCAGGACTGAAAGGTTGTTTTATAGGATCCATTCATGAAGTCAAATTAAACCAAATCAAATGGGACACTTTCCCTCCAACTATTGACATTTTTTGTATTCTGTTTTGGTCATATGGGACTCTTTGTCCAGTCCTAGAAGGAGACAGAAAGACATGGAGAACAATTTGTTATGTATTAGAATCTAGTACTGAAGTTGTCCCACATTTCTAATAACACATGCACCCAATGATTTCTATAAATGTGTATTTTTGCTCCATTAAATGTGAACATCTGCAACCATGTTGGTGTTGTTCTTCTATGTGCGCAAATTTAATAATTGCCCATGTATTCAGTACTAGGATGAATCTTAATTTGGGGGAGCTCTATTTTCAACGTCTCTACTATGCAAATGTTGTACATCTTATGCTGTGTAGTTCTCACTGTATTTTGAAATGATAAGGAGTTTGAGTCTAGGTAGATTTAAGCATAGACATTGCTTTGAAAATGAACTGTAAGATTAAAGGAATCTGTGACCGCAATGTTACATGCGTTGTTGTTTAAGGGAGTGAAGTAGTAAAACATTTCCAATTATTGCCCCTTTAGAAACTGTTAGAAAACTGTGAGGCTTTTGTGGCATACCTCGTTTATGTTTTAGAAGGTCTTCATAGGTCTGGGCAGAGGAGCAGTATTACTATTCCTTTCATTAGAAAGGAGAAGCTATAAAAAAAGTGAGATTGGAGGGTTATAAATAGATAAAAGAGTGAAAGGGGTCTAAAAATTACTCCACCGTTGTGGAGACGTTTAGAGAGTCACCCTACAGTTGTAGTTTCCCCTTTACCTTAGTCCTTCAGGGTGCACCCCATGACACCTCTTCTCCAGCCTGCATCTTAAAGCAAGTGGGGAAAGCTGGCAGGTTTTATAGCAGTGTTCCATGCTAGATGTTCCCAATCGGTAAAACAGGAAGACAGGAGTGCCCGGGGCACTTAGAGTGGTTTTGTCATGCCCCCGGGGTACTTAGAATGACGTTATCTGAACTTGAAACAGAGGCTGATGTTTGCTGGTGCCCCTGGGGTATCTACAATAGCGACCACCTCATGTACTATTTGAAAGTTATTAAGATTGTACTTCTGTCTAAACAGTCTGTTCTACAGGTGTTATGGAATCTTTTTATCTTATGGAATAATCTTGAATTCAAAGGTAGTTGAATGTAGGTATCATTTGTTGAGATCAAAAAAGCAGAAAGATAAGAGCGTGTTTTAATCATGACCCTGTGGAACTTAGAGCAGGTTTGTCATGCCCGATGGACTTAGAATGATGTAATCCGATCTAATAACAGAGGTTGAGGTTCAGTGGTACCCCTGGAGTATTGTTGTGTTGTTCTGTTGTGTAGCCTTTTAGGATCCGAGCGAAATTTACCAATTTATGCCCTTATATAGGTACAATTCACATTGCCCTTATATAGGCACAGACATCATAACCATATTTAGACATAACCCATGCAGTCCAAATACAGGCATGGTTATTTCCACTCGTTCCAAAAAGCCACAACGATTTCTTGGCTTAAGCAGTCAGGCACATCCCCTTGCTCGAATATTGATTTGTCCAAGAACTCATGGAGTTTCCAAAGAACTACCATTCCCTTGGGATTCTTTGATGACGTTATTATGTCTGACTTTACGTCAAACTAGGCATCTTCCAGGTATAAATATACCTACACTTGCCCTAGCAAACACACAGTGGTTCGGAGCAGCTCGACTATCTACTTGCCCGACGCAGCTCACTACAGCAAGTGCCAAAGGAAGCCTACCCTCCAGCTGATGCACTGATCGAGAAGCCGTCCTTTCTCTTGCTGAGAATCCAGCTCCAATGATTCCAAGCTCCCCTCGCGGGGTGTTGGGAAATTGGGTCCCGAGACAGAGATACCAGACCTCCTTTATTCTAAAACCAAGGTACGGAGCTGATTAGACCCTAAGTTAAATCTTGGTTGGATTCTTGGCAAAAAAGAAAAAAACTATGCTACACCACACTTACTTCTTCCCTTGTACTAGACTTAGGTTAGGTACATTGGGGTAGGCGTATTTTAGAAGCACCAGTTGAGTACTTTTATCCTTTGTTATTTATGTATGTATTTATCGATGGTTTAGGAACCATACAACGCTTTTACAGTATTATTTTATAATACTCTTCTTACTGTACGCATTATACTTTGCAGCCAGTATTACGATTGTAGCAGTTCACTTTACTTGCATGAGAAAGAAGACTGTTCAATAAATTCTTTTATTGAAAACGCCTGTCTCTCTATTTCTCTGCACCTCTGATGAAACGAAGCATGCACGATTGACTGAGTAAAATATCTATCTATTGTTTCCACGACTCTGAAGATACGTTTATTTTTCGGGAAACAAAGTTGTCATGTTCATGCGGTTGTCAGAAATGAATCCCTTCTTGTTCATCTGAGAAAGTTTCCAGCAACCTCTCCGCTAGCTGGCACTCACAATTAAGGCAAATATATTCGATAGAGAACTAGTAGACATAAGTCCTACGTCAAATCTATAGGATATATTATTCCAATGTGCAGAGGCTATTGGGAATATAGGAACTACAATACATGGCGCCCATCGTTTGGTAAGGCACTAATTTAATGCTAGATACTAGAGTAACTCAGTTGTGCTTTTCACAGAGACCCCTTTTTTCCTGTAAAATACTCCAATTGACGTCTGGAATGGGTAAAAGGATAAAATATCCGCCATAACTGAGTAGGACGAAAATCCTATGTATTAGTTTTTGGTTTGTTCAACGTTGAATGATACAGTGTTGCAATATATTGTGCACCTTATCTTTGTTTCCTTGAAACTTGCTCTGCAAACTTTCAGTCAACAAAATGGCCGATGAGGATAATCCGGGGGCCAGTGGAACTGTAGCCTCTACAGCCCGACCGGGTTTAGACGTTACAGGTTTCCAACAAAATGACCCGGATGCTATAATCATCCCGGAAAACTTAAGGAAAACCATCACTATAAAGCTTATAACAAATGGCCTATCATCAAGAGGTGGTAGGGTAATTTTTGTCATAGAGGCACATGAATATCGGAAGACAGAGGTATTCTATTCATGGATAGTCTTCTCTGAAGCAAATGCAGTATCGCATGTGTTTCACTTGTAGAGGATAATCCAACGGAATATGTTCCTTTTGAGGACATTGAAATTCCATTAACTTACCAAGAGCATCAGCTCTGGTTTAAAGGTGCCCTACAACATCAAAATCACATTACCAGGCTCGATCCACTAGGTAGACCAGGAGCAACATGACCGGTACTAGCCAGCTATTCACCACATCCTGACATTGACGAAATGTCAAGTGAAGAATTATTAGTTCAACTAAAACAACTAATAAAAATACATAGACAATTGGTTCAATATGCCATGAGGACTCTAACAGTCCAACCTCCTATAAGGTTTCCACAACCAACCCCTCACCAGGAGAACACAAATAAAATCACACCACAGACAATACAATCAGTCATTGGTAAATTACCCGTAAAAATGAAACAAATTCCATTCTGGATAGCTCAAAAAATTACTCAAATCGAGGCAGTATTTCCTGACAGTACACCTCATGAGAAACACAGAATTTTAACAACCTGTTTACCAATGGGGATCGCACCACATCTGGAGGACTGCGATACTTGGTGTTCAGTCTTTGCTGCAATTTACACAAAAATGCATGGAGTTCCGTCCATGGCGGTAATAGCAGATGTCCTGAAACAGATTCAAAATGAATACGTTGCAGAGCCTGCTTTAAATTTGGATATGAAATTACTGAAAGATTTCAAACAGGTCTCAGCTAAAATATTAGCTAATATTAAAGGTGAAGCTGCGTCAGTGGCAATCCGTCAAAAAATAAGAGAAATTGATATAACTGAGCAACCATATAAACTGGCCAAAATAATTGAAAAGTCCTATAAAGAACTAGGTAGAGATAGTTTGGGTGGGAATCCAGTAAAGCCCCAACTAACAGAAAATCCTGAAAAGGTCGTTATTAAAAAGACTCTCACTACTCCTAAAAAGAAGTGGGAAAATACTAAACAAACTTCTAATGAGAAGCGTTCTAATTCCCGAGGAAGGTCTTCTCAAAAGGAGCCCTCTGCAAAGAGGTATAACCTCAGGAACAGGGATAATTTGAGAAAACCTGATAGATATCAAGATACTGATACACGTTCCTCTCGTACCTTCCAGACTTCTTCACAGAAATCGGAAAGAAGAGGACGGTCAGAACACAAGGAAGAACGTGTGAAGTCCAAAGACAATCAACACGTTCCAAAAAATAAGAAAGCTCAATTTACCAAAAAGAAGGTAGCAGGTCTAAAAATCAGACATGCCGAGGATCTTGAGGACACAACTCAAGAACGGGGAGTGGGCCCAGACAATGCTGGACGGCGCAGCAGAAGTCACCAAAGCTCGCAAGATCTTGAAAGATCATCCGGAGACAGTGGACTTGAATGAGTACATTCAAGTTGAAACAGCTGACACCAGGGTTAGTGTACCCCATAAGTTATATGAAGTAATGCTCTGGATGGAGGGAGACATAACTAGGAAAATAAGAGCACTCTTTTGGGAGAAGCTCTCTAAAGGTTATGGCATTCTTCTAGCTGAAAAAAAACGGCCACCAGAATTTGGCAGAGATTGCTCACATGGCGAAGACATCATTATGCCAGACTTCTCAAATCATATTCCAATTCACTTAAAATACACCTATGCCAGAAAATGGGCTGTAGCCCAGGCTCCAGCATTATATAAAAATCATGTAGGATGGGATGAGGATTCCCCTCACCATAAAATCCAGTGAAAAACTTAACCAACTGCTCAGGGGCAGTATCCAGTTAAGCAAGAAGCTAAAAAAAAGGTCAGAGAGATATTAGATCTGTGAAACCTGAATCTGCTAAGTTACCATGTGCCCCACCATCCTTGTAACTACAGCATCCATTTCACCGCTGTCCCACTGACCACATACAGGTCAACCTCCACTCAAGATGACCTTTTCCCCGCACCCATGCTAAAATGTTCCAGGAATGTTGAGATGGCAGATGACCTCGCCCTGGCCTTCCATTCCTGTTCAAACTACACGGCAAGAGGCAGGTGATGTGCCTAAGGCTTAGACTGCCCCATTCCAGCATCGCGCTCAGTGACAAAGGGCAGGTGATCCGTATCTCCATCCCGCAAGCTATATGAACTTTCTGCATTCCTTCTCTGCAAAGGGAGTGTCCACGTCCTAGAAAGGATTCTACGTGCTCCTTGCAAATTGAACAGTCTCCCATTACCTACCTCCAGTGGGTCACAGACACTTTTCCATCTCTAGAGATTCCTGTATCAGATTAATAAACTTGTGTTTCTTCACTCCCAGTGGTGTGGTCTCCCATTTTTTAACGTACTTGGAGGAAGCTGTGGATTAGGGTGTTTCCTGCACCGCTGGGTGGTCTGCTTTTAAGAACCCCCGGTTCTACAATTGGCGCTTCAACGTGGAGCTCCATCAGAGACTGGGTGGTCTCAGCTTGATGACCCGGAGAGGAAAGGAAGATCGGTAACTGAGGAGTGCACCTGCGGAAAGCAGACTTGAGTCTCCGCAGCCAACGTTGCCTGGATTTTCTTCCCTCTACGGTGTCCTTGACTACAGTGGCCCCAGACCGTGACTGGAATCCTTTCTGGTCTGTCTAGCCTGTCTGGAGAATAAGGAGGAGAACCACCAGGGAGCAGAGAAACACATCGGGTATTCTGGTAGGGTCGCTTTAAGCGACATAAAAATAATTCTTATATACTGATTCGGTTACGCATGCATGTGTCTGTTTTTCTGTTTTATGGTTTCTGATTCGGTCTTTGCAAAGATCGAAGGACAGGTAATGTGTTCCTGATTGGGAACTGTCTGGTTTCTGAGAGAAATATTATTTAAGTACAGTGAACATGCTTGTTCTTAGTAAGTTTTGTAAACTCTGTTGTCAGGATGTGTTAGAAGAAAGCCAGCCATCCCCTCCAGAGGGGATCCCTAATAAAGAGATGTACATCAAATATGGTATTTACGGTATAACTTATACTAAATTATGGCAGAAATACACAAAAAATAATGCTGAGTTACAATGGCCAGAATTCGGTTCCTTTAAGGTACCTAAACTTACATATTTGAAAGAGCAGTTGCATAGACGGAAGGTGCGAACAAGTATGTTTGATTCCTTTGGTCTATGGCAGAAAGAAATTAATGAAAGAAAGAGAAGAGCTCAAGCTAGAGAGAATAAGACACTCAGAAAAACTGCTCAACAGGAAATGGCAGCTCTTAGAGGGTGAGTAATTGTGCGAAATATAGAAGGATGTGACAGGAAACACAGACTTAAAACAACAAGACATTACCCCTTACTGCCCCCAAAAATTGACGAAGATGATGCTATGTTGCTTTTTAGCCCTCCCGCTTATCATGAGACACAGCAATTGATACAGCCGTAGCCAGCACCGTCCCAGAACGTTCCCATTTCTGACGCCCCAACCCCACCGGCTCAGGTGGAGGGACCTGACCCAGAGACTGAAACCCTAGCCCCTGTAGTTATTGCTAAAATTGTAAAGAAATATGACAAAAAGGGACTCAGAAAGGAGGTTAGAGATTCAGACAGCAGTTATGCAGATTACAGACTGTGCCTCCCCTTCAGACATCCACGCCGAAGCAGAGGGCCAGGTACATTCAACAAGAAAAAGCTATTTTTTAGAAAGAATGGCTTACCATCTTATGGCCTAACAGGAGGACCAAAGGGTGGAAGTACCGCTTGATTTCCGGAAAACATATAGGCGCTTGCACAATGGTGAATCTACAGAATATGACAGAGATACATTACTAGCAATGATAAAAAATACTTTGCATTCCAATAGTCAGACAGAGAGTATTGTTCAGATGCCAGTCAAGAGGCTACCCCCATCTATGCCCCTTCGCGGGGTACTGGAACAGTTCTGAATAACCCAGATGACCCAAATGCCTGTTCCAGATTAATGTTTAGCTTTGTATATATTCCTTGGACAAAGGCTGAGATGTTACAGTTACGAAAAGATATACCTGACATCAGAAAGAATCCTACAGGATTCTATGAGAGTTTCCAGCTGATACTGAACACTTATACATTGACCCTAATTGGCATCACTCAAGTTGTTGGCCTTATATTGCCAGCTGAGCTTTGGAAACCGCTCAGATATGTTAATGATCAGGCAGCTTCCCATGGTACATGGGAAGACCTGGAAACAAGGGAAAAAGAGAGAAAACCAGGTGAAAAGCCACATGAAGATATATTAGCTCTGCTGAAAAGACTGTTAGCCAAACTAAAAACTCTCGCTCCAGAGAGAAAGGTAGATTGGACTCTTCTCAATGCTTGCAAACTGAATGCTGATCAATCAGTCTCTGACTATTTTACTAGACTAAGAAAGGGATATACAGATTTCAGTGGTTAGGATGTAGCGACTGAAACTGGCCGACACTTACTCATCCAAACTTTTGTTAAAGGGCTCTTACCAGCAGTGGGGAACAGGCTTATGGCCAGTGAAAGTAGTTGGCCAGCTGCAACACCAGCGAGAATTCTGACTATGGCACAATATTATGAGAGCAAATACAAAAACGAAGAAGAAGAAAAGGAAATTAAGAAAAAGAAGTTGAAGGAGCAAGTATTGCTCAGCCAGCTAGACACCCGCCTCCACCCCCGTGGTCAAAACAATGCCCGTCAGCAAACTGTCAGGTTTTCCCAGCAACCCCGGAGCCCTCCAGCACCAAACCAGCAACTCTACAGGCCGGGCACCCAACCCTCTGATATTTGCGCTTACTGTAAAAAAAACAGGACATTGGAAGAAAGATTGTACAATATTAGCAGCCAACATTGCCGCTGGGAAAACACAACCGCAACAGTCCAACACCCCCTCCCGACCCCAATAACAATATAGAGGCAACAGGTTTGATAATAATTCAGAACGCCAGGCTACCCTTCAGGATTATGCCGAAGAAAATATTGAGATGAGCCCAGTATATTGGTCAGCCTAGGGAGGTCCAGGATGGGGGAAGGAACCAGTGGATGTACCTGTAGATCAACAGGGACCCTATGTTACAGCATCTGTGGCTGGCGCTGAAGGATGTTTCCTTGTGGATACAGGAGCATCCCACAGCACCTTGACCATCCCACTGATTCTGAAGGCTCCTCCATCCCGCAAACTAATTACATAGCACTTGGTGGGGCACTAATCTGGACTTACACGCCAGCCGTGAGGTAAACGGCTTGAAAGCAGCTCTCCTCCCTCCTGACACCCGCCGTGAGGGGAACGGCTACAGCATCTCCCGATAATCACCCGGTGCCACACGCAGCTGGGGAACTTCATCACCCAGCTGCCCCAGGGCTCCAACGCGACAGGACTCACGTCACCAACGCGCGCCAGGAGGCGCCTTATCTTCAGGGAACGCCTCTCGCCCCGCGAGTCGCGCGCGGGAGATGCCCGGGACAAGGGCGGGCCATCTGTGGCCGTCAGTGAACGGAAGAGGACGGGACGGGCCACCCCCCTTTCATCTACCAAGGACAACCTCTAGGTGCGGACAATTCACAAAAGGTACTGTTATTTTAATTCAAATCCTTCAGGCTAAAACGTACTACACCAGCAACCCAACCCTGCAACCTTGAGGGAGCTAGCCTACTTGATTGGGCTCATACTGCTTTATTTTATCCCCACCTAGTATTACTGATCCCCTAAGAATGAGTAAAGCGGGGAGAAAACCACAAATTCCAGCAGCTACACGACCAAACACTAGGCTGCAAGTGGCAGCACCACAGCCCCTTCCTAGCTTAACAGCAATCGACAAGATGCTTCAAAAAACTTTTGGGGTTGTGGTGACAGCAATCGAAAACACTAAGAGAAGGTTGTCAACCACACCCACTCTATTACTGCAAAGTCAGGATGGTGAATGCTCAGTTATCGCAACTGATATCCCAGACCAAAACTCTTATTTAACATCATCTTATGTACAATTGCCTTGTGCACAGGTATCTACAGAGACCCCTGTAAACCACGCCCCAGGAGAAAGAAAGAGAGCCCCCAAAAAAATCAGGCAAAAAGAACTTGACTAATCATAACCTGGTGACCCCAATTCCGATTACGTCCCATTCAAATCTAGGAATTCCGTGCTAGGTCACTAACTTGGTGGCTGATCTGCAAGCATGCCTGGAGCGGACTATTGTTACCCACATTAAACCGCTGGTGTCAAAGCTAGATAGATTATCCTCTATCTTAAATAACAAGGGGGCAGGAATACCAAACCAAGTAAATCCACTGGGAAACCCTGCATCCTTATCTTATTCTGACTGTGGTGGCAAACCCAATAGTATGTCCAGTGATAGGGTCGCTCTACAAAAAAAACCTTAAAACAGACTAAAAACCCAGTAACACCAATAACCCACACTGAGTCTACACATATCTTACCATCCCTTCCACCTAATAGTAACATACATGGCCAAACCCAAGTGACAGTGGGACATTCCACTGCCAATTTGGATAAAACTGATTCAAAGCCAAAGGGGGGTAAAAATGAAAGTAAAACTAGTATTCCAACAACTAGGAATGTTCTTCCCAAAGCCCATCCCTGTCAGCTACCAACAATTAACCTACCCCCGGAAGCACAACCATATGTGGTTGCCCTTACAGGAGTCCCAGCCCTAAGTGATGGGAAAAGAGAAAAAGATATTGACCTTAAAAATAAGTGCATTTAATGGTTAAGCACAAACAGACCCCTACCTCCAAATGTCTCAAGGGAAATATTGGCAGTAAGAAGAATAGACTGGATAGGGAGGGGACCTAAAACAGTGTCAGGAGACGTTGTAATAATAAACTTCAGGGACACCTCTGCTGTGGATTTCATCTGTAATGCCCCCTATCACAGATCAAATTCCCAAATATGTCCATTACATTTATCATTCTTCTACCCTACCCCTAAATGGAGATTATCCCATTCCAATGGGCCTCACTATAACAGGGGAATCCATCCACCACCAAGCAGAATACGGTATAGGCCAACATTTGGGGAGGACTTGTTTCCACATAATCGTACACACCTCCTTCAACCCCATTGGAATAGGTTTAGTCTTAGGTTTAGTGTGCTAGTGGGAACTCCCCACTACAAACTACTAATAAAGAGGCCACTGGGAGACGGGCAGTGGAGGTAACACCCACCACCACAGGGGACGGTTCAATACTCTACTCGTTGGAGAAGAAGGGGACCAGAAAAAAGGGGAACCTGGACGACCCCCTGTAAATGGAGGGAGGGAAATACAAGGCGTAGATAAACCAGTGGAGGGTTGCTTAAAAATAATCTCCTGGAACATTGCCGGGCTAAAAAATAAATCGCTCACACCGGAGTGGCATTCTTTCATGGCTGCCCATGATATCTGCCTTATGCAGGAGACCTGGGCAATGGAGGAGAGCAAAAGCCCGGCCTTTGCAACCTATGATATTCTAGCAGTATCAACAGGAAGAGGCCGCCCTTCCGGGGGACTGTCAATATGGATAGGTACCCATTTGGGCATCCAGGCAAAACAAATGCAAACTAACTCTCTGGATGTCCAGTGTGTCCTACTAACACCCCAAAGCAACCCACAAGTAGCCATAATAAACATCTACTCTAGGCCAGTAAAAAAGGGGCAGGTATCAAATACAATTAGGGCACTTGATCAATTTATCCAAGGTCTGGACCCCTCCATTGCGATAATTTTGGGTGGAGATTTTAACTGCCAATTTGAGCCTCTGGGTAGTATGGAGTCTTGTGAACAAGACGAGGTAGACTCATTCTGGCATATCCCAGATCCCAGATCCCAAGATCGCCCCAGTTAGAGCATGGACACCGTTGGTGCTCCAGATAAAATCTTTCACCCTTGCAACTTCTATGCAATGGGAGACTGTTTCCCGACTGTCCAGGAGTAGTCACCTATAACAGGGCAAACCATACCTCAATCATAGATTACATCATGATGGAGGCAAAACATAGGGATAGACTGAAGGAATTTAGGGTTATACCAAGGCACGAGAGTGCTCATAATGCCTTGGTATTAACTCTGAAGCCTGGGTCTTTTGGCCTTACAAATCCTCCCAGCCATGGCAAGAACACCCCTCACGGTAACTATTAATAGGAAAAGGGTAAAATGGCAGTATTTTGCGAATTCTCCCACCAACCTCACAAAAATATACCAGATTGCAATACCGTGCATAAGCGAGATGGGTGAACCGGCTCCCTGCCGGCAATCCGTACAAATACACACACATTTAGCAACGACACTAGGGGAGGTACTTTACCCAGTTAGCAGAAACAAATGAAGTACTCCTAGGTCGCACCCCTGGTTCGACTGTACCTGCAGGAAAGTCAAGAGGGATCTCTCTGCAGCAATAAAATCCAAAGATATTCCAATAATTAGGGCAACTAGATTGCGGTATAAAAAGGAGATCACCAGGGGCAAGAGAGAGTGGGAGGAAGCCAGGTGGGAAGAACTTTGACAAGCGCTCCTTTTAAAGGATGCTAAACTATTCTGGGCTCTAATTAACGCTGGCACAAAAGGGGGGGTGAGGATAATTTCCCGAACATAGCCCCCTCAGTATGGGAGTCACACTTTGCAGCCCTCTACACAAGCCCGGAGACTTGTGATGAGGTGCATTATAGACAGGCCCAGTTGTTAGGGGCAGATAGGACCCTTCAGACTTCCCCGGCCTCTGACCCCCCGCACGAGTATCAACTGTCCGGGGCCTCAGGCCTGGGTCATCGGAGGGGCCCGTTGGACGGTCGGGAGATGACTTCCTTTCAAAACCTAGAGAGTATTTCTCTAAAGGAAGTGGAGTCTGCTATCGATAGATTGCTCCCAAATAAAGCCCCAGGCCTTGATAAACTACCGGGCGACCTCTTTCGCTCCCAGCCTAAAATCTGGACTCTGTATCTTGTAGTCCTGTTTAATTCGATCCTTTGGGGTTCCGAGATACCGGAAACTTGGTTGGGAGCTGAGATCGTCCCCATTTATAAGAAGGACTGCCCGTTATCCCCGTCCAACTACAGGCCCATTAGTCTCCTAGATACTTTCCAAAAACTAATGGGCCGGATTCTATTGGATAGGATACTGGGTTGGATAGAGGAACATAAAATACTGTCCACCTTCCAAGCCGGATTTAGATCAGGCATCTCGACCTTGGATCAGATTTTTAGGCTGCAGGTCCTTTTTTGGAAAACCGCAAGAGTAGAGGGTGGCAGCCTCTATCTTGTTTTTGTGGGCCTTCGATCTTGTGCCCAGAGAGAAATTATGGAGAGTAATTAAAGAACTAGGCCTCCCGTCTTATTTACTAGATGTCTTGGTCCGACTCCATGCGGGGAACTATGCCCAGGTCAGGTGTGGAAGGAACGGCGAACTCTCGGCCCCCTTCCCAGTAACCAGGGGTGTACGCCAGGGTTGTGCCCTTGCCCATACACTCTTCAGCCTTTACGTTAATGGCTTGATAGAAGAACTGAATGGAGTTAGGGATAACAATGCCCCGAGATTGGCTACTGGAAGGGTGCCTGCTCTGATGTTCGCGGATTACACTCTGTTATTATCTCGAACATCAACAGGCATCCAACGGGTCCTGGATCGGTTCTCAAACTTTTGTGCCACAAGGGGATTGGAGGTCAACTTGGATAAAACCAAGTTTATGGTTTTCAATCCTCCAAGGCACACCTGCCCGAACCATTGTCTTGAATGGCACTCCGCTTGAGCGGGTGAAAACCTTTATCTACCTGGGTGTCACATTAACTGAAGACTTTGACTGGGGTCATAAAACTTCACAATTTAAACCAGTCGCCCCAGTCTTTGAAACTTATAGAGCCCAGACCAGGTCAGCAGCTACGTATGGCGCAGAATTATGGGGGCACAAGAACGTACTGAGTCTGCTCAAGGTGGAACAAGCTTTTATGAGAAATCTGGTAGGCTTACCCCAAAGCACCCCTCTTATACCGTTGCGGCTAGATATGGGCCTCGAGTCCATAAAAGACCTGATAGCCGCACGTCTTTTGCTCTACTGGAGAAGGCTCTGGACTGTACCGGAACTTGCTGACTACAGAGCGGAATTTCTAGCAGTCTGGGAGCAGCTCAAGAACAAAAATATACACTGATTATCCCACATCAAGGCCCTGCTTTACCAAATTGGCTTGCCTCAATTGTGGGAGTCCCGGGGGGAAAGCTGTCCTAGGTTCCAGAAGTCAGAACTGTTGGCTATCCTGAAAAATTATAGCCTCAACTCACTTCACAGATCGCCAACTCTGGGCAGGCTAACAACTGAGTTCCTGCAGGTGAAAACTGAGCCCAAGAAGGAGGAATTCCTAGATTAGTGCAGCCTCCTCTTACGAGAAATCTATACAATCAACTGAGACATGGCTGCTTGCCTATCAGGGCGCTGACCTCTAAATGGACTATTTCAAATGAGGGAACTGCCCTGCCTGTAATAACAGTATTGAAGATATCGCCCATGTCCTGTTTATTTGCCCGGCGTATAGCATAATAAGGAAACGCTGGTTGGCTCCACTGTGCAGAAACTTGGGACTCAGACAATGTGTACAGGCTTGTAGAATTTTAACTTATGATACCTCCCCTCCCACTGTGTTTTCTGTTTCACGCTTCTTACATGGCATGTGGGATAGAAGGACCACCTTTCTGATAAAGACTTAATTGGAGCAGCACCCGGTATTAACCCTTTTCTCATTTTACTCCCCCTCTCTTTGATAACTTTTGATAAATTCTAAGTTTAATAACTTTTTAACCGTTTGTATTTATGGATTTTATCATTGTGCTTGTATATATTTTATCTGCACTTTTATGGTCAATGACCAAAATAAAGTTATCAATGAATGAATATGTAGATGATATTTTGTTAGCAGCAGATACTAACCAATTGGCTCGACAGGCATCATTACTGACCCTCAAATTCCTTGCTGAACATGGCCACAAGGTATCCAAAGATAAATTACAGCATTGTAGAAAACAGGTGACTTTTACTTAGGCCACCTGTTGTTTAAGGAGGGTCGCACTCTTACACCAGACAGGATTCAGACTATTTTGAACTTCCCTACTCCAACCACCCAAAGAGACGTGAGAGCACTAATAGGTCTCACCTCCTTCTGTAGACAGTGGGTCCCAAAGTTTTCATTCATTATCAAGCCACTTCTCTCCCTGATGACTAAAGATGTTTCTGATCCTATTCCCTGGACATCACAGCATGCGGAAACTTTCATGACCCTACGACCGGCTCTGTGTTCAGCTCCAGTCTTAGGTACACCTGATTATCAAAAGCCATTTTTCTCTTTTTACACGAACAGTCAGGTTGTACCCTCTCACTTCTCTGTCAAATGCATGGTACACACAAACTACCCTTTGCCTATTTTTCTGCTGTGTTTGATCCAGTTGCCCGAGTTTTGCCTACCTGTCTGCGCGCTGTAGCAGCGGCTGCTGTGGCAGTGCGCCAGACAGAGTGTATAGTTCTAGGGTCCCCATTAACAGTTCTGGTACCACATGCCGTTGATATTCTGTTGAATAAAACCAAGACCCAATACCTTACTAGTGCCCGACTGTATGGATACGAACTCACCCTGTTAAATGCGCACATAACTATTCAACACTGTACCACTCTGAATCCCGCTCCACTCTTAGCCCTACCCGATACCGACACCCTCACTCAGCCACCCCATCATGATTGCGTATTCCGTACAGAAGCAAAAACCAAGGGTAGGGTGGACCTTAAAGACAGAGCCTTACCAGATGCAGAAGGCCACCTGTGGGTAGACGGTTCTTGCCTGAAACTCCCGAATGGCACCACATCTACAGCTTATTCTGTCACAACA
This sequence comes from Lissotriton vulgaris, assembly GCF_964263255.1. Lineage (NCBI taxonomy): Eukaryota > Metazoa > Chordata > Amphibia > Caudata > Salamandridae > Lissotriton > Lissotriton vulgaris. The sequence continues at coordinate 866,332,803 of NC_141689.1, forward strand.
GCACTTACAGTATTTGAGAATGCCCAAATATTACAGAAATCAGCCCAAGTGGCAGAGATTACGCGCGCTTGCATCCTCAGTACAGGTATGACTGTAAACATCTACACCGACAGTCAGTATGCCTTTGGGGTAGTACACAATTTTGCACTACTATGAAAAGAAAGAGGGTTTCTCACTTCTCATGGGACGCCTATACAACATGGTGAATTGGTTAATGCCCTTTTGGAAGCAATCACTCTCCCTGCTAAGTTAGCGGTGATCAAATGCGCGGCACACGAGAAAGTTATTGACAAAGTAGGACAGAGGAACGCTCTGGCCGACAGCACAGCCAGGAACACAGCCTTAGGAATAATACCTGCACCAATGTACGTCCTGAACTCACAAGCTGAGAAATGGCATGATGGCAGACAACAAATTATTGACATACAAGAATCCGCTGCCATAGAGGAAAAATAACAATGGAAAACAGATGGTATGTTAGATGAGGAGGGATGTTGGAGATCTCAGGATACTCTTAGGTGGAAACTACTAACAGCATATGTTATTCCCTTACTTACAATGACACACTTACCTGCACACATTGGGTCCCAAGCCATGTATAATTTGCTCAAGGAAGTATCGGACCATCCCAAATTGAGACCCCTGGCCGAGCGATTTGTCAAGTATTGTCTGACCTGTTTAAGATACAATGTGGGAAAGATAACAAAGGTTCCGACAGCAGGATTTGCACTGCCCTCTGCCCCTTTCGAAGTCCTCCAGATGGATTATATCCAAATCAACAGAGTTAACAATTACAAGTATGCCTTGGTGGTGGTCTGTGCATTCAGTAAATGGGTGGAGGCATACCCCACCAAGGATAAAATTGACATTACTACAGCTAAAGTGCTACTGAAGGAATTCTTTCCCCGGTATGGCCTTTGTAGATTGATGCAAAGTGATCACGGATCACATTTTATCAGCCAGACAGTCAAACATATCTTAGAGGGACTGGGGGTCAAACAAAAATTCCACGCTGCATTTCACCCCCAGGCAGCAGGATTAGTGGAATGTTATAATGGAATCCTGAAGGAGAAATTAGCTAAGATAACAACTGAGACAGGATTGAACTGGGTAAATGCTCTACCTCTAGCTCTGCTGTCTATATGATCAGTCCCACATTCTAAGTCACACCTTACGCCCTACGAGACAATTTTTGGTGGACCTATGAATATTTGGAATGCCCCACCTCCGAAATCCCTGACTGACCTTCCCCAAGAAGTGTTGACTGATTATCTGTATGAACTTATTAAAACAATGTCTTTACTCCATGAACAGGTCCGGGCCTCCGTCACAGACAGATTTCAGGGCCCTGGCCATGATATCGAACCCGGAGACTTCGTCCTGGGGAAGAACTTTGCACGCACCCAGGCTCTGCAGCCTCGCTGGAAGGGTCCCTTGCAGGTGCTGCTGGGGACCAGAACGGCCTTACGAGTAGAGGGAAATAAATCCTGTGTGCATGCCTCCCACTGCAGAAAAGTGGATCCCATAACTGAAGACAACTTGAAAGTACACAAAGAAGTTCTGGCCCACAACAGACCAATTGACTGTGACTCAGATTCTGAACCTTAACTAGAACTTTGTGACGAGGGAACATACAGATACTACCTCCAATCTAAGGCTAAGCTGAAGAACCATCCCAGCTCCAAAGGCCGTTAGTACTCCATTTTCCATTGCTGCAGGGCGGTAATAAAACTTGACTGAGGGTCCTGGGTACCCCTAGTAGTGGGTTACCGGGGCAAACATTGTTCAGTGAAGCATTAACTATCGGCGGCTCTTAGGGACATTGAAGTACTCTCTGTACACTTGTAGAGCTATTATGGCTGAAGGTTACGATAATGTGGGACCAATGTCCCCAAAACCCGGATATGTCACGATCCGTCCTATTTATGAGTACCAAAGACTACGCACACCCTTGAACAATGATTACCAACAATGGCCTGCCAGTGTTGCTCCCCATGAAGAAAACAGTCAACGACACTCGAATGGTATGAATCCAGAGGCCACATGCACCCGTAGTACTACCACCATGCTGAAGAAAGCTAGAATGAGAGTTTACAGTACCAAGACAATGCCTCTGACTCAGCACCAATGCGTACCATCATGTCCATCCCTATGCGAGGTACGTGGGGTTACACTTTCGTTACCATTCGAGCTAAAAAAGTTGCCATTTCTGTCACACCACGTCCTGGTACATTATGTCTGCAAGGCCGAGGAAAAACACCAGTAGGAATCAGTCTATGCAATACTACAATGACATGACAATTTCATACCATATCTCCGCCTTCCTAAAGGATTGCATTTTGTGTGTGGAAACAAAGCTTACACCTGGTTACCTCCCGATTGGAGTGGTACCTGCTACATTGCTTTCCTCTTACCACCCGCTTTCAACAGAGACAATATGTACCACCGCCAAAGGAGACAATTGCCAGATGTGGACCAGACAGACACCACAGGTCAACAGTTCTATGATGCTATGAAAGGATTGTTGCTGTACTGGGGTCCTTTGTCCAACAGCCTCCAAATCAGAAGACTGACCAACTACTCTGCCGAACTTGATGCCAACCGCATGGTTACCCTCCAAAATTGTATGGTGCTAGACGTCATCTTAGCGGATAGCGTTCGGAGCCTGCCGCATCATCGCCGCAAGCTGTTGTGTGTATATTCCTGATTCGTCACCGTCAGTATATGATGCTATCTCCAAGCTTCACCGAATTGCCTCCGAAATCAATCAAGAAACTGACACTCCCTGGTCTTGGACCTCTGGATTCTGGAAACTGCTCGTTTCCTGGGGTTGGAAAATGATAACAATCTTACTGATTCCATTAGCTCTCCTGTTCTTCTGCTGTCTGTGCATCCACTGTGGCCCGCACTCTGTTCTATCTGTGCTATCGGATGTACACCACCTACCACGCTGCCTCAACGGACCAAAGATAGTAAAATACTGTATCAACAAGCTGTAGACGAGCTTATGCGGATCAATATTGACTGAGGTGTTGCCCATGGCAAAAGGAGGACTGTGAAACCTGAATCTGCTAAGTTACCATGTGCCCCACCATCTTTGTAACTACAGCATCCGTTTCACCTCTGTCCCACTGACCACGTACAGGTCAACCTGCACTCGAGATGACCCTTTCCCCGCAACCATGCTAAAATGTTCCAGGAATGTTGAGATGGCAGATGACCTCACCCGGGGGTTCCATTCCTGTTCAAACTACACGACAAGAGGCAGGTGATGTGCCTAAGGCTTAGACTGCCCCATTCCAGAATCGATCTCCGTGACAAAGGGCAGGTGATCCACATCGCCATCCCGCAAGCTATATAAACTTTCTGCATTCCTTCTCTGCGAAGGGAGTGTCCACGTACTATAAAGGATGCTGCGTGCTCCTTGCAAATTGAACAGTCTCCCATTACCTACCTCCAGTGGGTTAAGGACACATTTCCATCTCTAGAGATTCCTGTATCAGATTAATAAACCTGTGATTCTTCACTCCCAGTGTTGTGGTCTCCCATTTTTGAACATACTTGGAGGAAGATGTGGACTTGGGTGTCACGCCCAAGTAAGCCCATTTTGAAGAAACCCTCGGATGATCCCACTCTACCGTCCCATTATCGGCCAATATCGCTGTTACCTTTCTTTGGCAAAGTGTTGGAGCTTCTTATCAACAACCGACTGACGGCCTATATAGAAGCGTGTGGTGCTTATGACCCTTCTCATTCCGGTTTTCGGGCCGCCCATAGTACTGAGATGGCTGTCGTTGAGATAGTGGACAACATCAGACTTGCGGTGGATGGGGGCGATTCGGCCATCCTCATCCTCCTGGATCTCTCCGCGGCCTTTGACACCATTTCCCACGGCATTTTGAAACAACGGCTGTGGGAGATAGGTGTCAGAGGGGGGCCTTGGGGTGGATTGAGGACTACCTTACCGATCGCCTCACCACCGTTCGAGTCGATTCCCTGGTCTCCGGCAGTCGCCCTGTGACTGTGGGGGTGCCCCAAGGGTCGATTTTGAGCCCGCTGCTCTTCAACCTATACCTGACCCCTCTGGCTAAAATCATTAAATCATTTGGCTTTAAAACCGTGTCATATGCTGATTACACCCAGCTGCTGATCACGTGCGGTGCAGATTCAAAAGACACCTGCACTCGCTTTAAAAACTGCATGGGTGAGATCAGCAGCTGGATGCGAGATAACAAGCTCCAACTAAACTTTGATAAGACAGAAATCATCCTGTTTGGCAAGGCTGAGAAGTGCTGGACCCAGGAATGGTGGCCCGCCGAATTGGGGATATGTCCCACCCCCAAGACGGCTGTCCGCAACCTGGGAATAATTATTGACAGCACTCTGTCTATGAAAAATCATGTAGCCAAGATGACGGGCACCTGCTATGGAATAATGCGTCGCCTCAGGAAAATCTTTAGGTGGCTCCCCATTGAGGCAAGAAAACCTTTGGTGCAGGGCCTTATCATTAGTCATCTTCACTATGGTAATGCCCTGTACCATGGCCTGAATGGGGATTTACTGGCAAAGCTGCAGATTCTGCAGAATACTGCCGCCAGACTAGAGTTGGACATGCCACCTAGGACGGCTTCTTCAACGTGTCTGGAAAAATTGCATTGGCTCCCTGTCCAGCAAAGAAGCCAATTTAAGATCTGGAGCTTGGCACACAACGCACTATACAGTAAAGGGCCTCGCTACCTTCAAAAAAACTTACTTGGTATGTTCCGAAAAGACCTTTAAGGTCTAGCCATAAGTTTCTGCTGACACAACCCCGTGTGCGTTCTTCCAGGTACGGCCAATGCTCGTTCTCCTACCTTGCCCCCAACACTCTGGAACAAACTGCCTACTCACCTACTTTCCATCGTGGAGCACCAGAAATTCTGTAAAGCACTGAAAATCTGGCTTTTCCCAAGTAGGACCCCCTGTGCTGTCTAATCTCTTTTTTTTCCTCTGTCTGTCATCTTCTTTCCGGTTCCTTATGCTGCAAGCGCCTTGAGACCTCACGGTGATAAGCTGCGCTATATAAGAAACTCTGACATTGACATTGACATTTTCTGCACCGCTGGGTGGTCTGCTTCTAAGACCCCCCCGGTTCGACAGATCAACTTGAATACCAAGGGGTGATTGAAACAAGCACCTCGCCAATGAACAAACCTTTGTTTCCTGTCTCCAAACCAGACAATACATATCGTCTAGTTTTGGACTACAGACATTTAAGCTCTTTGCAGTACAACATGCACACAATGCAGCACTAATGAATAACATTGTGCATAAAAAATATAAAACCACATTAGATATTTCAAACGATTTCTTCTCTCAAAACATTACACCTGAAAGCAGGTACTTGATCGCTTTCTCAATTATGGGGACACAGCATTTCCCGGACGATTCAAGAATAGTCCAGGGTTATTTTCAGCCAGAGTAACAGAGTTACTACAAACGTATGATGATGAGGCAATATCTTATGTCGATGACATCTATCTAACAGACGATGACTTGGACAGGCACTTGAACAGAGTGAATACCATTATACTTGGATTCCCTTCTGAAGGTTATAAATTCAACTTTAAGAAGTCGAGAATTGCCCACCTCAACATCCTTTTTCTGGGATACGAGTTATCAAGTGAAGGCAAAAGCCTGGCAGCGAACTTTTTAGAAAAGTGTGCGCTATTCCAAGCTCCAAAAATGCTGAAAAACTTACAATCAATTCTAGGTTTCCTGAATTCAAGAAGAACGTACATTCTAAATTACGCAGAAAGGGTTAAACCTCTCTACAAAGTAATCAAACCTGATTTTAAAACAACTAATTGGACTCAAAAACACACAGAAACAGCGGTTCAAACTGCAATAGCAAAAGAGAGAGCTCTTGCACAGGGTAAACGCATAATGGTGGTTACTCCTGTACCTGCCTTAGAGTCAGTGACAAAAGCAAGCATTCCGAATGCAAAGGCATAGTGATAAAGCACTCAAACAGAATTTAGTGAAATAAGTAGAAGGTTTATTCAGCACAGGTGCCGCGCAGCGACCAGCAGAGAAGAACAGCTGAAAGAACTGAAGTCTGGAATACAAGTTCCCATCAACATTCTAATGAAGAACTTAGATGGATTAGCACGAGGAGACTTGTGCTAATCCATAGAGCAAGTGAAACCACTACATTATCCTCCTCCTTATACAAAAATAAACAAATATAATAAACATAAAAAAACACAAAAAAACAATTATTAGTTATAAAGTAAAAATCTAATGAAATCTTGCAGGAACAAATCGTTGTCTATTGCTTCTGCGCAAAACAGTAAGGGAATGACCGGAATTAGAATAAGTTTCATCATCACCAGAAGATTCATACATTAATCTTTTACCACCCGAATTTCTCACAATTCCAGATACATTCCACCACTGCTTGTTGGTCATTCTAACAGCATTTCCTTGAATTTTTTCAATAATCATTAGATCAGAATATTTTGAGCTTCCTTTACTTTTATACATAGGAAACTTTACACGTACTATGTCACCAACAGCAAATGAATTTGAAATTGTTCTTTTTCTCAAATCAAAATAATGTTTTTTGCTTGGATTGTGCTAAAGAAACATTTTCTCTAACAACATCATCTATATCAGCAATAGAATTGCTCATTACCCATTTTGACATCCAACTCGGACAGATTTTTGAACACGGTTTTTCCCACGTAAAAGTTCATAAGGAGAGACTTTGGTGGATGAATGAGGTGTTGTACGGTAAAACCACAACATAGATCTAACAGCATTTTGGACATTACATTTTCCTGCTAAAGCCCACTGAACACAAATGTTGAGGACATCCTTTCAATCAATCCATTCGTTTGTGGATGATAAAGCGAACTTTTGCAACGATTGATACCACTTTCTTTCAAAAAAATTCCAAATTCATGATTAACAAACTGCACACCATTGTCACTTACAATGGTTGATGGAAACCCTTCACGTAAAAATATATCTTTTAGAAAATCAATTACATTCCTTGAATTTGGTTCACCAATGAAACACACCTCAGGCCATTTAGAATAATAGTCAATTGCTATTATAGCAAATCCTGAGGAAGATGGAAGAACATTAAACGGACTAACCAAATCAATGGCAATCTTATTCCATGGTGAATCAGGCAATTCAATAGGTTGTAAAGGTGGTGTCCTTACAATAAAAAAATTCTGCTCCAGAACAAACTACACAATCACCCACATTTAAATCTACATCTTTATCCATTTGGGGCCACCAAAAATATTCTCGTAACCTCCTCTAAGTGAGTGTTTTTCCCAGATGTCCCTCATGTGCCCCTTTTACCAAACGCAGCTTCAATGTGTCAGGGGGAATTAGCTTATCATTACGTACCAACAATCCATCTTCTACAGAAATTTCTAAGGCAACTTTCACATATTTTTGTAAAGTAAAAGATACATTTTATTCTCTGGGCCATTCCTCCTTGACATGCTGAACCACACAAGAAAGCAAATTGTCTTTTGCCAGTTCAACTCTCCATTCTTTCTCACTGATAGCATACATGTCATCTAGTATTAAACTTGCAATAAAACATTCATCTTCATCTTATAATTCCACCTCACATTCTTCTTTGACAGGAAACCTTGAAAAATAATCAGCCCTCACATTTTTACACCCAGGGATATATGACATATCAAAATCAAATTGCAGTAATTCCGTAGATTAATGGGCTATCCTCTGCGTTTGTTCCCTCAATTTTTCACCTGAAAGAATAGAGACCATGATCTGTACAAATCTGAATATGTCTTCCCCAAATATATGGATTGAATTTCCTAACGGCCCACCAACAAGCCAACAGTTCTCTTTCGATGACAGCAAAATTTAACTCAGTGCCATGTAAGACTCTTGATGCAAACCCTAATGTGTTTTCTACTCCATTAACATCTTGAGTCAGAATAGCTCCCAGCCCCAAACCGCTAGCATCAACAGTGATAGTGCACATAACACTTGGATCAAAAGGCTTTAGAATCTTAGGACAAACAAGCTGTGTTTTAATCCACTCAAAATTTTTCTGAGTATCCGAATCCCAAATGAATTGAACATCTTTTTTAAGCATGTTAGTAAGAGGTTGAGCTCTTGTGGCATAATCTGGCACAAATCGAGAATAGAATTCACAAAGTCCTATAAATTACTTAAGTCCATTCTTATCTATTGGAGCTGGGCTGTCAACAATGGCTTTGATGAGTGCAGGTCTTGGTTCGATACCTTGTTCGGACAATACATGCCCCAAATATTCAATCTTTTTTACTTTGAATACACATTTTTCTTGTTTCAAAACAACACCACTGTCCTGCATGACTTCAAGCACACGGTAAAAAGAGCCTCATCATGCGAATCATTTGAATCACCATGGATTATCACATCGTCCTGAAAGATGACAACACCCTTGTTGCCCTTGAGCATCACTGACATAATCCTCTGAAATACTGCTGCCGCAGAGGCCAACCCGAAAGGCATACGATAATATTGATAAGATCCAAAAGGTGATATAAATGCTGTGAGATGTCTGGATGAAGGATCAAGAACAACCTGGTGATATGCTGATGCTAAGTCTAGCTTAGAGAACAATTTTGAGCCACGAATCAAACTCAACATGTCAGCAATCTTTGAAAGTGGATGAGAATGCACCCAAATATTCTTATTCAAGCTGCGCAAATCCACACATGTGCGAAGATCACCATTTCTTTTCTTTGCGACAACTAATGGGGACAACCATAATGAAGATTCTATAGGTTCTATGATCCCTTTCTTACACGGATCACTGAATTCTTTTTCTAATTGATCTCTAACGCTAAAGGGTACATTTCTCAATCGGTGTTTAACAGGAATAGCACCCTCCTTTACTTTCAATAACATGTGAGAAATCTTTAATCCTTCCAAGACCTTTACTAAAAACTGATGGATAGTGCTCAGACAACTTGACCGCAAAATCATCAGAACCAACTACTGAAACCTGATCTTTGGTACCAGGTCGTAACACCATCTTGAACAAACCCTGATGATACCATCCTAAAATCAACAATCCCTTGATGGCGACATATATTTGTGGAGAAGTGTGGCTCACTGGTTAGAGCAGGCAGACCCTGAAGCAGAGGGCAGACCCGGGACCAGGGTTCAATTCCCGACGCAGCAGGGTCTTGAGCTCAAATGTCCATGTGAGGTAATATGAATTTTCATGGTCAGTTGTGTCCCCTATCGTAGACCCCAACGGCTCCATGTACGTGCTTCAAGTACATGTATGTTCCCTCCACTTCCAGCTATGAAGGCGCAAATACATTTGCGTCCAACGTTAACATGTCCTCTTTCAGATCCACCATGAATGGGTCAGATATTCCGTTCCTAAGTGTGCCTTGCCAACGTCTTTATATGGTGCACTTTTCGTGTTTTACTCGCTCTGGCGAGTTAGGCCCTGATTTCTGCCATCGAGCCTTTTCCTGCCTTCTGTCTCTGAAAACGGCAGTCTGCTGCTTCCTGACCCTTGACTTACTCCCTGCGCGGCGAGCGGTGCCTGGCTCGGCCTGCTTGCCTGCCAAGACTGTATTCAGCCTTCAAGTTATCTGCTCCGCTCCTCGAAAATACATTCCTGTCTAGTAGTTTAGGAAAACATTCTTCCCAGCTGCAGAGCAAAGGGCCCGGCCTCACTGTCTCCATGCAAGTAATTCATAGCTCCCGTTACCATGGTAGGCCCATGGCCCCTCGCATCTCATGTAGACACGTAGTCTCATATGCACGCACTAGCAGTCAGTATAGAATAGCCTCTGCCCGAGAGACCTTTCCTTCTAGATAATACAGTTCCTCAAACACCAGATATTAGATATGATTTGGGATTAGGTTGTTCTGACACCCCAGACTTCTGTCTCCTCATGTAGGGCTAAATGTCAAGTCCCCTTCACCCTCCAGTTCCACGTCAATTACACGTCATGCTGCTGCGCGCGCATCTCTGCCACATATTTCTGCTGACACTGCAGGATTCTCCTATGGATCCACCCACCTGTGATCCGTTTCAAGTGACGTTGTCTAGCACACACCTCCGAGCACGCCCTCATGCACGCCTTCTGTTACGTACATATGTCCTTATCTCGTTTCTCTCAGCTGTTACGCCTCCTGCATCTGTCTCTACTGTAATGCATTGACTATATATATGATGTTCTGTTATTAAAGTATTGTACATGTCCATGTCCATTCCCTTCCTGAACCCTTGTGGTGATGGAACATGATACCTGGTTCGAACCAATTCCTTTTTAAGGAATAAAACCCCTTTTAAAACCTCAGATACCACGGATTCTGTCTCTTATTTTTGACTGAGTTATTCTTATTGAACTTTACCGCATAAATTAAGTATAGGTAATTTAAATTTACCACACATGGACTCGATAATTCTCGCTTCGGTGCCTGACCTAATCATGGGTTCACACTCTGCAACTCTGGGCATTAAGCTTGCTTAATCTCCACAACGGCCCCCCGCGGCGGGATGCCTGGCTTTCACCTTTGGGATGCCCTGTAGGGGCTATCTCACAGGGAAAAGCTAGGACGGGTTCCCAAGGCAAGCGCGGAGATACCCCTTTGGGGGTCGATTCAGGCGCTATATAAGAAACATAATAATAATAATAATAATATTTTACCATGAATAGTCCTTCCTCTAAATTCCATAGAATCTTCAAAGAATCCAGCTAAATCAATTTTCCTCCCTTTGTAAGAAACCGGGGATCTATCTGGAGGCATCAGAGGACGGGAACCCCAGACCTCTGTAAATAATTCTTGCGTGATCATCGTAATTCGCGTTCCAGAATCAACCAGCAAATTGACTGTTTTTCCACCAATATTTATATCTATATATGGATCAACACATTCTGAACAATCCTCTGCAGAACCGGACATGTCTCCGACAACAACAACCATGTCTTTTAAATCGTCTTGTATTCTATGAAAATCCACATCACTGCCCTCAGAAACGGACACATTGGCAACGGAAGAAGATGACTGTTTAACTTAAGGTAAAACACATTTACTACTCCAACATATTTTAGCAAAATGCCCTAATCTTCCGCAAACTCTACAAACAACATTCCTAGCAGGACATGGTCGACCAGACTTGAAATGTGGAAGATTTCCACAATGGTAGCATATGTTTTTCAAAACGATTAGTAATATTACTTCTACTTTCTTTTGTGCGAACAACTGTAATAGCTTCATTAGAAACAACTTTTCATCCAGCTCTCTTACAGAAATTTTTGAAAGCTCAATACTTTTAGCAGTACGTATTGTTTCCTCAAGGGTTGGATTACCCATAGACAACAATTTTTTGTTGTGTTGTATGTTCTTGTCCAAACATTTGCAATTATATTGATCTCTTATTAACTGCTAATTGAACACCTCAAATTGACAGTCAGCACTTAACTTCCTTAGAGAAGAGATATATGTCTCCACATCTTCACCTGGTTTTTGTTCCCTTTTAAAAAACGTATGCCTAATTGCCACAATACTGGGCTGTATGTCAAAACGAATTTCGAATTTTTTAACAGTTCAGCCCATTCATCAAGCTCCTCATCATTGGCATTCCGAACTAGATCAGGTATGTGTTTCTGCACTGATCTCCCCTCAAATCCCAATGAAGTGAGGAGAAGATATTTCCTTCGTTCAACTCTGAACCGTGATGCGCCTATTGCACCAATGTAGGACAAAAGCATCATACCATTTCCTCCATGGTATGGGTGGATTACCTGGTGGTTCGAGGAAAGGCGGAGGAGGAGATACTGACTGCATATTTTAGCTGAAAAACTAGAATAAAGTATACACTAAAATAAAAAATATATAACACTTAAATAAAGTATAGACTGTCAAATGTCTCTATTTCAAAATAAGTATGTCGTTGAACACTGTTATATAAATATTCTTCGTAACACAAATCAGTGGTGAGTGCTTTGTGCAATTTAGGTGTGCAGATCACCGTTTATCTTCCAATTATAAGTGTGTGTCACTGTAGTTTGGCACTCAAATAATAGGGTGTGCGTGTTACCGTGTTTCTGTAATTTCACACTTGAAATAGGATATTCGCGAGTGTGGTGTGCACATCACCGTTTGTGCACCATGTTTTGTATCTAGAATTAGACTTCCAAACAAATAAACAAAAATGCTGATAAATAGTGTGCGTATCACTATTGCTCGACACGCTTATCCCTCAGTGTACATTTTCCAACAAAATAATTAACTTTGCTGATGAATAATGTGCGTGTCCTGTTGCTCGACTCGCTTTGCCATCAGTGTGCGTGCCACTGTGTCATATGTAGCCTTTCTCTCACTTGAAAAAATTGAACACACACCATGCGTCTTTCAAATGTGTGAAGGCTCTTCTTAAATCTAAAATCAATTGCCGATGTTTAATGTTATACGTGCGCCAACTGATTGTACAACTTCAGTTTTCCACTGTATGTGAGTGTCACTGTTGCGCGAATACCAATAAAGGTTATTTTTTTTTAAACTTTAGTCTGATACGCTTTCCTAAACGCAAACCTCAATCTACGATTCAAATTGCCAAACATAAAATGTCCGACAGGATGCGCCCGAAATTTTCAAGCTTGCATAGCACTAACTTCGTATTTCAAAATGGCGTATACGTCATGTACATAGAACGTTACGCTGTGTTTCAGTGACGAAACAGAGGCTGCAACTGTCTGTTCCGATGCGCTTGAGAATATACAAGAAATCTTCCCTATTTCTGCCGGTGCCGCTAAAGGAAAACACCTTTAAATATCAAAATAAATACCTTTACCGCACGACGAGTACAGGAATTACATCACCTCAGCTTTCTCAATAAAGTTAATCTTCTCTTCTTTCATATGGACCGTGGGTTCTTCTCACACCTGTGCCTTTTCCTTAAGTCGATTGTCGCCACAATATTCTGTAGTGATAAAGCATTCAAACTGAATTTAGTGAAATAAGTAGAAGGTTTATTCAGCACAGGTGCCGCGCAGCGACCAGCAGAGAAGAACAGCAGAAACAACTGAAGTCGGGAATACAAGTTCCCATCAACATTCTAATAAAGAACTTAGATGGATTAGCACGAGGAGACTTGTGCTAATCCATAGAGCAAGTGATCCTCCTCCTTATCCAAAAATAAAAAACAAATAAACATAAAAAAACACACTACAAAAGGCTTTACATCCGAGATGCATACAATGGGTTAACCCTCTTGCTGCAACAGACGTTGATTACGTTTTTGACCCCTGCTTGAAAACTCTAGAATTACTACAATACGAACAAGAATGTCCTCTGCCCACTGAGATTCTGCCTCTAGAACAATATGAATGTATAATTTATACAGACAGATCAGCTCAGCGCGATTGGTGGTAAACAAGCTTATAGTGCTGGTGTGCGATCGTTAAAGGTCGCTGGCGCGATGGTAAATTCCGACCTATGGTCACAAAAGTTCAATCTCTTGGAGACTGTACAGCTCAGCGAGCTGAACTACAGGCTTTCAAGATGGCGCTTGAAAATACTGATTGCGAATTCCACATACTCATAGTGTGCGATTCGTATTACTGCGTTCAATTTTACAATGAATACTTGCAGAATTGGATTCAAAGCGGTTTCAAAGATGCAAAAGGTGGCACAATCAAGCATAAGTTGCTTTGGGAACAAGTAGTTCAATTATAGAAAGAACTACAGAAGACTCACGTGATCCATACACTGAGTCATCAGCATGATGGCGTTCACGTTGCAGGGAATTCATTGGCTGATGAAGCCGTTAAGGCAGCTGTGCAAACGGCTTCCGTAGATGCAATCACTCTTTCTAAAACAAAAGTAGACAGCGAAATAATGCAAGCTGTCGCCGCTTCCAATAAAGACAGCGGTAAACATTACCAAAAGGCTTTCCACTCAAGTACTCATATATAACTGATGGAAATACTGTTCCTTTTGCTCAAATCCCTGGACTGGGGGATAGAGTAATTCCAAACATGGAACAAAGATTAGAACTAATCTTAGCAGCACATGAAGGGCTCGCCTCTGCACACACAGGTGTTTCCGCCACATTATCAATATTAAAACAGAGATTGTCGTGTTCTTATCTAGGACCCTAATTCGATATTCCCGATTTATGCCCTTGTGAGGTTATAATCAATAATGTCCTGACAACGGCATAAGAATCAGATTCATATTCAGTAATAGCCCATGCAATCCAAAGCACAGCATGGCTACTCCCATCGACTCCTAGAAAGCACACTGCGTTCTTTAAACAAACCAAGCCTCCAGCAGCCCGGGAAAACCCCCCCTGCTTTTGTTTTGATTTGAACAAGAACTCCTGAAGTCCTGCAAGAACCGTTAGTTCTTGGTGACGTCTTATGTCCAACCTTACGTCAAACCTGGCACCTTTCAGGTATAAAATACCAACAGTTGCCTTAAGCAAACACACAGTGGTTTGGAGCAGAGCGGCCATCTACTTGCCTGAGAGCCCAGCTGATGCGAGTGCCCACGGAAGACGCCCCTCCTGTTTGACCCACTGAGAGAGACGCTGTCTTTTTCTCCAGCCGAGAAAATCCAGCTCCAGTGTTTCCAGCCTACCCTTGTGGGTTGCTGGGATATCGAGTGCTGAGGAAAGAGATACTAGACCTCCCACATTCTATTACCAAGGTACGGAGCTGACTAAACCCTTAGGAGAATTCTTGGTGCAGATTCTTGGCAAAATTATCTTAAACCGACTTAACTTAACACTGCTACTTCCTTGTCCCTTCCCACATATTAGGCTTAGGTCAGGTACACCGGGGTACCCTTAGTTAGAAGCACCAGTTGAGCCTTTTAGCCAATGTATATATGTATGTATCTATTTTATCCATTTTAAAGTATCATATGGCTAAGAAACCGTATCAATGCTTTTACAGTATTATTTCATAATACTACTTTTACTGTACGCACTTTACTTTACTTTAAGTATTGCAATTGTGGCAATTCATTTCTCTTGCATGAGAAGGAAGACTGCTCAATAAATAACACCTTTTTATTGAAAACGCCTTCCTCTCCATTTCTCTGCATTCTGGTGAAACTAAGTATGCACTGTTAACTGAGTGAAATAATTGTCTATTGTTTTCACACGACTCTAGAGATATACTCTTATTCCGAGGGAGCAAAGTTGTCATGTTTATGCGGTTGTCGGAAACTGAATCCCTTCTTCTCTGAGCCAGGAAAGGTTATCCATCCCTCTTCATTCGAGAAAGTTTCCAGTGACCTCTGAGCTAGCTGGCGCAAACCTAAATTAAGTTTAACATAGTCAGTAGAGACCTAGATGACCTCAGTCCCACGTCTACACTGCTGGTTATGTTATTGCAATGCGCAGAGCCTATTGGGAAAATAGAAACTACACTACAAGATACTGGTGGCCACGCATGAGGAAACAGACCAGAAACTATGTTTTGGAATGTGAAATCTGCCAAAAAATGAAGGTTTCAACAGTAAAACGCCCAGCACAGACGCCCCTTTTAATTTCAGATAAACCATTAGCATGTGTTTACCTTGACCACTGCGGTCCCTTACAGAGGGATGCTAACTATAAATATATCATGGTCGCAGTGGATTCATGCTCAAGATTAATTTGCATGTGGCCTCAGCGCTTGGCTGGCGCCCAAACTGTTATAAAAGATTTGCGAGTCTTTATCAGCACATATGCAGTCGGCACGCTACATTCTGACCAGGGTCCTGCGTTTAGCTCCAAACCTTACAAGGAGGCCACAGACAATCTGGGCGTTGCATTGCGGTATTCGAGTCCATTCCATCCTGAGGGAAATTCTGTAGTGAAAAGAAAAAACCCGGACATAAAGCAATCTATAACAGCTAGGGTATTAGGCTCGGTGACAGGTGGGTAAAACATCTAATAAGTGTCCAACGTAGTCTTAATAATCTGCCAAGAACTTCTCTGGGTGGAATCACTCCATACTAAATCCTTTTTGGTACTAGAATGTTTGTCCAGGACCTTGATCGTCACACTTCAGTGGTAGAACAAAAACCCTTTGATATCAAAGACCATTTGGCTGTTTTGCAGGACTTAAATGAAACAAGGAGAAGTCAAAGCAACACATTGCAGAAGCCAACGACCACTGAAAAGGAACCACCCGTCCCAGCAAGGCCAGCTCGGATTCCAAAGATTGGGGATCTAGTATGAGAAAAGATCGAGGATAAGAAGGAATTTGGGCCTTCTTACGGAAAACCAGTACCTGTGCTAGCAATCCACGGATCAAGAACAGTGTTACTGCCGCCCCTTGCTGGAAGAAAAGAGAACAGGTTTGTATCTATCGACCTGGTTAAACCACATCATGTGGCCAATAATAAGTAGTACGCTCAGTGGACTCCAAAGATGCAGCAGACGACCAAATCTTGCAAGAGGTTCAAACTGAGAGACTCATCACCTTTGAGGAATCTGAAGTGCGAAAAGAAGGACTAAGCAATAAAGCTATGGAACTTGTGCCTCTTGAGACCCAAATAACAGTTTGTCAAGAAATGCCTGTCTAAAATGATGTAGCATCTGCCTATACTAATATGGCAAAGGATCCGGTAGCTCCGGTGATTTCAAGTAATCCTGATGCGATTCCTACAATTGACAGAACTGCTTCTGGCTATTTCATTAACTTTGATACGTTTTCCGAGGATCCCAGTGAGCCTGAAACTACGCCAGCAAAAAGGAACTTTAAAAAAACAAGTAACAGAACTTTTTCAGCAACTTGAAAAAACTTATCTGGTTTCACCATGGGTGGAACTTCGGATTGTGCTAGACGTCCTTTTTCTCTTACTTTGGCTAATTCTTGTACTAAGTTTGGGAATGCTGATAAATGGAAAATATAGTAAAATGGACACAGGAAGTAAGAACATCAACTTACTCCTCAAGCCACACACATCATCTCATCGTGAGAAAAGAGACTTGACATCAGTGAACATCACAGCTGTTACAATACCTGGTGGTGTAGCATGGGACAGAACTGATTATGACATATTTGGCCCTGCAGAGCTTTTAGAAGATTCCACATCAATTCAAGGTTTCCTTGAGTGACTTTGTTTCACCCAACACATTTTCAGATGATTGGGACTTTGAGACTGTTAATAATATGATGTTAGACTTAGAGATGTCTGCAAGATTTACAAAACATGAATACTTAGAAGGTTCATCAGATTATGAACAAATGTACTGTTATAATCAATATGGTCATCGTTATTTGCACAAATCTGCAAACCCTAGAAATGTTTATACTTTCAATCAATGGGAACACTGTCCAACGCCACCAAAAGGTAGCTCAAAAACATTCTATGAAAAATGTCCATACTTCTCAGGTTTTAATGTCTCAAATCCGGAAACATTTTACTTGAAAAATGTTAATAAGACAGGAATGAAAAGTATGTTGACTAATACTAAGCAATGTATTCTGCAGCCTTTTATGCCCAGCTGTCCTCATTAGGTTTTGACTTTTGGAGCGACAACATTGAAACAAAAACTGTCTGGGGCGCAAAAGACTGGCAGGTGCAGGGAATACAAGCTTTATTTTGAGCCTGCATTATCCCTGAACAAATAATGTTTTTGAACGACACTGTGCAATAGACATCCTGCCTTGGCCTGGCCAAGATAAAAGATTTAAACAAACCGCCATACATACACCTACACCTGATAGTAAAAACATTTCAGAGGGAGCGGTCGACGTAAAAACAATTTTACTTAAAAACAGGACTGATTGGAGAAAATTGTTCACCCACAGAGACAAATAACTGTCAAGATAGATTCCTGAACAAGACACAAGGGTTTACATTAACTAGGCCAGATCCAAGATATGTCCAGAGACAACATACAGGGATAATAACAACATACAATGTAGGAAAACTGTGCCTTGAGTGGCTACAAAAATCCACACTAACAGAGGTTAAACAACACTTATCTTTACTTAAAGATGGAGTTGATTTAAGGGACTTCTTACAATACTCTGTGAAACGACGTCATAAATGTTTTATATACGCAGGTATATATGCCATTTTTTATGAGGCTTGGAAAGCGACACAGGCAGAGGCTGAAGAAAGAATACGAGAAATTGATCGTATTCATTTAGAGAAAGCTCTCTCTGTAGTTGACAGTGGGTTAACGACTCTGTCATCCAGAATTTATTCTTTGGACAGCATAGTATCCTCTGCCATAGACATAATGGAACAGGACTTGCTCATGCTACAGCATAGACATTCACAATTGCGTTGTATAATGCTTTTAGGCTTGACGTTACAAAATCTTCGTTCTGGATATGTGCCATGGTGTCCAATCAACACCACATCATTGTTTTCTGTATTTAACCTTACAGATAAACAAATCACTCTGGCGCAGAGAGGAGCAGACTATATGGTGCTGAGCATTGAAAAACTAGAAAGATTACCATTAACTGTTTCAGAAAAACCTGCAAAAGAATGGCTAATACACGGTATAATCACTCTGCCTGTCACAATTTTCAATACTGTTTGAAACATGTACCAGCTGGCGTGTATGAAAGGTTGGGTAAAGAATACATTAAGTCAACCTGGGAATTACCATATACACACAGATGTTGGAGTGGGGGAAAAGAAGTATTTCTTAGTGGTACACAATGTAAAAGCGCACTAAGCGGTACACTTTTATGTCAGATTATTAATTTACATGGAGCCTGTGACGGTTCTTCGACCAACATATCCTGCCACCTGCAAGGTTCTCCAGCTGCAGTGATAGATCCAATTTTTAGGCAGCTTTCTAACGAAAGCTATATTATGTTGAAAGATCACAGCTGCCAGGAATAGCCTATCACGTAACTGTGTCAGCCAGGGTCACTTGTTGTATGCAAGTATTATTTCCTAAAGCTAAAACAGATGGGTAGTCGCCGTTATGGCCTTCACTGAACATCTCTTCTATTCGAATTGATACTTTAAGCAGAAAGAAAGCCATTCTTTTTACAAAAAACTGTGCCACTGGCCTTGTCCAAAGAGACGTATGAACTACAAGTTGCAAGGTTGTCTGCAGAGATGCATGCCCTATAATCGACAAACTGCCCTGAACATTTTGAAGGAATGTTAGGTCGTATCTTAAACATGTCTGATACCAGTGGTATTGTACATGTATTTAAGACAGTTTTTTCAGGACTGTTAGCACCTTTTGAAGCAGTCCTCGGCATATTTCCAAACTTGGTGCACTCTGTGTTTGGCGACCTGCCTCTCATTTTGGGACTCGTAGCAGGAATACTATTTTTGTTCCTTCTGCTCCGATATGGCAAGTCCTGTCACCAGCGACACCCAGATTACCATAGAGAACACTCTCATGGCAATAAAGTGTTGTGAGCGCATGATATAGATTCTGGGCCTGGCTCATTTAAGAGACGTGAATACCACATGGTTTATATAATTCCGACCAATCTGGCAAGATTGCATCTTACCTGTTCTACGATGCCTGCTATGTGGAGAAGAATGCGTGTTGGACATCTGTCTAACACTTCCATCAGCACTGCCAATGGACGTTGATACTTTGCTTGGTTTGGTAACGGCCCATGCATCGTGTTGTCCTCAGCGGCTACCAATCCTGATCACGAGCATTCATTGAGGTCTCACAGACACAATATGCTGACGGTGAGATACGTGGATCGACAGGCACACAAGTACAATCTCCATCTCCGAAGAACATTGCTAATGCGGCTAATGCTGACGGTGATGCTTCACATTTTTGTGCAATCGGTTTACTTAATGAAGTGGTCCAACTTTCACCTACTGTGGATGACGAATTCTTTACCAACTTGGAAGATTTAATGTTTTCTCCCAACAACGAGAATGACTTTTGAAGTTAGCACACAGTGTTCTATGGGACTCTGTATTCGACCTTCACTTTTCAAAACAAAACTTCCAACTTTAAAACTCTATTTATCTGCGATTTGACTTTTTCCCAATCTTTTATTTTTTTTTGGGCACAAAGGAATCTGCTTAAAGTAGAACTATTCTTAGAGTACAAGAATTCTTTGAAACACTTCCAAGAGACAATATTTGACCTTGTCCACAACCTAAACAGTTTATATATGCTGTCTTGGAATAGTCTCGACCTTTCTTCTGTATATAAGAGCCATTTCATTAATGTTATTTCATGCCTCATTCTGAAAAGCATTTTTTTCCAATGTCACACTACATGCTTTGAATGAAAATATTGCCTTTAAAAATGCGTACAGCACAAATTCTCATCTTTCGTGTACATCCATTTCGAATGCATTTTATGTATTTTGGAAGGGATTTTTTCACATCATGCTTTAGATATGTTTAAAATGCTTAGAATTTAGTAATATTGAACACAATAAAGTGGAGTGGGTGTTGTATAGCGTTTTAGGATCCGAGCAAAATTTACCAATTCATGCCCTTATATAGGTACAATTCACATTGCCCTTATATAGGCATAGACATCATAACCATATTTAGACATAGCCCATGCAGTCCAAATACAGGCATGGTTATTTTCACTCGTTCCAAAAAGTTACAACGATTTCTTGGAAAAATCGGCTTAAGCATTCAGGGACATCGACTTGCTCGAATATTGATTTGTCCAAGAACTCATGGAGTTTTCAAAGAACTACCATTCCCTTGGGATTCTTTGATGACGTTATTATGTCTGACTTTACGTCAAACTAGGCACCTTCCAGGTATAAATATGCCTACATTTGCCCTGGCAAACACACAGTGGTTCGGAGCAGCTCAACTATTTACTTGCCCGACGCAGCTCGCTACAGCAAATGCCGAAGGAAGCTGACCCTCCAGCTGACGCACTGATCGAGAAGCTGTCCTTTCTCTCGCTGAAAATCCCTCTCCAGTGTTTTTAAGCTCCCCTCGCAGGGTGTTGGGAAATCGGGTACCGAGACAGAGATACCAGACCTCCTTCATTCCAAAACCAAGTTACGGAGCTGATTAGACCCTAAGAGAAATCTTGGTTAGATACTTGGCAAAGAAAAACTAAACCTATGCTACACCACACTTACTTCTTCCCTCGTACTAGACTTAGGTTAGGTACATTGGGGTAGGCGTATTTTAGAAGCACCAGTTGAGTACTTTTATCCTTTGTTATTTATGTATGTATTTATCTATGGTTTAGGAACCATACAATGATTTTACAGTATTATTTTATAATACTTTTCTTACTGTACGCATTATACTTTGCAACCAGTATTACGATTTAGCAGTTCACTTTACTTGCATGAGAAAGAAGATTGTTCAATAAATCCTTTTATTGAAAACACCTGTCTCTCTATTTCTCTGCACCTCTTATGAAACGAAGCATGCATGATGGACTAATAAAATATCTATCTATTGTTTCCACAACGCTGAAGATACGTTTATTCTTGGGGAAACAAAGTTGTCATGTTTATGCGGTTGTCAGAAACTAATCCCTTCTTGTTCATTCCAGAAAGTTCCTAGTGACCTCTGACCTAGCGGGCACTCACAATTAAGTCTAATATATTCGATAGAGACCTAGTAGATATAAGTCCTACGTCAAATCGATAGGATATATTATTCCAATGCGCAGAGCCTATTGGGAATATAGGAACTACACTACAGTTCCTATATATCCTATACAGGATCTGCGTGTTCGGATAAGATACACTGTGGGTTTGGTGGCAGGCTGGTTCCAAGCACCCCCACTGGATATGTTAACCTGTTTGTATTAGCTAGCTCACAGTGCCAATAGAATCTCCTCTTATTGGAGAGAGCATATTTTCTGGCAACCTCAGAGCATGGAAACAATATACTACTTTTCGCTCAGTCATCCGTGCTCACTTAGTTTATCTCAGAGGTACACAGAATAAACAGTCTGGGCGTTTCAATAAGGATTTATTGAACAGTTGTTATTCTAGTTTAGAATAGATTTGCTGTGACAACCATTGGACAATAGCAGTGATATATGATTAGCAGTACTACGAAAGTAAAGGAATGGTACATTTCTACCATGTTGCAGTAAGCATGAATATATACAAGTACATAAAATACATGATGAAAAAGTGCGTACTCCTACGACGCTTCCCTAACTAGATGTACCCAAATGTACCTAGCAATGATGTAGATTTACCAGTAACTACATGTCTTCTCCCTCTGAAGGGTGGAATGCTACCCCACCGCGCCGCCAGAACTGGCGGGGTGGGGGGTAGTATTCCAAGTTGTTTGACACCTTACACTACATGTTTTGATAAAGCCAAACCAAAGTTAGCATTAACAGCGAGGATTATAATGAACTTGAGAGTATATGGCATGGCTATATCATAGAAAAGCTATAAGGAGATGGTTTTGAAAGCTGCAGAGGGGCTCAGCTCATGTTAGCCTGCATTCTAAATTCAGTGTTGTATCTAGGTTAAAGGTCGGTGCCTATGAACCGTTATGTATGTAATGTAGGGAAGGATATAGGTGAAAGGCTGCAGTGCTACCTGCACCTATGTAGGGTACCTATATGGAATATAACACCCACTCTTCTTCCGACTGGACGACATATGTAACCTATAGGTGTACTAACTGGACATTGGCACGCACTAAAGTGCTAAAAACATTTCTTTTAGTTAAAAATGTTTTAAAACGTCTAAAAAGACTTAAAAACATAGAAAGTGATTTGCAGGCCCTAGCTCTAAAAGTGTCTGTTGTTATAATCCAAAACACTATAAGCATTAGAAAGCCATTTATGCCCAATACATGAAAATGAATGTCAATTTTGAATCTGTGTTCCAAATTGAGCTTGTTATTAAAAAGGGCAAATTTCTTCCAACACACGACAAGCCAAAATGAGTCAATTGTTTATGTGTCCTGGTTGGTAGACGCAACATTTTCGTTGCTTGCTTCCACAGTAGACAATCCCTGTAACACCTTGCAGAGTATGTCAATTGAGCATAGATGATCTTCCGCGCTGTCCGCAGCCGATGCTGGGGCAGTCTGTGTGCTGTCCAAACCTGGGTGCCAGTGGAGGAACCAGTGTTCATACCAACAGTTGCAGTTACAACCTGTAGTGGCTCAAGGAATGCCGCCAACTGCATTGGAATGTGCTGAGGACACTGCAGAACATGGGCAATTATCGGGTCTAGTAGAGCATTCACGTCCGGTTGTGCACATGATGGGAGTGTCAAACAAAGGACAAACACAAATCCTTCTCCGCAAAACAGGCATTGGAGGACAAGTAAGATGCAGTCTATCCAGACTGGTCGAAATGACAGTAACCAAGATGCACTTAATTCTCCCAGGCGAGGCGTGTCCAGGTGTTGTACCATTCGGGCACGGTATTTCCGTTCCAGGAGTGCTTTATCCATCTCCTTGGTTACAGGGAAGTCCATTCCGGAGCAGATAGAAGACAATCAGGATACCTGCTATTAGAAACAGGATTAGCGGAACACCTCCAAAGATGCTTCTGAATACGGAGTGTACGAAGTTGGGTATAACTCCAATTTCCGTCTGAAAGGTGCTTAGAAAACCAGAACCTATGGTCTTCAATAGGTGGACAATGCCAGTTGTATCTGACATATTAAAGATACAATTTACCATTTCTACGAAATGGAAAGGGCAGTTTGTATGGATAAACGCCTGTATCTCAGCGGAAGACTTTGCGATCTCAAGTTCAAAAGTTTCTCGAGCGGAGGTCAAGGGCACAGACTTCTGTAAAAGTATGGCTTTCATTCTGCCTAGAGTATCAAACCGTATTAAAGAAACATTCAGTAACGGTACCTTCCTGACTGTATGTGTCGGTGGAAACAATTCTTCCATAAAACAAGTAACCCTGGAGCTCACGGTTACCAGATATGTGATGCCCAGGAGCATTCCACAGCAGCCTTGACTGCTCAGCATCAAGTAACTCCCATTCGAAAGTATCCCAAATGCTGGAGTAATCACGACAACTGGGGCACCCCTCAGATCACAGGACAAGTTCGCAGTAGAATGTCCTGACATATGAGCGGTCCACTTAAAGCGCTCTTGCAGTTTGTACTACTGAGAAACACTTCTCGATCCTCATTCCGGCATCGAAATCTGTATGGTAATTCCCAAGATCCCTTAATGTATTCCATACCCATTTTTTCATATTTGCCTGCCTGCTTTTTGTATAAGTCAATATTGAAACTGAAAAGTAGTGACCGGTAGAGTTATGTGGCCATGGATTAGCCATTCTGTGTGAGGTGATTCTGCCACTGTGAATTGTAATATATCCAGTTTTTCAAAACGCAGCATTGTATATTTTGCTCCCATTTGTGCCATTTCTATCTGTTTATCTGTTTATCTGTTAGATTGTATTTAGAAATCAGAGACGTACTGTTGATAAAACGCCAAGGCATAGCCTGCACGCAAAGATTGCAGCGTCCAGCTCAATAACATAATAGAAGGTAACTGAGATTGCCTGTGCTGTAATATGGCCAAATCCTGTTCCAGTATGTCTATCACAGAAGATAAAATGTTGCTTAAAGAGTATATCCTGGAGGTCAATGTTGTTAACTCATTGTCTAATTGTTTACCACTGCTAGAGATTTCTCTAAGTTAATACAGTCTATTTCCCGTATTCTCTCTGCGGCTTCTTGTTGGGATATTTTCCAAATTTCATCGTAGGCAGCATAAATGCCAGCATATATGAAACGTTTCTGATGTGGCTTCCTGGGACCTAGTAAAAAATCCTTAAGATCCATGTTTTGTGTGAGTAAGATAATTGATGTTTCACCTCTGTGAGTGTTGAGGTTTCTAGCCAATTAAGGTACAACTTCCCAACACTGTATGACTTCACTACCCCTGGATGTAGTCTCTGTACATAACGTGGATCTGGCCTATGGATACTAAACCCTTTGGTTTTACCCATGAATCATTCCTGACAACCATTGGTGTCTGTGGGCCAAATCAACCATTTTTTCCAATCAGGATCTGATCTGTTGTAGATCATGTCATCGAATGCAACCCCTTCTTGTGATGTTTCATTACCCTCGGTTTGTGAAAGTGTTGGTAGCCAAGATGTGTTGAAGTCTTTGTTCTTGGCTAGTTCAAGACAAGACGTCTGTTGCACTGTCTTGTTCAAAAGCATGATCTGTTGAGGGATAAGACATGCTCTAAATAAAGCTTCTGTCCCCTGTACCTGCCATTCTCTAGTACCCAGACTGATTTAAAGTCTATGGTGTCTTTCCATAAGTCGTAACATTGTTCAGACAACTGGGCAATAAACAATGCTTGGTGTTTGTGCAACATATTTTTCTTTGCTGTTGTTGGTGCAACCTTATAATAATATGAAGCTGGGTCACACATATTGAACCCTGAAAAAAATGGAAACTTTTGTGAAAATGTTTTTGAACTGCACTTTGGCGGTGTTGGACAATGTTCCCACTGGTAGTATGTGAACATATTTCTAGGATTAGCCGATTCATGCAAAAAAGTATGACCATAATGTTGATTACAGTACATTGATTTGTAATCTGCTGAGCTCCCCAATGTTTCACTATTAGAAAATCTAGCAGATTTTTTTAAATCAGACAACATGTTATTAACAGTTACAAAATCCCAATTATCGGAAAATGTAATTACGGTAATGATATCACTTAATGATATTTTAAATAAATGTAGAATTTTTAAAAGTTCTGTTCGGCCGAATATATCAAAATCAACCTTGTCCCAAACAATACCATCTGGTACCGAAACTGCTGTAATGTTCACTGATGACAATTCTCTTTGTTCTTGATGAGATGATTGATGTGGTTTTAAAATTATATTCACCTTTTGGGATGCAGAGTTTTGTCCAATGTATTGTCCTCTAATAAGCATATTAAAAACTATCACTGAGCCTAACCAGAAAAGAAAGAAAAGAATCCCGGAAGGTACCCATAGTTCCAGGTAAGTCTTTCTAAGAAAGTTTTTTAAAAGTCTATAACTTGCTGCTTGCATTATTTTTGGGCTGGAGTCATTTCAGGTTCACTTGGGTTCAAAGAAAACGTATCAAAGTTTATGAAGTAGACAGAAGTTGTTCGATTAATTGTTGTAATTGCATCAGGATTTGTTAAAATCGTACTTCGTTCTTGTCGAGGCATGTTGACGTAGACATCTATATTTGAAAATAGCAACTTGAGTGTTATTTTGAGTTTCATTTTGAAGTTGGACTTTGGGTTTAAGGGGAACGAGTTTCATGGCATCGTTGCATAATTCTTCATTCAGTACAGGTGACTCCTTGAACGTGATGAGTCTTTCCATTTGAACTTCTTGAATTGTATGTAGGGAGAGGAGGGCGTCTGCTACTTTGGAGTCCACGCAGCCTACTGCTTAGTATCGGCCACATAGTGTGGTTTGATTAGGTCAATTGAGACAAATCTATTCTCCTTTTTTCCGCCAAGAGGCGGTAGAGGTACAGTTCTTGTTCTTTCAATTGCTAGGACCGGTACAGGTTTTCTGTAGGGTGGCCCAAATTCTTTCTTGTCCGCTATTTGCTCTCTGACTAGATCCTGGACTTTTGGGACCCACACAGGTCTTGCCGTGACTGATTTAACTTCCCCAGTGGCTGTCTG
This sequence comes from Lissotriton vulgaris, assembly GCF_964263255.1. NCBI lineage: Eukaryota > Metazoa > Chordata > Amphibia > Caudata > Salamandridae > Lissotriton > Lissotriton vulgaris. Next base: position 866,359,376 of record NC_141689.1, read on the forward strand.
CTTCAGGTGGACATTACTTAGTTGTGTCCTGGATTCATTTAGATCCTGTAAAACAGCCAAATGATCATGCATGCCAAAATATTTTTCACCCGCGACTGCTACCTTTACTTTGTAAGGGAACGCAGTGGTTCAGATAAGCACACTCGAATGGACAGTCTGATGCTGTCTAACAATGGGATCTGTGCTGAACTTGCTACGGTGGACCCTCTTTTCTGTTGACAGATATGGCACTTTAAGACAAAGTCTTTGGTCTGCTTTGTTAACCTAGGCCACCGATAGCGTTGTTTCAATAAAGAAACAGTTGCCTAACTCCAGCATGTGCGGAACCTATCCCTTTGTGTGCCTCTAGGATTAAACCTTTCTTACGATCCATGTTCGAAATTATTATATCTCCCACTCCAGGAATCTGAGCAAATGGAATATTATTGGCATCTAACTTGCAGGAGTACTTGAGTGGAAATCTTTTTGGTACTGCACCGCTGCTTTTGCGTGAATCAATAACAGCCAACATAATCTCACCATCTATTTTTGTTTTAGAATGAGTGATTGCAGCTACAGAAGCCGTACGTACAACCCCCTTTGCGACTTCATTAGCCAATGAATTCCCTTGAACGTGAACGCAATCATGCTGATGACTCAGTGTATGTATTGTGTGAATCCTCTGTAACTCGGATTTCAACTCCACTACCTGTTCCCAAAGTATTTTATGCTTAATTGTGCCAATGTTTGCATCTTTGAACCCATTTTAAACGCAGTATTGAAAGCATTCATTATATGACTGCACACAGTAAAAGGAATCGCACACAATTGGTGTGCGGAATTCTCGATCCGAATTTACAAGTGCCAGTATCAGTGCTTTTAATTCTGCCAACTGAGCTGTGCAGTATTCTAGAGATTGCGTTTTAGTGCAACTTGGATGGAACTTTCTATCCAGCATACGAACTTTAACATTTGCACATGCAGCCCTATATTGTTTCTTACTTCCTATGGCTGGTTGAGCAGATTCATCAGTGTAAATTATATATTTCTCCTGATCCAGAGGCATTATTTCATTTGGTAGAGGATATTCTTGTTTGGATTGCAGGAATGCTTGTGTCTGTTTCACCTTCATTATATGTCAAATAGATGTACCCAGATTGACCTGCAACTATACGGATCACCAGGTTGCGTATGTTTACACGTGTCTGTGAGTGTTTGGAAGCTATAATGTCAGCTTGTAAGGAACGTAGTGTATCTGTGTGTTCCTGTGTCCAATTTCTTGCTGAGAAATCAGGTTTAATAAATTCGTATAAAGGTTTTACTCTTTCTGCGTAATCCAAAATGTATGTTGGACCAAAATTTTGGAATCCCAGTATTGAGTGTAGATTTTTTAATGATTTTGGAGGTGGGGCAGTGTGCATTTTTCTTAAAAATTGGCTGCCAGGCCTTTTTATTTACTTGAAAGCTCATATCCTAAAAACAGGACACTTAGACTGGATATTTTTGATTTTTTTAAAGTGAAATTTGTAGCACTCAGATGCAAATTCCAAAATGATGGTATTCACTCTGTTCAAGTGTTCATTCATCCGTCAGATAAATATCATCCACATAGGACAATGCCTCTTCATTCAATTTTTGTAGTATCTCTTTTACTCTGGCTGAAAACAACCCCGTGCTTTTCTCATACCTCTGGGAGAGTCGATGAAATTGCTCCTGGGACCCTAGCACTAAGAATGCTGTTAAATGCACGCTTTCCAGCGCTATATCATGGCACAAGAAACCATTTGCGATATCAAGTGTTATTTTGTATTTTTTCCACACAATGTTATTCATTAATCCGGCACTGTGTGCATTTTGGACAGCAAATGTCTTAGTGCAAGTGTTTAAATGTCAGTTACCTAAAACTAGATGATATGTATTGCCGGGTTTCATGACTGGAAACAAAGGATTGTTCATTTGAGAGGTGCATGTTTCAATCACCCCCTGGTATTTAAGTTGATCTAAGATCTACCTGACCTGTTTTTTAGCTTCTTGCTTTATTGGATACTGTGCAGTTGGAGTACTTTTTATAGGAATCATGTGGTGGGTTGAATCCTCATCCCATCCAACATGGTTTTTATATAATGTTGGAGCTTGGGCTACCACCCACTCCCTTGCATATGTGTGTTGCAAATGCCTGGGAATATGGTCTGAGAATGCCAGTAGAATTACAGTTTCCCCTTTAGGGAAATCAACGACGAATGCTGGTGGGCAATCTTGTTCAGCTAACAAAATGTCATAGCCAAACATAAGGTTCTCCAAAAAGAGACCTCTAACTTTCCTACACTTGTCCCCCTCCATTTCGAGCATTATTTCATATACTTTATGTGGGACACTCACCCTGGTATCAGGTGTTTCCATCGTGATATAACCATTCAAGTCTGCTATCACCAGAAATTCCATCAGGTTCTGGTGAGCTATTGTTACTTCTGCCGCACTGTCTAGATTTGTCTGAGCCCATTCCCCGTTCAGTCGTTGAGTCCTCAGAATTCTGGGCATGTCTGATCTTTTGACCTGCAAAATTCTTCTTTTTGAACTGTGGCTTTTGCTTTGTCTTCTCTTCTTTATTGGAAGTATAATCTTGAGCTTGCTGCTTGTCTCTGGAGTTTGCACGCTCTTCTAGTCTTTCTGACTGTCCTTCCCTCTCACAGTTTTTCGATGAACCCTGAAAGGAACGAAAGAAACATGTATCAGTATCCTGATACCTGTCAGGTTTCCTAATATAATCCCCATTCCTGAATTATACCTCTTTTCAGAGGGCTCCTGTGGAGGAGATCTACCTCTGGATTGAGATCTGTTTCCATTAAATGTTATTTATTTTGTATTATCCCACTTCTTTTGAGAAGAAGCAGGTGTCTGCTTGGAAGTGTCCTTTTCAGGACTGCCAATTAGCTGTGCTTTTAATACTTTCCCACCCAAACTGTCTCTGCCGAATTCTGCATACACAGTTTAAATTATTTTTTGTAGTTCATGCTCCTGTTCTAAAGGCGTTAGCGGATAGCCACTGACGCTGCCTCCCCTTCAATATTAGATAACATCATGGCTGATACCTGGGCATAGTTATCTAGTGACTTAATCGTTAAGTTCAGAGCAGGCTCTGCACTGTACTCGTTCTGTATTTGTCTTAATACATCTGGTATTACTGCTAATGAAGGTAGACCATGAGTTCTGGTATAAATGGCAGTAAAGACTGTACCCCAAGTGGTACAATCCTCTACTTGTGGTGTTATCCCCATGGGCAAGCAGATTGTTAGCATTCTGTGTTTTTTATATGGAGTAGTATTCAGGAATACTGCCTCTAACTGTGTTATTTTCGGAGCTAACCAGAATGGCATTTGATTGCAATTTGTGGGAATTTTGCCCATCACTGCATGTAATGTTTGTGGAGTAATTTCAGTTGCTGTACCCTGAGATTGAGTCCCATTTGTTGCAAATGTTGTTGGTTGGACTTTGAAAGTCCTCATGACGAATTGCGTCATGTTTCTATAGATTTTAATGGGAAGCAACCTTTACAGCGCAACTTTTACGACGCACTACCATTACAACAAAACTTTTACAACGCAACATCCATTACAATGCATGCCATTACAAAGCAACCATTACAACGCATGACACTACAACGCATACCACTACAACGCATGTCATTACAACGCATAGCATTACAACACATAGTACCATTATACTATCCAACACTTACCCTACTGTTGCACCCCCTGGAGTTAGAATAGTAATTTTTACCCCTACACTATCCAACACTTACCCTACTATTGCACCCCCTGGAGTTAGAATAGTAATTTATACCCCTACACTATCCCACACTTACCCTACTATTGCACCCCCCGAGAGTTAGAATAGTAATTTTTACCCCTACACTATCCAATACTTACCTTACATGCAATATAATGTTATGCGTTGTAATGGTTTGCGTTGTAAAGGTAGTATGCGATGTAATGGAATGTGTTATAAAGGTAGTTTTTAAAAATTCGTTGTAATGGCATGCGTTGTAATGGAATATGTTGTAATGGATGTTGCGTTGTAAAAAATGTGTTGTAAAGGTATGCGTTGTAAAAGTATGCGTTGTAATGTCATACATCCGATTTTAATTAAATCTTTGTGTTGTATGAGTAAGTCTCCATGTGGCATTGTTTCGATGTCTGGATGTGGTGTGTAGGCCGCTAATATTGGCCACGTTGCCCCTTCTCCTCCGAGTGAGCCTAATCGTACTCTTCCTCCAATATTGGGTAGGGCGCCTTTAAACCAGTATAAATGTTCCTGGTGCGTGAGCGGAACCTCTATGTCCTCGAACGGACAATATTACAGAGGTGCATCTCCTTCTGTGTAAGTATGAAATGTCTGTGTTCTTGCATCTGCTTCTGGGAATGTAACCCACAAATAAAATACCTCTGTTTTATTAGATTTGTGCACCTCAATCACAAAAACTACTAAGCCACCTCTAGCTGATAAACCATTTTCTAACAGTTTCAGGGTGACTGTCTGTCTGAAATTTTCTGCAATCGGAATTGCGTCTTTATCTTCTTCTGCGGCTGAGAGGTATAGATTTACTATTACGTCACCTCCTGTCCCAGTCATTTTGTAAAGAAGAAGTTTGTTCAAGGGAACTAAGATAAGATTTTTATGCACCATTTTAGGAACGCTGTGTCCTACAAGCTTAATTAATCAACAGCCAATAAATAGGATTTTTGCCTATTCAGCTGTGGCAGAGTTTGTGCCCACCCACTCCAAACATCTCTGGTATTTTGTGAGTTGGGGTCTCTGAGAATAGCACGACTGAACTACTCAGATTCTACTGTTAAATAAGTACCCAACCAACATTGGCGGCACCATGTTGTGTAGTTCCTATATGTCCTATACAGGATCTGTGCGCTTGGATACCATAAACTTTGGGTTTGGTGGCAGACTGGTTCTGAGCACCCCCACAGGATATGCTCACAGTGCCACTAGAATCTCCTCTTATCGGGGAGAGAATAATTTCTGGCAACCTCAGAACATGACAACCCTGATCCCTCAGGATTGTGGAAACAATTTACTACTTTTCTCTCAGTCACTCGTGCTCACTTAGTTTGTTTCAGAGATACACAGAATAAACAGTCTGAGCATTTCAATAAGGATTTATTGAATAGTTGTTGTTCTAATATAGAATAGATGTGCTGTGACAACCATTAGACAGTAGCAGATAAATATGATTAGCAGTACTACGAAAGTAAAGGGATGGTACAGTTCTACCATTTTGGAGTAATCATGAATATATACAAGTACATAAAATACATGATGAAAAAGTACGTACTCCTACGATGCCTCCCTAACTAGATGTACCTAAATGTACCTAGCATTGGTGTAGGTATTATGCGTTATGCCAAGAATCCCTCTGAGGTCTAGTCAACCCCATTACCTGAGTAAGGAGAGAATATGGGACCCCGTCCTGGTCTCCAGTTGGACACCCCGCAAGTGATGTTTGACCACTGCTAGCTGGAATGTCTGCATGCAGGAACCTCAGCGTCTCTGGTCAGTGTGTCAGCCAGGAAGTCAAGGTCTCCTCTGTCTGTCTAAGCAAGACATGATGTATATATACCCACAGGGCTCCCCAGGGGGTCCTTCCTTGCTGTGTTACTGTGTCGGCCTAAAGGATGACGTCAGGCTTGAACTTTAACATAGATATTATACAGGAGATGTTCATCCTGCTGTGAGTCCTGCTGTGCTTCCAAGAAGCCTCATGCATAATGTATGAGTATCGAACCAGGGAAAAACCTGCGTTCTAAATGCAGTGTCATATCTAGTTAAAAGGTCATTCCCTATGAACCGTTACGTATGTAATGTAGGGAAGCATATAGGTGAAAGGTTGCAGTGTTACCTGCGCCTATATAGGGTACCTGTATGGAATATAACGGTATCAGTATTGGCGACTAACTCATGTATTATTTTAAAGTCATTAAGATTTTACTTCTGTGTAATCATTCTGTTCTACAGGTGTAATGGAACCTTTTGATCTTAAAGAGTAATCACAAATTAAATTGTGGATTAATGTACGTTTCACTAATTGTAATATATGCGAAGTGTTCTTAATGTTGTTATACAGTGTTTTCTCGGGAGAGAGATTTATTTTTTCGAGTTTCTTGTTGTCTATTCACTTATAAATTCCCAGAGTAGTATGTAATCTAGATGGGTGCCCATTTCAAACAAATTTTTATACTTCATTGCGCAATGAAGAGCCTTATCTGGATGCTGAAAATTATCAGGAGTTATTCTGTTTCCATGGTCATGGTCACCATTACATTCATTAATCAACCAGTCCATATGAAACAGATAACTTTACACAGTAGGATACTGCAGACGGCTTTCGATAATAGTATTCCAAGAGCATTTCACCTATATAAATACTGATGCCAAATCTGATTCATCAATTTATTATTATTTACAGGATCCTGAGCAAATAAAGGTTTAGGTACCATACATAAAAGTGTTTAATCTTCCGAATGCCTTGAATCTTTCCTAGAGCAGGGCTATATATATTGGCAAGAGACTATTCAAGAAAAGAGTGCTTTGGGCACTGAGACTTGGAAAATTAAAGGATCTGATACATTGTTTCCTGCATGTTTGTATCCTAGATAGTTAATCATTATTAATGAAACTATGGACCAAAGTAATTGTATAATTGTAGCTTTCCTTACAGAGTTAACGATTCCTTTAATTAATAAAGTAAATTCTTCACATTTTAAACTGGAAGTGCAAAAGAAATATATCTAATGATGATGTGGATGACACAATTCAAAATGGTACTTTTACTGTGGCACAAGAGGAACCTTAATGTCATAGCCTTGTGCCCATCAGATGATAATGTATGTATGTATAGATTCTTGTATAGAGCTACTGGTTATTTAGCGAATATATCAAAATCTAGGCATTCTACTTATTCTCCTGTTGCAAACAATAGATATAGTGTAGGCAAACTATGCCAGTAGTGCCCATCAAAGTTGAATCTTAGTTGTGTTAAAACAAACATGTTGAAAGTATGTGATGAGAAGGACTTAGCCGAGTGTCTTCCGTTCCATTGTCCTTCAAGAGAAGAATATTCATATCCTCATTAATTTATTCAGTCACACAAGCCAGTAAAGCTTTTTTAGCAAGAAAAGATGCAGAGAGAATTAAGGAAACTGGCTGTAAGGTAACAGGTTAGTATTAAAGTCGCAGAGAATGGTTTTCAAACTATCTAAGCTTGTATATACTACCACTTCTACTACTTCTCCTTTGTACATACTCAAAGAAAGCTTAAACTCTTTACAGTAGGGACAAGCTCAAATGAGTAAGTAAATTGACCTCTTATTAGCGAAACTGCTCTCCTTTTGCTTTATAATCTCACAGCACAAGAGCAAATCATCTCTATAAAATAGGCATGCTATAGAATTTTCTTTATTTGACAGATAGACAGTACACCCCTTTCTCCCATAGAAGAGCCACATTTAGGGGCCGATTAGGATGGAGGATTTTCCGCCTCCTCCGGGCCGGCGGAAGCCACCTCCGGCCCGGAGGAGGCGGAAAATCCTCTGCGGAGTCACCAAAGACCCACCGCCAAATTAGGATGGCTGGTGGGTCTGGAATTCCGTCCGCCGCTTTTCCGCCGCGGTCGGCTTCCGACCGCGGCGGAAAAGCTATAACATGGCAGCCGGTGTCTATGAGACACCGTCCGCCATATTATGATGTTTGTGGAAAACTGCTTTTCCAAGGCGGCTTTTCCGCCATGGAAAAGCATACGGACATTCACTTTGGGGGCCCGTTGCGGGCCCCCTGGGTGAATGGGGGGTGGGGGGTGCACATGGGGGGTACCTATGGTACCCCCCTGCATTTGCGTGCACAAAGCGGCAGGCACCGTGCGGTCCCTGCCGCTTTGTGCATGTAAATGTAACACATGCTTTTTTAACATTGCGGCGGGTGCAGCTTGAAGCTGCACCCGCCGCAATGTTAAATATAGAGGATGTGACCGCCACCCTGGCGGTCACATCCTAATCAGGACAGAGGGAACGCCGCAGCCCCTGCGGACGTTCCCTCCTCCTCAAGGGTGGCGGACGGACGCAAGTCCGTCCGCCATCCTAATCGGCCCCTTAATGTGGGTATTGAATGTGACTATTTCATAATCTATCACTGCTTTTCATTTCTCCGTCAGAACACACTTTAGGATGGTATGAGCCCATAGATATTACCATTCTCCAAAATACATGGCATTTATCTTTTAGATTGCATTGTCTCTCTAATGGAAATGCAGTGTTAGCAAATCTTCGTGCACTAACCCTTTGTAATGAAATTATTATTTATCATTCTTTCTATGCCTCCAAGCATGGTCTTTCTATCATACTCTTCTGAATAATGGTAGCCATGTGATGAAGACAAATGTTACAGTCAATGGTCTCACTTAAGCACATGTTTATCTTCTAAATGATGAAAAAAATAGTAAAAAGTTGTTGAGTTACTTTGTGTCCCCCCTCAAAGGAAAGCTTCAAATAATGCTCTATGGCTTAACGTCAGCCTTACAAATATGCCCTTTGATAAATTCAGTAAGTTCATCAGCATTCTAACACAAATAGAACTTTGTTTAATCTTTCAGTACACACTTTTAACTTTCAAACAGCATGATCTGCAGTGGAAATACAGCAGCTTTTCAATTCCTAATCCACTTTGCTGATCTACTTGGTGCTGGAATTCATACTTCAGCTGTAACTGGCATTTTTGGTTTCATTGTTATAAATTTGATTGGTGAGATTTACAGAGGTTTCAACATATTTCATTGCTGTAGGTGTCATTCCACTTATTATCCTTCTAAGACAGTAGTTTTTAACCTTTTGACTTTGTTGGGTCCCCCACTAAATCACTACTGGAAGCTGGGGTGTTGGGGCAATAAGCAATGTCTATACTCCACACTTCAAAGCAATAAACAAAAAATCAGAAACAAACATATATCAGACAAATGCACTTTTGGAAGAACCGACCACAGGACTTTCATTAAAAAATCTTGAAGACAATAACAGACTATGGCGTTCATTTTTCAGTGTTGGGTCTCATCCTTTCTGTTTAAATTAGACTCAATGAGCTAGATTAGGGAGACCTTAGTTGCTTGCACCCTGTCTCCATTTTCAATTGTGCATTGTAAGACTATTGTTAGACCTGGCATCCTTAGGGTGGGATTCCGGTAATCTTTTTGCTCTTTGCCTCCACGTTTTGCTGAATCTTTTTATTGGCCTTCGGACTCTAAGCACTTTACCACCGCTAACGAGTGCTAAGGTGAATGTGCTTCTTTCCTAAACATGTGTGTAATTGGTTTATACATGATTGGCATATTTAATGTACCTGTAAGTCCTTTGTAACGTGGTATACCATATACCCAGGGCCTGTAAGTAAAATGCTACTAGTGGGACTGCAGCACTGATTGCACCACCCACAGAAGTAGCCTTACAAATCTGTCTCAGGAATGCTATTGCAGTTTACTACCATTTCGTCTTGCCATTTAAAACTACTTTCCAGGCCTCAAACTCCCCTGTTACTACACATAAGTCACCCCATAATGTAGGCCCTAGGCAGTCCTAAGGGAAGGGTTCTAAGTAAGTAAAAGGTAAGATATGTACTGGTATGTTTTGCATTTCCTTGTAGAGACAAACAGCTAAATTAGCTTTTTGCTACTTTGAGGCCTACTCCTCTCGTAGGTTAGCATTAGGAATTCCCTTATACACTTTTAAGTGGAAATTCCTCATAAGAAAGGAGTAGCTATTTCATGTTTTATATCTTTGGAATGGTAATGATAAATTCTCCTTACTGGTGAAGCTGGATTTAAAATTACCATTTTAGGAATGCCACTTTTAAAAAGTGAACATATCTCTACTCTTACTGCTATGTCTGCCCTGCAGCCTGTCTCCAATACACGTCTCGGGTAGGAAATAGCTACACTTTGTGCATTTCCTCTAGACAGCCACAAACACAGGAAGGATTAATTAATTAATTTAAAAGCTTATAAAGTGCATGAATCACCCCTGAAAGGGTACCTCAGCACTGAGGCAGTTCAAAACAGGGCAGTCACACCACAAAAGGTTGATGATCATCACATCTTTGAAGGGTATGGGGTAATCTATTCCATAGCCTTGGGGCCATATAAGGGAAGGCTTTGCCTCCTGTCTGAGCTTTCTTAACACGAGGGATAGTAAGGAGGCCTTTCATACCAGAGCGTAAGACCCTGCCCGGCTGGTAGGGAATACGTTTCTCCACTAAGTAAGTGGGTCCTTTGCCATTTAAGGCTTTATGGACAATGCAGCAAACTTTGAATATAATTCTCTGATGGATGGGCAGCCAATGAAGTTGTTGCAGGAGGGGGAGGGTGGTCGCACTGCAGTATTCTGTACTACCTGTGGTCTATTCAACAATGGTTCATTGGCCGCGGCCAGAAGAGCGCAGAGTAGTCCAGGCGACTGATAACCAGTGCCTGAACCAAGGTTTTACATACAGCTGGAGGAAGGAGGGAGAAAACACTGTACAACAAACACAGCATGTAAAAACAGGTCCCAGAGGTAGCCCCGACTTGGTCCTGAATAGACTGGGTCTGATCTAAGTACACACCTAAGTTTTTAACCACCGTTTTAGGGACGGGCAGTGCCTAATCTGTGGACCAATCCATGGACCAGAGTGTGTTGGCATTACTGAATAACATAATCTCTGTCTTTCCAGCTTTAGCTGGATGTGGTTATCCTTCATCTATGTGGAAATGCCCTCTGAGAAATGAGATTTTGTGGTTGAGGAACTTTTATTAAAAAATAGAAGCAGTTGTGTATCATCAGCATAAGATATGCGGATGAAACCAAAATTCCCTCACAATCTTTGCAAGGGGCCACATATATATTGAACAGTGTGGGGCTTAAACAGGAGCCCTGGGGTACTCCCTTAGTAGGGTCCATAACATGGGATCGAAATTAATGACCTGGGTACGGTGAGCTAAGAAGCACGTAAACCATTGAAGAGCACATCCACAAATTCCAATCTCCTCCAGTCTTCGCAATAAAATCTGATGAGACACTGTGTCAAAAGCTGCAGACAAATCCAGAAGCAGTAGTAGTACAGCTTGATTATTGTCCAGAGAGCATCTGATTTGATCAGATACTGCAATCAGAGTCGACTCCATGCTGTGCATGGGTCTAAAACCCGACGGAGAAGGGTCTAGACAACCAGTATACTGATTGTCTTCCATAAGTTTTTATTGGGATAAGTGTGTCTGAGTACCCGTCTACACACCTCTGCATTCTGATGGCAATGAAAGGGAGGGGTTAACACATCACTGAATACGCAGTGTCCTGTCCTCACACAAAGTGCAGACCCCCCCCAAAGATAGCCTGGCAGACAGGGCTGGATTGAAAGGAGGACCTGACCACTTCAAGGAGCTACTTTGAATTCACTCCCACATCATAGGCACTTTTGGATATAAGTACCGGGTTTCTGACCTCCTAAAATCAGACACTACTGGACTTGTAACTGAAGCTCTGCCAGTAGAGGTGCTGTGCTGCTTAAAACCTCAAATAGACTGCTTATCTGGGAGGCCTGCTTTTCTGCTTGTTGCTTTGTTGCCTACAGCTCTCTGACTTTGCATGAAGGAGAGCTGGACTCAGGGATATCAAAGTCTCTACCCTTGCTCCTGTGCCCAGCGCACTGGAAGTGGGCCATATACTTGCAACACGGATTTCAACGCATCTCCTGTCTGCGTGTAGCAGAACTGGCACATCAACCCAGTTGCAGGAGTAAAATTGGTGCATTCCTTCGGAACCAGTGCTTTGCCTCCTCATGAGATCAATGCACCGGAGAGCATTTTGCCGCCTCTGCAGCTTGGAGAGAACAACACAGTCCCTCAACTGCATGGAGAAACCTGGTGCATTGCTCGATGCCTTTCGAGTCTTGCTCCAGTCTACAGAATTGACGCATCACCATCAGCACGTGGAGATAATCAACGCATCCTCGATTTGTAGGCTCCACAACAACGCAGCCCACAATGCATCTCGCTGTTGCAAACAAGAAAGGTACTTGGTTCACCGGGGTCTGCATGGGTCCTGAGGTCAGCTGGCACTCCATGTGGTCGCCCGGAACGTTGACTTTGACTCTGTCCAGTGCGATCTTAAGTAACCCCTAAAGAGCTGTTTGATTCTAAGCGCTACACTGCATTTACTCTTTTGAAACTCATTATCTAAACTTCTATACATTGGATTTTTGTTATTTTGTCTTGTTTTGTTCATAATATAATAATCTATTTTTCTAAACCTGTGTGGAGTCTTTTTTGTGGTGTATTTATTGTGTTACTATGTGTGTGTTGCACAAATGCATTACACATTGCCTCTTTAGATAAGCCTGGCTGCTCTGTGCCACGCTACCAGAGGGTGAGCACAGACTATTTTCTAGTATGTACTTACCTTACCCTGACAAGAGTGGTGATTCCTGCCTGGCCTAGGTGCATACCTCAGCCAACCATGAATTCCAATTCTAACAACTATGTCAAGTATGCCATCTGAAAGACCACAAATCTACATGGACTGAGTGCAGTGAACATTTTCACATATTTCTAAATGTGTGCTTATCAAATATTTAATAATCTGCATAATTTTCACTTGCTTATGTGGCTCAGGCATAAAATGTCTTTTTGTATGACGGAACAACACTGAAATAGTCAACATGCCTCTACTACGCATTTTTTATCCCACATTCTTTTAGATCGCATATGCTCTTACAATGTATGCCTTTACCACACATTGTTTTTATATATATTTATATATATATATATATATATATATATATATATATATATATATATATATATATATATATATATATATATATATATATATATATATTCTCTGAAAAAAACATAGGTTTCAGGGATGTTACAGTTAGCTAGTCATTTCACTCGTTCAAAACCATAGAAATTCCACCGGAATAGTTAGTTCAGCTAACCATAACTCGCGCCCCCGCAATGCACTGCTCATGACATCACATATTACATCATTCATGGCATGGTCAGTGACTTCACTGATGACATCACTGATGACATCTCAAATGACATCACTGATGACATATTTGAGATTTCTAACTAAAACATCTATAAAACCTATGTTTTTTCAGTGAATTTCAAAGGTTTTTTAAATGCTAATTTCTAACTATAACGTCTGTAAAACTTATGGCTTTTTCAGAGAATTTCAAAGGTTTTATAAATGCTAATTTCTAACTACAATGTCCATGAAACCTATATTGTTTTTAAGTACGTTTTAAAAAGACGCGCATACTTTTTGTAGTGAAACACTAACTGTTGGACCCGGCCCGTTGGGCAGGTTCACCCCTAGACTTTTTTTTGCTTTTTCCTAGCCTGTTTATGGAACCTGGTGTTGGGGATTTTAGGCCTCTGCGCACCATAGGAAATCCACAACATTCTATTGGGAATAACTTTGGCGCCGGTTGAGGAATTTGCGTGTAATTTTCCAAAATTTTGGCCAGCTCCGCTCCACTTCTTCCCTGGAAGTTTCGGGGGAATTCGTCATGCAGGGGCCGAGAAAAAAGGGGGTCCCAAAACATGTTTTCCCCATGTTAATTTCCATAGGACGAATAGACAAGGCTACAGCCCGAACTGCTGAATGGAATTACACCAAACTTTGCAAAATTGTAGGGACTGGTACGCATAAGTGCCTTTTCTATATTTGGTGAAAATTGCTCCAGTGGTTTTTATGAAAATTAACTTCAAAAACACATATATATCTGGGCGGAGCATAACCACACATCTCATCGTGAGATCTGATTGGCTGTCAGCACTTCATCCAAGAAGTTTTGGCAGCCATCTTGGGACCAATATACATGATAGCACCTCATTAAAAAGCATTGTAGTTAATAGTTACATTATAAATCATTTGTTGATGGTACCATACTCATTTTAGGAATTGTGGTGTGTTCTAAGGTGATTTTACCATGTGAAAAAGCCTTCTGCTGGGATATCATGAATCATGTTTGAAAGAAAACTATTATCTCATGCTTTTCCCACAGTTTGGAAGGGGATCTATAAGCTAAACTGAAAGCATATTTTCTGTAACTTCACATTATCTTTCTCAGTCATGTGAGAATGAAGTCTGACATTCTCAGTAAAACATGTACATACAACAAGGACGGAGATTGTCAGTTGATTCCTTTGTGTTCTACTGCAGCCTCCTAGAGTGTTCTAAAGAACAACTAGAGCGCTAACAGTCCTAATTATTACAAAGGTATGGCACACCTGAAGCCATCTTGATTGGAATAAAGTGGTAACTCTTAAAACATTTAATTTAAAAAGGAACAAATGAGCGGGTATATTTTGCCATAGAAAGTATGATTAGTGCTGCAGAAAAGAAAATTGGGCACATTTTGAGTGACTTCTCAAATCCTCTTCTATTTCATTAAAAAATTCTGACATGCAGTCTCCCAAGAAGGCCACCAGATACAAAAGAGCCCAAATGTAGCCCAAATATCACCCAGATGTAGCCCAAGTATAGCCCAATGACAGAATGTCCCAGAGTGTTCTAAAGAACAACTAGAGCACTTACAGTCTTACTTTTGAAAAAGTATGGCACACCAGAAGCCATCTTGATTGGAATGAAGTGGTAAGTCTGAAAACATTTAATTTAAAAAGGAACAAAATGAGGGGGTTCATTTTGCCATAGGAAGTATGATTAGTGCTGCAGAAAGAAAAGTTATGGCACATTTTGAGTGACTTCTCAAATCCTCTTCTATTTCATTAAAAAATTCTGACATGCAGTCTCCCAAGAAGGCCACCAGATACAAAAAAGCCCAAATGTAGCCCAAATATCACCCAGATGTAGCCCAAGTATAGCCCAATGACAGAATGTCCCAGAGTGTTCTAAAGAACAACTAGAGCGCTAACAGTCTTACTTATGACAAAAGTATGACACACCAGAAGCCATCTTGATTTGAATGAAGTGGTAAGTCTGAAAACATTTAATTTAAAAAGGAACAAAATGAGGGGGCTCATTTTGCCATAGAAAGTATGATTAGTGCTTCAGAAGGAAAAATTATGGCACATTTTGAGTGACTTCTCAAATCCTCTTCTATTCCATTAAAAAAATTCGGACATGCAGACTGAAACATGCACTTTGAACACCAGCAGCAGACTTCCTGGTGAGCAGTAGCTCTACTACAGTGATCTAATGAGCAACTAGAGCGCTAACATTCAGAATTTATGGCAAATGTGTGACACATCTGAATGCCTTCTTGATGGAACCAAAGTAAACAAGCATTGAAAATGCAATAGATCTCGCCCTCGTTTAAGTTAAAGCCATTCTGTTAGTAATGAGGTGGCTTTTTAGCTTTGCTTTTATTAGTGTTTTTAAAACTTTCATGTAAATAACATGCATATGTATGCATATATGTATATGTATGCGTGCATTTATATTTGTATTTATATAGATATGCAGATTATATATGTTTATATATGTATGTACATATATATATATATATACACATACATATATATAAATGCATATGCATATATATGCATATATATGTGTATATGTGTGCGTGTAGAGAGAGGTAGAGAGGTAGAGGTAGAGGTAGAGAGGTAGAGGTAGAGAGGTAGAGACTAGTAGAGAGAGAGGTAGAGAGAGGAAGAGAGGTAGAGAGTAGAGAGTGAGAGAGTAGAGAGTGAGTAGTAGAGAGTAGTAGAGAGCAGTAGAGAGAGTAGCAGAGATTGAGTAGTAGAGAGTAGTAGAGTGAATAGTAGAGTGAGTAGTAGAGAGTAGAGAGTGAGTAGTAGAGAGTGAGTAGTAGAAAGTAGTAGAGAGTAAGTAGTAGAGTGAGTACTAGAGAGCAGTAGAGAGTGAGTAGTAGAGAGTAGTAAAGAGTGAGTAGTAGAGAGTAGAGAGTAGTAGAGAGTGAGTAGTAGAGAGTTAGTAGTAGAGAGTAGTAGAGAGGGAGTAGCAGAGAGAATAGTAGAGAGTAGTAGAGAGTGAGTAGTAGAGTGAGTAGTAGAGAGTAGTAGAGATAGAGTAGTAGAGAGTGAGTAGCAGAGAGTAGTAGAGAGTGAGTAGTAGAGTGAGTAGTAGAGAGTGAGTAGTAGAGAGAGAGTAGTAGAGAGTGAGTAGTAGAGAGTAGTAGAGAGTGAGAAGTAGAGAGTGAGTAGTAGAGAGTAGTACAGAGTGAGTAGTAAAGAGTGAGTAGTAGAGAGAGAGTAGTAGAGAGTGAGTAGTAGAGAGAAGTAGATAGTGAGTAGTAGGGAGTGAGTAGTAGAGAGAGAGTAGTAGAGAGTAGTAGAGTAGTAGATAATGAGTAGTAGAGAGTGAGTATTTTTAAGAGTAGTGGAGTAGTAGAGAGTAAGTAGTAGCGAGTAGTGGAGAATATTCCAACGTTTGGCACAGCACCACTTGCACAATAAGTCCCATCAAATCATATCACTTAGAGTCCTTATTGAAGCGCTGAATCTTGGTGTATATTCAAATGCTTTTATTTTCCTTAAGTTTATGTACCACAGCCAGCCGACGCGTTTCGTTCTGTACAACAGAACTTCTTCACGGCGTTTTTATTTCCTTCAAGTTATGTCGGTATCCTGTTGTCATATATCTAGATATTTCTTCCAAATGTTAGACGAGACGTAAGTACATTCTTATTCAAAGTGACTAGGTATCAATTTTACCCACACAATTCGGGCAGACTTGAGTAATTTATAGCATCCTCAAAGTCAGTCTTTCAAAAATTCCAAAGTATAGGACATGATAATCCAAATCCAAATGTTTCTCAAGAAAAGTCATTTGTAATCGTTCGGAATATCGGCGTTTGGGCAGATATGACCCAGGGACCCCCAGTATGCAAGGGGAATTAGTCCCCCCTCTGCAAACGCGCCAGTGGCCTGCATTGCAGAGAGGTGTAAAAAGGGGCAGAGCCTCATTACACCTCTGTGCAATGCAGCCTCCTGGCGCATACTGGAGGTTCCAGGTGCGCTAGTTGGACCCCAGGGACCCCCAGTATGCAAGGGGAATTAGTTCCCCCTCTTCAAACATGCAAGGGGGCTGCGTTGCAGAGAGGTGTAAAAAAGGGTGTGGCCTCATTACACCTCTCTCCAATGCAGCCCCCCAGCGCATATTGAAGGCTCCTGGTGGGCTAGTTAGCCCCCAGGGGCCCCCAGTATGCAAGGGGAATTAGTT